>NC_081316.1:47796100-49046100 GCF_026419965.1 Kogia breviceps | reverse complement strand
CTGCCACAATGAGGGCCAAGTGCCCTGGGGGGAAATTTCTGCTGTCTCGATTTAAGAAATCTATTTGCTGTTTTTACTGTCTCAGCAGTATATGTAAATAAAGGGTTGTTATGGTGCCATAATTCCTGAATGATGGGCAGTAACTATACTTCAGTGGTTCTATAAACCAGCCCATTATGACAAGTCATGGCCAGTTTTTCACCAGGCAAAATAATTCTGCTACTGTGAGCCGTCCACAATATATAAAAGGAGCATGTAATTAAATTTGGGTTGAAACAGAACACCACTCCATGTCAAATGCTGGGTACATAGCCACAACTTGTAACATACTTTTAACGATGGCAGGACGTTGTTTTTGCTGGCAAAGCTATGGGCTTACACAATGGGTTAGCTTTAAAATAATAATAATCACTGTACTAAGGAAAAAGACTGAGGAATCTTGCTTTTTCTTCAGTGTACATTTTAATTTTTTAATTTCCATGAAATCCCTGAGCTAAATATTCAGTGCAGGTATGTTCATTAAATGACTATGACCCACATCAGAAACAGCAGTTTTCCTCTATTTTTGGGGTTAACCAAATTTCAGGACTGAGGACCCACCTGCCATATACTTTTTCACATGGTCTAAAGAAACTGCTGTCCCCTCCCCAGGGACCCAACTTTACCCATGGGTTGCATCCTCTCTCAAACTCCTCTTTGTCCCCAGTTCCTCACTTTCCCCTGTGATTGGGCTTGGGCTTGGGATTCTACGGGAGGTACTCTTTCTTCCAAGGGAATAAAGCCTTTTATCAGCTTAAGTCTCTCCTTTGTACCAGGAGGCTAATGTTTTCCTTAGACAAAGAAAGTGTCTTTCCTCACCTCCATCTATACAACTCCCTTCTCTCAAGCCTACTACCTGTTTAGTTGAGAGGGCCCAGTGGTCCTTATTTCAGGAGCCCCCGGGTGTGGTCCAGATGGGGAGTACGGTGCTCTCATGCACAGCAGTACTGAGCCCAGGGCCACCAACTCCTGGCCACTCACCAGGAAATCTAAGAAGAGTGTTTCTGTTGCTTCCCTGGGGAATCAAAGGCACAGGAGCCTTCTGGGTTTTTTTTGTTTGTTTGTTTGTTTGTTTTGGCTGCATTGGGTCTTCATTGCTTTGTGCAGGCTTTCTCTAGTGGCGTCAAGTGAGGGCTACTCTTCGTTGCGATGCGCGGGCTTCTCATTGCGGTGGCTTCTCTTGTTGTGGAGCGTGGGCTCTAGGCGTGAGGGCTTCAGTAGTTACAGCACACAGGCTCAGTAGTTGTGGCTCGTGGGCTCTAGGGTGCAGGCTCAGTAGTTGTGGTACACGGGCTTCATTTGCTCCGTGCCATGTGGGATCTTCCTGGACCAGGGATCAAACCCGTGTCCCCTGCATTGGCGGGCAGATTCTTAACCATTGCACCACCAGGGGGGTCCAGGAGCCCTCTTCTGATGTGTGAGGAGGTACCTACCTGCTTCCTGGCTGTCAGGAATGGGGTTTTGTCTTCTAATAAAAGAGGAGAGAGAATCCATTTTCTTGCCCCCATTATCAGAGGAATTCTTGCTAGGTCTCCGTATCCTATCTGCAAATTCCCTAAATTGGTGCAAATAGTAGGGAGGGATGGGAGGAGCAAGAAAAGGAAGAACTAACGATTTTCCCTTTACCTCATATCTATGAAAGTATTTAGCTAATTATAAGCTTATTTAAAATAAAGGAAAAGTCACCTTAGTTGTCAGTGATGGTTTAAAAAGAACAATAATACTGAGCCATTAATGAAAGAATATTCATGCCTGGAAGAATTCCCTCTGGCTACCAGGGTATCTAATCACAGGAAAAGAGTCTTGCTTCCCAAGATCGAAGGCTAGGATGCATGGAGTATTCAAATAGGAAATGTGAGCTGGAGAAAGTAGAGTGAGATGCTTAAAATGACTCCATGTGAGAATGTTGATAACTCAAGTTAATGGTTTGAACATCTTACTGTTGTTGGAACCCTGAGTTATGTGTTGCTCTAAAATTCCATGACACATATTTTAGCATAATCATTCTCTGGGCCCTTCAAGAATGCTAGGGTATTGGTCATTGGCTCTCCTGGTGACAGACTCCACTCTCTAATTGTGACAATCCTAGCAGCAGGCCCTTGTTCCGGAGCATTCAGAGTTTTAAAAGCAGGCAACCCACAGCAAGAAGCAGATTTCTTTCAGAGAAGCAGGATTCTGCTCCAGCCACCTCCAAACCCAACAAAACCCTTGGCATAAGGGGCAAGGAAGCCAAGTCTACTAGCTTGGAATGGCATGGTCAGCAGATTTGACCAGGGATATCCCTCTGGCTGTCCCAGGAGCAAGCCACGCAAACTCCAGGGGAGTCAAAGCCCAGAACGCTGACTGGTAATAAGAGGGTAAATACGACTCTGTAAATCAACCACAGAGGGAAGGCTCTCTCTTGGTAAAGCCTTAAAATTATATGTATTTCATAAACATGAACTGGAACTAGCAACCACCATGGAAAAGAAATGGCCTAGTCCCATCGTGACCCCTGCGTTTCCAGACCCAGTGGGTGGGCAGCAGCCCAGTGGGCACCCACGATCTGAAAAGGAGGCCCCAGTCCTTCGTGCCTTATCCTGCTTAGCTCAAGCCCATGACCGGAAAGCCAAGTTGAGGCTAAACTATAATTTGGCGAAGCAAGGCAGCAACTGATGACTACCAGGCCAGAAATAGTCGTTCAGATGGCTTTCAGGAGACTGCAAGCTTAACTCTTAAAATGAGAAGTTGGGGCTTCCCTGGTGGCGCAGTGGATGAGAGTCTGCCTGCCAATGCAGGGGAAACGGGTTCGAGCCCTGGTCTGGGAAGGTCCCACATGCCGCGGAGCAGCTGGGCCCATGAGCCACAACTCCTGAGCCTGCGCATCTGGAGCCTGTGCCCCGCAACAAGAGAGGCCACGACAGTGAGAGGCCCGAGCACCAGGATGAAGAGTGGCCCCCGTTTGCCACAACTGGAGAAAGCCCTGGCACAGAAACAAAGACCCAACACAGCAAAAATAAATTAATAAATTAATAAACTCCTACCCCCAACATCAAAAATAAATAAATAATAAAATGAGAAGTTGATAACTTTTTCGATGGTAGAGTTCCATTTGTTAGTTTGTCATTTTGTTACTATGTGCTTGGTACTGTGTTACCTGTGCTGTGACGCAGTTCTCACCCCAGTACTCTGGATCGGTACTATTCTTTGCTCCCTTCAACCCCCATTTTTCCAATAAAGAAACAGGCCAGAGAGGTTAAGTAACCAGCCCAACATCACACAGTTAGTAAAGTGAGGAAGCAGGATGTGATCCAGGTTTGTGGAACTCCTCCCCCACCCCAGCCCCCCAGCCCCCCAGCCTATGCTCTTAACCCTTGTTACTCAAAGTGTGTTCCGGGGACCAGCAGCAGCCACATCACTGGAAATGGTAAAAATGCAGCATCTCAGAATGAATCAGAATCTGTACTTTCACAATATCCCTAGGTGATACGCTGATTTCTCTTTCTCTCTCTGAACAGCCCTGAAAACCCAAAAAGAAATGAGTTCTTTTCTGTTTCCATGTGTTGTATATAGCGGTTCTCAAACTCCAAGGTGCCTCTGCACCATCTGAGGACCTGACTAAAACAAGACCTTGTTATAGAAGCGTCTCTTGGTTGTTAAGGGAAAAGGAGAATCTATTGACTTGCCTCTGTCATCCACTGTCCACATCCGAGGAACCTTCTGCTAGGTCACTGAGTTGTATTTGCAAGTTCCTGAATTTACCACCGAAAAAAAATTTCTCAGTGAAAACTTTGGAGGAAGAAAAAGACCCAAACCTACGAATCAGAATCTCAGAATCTGCAAGAGTGGAATTCGGTCATCTCTGTTTTTAACAAGCCTCCAAGATAGTTCTATGCAATTCTGAGTTTGAGAACCACTGACATTTGGGAATCCTGGTAAACTGTATTTGCCAGAATGTGAATCAGTGAATTCCAGGAGACATAGGACATTCAGAAATTGAATGTCAGATGCACAGCCTGCATTTTTAATAATTGATTTAGTGTAAAGATTGAACTTTGTTCCCCAGACAGTCAGAAGTTTGGGGTTACCTGAACCCCCTTTCAAAGATAAAAGTAATAGTGCATACCTACTCCCTCTAAGCAAGGTGCATAAAACAACAAGTTCCCAGACTTTGTTAATAGTTGGGCATAGAAGCATCTTCAGCTACAGAGTGACCTGTGCTACTTTGAGTAGCACATCATTTTGCTGAGTATTTTGGGCCCCTAACTTGTAAGTGTCTAGACTAATTCAGTCTATCAGACTTTAATCAAGTGCCTGACTTGTGTCGAGCTCTGTGTTAAATTCTCTGTGTTGCTGTCTCTGTGACCAGTGGATCCACTTATGTGGCCTCCCTCCCTTCACAGCTGGCTTAAGGGAATTAAACAGGTTCCCTGTATGTGCTCAGCCCACTGGCCCACTGAGCACAGGGGGACAGAGAAGGGAAAAGCCAGGCCCCCAGATAATATACTATGGACAAATTTGACTGAGCTTTTCAGCTTATGGGGAAAAAGTTTTTTTTCTGGGTGACTTTCTTCTAATTACTGAGGTAATTTTGGGGGATACTTTAGAAAAGCCTCATGGTAACAGCATTAATAATATAATGTTGATATTAATAGAAAAACCCAAAACCCTAAAGCAGCTAGGTTATGTGCAGACACAAAAGAACATGCCAGAAGGTGAAAATTCACTTTGTGCTTAATGTTAACACATTAAATGTTTCCAGGTCCTCAAGGAAAGTATTAGAGGTTTGGCCCAATATACAATATGTGAAATGTGAGCCAGCTTTCCTAGGGGAAACTAGAGGTCTCACCTGCAAAGGTTTTCATCTTACAAGGTCTAAAGGTATTGCGTGGACCCTGCTTAGTGAAAGAGAAAAGTCAGAGTGACTACACGTTGAGAGGGTGAAGTAATGACAGAGGCCACAGTCCTCAGCTAAGCCCACTCACTTATGATCAGCATCTCACGTGATAATGTGGCCACCAGTTTTCTCAAACTCATTGAGATTCACGTGGACTAGAAGTTTCAGTATTTCCCAATATTCAGCCTAAAAGTCAGAGTGAAAAAACTCCCATGGCTTTCTTTTGTTTGGTTTATGAGCAACCCAGAAATGAAGCTGATTTCAGAATCCACATTTATTACAGTAATTACAACAATAAAGCACCTAATATTTGTGGGCTGCATTGTGGTTGATGAATCCAGAAACCTTATTATCCCCCATGAAGTGGGTATTAGTGAGGCTTAATTATCAGATAAAAACAGGGAGGTCCCTAGAGGTCAGGCGGCTCGGCCATGATCATACCCAGCTGGTGAGGAACAGCCAGAGCTTAGACATGTACCCACCACATCACAGCTGCCTCCCCAAATTGTAAACTTCCCGGAGTGTCTAAATGCAGTCATAATTCAGCAAGCATAGTGGTTGATGCTGACTTCAGATCCCAAGTGCTAGTTGCACATCTGTCATTATTTCCACCTTTGTGTGGAAGGTAGATGTTTCCTTATCCAGGCAGCCAAACTGGATCAAAATGATGTTCACCTACCCCAGGTGAACAGGGCCAAAGGTGGATGCTATTACTTGGATGAATCAGGTCAGAAAATGACTTAACTAAATCAAAGGAGTAAGATAGGAATTATCTTGATTATTTGCCTACACAGCCCAAATTCATTCTCTAATTGCTCAAACCATTTCTGTTTTTGAATTTAATAGGTTTTGCAATGTTCTTCTTTGAGCAAGGAAAGGAGGGGGCATTTTAAGTTCATCTGGGTGCAGATGTCAAAACCATCTGTATGGGCTGTAACTAGAAGGATTGTAAACAATAGCACAGCTTTGAGGCAAGGCTTTAAAATACACTTCTCGATGTGGCACATGTATACAATGGAATATTACTCAGCCATAAAAAGAAACGAAATTGAGTTATTTGTAGTGAGGTGGATGGACCTAGAGTCTGTCATACAGAGTGAAGTAAGTCAGAAAGAGAAAAACAAATACCACAAGCTAACACATATATAAGGAATCTTAAAAAAAAAAAAAAAAAACAATGGTTCTGAAGAACCTAGGGGCAAGATAGGAATAAAGACGCAGACATAGAGAATGGACTTGAGGACACAGGGAGGGGGAAGGGTAAGCTTGGACAAAGTGAGAGAGTGGCATGGACATATATACACTACCAAATGTAAAATAGATAGCTAGTGGGAAGCAGCTGCATAGCACAGGGAGATCAGCTCGGTGCTTTGTGACCACCTAGAGGGGTGGGATAGGGAGGGTGGGAGGGAGGGAGATGCAAGAGGGAGGAGATGTGGGGATATATGCATACGTATAGCTGATTCACTTTGTTATAAAGCAGAAACTAACACGGCACTGTAAAGCAATTATACTCCAATAAAGATGTTAAAAACTTTTTAAATAAAATAAAATACACTTTTCATTTCACAAGGATTTGAGAGGAGAGAAGCTATGGCATTGTTGGTTTGTTTGTTTTTAATGTGTATTTCAGTGCTAGTGTGACAATTATCTTTTTTAAATCTGGAAACTGGTATGAAGTAGTATCTGCCACTTAACTGACTGTGTAGCTTTGGGCAAACAATCTTATGTAAGCCTCAGTTCCCCTTTTGTAAAATAATAGTACTTTCAGCAGAGGGTTGTTGTCAAGTATTAAGAGAGATAATGCATGGAAAGTTCTAGCATTTTTCCTAGCACATAATAAGCTGTTGTTCTTGGTGATAGTTTACTTATTTGACATTCTGCCCCAACCCAAGGCAAAAAATCTACTCTTTTTAATAAGACTTTGAGATTACCACTGAACTGTATTTTTCTTTTACATTCCCAAAAGTGTTAAAATATTATTTGTGATCAAATAATGCCTGCCTATCTTTGGGAATTCTGTTCCCTCTATTTGTGTTTTATATCAACATATGGTAATGCTTTGGGAGAGCAGAAGCTTTATCATGCTATTATCTTTATTATTTGATGATTATTTGGCTCCCAGAAGGATGTCTGATGCTGTCCATCTCACTGCAACTCATTGGCTCCCTGGAGAGTTGTGGGGAGTAACTAAAAGCCCCTCCTGATTCCTAGTAAGTTGTGAGTTCTGGCTTCCTGACAAGTTCCAATGCCAATACAGTCTTGTAGAAAGATTTGAGAATCTGAAAGCCTGGATTCAAGTTCAAACTCATCATTTACTAGCTATACATACTTGAACTAAGCCACTATTCTCTCCACCACCACCATGGAGTAGGGATGTTAATGGGGCCTCTTATTTTCCTTTCATGGGATTATTGTGATCCTTCATAGAATGACAAAGTGATTTTAGACATTACATCACTTAATATCATTATGGCAGACTTGTTGACATTTTAAAAATTATTAATAATAAGGCCCAGGCCAGTATAATGAAATCATAAATAATGCTTCATTAGAACAGGTTAATTTTGTCAACAAGCCTTTTTCACAAAGGCTAAATAGCAAATATAACTTTTCTTTCATTAAAAAAAAAAATCTGACCACTTTTTAAAATCCAATTGCTTTTCCCTTTCATCATGTTGACATAAAAATCCCTCCAAATTTAAAGTTTTTTCTTGCTTTTAGGCAAGATTTCTTCAAAAAGGTCTCCGCCTCCCTTGTCCTATGGGTTTGACATCACGAGAACAGATTCTAGAAAGTTTGCTTCTCTTTTTAATAAACAGGGAAATCCAGATAGAGAGTATAATGAAGTATTATTGTTAAACTTACAATTCAGGATAATACTGAACAACTCAGGACTCGAGCCAGACTACAGGTGTTCAAGTCTACACTAGTTATATGACTGAAAATAAGTAATCTACTTCTCTGTACCCTGGTTTCCTCATCTATAAAATTGGAATAATAACAGTACCTTCATTGTAGGCTTGTTTTAAGATTTAAATGAGTTAATACATGTAAAGTGCTTAGAACTGTTCTTGGTCCATAATAAATGTCACTAAGTGTTAGCTACCATCATCATCATCTTCTTCAAAATGGACAGCTAGTTTTCTCAGAGGTAGAACAGGACTTCTCCCTCGTGCAAAGTTTGTAGTGCAATTTGTGCTTGTCGATGGTGTTTTTCTGTCTTTGTATCCCCAGTCCCTATTTCAGGGGTGTGCTGGAAAACCAAGTCTCTAAAATCAAAGCCCTGATCTGCAGTGTTTGCTGATCTCTGTGGTGTAAATATTCCAGGGCTTGCTGGCATCAGGCTACCAGTGGTTTAATAACTGTCTGCCAAATTCCTGAATATTTAAAATTCAGTACCCTCAACCCTAGCTGAGCTGTCTCCAGCACACCACTGCCGATGGCTTAGACACTCAGTGAATAGGTTAATCAGTCAGGCTGGTGGCTGCATCAAGTAGCACTAGATATCCCACAGAAGATAATGAAAATGACAAAATGCAGAAGGAAATGTGTGAGAGTAAAATAGTGCACTAGAGGGAGTGCCTCATTTTAAATTCTGATTTTCCAAGGCAGAAAGACACCCAATCAAAGTAATCAAACCCATGACCCTCGTTAGAATCCAGTTCCTATGATAGTGATTCAAATGTCCCTTATTTCCAGACAGTTCCTCCTTGCCCCTCCCTGGTCCCCTACTAATGCTGCTGTGGTTTTATTTGAGAAAAGGCCAGGGCTTGTCAAATAGGAGCTGGAGAGGGAGGAATTGTACCTGAGATGATCCACCCTGCCTTAGGTTCCCCCTCCTGACTGCCCTCCCTCCTTATCACTGAACTGCTTTGCAGATTCGGGTACTGTGGTTGTTCCACCCTGCCCTTTAGTCTTAAAAGGAATTGAATTCATTCTCACAAGTCACTCTCCCTCTAAATGGCATGCCATCCTCACCAAAGACTAGCCAGGTGACATAAAGAAGCATTTTCCCCAGTTCCAACTGCTTTCAGCAATCCCCACTTCCATTTAGGTGAGCAACTTCCAAATTGGAAAACAAATTACCCCAAGTCAGCAGCATAATTTGAAGCAAGCAGACCTCAGACTATTGCATCCTGCCCATAGACTTCAGGCCACCCATCTCTGGACAGTTTGCATCAACAGTGGTCTTTCCTTATACATTAGTTCCCTGGTGTTTCTTTGGTGTTGCATTCAAGAGTATTATGTCTCTCTCTCAGAGCCTCAACCTCTGGCCCCCTGGGTTCTTAGTGCCAGGGAGGCTGGGGCTACCCAGTTCCTTCCTCTTAGGAATGTAAAGATTTCTCTCTTGCCTCTTTCACTTGCCTCCTGAAGATGAGTCCTTCTCTCTCCAAACCTATGAACACCCACACACAGTCGTAATGCCCTCCTGTATGTGAGAGTTCTTTGGAGTGTGGATTCAGTAAAACATCCATGAGAGCACGCTGTATTTCAATCTGTAGATTATTAGCTCTCTTATACCTATAGAGATCAATCTACAATATCCCAGCATCAATCACTGACCACTTGGGGAGCAGAGGTTAGCCCAAGAGCCCTTCAGATAAGAGTGAGGATGGTTATTTGCAAACCAAAGTAAATATGATGTACTCGTTGGATGCTGAGACCCACAAATACTCTTCCTCTACTACCACCCACTCCCCCAAACATTAGAAACCAGGCCTTTACCCTCCCTCTGGGCAGATGATAGAGCCATTAACATGGAAATTAACCAGCCTTGACCAACCCAAGGGTACTGACACAGTATTGTAGTTGACAAGCCCCACTGATGTGCTTAGAGCTTCCTATCAGATTTCGATTTCTAGTTTTCTTCAACCTCACTCTTCAATATGAGCTGATAAGCCAGGATTACCAGAAAAAGGAAATCCTCTCATGTGGAAGATATGGACTGTATTAAGGTTCTCCAGAGAAACAGAAACAATACGATAGATAGAGGGATAGATAGATGATTGATGGAAAGATAGATAGATAGATTATAGATAGGTAGGTAGAGAGAGAGATAGACTGATTGATTGATCGATTGATTGTTAAGAAATTTGCTCACAAGATTGTGGGGCTGGCAAGTCTGAAATTTATAGGGCAGGACAGCAGGCTGGAAATTCATGAAGAGTAGATTTTTCAATCTTTACTTTGAAATCCTCGTAGCTGGAAATTCAGCCAAGATTTCTGTATTGCAGTCTTGAGGCAGAATTCCTTCTTCTTAAGGCTTTTGAATGGATAAAATCCACCCACATTATTATTCCTTTAAGCTTTACTTAAAGTCAACTGACTGTAATCATTAATCACATCCACAAATACCCTCACAGCAACATCTAGACTAGTGTTTGACCAATAACTGGGCACTGTAGCCTAATTAGCTTGATACAAAAAATCTACCTTCACAGAGACCAAAATCACAGAAACAGAGAAAAGCAACTTGGAAGAAACTATTTATGACAACATAAATTAAAATCTCAATAAAAGTTTCAAAAGATGAGAAACTCTCTCGGAAAGTAAGGCAAAAGCCCATAGAAGTGTAACGTGAGAGAAGGATAAAATTAAAGGAAGATCCAAATGATCTAAGATCCAAACCATAAAACTTCCATAAAAACAGAATAGAGAAAGCAAAGGAAATCATCAATGCAATAAAGAAAATTTCCCAAAATTTCACAATTTCCAGATTGTGAGAGCCCAGTACTGGTTCAAGTTAAGTGTACATCATTGTGAAAGCTCAGAAAATTGTTGGGGACAGGAGAAGCCCCTCCAAACTGTTAGAGACAAAAAGAAACTAGGTCACACACAAACTTCAGGAACCAAAACAACTTTGGATTTCTCAAAAGTAACATAGAGGGAATTGCTTAGAATTCCATACATAACTTAATTATCAAAGAAGTGTAAGGGTGGAGTAAGGTCTGTGCAAGGTCTCACAACATTGACTCCTTATAAACCCCTTCTCAGGAAGCTACTGCAGAATGAGTTCTAATGAAATGAGTATGGTACCTATGATAAACTCCTATGTGGAGACATCCTGCCTTTTACAGTAGCAGCCTGGTGGGGAAAGCGTCTTCCACCCCATCCTGGTTTCTGTTCTTGGGATCTGTTCCCTGGGTGTCGCTTACCATTCTCACTAGCATTCATGTATGTGGTTAATTAGGTGAATTTTTGTGGACTCGCACAAGCTCCAAACCATTACTTGGCATTTTTGTGGCAAGATGGGTTTCAAGTTCAAAGTAACCAATTTGCCAATCATCTTAGGAATTTGGGCCCTGCCTAAGATTTGATTCAGAGGAATTAGGAGGCCACGTATGGCCGAGTCTGTGCACTCGGAGCATTACCAGTGGCATCCATGGCTCATGAGCTCCTCTGTTTCTCCAGGTTATCAGTGTACCTGTCTCTCCCAGTTCACCGGGAGAAACTGTGAATCGGAGATCACAGCCTGCTTCCCAAACCCCTGCCGGAATGGAGGCTCCTGTGACCCCATAGGAAACACTTTCATCTGCAATTGCAAAGCTGGGCTCACTGGAGTCACGTAAGTGAGATTGTGCAATTAGTCTTTCTCTACGCTGCTTCTTGTTGCTAAAAAAACCAAACAGTAAAAAACTAACTGGGATTGGGACTTCCCTGGTGGCCCAGCGGTTAAGACTCCGCGTTCCCAATGCAGGGGGCCTGGGTTCAATCCTTGGTCAGGGAACTAGATCCTGCATGCCACAACTAAAAAAGATCCTGGGGCTTCCCTGGCGGCGCAGTGGTTGAGAGTCCACCTGCCGATGCAGGGGACATGGGTTTGTGCCCCGGTCCGGGAAGATCCCACATGCCGCGGAGCGGATGGGCCGTGAGCCATGGCCGCTGAGCCTGCGCGTCCGGAGCCTGTACTCCGCAATGGGAGAGGCCACAACAGTGAGAGGCCTGTGTACCGCAAAAAAAAAAAAAAAGAAAGAAAGAAAAAAGATCTTGCACGCTGCAACTAAAGACCCCGCACTGGCGATGAAGAGCCCGCATGCTGCAACTAAGACCTGGCGCAGCCAAATAAATAAATATTTTTTAAAAAAACCCAACTAACTGGCATAAAATATTCACCACTAATAGGATGGGCAAAGGGTTAATATCTGAATATAAAGCGTGCTTACAAATGACTAAAATGTTATCAGGGATTACCTCTGGGTAGTGAGGTTATGGGTTAATTATATTTTTACTTTATACTTCTCTATATTTTCAAGAATTTATAGTTACTATGTGTACTGTAATCAGGAAAACAATCCTTTTAAAGAAAGTCTTCTCTGACCCCTAATATTTCCAGTATAGCTCTGAGGCAGATATACTATCCATTTCCCTAGAACTCATAAACTGGGCTCTACTTTCTAGCGTTTTATGATCATTCTGAGAAACTGAAAACTTACGTTTCCTTTGCAAATCTTTTTTCCCCCAAGGAAGAGGGAAATTAAAGTGTGAGCCAAATGGAAAGGGAATGTTTTAAGTTCTTGGTAAAACACTGCTTTCAACCATCCTTGATGGTTTTAGAAGTATATATATATATATATGTAATCTCAAGCAAAGTGATATTCTAATTACAGATCAGTCTTACGTATTCATTAAAGTAAATCTCCCGAGGACTTTACCAGGAAATACTTAGCTGACTTTGAATTGTTGGATGTACTTTAAAGTAATAAAGCTGCATTTATTTTTAAATACTCTGTAATTCTGACTAATTTCCAGCTGACCTAGCCTCAATCTGTTCAAATTAGGGACATTTGACTACATTTTAAAAGGTGGATTACCAAAGATATAAGTGATCAGGCCTTTTAAAATGAACATATCAGAACAACTGGGGAAGTGGAGGACGGGGAAGAAGAAAGATCTATGTCCTTAAATAATGTTAAACTAAGAAAGAGTAAGACTTACATGTTTGCCTTATAATTATACTCAAGTCATGGATTGCTTTAAAGAGAATAAAATTGATTTATTTTTCATTAGAGTGCTTTAATCATTTTTCCTGATAATCTGCGTTAGCATTAGCCTTTAACATAAGCATAGAATCCAGAAGATACGATACTATGTAGCCCTCCACCCACTGCCTACATACGCCCTATTACCCCTGCTTCCCAGAGAGACCAAAAATGACTGTATCTATTAGAACCAAAAACTTTCTCCTCCCTGGAAACTCTATTATAGGGTATCTAGCTTCACAGCTCTTTAAGTGTAGCTCTACAATCCCCAAAGCTCTGAGAACGAAAAGGACTGAGGATAAATTCGTGGCAAACTAATCTGGTGGCAAAATCAGCCAAACCCATTCTGAGGCTACTTCTAGTCTTTATTTCCCTCATTTATTGTGAATATCCATATGGTTTACTGTAGAAACACTGGCGTATTTGATTATGGGTCCTATGTCAGCACCAGTTCCTGAGATGGGGTGGGTATTCTACATAATATGAAAGATATGTACTGTATGTCATTTCTAAACTTGCAAAATTTTACATTCTGAGATGGATCTGGCCCTGAGCATTTAGAGATCAGTACGTCTTCAACAGCATCTGTGGTTTCTTTTTTTGCTCCTTCTCTTCTCTCCCATGGCAGCCGTTTCCTTCCTCCGACCCGCTAGGGTCAGAATATGGGAGACATTGCATTGGGAGAAATCCCTTAATGCATGATGATCACCGGGGTCTACAGTAGGCGCGTCAATGCTCACCCACCTCCCATATACACTGCATCACATCATTTTTTGTGTGTGTGGTGGGGGTTGGCTCTCACTGTTGTGGCCTCTCCCATTGCGGAGCACAGGCTCCGGACGCGCAGGCTCAGCGGCCATGGCTCACGGGCCCAGCCGCTCCGCGGCATGTGGGATCTTCCCGGACCGGGGCACGAACCCGTGTCCCCTGCATCGGCAGACGGACTCTCAACCTCTGAGCCACCAGGGAAGCCCAACATCACATCATTTTTGTCTTGCTTCAGGTACCCTTTAGGTGCTTTTTAGCTTTTAAAGTTGTCAGTTAAACATGGAACGTCCGCAGGTCCTGATGTTTGAGAGGGGCTTTTGTGTGTTCTGTCGCGAAGGTGCGAGGAGGACGTGAACGAGTGCGAGCGGGAGGCGTGTGAGAACGGCGGCGCCTGCGTGAACGTGTTTGGCTCCTTCCTCTGCAACTGCACAGCAGGCTACGCGGGGCAGTACTGCGGCCTGCGCCCCGTCGTGGTGCCCAACATCCAGGCCGGCCACTCCTACGTGGGGAAGGAGGAGCTCATCGGCATCGCCGTGGTCCTCTGCGTCATCTTCGTCCTCATCGTCCTCTTCATCGTCTTCCGCAAGAAGGTCTTCCGCAAGAACTACTCCCGCAACAACATCACACTGGTGCAGGACCCTGCTACGGCCGCCCTGCTCAACAAGAGCAACGGCATTCCATTCCGGAACCTGCGGGGCGGCGGGGACAGCCGCAACGTCTACCAGGAGGTGGGGCCCCCGCAGGTCCCCGTGCGCCCCATGGCCTACACCCCGTGCTTCCAGAGCGACTCCAGGAGCAACCTGGACAAGATCGTGGACGGGCTGGGCGGCGAGCCCCAGGAGATGACTACATTTCACCCGGAGTCACCGCGCATCCTGACGGCCAGGCGGGGTGTGGTCGTGTGCAGTGTGGCCCCCAACCTCCCTGCCGTGTCCCCCTGCCGTTCTGACTGCGATTCCATCCGGAAGAATGGCTGGGATGCCGGAACTGAAAGTGAGTCGGAAGTAGAAATGCATCATTATTTCTTCCGCTCGTGTTTACTGGAAGGAAACTCGGGAAGGGAGAGCGCCCCAGAGGCACAGAGCTCTCAGTAGGACATGTTCTGACCCTAAATGTTCACACCAGCCCTGAGATATTGCCCTGGTTCTTATCCCCATTTACAGATGGGGGAAATGATGCTCAGAGAACGTACATAAGGTGCCCAAGGTCACACAGCTAGTAAGAGGAAGCTGGCACTCCAATACAGGGCTGCCAGCCTCTAAAACCCATGCTCTTCTTTTTTTTTTTTTGTCTTAATTTAAAAAAAACTTTTTATTTTATATTGGAGTACAGTTGATTAACAGCGTTGTGATAATTTCAGGTGTACAGCAAAGTGATTCAGTTATACATATACATGTATCTATTTTTTTCAAATTCTTTTCCCATTTCGGTAGAACCCATGCTCTTCTCACACTAGCACACCATTGGCAATAATACAAGCAGCGTAACCACTTATGTGACATACAGGAAGTGTGCTATGGAAGGCCAGAAGAGAGTATTTCTAGTCTTAGGGTGAAGACTTGAGGGGAGCAGAGGGACATTTGAGTTGGACCATGGTGGATCAAAGGTCTAGGAAAAGGAGGGCGTTCCACCACATAGAGGCACCCACATGATCAAAAGAAAAGCAAGTCCTTCTGTCTGGCTGGAATGCAGGGTTCAGGAAACAAGAAGGTGAACCACAAGCAGGAAAAGTGGTCCAGGCCAGATGCTAGTGTCTCCCTCTCCTTTTGGCCTCATACAGCAGAATTCTAGGCAAAGAGAAGAGCCACAAGTGCAGAGGCCCTGGGGTGGGAAATACTTTAGTATACTGAAGAACATAGACAAGGTCAATGTAGTTGGAGCTTGATGAGCAGTGGGGAGAGTGGATACATTTTAACAGCAACACTAATGCGGTTTTTAATCAGGTAAGTAGCTTGATCTAATTTACATTTTTAAAAGATGGCTCCGACTGATGCATGGAGAAGAGACTAAATAGGACCAAGCAGGGAAGTTCCGGAGCAGAGACCATTTTGTTGTCCTATATGAACATCTGGGGAGAGGCGCTGATTGTTTTCTCTGTCCTAACATCAGTCAGAATGAAACTAAGGCAAGCTCCGTTGTATCCTATGACTTTTCACCAGGCCTAATGGCTTTATATTCGAGTAGCAGTGACACCCTGGGTAGCAGGAGTTTCCGAAGGCTAGGATTACAGTACTATGATGTATGTCGGGGTAAAGAGGGAGTGGGGGGCTGGTTTCAAATGGAGCTAGAAAGCACATGCACCCAAGGAGATACAGGGCATCTCCATGAAGGAAGGGGGCATTCCTACTGGTGTCTTTAAGCATGAGTAAGATTTGAGTAGGAAACTATTGGAGAGGGCCTAATGGGAACAGGAAGCAGCTCAGTTAGTGCAGGGGACACATGAGGGGTTACCTGAGGGTGTCTGGCTCTGTTGTTTAGGAGGAAGGCAGCCAGAGGTGAAGGTTTGGACACCGACTACACGCAAAATGTTTGAATCTCTGAGAGTGTGAGCTCACCGAGGGAGCAGTAACAGAGAGAGGATGGTCAATCTGGGCCTCAGAAAGAATCCTGGAGATGCCTACATGTGGGAGGTGGGCAGGGAGTTGGGGCCAGGAAGGGAAACAAACACATGTCAACAAAAAGAGAGCAAGGAAAGCGGAAAGGGCAACCAAGCAGAAGCCAAGACTACCAATAAGGTCAGCAGGGTTGAGCACCGTAAAACCATCAAGGGAGACACAGTCTTAAAAAAATACTGCACTTGACACCTAGAAGTTTCTTAGCGATCTCAAGAATGTCCCAATGAGTCCTCAAGACAGAGTTCAGCATGCAAGGGTTAAGGACGAAGAGATTTGGTGAGAAAACAGAGACAGCCGATGAACATGAAAAACCACCACTGCTGGGAGCTGGATCGTCTCCTTAAATCCCCACAGCTGCCCAACATGGGTGCCCACTGGAGGAGGGGATAAGTGAAATGACTTGCCTTAGAGCAGTAACTAGGAAAGGGAGGGATGAGGATTGGCATCTGGTGCATCAGGGTCCAAAGCCTGTGCTTTTACCCAGACCACTCTTGAGAGCTTTACCAGGGAGGAGGGAGAGGGACAAGAGAGGGAGAGGGTCTCCTGATGATGGAGGACAGCCTCTATTCTAGTACCACTCAAACTATGCTCTCTGCTGACTCCACCTTTGAGAAGACACACTTATACTTCAAGTCCTTCCCCTTGGATTTTAACCATAAATATATTCCCTCTAGAATTATTGGTAGAGTTAGACTTTACTGCAGCCTTGCCAATCCCCTGGTTAGTAGAAAGCCTCCTTTTATTTAGCAATGAAGATTTGGAATAAATGGAAGAAAGGAGAAAGGAGTTTTGCACACAACACTATACTCACAGGGTGGATCATTTGGCATTTCCTTCCTTGTGTTCAGGGCTAATGCTGGTGCCCACCTTGTGCTTCCCCAAGGCACATGTTTTCTGCCACATGGCTGTTGGGAGGTGAATATCTCCCTGGCATCTCTGTCCACTTGTCTTGGTTGCTTATCCAACTCATCGTTTTGCTGTGGCTTCAGCATCTGATGGCAGATGCAGAGCTGCAGTGCCTGCACGCTTTGTGGAAGAAACAGCGATTTCTCTAGTCATGAAGAAGAACAACTGTCCCTTCCTTAATCACGAGTCCCCGTCTCTTCATACCGTCACATTCCGTGATGATTTGAAGCTTTTCCTGGTGATCAATTCCCTCCACCCACTTCGTAATGTGACAGCTTTATTTCCAGAATCCACCTCAGGCCAAAACTCACGTGTCCCCGCAAAGTATTGTTGAGCGTTTATCGACTACATTTCCCCCTTTGTTAAGCAAGGCAGAGCTAGCTGGCGAGACAGTCTCTGGGCGACTAATTCATTTTTCACTTGACAACTTCAAGATATGGGTTGTTTTTATTGCTTCTTTTAGTCCATCAAATAAGAAAGTAGCCCTGTAGAGTGCGTGCATGCGTGCGTGCGTGCGTGCGTGTGTGTGTGTGCAGGCTCTCTTTGTATGGCAAAGAAGGAGAAGCGTGTGGCTAAGAGCATGTCCACGCCGCAGACTGCTGTCCTCTGGAGTGCTGAATGCTGTCATTCCCAAAAATGATGTGGCGCTGCCCTCTAGAAGGCAAAGCTGAGAACTCCACTCGCTCCCCAGAGAGGGAAGTTCGGATAAGTGTAATGGCAATCTTGCCTATAAAATATTTATACCCCTGTTTTAAAAGTAATCTCATTTAACCTGGTGTTGACACCACATCAGTTCATGTAAATGATCTAAATTAACTCTGAATGGCAAAGAGCAACCTGGCCACTTCATCTTAGCTCCCCTCTTCATTTAGTCGCTTCCCTTTGAGGATGGAACAGCGACTTTCGGCTGTCAGCTATTTGGAAGCTCATTTACCACAGGTTAAGGGTTTCGAATCCACAATGTAAATTTCTTGATTGACAGACCTTTGCCCCTGATGGTACAATCAATTTTCTATTGTGCACTAAATTATTTTCTCTAAGCAAATGAAAGTGCCCCAAGAAGTGAACTCTGGCAGGGGACAGGGCTGGAAATATGCACAAGTAACCAGTGTCATTTCTGCTTTCTCTCTGGCTGTCCACGAAGACAAAGGGGTTGATGACCCAGGAGAAGTGACCTGCTTTGCAGGCAGTAATAAAGGCAGCAACTCAGAAGTTCAGTCCCTGAGCTCCTTCCAGTCAGATTCTGGTGACGACAATGGTAAGAGGTCATGGGGTTTGTTCCCCCCGGTGGGCTCTGTTTCCCGTGCTGGCGATCACTGGTTGAGAGGGAGGTGTTGGGACCCGTTTTGTTTCCTGGCCCAAGCGTGGGCTTTAACTCATGCTCACAGCTTTCACTGGACTCCACTGTTGCTGCGTGTCCACTGGAAAAGCAAGCACTCATTGAGCTGCAGCTGGGAACAGGCACAGAAGTAGAGGAGGTTCCCGCAGACCTCCAGTAATGCGTCCTCTTTGACTTGGTTCATGATGGAACTACCTCATCCCAAAGGATACTCTCTTAGCAAAGTGTGATGTGTTTCCTTTTTTATTCGAGCTCATGATGATCTCTTCACTCTTCACCCTCCATCCAACCTCCCCATCATTAGAAATTAGTTCAGAGGCAAGACCTTCCCATAGAACCCCCTTCCCAGAGAGGTGATATCTTCATTCAGCTGAGTCCCCCTTATAATCATTTGAGGTCATGGGCCTTTGGAGAATCTTATCTTAGATACGATGGGTCAGCTCCTTAGAAAAATACACATACACCCAAATTGTTGCATATGATTCCATGTGGTTCATGAACCTCACTGACACTCCAAAGCTGCAGCCTCTACCTCTTATGAAGCCATGTTTATGGAGAGGGCGTTAATGAAAGACTGGGTTTTCTGAGCTTGAGGAACCAGCCTTGGAGGATGGGTTGGTCTCCCCAGGGCAGGGAAAGGGTGCAGAAATAGTCATAAAACAGTGAGAATTTACCACTTGGTGGTGAACAGAGAATAATTTCAAATAGTCATTGACAGTGACAGGCAGGCTTACCTTAGTCTATACCTTATGCTATTTTCCCATTTATCAACAATTGGCAAAATTGAATATTTATAATTTATGTAATCATTCACCCCATAAACCCTTGCCGAGTTTCTCCTGAATGTTGAATCCTGTGCTGGGCATTTTGTACCCTGAAGAACAAAATAAAAATGACATAGTCTTTGCCAACCACCACCCGCCCCCGGCCCGCCCCAGGTAAAGATAGGAACGAAGGAGCCCCAAGACCATAGAAGCAGTCATGGAAGTAAAATAGTCTACTTTCCCCATCACCACCCCCAAATCTCTTCCACCTCCATCCCAAATCCCTGGCACTCCTGAGAGGTGCGGAAACCTCACTGTATCTGACCACTAGGGTAACAAACCATGTAACAGAGGATTTCTTCTGAGCAATCTCAGAAGGTCAGAGGCAGTCCTCCAGATTTCTTTGCCTTGGTGTTTACTCCCTTCCTCATCCCCAGCCAGAAGAAGAGTTGTCGCTGGTTTGCATTTTATGTAGAAGCAGCCAAGAACGTATTGTTTCCAAACTCCAGGCAGCAGCTCCAGCGATGATGCCTGGTTGACTGTTCTCACAGGCTCTTCTTCATCACACACTTGGGCTTTCAGGCTTAGCATTCTTGGTTGGTCCTGACTAAAGCAGGCTTCCTAAAGTGCCTGATCGCCTCTCCAGAAGCTACTGGTATCAGGTGCTAAGGCAACCCATATGAGCACAGAAATCTCCTTCCCAGTTTCTGACTATTTCAGAGGCCAAATGCTGACTCCCATCTACACTTTACGGGTGGGATCTGGGCCTCGGGTCGTTCTAAGCTATTGGTGGCATCATGTGAGTGTGAAACCATCAGTGCTGCAAAGGTTATCCTTCATCACTGGCATTTGGCTTGGAGCAGCATGGCTGACCAAAAAGTAATTATCCCTGGGAATAGTGAGATCTTCCTTGGAGCCTTTGGGAGTCACTAATGAGAAATTAGCATAAGCTTATGGCCTTTGCCTTCCTAGATTGATTTCACTGGGCCACGGGGTGTGAATTTATGACCCAGCAATTCCTGCCGATCATGCCTTTCAGGAGGACTGGCCCCGGATTTGCTGCTGTTTCCCTTCCTCCAAGAAGCCGGGGGGATGAAAGTGTCCACTGGAGTCCAATGGATGGACTATGGGAAGCTTTGGGTGTTTGCATGCTGTGCTTTTGTTGTTACCATTGTTGTTGTTAAGACAAGTCAATGTATGTTTAAAATACATAACTAACCTGAAGCTGTCCTTCTCCTCCCTCCTGTCTTCTTTTCCTGGCCACAAGCATCCATAGTGACTGTCATTCAGCTTGTCAACAATGTAGTTGACACTATAGAGAATGAAGGTATTTACTGTTTTCTTCCATAGCATTTCTTTGTGCAGAGTTAACCTTTTGGAAATATCACTTCCTTGTTACTTTGAACTAGGGGTGATTTTTTTTTTTATTGAAGTATAGTACAGTACAATGTTATATAAGTTTCACATGTACAACATAGCAATTCAGAATATTTGAAGGTTATACTCCATTTATAGTTATTGTAAAATATTGTCTATATTTCCTGTGCTGTACAATATAGCTTTGTAGCTTATTTATTTTATGAACTAGAGGTGATTTTAATCAGTTGGCAGCAGAGGGGGCAGTACAGGTGGTTTCAATGAGACGCTGAATGTCTCTCTGTGGATTGGAGTGAATTTTACAATTTCGGGAAAAAATCCAGTTTATAATTCTTTTAATATGTGAGGTACTCTTTTTATAAAATCCCTTCCGAGAGAAGAGTACCCACTTAATCGAAATCCAGATTAATACTAAATTCATTCTTACATTCAACATGTATTGATTGAGCACCTACTGTGAGCTGGGGATATTTAAATCATTCAAAACTACAATATTATGGGGCTTCCCTGGTGGCGCAGTGGTTGAGAGTCCACCTGCTGATGCAGGGGACACAGGTTTGAGCCCTGGTTCGGGAAGATCCCACATGCCACAGAGCGGCTAGGCCCGTGAGCCACGGCCACTGAGCCTGCACGTTCAGAGGCTGTGCTCCGCAACGGGCGAGGCCACAACAGTGAGAGGCCCGCGTACCGCCAAAAAAAAAAAAAAAAAACAAACCCAAAACTACAATATTATGGGAATTGATTTCAATCAGGTAACTTTTATTAGTGATTTAATACTATTAGGGCCTGGTACAGATGCAACTTATCTTTTCGTTTCGCAAATAACAGCGAGGAGAAATAGGAACATTTTTTTTACATCATCTAAAATGTTCTATTATACCTTCTTCACATGACTTGGACTGTCAGTTTTACTTCTCACTTTGTATTTAAACAGTGTCTGTCACGGATCAAGGACAGAACTACAACCGAGGTGATTCTGCCATGCCCCCAGCATAACATGTTACTTATGCGTTTGGAATTGCTGAGTTTGTTCTTACCCTGTCACTCTCCTTCCATCTTTTCTGAGTTTCTTTGATCTGAATTTTGCATGTTCCAGGTGTCTTGTGTGCTTGGGACTGGAGGTGAAAGCCCCAGCCCAGCATCCTCCCTCCCCCAACCTTTCCCCTGCTCGGGCAACTCATTCGTTTGCACGCACATCTCCCTGCCTCCTGTGGTCCACAGGACGGCTGATGCATCTCCCTCTTCGAGCATGTTGCCAGCCTGGATGTGCACTTAGCCTATGGCTAGGAAGAGGAGAGAGGGTTCTAGAGCTGTTGTTTGCTCAGCATGCCCTCTCTGGCCGTCGCTTCCGGCATGGCTGAGTGGGAGATGCTGCAGCAACCACGTGTCATCCTCAGAGTTGCCATTGCCTTGTACTTCCTGGGCCAGAGCATGGCTGGTCCTGAGAGACCCTTGTAAAAAGCATGCGGGTGACCCCGGCTTCTTAGGGTCTCCTGGATGTTAAGAATTGCATGTCAGGTTCCTTGTCTGCTCCTTTCTGAGCCCTGACTCCAGCTCCATTCTGGAGGAAACTAACTGACACAGCTTCTCTCTCACAGCCTATCACTGGGACACCTCTGACTGGATGCCGGGGGCCCGCCTGTCGGACATAGAAGAGGTACCCAACTACGAGAACCAGGAGGGAGGCTCCGCGCACCAGGGCAGCACGCGGGAGTTGGAGAGCGATTACTACCTGGGCGGCTACGACATCGACAGCGAGTACCCACCCCCCCACGAAGAGGAGTTCTTGAGTCAGGACCAGCTGCCCCCACCCCTGCCAGAGGACTTCCCGGACCAGTACGAGGCCCTGCCGCCCTCCCAGCCGGTCTCACTGGCCAGCACGCTGAGCCCAGACTGCAGGAGAAGGCCCCAGTTCCATCCCAGCCAGTACCTCCCTCCCCACCCCTTCCCAAACGAAACGGATTTGGTGGGCCCTCCTGCCACCTGTGAATTCAGTACTTTTGCCGTGAGCATGAACCAGGGCACAGAGACAGCAGCGGGCCCAGCAGACAGTGTGTCTCTCTCCTTGCACAATTCCAGAGGCACCTCGTCCTCGGATGTGTCAGCCAGCTGCGGCTTCGACGACTCCGAAGTAGCCATGAGTGACTATGAGAGCGTCGGGGAGCTCAGCCTCGCCAGCCTTCACATTCCCTTTATGGAGACCCAGCACCAGACCCAAGTGTAGAGGATGCGCTCGGGTGATGCGCGCGGTTTGTTACAGAAACGCGGAGGGAGACTGGCTGGGCTTGCATCTCCACGAAGGGTGCTGTGTTGAGCGAGCGGGAAATGCGGTATTTTCTGCTGGGAACTTCTTCCCGAGCCATACTGTCCCAAGCAAGCTCGACTCTAGTTGGCTGAAAAGGAAAGGTTCAGAAATTGTTTCTGAGAGGTGACCCATCACCCTGGCAGTGCGTCCCTGAGCTCATGACGGACAAGACGCACCTGGTTTTTAACGGGGGAAACAATTTCACCCATTGTTATACAGTCCATCTGTATGACTTTGTGCAGTACTGTGCCCTGGAAAGTGTTATAGCATCAGTCCTTGCAGTATTAATAACTGGCAACAAGCCAAGAGGCTTTGTTGCATGTAATTTTGAGCCAATGGGGAGGGGGGAATGAAAATAGTAGTTATGATTGTTGGAAAAGTTAGTCTCTTAGGCAAAATAAAAGAGGAATAAATATTATTAAATAAATAAGAAAATGGGATGAAGGCTTTCAAATCAACTCTCTTTTTTTTTTGTTTTTAATAAGCTGCCCAATTTTCAGCTATAAAATTAAGTTTGGGTAACATGTTTAGTACGCTCAGTTATTTTTGTTTGTTTGTTTGTGTTAAGCATCCAATATAATATAGTTGGATTTTATGATCTTTGAGAAAGATATCAATGAAGAGGAATACGTGAGGATATTTGGGTACCATTTTGTAGGTTGTGCAAACATTAGAAAGAATGTGATTATCTGTCTTTGTGTTTTCCAGTAAATATTCTTGGCTGTAACTTTAATTTTAACATTGCTGCAGAAATTGGCCTTTGTTCTGAGAATCAGGAAATAAAAAGACAAATAAAGGAATATTTTGGTACATTGTTCTCTAGAATGAGAGATATTGAGAGGTTTAAGCAGAATTCACAAATTCAGGGAAAAAAAGAAAATATAATACTTTCAAAGTTTTCAGCTAGATAATCACAATTCTTGATAATGCAGATAAAAGGTACGTATTGTTTTAAACTGTTAGCGTCATCACTATAAATGCAATTATGTTTTTAAAAAAGGAGAAGAAAGTAGATAGTTCTTGTGTGTAAATTATAATAGTGTGTGTTTCTGGTCCTATGTACAAATATGTGCTTGCACTCAATAAGGCTGCTCTTGAGGAAAGCTGACAGGAAGGTTTTAGGATATGGACTATGTTAAAAATCCTGCCGACGAGACCAACCTTCCAATTTCTCTGATCTTGATGATATTAGAGAAACACCAAATGCCGTATTTTATTCCGGTTCAGTTAACTTTATTTTGGTACTGCCATTTATATTAACTTGAAGCAAAACTGTGCTTTCTTAGGGAAAAAAAACAACAACTGTATTTTGTTATAATTTTCCAGAACTAAACTCTCATTTGAAGAATGTGTAAAGTTTCATTACACCCTGGGGTTCTCCTCTCATCTGACCTGTGGGCTTCAGCCTTGAGTTTCCAAATTTGACAGGAGAATCAGCCCACTGAAAATACAATAACCCGGTAGTCGAAGCTTAAAGTTGACGAGTTGAGTGACTTTCCTCTTTTGCTTCAATCAGACCGTGGCCACGGGCGCAGCGGCCATGGTTAAATAAATGCATATTTGCACTCTCTGCATATGAGCAAATCTCTGTGTCCACAGTTTCTGATGACATATGGCATTGGTGTGTCCACCGTACTGTCCTGATCTGTGTGTCATCCACTCAGACATATTTTTAATTGCTTCAGTTGTGTTCAATCCACTTCTTTGCAGGAGTCAATGTTTCTGAAAGTTCATGGTTAAGAAAAAAAAAGCTTTTCAATCCCAAGCTTCCTGAGTATATGCATAAACTTCACAGATTTTTCAGCTTTTCTCCTCTTCCTATCCCTTAGTCAGACCTACTCATGGAAGCATTATCCGCACCGCGGTCTTGAAATAAATGAATTTCACTAAGGCTGCTTGGGAGAATAAAGTCGTTGATATTTCTCTTATGTAAGAAACCATTTGCAAGAAGCATGGAGAAAATGACGAACTAATGGTCTAGAATAGAACTGCTGCTACACTTTCGATAATGCAATGACATAAAAAACAATCAAGTAAAACCAACAATTCATTTCTTGCCCCCAGGAAATATTAGAAGGAGATTAATGCCCATGAGTCAGTCCTGCTTACACAGCATCGCCTCCAGGCAGAGTGCCTGACCAACACAGTAATGAAGGAATAAATAGATCCTAATGCGGTTGTGAAGTCACCCATGAAAATTGTGCCCACTCTTGGCTCTGACCTAAATAAAATACCTCTTTCTTCAGGATATCTTCCCCTGATTTTTTGCAGAGTAGCTCTGTAGCTAAATGTATCCCAGATAACCTGTGTCATACTTTGATTCATTATCTTTAAACACGTGATATCTTTTCACTTTTTGGATAATTAGCTTTCCCAGTAGGTTCTGAAATGGTTTGCAGTCAGGCCAAGATGGAACTAGGTGGGGTGACCACTGATTCAAGTGCTGGAAGGGTCCTTAAGGTCTGCTTGTCCAATCCCCTTATTTTATAAAAGAGTAAACACACCCAGAGAGGGGAAGGGACTTCCCCAAGCTCACACAAGAAGGTAAGTAGCTGAGCAAGAACTAGAACCCATCCATTTGGCCAACATTCTTTCTATTAACATTGTTCACGACTAAACTTCCTGGGACATGCATGGTATCTGCCTGCTTCTGCTAGACCTTCTGATTTCTCACCATTCCTGCTTTGGAATATACTAGAAGAGAGAACTCATGGAGAGTATTTCTCTGGAAGCCTCATGATCCTAGGTTTCTTTGCAGCCCCCATAGGAAAGGTGCAGTTACAGAATTCACACATTTCTTTGGACATCTATCAAAACTGCTTTCGCCAAATGAATGTTTTCTGAAATGAGGATGGAATGATAATTACAGAAGGGAACTAAGGCCAGTCAGCAAATTCAGTAAAACTTTGATTATATTACTTACTAGGTGCATTTATTTTTCTTCTTTTTCCCCCCTCCCCGTCCTGGTGTTTATTCCTAACCCATTCACCATGCTGAACCACGTGGGAAAGATTTAAGCCAATTAGTATCTTTCCCATACATATTTTTCTAACATGTATGTGCTACCTCTGGAAGCCATTTTCCATAGCCTATTGTAGGCATTTTACTTGTATTGCACACACTCTGATTAGGTTGAGAATAGCTGGACTAGTGATGTTTGTCATACAGTAAGCAGAAGCTATAGGGCTGTAAAAGATAAATAAAATAGGTGTTGAATTTATTTGCTCTCTTCTATGAGTATTTTTCTTCTGAGTTTCGTTCCATGCCAGCTTTCCATGTTCTCATATCCTGCCAGTTCATGAAATGCCGTTGAAGAAGACTTAGTGATATGAATAGGTCAAGTCTATGCATCTGAGGTTTACCCTATCAGACAATCAGGGTGAAGACCTAGAAAGGGAATTGATGATGCATTCTTGGAACTTACCTGGAACCACCCTAGGGAATCACTAGCAGAGCCTGGGGAAAAAAGCAAGGAAAACACTATTGGCCAACTCCTGTTTACTTCCCACCCTCACCCCGCCCACTGCCCCCACTAATGCTGAGTCTACATAATCAACGTCGGGGGAATAGACATTAGCAAAATAAATCACTTAGGACCCAGAAAGCACTTTCATGGGAAATAATTCAGGAAGGTCTGGTGTTCATTTTGCATGGGTTGCCCAGATAATTGTCTGGGCTCTCCACTCTGCTGCCCTCCCAGTGCACAGATATTGCTAAAGTGGTTAGGCTTTTACGTTTTATGTTTTTGGCTTCAAACCATGAGAAATAGAGATTTGAAGAGGCATTTCTTTAGCGTCATCAATTTGTGTGGTCTGTGAAAAGGCGGGTTCTGTGTTTGTGTTGGGTTTTGTCCTGCAATGTTCAACTGCACAGTATTCTGGTGGAAATCCACAATGTCTTTAAGCTTCTGGTTGTATAATTCTGGGGTTTAAAGTCTCCATGTGTGGATTTGGCATCAGTTAACATTTAGCCAGCTAGCTAAGAGATAGGAAAAGAATAAGATTTTCTTTCCTTATGTAATAATGAAAAGCAATAATTACAAGTATGTAATATTACACAAAGGCCATAATTAGTCTCTTCCAGTGTTTAAAATGCACTCGAGAATCATAGAGTCATTTAGAGTGTGTTTGGTCCCATTAGTATGTACTGTAGTACCCTTCTGGCAAACAAATACCTGAATTGCTACCATTTAACAATTTTATGAGCCCATAATACTGCATTTCGGGAAGTGACAAACGTGTTCAAATGTGTTCGGAAATGGAAGCAGTTCTTTTTAAGCACTGTATCAGAGAGATTGTCTTGTAAATTTACCTGTTACAGACAGGCTGGTTTGTAAAAGATGTATGTTTTGGTGTTTAAAATGTTTATAAAATTGTATATAATGGTTTCAATTTTCCAGGCTTTTGTAGATATACTGTATTTGATGCCTATCCGGATGCTTTAATTTGGGGGATCGAATATAATTCTAAGTCATCCATGCTGTTGATCTGCAAACTTCTGAGGTAAATACACACACACACAAAGCATTTTAGATTTGAAAATGATGTTTTTTAAACATTTCCAAAAGTACTGTAACCTTTCTTTGGTTCTACTATTTTCATTTAACTCTCTGTTTCCAAGAAAACGCTTTTATTGACATTTTAGAAAACAAGTGTGTTTTGCCCAGTTACTAAATACCTGATTCTTATGCCATTTCAGATTCAGAATGAGGTACATCATTCCTTCACACACATTTGCACTCACCTAAACTTGCACACACATCACACACCAAACGTTATGCAAAGGGAAAGCTAACACTTAAAGTGGATCTTGTCCCTTATGGAAATAGATTTTTTGTGCATATAATGCTGTTGGCAGTATTCAGTCTTGTGTTCTTTTTCTAAAAAATGAAAGAAAAACAAAAAACGAACAAAAAAAAAAAAAAGAAACACCAACAGTGTACAGGTTTGTAACTGCCAAAATTTGATGGTTAAAACAAGTTTTCAAGTAAAAAGAAAAAAAATGAAACTAGCAATTGTGTTGACTCTTTTTAAGTGTTGCCTTTTATTTGTCTTCAGCTAATTGCTTCCATGGCATTTATATTTGTAGGGATGGTAGTTTTCTCAGAAACTTCTTACCTCCAGAAAGATTTCCACTGGCTCTGGTGCACCTGTGCTGGAACTTTATGTAGCTTCTTCCGGGGCACACACTCTGTAGGGTTTTCTCCTGATGAGAACGAAAACAGTGCTAGAGATTTGAGCGAATAAGGGTCATCGAGCCACATCTCTGCAGAAGTCATTCATAAACACATCCCCACACATTATAGGCAGCTTTTTCCAGCAAGCCTCTTCCCCCCTCAAAAAAAAAAAAAAAATTCAAAAGTTTGGGGCACAATTAGCACTTGAGTTTTCCTCCAAAGACCAGAGCTCTAGAAATTTTTTTATACAGAGTGAAAGTCAAAATACCTACAGGACAAGCTGGGGAGGAGAGACAAACTGACCTTTCAAAAAGTGACATTACAAGAGGTTAGCTTGAGACCAGGAAGGACTCCAGAAGGGGAGGGGCACCCTCAGCCCAGCCTTGGTGAGGGAAGGCGAGGTCCTGCTGTAAGAACCACAGTGTCTGAGCGCCAGCAGCATAAAAGCCCCTCCTCAGGCCCTGGGCTGCCCCTGGAGTTGGCCCTGCCTACACCAGCAGCAAAACTCCACCTACCTGCTCCGGATGAGGATCCTGGAGCCCTGCGGCCACTCTCCCCTGGCTAGGCATTCAGTCTCTTCTTACTGGAAATCAACCCGGGGGAATTTGGTGAAGAGTTTTATAGCAATGGTCCAAGGGTGGGGTTGCTGATGAGAATCAGGGTGTGCAGTCCTTTAATCTGGTCTCAGGCGGTCTCCTGATGAGCTTCTGTGGTTCTCCTGAGGCTATCAAACTGTGACCTTCTCTCTGGAATGAAGAATACTTCATCAAGTAGTTAACATCTTCCATTGTTGGGGCTTTTGAGTTCTGCAGAAGAGCTCAAAGACACTGTTATGTGTATGCCTTGCGGCAGAACCAGGATCCTGTCCCAAGGCTGCACTATTGTTTCTTGGTGGCTTCTCCCTTGTTTCTGCCTCCCCTCCCTTCCCTGATTAACAACTGCTTGAACCTACCCTTTGGAACCCAGGGAAGGTCATGGAGGCTGAAGCCTATTCCCTACAAACAAGAAGTGGTGGACACAAAAAGACTTCCATGCCCAGGAACCCCACAGGGTCCTGCTGGGTTTCAGTATAAACACTTGTATCATGGCTGGTTTCGAACTACCAAGGTAATGTGAACTGGCTCACAGATTCCTGGGACTCTTAACAGTGGGCTCTAGAAAATCAGTATAAGCCAACACCAGCAGACCACTGGCTCCCCCCATTAGACCAGAAGGCAGAGTTGAGCCTTCACTGTCTTTGTTTCCCAGGTTCCCAGTATTATACAGGCCCTTATTAGACGTTTTTGATTGAAAAATTAATCAGTGATGTCTCCAGCTAAATCCCCTTGATCTTATAAATGCTTCCTCGTTTTGGTGAGCTTAGTAACTGCAGTGAGAAAGATTTCAAGAGACACAAGTGTTGAGAATGCTTGAAGTCTCCTGCCTTTCAACCCAACAGCACAGTGATGTGTTTGTGAACACACACTGTGTTCAGGGGTTCAGATAATGAAGACTTCTTGTATATGTACAAATACACATATGTAGATGGGAGGGAGTTACAAGATAGGATCCTATTTTATATATTGGCCTGAAACTTGCTGTGTTCGCATAACACCCTGTTTTAGATACCTTCGCAGGTCAGTGCTGTCTTGTGCTTAATGGCTGCACTGTTTTCCACAGCATGATTTTCGTTAATTTTATGCAATCATGCCCTTCTTTTCTTATTGAAATATAGTTGATTTACAATATTATATTAGTTTCAGGTGTACAACATAGTCAATACTGTTATGAATTATACTCCATTTAAAGTTATTACAAGATAATGGCTATATTTCCTTCACTGTACAATATATCCTTGTTGCTTATCTACTTTACACATAGTAGTTTGTATCTCTTAATTCCACACACCTATTCTGTCCCTCTCCCCACTGGTTACCACTAGTTTCTTCTCTATATCTGTGAACGTGTTTCTATTTTGTTATATTCATTCCTTGGTTTTATTTTTTAGATTCCACATATAAGTTAATCATGCTCTTCTAGATGGGCTGCTTTAATGTTTGGATATTACAGACAAGGCTCCCACGAACATTCTTATGTAAATGTGCACATGTGTTGGGATTTCTGAAGGATGGATTCTGGAAGCAGAATTTTTTGGTCAAAGAATATGTCCATTTTTAAGTCTGAGTGTTTCTACCACTTTAATTGCTTTCGAAATGGTTTCATCAAATAATAATCCCACTAATAGTTACACACACTATGTAGCAACATATAACTCACTCTCTCCACCAAGTACATGGAGCTGGCCCCATGTTCCAGAAGCCATACTGCTGATCTAGATTCTTAGGAACTCCTAGGTTGGGGACTGCTACGGCAACTTGCTGCCACCATGAGAAATGACCCATTAAGTCTCATCTTCTATAAATATTGTCACATGTGTCACTCTTCTCTGCCTGTGCAGGGCAGGGCTCACAGAGGAAGGCCAGACAGCTGACTGGCAGAACCACCAAGAACTCATTCTCACTGAAACACTAAATGCCTGGCTTTCAGGCTGTACATTTGTTTTTTTTAATTTTTATTTATTTATTATTTTTTTTTTTGCGGTATGCGGGCCTCCCACTGCCGTGGTCTCTCCCGCCGCGGAGCACAGGCTCCAGACGCGCAGGCCCAGCGGCCATGGCTCACGGGTCCAGCCGCTCCGCAGCATGCGGGATCCTCCCAGACCGGGGCACGAACCCGCGTCCCCTGCATCGAGTCCCCTGCATCGGCAGGCGGACTCCCAACCACTGCACCACCAGGGAAGCCCTCAGGCTGTACATTTGAACAGGAGGGTCCAGGCAAGACAGATTTTGGCAAGAAAAATGTAAGCAGATTCTACAGAGCTTGAATGCTGAGGTTCTCATAACATCAGTCCGTGTCTGAGCCATCGTTATTCCACAACCTTGAACCTGAAGATTGTTTATCTGTGTGATGTAGAAAAACTCAAAGGAAGCCTTAAAACATGAATTTCCGGATGAGCTTTTGTCAGTTGAAAACAAAAAAGGACCATCGACAGGAATTATAATGTATTGCTTTAGAGGCTGTGGAGTTAGGCTCTACCACCCTGCTTCTCAAACAGTGGTCCATGGACCAGCAGTATCAACCTGAGCAGGGAGCCTGCTAGAAGTACAGAATCCCAGCCCCACTGAATCAGAATCTGCATGTTAAGAAGTTCTCCAGGTGATACGTATGTATGTACATGAATGTCTGGGAAGCACGGCTGGACTTTTGACTTGGACTCCGATACATACCAGCTGTGTAAACTTGGATGAGTTACTTAATCACTCTGTATGTACTTCAGTTGCTTCATCTGAAAGACAGGCAGGTTACAGGAAGACAATGATGCAATGCATACAGAGTGTCTGACAAATAAGAAACACTCAAATCGTAGCCACATATGATTTTTCCTAATTTTCATCCTGGCCCTCCTGTGTAGGAGCAGCTTTCATCATTTCCAAGATCCCCAACTAGTCTGGCTGCTGGAGGAACCGTTCAGTTCATAAAGATTAAAGCTATTAATAAAAAAGACAAATCCTTTGAGTTAATGCTACAGTGTTCTCTGGAGTCATGCTTTGCCAGAAAACTCTTTGGAGCATTATCCAGCCTCTTATTTAAATAAATGTGTTTTGCACAGATAAGAGGTACAGGGCCTTGATGCAGCTGCACATCTGTGTTGAGGTTCATCCTTTTTCTCTCCCAGTTATTTTCTAATGAAGCTGAGCCCCTGATCGATTTCAGGAACTCCTTCTCCAGGCAGAGATTTTTAAGGCTGTATCATTCCTTTGACCACCACCCCCCAAATGTCATTTAACAAGGTCACAAAGGAATTCAGTGACAGGTGATGAGATCTTGGTATGTGGGGAGGCTAACGGTCTGGATGCTTGTTCTAAATGGTAGGAAATTGAGAGGAATGAGATTAAAATGACCAAAAGGGCAGCAACTTCAGGGACAAAACTGAAAAGCAGTGATAAGATTTACTGTGTAAATAATTCACCTAGCACAGAAAAAAAGCTTAGGGTGGGCTCTGAGCACAAAGGGACTTTTTCATGTCTCAGAATATAATTAATTAAGAATTCAAGATACAAGGTAATTAGAGAAACCGTAACCTGGAGGCATGCTTCTGAATTATTCTGATCATTTTTAACAATGAGAAAATTTAATTTTCCTGTCATGTGGCATAGAGTTTGAATTTGGATAATGTAAAGAGCAATGTTCAGAGAGTGCAGTGAGCAAATTAAATTATTTCTTTTGATTTTGATTTTCCAGCAAAAATTAGGATCAAATGATTGGATCTAAATCATGGAAATGATTGTCAGAGCTGAAAAATACTTGAGAGAAAAATGTAAAAATTACAATTGACTCTCGTTTTCTCTAACACTAAGTTGCCATGTTGCTCTCTTTGTAATTACTATGTGCATGTGTGTGTGTGTGTGTGTGTGTGTGTGTGTGTGTGTGTGTGTGTGTGTGAATCTATTTCATTACTTGCCCTGGGACAAAGGGGATGAATAAATTATTCTGATATATAATGGAGGTTATGTTGAGTTACCACCAAATTAAACTCTCTTTCCTTGACAGGAAGAGGCTGTCAACAGTTTTTAGACCCCAATTAGTACTTATAGAGTTAAAAATTAAATTCGCTTTTTAAAAAATTCACTTTTTGATGAACCCAGCATTCGCAGAAGACGTGCTACAATCTACTGTGCTTAAATTACCCATTTTTCACATTCTTTCAGGCATTGCTTATTTAAATATTTCCAGGGGTACTTGAGATGCTTTTTAATACATCAATTATCCGACATGCATTTTTCAAGAGAGTTACAATGATGTTCCAATATCTGTTACCTCATTTTGTACCTATAAAATCTCTAACTGTACTAGCAAGATTTCAGAAGGTCCCACTCAGAATTCTGTCCCCTGAAAAGATGTTGAAGTCCTAGCCCTAGTGCCTGTGAATGTGACCTCATTTGGAAATAGGGTTATTGCAGATGTGAGCAAGTTAAAATGAGGTCACACTGGGTTAGGGTGGCCCCTAAGCCAGTACGGCTATTTTCCTTATAAGAAGAGAGCACACACACAAGGAGAATGCCATATGAAGACGGAGACAGAGATTGAAGTGGCGTGACTACAAGCCAGGGGACACCAAGGATTTTTGTCAACCACCAGAAACTAGGAGAGAGACTCAGAACAGATTTTCCCTCAGAAATTCCAGAAGGAACGAACCCAGCTGACACATGGATTTTGAAATCTGGTGTTAAAAAACCATATCTACCTTACCAAATTGGGATGAGATGCTGCTTACAGGTACAAACACGATAGGTGCTTGGCACTAGTTCCAGGAGGCCTAGAGGTAAGAAACAAACACAATAGAGATAACCAACCCTGTCCTCCTCAGGCCAAATGACTGTTCTTTCATTTTGATTGAAAATTTTTGATTGACAAGCAACAAGAGCAATATGAAATAAGCTTTTGTTGCAGGAGAGGAGAACTCGCCACACTACTAGTACCCTAACAACTTCTGTTTTCATTTTCTATGACTTCTTTACAGTCTTTCATTCATTTGCATAATGTTTCATAATTCTAATCACAGTATAGCCAACATTGCATCTTCTATTTTTTCACTCTGTTATATTTAAATATTTTTCTTGCTTCTACAAAGACATCCTAATTAAGTGTTAATAATTTACCTTCTTTATATTTGAGGGTCATGGATGAATTCATGGAAAACAAAGCTTCCAAGCTGGGAAAACTGAGAGGAGGGGAGAATGAGAAGAATCTTAAATCTTCTGAGGCTGGTATCAGAAAGAAGGAGGCCCCCTTCTCTCTGGACATTCCAGGATCATGAGCCTGTCCACTGGGTTGGGAGGGTCTTGGGTTTGAGATTGAGGCCCCTTGGAGACATGGATGCTTCCGTGAGGCCTTGGGAGACCTAGAGACCAAAGCCCAGGGCCCTGCTGGTCATGAGGAATGGGTATGGGTGCTTTCTAAAACTCCATGTCTAGTTTTCCAGAGGCAATCTCCACAAGGTCCTATGAAGACTTTCTTGAAGCTATTTTTGCAGGCCAAGCACACTCTTAGGTTTCACATTTATTTGGGGTGGCTGAAAATTATGGAGCTCTAAACACCCCCCAAGTCACCGTGTTGGTGTTCTCACTGATCACATGTTTAGCCTCAAGGACTGCCTGGAGGATCCACACTTCCCCTGGGAGAGTCATGAGTCCACTAAGCCATATGTTTCTCGTATTAGTCCGGGTTATCCAGAAAAACAGAACCAACAGGAGGGGTAAGAGAGAGATTTATTTTAAGGAATCAGCTCATGTGATTGTGGTGATTTAGTGGGTCCAAAATCTGATAGGGTAGGCGAGCAGTATGGAGACTCAGGGAAGAGTTATAGTTCAAGTCCAAAGGCAGTCTGCTGACAGAATTTCTTCTTGCTCTGGAGAGATCAGTCTTTGCTCTGTTAAGGCCTTCAAAGGATTAGGTGAGACCCACCAGTATAATGGAGGATAATCTGCTTGACTTGAAGTCCACTGATTTAAATGTTAGTCTCATCCAAAAAAAACACCTTCAGAGAATACTGTTTGACCAAAATATTGTTTAACCAAACACTATAAATAATGTTTGACCAAATATCTGGGCACCATAGACCAGCCGAATTGGCACATAATGTTAACTTCCTCCAGGGCAGAAAGCCATGCCCTCTTAGTCATCTCTGAATTCTTCATATGTTTTTATTTTAACTATAAAAGTTATCTACACACATTTAAAATCAGAAGACAAGTAGAGAAGAAAGCTAAAATCTTTCCTATCTTCAACTTATTCCCCAAAGGCACCCGGATGTAATAATTTGATTCATATTCTCTGGTCTTTTTAAAATAATGAATTGTAAATGTGTGAAATTTGTTTTACAAATATGGGACCCAATGGTACACACTGTTCTGAAACATGCCCTTTTCACTTTGTGGGAGTCCCTGGACATCTTCCTATAATCAGTACATTCTTTCAGCAGCTGCATAATATCCTGCTGCATGGATGCACCCTAATTTATTTAACAGTTCCCTTGTTGATGGATATTTTTGTTTCCAGTTCGGGAATTGAACACATTTTAGCAATCCTGTGCAAGAATATTGTACAATAAAGATCTAATAGTAAAGATCTAATAGCAAAATTATAAGATCAAAGATATACTCATTTTAAATATTGCTAGACTTTCCTTATCAAATTAACAGGTGCTTAAGGAGTGTTTGTTGAGTTGAGCTGAAAAGACATAGAGTTCTGAAGCAAATTCAGCCTGGAAGGAAAGGAGAGAGAATTGGAAGGGGAAGGAAAGAGGGAGATTAGGAAAGAGGTGGACAATGTTTGGCAACCAATCAGCATTTGGCTCTGCCCATGCTACAGACAGTACTTTGTATCCATGAGATTGTGCAAAATGACTCCCATGAGGTAAGCTCCAAGAAGGCAGGGCTTTGTTTTGTCATTGATGCAACCCAAGCTGTTCAAACAGAGTCTGATTAAAAAGAAGAGGCTAGGGCTTCCCTGGTGGCGCAGTGGTTGAGAGTCCGCCTGCCGATGCAGGGGATGCGAGTTCGTGCCCCAGTCCGGGAAGATCCCACATGCCGCGGAGCGGCTGGGCCCTTGAGCCATGGCCGCTGAGAGGCCACAACAGTGAGAGGCGCGCATACCGCAAAAAAAAAAAAAAAAGAAGTTAGATAGAGAAATACTTGTTGAATAAATAATACAAAGAAAACCAAGACCCATGGAGGTTAAGTTAAATAAGAAAAGATATGTAGTAGTGTGTATCTGTTAATCCCAAACTCCTAATTTATCCCTTCCTTTCCCCCCTTGGTAACCATAAGTTTGTTTTCTACATCTGTGAGTCTGTTTCTGTTTTGTAAATAAGTTCATTTGTATTTTTTTTTAGATTCCACATATAAGTGATGTCATATAATATTTATCTTTCTCTGTCCATCTTATTATATGGCTGAGTAATATTCCAGTGTGTGTGTGTGTGTGTGTGTCTCTGTGTGTGTGTGTGTGTGTGTGTATGTGTGTGTGTGTGTGTATCTCACATCTTCTTTATCCATTCATCTGTTGATGGACACCTAGGTAGCTTCCATGTCTTGGCTATTGTAAATAGTTCTGCTATAGATAAAAAAACAAGGACCTACTGTATAGCACAGAAAACTCTATTCAACATCTTACAATAACATATAATGTAAAAGAATCTGAAAAAGAATATATTCATATGTGTATGTGTATGTATATATAAGTGAATCACTTTGCTGTACAACTGAAGCTAACACAACATTGTAAATCAACTATACCTCAATATAAATAAATAAAAAGATATGAAAAGCATATTGCATGTTGTATGCACTCAGTACACGGTAGCTGCCTTTATAGTAGCAGATACTAAATTGGGTTGTCAGTAAGTATTGGAACAGTGAGTACACCCCAGTTTGCTGCCTACTAAGCAAGTGACTTCCCACTTCTCAACATGGGGTGTCCTTGGCTGAGGGAAATCATCTAGAAAAAGTGGAATTCAAGTTCTATACTTGGATTGAAATTCAAGGACAAGGTAGAGTAACTGAGAGCAGCACATTTTGTAGTAAGCAAGGCAGGGAGGCCTGAAAGTCTTGAGCGTGGCCTCTGGTTCCATTTTTCACTTAGGCTCAGGTTGCCAGCTCTATGGGGCATAGAAGGAGGGAATACAAATGTTTATTTCTGTAGAATTTCCTCTTACAATAAACAGACCAGTTTTAATCATGGTATTAAAAGAAAGTGGCACAAAAGCTGTGTAGGTTCTGCCACACACCCTGTAGCTCTGGCAATTACACCATTTTGGATAATTGTCTTGTAATTGCCGCTGTGATTTAAAATCTAATGTTATCCTCCAATTGTTCTGATGTCTTTTCGTGAATAATGTAAGCGTCCCGTGAGCCCTCCCCCAGATTCTCATTTAGATTGTGTTTGAGTTATGAACCATTGTCTTACACGCCATTGTCTCATAAAAGGAATGTGCCAAAGACAATACAGGGAATAATTAGGGCTTGGCTCATTATGGGAATGTGAGTGAGTAAGGTATGAAGTTTTTCTCTGGAAATATTTCCAACTTCCCATTGACCTATAAGTAAAGAGGAGCAGGGCAGATTTCTCTTTGAGGATCTTCGTCTACTGCTATCTGTGAATGCTGGACATGTTTGTTCTGTCTGATGTGGTGGGATTTTTCTTTTCAGAACAGAAGGAAAACAGATTTTCCATAGGGTGGCTTTTCTCAGTTGTGTTACCTTGTCATCATTAAATGCAAACTACTCTGTAAACATGAGCTGGTGCATCTCCCTGCATGGACAAAATACCAATTGTTTATATGAATGGGCAATGGCAGCTTGGATTTGTGTTTCTGGAATCTGGGACTTGGCTTAGTATAACAAGAAGAAATCCACTCTATTCAGACAAATGACAAGAGAGTCATTTTAGAATTCCAATTTATAGCTTCTACCCTGGGAAGGGACCATCTCAGTCTGGTAGACTTGCTCCTTTATTTCCATGCCAATGACATGGATGCCCTCACTACTAGGCCCTCTCAAGCCTGATGAAAGTGGGTGGAGGGGTACCCTGACCACCTAGCAGAAGAGGGGAGTGTCAAGTCAGAGCTAGTCACCACATTCTCTTTGCATTAGAGCCCAAGATAAGTTTCCAAGGCAGCTCAAAGCCTACATTTCTCATGCAGAGAAAGACTATTCACCTGAGCTTGGCTTCTCACTGCCCTCACCACCAAGTCCAGACGCCCCAGCTTGACATCACAGACCTTCAAAGACCTGCCCATTCTTGACATTTCCAATCTGCAGGTCCACCATCCTGCCCTCCGGGCCTCAGCTCCCTCTGGACCTTTGTACATGTGTTTTTTTAAGAGGTCATATTTCCAATAAGTTTTCTCTGATTCCTCAAGCTTTGTTGTTGCTCCTCCTGTGTTCTCCATAGCATCCTGAAGTTAGCCCTGTCACAGCATTTCTTACATCATGTTATACTTTTCTATTCACTTGTCTGTCTCCCTTGCCAGATGGTGGGATCTAAGTGAGCTACTGAGTGGCTGGGACCCGGTGAGAGCTGTGTGTCAGCACAGAACGAGCTCCCTTCACGAAAGCACAGAGCACCCCAAGGAGTGAGTTGGGAGCTGAAGAACCTCCTTATTTGGCCTGAGGAGATGGGCTTACAGATGACCTGACAGGACGCTTTTCAGAACCCTGGAGTCTGATACAGGCACAGAATGAAATTGCAGAGCCAGGGTGCTTCCTTTTGGGTCTGAGGCTTTTGGGTGATCCAGTGACAGCAGGGAAGCTCCCCCAGCATCCATCCATGATTGGAAGGGAAGCAGCTGCCAGGAAAGTGAGTCAAGGTTCCCAGGAAGGGAGAGAGGAGGTTGAGTTGGGGCAACATGACCTCTCAGGAAAGAGTGGGCCCAAGATGGAGTGTTGTGATGGGATATGTGGTCTGTAGGGTAGTTTTGTTTGTTTGTTTGTTTGTTTTTGCGGTACACAGGCTTCTTACTGTTGTGGCCTCTCCCGTTGCGGAGCACAGGCTCCGGATGCGCAGGCTCAGCGGCCATGGCTCATGGGCCCAGCCGCTCCACGGCATGTGGGATCCTCCCGGACCGGGGCACGAACCCGCGTCCCCTGAATCGGCAGGCGGACTCTCAACCACTGCGCCACCAGGGAAGCCCTATAGGGTAGTTTTATTCTGTACAGTAGGGGTGGTTGTTTAATATTTGAAGTTCCCTAAGTGGGACAACAGACTCTAGAGATGGTTATTTCGCATTTTAAAGAGTAATCACAAGCCCCTCTGACCTCAGAGGTGTAGGGGACAGCATAATCACAAGTCTCAACCGTATTTATCTCCAATCAGCACCAGAGGGTGTGTTGTTTGTTGTAATGGGTATCAGTAAAGAGTGTTCACTGGTGAAGTGAGCAGAGTTGACACATGGGTTAACTAGAACTATTGTGCGGTCATCTTTCTGGATGAACAGGTGAACCCAGGGGCCTTGACCCTTTGAAGTGGCAGCCAGAGCCTAAGGATTCTATCCTGTGTTGAGTCGTTTTCAGGCGGTTCTGTCCCCCTCTAGAAGGCTAGCTGAAACCTACTGCTGGGATGTCATCCACCTGCACACCAGGTGCTCATCAGAGACTGAAAGGTCTCTGGTAGCTCAGAGACTTCATCAAACTCTACAACAGACATGTGATTGTTTTATGCCTGCTAATAGAAGCATATGTGAAGGAATTTTCTGAGACTTGGTTCATTGTACCAACTCGTCTCAGGGGTGGGCGTGATATCTAACAAGTAGAGGCCTCCAATACCTGCCAACCAAGAACCTGATCACTATGAACAAACAGGGTCCCTTAGGTCCATTTGCAACATATGTTAAGGACTAAAGGAGGGGGCCTGGGCCAGCAGAAATGACTTCTCAGGTAAAATGCCAGAGCTCTCACTATAATCCTGAACTGCCATAGCCATAGTTTGGTGCCAAACTCTGGTGGCTTAGCCAATTCTGGTGGCTCTTTGCAGTGCTACACAGATAGGCTCTTGGAGTTTCTAATGAGATGAGATTCTCTCACTTACCTGCAGTGGAATTACTCCCACCCGGTGTAGAATTACTCCCACCCAGTGTGGAATTACTCAGTCGAGAATATGGTACTTAGAGGATTAACTGTGACACTTTTTAATTTTCTTTTCAAATTGAATTTAAGGAATCTTTAAGAAATGAGGTCAAGACCGTGAGTGCTCTTGAAAATTGAGTAAATTGGCACTCAAACATTCACTTATTTCAACAAAAGTAGGTTGACATTCACTCACGAATCAACAAATGTTTTTCAAGTACATCTTAAGGACACATCGAAGTTGGAAGTTTAGTTCCTCAATCATTTTAAGCAAAGCTGTGGTTATGATTTTGAGAATTTTAAATAAAGTGTTCTGAGGACAAAAAGGACTAGCCATTTTCCACAGAGCCCAGGAGGCATGAGTAATCCAACAGGTGAGCAATTTGCACTCTATCCCAGCCACCACTCCTGCACTGGCCTGGGTCTGGGTAGCCTTCGACATTGACAGGCTTGAGGTGCTCCAAAGCTTGTCCAGCTTCCATTAGGCAGAGTCATGCTGACAGCAGCTGGAACTTGACAGGCTTCCCAGCACTGGAGACAGGTGAGCTTTTTGATACCTGGCACAGTGACAGCTCTGATGTGTCATCCCACTATTATTTCTAGGTTTGTGCTGTGTGGGGGGTTTCCCTGGGGATTTGCACATGAAAGGAAGTCAACTTGACAGGCAGGAACAGGTAATGTTATTGATCAGTGAAAAACAAAAATAGATCACTGCACATTTGGTCTAAATCTTGGACATCGAAGTCCCAAAGTGATTAGGAATGTCACTTCCTGCCCATCCCCAACATGGCTATAGAAAGGACCCCAACAGCCCTCTTAGGCCTTGATACTTTTTAATAGCATTCTCAATGTTTGAAGATTAATGACTTTTCCAATAGAGAACTGATTGCAATTATCATGCAGCTGATTAATTTACTTCCAGGAAGGCTGGGTGTATGTGCATGTCCTAGCACCTCCTAGCAGATGCTTCTGGGCAAGGGATCAAACTTCCATGTTTCAATTACGCCCCTGATTATCTCAGCTGGACCTCTCCCCTCTCCAGAACGGCATCTCTTTTAGTTAGCGATCCACCCCCACCTCTCATTATAGAAGCTCCATCCTTCTAACTCCTCAGGCCAAGAACATAAATGTCACCTTTAACCCCCTTTCCTTATATCTCACATCCAATTTTTAGATATTTGTCAGTTTCTAAATATAGTCAGAACTTCTCACTGCTTACCTCCATCATGACTATCCTCCTGGCCCAAGTTGCCATCTTGCTTGGGTGATTGGAAATCCTCACTGCCTTGCATCTTTCATGGTCTGCTTTCCACCTCTACCATTCTCACCGCTCCCTTGCTTTATGCATTTATCACCACGTGATATTTACTTGTCTCTACACACTAAGTAAGTCTAAGGGGTCAGACTAACATCTGGCACAAATTCTGCCAATATTGGATGGATGGATGAATACACCACACGCAGACCTCGGGGGCCTGATTCCCAGCATATGATGAATGAGCATGTAATTTAGCTTACTAAGTGCCATGAGGCGATACTCTGCTGCATCTGAAAAATGGAAAACAGAACTTAGGGAACAAAAGGTTACAGAGCTCCATTCATTCCTCACCCTCTATGCATAGTAGCCTAACCTAAATGAACACCGTGGGCAGCAAGTTGAACCCAAACATCCATATATAGTACCTCCCTTCTGTCTAAGAGAAATTCTCATCTCCTCTTTCAGGATTCTGACTGCTAAAGCAAGCACCTAGTACCAGGAATCGAGGACATGGTAGTGTTGGACTAACTTATTGGCACTGAGATCCCACCCTCTGCCATTGTGACTATACTTTATCACATCCCCAAACAATTCTTCCTTGTGGAAAACAGGAGAAGGACAGGATAGAGCCCTGGGTAGGAGAAGGCTGTTAAGACCTGAATGGTTTGTTCACCAGCCAGAGCATAAAACTGCTTTGAAGCGCTTATGAGCCTTAAGTTAGTTGTTCATCTACCCAGAGGTTCCTCATTGACCAACCTCACGCTTTCTTCCTTGGAAGAAACCATGACAGCTAGCCTAAATTTTATTATTAATTTTATTCAGTCAATACACAGAAGGATCTAATCTACATAGTGGAGGTTGCTGAGGAAACTAAATTGCAGGGAGAAAGACATGCTTCATTTCTTGCTGGCCTTCACTGCTGATTTGGTGACCCTGGCCACAAATGCTGTCTTCACCATGGCCTTGATGACATCAGTGACCACTGTTTGCCTCATGTCCTGCACAGCCAAACAGCCTGGAGGAGGAAGGAAGGAAGAAGAAAGAGTGAAATCTCTAGAAAGAGGCACAGAAGGAAAGGCTCCTTGGCCTCAGTCAGAGGTGCTTTCCTTCCCAGGACTCAGCAGCCATCAGTCCCTGGCTCACCTAGAGGTGGGTACTCAGAGGAGGCCACACACATGGCCTCGCTGGGGACCATCTGCACTATGGCTGCATCAGGGCCTTGGGGTTGTCCTCCAGCTTCTTGCCTGAGTGCCAGTCAATCTTTTCCCTCAGTTCGGCAAACTTGCAGGAGACGTGAGCCGTGTGGCAGTCCAGCACCGGGGAATAGCTGGCATGGATCTGTCCCAAGTGATTCAAGATGATCCCCTGGCAAGGGGAGGAGGATGGTATTAGAAGAGATCAGATGGCACCTGTGATCTGGAGCCAACTCTCGGCCAACCTGTGCCTTCAGTAGACGTCAGGGCTAATTTCTAAGAAGCACTTCCATCACCACCAAGCACCAAGGCCCGTGGCCTCCCAGGCAGCTTACCTGTGCCACAAAGCTGCTGGCCCCCATGGGAGGCAGGTGGGGGGATCGTTCTTGCTGTCTCCGGCCACAATGCCACAACGGATGGCCTTCACAGACACGTTCTTCACGTTGAAGCCCACATTGTCGCCAGGCAGGGCCTCGGGCAGGGCCTCATGGTGCATCTCCATAGACTTGACCTCGGTGGTGACGTTGCTGGGGGCAATGGTGACCACCATGCCAGGTTTCAGGAGGCCGGTCTCCACACGGCCCAAGGGCACAGTGTCGATGCCTGTGCAATGGGAAGAAGGGCAGTCAGAAAGACTCTAGACCCACCCAGGGACAACTGGCTTCGGGGAAGTCCCTTGTCCTGGGGTGCAAGGACCAAGGCACCTACAGGACTAGTAGGAAGCACCAGGACCCATGACTGGCTTATTTATGCTATGTATCTATCAGATAAACTGGAAACGCTGGGGGCTTTGGCACTTTATCCTACCTTAAAAGTCAGGATCTGAACCCTGGCAAGTCAGACACCAGACCTCATTCTCAACTCCTTCATTCCTCAAGAAGCCCTGTCACCTCACCTCCAATCTTGTACATGTCTTGCAGAGGCAGCCTCAGGGGCTTGTTGACAGGGTGAGTGGGTGGGAGGATGGAGTCTAGAGCTTCCAGCAGTGTCACCTGGGTGGCATTTCCCTGTTTTCGCTCAACCTTCCAGCCCTCGAACCAGGGCATCTGCGGGAGGATGCAGAACGTAGTGGAGGTGAGCCTGGGGCATTGCTCTCAGCACACCCACCCCAGGACCAGGACCAGGACCAGGGCCCACTCCACCCGCCCGCACACCCAGCCCGCACTCACGTCGCTGCTGGGCTCCAGCATGTTGTCGCTGTGCCAGCCCGAGATGGGCACGAAGGCCACGGAGGCTGATCTTCTTGATGTAGGCGCTCACTTCCTCCGTGATCTGCTGGAAGCGCGCGGCGCTGCAGGCGGGCTCGGTCGAGTCCATCTTGTCGATGGCCACGATCAGCTGCTTCACGCCCAAGGTGAAGGCCAGAAGCGTGTGCTCGCGGGTCTGCCCGTTCTCGGAGATGCCCGCCTCGAACTCGCCCACGCCACCGGCCACGATAAGCACTGCATAGTCGGCCTGCAGGACACAGACACCACGGGGTCAAGGGCTTAGTTGGGGGAGGGGGCGCCGGCCGGGCTGGGAAGCCTGCTAGAGTTTCGGGCAGTCCTGGGCCCCTTGGGAAAGCTCGGGGACGGGCTGCTCCCCAGAAGTTGATAAATTCGTGGGTCCCTTGGTTGCTGCTGTGCGCAGAGGTCCCGCCTCCCAGTTAAACTCTCACCTAGTCCCATAAATGAGCTTTTAGTTCCTTCCTCCCAGACGGACCCCAAGTGATCTACTTGTCTGGGCGTCAGAAAACCTGGTCCCTGCCCCAGCCTGAAAGGGGGCCCGTATCTGAGCCTCACAGAGTCTGTCCTCCTCTGGTTCTTTCAGAATTGATGATTGGCATGGATGAGGAAAATCTTCTAAGGCTTATGATAACCCTCCTTCCCAGAGTCCCGGAAATAAAGCCTGAGTTTCCGCCCTTCCTCTGCGCCTGCCCCGCCCCCATCCGAGAGGGAGGGCCCTGGGAACAAGGGCTGCTTTACCTGGGAGGTAGGTGCCCGTGATCACGTTCTTGATGAAGTCACTGTGGCCCGGGGCTTCGAAGATGGTGATGTAGTACTTGCTGGTTTCAAACTTCCACAGGGAGATGTGGATGGCGATGCCACGCTCTCTCTCTGCCTTCAGTCTGTCCAACACCCGGGCGTACTTGGAGGAGCCCCTGCCCATCTGGGGAGGGGTGGGGAGTGAGTAGAGCGCACTGATGGTGAGCAGACTGACCTATCCCAGGGAATTCAGTGGCGCCTTAGACCTCACAGCGCACCCTGCTGTCTGCGTTGGACCCACCGAGAAGCAGGACATCCATCCCCCCACCCCAGCTCCTAGAGGCCACCACCGCTCGCGGGTATCTTACCTCGGCTGCCTCCTTCTCAGACTTCTCGATGGTCCTCTTGTCGATCCCCCCACTCTCGTAGACGAGATGCCCAGCGGTGGTGGACTTGCCAGAGTCCACGTGGCCGATGACAACGTTATTGATATGGGTCTTCCCTTTGCCCACGGCGGCGGGATCCTTCCTTCAATCACTGCTAGAGGGGAGCATGGGGCGGGTGAGGCCACAGCGTTCCAGGCCTGCCTCTCCTCCCCTCCCCTCCACCCTGCTCCTGCCCAGCATCCCCCTCCCCACTTCACAGCCTAGCCCAGAGCCTGGGACATGGTAGCGTCAACTGAAAAGTAAAAGACTTGCCAGGCTCACGCCATGGCAAGAGTCACGATCCCAGGGCCATAGCTGGTACTTCCAAGCAGTCCTGGCCCAACCATCGTTTCTCCCGTGTGGGCCTTCCCCCCACCCTTTCTCTCATCCTTCCAATCCCCCCATCCAACCCTCACCCCCAGCACACTTCCTGTACAAGAAACTCCAACACGCCATAGTTTGCAGCTTCTCTCCTGCCCCATGCAAGTCCCTACCTCCAGAGAAAAAGAAACCGAGTTAATCCAGCAAGAGCTGCAGCAGCTGTGCCTCCTGCTTTTATAAACCTAGCACTGGACCCTCCTCTGGTTCCACCCAAATCTGATACCAGAGCTAGAACTGGCTAAGTAATGCCACTCGTTACCCCCAAGCCCAGTTGCACAGACTTCTTCTCTGACTGATTGAATATATGGATGAAGAGAGGGTGGGTGAGAAGGTGTGTGGGTGGAGTGGGGGAAGGGAAGATTTTGGAAATAGGAAAAAAATAGAAAGAAAGAGAAATAAATCATTTTGGCGGGAATGAATGCTGCATGGCACCAGACTTTGCATGCGTCTTCCCAAGACTAAGATGCTGAGAGGTTGTGGCCATTCATTCATTCATTGAGCAGTTTATTGAGAAATACAGTGCTCAACACTGTGCCGGAGGCTGAGGCTTCCAAATCAGGAAGCAGTCATGGCCTGACTTCCAGAAAGCTCTCAGGCTCCATGAGGGACAGCAATCCCAGCGGGGGCTCCTTCAAGTCAGCAGTCTGGGATTGCTGAGGGGAGAGCTTGTGGGACTGCTTTGAAGCTGGCTGTGGATATTTGGTGTTTTTTTCGAGGCTGAGCATGTCTTCACCCCTCCCGGGGAAAGTTCTCAGCAGAGCTCAGTCACTCACACACGGTCAACTCTGACTTTCTCCAGCCCCTCTCCCCAGCCCAAGCTTGGGTCCAGGATGGCAAGAGGCCAATACTCTAGACTTTCGGTGTTCCCCATCCCATTGAGGCCCACCTCCTTGAGCACAGCCCATTTCTCATTCTTAAATCATCATCCCCACCTTTACCCCTAAAGAACCAAAAAGCTAGAATGTCAGAGAGGTGGGGTCCTCAGGAAACATCTGTCCCTTCCCTTCCCTTCCCTTCCCCAATTTTATAGAAGAATCAAGTTCTAAGACGTTCAAAGGATTATCCAAAGGTTCTGCAACTCCTTGGTCCCCCACTATTAGCAACTTTCTCTTACCCAGTCACTTTTTAGAAGAGAAGAAGCAGAGCCATGGAGCCCACTGATTCATTCCACTAACACGTAAGAGGGACCACTGCTTAGCTCTGCCTTGGGAGCTGTGGATTCAATGTGAGTGATGCAACCCCTGTCTTTGAGGGGTTCACACTTTAGTAAGGGAGAGAGACCACAAAGAAACTATTTCCATGTAATGAGTGCCTCATGAGGGCTGAGAATGAGGCTCTTTTGGAGAGTTCCCAAGTGTCGGGGGTGATGAGGACCTCTTCACAGAGAAGTTTTAACAGGTCTCCGAGACCATGGCATCTCAAGGCCCATAGAGAAGGGAGGGGCTGGTCACTCAGAATAATCAGCTGAACACAATTCTGTACTCAATTTGCCTGGAGGACAGGAAGTGGATGGGAGAAAACAATGGCTAGAGAGATGAAGGGGGAATATCATTATGCATTAATTCCTCAGAGTTTAGTTTTCCTAAACTGTAAGTCTAATTATGTAATCCCACTGCTTCAATCTCTTGATTACTCTTTATTGCCCTCGGGGGGAAAAATGACTCTGTTCCTTCAGTGATGAGAAGCTCCAAGAGACTCAGTCTGTAGGCAGGGAGCCCCTTAGGAGGCCACCACAGGAGTCCTGGCAGTGGGGAATAGGGTCTCAGCCAAGGGGTGCAGCTGACGTGTATGCCACATAAATAGAGGAGGGGTCAGAAAAGAGAGGGGGGACCACTTGCCATCAAGATGGGGAACACATGACTTTGTCAACGTCTTCTCCCTCATCCCAAAGTCAAGCTCAAGCCCCTGAAACAGTACCCAGAGGACCCTGCAGTGAATTCTAAAGGGTCAGAGTCTAGACTCCTTCCTGACTCTGCAGCCCTTCCACCTGGTGCAGCTGAGCCGATCGCTCCCTGGGCTGGATCTGAAATTCCCTAGTTTTACAATGAGACTATAGTACCATCTCGTTTTGGCCTCTTTGAAATAGCACAAAGGCAAATTAAGAATGTAAGTCAATTGCACTTCGGAATCAGGTAGACCTGAGTCTAAATCCTGCCTCTTCTACTTCCCAGTTATGTGAATTTTCTATCTCCAAGCTTCTGTTTCCTCATCTGTAAAATGGGGATAATAATTACCTCCTGCTTTGCTTGAGGTTGAACTTGATCATCTTGCACAGTGCCTGGCACATGGCAAGTGATCCATAACCAGTATCTACTATGGTCCTGTCTTACTCTCCCTGTCTTGTGTTGCCAGACTCCACTCACTGAGAGGTGAAGTGCTCATATACAGACCAAACAATTTGCCCAAGGTCACAGAACACATAAATGAAGAAACAGGAGGATACCCCTCAGTCTCTGAGGTTCCAGGCTTCTGCTGAGCCAGACTGTCTCACCATTAAGAATTATTATTATTATACTTCTTCCATTTAAGCCATTTACATAGTAACTCTATGGCTTGGCTGACTCAGAACTGAAAGAATAATCAGAATGAAGAGGTTTTCTGACATTGAAATCAGCTAAAGGGTAAGTGCTCCTGATAGAATGACTTTCCCAGTCTAGTGTAATTGGCTGTCACTAGGGAAATATTCCCATTATTTACAAATTCGAAGGGCCCTGGCAATTCATTATCATTTTATTAGAAATAGTATTTACAATGTATAAACATAAAGTCATCAGGATTTCTGGACTGGGACAGTTAAGAATTAGAAGTGAATCTGTAGTGATTGGAATGTAGGCTTCAGAGGAGTTAGGATGAAATAAAATCATTTCGAATGACAAGCACAATGCAATGAGAATTCACTGAGACAAATGAAGTTATATGATCAAGGTGTGCTTGTTGGGCAGCTGCATAAATACAAGAAGAGGTGACTTTGCAGTGAAAAGTTCCTCCAGAGAGGTTTGATTCATAAAAAACTAGACAATGTGACCAATATTGGCTTATGAACTAAATATACCTATTAATTAATTTATCTATCTAGGTAACTATTAACCAAAACCCTTCAGTTTTTAGAGTTAGTGAGCAGAGGTGTAGCTATGAGATCTCCCCAGTTTATTCAGGTTTCTAGAGACAGAACCCATCACAGACATAGACTAAGTCTGCACAACAGTACCAATAAATTTTAGAAGAAACCCACAAAGTGAAACAGACTGGAGTTTGTCATGGGGAACTTTAAAGGTAAATGTTCAACACCTAATACCGATACAATAGCCAGGACATAGAAGCAACCTAAATGTCCATTGACAGAGGAATGGATAAAGAAGATGTGGGATATATATACAATGAAATATTACTCAGCCATAAAAAAAGAATGAAATAATGCCATTTGCAACAACACAGATGGACCTGGAGACTATCATACTAAGTGAAGTAAGCCAGCCAAAGACAAATATTATATGATATCACTTATATGTGGAATCTAAAAAAAAAGATACAAATGATCTTATTTATGAAACAGGAATAGGCCCACAGACATAGAAAAAAAACTTATGGTTACTAAAGGGGAAAGGGGAGGGACAAATTACAAGTTTGAGATTAACAGATACACACTACTATATATAAAATAAACAACAAGGACCTACTGTACAGCACAGGGAACTGAACTCAACATTTTGTAATAACCTAAAAGGGAAAAGAATCTGAAAAAGAATATATATATTTCAGTTATATATATATATATGTATATCTGAATCACTGTGCTGTACACCTGAAATTTACATGTGGAATCTAAAATACAACACAAGTAAACTTATCTATGAAACAGAAACAGATGCACAGACATAGAGAACAGACTTGAGGGTTGCCAACGGGGAGAAGAGGTGGAGGAGGGATGGAGTGGGAGTTTGGGGTTAGCAGATGCAAACTATTATATATAGAATGGATAAAGAAGAAGGTCTCACTATATAGCACAGGGAACAATATTTAATATCCTGTGATAAACTATAGTGGAAAAGACTACAAAAAAGAATGTATATACATGTATAACTGAAATCGCTTTGCTGTACAGCAGAAGTTAATACAACATTGTAAACAAATTATATTTTAATTAATTAATTTTAAAAAAGAATTGTTTTGATTTAGTTCAGTCCAATTTCAAGTGTGTGCATGAGAAGAAGGGAAAGCTGACTTTCCCAGGGTCTGATCACCTGAATATGGAGATATCCAGTTTGCAGACCTGCAAAAATAGGAAATCAAATCCTAAGAAAGAAGGAGTTATTTCTTTGCACAAATACTTACAGAGCATCTTTCCCGTGGTGGTCTTGAAGCACGAGGCAGACTAGGATATCTGCTCTCCCTGACTCAACAGCGCAAGGGGGAAGCAAGACCAGGCTCATCCAGCCCACATCCCAGGAGCTGGAGTCCAAGCACTGGAGGAGACAAAGAACTGGATATTGGAGTGACTCTAAATTAGTGATTTTCTACTCAACCAACTCCTTGCACAGAGACAAAGGGAGAGGGCCCTTTCCTTCAAGTTCCAGAGCTTGACAACTTCAAGGGGAAAGGGCAGTGTGGGAAGATCTGGTCAAGCCCTATTAAAATGGAAAGCTTTTCCTATGAACTCTCTGAGCATTAGTCATTCAACAAATATTTCCGGAGCACTTTGTGTTACTGCATCCCCACCCCAAAGCTGTTTTTGCCTAACCTCCATTTCACATACGGCTCAGAAAAGTGAAATGAGTTGTCCAGACCACATAACCAGCATGTAGGCAGGAGTAGGGGTGGAATTTTAAATCAAGACATGTTCCTTCCTGAAAACAACATATTTACCACAGCCAGGACATGCTACCTCCTGGAAGTCCCCTAGGCATCATTCTAGTGCAGCACCTCATCCTAGATGTAAAAACTGAGTCTCAGGCAAGTCCTATTCAATCTGATTTGAATACGTAAACATTTACATGTCAAGCATGGTTCAAGAAGGATCCGCACCTCTAGGAATTCCCAGGCCAGCTAATGTGACACATTCACAGTCCCAGGCAGCGAGGGTGACGCACTCACACCCCCACACAGTAGGCTATCATAATACAGAGGTCTGTACACAGGCAAAATGGGAGCAGAAGCCTTCAGTAGACCCTGCTGACCGACTTGATCACAGCTGCCTCTATTGAGCATTCATCCAACAAAGAAGCTCCCCATCATATTTATTTACATAATTGCTTTTCTTCCCCAGTGTTCTAGGGGTGACATCTCTCTGCCAAGACTGCAGTTAATTTGGAGTCTCCCAATCTCTACTCACTTTGGATCATAGGCCAGATAGAAGTATAAATCCAAAAGCAAGTGAATTCTGAACTTCAGCCCAGAGACAGCACAGGATGGTGGCTGAAACTGTCAAGGTTTCCCCTTCTCCAGCCCCACACCCTGCTCAGAGGAGTGTCCCAGAGAAAGAAATGGGACAAAGGAGGGGCTCCTTTCATCTGTGGTTCAACAGGGATGGAGAAGAAAATAGGATGAGGTAGCGGTGGTGGTGGCATGGCTAGAAGAGAGATGCTACAGACACAGGTAAAGTTAATGTCCTGGGGGATTTCCTTTTGAAGCCAGCAAGAGTCTGAGAAGTCGGTGGAGGATGTCAGCATAGAACTGCCCATTCGTTCATTCTTTCATCCATTCATGTAGCAATGTGAAAGTACACGTTTCCAATTCTAACTTTTTTCATTGTGAAGCATATGCTATAGGGAAAATCATTTTGTGGATATACCATATATGTGAGCACCCTTCCCTCCCTTGATTCTAGAAATCTAAGTTCAGGTTCTTTCTCTCATTTATCAGTGTGAATTTGCATAAGCTATTGACACTCTGAATCGCAGGCTCTTCACCTGTAGAATAGGACTGATAAACATTCCTGCTTTTCCCTCCACCAGTTCTTAAGAGAATCAACCAATGGGTTGGTAGTGAAACTGTAGGGTCCATGAGGGATCCACAGAGCAACTGTACTCAAAGTGAGTAGAGATTGAGAACGTTAAACTTAATTCTGCAATGCTGGCAAAAATAGATGTACCTCCAGAGCACTGGGGGAGAAAAGTGATTATGTAAATATCATCAGGAGCTTCCTTTTTTGATGGCTGCTCAGGGATCATGAAGAACTTATTCATTGCTGTCTCTAAGATGCCATTCACAGTGATTTGCATAGAGTCCACTAATGAAGGATCAAAGGAAGTACTCCATTATCTATTGTGTCGATTCGTTAGTTAATATTTAAAGCATCTTATAAATCTGAAATCATGCTGTTAGCCCTTGAACACATACATGTTTTATGACTACCCTGGTCTCCTTTGGAAATCATTTCATTTGGTCTACTGAGAGACAGTAAGATACAGACAAAAAAAATTAGAAGGTAAAGCAAGGTTCTCCTTCCTCTGGGTTGCTCCTAAGGCAAGCACACTCTCTTCCTTACCTCCCCAGATGCACATCTGTCCTAATCCAGATGTTAATGCTCCAGAGTTGACAGTACATCAGGTGAACAACTAAAATATTATCCTGAGGAATGTCAGATTCACTGCATAGTGTTTATAATTTAACTGTTATTTAGCCTTTATGGATAACACACATACTTGCAAATTGTTTTACAATCATTTTATAGTTGCTCTGTGAGAGATAATTAAAGGAAAGCCACTTTAAGTGAAGCTACTCAGAGGGACAAAGTGGTTGTTTTGCCAATAATGTGCTATATAAATGCAAATTATCAGGATTCGTATTATAGGGAAACTGCTTAAATCATTTTTCATGGGACCAATATGTAAATGTTATAATAGTTCCCTGATTTATAGAGCACTTTTCTCCCGAAAAGATAAACATACCTAGCCATGCATTACTTAACAGAACTTCCCAAATTCCAGCAGGAGAAAATCCATTCGTTTATTGATCCTTTCAATCAGATCCTGCAACAGTGCCCAGCCCGTAGTAGGTCCTTAATATTTAACAAGTGAACGAATGAATGAGGAGTTACTTTAGCATAAACATTTGTAGCCTTCATGCAAAGAATGAGGGTGCAGAGGGGGATGTCATGAAGGAGAAAAGGTCAAGGTTGCCACCTCTGGTGAAACACTGAAGTAGTCAAAAGACTTGGCAAGAACAGAAGGAATGAAAACAGAAAGAATGAGGGTAAGATGAGGCAGGTGAGTTGAGGCTATTGTCAGCATATGGAGGAAATCTATTTTTCTAACCCTCAGAAAATGAAACTGAAAAAGAAGAAACAATGAGAAAATTCATTAGTAATTGGTGAAGTCAATGCTCTGGAGAAGTGCCCCAGCTGAACAATAATCTGTACAATTTAAGTACCTGGAAGCCAATAAAAATGTAGTCGCGGGAGAACTGTGTCTTCATTAGCACAGGGTAGAGCAGCAGCCTCATCAGTGATGAGAACGGAGCAATCCATGCTTTAGATTCTATAGGAACCCTGTTTCATAGAAAGAAAACTCATCTTAGAGTTCACTCCATGTATTTGACTGGGGAAACCTTTTTTAGAGGTACACAATTAACCACTCATGGAATTAATGTACTAAGGAATACAGTTTGGAAAATAATGGTGTAGAGCCTAGAAAAATACTACAGAAGAGCAGTCCCCATGGAGGTCATATTTCTTATGTAAGGAAACAAATCACATTCCTGTTCATCTTTGGCACTTAACAATCACAAGACATGTCCCCAAACCTTGAATCTCCAGACTTCTGAATACTACATATAATGTATGTAAGTATAGGATATACGCTTATCATTTCCTCTGTGTAATGTATTATGAATATAACTGGGACATTGAGATGACCCCTTCAAACCCTATTGATTCTGTAAACATGAGAATAAAGTTTTTTTTAATGTAAGCTATTGCTGTCCTTTTTTCACATCATTAAAACACAAAACAGTGCCCTGTCTCTGACCATTGGATCCATGTAGATCCCCATCTTGGGTCTGGACTGGGAAGATAAAAGACTCATACCTCCAGCCTGTTTTGATGATTGTTAAACAAAGCAAGAGCCTGACTGTAAACTGCAAAGATCACCACTAGACTTGTCACCCCAAAGACTGGGTTGCCTGTAAAATAACAAGAATCATTAAGAGTATGTACTGGCCTTCCTAGTGGCACAGTGGTTGGGAATCTGCCTGCCAATGCAGGGGACATGGGTTCAAGCTCCGGTCCGGGCAGATCCCACATGCCGCGGAGCAACTAAGCCCATGCACCACAGCTACTGAGCCTGCGCTCTAGAGCCCGTGAGCCACAACTACTGAAGGCCACGTGCCTAGAGGCCATGCTCTGCAACAAGAGAAGCCACCACAATGACAAGCCCATGCACCGCAAGGAAGACCCAACGCAGCCAAAAATAAATAAATAAATAAAATAAAATTTTTTTTAAAAGAGTATATATTGACCTTCTGACACGGTTTTGAGCACTCTTTGTGCATTGCATCATCTCATCCTCACTATAACCCTATGAGATGGACACTATTACAATCCCTATTTTACAGCTGCAGCTACTGAGATACAGAAAACCTGTTGGAATATTGCTTTCCTGATATAATGCAAGTATATTTTGTTATTCTCAGGTCTTTATGTTAGAAGTGGCATTTCATGTAGGCCTATGGGAGCACAGTGGATGTTTTCAATCATAATGAATAGGCTGGGACCCTAACCAAAAGGAGATTTAAATGATCCTTTGAGCTTGAAATAAAGTTCACTAGGTCACCTTTTGAAAGCTTCTGAAGGGTCCTCTTCCCTCCAATACCTTTTTCAAGTTGTGATACCGAATTGATAGAATGATTTCAAGTTCAAGGTCATAACGAGAGATAGGGACAACAATGGTGATGGTGGAAGAAACAGGAATTTTTAAAAGAATATGGAATGATATAAAAATAACATAAAGGAAGGAGATGAGGGGACTTTGCCAATACTTTATGCTGATGGTGGAAAATGATGAAATACACTTACGACTTTAAGGTTGTGGGCAGAATTGTTAGAAGTTAGGAGGAGGATCTGGAGTCAGACCACTTGGGCCAAACCTCACTCTACTACTTCCTATAGATAAATGACTGTCAACCAGTTAAACCTTCATAAACCTTGGTTCGCACCATAAAATTGAAATAATGATATTATCTACCCTCTTACATTTGCTTTGATCCTCTCATGGGAGGATCTGTAGAATGGTGCCTGGTAAATATTAAACTCTCAGTAACTGATGGTTTTAATATGCCTCCCTTCTCAACAAATCTGTTACACTTCCAAAGCTGGTTCCTACCAACCTTCCTCTGTTAAATAGGTCTTCAAAGAGAGAGAAGCCCATCATGGTGATGAAGAAACCAATTCTACTTTGAAATCATTTTATAAATGAGGTATGACATGAAAAATCCCTTAGCACTGACAGTCACACAGTGACCAGACTGTTACTCTTTTTTTTGGATGCGCTGTGCATGGCATGTGGCATGTGGGACCTTAGTTCCCAGACCAGAGGTAGAACCTGCACTCCCTGCAATGGAAGTACGGAGTCTTAACCACTGTACCATCAGGGAAGTCCCAGACCATTACTATTTTCAGATGTAGATACTGAAGCACAGAGAGGCCAACAGCTTGCTGAGGGTCAATTGCTAAAGCAGGGTCAAGACAAGGTCAGAATCTATTTCCAGGCTTCCCAAGTCCAGGCCCATGTGATCTATCTACCAAAGCAGGCTGTGTGACAACAAGGGGAGAACCATCTGTGTAGCAGGGTGGGAGACCAAGGAGAGGGGAAGACGAGGTGACTGTCAAGGAGTAGATCAGATTCAGTCATGGAGACAGCCAGTGCATGCTGTTGCAGGACAAATGTACCTTCTGAATGACCATTTGAGAAGGTAGCCAGTTTCTGGACCAGAAGTAACTCTCCTCTGAGAACTGTGTGCAGTTTATTTCAGGAACACTGTTGCCAAAGCCTGGATTTTGTTACCTTCTTTGAAATTACTGGGACTATCCCAAGCTTGCAGTCTGGTTTATTTCCTTCACTCTGGTTTGGGACATATCCACAGAAGCTTAGAATGGGAGAGCCTTGTCTTTTTAAGTTTAGCCATTTTCCAACTATTTTTGTTTTGTTTAGCAAATGTGTTAAATGTTTACCATGTGTTAGGAAATTTTACATTATGTCATTTCAACAAATCATGGCTACTAGTAAATGGCATTTGTGTTGAGCGGAGAAAGGTTTTGTTTCATTTTATTCTCATAAGGATTGACTCTGTGAAACACAGGTTTGTAAAATTGGAAGTGGAAGATCAGGATGAGAGGTGAAGAGGAGAAGAGAATTGATATTCATTGAGTACCAATCACAGAGTTCAAAAGGTGTTTTCATTTTTTGCTGTTATGAATAATGCTGCAGAGGATACCATTAAAATAAAAACATTTTTTGTGATGCAAAATATCTAAATTGTTGATTAATATTGACATTGTCTGAAGCTACCCTATATTCCTCTAGGGGCTTCTTAATGTCCCTGAGTGCAGGGCATATATCAATCTGATACTGAGCCAGATCTTGGTAATGGCCTCATTCTCCCCTACTCACCCCAACACACAGGAGAGAATGTGAGCATCTTTTGAAAATACATAGCTGGACACATAATTCTCTGAAGGATCCACAGCTTTGAGTCTATGTTCTGCCTCCCTTCTCTTTCCCCCATCCTAGTTCTCTTACACCAGCCCTGAAGCTCAGACTGCCCCTGGGGGTCCTTGGAGCTACTACCAGTGATCCTATTGCCTGAGAACAGGAAGGGGCTTCTCTGTTTTCACTTCGGGATTTGGGTTTTCCAGCCTAACAATAAATATCTACTCAGGTGAGACTAGAGCATTTTCAGGGAGTCAGTATATTTGCTAATTAAAGTTTAAAGCCTGTAAAAAATTCACCTTTAAGGAACTATGATTTTTTCCCCCATCCAGGCCCCTTGATGTCACGATTATTAAATGAAAATCCAATAACTTTACTGAAAATAAATGAGATGCTCTTTGTCTTATCTCTGCATTCCTATAAGGCTACAAGAGGAGACTGAATGTAGAGATTGGGTGGAATGCTTCCCTTGTGGGGGTGGTATTAGTCATCTGGCTAATTAAACTCCATATTTAATCCCTTATTATTTCTCACGCATTGCAAAGGCAACTCAGCATTAGGGAGTGCGGCCCTAACACCTTTAGATTCAGACTTAGACTCCAAGAGCTCCCAGGGATTGATAACAAGGGAGAGGCACAGGAAGACTTGGGCTTCTGCACATATGTAGCCCAAGCTGCTGGGAACTTTACTCTAGCTTTGCTACTTACTAGCTGTGTGACCTTAGGCAAGTCACTTAACATTTCTGAATCTCAATTTTTCATCTGTAAAAAGAGGATGATAACAGTACTTATTTCACGTGAGCCATGACCGCTGAGCCTGCGCGTCTGGAGCCTGTGCTCCACAACGGAAGAGGCCACAACAGTGAGAGGCCCGCGTACCATAAAAAAAACAAAAAACAAAAAACAAACAAACAAACAAAAACCAGTACCTATTTCGTAGGATTGTGACTATTAAATGAATCAGTTCATGTAAAGAGCTTAAAACAGTGCCTGAACATAAGGGCCAAATAAATGTTAGCTATTGTGATTAATCATGCTTGTCATTGAATCATGGAAAGGGCACATCATCCAAGTCAGAGCTGCCCCGAGAAAAATATCTCACCCTCAGATCTTCACTTTAAATAAATAAAATGCATTTTCCATTGAGGGGATTGATTTGCATGAACCATCCATACATTTTTCATCTAGTCACTCCATGAGTTGAGCTGAGATCCAGGGATAAAATCTATTCATTTAACAAAACTTATTATCAGGCTCTGGGCTAGAACACAAATAGAGATCCACATAGCATGTGTCCATTTAACAATTCTAAGTCAAGGTAACAAGTCATTACATAAAATGGTTTATTTGCTTTCAAGCTGACCTGGAAAGCGTGGTTTGAATTTAGAATTCTTGGAATTCTCAGAGTTCAATGCCCAAATGTGACAGGACTGCTGACCTTGACCCCTCCCATGGCCTGACACCTTCTTTTCCCATCCCAGGTCAGTCTGCACACTGTGTCCTTGCACACAGGCATATGGATGCTCTAGCTTGCGTGTCCCAACTGCACTGTGCAGCTTCACCCACCCCAGGCCTGGTGGGGGGGGGGGTGCTCACCCTAATGGCATCATCTACCCTTGTGAGGGGAAACTCAGGTAAGAGGTGTTCACAGGCAATCTAAGTGGACCCCGGGCCTTTGAGGTAACTAATTCCAGGGTCCTGGGCATCCAGAAGGAGGACAGAGCCTTGAATAGACAATTCCCTTGGTCTTATAGACTCCTTGTGCCATGAGAAGAGGTATCACTGGAGCAGGGCGGGAGCGGGAGCCAGGCAGGGACCTTCTTGTTTATGTCTAAGGGCCCTTTCTTTGTTGCCCATGCTGTCCCTGACATGGGAGATACCATGATGAGAAGACAGATACAGAGCATAACATACGGATAAGCATTAAACAGCTACTTAAACAAATAATTTCCTCCAGTTGTGATGGTGCTGTGAAAGAGAAATCCAAGGTGTTGGGAGTATATGAAGAGAGAGCTCTGACATCATCTAGGGTTTGTGGGAGGTCTTCCTGGGAAAGCTACATGAGCTGAGGCTTAGAGGATATAGAAAGTAAAGAGGGTGACAGAGAGTCTTCCTGGCAGAAGAAACATCACATGCAAAGGCCCTAAAGTGGGAAGCAACCAAAGAAGGTTAACATGTCTGGATTACAGAGAAATATGGAGAGGGTATGGGGAAAGATTGGAGACACAGGAAGGGGTGAGGTACTTCAGGGTATGATTGGAATTTTGTTTTGTGAGAATTTTGTTTAGTAAGGATTTAGCTAGGAGCCATGGGAAGGCATTTAAGGATTTTAAGCAGGGGTATGATCTGTTGAAATCTGTATTTTTAAAAAAAATAAATTTATTTTATTTATTTTTTGCCTTGTTGGGTCTTCGTTTCTGTGCAAGGGCTTTCTCCAGTTGTGGCAAACGGGGGCCACTCTTCATCGCGGTGCACGGGCCTCTCACTGTCGCGGCCTCTCTTGTTACGGGACACAGGCTCCAGACGTGCAGGCTCAGTAGTTGTGGCTCACGGGCCTAGCTGCTCCACGGCATATGGGATCTTCCCGGACCGGGGCATGAACCAGTGTCCCCTGCATGGGCAGGCAGACTCCCAACCATTGCGCCACCAGGGAAGCCCCCTGTATTTTTAAAAGTTCTCTTTGCCTCAGCTTAGGGAAGGGGTGGGGATTGGAGGCACAGGCATGGACATTGTGAGTCCAGTTGGGAGGCTAGTGCCAACACAATGGTGGCCTAGAGAAGATGTGGAGAGAAGTGGTGACTCCAAGGCATGGAGCTAAGTGAATGTGGAGGTGAAGCAGGGGGAGGTATCAAAGGTGAATTTCCAAATGTCTGGCTTAGCAACTGGGTGGGTGGTGGCATGTCTAAGAGGGGCAAGACATGCAGACTTGGAGGTGACTTTAAGAACCAGATAGAAACACCGAGAAGAAGCTCAGAGGAGTTGCCTGGGTAGGACCTGTCATTGAGCAGAAGGCAATTGGAGCTGTGGGAGGAGATGGGGTCACCCAAGTGGCATCTCACTACAGGGCTCTCTCCTCAGGGAGAAGAGGTCAGGATTCTCCTCAGGGAGAAGAGATCAGAGTTCTTCTCTTTGAGAAAAGATGTCAGGGTTCTCAGCAGGGAGAAGAGCCCTGCGGAGCTCCACAGTGCCCTGTTGGATTCCATAACTTCTCACCCTTATACCACCTTCACCCTGGTCCAAGCCACCATCATCCCTGTTCCCCACAAGGCAGCCAGGGTGCTCCTTTTAGAACACATGTCAGATCATTTCTATCCTTGGCTCAAAACCCTCCAATAGCCCTCAGCTCACTCAGGGTGGTGGACCACAAGGCCCTGCACAATTTAACACACATACTCCCCCACCTGATCTCCTCTCTGAACTTATTGTCAACTCTTCACCCTCTTACTCTGCACTAGGGCATTTGTACTGGCTGTTCCCTCTGCCTGGAATGCTCTTCCCTCAGATGGTGCATAGCTTGCCTCCTTAGTTCCGTGTCACCTTATCAGTGAAGTGACTCTGATCACCCTATGTAACCCCACTTGCACCTGGCACTCTCCATCTACCTTCCCACTAAACCATAAGCCTCTTGAAGGCTGAGATTTTTGTCTTTCTATTTTTCATTGCTGTTTCTCAGCACCAGAAAGAGTGCATGGCACATACTTGGTAGTCAATAAAAATTTGTTGAATGAAAGAATTTAAAATCAGATAGGATGATAAGTAATCTGAGCTATATCAGCCATTTAAGAGAAGTGATGCCCAGCACAAGGCATTAAAAAAAAAAATAAGTGAGTGATTAGATTCCACTGAAGATGAAGTAAAACTGAAACAGAGCAGGACCCTATGGGGCCTTCCCAGAACAGAACCACCCCTGCATGTCCTCCTCCTGCCTTTTGACTGTAGAAAAACTTTAGTCAAAGAATAAATTTAATCAGAGAAGTGAGAAAATGCAGAAACAAAAGAAAAGCAGTCAAACAGGACAAAATAATAATAGTTTAGTCATTAAACAAAGTCAACGACCTTTAGTTCCTCTCAAGCGCTACAGATAATATTCTGAGCCATATCCTTTGAACTGTTTTGTAGATACTGAAACCCCCACCAGGTGGAAGTTAACTACGTGATGACCAGATTGTAACCATTACATAAGCTGACACAATTCTGAGAACTGGCCTCAAAGAAATGGAACGGAAGATTAACTGTACTTAAAACAATCAAGACGACGCTGACCAGACCACTGTACGATTAACTTCAAGATGATTGTCGGAGCTGACTCTACTGTTTCTGCATGTAGCCCCCTCACTCTTCCTATGCGCTTCTGTAACTCTCTTGTAAAAGCCCTTGCCCGCTGATCAGCAGTGGGGAGTTGGCTTCTAGACATGAGTCCGCCTCTCCCACTGTTGCTGGCCTCCAAAATAGAACGGACTTTCTTTTCTACCGATACTTGCCTCTTGAGTATGGGCTTTCGAGTGGTGAGCAGCCAGACCTGAGTTTCGGTAAGAAAATGAAGACTGAAATGTGACCTCTACTCCTACCAGCTGGTGAGCCACATGAGGACAGAGATCTTTGCTATCTGTTTACAGTGTATTCTCAGTGCCTGGGACAGTGTCCGCAGCACAGCAGATATTCAAATACATACCTTGAATTCATGAATAAATTGACATAGCATTCATCTGTTGGTGACCTTGGTGATGGCCCTGTTGGCTGTGCAGTGAGGGTGTGAGGCTGACTGAGGGGGTTGTGAAGGATGAGAGATGAAGAAATGGAGTGCCATGAGCTTGGACAACCTGGAGAAAACTGGCTGAAACCTGGAGAAGAGAAGGATGAGGAAGTGGCTGGAGGGAGGTGTGAGATCAATGAAGATTTTCATTGGTTCTTAAAGATGGGAGAGGCAGGACCATGTGCAAATTTTGATTACAGTAAGTCCCCTACATACGAATCTTCAAGTTGTGAACTTCCAAAGATGTGAACGTGTGTTTGCATGTCCAATCACGTAAGTTAGTACACAAAGGTTGCAGCAGCCATTCAGAATGCAATCCAGTGTTACTGTGTCATCTATGACGAGGAAAAAAGAGCTACTACCCAGACATCACTGGATCGTTTTTTCGAGAGGGGAGATAGAATCGAATCCAGCAAGGAACCAGAACCTGTGCCATCCATGTCAGGCGTGAGTGAAATTGCAGCCTGCCCTCCGTCTCCTGTTGCTGACTGTCGTTCAGCTCTACCATCTCCCCGCTCCTCTCCCTCCTGCAGTCAATAACTCTTCTTGCCTGTTCACTCGGTGCCAGCCCCTGGATGCCAGCCCCTGGATGCCAGCTGTTGAGCTGTACTGCTGTACTTTTCAAGGTACTGTATTGTAAGATTAATAACATTTTCTTTATTTTTTGTGTTTGTTTGTTTTTTATGTATTATTTGTGTGAAAAGTATTATAAACCTATTACAGTACAGTACTATATAGCCGATTGTGTTAGTTGGGTACCTAAGCTAAATGAGTTGGGCTTAACGAACAAATTGGATTTACGAATGCGCTCTCGGAACAGAACTCGTTCATATGTAGGGGACTTATTGTGGAAGGAACCAGCAGAGGGCGATGTGGGAGATTTATGAGAAGACATTTGGACACAGAATGACAGAGGGTGGGTGTAGGCAGCATTCATAGGTGGGGGAAAGTGTTTGGTGGAGCCCAGATGAAGAAGTCTCTGGTTATCACATAGCATAGACCAAAACAGATATGAGTATGGGTCAGGGCTCTAAGCTTGGTGGACCTCAATCCCCTTCTATATTTGGAGGAAATGACCTACAATCTCTTTCTACTTTTATTTTTATTTATTTATTTATTTTTTGTGGTACACGGCCTCTCACTGTTGTGGCCTCTCCCGTTGCGGAGCACAGGCTCTGGATGCACAGGCTCAGTGGCCACGGCTCATGGGCCCAGCCGCTCCGCAGTATGTGGGATCTTCCCAGACCGGGGCACGAACCTGTGTCCCCTGCATCGGCAGGCGGATTCTCAACCACTGCACCACCAGGGAAGCCCTCTTTCTACTTTTACGTTTTATAACTCTTTGGAGCCCAGGCAGGTATTAGGTATCAGAACAATGGTGTTGGCTCCCTATAGTATCTTAAGGTAACTGAGAGGGCTGCTTACTCTCAGAAAGAAATTCCATTAAACACAGGGCTTTTGTCTACCTTCCAACCTCTCCAGGAAGCAATAATGCATTATTTCATGAACTAGAAGTAATTAGCCTGAGAAGATTTGCAGTTTATATTAGGGAATACTGTGTGAACCCTGGCCTCCATGGGCCCACTCCAGGGAGTTGAGGCTTCCAGTGGAGGATAAATTAATGTAGAGTGCACAGCCCCTACTCCCAGGAGACCTTGTTGGAGAAGAGCGAAAATATGACTAGATCTGGAATCTTTATCTGGATTCAAATCCTGGATCTTCCACTTAGGTAAAGGAAGGCATGTTGATTTTGAGGGGAACCTCTCTGAGCCTCTGTTTCCCTATGGCCAATCAACTACACAGAAACACCTACTGGAATCCTTAACATTCTATGGGCCAGCCACTATTGTGAGTGTGTCTTCTATCAAGTCATTTATCTTCGCAACCCTCTGAGAGGATGCTGTTTTCATACTTCTGCGACAGATGAGGAAACTGAGGAAGAAAGATGTTAAGTAACTTGGCCAAGGTCACCCAGCTAGTAGAAGCGGAGCCATTCTGGCTGCAGAGCTGGTGTGCTTACCCACACTCTGCAGCTGCTTCCAGGCACCAGGGAAATTGACTGCTTACTGAGATTTGCCCACGTTACAGACGTTGTTGGGTCCCAGGGCAGGCTGCCCCCAAATTTGCCTCAATGTCATATTGATTATTTTGAACTAAAGTTACTTGAGAAAGAGCCTGTAGGGGGAAAAATGAGATTAAAAAAACAAAACCCAAAACACCTGACCCCTCTCTTTCCCCCCAATGCAGGAAATAAATCTCCCGTGTAAAGGTGTCCTCCCCATACCAGGAAGATAAAAAGCATCCTTATCACCAGAATCAGGGAATTCAAGGCTAAGAAACCTGTATAGACAGACTTTGTTACTTCTTCATTAGTCTGCTGCCCCAAGCACAAGCCCCTTTGTTTTGTCAAATCTTCACAAATAGTTTCTTTGTCCAAAAATGATACTTTGGTCATTTCCTATTGTCCTGTTTCTATAAGACCTCTGTGCATATGAATTAAATTTGTTTTTTTTTTTTCTTTTCTCCTGTTAAGCTGTCTTGTGTCAGTTTAATCATTAGGTCAGCCAAAAGAACTCATGAAGGGTAGGGGGGAAATTATACTTAATTATCCCAATAACCTGCAACATCATTATCACAGGTCATTCATGCGTGAGGCTATAGATGCTCTCAAAGGTTAAATCACTTGCCAGGGAACACAGTGTCCCTCCGGGCACAAGCCTAGGTTTCTGGCTTCCTTCCACATCGAGGTGCCTGATCCAAATAAGGTAACACACGGAAATGCTCGGTAACTTGTAAAACACTGTATGGAGAATGGTATCACCATTCTTGGCAGTTCTGGCTCTCTCCAGAGCTCAGAGCTTCACGTTGCTCTTACAGAGAAGAAAACTGTGTTTCAGAGCAGGGAGTTAATTTGCCAGAGTGACATGGACAGGAAACAGGAGAGCTGGGACTGGACCCAGAGAAGCCTGGCTCCTTGAGGTCACCATGATCTCAATGCCCTTCACACTAGGGACCCTTAGGCCCAGGGGTCATGGGTAAGGTGCTTTGCATAAAGATGATGAATCTTTCTACAGAGTTGATTTTATTCAGAGAGTTGGGTAAAATATCATTTTATGTTAAATATAGTGATATATTAGTGCATTGGAATGCAGCATTCACATGAGTTTTTAATAATAAATCATGAAACTTCAAAACAATTTTGTTTTGGCTACTGCAGCTTCGGACTACCCCCCCCAAGGCCCCCAGAGATATAGATCAGTCCTCCTGGCCAGTAGGGTACCTGGGAAGTTTGAGAAGCTCCTCCAACATCTTACTCCAAAATACTGGGGACAAAAATGCAGATACAATAGGGGCATTTGTATCTTCTGGACGTTCTTGTACTAGTGGAGGTGCTGATTGCTTAGAAGTGAATAAAGCAGCTTAACACGAGGTGAAAGGCAAGGTGTTTCATCGTTGTGTGTGTGTTGCTTTCACCCTCTGTGGACACCGCTGTGCACAGTGTCAGTGGAGACTCCAGGACATAGGTGACAGATGCTACCTTCCAGCCTCCTAGACTCCACTGCTTGTATTTTCCCTTCTCTACCACCGGGGGTCACAAGCGCCCACAGTAATAATGCTCCATCTCTTTCTAAGAAAGCAAAGGAGTTTCTTTTTGGTAAATGAGAGCTGTGTGTGGCTGCAGCAAGGTCCTTTTGCCCCGTCACTGATCAAAGGTGTAAGTGCGGGGACAGCGTGGGTGGGGAGGGGCAATAAGAGGGCGCGGAGCTTGGAGCTGCAGGGCAAGAGAGCGGGCTCCTCCCAGGGAAGCCGCCACCTCCCTGCCGGTGACCCCTCGGGGCGGGGTGGGAGTAAGTGGGTGGTAAAGCAACTGTGGGGTGTTGGGAAGAACTGCCCCATGTGGACCACATCTCCTTCACCCATAAGCTAAATAGCCTCCTGATGCGCTGCTAAAGGCCAGCCAGTGTTAAGAACTGGCTTAAGATGAGGTCAGAGTTTAGAGGTGAATCAACTTAAGGAAAACATTGAATAAGAAAATGTTTAGGTAACCGTAAGTTTGTTTTCTATGTCTGTGAGTCTGTTTCTGTTTTGTACATAGATTCATTTGTAATATTTTTTAGATTCCACAAAGGGGAAAGAGAAGGAGGGGAGAGATAAATTAGGAGTATGGGATTAACAGATACAAACTACGATACGTAAAACAGATAAGCAACAAGAACTTACTGTATAACACAGAGAACAATATTCAATATCTTGTAATAACCTACAATGGAAAATAATCTGAAAAAAATATGTATTATGTAACTGAAAAACTTTGCAGTACATCTGAAACTAACACAATATTGTGACTCAACTATACTTCAATTTGAAACAAGAAAGAAAGCAAGAAAAGGTTTAGGACGTCCATGTGTATGGCCAAATGAGTGAGTGACTGAGCTTGGGAAATGGTTATTTTTGTTGGCTCTTTCTAGGCTGGGCACCTCCGTGTTCTCAGCCTTTGTGTTCCCAGAGCCTGGTGTAGCTCCTTGATGGTGGTAGACTCACAGTAAGTGCTGGAAGAAAGTAGAGAGGGAATGAGGGAGGATGGGAAAAGGAAGGAAGGAAAGAATGGAAGGTACATATGTTAAGTTGGTATAAGTGGTAGATGGCCCCCAGTGGAAGATGGAAAGACTCCATCTTCCAGTATCCGTGCCCTTGTGTGACCCTCCCCTGAGTGTGGGCTGGTCCTAGTGACTCACTTCTAATAAACAGAATATGGCAAGTGTGGTAGAGTGTCACCGCCAAGATTAGGTAACAAAAAGGCTGTAACTTCTGTCTTGAGCATCCTTTTTGCTCTCTGACTTGCTCTGAGGGAAACCAGCTTCCAAGTTGTGAGCTGCTCCATCAACAGGATGGTGTGGCAAGGTCTTGATGTCTGGCCAACAACTTGAGAAGACCTGATTTCTGCCAACAGTTAAGTGACTGAGCTTGGAAGCGGGTCATCCCTGTGAGCCTTCATGACTGCAGCTCCAACCGATATCTTGACTGCATCCTTGTGAGAAACCCTGAGTGTGAGACTCCCAGCTCATCACACTGGTTTCCAGACACACAGAAACTGTGAGACAGTAAGCATTTGTTATTTAAAGATGCTAATTTTATGATCAATTATTAGGCAGCAACAGGTAACTAATATAGATTTTGGTACCTGGAAATGAAGTGTGGCTGAAATAAATATCTTTTTTTTTTTTTTTTTTTTTTTTTTTGCGGTATGCGGGCCTCTCACTGTTGTGGCCTCTCCCGTTGCGGAGCACAGGCTCCGGACGCACAGGCCTAGTGGCCATGGCTCACGGGCTTAGTTGCTCCGCGGCATGTGGGATCTTCCCGGACCGGGGCACGAACCCGTGTCCCCTGCATCGGCAGGCTGATTCTCAACCACTGCGCCACCAGGGAAGCCCTGAAATAAATATCTAAAAATGTAGGCATGTAGGCAGTGGAAAGAGCCGGGAAGGATTTTGAGGAGATGGTTAGAGAAATCCTAAATTGCCTTGAACAGACTTTTTGTAGAAATCTGGGCTTTAAAGCCTCTGCTCTTAATTATTATATCAATACATCCACACATCTCTGCACATATGCAAGAATCTTTATGCAACTGTCTGTCTTCCTCTTCAGCAACTCCAGAGAAGTTATTGCTTTTCATGTTTTTAAATATGAGCATGCTATTATTGTAACTATCCAACAGACACTTTGAACTCCTTCTATATGCCAAGCACATGCTTGGCAAGACAAAGGTGAATAAAATCATTTTTGCCCTCGAGAACATAATCTAGTCAAGTATTTTGTTTGTTTGTTTATTTATATTTTTGTTTTAAAACTGGACCCCAAGTTGAGGAGTCCTTGCATCTGAAAGCTATGTGTATTAATTTTACTGAGAGCAATGATCATTCTAGAGGCTCTACACTATTTGGGATATAATAGATTTGAGTTAAGCACACACACAGAAGCTCTTAGTAACTCACCATTTTCTCCTTCTCAGAGCCATGATATCATGTCAGCAATGACCAGCTCTAAACAATATATTGAAGGTGTCATGTTGCAAGAGCTGAAAAAAGTCTCTGATGTGCTTCTGTGGACCACATTTGACTGAAAGGTGGTTTAATAACTGTGCAGACCATAGAGGAAAGAGAACTGGGCTAAGAGTCAGAAGCAGGGTTCTAAGTCTTGTCTTTGCCTTTGACTGAGTGATGCTAGGCTAATCGCTTGGATTTTCTGTGCTTTAGAGAATCAATAAAAATGGAGAAACACACCTACAGGTTCTTGTGAATATCATATACAACAAAATAGCTAAAATTTCCTTGAAAACAATTTTGTTCCTCACGTGTATGGTGATAATCTTGCAATGTTTATAGATATCTAATTATAATTTTCCTTTTTTTTTTTCTTGGCAACAATTTCCTATGTTCTGACAACTTTCCCAGAAGTCTTTCAGAGATAAGCACCAATGGCCGGTAATATATTCCAGATTTAGCATTAATCTTATAAAATTTATAGAATCAAAATGAAATACCTCTTGTCAATTTTTTCCCCATGGAATCCAACAAGGCACATTTTCACTTCCTTCACATGCACCCGCCTCATTTCCCCTTTTCCCACTTCCCTTCTGTCTTCCCTCCTTTTCTTCCCCTGGAAAATAAAGGTGCTAAAATCCATTTGGCCAAATAAAACAGATAGGTAATATTTAGGGTTAGCAAGGCAATAGAGAAGCAGACACTTTTCATACTCTGCTGTTGGAACTATAGATTGGCCTGGCCTTTTAAGAGCACCAAGTGGCTATATTTCAAAAATTTTAAATTTTGACCCCAAAAGTTTACAATTTTACCCCAAAAGTTCACTTTCAAGAATTATTTCTACAAAAATTACTTGCACAAGTCATATTATGCATAAGGAGAAACAGTCATTCCCAATGCTGTTTAAAATAATGAAAATTCGGAAAGAATATAAATGCCACCAAGGTGTTTATTTACAGTAACTGATAACATGGGCTGGTATGCAGCCGTTCAGAAAAATTCAATAGATCTGTATATCTACTGGCATGGAAAGATCTCTCAGACATTATGAGCAAGAAAACAAGTTTACTTTTTCACTTTACTCATGGAACAAATATTTAGTTAGCACTTATATGTCAAGCAGTGGTATAGGTACATGAAATATAACAATGAACAATTCAGGCAAAATTCCTGTCTTCAAGAGTTTGCATTCTAGTTGAAGATCAGTGTTTAAAGTATGACCTCATTTAGGTTAAAAAGAATCATATATGGATATGTTTGCAAATGAGTAGAAAATGACTTGAAGGATATAAAGATGAATCTGACATGGGCTTCCAGTGCACAGGAAGGATGTTCCTGTTGACAGCATGAGCTCAGAGACAGGGACCCAGGTAGACATGCACACCCCGAATGCCTGAGTCACAGGGAAGTGTGCTGGATCATAAGGTAGAAGTACGAGTTAGGCAGCTGTGGACTGGCAGGAAGAGTACTCGATGATTATATCTCTCTTTATCTACATGGATTTTACATACAGATAATATACTCTCATTGAAAAGATTCAATAACCCAAAGACCTCTGCAACCTTCTGGCCCCACCTAACGTGAGGGTAACATTTGTTCCAAACATCTTAAAGCTAATGAAGCTTTAGGGTCCCAAACTCAGATGCTTGAAGGAGCCAGAAGGCATGATGGAGAAGTTAATCAGCTTAGTCTGGGCTTGAGACTCAGCCCTTTCTCAGAGGGCAGCTGTCACGTGGCTCAGCCCAGGGCGGCTGTGCTGGAAGACCGGCCTTGGATGCCAGATCTTCTGATTTTTAAGCCATGTAGACTCTGGACATTTGTAAATGTTGGCTCAGAAATTTTTTACACTTCTAAAAAATCACAGCTGCCAATAGCACCTGGCTCACAGCCTCCAGTTTGTGACCTGCTAGTCTTCACTGCAGGTTCTTTGAAGGAGCCATGAGAGAACTATGTTAGCTTAGCACACCACACAGCAAGCCTCTGGAGGGCCTGTGTAGACACAACTCCCGGCTGAGAGGTCCACGCTCAGCCACTGCTAGAAAGCTCTCCCTCCCAGCCTCTTTCAGCCCTTCCAGCCCACCTGTAGGAAAGTGTGCTTCACCTCCTACCTGGCAGCTTTGCTAAAAGGACAAGCCCTCCTGAGAGTCAAGTGAACTCAAGTGAAAATTTCTACTTCATTATAATAAAACACACACACACACACACACACACACACACACACACACACACACACACACCATAGAAGAATCCACAAAAGATGTGAACAACATAACAATACACCCTGTCTACATCCTACTCTAATCCACAACGAAGTCACATTCCTTCCCATTAACTCCTTATTCTGTAGAACACTGAATTCTTGTCCATACTCAATCACTGTTTAATTTTGAGTCTTTGAGTCTCAGTTTCTTCATCTGTAAAATGGGGAGAGAAAAGGGCCCCATGTGAGAGAGGCGGTCCAGAGAAGGAGGGCAGTGGTGATCTCGAAGTTGTAGTCTGAGTGACTGGGAAGATAAGGATGACATGAACTGAAATGGGTACTTTATTTATGGGTTTAACAATGTTTACTGAGTGCCTGTATTTTTCCAGGCACCGGTCTGGAGGCTTGGAATACATCCAGGAGCACCATGTAAGTTCCCTGTTCTCAGGGTTTACATTCTGGAAGTGCACCATGGACCTCTGCCAGCTGTTAAAATGAGATGTGCATAGCCCAATCCAAGGATGAACTTGAGTTGGCATGACCTGAAGTGCAGACAGTGTGTCTCTGTCTAAATGAAAGAGCCGTTACGTCCATGACAGATTTCAGAAAATGTTTTAAGAATTTTTTTCTTTCTTACTTTTTATTTTGAAACATTTCAAACATATACAAAAGTAGAAAGACTAGTGTAATGAACTCCCATGCCTGTATTACTCAACTTTCATAATTATCAACTTACAGCCAATTCATCAACACTCCTATCCATTTCCATCCCCCATTGCCCTGTTCTGATTTATTTTAAAGCAATTCTCAGACATTGTCTCATGTCAATATATAAGTATTAAATAGTTTAATATATACTTCTAAAAGGTCAAGACTTTAGATATATGATCACAATACCATTGTCATTCCTTGAAAAAGTTAACAATAATTCTTCAATCTTTTTGCTAACTAAAATGGACTATTCTGAGGTTGCTGATTTCATCTTTAAAGAGTTTATGTATGCAACTACAGTTTTAGGAATCCTCTCACCAAAGGCAAAGAAAGACCCCAAACAATGTATTTGGAAATCTGTGTGCTGTTTACATCTTGCGACAGGGAGGAGGTGGGTAATAAACAAGTAAAGAAATAAGTGGAATAGATAATTGCAGTTAATACTAAGTGCCAGGAGGAAAATGAAGCAGGCCAGTGTGGTGGTGCTTGGGGGTGGCAAGGGGGCTGTCTCTCTTAGGAAGGAGCCTCCAAAGACAGGGTGAAAGGGAATCATTTCAGAGAGAGGGTGGAGAGAGAGCAGAGACCCTGCCCATGAGGAGGCCAGGAGACTAGAATGATGGGGAGAAGGGGACACTGGTAGCAAATGAGGTCAAATCATGCAACCAGGGGAAGGAGCCTGGAGTTTTCATTCCAAGTGTGAAAGAAAATCACTGAAGGGTACTGAGCTGGGAAATTAGCTGATTTACATTAAAAAAAAAATAGTCCTGCCACTAAATGCAAAAAAGGTTGGAGACAGGCAAGGTAGGAGTAGGGAGACTGACTAATCTAGGGCTCTTGAGTTGTCACCCTATCCTTATTGTCACCGAGCAGGATCCAGTGGGGCCTCCCCTGGACAGATCCCCTCCATGTCTTCTGCCTGACTCTTATTTATAGAAAAACTTTAGCCTCCTAGGCCTTTCCTGAGTTCCAAAGAATAAATTTAATCAGTAAGTGAGAAAATGCAAAAACATGGGAAAATAGTCAGACAAGACAAAATAATAACAGTTTAGCCATTAAATAAAGTCAAGGACCTTTGGTTCCTCCTCTAGATAATATTCTGAGCCACATCCTTTGAGCTGTTTTGCAGATACTGAAACTCCCACCAAGTCTACTCTATGCACGTAGACCCCAGACCAGTTAGAACCAAAAGGCTGTTGATGTTGACTCCCGGTTACCTCACCACCAACCAATCAGAAGAATGTCCACAAGCCAATCACTCACCCCTCAACCCTCTCCTCAGTGAGTAGTCCTTTTCCTCTTTTCCCTATACATATAAACCTTCAAGTTGTCAACTTTCAAAGATGCGAACATGTGTTCACATGTCTAATCACATAAATTAGTTCACGTGTCTGCTGTACATTGTCATGTGCGTGCATCCTCTACAAGTGGTTGTGCTTTTGTGTACTGTACTGTGCAGTACTGTATAGAGTACAGTAGTACAGTAACTTTATTTCAAGCCCAGGATGTCTGGAAGCAAGAGTAAAAGCAGCAGTGATGTAGCTGGTACTGGAAAGAACCGAAGAGATTTACAACATGGGAAATGGCAAGGGAATTTTCTTTATTTGAGGAGACACTGTTAGTTTTTGAGGCACAGGACCCGAATGTAAAATGGTACACGAAAGTTGCAGCAGCCGTTCAGAAGCAATCCAGTGCTACTGTGTCATCTATGACAAGGAAAGACGAGCTACTACCCAGACATCACTGGGTCACTTTTCCAAGAGGGGAGCTAGAATCGAATCCAGCAAGGAACCAGAACCTGTGCCATCCACGTCAGGCATGAGTGAAATTGCAGCCTGCCCTCCGTCTCCTGTTGCTGACTATCGTTCAGCTCTACCATCTCCCCTCTCCTCTCCCTCCTCCAGTCAGTATCTCTTCTTGCCTGTTCACTGGATGCCAGGCCTGGATGCTGGCTGTTGTACTGTACTACTGTACTTTTCAAGGTACTCTACTGTAAGATTAAAAACGTTTTCTTTATTTTTTGTGTTTGTTTGTTTTTTATGTATTATTTGTGTGAAAAGTATTATAAACCTATTACAGTACGGTGCTATATAGCCTATTGTGTTAGTTGGGTACCTAGGCTAATTTTGTTGGACTCACAAACAAATTGGACTTACAAACACGCTCTTGCAACAGAAATCGTTTGTATGTAGAGGACTTACTCTATTATCTCTGAGCAAAACCTGGGCAGTGGGGAGTTGGTTCTTTGGGACATGAGTCCACCTTCTTCCCAAGATTGCTGGCTTCCTCAATAAAGGTATATTTCCTTTTACGCAACACTTGTCTCTCAGTATTAGATTGTTGAGCAGCAGAACCTGAGTTCAGTAACACCTATAGGATGGTGGCAGTGAATGGAAAGAATTGGATGAATATGGGAGGTCTTCTTACAAGGAGATGAAAGAGAACCAGCAGGTTTGGGGATGGCTGTGGTAACTTCATTTTTAAAGCATTAGGGGTAAGATGCCAGTGGACTAGTTTGAGGAGGGCCTGAGGCTATTTGAGGGCATCCATTAAAATAGCTGGGGTAGTCCTCACAGTGGGCGCACAGCAGTGAGGGACAAGGTGTCCTGATGGCCACCCTTTCCTGTGAGCCCACACCCTCAGCTCACACCAGCATCACAGTCATGATGCAATGATGCTCCTCCATACCCCACTTCCTTCAGGAGTGGGAAAAACTGCAGGTGGGTTTGGCTCTGGCTTCTTTCTTCCAGTGTCCCCACCCCACTCAGGGTCTCCCTCCACATGAGGAGGGAGCAGTGAGGAATAGCTGTGAGAGGGGACAGTGATGGAAGGTGTGAGAGTTTCTACTCAGCAGAAAAATATTTTCATTCATTCAAGGAGCAATTTTCAACTTATTGCATGTTGGGTACCACGTGAGGAACTAATGGGGCTAAAAAAGGAAAAGAAGGTACACTCCATCCTCAAACTGTTCTGGTCTAATGAGAGTGAGAGGGTACATTTATTAGAAACCAGTAGGGAGTTAAATGGGGTATAAAATAAAGGTGAAGTAGACTAGAGAGAGAGGTAGGCACAAATAAGAAATAAAATCATCATTTTTCCAGGATACTTGAGGAATACATATCTTATTTCCCCAGCCCTAACATCAACCAGTCACCTTAGCCTCAGGATTCTTTGTGTTTCCCCAGCAAGTACCACATTTTATTGGGAAAGGAGCTGTATAGTTTAACTATCATATAAATCTAGACAGATAGTATGACAATGAATTTTTCTCCCTAATTCTTAAAATTATTTATATGAAAATATTTATAAAGGCATAAGAATTAGATCACATTTGATTGCCCAATTAATAAATTATCCTTATTTAAAAAGGCATAATTAGGTGTACTGGAAAATCTAGAACAGATGCCCTATAATATTATTTGTTGCTTTGTCAGTGCCTCTCCTGCCCACCCCACCCCTACTTGGCCAATTTTCTTTGAGAAAAGGGGCCTAAGTTGAGTGATTTAAAAGATTATAATTCAATCTCTGGACTAAATTGGCTGATTCACAAAACTGTGAGCTATTTATATCTAACTTAGACTTGGCTTATAACAACCCAGCAATTGGGAACTCTCTACCATGGTTTATTGATACCGTGCTGCTAAGATATTTTTGAAATATTTCTCCTGCTTACATAGTCACAGGAGTTTCAGAAGACTTTGGACTATCTGGCCCAAAAGGGCACTCCAAGGTTTGTCGAGGGACCAAGGAGGGGTTAAATTAAGCTCTGACTATAGTCAGGCCAGGCATGCCAAAACTCCAGTTTTTCAAGCGAAGCCAGAGGTCAGTATTTTGGGGTCAGATCTTATTTCTAATGGTTGGCATCTAATTAAAATATTTAGAAAACACCTTTGGAGCCATAATTCTGTGGCCAAGCCAACCTGGTTTCATTCCCTGAAGAAATGGGCCCTGTCCTTAAGCAAGTTGCCATATCCCTGGATGAATAACACATACTAACTTGGGCAGGAAATGAGAATATCTCTGGCATATAATGGTTGCATGATATATGTTCAACATCTTCCTCTTTCTCATTATGAAACAATATTTTTCCATATCTTTCCTACTCCTATCTAAGAAGGGTGAAATCCCTTCCTCCAGTTGGAGAAGGAAAGTGGGCAAGAAAAGAAACACTGAGAGTTTGTTTTGCTAACGAGGCTGATGGGTTAAGGAGGTTAGTAGAGACCTATATTTCTCTAGAATGGACTCAGGGCCAGAGAATCTGGAGAGGAAGAGAAAGGCTGGGGCAAAGGGGGACAATAAGCAGCAGCAAAGAGATTGAGTTGATGAAAGGAAAACAACTTTAGGAAAAGAGAAGGCAAAGCTTAAAGGGACCTCAACATATTTTGCCATATGGTATGTACATAATCCCCTGTACACTCAAGACATTTAAAAAATAATCTATGGTCCTCTTCAATGCGTTTGTAGTCCTATTTGTGTCTTCTCTGAGATGAGAATGAAATACAGCCAGGGTTACCTAAGCCTGTGCCGCAAAGAGTGGTAATGACTAAAGGTGACAAAGGTGTGCTGCCTGCATTTTCCAACCAAGAATGGGAGGAACCCAAGGTCTGACAACAGAAAGAGATATTTGACCATAAATGAATGTCATAAAGAGTCGAGGTTCTAGAATTAACTATGTAGCCAAAAAAGAAGGCTCATTAAAAAGGGAAGATATGAAAGCAGAGGGCAGGGGAGGTGAAGAGGTGCCTGGTGCATCCTGAGGATGGGGGTAAACAGAAGCTTTATGCCCAGAATATGTCTCATTTTCATGTTAGGAGGGTGGGGCCTGAGTCATCATCAGTTGTATGTTAGCTCTAATTTAGTCAAGGCTCCAAGCTTTGCTCCCTTACCCTCAGAGTGTCGAAGGACTGTAGGTAAGACCCTCAACATCACATCCTTAGAGACCAGGCTGTCAGACATAGTCACTCCAAGGTTCGGATCTTAGAAACATTTATATGCGTGCAATGGGCATTTGTAATTTCACTGGTTATATTTTTTCCTGCCTGTAGAATCTGGGTCTAGACATTCAGAACTAGCCAGTTCTGCTGAGTCAGTTGTCTGTGTGAGCCTGCACACAGCAAACTCACGAGGTTGGCTCCTGAGGAGATGTCTTCGAACCCGCGTTGGGCCACCTGTCTCAGTATGCTTACAGAGTGAGCGAGGAGAGGTCCAGTGCAGGGGTCCAGAAGTTGCCTCTGGCCTGGCTTCCCCACCAGCCGCAAAATCCTGGGCAGGCCAACTAACCTCCAGGACCTCAATGTCAAATTAGAACATTTCTGGATCTGCATGTGAAGACTTTACATTTTATATATTTTACATTTTTATATTTTACATGAGGAAACTAAGGCACAGAGAGGTTAAACAGCTTGTCCAGGGCCACACAGCTAGTGGTCTGGCTCTAGGGTTAACTATTACACTATATATCTCAGAGATATTATTAACCGAGAAGACAAGAGGCTTTGGAATCAGACAAACCTGGGCCTGCCAGTTCTTAGCTCCATGGCCTTGGGAAAATTAGTGAATGTCTCTGTGTCTCGGTTTCCTCATCTGTAAAACACAGATAATAAACTTATCTACGTCAGAGAGTTGCTGTTTAGTAATGTACAGGAAGTGGTAACAGATTATAGAAATATGCTCAATAAATAACTATTATTACTAGATGCAGACCTGGCTAGGGAATGTAGGTGCAGAAATAAAAAGAAGAGGTGTAGGAGTAAAGGGTGACAATGAGAGGCCTGGGGATATAGACCCCACAAGAGGACCAACCTTATTTTGCTTTCTCCTACTGATGAAGGTATATTCTGAATGCCAGAGGATCCTGTGCATAGGGAGTGGAGGCGGGGACCAAAAGTGGGGATAGGTGTGTGCTGGGTGGAACAGTGGACAGTGAATTCTCAGGAACTTCAGCCAAGTGCCCATCTATTCCCATGATGTTCCTGGGCACAGGATGAAGAATCCAGTCTCCTCTTAGGACAGGTCACTTTCCAGATCAAATCATTCATGTCCTCAACAACAGATCACAGGAAGTCAACTAATCAAGTGGTGGCTGGCGGTACTCTGCCCCCTGCCTGGTAGCACAGGTGATGACAGGCCCTTCCAAACAAGCTGGTTTTCCATGTTTAATCCACATCTTCTTTAATGACAACCAGGCTTGTCTGGTCTAGGTGATTTTTAGGCCAAAGATACAGATACTCCCATGCATTATGGAGGGCTGCTTCCCCAAGTATAGGAACAGACTCAACTCTCTATAATCAAGAAGGCTTCAACTGGCTGTGGATATTAGTTTGGGAACCAGGCCAGGCCTTGGCAAATTAACTTGGCTGGAAAATAATAGCATTAATTAAGCAATCACAGGGAGAACATAGAGCAAGTCACTCATGTTTAAAATTCTGCCCCAGGCTGAGTGTCCCATTCACTGGCCTTGGAGGCAAAGGTACCACACTACTGACTGAGGCCCCTGGGGGCTGATAACAGCCAGTCTCTGGGGAAGAGGCCTGGTCTGCTAACAGCATCTCTGCAGGAGCACAGGGGTATTCTCCTAAAATAAACATGTCCCCACGAGACAGGAGGGTGGTTACACACCCCACCCAGCTGAGGCTCCAGGAGGGTACACAGCACCCTCTGTCCCTGGAAATGGAATCCACATTGGCCTCTGGACCGTACTCCCCTAATAGCTTGGAGACCTCTCTTCCCTAACAGCTAGTGCCTTGAATGAATTTCCCTGTGACTGGGTCCCTCTGTCCCCAGGTTTTAAAAGAAAGCATTAAGATTCCAAGATAAATTTCCTTCTGCAGAAGTCAAAACCATCCCAAATTTGGTGTAGCCCTTTCACTGGACTCTTGCTGCTTATGATTTTCTGCTTCAATTTATTTTTACTAGGAAAATATACTGTTCTGGTTAATTGTAAACTATAAACAAAAAAATCTTCCAATAAAGCAAGAATTAACCAATTTAAATTATTTATATAACTATATAAATGATATATATATGCTAAATAATTCATTCCAGATAGTGTGGGATAATAAACACTGATCTGGAGTTCACTGGTTTCCAAGGCAAGGGTCAACCCCCTCTGCTTGAACATTGAGCTGTTAGATTTGATTCAAATCTGAAGTAACCAGGACAGTAACTCTTAGGCTGATGTTTCCTCTGAAGGGAAAGAGAAGTCAGAAAAGGTAAAGATCATGCAACTGTCAGTGGAGAGAATTTGCTTCTCTGACCTTGCCTGGCCCAGCTGGGTCCCTGGATCACTCTACTGGTCTCTGCCACGAGCATGTGCTGGGTAACAGGAGGAAGACTGTCCAGAGGTGGGGGTTTTGTTGTTTTTGTTGTTTTGTCTTGTTTTCACTCCTTTCTTCTACAATATCTCTCTTTCCAGATTACACTTCAGGAAAAGATAAGGGCAGCTTCTCAATGCTAAGCAGTGGTATATCTTCTAAGTTATCTAAATAAAAGCCATCTTTCTCAAAACTCACACAAGCTTTTTCTTCCAGGGTTCAACCTGCCCAACATCATCGAGCTCCCCTTCTCTTGAGGTGAAAAAGAGCCCAGAGGTTTTAATATTCCCTGATGCAAGGGAAAAACTGTACCAGGTTTTGGAATCATCCTAGCTCTGAGACCTACCAGCTGAATCTCAGTTTCTTCACAGTAGACAGTAATCCTACCCATCCCATAGAGATGCGAGGGTTAAATGAAAGTATCCATATGTCTCCTAGCACATAGAAAACACTCAGTGTTAGCTGTGGCTGCTATGATTATTTCTTCTGGTATTACTAAAAGGGCAAGTGGCTCTTTCAACCAGGTTGCAAACTGATTTCCTAAAGAAAGTTTTGATTATATGCTTTGTATATTTCATATGGGGGAATATAAGCCATTATGCATTCAATCAAAGAATTGGATTCTGGGACTTCCCTGGTGGCTCAGTGGTTAAGACTCTGTGCTCCCAACGCATGGGGCCAGCATGCATGCTGCAACTATGAGTTCATATGCCACAACTAAGGAGCCAGCAAGCTGCAACTCAGCAACCTTCAAGCTGCAACTAAGGAGCCCACCTGCTGCAACTAAGACCTGGTGCAACCTAATTAATTAATTATTAAAATAAAGAAGAAGAATTGGATTCTGTTAGACAGCTGGGTTACAGATTCATCTTGGCCATTCATCAGCCACCAACCCTGGCACATTATTTATCTCCAAGAGTCTGTTCCTTTCTTTTCCATCTGGGCCAATCATACCTGCCCCCCAGGCCTCACAGAGCTGTTGAAAGGAGCTACAAGATGGCCTGGGTAAAAATGGTTTGGAAAAGGTTTCAAGTACTATCCAGAGTGAAAGATATTACTGTTGGGATGTGGGAAGCTGAGCTTCTGTGAGCATATTTTGATTTGCATTTGAACTTGGGGGCAAGCATAAAGAATGCCAGTTCTGCTCATTTTTGTAGCCCTAGGACACTCCATAGGTGTTCAAAATGTTGATTTACTTTTTAAAGAAACCAGCTAGGAATCTTGAACCTCTCTCCTTTGGCTCTCTCCTTTCCCTTCTCTAGGGTTTGAATTTTCTTCCCGTATAATTTAATTTCACTGTTGGCAGCCACTATTGGTTTCACCTATTATGAAAAGAATCCTCTTATGTTAAGAGGCCATAAGCCTGGAACACTGGAAGCAATCACCACTGTTTAACACTTGGACGTCAACATGGGAATTGCTTTCTGTGGCAGACATCCTCTCTGCATTCGAAGGGAAACCTGCCAGAGTGGGGCAGGATGCAGATGCCTGGCAAACCCTTCAACAGATTCTACTGTGCTTGGGATCAAGTCCAGAGTCCTCAAGGTGACCTTGGGGCCTCCCTGGACCAGTTCCTCCCCTATTCTCTAGCCTGATTCTCAGGCCTGAACTTACTTTTTTCAGGATGTCTTCTCAGTTCCTTGAATGCGATACCCTCTCTCTTAAATCTGGGCACTCCACTCCATCACCTTGGATGTCATAGCTCCAATCTCCCCATCATCATGACTTCTCTCCCTAGATTTGCTTTAGTTTGTCTTGTTGATAGTAGGGTGGATTCTGTTTTGCCTGAAGATGTATGAATCACCCAAAGTCTATAGTTTACATTAGAGCTACTTTCGGTGTTGTACGTTCTATGGGTTTGGACAAATGTAAGGACATGTATACACCATTGTGGTATCACACAGAGTAGTTTCACTGCTCTAAAAATCCTCTGTGCTCTGCCTATTCATCTCTCTTTCTGCCCTAACCCCTGGCAACCACTGATCTTTTTAGTGTCTGCATAGTATTGCCTTTTCTAGAATATCATATATTTGAAATCATACTAGCCTTTTCAGATTGGCTTCTTTCACTTAGTAATATGCATTTAAGTTTCTTCCATGTCCTTTCATGACTTAATATCTCATTTCTTGTTAGTGCTGGAAAATATTTCATGGTATGAATGTACCACAGTTTATTTATCCATTCACCTGTTGAAGGACATCTTGGTAGTTTCCAGTTCTGGGAAATGATGAATAAAGCTGCTGTAAACATCCATGTGGAGGCTTTTGTGTGGAGATGAGTTTTCAACTTCTTTGGAGAAATGTCAAGGAGTACAATTTATGGATCATGCAATAAGAGTGTGTTTAGTTTTGTTAGAAATGGCCAAATTGTCTTTTTAAAAAAAATTTATTTATTATTTATTTATTTTTGGCTGCGTTGGGTCTTTGTTGCTGTGAGCGGGCTTTCTCTAGTTGCGTCAAGTGGGGCTTACTCTTCGTTGTGGTGCACCAGCTTCTCATTGCAGCGGCTTCTCTTGTTGCAGAGCACGGGCTCTAGTCACACAGGCTTCAGTAGTTGTGGCTCGCGGGCTCTAGAGCGCAGGCTCAGTAGTTGTGGCACACAGGCTTAGTTGCTCCACGGCATGTGGGATCTTCCCAGACCAGGGATCAAACCCGTGTCCCCTGCATTGGTAGGCAGATTCTTAACCACTGTGCCACCAGAGAAGTCCAAAACTGTCTTTCAAAGTGGCTATACCATTCTACTGACCTTTTAAGGCACAGCCTGGTCAGCTGTGCCAAGAGACAGCATGGATTTCTTGGCAGCAAGTACCCCAATTCCAATGTCCAAAGGTCTTGAGATATCTGTTGTGGCTATGTGCGTGATCCCAGACCAGGGCAGCACAGGGCAAATATCCTGTGTTTAATACACAATTAATCAATTGTGTGTTATTGGTGTGTCTGAACTGGGACAACATATATTGTATTCAACTTACCTGTTGCTCTGAGGGCCACTGACAGCCAGAGAAGTGCTACTCTATGTTTGCTACATGTGCACTTGTAAGAACAGGGAAAGCATGGCTGGCCCTTCTTTGAAAATGCCCCTAGATGCCATCACGTTCCAGCTGTGTCTACCGACTGGCTGCTCATTCCTCCTTGTTCATTGGGGATTCGCCCCCAAATCATGGGTTTCCTTTTCTCTCACCACCATAATATTCAGCCCGTGACTTCTCAGGTCCTCGCCCTTCTCATTTCGAACAAGCTTCGTCCAGCAGCCCACTCCCATCATCACCTCAGAGCCCTCATACCAATAAAATCCACACTCCTCAGATATCTGTTTCAAACAAGTCACTCTCTCAATACCACAGTTTATGTTTTCCGATTCATCCACCACCAGTCTTTGAATTCAACCCCTCCCATCCCTTGATTCCGCCTCTTTCCCATGACCCGCCAGCCCCCTCCCCACCCCCACCCCCATTTTCTCAGCTTCTCTCTTTTAATGTCCTCCTAGGGTCCATCTCCCCATCACACCCTCACACTCCCTTTCGTTAGTTACTCCTCACCCGCTAATCGAAATCCTGAGCGAAGTTCACTCTGCCTTCTCTGTGTCAATCCTGAGCTGCTCCAAGTTGCTGCTTAAAAACCACCAACAAGGCTGACTGGCTTCATTTCAAACCATCATCTTAAGCTGTACAGTGGCCCAGGCTCTCCTGACACACCTGCCATGCTTTCCTAGTTAAAGTTCCTCTTTTCTGGAATGACATTTCAGACCTTCTCCTGTCTTCAAATCTTCCACACTCTTTGCCCCTGAATCCTGGCTAATGAGGTAGCGTCGAACACCCTGAGAATACAGCAGCCAGAGAGGAACTCCCTCATCTCATGCCAATCTAGAAACACTTCCGAATTTGTCCTGGCTTCTGCTTCATTTCTACCGCAGGGAAGAAAGCCTCTCTCCTAACAATAATCTACCTTACTTGGGCTCTGGATGGGCTCACCTCTCAAGGAGTTTATTGCTTTAAGTATTATCTTCTCCTGCATCAGCACGCCCGCCATTAGTCCCTCCCTCTCCACTGCGTTCTTTTTTGGTTTTGATTTGGGGGAGGGGGCGGTGGGAGAGTGTAATTTACATATAATAACATACATACAAATAACATCCCAGAAATTCATTTCATGTCCTGTTCCAGTCAATCCTCACCCCCATGGGCAACCATTGCTCTGAATACTATCACCATAGATGATATTTTTCCTGCTTTTGGCCATTCTATAATTGGAATTGTATAGAATGTACCTTTTCGTATCTGGCTTCTTTTGCTCAATATAATGTTCTTTTAGATTAATCCATGTTGCTGTGTAAATCAATAGCTTTTATTGCTGGGTGGTCTTCACAATTACCGCAATTTGTTTACCCGTTCATCTCTCGAGGGAACTTTGGGCTGTTTCCAGGTCTGAGCTACTATAAGTAAGGCTACTCTGGATAATTCTTGAACAGATCTTTTTGTGGGCATATGTTTCATTTTCTTTTCATTTCTGGTCCTAGGATGGTATATGTTTAATTCTATAAGAAACTACCAAACTACCAAGCACTTTAAAGTGGCTGTACTATTTTGCATTCTCATAAAAGCGATGTATGAGAGTTCCAGGTACTTTACTTCTTCGCCATATAGATAATCAGTCATTTTGATTCTAGTGATGCAAACAGAGCTTAAGACAGTGCTTGGCATAAATTTACCCTCAAGAGGGATGTGCAGTTGTTATTATCAGAATAAAAGTGCTCAAACCTTTTAAAGGAAGGGCATCTAAGTTCCTTCTTTCCTATAACCATAGTGCACTCTTCTTCTTGTTCTAACCCCTCCAAAAACCACATTATAATAACCCCCAGTATTGACCATACATCTATTTAAGTATTATCATGTTTAAATAGATATTCCTAAATCTATTTAAGTATTGTCGTGGCTTTTTAAGGAGGACAGGGCAGAGACATCAGCAGTGCTTCCCACATAAACAGCAAGTGCTCAGTAAATAGCGCAGGTTCGTCTTTCTCCTGCAGCTGCCTAGAGTGTAACCCTCTCCCTTATTTTGCTCTGGGATCTGTCCCCATAGCCTGGAGTCACCACCTCTGTGGGGCTGTACAGCCCCATGGGGACCTCAAACCCTGCCCTTCTGACAACCAGTCAGCAGGTCCCCGACGAACTGCACCTTTTCTAGTCCGAAAATCTGGGTGTCCCTAGACACAGCTTCTCTAACGGTGCGCTCAGGCACTGAGGCCCGAACTGGGCCAGGCACCTGCTGGGCTCCGGGTGGCAGCGCGGGGCGGCGCCGTCGCAGCTCCTCCTGAGCTAGCGAGGGCGGGGGGGGGGGGGGAACGCTCTCCTTGGGCAACGCCTGCACCCCAACTCCTCCTCCCCTTCCTACGTTTTTTCTCCGTCCCTTGCCCAAGTTTATCTCTTCCAGGTCCCTCCTTCCTGGCCCGCGCGACCTGGGTAGGGAACGGGGCGGCAGGAGCGCCGGACTCGGCCCTGCGCACCCATCCTGCGGAGAGACCGGGTGCGTGGTGGCTGGCGCGTTGCGGGAGGGTCCACGATGTCTGAAAACGGCTCCTTCGCCAACTGCTGCGAGGGTAGGTGGTTAGATTAACTGTCCTTTTTGAGGGAGGGACTCCCCTGTCTTCAGGTTCTGTTGCTTGTGCTTTGGGTTGAATTTTTCAGAGATGGCACGCACTAGAGCAAGGCAGACAGGAAGGGATGGAGGGAAGATGGCGGGGGGCAGATTCAGGGCTCTGCCCCAGCTTAGAAGGTAAGGCCAGGTGTGTGTTACACTCTTTGCTATGTTTCCAGAGCCTTACACATTGCGTGGCACTGGTGGCATTTCATGTTTCTCGGTGTGTGCTTTCTGGGACCTGCCACACTTCAGGCTCTCCTGACAGCGTCTGAGGACGTTGTGCCTGCCCCTGTCACTCACCCCAGCCCAGACCTCACCAATGTTCATCCCTGTATTTTCTCTCTCTCCCTCTCCTGCTCTCACAGAACTCTCCTCCATCAGGTTCCTTCTCTCTCTTCCGTATTTTCAATTTCCGTCTCTTTCCCTTTAGCTTACACACACACACACACACACACACACACACAAAGGGGCTCCTTTGTTTAAGAGAAAAAAAAATCTTTCCTTGGTCTTATGTCTCCTTCTAACTTCAGGGCTAACTTTCTCCTTCTCTTTTTTTTGAGGGGGGGGCCTCTCACTGTTGTGGCCTCTCCCGCTGCGGAGCACAGGCTCCGGACGCGCAGGCTCAGCGGCCATGGCTCACGGGCCCAGCCGCTCCGCGACATGTGGGATCTTCCCGGACCGGGGCACGAACCCGTGTCCCCTGCATCGGCAGGCGGACTCTCAACCACTGCGCCACCAGGGAAGCCCAGTATTATTCTTTTTGACTGAAAAAAAAGTTCACATATTGAGTTATGGGGAAGTCATTCTGGCTTACACATGATTTAACTTGAACTTTAGGCCAACCAGAACAGCCTGTTTATGGCCTATTAAGCCTGCATTATACATCTGCTTTACCCATTAAAGAAAAGAATGCATTTAAAAAATAAAAATGGAGTAAATGTGGTTTATTTAATATAGAGTTGAGAGGCCACTGTGGACATGGTTTCAGACACGTTCCTGTATCACTGAGAACTTGAACTTTCTGAACTGTATCAGATTCAAGGATGCCACCAGCCGTTCTCAAAACAGTATCTGTTAGCAGATGCCAACTGCAACCTTATGGTCTCAAGGTCTCCCCTTGTAACTGTGTGACCATTTCAGACCCCAATCAATCCTTGCTTAACAAGCACCCTTACCTCTTGCCCCTCCAATTATAATTCTTGACAAACAACTTAGGTATTGATAATTTTGTGGGTTTTACCTTTATAAGACTTCCCCATTTTGTAGTGTGGTGGAAAACAATTCAAGTGCTTCTTGAATCTGTGTCTCCCAGGCCATATTCCTCAGTTTGGCTCAAATAAAACTCTTCTATTTCTATCATAAATTGGCATTGATTATTTCAGTGGACAATGTTTATGTTTCTAATGTGGTGCCTGACACATGGTGGCTACACACCAAATTCTGTTGAATAAATGGGGTCAAAAAATAAAGGCCAGCTTTACATTTCTCCTGAGACCTGGTGAACGGGATTTGTGCGAAACTCTTCAGCCTCCTGGTCTCTCCAGGAATAAAGAAGTTCAAGAGATTATTTTTATTCTCTATGAACTGGAAGCTGTCATGAATCTGTCTAGATAAAATATTAATCCAATATATCTCTGGTCCTTACCAAGAATAAGTTCCACCTCTGAATTCTAAGGAGGGCCAGAGCTTTCCTGGAATGTGCACAAAGCAGTGACGAGATGGATTTAGGAAAAGCAGAGTGAGGGAGATGCAATTTAGCAAATGCTTTCCATGTGCTGCATCTGACTGTAAATGGGGGCTGTAAAGGACTGGGGTGGGATCTATGGTCTCCATCACTGGAAGGTTGCCATGCAGACTCCTAGGGCAGAATAACCACCAGCTTTTGTTGTCAAAGTGGTGCCAGATCACACAACTGACATATGGGGATTTTGCTTTTTGACTAAAAGCTCCCAGTTTCTTTACAAGATCTGCTTTGGTTAAAAGGTTTGCACAAAGCGACCCGGTCAGAGTCCACTGCAGACAGTTTTGTAGAGAGAGCTATGCCCACAGCTTTCTCTTCCTGAACTTTTGTAATCTGTTTTGATGTATTTGCTTGTTTGTTTGTTTTTAACCAAATCTGAATTATAAAATAAAACCATCTCATGTTATTTCATTAGATTTGATTCATCTCTCCAGCCTGCCTAATATTTTCTGATCCTAATTATGCAATCAAATATATTCAACATTTATTGAGTAGCTACTCTATGCCAGGTGCTGTATATATTGCCTTTAATTTTCATAAAAAGCCTCAAGGTAAATATTATTAACATTCCCATTTTAAAGGTTATGAAAGAAAGGCTCATCAATGACTTGCCCAAGATGACACCCTAATAGGTGGGCAGAGGTAGAATTGGAAACCAGCATCTTTTCACTCCTACACCGTGCCTCGTTCAGTTTTGATATACTGCATTCCATGCATGGTCCCGATTGTGATCTACTACGTTAGCAACTTTGATGAGGATGCTGTTTAGGTCTTTATCCAAGTCACTGGTGAAGATACTGAGCCTGTGGCCAGGGCCTGGGTCCAAGCACAAGCCTTGCCCCTCAGAAACTCCCTCTGGGTCACCTTCTTGACTTAAAGGCAAATGTTCTAAATTTCCCTGGTGTTTTTCTGTTATAGATTTCTCCATGCCAATCAGAAGGATATCATGGCACTTCAGGTAAGCCCTTGCCCAAACAGAGGTACCTATGCTCCCTACCTTCCTTATCTATTTGTCCAATCTAATTCTTTTTCATTAAAGAAGGAAATTTGATTTGTCCACTATGACTTGTTGCTCAAAGAAACCATGCTGGAACCTATGATCATGGTTTTCTCTACCAGGTTTACATTACCTGGCCTCCTTTCTCACCTCCTCTCTCTTCCTGCTGCCTTTATCTTATTTTACTAAGGATGTGAAAGCGTCTTATACAGAAAACATACATTGTAATGGTAGAGCACAAATAAGCAAGATAAAGCCGGACCAAGGAGCTGTAAATCAGAATAGGAAGACTGACAAGGGCAGAAAATAGAATGCAATTGTGCAGACTGTAAAGTTTTTCATAGTTGATATTTAGAGCCTAAAGCTGTTTCCTAGGTCCTTATAGTAAATTTGAGACAGTACACTACATAATTCTTATCCAAATTGAAACAAAATTCACGCTGGTTACTAACAGGAAAAAAAGCTTTGTCTACTATTTAGTTCTTCAAGAAAATGTTCACATCCTGTTTTATTAAGAGTGCTAAAATCAAATCTATATGTTCACAATCAACCCTTCCCAGAATCTTGCTTTGAATCGATCTCATCCTGACCTGTCAGTCTGGCAAAATCTGCTTTCTTCCTCTTTATGAAAAATGGAATTAATTCAACTCTGGTTTCTAGTACTTTCAACAAGTTTACAAGTCCACACAGAGGCTTCCAGTGCAACTTAACTAAAATCAAGGGATATTTCCTAGGAGAAAAAAAGAGATAGACTCTTTATACTGAAAAGGATTGTATGGATGGGATATGCATTCATTTGACAAATTTAAGCACCTACTGTACGTGGAATTCAAGGATAAGCTTAAACTTAAATCAGACTTCGCAGGTATTAAAAGAAACGATGTTACTATGATATTTCATAGAGAAATAATAATATTTCATAGAGAAAATAATTTTGTTGAAGGAAGTATTTGGAGAATCCAAGTGTTGGATTCTCAGCAAATGAGAAAGAGAAAGTCAGGGACTATTTGCACTCTTGTGATCACAAAGGAGCACCATCAGGGGTTAGGCAAGTAAAACAAAGGTCTTACTTTAAAAAAATACCATATGATTTCACTCATATTTGGAATGTAAATAAAAACAAAAAAATATATGAACAAACCAAACAAAAACACATAGATACAGAGAACAGCATAGTGGTAACCAGAGGGGAAGGGAGTGGGGGGAGAACAAAATGGGTAAAGGGGACAAACAGAATGGTGATGGATGGAAATTAAACTTTCGGTGGTGAGCAGGCTGTAGAATATACAGAAGTCAGAATATCATACTATATGCATGAAACTTTAAAATGTTATAAACCAATACAAAATAATTAAAAGCAAACAAATAATAAAATAAAACACTCTGCTTCTTTTCTCATTGTGAAATGTAACACATGCAAATAGTGCATAAAATATAGTATGTAAGGATGATTTAGTGATAATTATAAAGCAAATACCAACATATCTACCACTGTAGTCAAGAAAGAGAATATTGTCAACATCCCAGAAGCCCCCTTGTACCCCTTCCCCATCACAAACCTCTCCACCCAAAGAGTTAATCACTGCCCTGAATTGCGTCATAATCATTTCCTTGCTTTTCTTTATCACTTTATGACCTAAATAACATCAGTCAGTTTTTGAATTTGGTATAAAGGAATCATACAATGTGTGTTCTTTTATGCCATGAACAGCCATGTATCCTGGTGCACATGTTTTGCTAGAGAATATTCCTAGGAGTGGGGCATCTTCAAATTTACTAACACACCCAATTGTTTTTCAGAGTGATGGTGCCTATTAAGACTCCCTCTCCTGGCCACCGGTGGGTAGTGCAAGATGTTTTAAATTTTGCCAGTCAGGAGGACAAGCAATGTTATCTCCTTAATTTGCATTTCCCTGATGACTGGTATGTTGAGCACTATTTCATATGCTTATTGTGCATTTGGATCTCTTCTTTTGTGAAGTACACGTTCAAGAATTTTGTCTATTTTTCTACTGGGTTAATCTCTATCTTATTGACTTGTAGGAGTTTGCCATGTATTCTGAATTCTAGTATTTTGTTGGTTTTATGTGATATGAATACCTTTTCCCTCTCTGTGCCTTACCTTTTTATTCTCTTTATAATTTTTTTGGTGTGGTCCAACATATCAAACTTTTCCTCTGTTACTACTCTTTTTCTTCTTCTTTTTTTTTTAACCTTTTACCTTTTGAAAGAATCATCCTTCATCCTTTATAATCTGGCCTTCCACATGGACTTGACTTTGTGTATGGTATAAGGTAGGAATGCAATTCCATTTTTATCCATATCCATATCCACTTGTCTCAGCACCACTTCTGGTAAAATTACTGAGTCCAAGGTCATACTGCTCACCACACAACAGCCTAATCAACCAAGAAACAAGTTATTCGGGCAAGGAATAGCGACTTTTTTCAGAAATCCATCAGACAAAGAAGATGGTAGACTAATGTTGCAAAGAATCATCTTGCTCAGGTTTGGATGCTGATTTCTTTTACAGAGCAAAGAGAGGGGATGTGGAAGTAAAGTAAAAAAGCTGATAAGTTGTTGCAAATATTTCCTGGTTCCAGCCAGACTCCTGAAGAGATGTGTTAATTTCTTCTTTCCTGCAGCCATTCACAAGTGGGCCTGGTCAGGATGTTTCCTGTGAGCTAAACAAAGGTATTTTAGCTTCAACTCAGGCGTGGGAGGCAGGGTTCCAGGGGATAGGCCATTATGTATATTTTAAACTGTAGGCAACATCACTTTAGTGATTAACTGGTAGTAAAAGCAATAGAATGCAAAGGTTAAAGTACAGGAAAAAAATATAATATGGAGTCAGATTTGTTCTTCCCTGTTACATAAAGACTGACCTTGCTCCGTTATTCTGCAGTGCCACTTCTATCATGTGTCTCGGCCTATATATTAATAGATTTATTCCAGGGCTCTTTACTTTGTTTCATTGATCTATTTATCTATCCCTAAACTACCACATTTTCTTAATTACTGTAACTTTAAAATGAGACTTGATTTCTTGTAGACCAAAATCTCTACCCCATTCTTGAAATTTCTATAAAAAAATCTTAGAATCATCTTGTTGAATCCACAGAAAAGTTAGGATTTTGATTGGAATTATAAAAATCTGTACATAAATTTGGGGAAAAATTTACATTTTAACAATATTGAGCCTTTGATTCTATGATCGTAGTATACTATTCAATTTATCTAGGACTGTTTTAATTTATTTCAGTAACATTTATAAATTTCTCTGTAAGTTCTTTTTATTTATTTATTTATTTATTTTTGGCTGTGTTGTGTCTTCGTTGCTGCACGTGGGCTTTCTCTAGTTGTGTCGACAGGCTTCTCATTGTGGTGGCTTCTCTTGTTGCAGAGCATGGGCTCTAGGTGCGCAGGCTTCAGTAGTTGTGGCGTGTGGGCTCAGTAGCTGTGGCTCGCGGGCCCTAGAGTGCAGGCTCAGTAGCTGTGGCTCGTGGGATTAGCTGCTCCGCGGCATATGGGATCTTCTTGGACCTGGGCTTGAACCCATGTCACTGCATTGGCATGAAGATTCTTAACCACTGCACCACCAGTGAAGCCCAATAAATTTCTCTGTAAGTTCTTGAACACATTTTATTAGATTTTTTTCAAGATACTTCATATTTTTAAAGTAAATGAACCCAGAAAGTTCTGTTCCACGGTGTCCTTTGCACTTGGGACAGATTTACGTGACCTATGTTCCACGAACCAGGTTCACCCACATGAGATTTCAATTTAGAAGTGAGCAACTTGAGGAAGGCAGCCCCCTGTGGGAAAACCTTCACTGGTGAGGACTCTAACAGAATTATTCAGCTTTGAAGGGCAGTCACAAGGTTGAGTTCCAGAGCAGAGAAACCATCAGTTGGGCAGGAGTGGTTGAATTCCTCTCCTTTTCAGGGCAGTTCTGCTGCATGATTTTAAACCTTTGTTCCTAGAAGCTTAGCCTCAACATTAGCTACCCCATCGCTGGAGTCAGTTCCATTGTTTGCAACTAACAATGCTGATCCTATTGTAAATGGAATATTTTTTAAAATGTCATTTCTAGAATTTTCTTGTTAATATGTAGAAATATAGCTCACTCTTATATATTGACTTTTTAAACTGTGGCAACCTGCTAAATTCTTTTATCAATTTCAGTAGATTTCATTTAGATTTTAAATAAATGTATGCATTATCTTCATATAATGATAAGTTTATTTCTTCCTTTCCAATATTTATACTCTCTCTCTTTCCTTTCATTTTCTTCCTCTCTCTTCCCTTCCTCCCTTTTCTCCTTTTTCTTTAAAAAATATATAGAATTTGCATTTGGAATAAGTTTGGCTTGTATTCTGTGTGGGAAGTTCTTTGCTACCTGATTTCAATTTGTTAGATGATTTTCACCTGATTCAGTTTTTATTTCTCCTTGTCAGTTTTGATAAATTGCATTTCTCTATAAATTTGTCTATTTCATATAAATTTTTAAAGTTTTTGCCCTAAAATTGTTTATAATAATACTATATTTTAATATCTGCAACATCTGTAGTAATATTTCTTTATATTTCTGTCATTGATTATTTGTACCTTTTCTCTCTTTCTTAATTGAATATAATTGATATATTAGTTTAGGTGTACTACATAATAATTCAATATTTATATAGACTGTGAAATGATCACCACAATAGTTCTAGTCAATATCCATCACCACACCACACCACACAGTTACAATTTTTTTCCTTGTGATGAGAACTTTTAAGATCTACTCTCTTAACAACTTTCAAATATGTAATACAATATTATTAACTATAGTCACCAAGCTGTACATTATATCTCCATGGCACATTTATTTTAGAACTGGAAGTTTGTACCTTTTGACCCTCTTTCCCATTTCTCCCATGCCCAGCTCCCTGCCCCCACAATCACCGATCTGTTCTCTGCATCTAAGGGTTCAGTTTTTTTTTTTAGATTACACATATAAATGAGATCATATGTTTTTTTCTTTCTCTGTCTGACTTATTTCACTTAGCATAATGTCCTTAAGGTACATTCGTGTTGCTGCAAATGAGAGATTTCTCTCTTTTGTAAATTCTCTCTCTTTTACTTTACGAATCTTGCTAAGAATTTGTTAGTTTTCTTAATTTTACAAAGAACGTTTCTGTTGTATGTTTGTTTTCTTTTTTAAAAATTTTTATTGTATCCTTTAAAAATTTCATTGCATTCCTTTTGGTGTTTGAATGCTTAGCTCTTTAATTTTTTAACTTCCCTTCTTTTCTATTATGCACACTGAAAAGATAAATTTTCCTTTGAGTCTTTCTTTAGCTGCATCTCAAGTTTGATATGTCATAGTTTGTTAATTTTTAGTGTAAAATGTTTTCTAAGTTCTGTTATAATTTCTTCTTTTACTCATGAGTTATGTAAAGTATTTATGATTTCCAAAATATAGATACATTCTAGTTATATTTTTTAGCTTTATTTCATTGTGGCCAGGGAACATGCTCTGAATGAGTGCAAACCTTTGAAATACATTGGTCATACACTATGGACCTATTTTGGTCAATTTATAAAAACATTCTATGTAGTCTTGAAATAGTGTGTATTCTGCATTTGTCAGATAGAGCATGGATATATCTACTAAGTCAACATTATTAACTTGTTAAAATTTTGGATATGGTTAGAAATCATTTTTCTGTTTCTTCTACAAATTACTAACAGAATTATGTTACAATCTGTTGCCATATTTTGGATTTATTTATCCTTGTATTATAAATTTTTGATTTATACATTTTGAGGTGACATTATTGGTGAGTAGGATTTTATAATTGTTATGTTTCCTGGTAAATTAATGCTTTATCATTAAAAATGATCTTTTTGGGGCTTCCCTGGTGGCGCAGTGGTTGAGAATCCGCCTGCCGATGCAGGGGACACGGGTTCGTGCCCCGGTCCGGGAAGATCCCACATGCCTCTGAGAGGCTGGGCCCGTGAGCCATGGCCGCTGAGCCTGGGCGTCTGGAGCCTGTGCTCCGCAATGGGAGAGGCCACAACAGTGAGAGGCCCGCGTACCGCAAAAAAAAAAAAAAAAAAAAAAAAAAAAAAAAAAAAAAAGATCTTTTTATCATTAATAAGCTTTTTGCTCTAAAGCTATTTTAACTGATATTAACATAGTTATATTTCTTTTGGTTACTATGTGCATTGTGTATCTTTCTATTTTCTTAATTTTAACATTTTTCTGTCCTAATTTAAGCAAGATCAGTCCCCTGGTTTCTCAATTTTTAATTGGTTAGCTGAGACATTTAATTCATTTATATTTAATATGATTACTGACTTACTCGGGTTTAAGTCTACCAGTATACATTCTGTACTTTCTATTTGTCCCGCTTATTCTATATTCCTTGTCTCTTCTTTCTTGCTGGTTTTATTTGGGGGGGGGGGACTAATTTTTTTTGGTAATTTCATTTTAATTCCAATAGTTTGGAAGCTTCTTTTCTTTTAGTGGTTACCCTAGAAATTAAACATGTATGTTCAACAGATCTCTGGAGTTAATCAAATCTTATACCCTCCTTCTGGATCACACAGAGACGTTAGAGCACTTACTTCATTTACACTTCTAATAATTCTTAGATTACAGGTTTCATTCTATTTTTAAAATACTACAAACCATTGATATTGTTTTATACAGTCCACGTCCATTTCAAATTACCCACAGATCTACCATTTCTTAGCTCTTCCTTCCATCTGGTACCTCAGACTTCCACCTGTACTTGAAGTACATCCATAGAATTTCATTCTAATCAGAACTGATTTTGGTGAACTCTCTCAGTATCAGTTTGTCTGGAAAAAATGTCAATTTTACTCTCATTTAAAAAAATTATTTTTATAGGTTTCAGAAGGGAAGTTTACATTCTCTCAGCACGTTGAAGATAATGCTTTCCTGTCTCCTGACACTCCACAGAAGATCTTCAGCAGTCAGCTGGTGATCTAACTAAATTGCTCCTTTGAAAGGAAACTACCATTTTTTTTCCCTTGCTGCTTTTAAGATTTATTCTTTGCATGCAAAACTGTACGCACTTTCACTATGGTGTATTGGATGGGATTTCTTTATGTTTATCCTACTTGGGAATCATAATTTCAGATCTGTGAACTGGTATTTTTCCATCAGTTCTGGAAGACTCTCAACCATTATCTAACCAAATATTGCCTCTGCCCCATCCATTCCTTCTTCCTTCTAGCACTCAGATTAAATATATGTGAGAACGTCTCACTCTGTCCTTCAAACTCTTAACCTCACTTCTATGTTTTCTATTATTTTACCTGTCTGTGCTGCATATGACTTTTTTGCTGGCCTCTCTTTTAGCTCTCTCTTTTCATCTACTGTCTGATTGGCTTTTAAACCTGACTGGTAGGTCATTAATATTCTGCAATAGGGAACTGCAATTTTCATTTTTAGAAGTTCTATTTGATTCATTTTGTAATCTTCTACATCACTGCATTCTTCCCTGCAGTTATTTTCACGTTTGTCTCTATTTAAACAAAATAAGCCTCTTTAAAAGCAAAAACAAAAATGCCTCTGATGATTCTAATATCTGAAGTCCTCATAATTCTCTGTCTGCTAACTCTTGTTTTTTGCTGGCTCTCACTTATAATGCTTTGCTTCCTTGTGTACTTAGTAAAGTTGATCTTACTGTGTGCTACCGATCACTGTCCTGGAAATATTACTTGTGGTGTTCTTTTAGGTCTAGGATAAAAGATCCTTCCTGTAGGAAGAATTTGTGTTTTCTTCTGTAAAGCATCTAAGGAGGCATTTCCAGGCTAGTGCCACCAGGTGATGTGATGAGAATTTGGACTATAAATCCATTACAGGGCTAGATTTTTGTTTCAATTTTGCAAGGATGAGTTTTGGTTTTTGTTTTTAATTCTTTCCTGGTTGTACTCTATGCTAAGGTAACTTTCTTTGAAGTCTCTTGCGCAGAGAGTGAGTTTCCTTCTGACTCAACCTTACTCTAATGAGTAGTTCCTTTAGGATTTGAGGATAAAATGATAGGGGTCTCCTTTGACAGTCACTGGACTTTGACCTCTATCCCCACCACCACAAAACCAAGTTCAAATTTTACCAGATCAGCAAGTGTCTCCAAGGTAAAAGCAGCTTCTACGTGTTCTATTCCTGCTTAAGCCATCTGGGTTCACATTCTCCCTTACAATTTAGTCTGGTAATTTCTTACAATCTTAATACATAAGTCAGAATAAACTAATGTATGCTGCAATACAAAGCCCCCTAATATCAGTGACTTAAAACAACACAGATGTATTCTTGATTACATACATCTCTGTGTCAAGTTTGCAGTGGTATGTTCCACACTTTCCTTTCTCACGGATCCATGCAGGCTGACAGAGGCATGATCGTCTGCATGTCGTTGGCTGTCATGGTGGGAGGAAGGTATCATGGTGAATCACACATTGATCTTGAAGTCTGTCAAGAAGAGCACAAATCTTTTACCTCTGCTCATATTTTACTGTCCAAAGCAAGTCACAAGGCTGCATCAGCTTCAAGAGGGTAGGGAAGTGCAAAGCTACTATGGGCTCAGAAAGAGAACTTGAAATAGTGCTAAACATCCCTGATAACTAGCATACTTTTCAACTCTTCAATGTTCTTAAGGAGGTTTTTTTTTTTAATTGAAGTATAGTTGATTTACAATGTTGTGTCAATTTCAGGTGTCAGCAGAGTGATTCAGCTTTTTCAGGTTCTTTTCCATTATAGATAATTACAAGATATTACATATAGTTCCTTGTGCTATACAGTAGGTCCTTGTTGGTTATCTATTTTATATATAGCAGTGTGTATCTGTTAATCCCAAACTCCTCATTTATTCCTGCCCTCTTTCGCCTTTGGCAACCATAAATTTGTAGTCTATGTCTGAGTCTATTTCTGTTTTGTAAATAATTTCATTTGTATCTTTTAAAATCAATAGGTTCCACATATAAGTGATATCATATAATATTTTATATGATAAAGAACATGTGGTATATATACACAATAGAATATTAGTCATAAAAAAAGAATGAAATAACGCCATTTACAGCAACATGGATGGACCTAGAGATAATCATACAAAGTGACATAAGTCAGACAGAGGAGGTTTTTTGTTGTTGTTGTTGTTGTTGTTTTGCGGTACGTGGGCCTCTTACTGTTGTGGCCTCTCCCGTTGCGGAGCACAGGCTCCGGACACGCAGGCTCAGCGGCCATGGCTCACGGGCCCAGCCGCTCCGCGGCATGTGGGATCCTTCCAGACCAGGGCACAAACCCGTGTCCCCTGTATCGGCAGGCGGACTCTCAACCACTGCGCCACCACGGAAGCCCCAAGAGGAGGTATTTTTTAAATATAGTATTTGAAGTTGTTTTTAGGAGGAAAGTTGGCCCAAGTAAAATCCCTGTCTGTATTATGTTCCCTTTTTCAATGCCTACTGATATCCAATGAATCTTGGTTACACATCTCTCTCTTGATTAAAATTTCTCTCTTTCTCTCCCAACAATAATTCCAGGGTGTTGAAAAGCAAGTTGACGGTTCTCTAAGATATTCAGTTATTTAACTACAAAAATTTCATTTACTTTCACAGCACTGTAAATTTTAGCCATACATTTGTTAGAACCACAAAACTTGTTTAACATTTATTCTAGGAAACTTTATTTGTTCATTTAGACGGTCAAATATACTTGTTAAAGGAAACTGATTTTGCTCACAAGCCTTAAAAGCACACATCAATTCTACTCTTAATTAACACATTATTTTATATATGCTGAGTGCTTTCTTTCATTAGCAAGAAAACATCAGAGTCTAGTAAAGATTTTTCCCTCTGCATCCTGCTTGAACTAAAGAGCACCCCTAGCAGATTTCAGTTCAAACACAATATGAAGATTCTTCCCCAAGAAGGTCAAATATGTTTGAGCACACGGGAAATATAAATGAGACAGGTAAGCCTCCTGGTCCTATGGAGCTGACATTCTCAATCAAGGGTCAGCAAACTACAGGCTGCAGGCCAAATGTACTCTCTCTGCCCTTGTCATATGCCTGGGTGTCCTTGTCCAGAGTGACCTTGGGAGCCACATGTGAAAATGACATCTTTCAGCTGGATAGAAAGGAGACAGACTCCCCCACCGTGAATGAAAAGCAAAATTCTATTGAATTAAGCTGTTCACCTTTCAGAAGTATGGACACACACACAGGGTTCTGGATGGCGGGTGACGTGAGGACACACTGGGTGGCATAGATACAGAGGAGGAACAGCTGCAAGGGACAGGTTTTGGGGAGAGAATAATGATCATGTGTGGGACACTGGAGCCAGTGGACAGCTGGATGAATCTGTCTGTCTGGAGCTCAGGTGAGAATTCCTGGCTGGAGAGAATAGATCTGGAGTTGCCATTATTCTAAAGTTAATTAAAGCCCTTGGTGAATGGAAAGGCGCACAAAGCAGCTGAACGTTTCTCTTCTCTCTGGGCACAGAGCCCATGTGCACAGCCCACCTGTGCTGTTCCAGTCCTATTTAATGGTGAAAGAGCCACCTATTCTGAAAAATGCTTCTTGTTGCCCTATGAACTGTACTGGAAGGTACCTTTCTCCTTTGGAAACATGAAGCCACTCCTCTCTTACTCCCGAGGCGTGAGCCAACAGGTGAAGTGGTGGTCTCTAACTCCCATTCACAGCTAGTAAGTACTAATGAGAACAGCTGCCTTCAAACACCAGAAGACAGGTAAACCAGCAACCAGCGATGCTGTGTGTCTGAGAGAGTGAGTCAACTTCACTCTTTGGCTAGGGTTTCTAAATGTTCTCCCGGGGGGTGGGCAGGGCTGGGGGGCAGAATTGGGGGGAGTGACACTATCAGTTAAACAAATCTTTCTGAATAATATAAGGTTAACCTGAACAGAGATTTATACCACACTTTTACTACTAAAGTATTTTAAAATAAATTACTATATAGAAAATAGACCATATTTTCTAAAAGTATAAAATTCTCACAAAGTCAGACTCAAAAATTCTCACCATTGACCTTTGATGACTCTGGCAATTGTTAGCAATACAAAAACACACCTCCCCTATTCTTATACCACTGAAAAATTAATTTTCCCAAAAAAAGAGACAATGAGACCTAAAACAAAACAAAACATTCCATTGGCATGCATATCACTCATTTTAGACATGACTTTGGAAGGAAAGGACTTGGATCTATAGATCCTGGCACTCCATCAACTCCCAAGGTTACTGTGGGAGGGGTTAAAATAATTCCTAAGAGACTCATTTCTGCTACTCTAAGTAGTATTATTATAACTTTTTGTAGGAATGAGTAGTAATTTTATTAACACATTTTGTCAACGATATGTAGAGGTATCTTGTCTGCATATGAGCATAGCATTCTTTCCTTTGAAAAGTAATGGATAAAGGTTTGCCAGCACCAACATGGATGGAGTAGTTCCAAAAGTATGTCCCATTAACCACTTAATAAGGGCATGATCTTGTCATCAGGATCATAAATTTTCCTAACAGTCAGATCGTATAATGTTGATCTCCCCTGCAGTATTTAAGAAAGAAGCGTTGTGAGTGTGCTATCTCTGGACCAACCATGTAACTCCAGGAGGATTCAAGTCTCCAGAAAGACATCTGAAGCAAACAAATCCCTGGGGTGGGGATGGTGATCTTATTTGGGGACTTTAGAATAAAGGACACTTTGTTGACTTGAAATGGCTCAAATGCCTCCTTATTCCTCAGGTCGTGGTAAGAGTCCTTTCCTGACAACCTAGAAAAGACTCAAAAATATAGACGGTCGGTGTAGTAACTAACCTGGTTTTTGGAAGGAAAGATGTGCCTCTCAATTTGTGCTTTATTTTTGCCTTCATGAACAAAAATAAAGGGGTAATCTGAGCCCACTCTTTTCTCTCCACGTTAGAGGCTGTGTGCCCACCTGCTAATCCCAGCAGGTCACTTTGATTGATCCCTGAATCTCACCTGCCAGTAATCTGAAGCAAACATTTTGGGAGTGAATATGGGGCAGTTCTTACCAATTTGAATAAACTATGGTGGGAAATGGTGGGAGGCTGGTTTGTTGTATTGATACCTTTTCACCCCATGTGTCCAATTATACCTATAACACAAGGTAAGTGAAAACATTTCCTTTTTGAGGTTTAGTAGGAAAGTATGTTTAAAATTGGTTGTATATAACTTTTTTTTAAGGAAATGTGCGGGTTGTTTTGGACACATACTCCGTCTTCTACATAATGGTGATGGCTTCTGTTATATGAATATGAGAGAAGCTGCAATAAAAATGGTGGTATTTGAAAACAGTTTCAAATACCACCCCCAGCCCTCCCCTGGATGCACAAAAACGTGCCAGTGATAAGCCTGCTAAGAGTTGGAAATTGTGATACAGGTGTGTGCTATTGAAAATTTTAATATTACAAATATGTATATATAATATATACATATATTTTGTATCTATGTAGATTATAATATTATGTAGTACGGCTGAAAGCAAATAAACCACTGTGGGGTTAAAATAGCAAGCTCTCATCCATCTTGATGGAAATGCTTAGCTGCTTACAATAACAGAATTGAGGTTAGAAACACAGATTATTAAGAATATGGCAGGGCTTCCCTGGTGGCGCAGTGGTTGAGGGTCCGCCTGCCGATGCAGGGGACATGGGTTCATGCCCCAGTCCGGGAAGATCCCACATGCCGCAGAGCAGGTATCACATTGAGGATTTATTTCTGCAGACCCCAAGTATTATAGCTCTAAAACACGACGGTGCTCAAAATAATGATACCACACTGAAGGCTGGGAAGAGTGGCCAAAGTTAATTTTGACGGGTTAAACGACCCCAGGTTTGATTATTGCCAAAAGGGAAAAATGAACCCTCGAGTGTTGTCAAGCAGCAGTAGGCCATCATTTGTAAGGAAGACTGTGAAGGATAAAGAAAATGTGGAGAAGAAACTCTGCAAGGGGACCCTATGTGTGTGATTATTAATGACTTTAAAGCATGCCTTTATGGCTGCTGAATCCTTTGACAGACAGTGATACCAGCCAGGCCCTTTAATTCTGGGAAAAACTTGTGTACACATGTGAGGGTGTGTCGAGGGTGGGAGGCGGGTGGGATGAGAGGGGACAAAACTAGTGGGAAATGAAGATAAGATGCTATCAGAAGTTTCTTAGGAAATTGTCCGGTGCTGGCAGTCTTTACACAGTGAGGAAGAGCACTGTCTCCCACACATCTGATCTATGGAAACTTCCTGCAATACTGAGTGCTGCAGGGCGGTAGCTCTGTAAGCTTGTTGGTACGAACAATAGGGAAAGTCAATAAATGCCTCACCAAGCATGTCATGCTACCATCACGGTCCTTAACCTTATTCTAAATATGTTCTGACCAGGGCAAGGGAAACCATGCTGTCAATATAATCACAAAATTTTTATCACCTGCCTAAGGCAAATTACAGATAACTACACAGGCTACTGTGTAGTACTACTGTAGTACTCCATCCATGTGTGCTTCCTCCTGGAAGCCCTCCACAGTGCCACCTAGTTGTTCCTGCAGAGACCTCTGGGTAAATTAACTACACTGGAGGCTCCTCAACGTTTTGGCTCCTTGATAAACTCCCACTGAAAGCAAGTATCTTTGCACCCAATCAGCTGCTTCTGCGTGTCTCAAGTAAATGCTCATTTTGGGAGGCGGAAAGGAGGGTAATCCTCCAGCAATCCGGCCACATGCTTCTGCACCATGCAGACTTGGCAGTGTGTGACGGCAGGCCAAGGAATCTGAGCCTATTGGAATTACTTATGTGAGCATCCTCCAAACACAGCAAAACTACAATTATTTCCTATCATCACGGAAATTGCTCTTGATACCCTTAAGGGTAAAATCCCTCTAATCCACCCAAACCAGATCTGCACTGCAAAGTGTAGTTGAGACAGTCAAATTCCTCAAATGCTAGCATGTTCTGTTAACTATCTGGTTCTGAGACTTCTGACCAGTTGTTAGCAGCATATAACAAGAAGTTTTATCTGGTGAGCTGTCATCAGATGGAACAAATGAAGAATAATATGCTTTTACTTCCTTTTCCGAGGAAAATATGGATAGACCTGTGCTGTTCAATTGAGTCACTAGCCACACAGGGTCACTGAGCACTTGAGATGCGACTGGTCCAAAGTGAGATGTGATGTAAGTATAAAATACACACCAAATTTCAAAGATATCATTTCTAAAAAGTGTAAAATATCCCATTAATGATTTTTTAATATTTGTTAACTCTTCAAATGATTTTTTTCGTGCATGTATTAATTAAACTATATCATTGCACTTAATTTCACCTATTCATTATACCTTTAATATATGGCTCTCAGCAAATTTTAAATTACATAGTTTGCTTGCATTTGTAGCTTATGTTATATTTTTACTGGACAGTACTAATGACAAAATTTCATCCAGCTCTGATTAAATAGACTGGGGAAGACAAAGTCTGCAGCTGTGCTCTATACCAGCTCTGGTCTAAGAGCGTGTTCAAAAAGAAGAGATGCTTAGACACGTCTTTCCTGAGGGTCAATGGACCATCCCTGCACCAAACTCATATTCCATGTGCAGAAATATTGGACAATGCGAATTGATGCTGCAGAGAAAATCCAGCACTTCTGCTGAACAAGATGAAGTAACATAAGCAAGTAGCCGTGAGGTCAGAGGAGGGCTATAGGAGTAAAAGTAAGTGAGTAATGTTTCGTGTATTATTACTAACCTGGACTACTTTGCCATGCAAGCTGGCACAGGGAAGCACCAGCCCAAGGGAGGGATGTTTCCATCACCGCTTAAGCGTATGACAAATTCCACTGTTTATCTTGAAGAAACATGAAGGCATAGAAGGATGTGCAGCTTCCCAAACATGCTTGTCTGGTGAATCTGGGGAACTGCAGATGATCCTGATGTTGAATGAGGATAGTTGCTCATACAGGAAAAGCCTGGCTTACTTTATAAAAGGAAAGAGAGTTTTTATGATTCCTGCTTTTCTTCTTTTAAAATGATGTGAAATAAATGTCTTAGTTTATTAGCGTGGGGGAAGGTATGAGTTTGGGGAAAGAATGAAAAATCACTCATAAGGTAATACAAAGTAAACAAAATACCACGAGTCAGTTTATGAATGACATCATAATCTTCTTTATCACCATGATTGATGGAACACCTGTCGGGAGATACACGTCTGTGGAGAGTGAAAGATTAGCAGTGGCAGTCTATGATTGCCTCAACACCAGTTGTTTTATTTATAAAATAAATAACCCCTTTGTTTAGACAGAGTACGGTGGAATATATTTCTACATTCTGGCTAACAGATAATCCCTGCCACTGTTAGTATAAGAAATGAACCTTTAAAAACAGCTGTGATATAGCCTGTGCTACATGTTACAGACTATGGAATATACCTCTTCTGAAATGTTATCAGTATTTTACCTTAAAGTAGATTATAAATTTTTTTGGAAAACTACTATTTAGTCTAGTGTCTAAGTAAAGACAAATTTACCAGTTGCTTTACAGAAATGAGCTTTAAGGCACCAAAATTTACAATAATTTGAATATTTTAAAAACTGATTTAATCATAACATACCAAGTAAATAAAAATCCACAAGCCAGGGCTCCCCTGGTGGCGCAGTGGTTGAGAGTCCGCCTGCCGATGCAGGAGTCGTGGGTTCGTGCCCCGATCCGGGGGGATCCCACGTGCCGCGGAGCGGCTGGGCCCGTGAGCCATGGCCGCTGAGCCTGCGCGTCTGGAGCCTGTGATCCGCAACGGGAGAGGCCACAGCAGTGAGAGGCCCGCGTACAGAAAAAAAAAAAAAAAAAAAAAAAAAAAGTGCCTACTATACGCTAGGCACTCTAGGTGCTAAGAATATGCGTATGGTGCCTCCATAGGTACAAGACATAAATCTTGCCCTAGGAAGAACTCAGTCTAGTATGGAAGGAGGAGATAGGGGTGGGATTCCGGTAGTGGAAATTAACATGACAAGGTGTGGAATTCTGTTTTGGTACAATTATGGAAAAGTGAATGAGCATCATATTTGCCTGAACTCTACAAAGAATTCTATGAGGTCTGTGAATTTGTATGGGGTTGCTGGAGGGAGCTGCAGGAGAGACATACTGCTTAGCTCTTGATGCCTTTTGGAAATGCAAGTCAAAGAAGTGAGCATTTTCCAGTGCTGCCTTACCCACTTAGCTTTCCTAACAGCTGAGTTCAAAAATTTTGCCTTGATCTTAGCCTTCCACTTATGGTTGAAGTCTAAGGGAGGTCTGATTACAATTTGATTTCATAATAACATTTTTTATAGTATTGAATGATAGAAGACAAAACTAGTTAGTATGGTTTTAGGCACTTAGTAAGGATATATAATCAACGCTTGCTGAACAAACTACTGTTGGAAAATTAAAATGCTTTGAATTTGTAGACAAAAGAATAAATTAATCTTAAATCGAATAAGTCAACCAAATGCCCATAGTTTAAGGAAATTGCTTCTTAGACTCCTTTTGAGGCAGGAAATAGATGGGCCCCAGTCTGAACAGCCGAAGTTTGTCCTCTGTAGACAGATACTCTAAGATAGCAGAGAGAGGAGGCTTGGCCCTGCCCACATAAGAGATAAAAGACCACATATTCCTCATTCTCCAAGTCAAGGAGACCTTCCCAACTACACATGCGCAGAAAGGCTCCTTGGTGGTCAAAAAGGGAGGGGACGCCGCCCCACAGTAAGTGATGTCAACCTACCCATAGATCTCTTCACTAGTATCCATCTTGGCTAAGAAATGTGCGCACGCACATGGGAGGACCCTGAGATAAACCAAATACGGACTCAGAACCAGGCAAAGCAAGATGATGGGCCAACGGAAACCCAGAAGAAATGTCCCATAGAAGTGATTCAAACTACCACGAGGGCGCGACTCTCTCTCTGAGCCCACCCGTGTGTCTATCCACAAGTACCCTTTTTCCTCCTAATAAACACTTTACTTATTTCACTACTTTCCACCTCTATGTGGAAATTCATTTCTACACAGCTGACGGGCCACGGCCTTGTCACTACCACTGGTCCCTGGTGATCTAGTGGCTAGGATTCAGCACTCTCACTGCCACGGCCTGACTTCAATTTCTAGCCAGAAACCGAAATCCTGCTTCAAGCCACTGCAGGCTGAGGCCACCTGAGATCACTTTGAATGTCACATTTAGGCTATTTACGTTAAGCAAGAACAGCCCATGTTCCCAGCTGACTTACTAACAAGGGGGTGCGTGTTTTTTCATTAAAGAGAAAAAGAATTGATTGGAATAATTCCACATCTTTAAAAAACAAAATCTCTATTTTCATTTGATAGAGTGTATGCCCTTTGTGCATAAGCAAAACACACATTTACCATGAGTTTCTATTTTGCATTTAGTTAATAGTTATTGCATTTTTAATTTATATTTTGGATAACTAAAGTGAAGTTAGTCTTTACAATGTCTTCACCATAATTATTAATATTTATGCTTGCTTTGTTCTTTTTATCTGCTAAAAAAACTAAGCACAAGACATAAAAGAGATGTAATTTCTTCCTCTGTAGTTTTAGCAAACATGTTTTTTATTCTGCCTTCCTTTACTGTGCTAAGGCAAACTATAGCTTTTATCATTATAGAGAAACATTTAAGACTTTGAAATGGGCAAGAGGTTACTGGATATCCTTTCAATAAAAGGTTGAAGGCCCCGGGAATTATTGATATTTAATTCCATCACCAGGTGACTTTGACTAGGCTATTTTACAACTCTGTGGAGACAGAGGTTAATTTATTGCAAACTGACAGCAATGCAAACAATTCTTGTCTATGGAAATGTAAATTAGATGTGCCCTGCTGGGATAAAATTGACTATTGCCCTATCCATAGAATAGTTTTTGCAAATTTATTTCAACATTTCTTTACTGCATTATAATTCATGCATATAATAAGTTGAATAAAATCTTTGTTCATTTTATATCTGAAAGTCATGATTTCTTATCAATTTTTGAAAATTATCCTTTGACATCACATTTAATTTTCACAACCTTTTAGTTAATTAGTAATTGTACCAAATTGTTATTTCAGTAATTAGTAAGATGTGGAAAAGAAGTGTGACCTTTTGCCATCTTGGTCAACACAGCAAGATGGTCACAAAATATTTGCTGGGCCTAAAATTCCATCCAAGTAGAAACAAGTTCCCTTCACCCAAATTTCCAATTCATTTGACAGTAATTCACATGGTCATGACCAAACCTATTGACAGTGGTTGCAACAATGATGGTAACAGACAAAGCAGGCAGCAATTGTCATGGGGAACTAGAAGGTAGTTCCATAACAGAAAGATCCATTCAGAATGAGACTGGGCTTTTGGTGAAGAGTTGAATAAGTACAGGACTTTGTGACAACCAAAACCAAAACCAAAACCCAACTACAAGGTAAGATTGTTTACAGAACATTAAATAGCAAATACCAAAATGGCTTTCTAATACAAAGAAGATTTTTAGAACTCCAAAAAACAAAACCAAAAAGGACCAACTAGGTCCTCATCAGATTTACAGGCTACACTCTGATATGCTGATGCTGGCCAGTAGAGGAGACATTTCCTACAGCAGCAGAAAGTGATGGGTCAGCTGCAAAACAGCAGTGTCCAGTGCAGAAATCTCTCTGTAACACTACACTTCCCAGTATGTGGGCCAGACTAAGGGAACAGTAAGTATTTGTTGAAGGAATGAACATGTGGATGAACCAGTGACCATCCTTAGAAGTCAGTTATGTCATGGGATTTGCAAACGATGGTGTACAACAAGTCTTGTTTGGATGGCTGAGGAAATATTTCACACATACACCCGTGCTTGCTAATGTCCAAGGTAATTGTGATAACACAATACAGATTTACTTAAAAGCACCACTAAATTCATTGTAGTTTTTTGTTATTTGTATTTTTCCTATGGATGCATATAAAAAGTATGGAAACTACCATGGAGAGGCCTCTGAAAATTTTTGCTGTTTTAACTCTACTCAGTAATCTATAATAACCTATGCAAGAAAAGAATCTGGAAAAGAATAGATATATGCATGTGTATAACTGAATCACTTGCTGTACACCTGAAACTAACACATCATTATAAATCAACTATACTCCAATATAAAAAATTTTCAAATAAAATAAAAAATAAAAGAGAACTCTCTTGCTCAAAAAGGTCTGAATTATTATTATCTCCTTCAAATACTCTGAGTCCCTCTCTTACTCTGCTCCTTCTGGGTCTCTGATTATACAAATGTTAGATCTATTGTTATAATTTCACAGGTCCCTGGGATTCTGTTCATTTATTTTCTACCCATTTTCTCTCTGTTGTTCAGATTGGGTCATTTCTGTTTTCGTATCTTTATGTTTACTGATTCTTTCCTCTGTCATATTCTTTCTGTTATTGAGTCCATCCAGTGAGGACTCATTTTTTATGTCAGTTTATGGAGGACTTTTAAAAATGTCCAATGTTGTATTTTTTCCGTTCTAAAACTTCCACTTTCTTCTCCTCATATATATCATTTATTTGCTGAGACTTTCTATTTTATCTTTTATTCCAAACATGGTCTTAATTGCTCATTTTATGGTGGCTGCTCTAAAATCCTCGTTAGCTAATGCCAACGTCTCTGTCATTGCAGCATCCATGGATTGTGTTTTCTCATTCACGTTGAGATGATTCTTGTTATAGGTGATTTTTTTGGTTGTACCCCACAGTTTGGGTATAATGTTGTGAGATCCTGAGGCAGGAGATAAATGGGCCCCAGGCTAAGCAGCTGGAGTTTGTCCCCCATGCACAGATTCTCCAAGATGAAGCTAATAGCAGGAGCAAGGAGCTGGGCCCTGCCCACATAAGAGATCACATATTCCTCATTCTCGAAGTCAAGGAGGCCTTCCCGACAACACATGTGCAGAAAGGCCACTCGGAGGTCAAAAGGGAGGGGGCACCACCCCACAGTTAGTGATGTCAACCTACCCATAGACCTCCTTGCTAGAATCCATCTTGGCTAAGAGATGCGCATGCACACATGGGAGGACCTTGAGCTAAACCAAATACGGACTCAGAACCAGGCAAAGCAAGATGATTGGCCAAAGGAAACCCGGAAGAAATGTTCCATAGAAGTGATTCAAACTACCACGAGGCCGTGACTCTCTCTCTGAGCCCGCCCATGTGTCTATCTACAAGTAGCCTTTTTCCTCCTAATAAACACTTTACTTGTTTCACTACTTTCACTTTACTTGTCTCTTTGTGGGAATTCATTTCTACAAAGCCAACAGGCCAGGGCCTTGTCACTGGCCACTGGTCTAGTGGCTGGGATTCAGCACTCTTATTGCCTTGGCCTGATTTCAATCTCTGGCAGCAGAACTAAAATCTTGCTTCAAGCTGCTACAGGCCAAGGCCACCCAAGATCAGTCCTGGATCCTATTTCTCTTCTTTTTTGCAGGCAGTCACTCAGTTTAGGGGTAGTGTACCGGTCTAGGTGAGAGTGGAAGTTCAGCTCCCAGTTTGACCCCATTGATACATCCTGGTGAAACGGGAGCATTTACTCACAGTCTCATTGCCCTGGAGTGAGGGTATAAGTTCTGCTCCATCTGGGCTTCCTTGATGGGGGCAAGGAATGAGGGATCAAGAGTGCCAACTAACACCACATCATCCTTCTTGTTCATTTTCCCCCCTACAACCCACAGGCCTACAAGGCCTGTCCTTGCGCAGCTTCAAGACCAAAGAAAGAGCCCAGAGTCAGCAACAGAGACATCAATGGTTTAATGCAGTGGTCCCCAACCTTTCTGGCACCAGGGACTTGTTTCGTGGAAGACAATTTTTCCACAGACGGGGTTGAGGGGGGAAGAAGGTTCAGTCAATAATGCGAGTGATGGCGAGTGATGGGGAGCAGCAGATGAAGCTTCGCTCGCTTGCCCGCCGCTCACCTCTTGCTGTGCAGCTCGGTTCCTAACAGGTCCTCTGCCCGGGGGTTGGGGAGCCCTGGTTTAATGGATGGGGGAGCTTACACGTCTGAAGCAAGGTCCTGGAGTTCAAGTCTCTTTCATTTGTTGACAACTCTCCTGTGATTCTCTTTGCTATAATGCCTTTATTCCCTTTGTATCTCTTTGCTGTTATTTCAGAGGGGTCTGATGACAGAGGACAGCCCAATATGTGCTAAGTCCACCATCATGAGATGAAAATCTTGTACTCAACATAGAAATCAATACTTAGAAGATGCTCCTTCGATGTTCATGGAATTGAATTCAGTTAAATCCATAGTGTTGGGATTTCAGCAGTTATAATGTGTTGTTTATAGCACAGCTTTCAATTTTTTTTTTTTTTTACAACATTTGGGTGTCAGATGTTTTGCTTTTATATCTCTAAACGTGTAACTGAAATAAAAAATATATTTTTTAGAAGTTTTCATTTAATTATAAAAGTAATTTAGAAGAATTTTAATGACATAGGAGTATACACACATTCATCTGCAACACACTTATGTGTGGTATATGTGTGTGTGTCCAAGATATTTCAGCCATATTGAATTAACATTTCAATTCTCATTGCAAAGCCAACTCTTCTTCGGAGGTCTTAATCAGCAATAAAATCTTAATTGTCAACATTAATCCAAATTAATTTACTAAATTCATACCAAAATCTTAATTGTCTGAATAATCCTCAAATTCGGAGAGATTTGGGATTGTTTGGTCCTGGCTTATTATAACCAAAGAGGTTTTAGACATGTGTTTTCAAGGATCTGAATTTTGGTTCAGAATTTCCTTAATAATGAAAAGAATTTAAAGACTGTAAAGACTTTCTGAATTAATTTAATCAATTCCTCTTGCTCCAAGCTGAAACCTTTAAACCTTTTGCAGACATCTCAAGATAACACACTCCATCTTTCAGTAAAACATTTCCATGCTTATCACACTTTTGGGAACTTCTTTTCCACATCTGACCTGCTCTAATTTGAGCTTGTCTCCTTTTTTTGGTCTCCTTAACATTTTTAAGGAGAGAAAAACAACGTGGCAGCATTGGTATAATCACCTAAAGAAGTTACTACTTCATTGTTTGACTTTTGAAAAATGCCAAGAGCTATTACCATTAAAGCTGAATAATGTCAGAGGATGATAATTAATTTGATCCCTTAACTGTCACTGCCATTGTCCTCCACAAAGAAGTGATAAAATATGATATATAGAGTTGTCCCTCCTTATCCATGGGGGATTTGTTCCAGGTGTCCCCAAACCCCAATACCAAAATCTGAGGATGCTCAAGTCTCTTACATAAATGGTCTAAGTGCTATTTATGAAGTCAAGTGCCCCTAAGCCTTGCTGAGCCCTATTGTGAAAAATCTTTAGATGAAGTGCTTGGGTGGCAACTCTCAGCTACCACTGGCAAAGTGACTATCAGAAATAGTTGAAATAATTCCTAGGTTATTTTATTCTCTGCATTGGACTTCCATTAATAGAGTCTAATAGAGACACAAGGCAGCAGGTTAGAAGTAAGGAGCAAGATGCCAAACCAAGGGGTTAGACAGCACTATACTCAGGATGCCAAGTGAGACAGATTCTTGGGGGTGAGAAGCTGATGGAAGGGAGCATAAGGACATCCTTTTTTTTTTTTTTGCAGTACACGGGCCTCTCACTGCTGTGGCCTCTCCCATTGTGGAGCACACGCTTGAGACGCGCAGGCTCAGCGGCCATGGCTCACGGGCCCAGCCGCTCCATGGCATGTGGGATCTTCCCGGACCGGGGCATGAACCCGTGTTCCCTGCATCGTTAGGCGGACCCTCAACCACTGCGCCACCAGGGACTCCCCATCTCTTTCTGATAGTACCATTCTGTGCTCCCACATAGATGGACAACTACCAGGCTTGAAGACCTCAGGCTGAAACTGGAATCCTCCAGAAAGAAGGGAACACAATTGATGTGAACATAAAATGATTACACAATGACTTCTCACATTTGTTGTTTTTAAAGTTGTAAGCAAATAACTATGCTAAAAAAAAACCTGCTAAAAGGTTTTTAGTGGATACAGGCAAGATTATCCTAAAATTTATGTGAGAAAGCAAAGGAACTAGAAGAGCTAAAACAATTTTGAAAATGAAGAATAAAGTGGTAGAAATCAGTTTACCAAATGTCAAGATTTATTCTATAGCTACAATAATCAGGAGAGTGTGATATTGGTGGAGGAATAAATTCATAGATTAGTGGAACAGAACAAAAAAACCAGAAATAGACCCACAAATAACCTCAAATGATTTTTTTTTAATTTATTTTTTTGTGGTACGCGGGCCTCTCACTGTTGTGGCCTCTCCCGTTGCGGAGCACAGGCTCCGGACGCGCAGGCTCAGCGGCCATGGCTCACGGGCCCAGCCGCTCCACAGCATGTGGGATCTTCCCGAACCGGGGCACGAACCCGTGTCCCCTGCATCGGCAGGCGGATTCTCAACCACTGCGCCACCAGGGAAGCCCTCAAATGATTTTTAACAAAGGTGCAAAAACAATTCAATGGAGGAACGATAGCCTTTTCATTGCATGGTGCTGGAGCAATTGGACATCGACAGGGGAAAATGAATCTTGACCTAAGCGTCATACCTTAAACAAAAATTCACTCAAAATGGATCATGGACTTAAACATAAAAGGTAAAAATGTAAAACTTGTTTTGAAAGTAAGAGAAAATCCTTAGGATCTAGGGCTAGGCAAAGAGTTCTTAGACTTGAAACCAAAAGCATGAGCTATAAAATGAAAACTTTCTAAATTGGGCTTTATCAAAATTAAAATCTTTGCTTTGCAAAATACCCTGTGTAAAGGATGAAAAGTTAACCTACACTCTGGGAGAAAATATTTGCAAACCACATAGGGTTAATCTGTGATTTGGTAGGGTTTGCACTCATTGTAAAGGTTTGGTTACTTTCATGTTTACCTATTATCTCCAGATGTATTTATTCTAACTGTATTAAATTATGCTTTTTACTTAACAACATGAAACTTACATACTTGAAGTCATGTAATGATTACATGTTTAATGCTATTGAAATTCCAGGCAATTATTTCTCAAACACAGCAGGTTTAATGATTGACTTTCCCTTTTTAATGAAAAATGACCGGGTACTATACTCAGGAGCTGTCAGTACTGCAATCCAATTCTTTTTTTTTTTTTTTTTTTTTTTCCGGTACGCGGGCCTCTCCCGTTGCGGAGCACAGGCCCTGGACGCGCAGGCTCAGTGACCATGGCTCATGGGCCCAGCTGCCGGCATGTGGGATCTTCCGGGACCGGGGCACGAACCCGTGTCCCCTGCATCGGCAGGCGGACTCTCAACCACTGCGCCACCAGGGAAGCCCTGCAATCCAATTCTTTACCTGTGTTCCTCAATTCATCAAATGTTTATTGACACCTTGCAGTGTTCAGAAGGGACTTTTAAATTTGGTTCAGTGGCTGCATTCCTTGTTTGATTCTTGTGCAGTTCTAACCATTATTTTGAAGAGAAAAATTACATACAAATTTCAGGAGCGAAGCACGCGTGAAACATCATTCCATATTCCTCTCCACTGCGAAGTTTCTCCTCTCCTTTTTTTTTTAATTGTTAAAGTCTGAACAGACTGGATTCCTCCACCACCCCCCCGCCTTTTTTTTTTTTTGCCATACGCGGGCCTCTCATTGCTGTGGCCTCTCCCGTTGCAGAGCACAGGCTTCAGACGCGCAGGCTCAGCGGCCATGGCTCAGGGGCCCAGCCGCTCCGCAGCATGTGGGATCTTCCCGGACTGGGGCACGAACCCGGTCCCCTCCATCGGCAGGCGGACTCTCAACCACTGCGCCACCAGGGAAGCCCCACCCCTTTTATAATAGCAATTAATCCTCAATCACCTCCTCCTTTTAGGTTCCCATGTTGAGGTCTCTTTGTTCGGATCACAGTGCTAATAAGATCAGCACCTCAGCTGTTTCCATCTTTCATGAGTCGGTTATGTCCATTAATGGAATGATGGGAGGGAATGTGTGAGAGGAAACTTTGTGCTAAGTGTACAGATCATGTACCTGATCCTGCCTCTCTGATGTTGATTGATCACCAAGATGAAGATGAAACCATGTGGCTCGCTCAGTCTGAGGACATTGCTAGTAACTTCTCAAACTTCGTTACCAATATATCTCCTCAAACATCAGTGTGCTAATGTGTTTTCTCAGGGGTCCATCGAAACCCTTAAGTTCAAAATTTCTTTAAATTATTGTGCTTTATTTTAAAAATTTACATGCTTTTTGGATCTTAATAGTATAAATGTTTTTTGGTGTAAAATAGTATTTTTATTACCATCTCTAGCCGAGACTTACTACATGATTGCCAGCCCCATTCCCTCTTCCTGGGCAAGCAGAAAGACTCTCCTAGTCCCTCTTGGAATTAGTAACACAGGTCATGTGATGAGGTTCTATGCAATGGGATGTGGGTAGAAGCTATGTACCCCTCTTCTAGGCCTGGCCACAAAGCTCCACAAAAGGTTGTCCATGCTTTCTCTTTCTCTTCCTTGGTGACCTTGGAGGCCATGAGTTTAATGTGGCAGTGACACAAGATGCAAAGAACTTGTTATCACTGTATCCCCACATGGGAGAGGCGGGTCCAACGTACAGCACATTGTGACCTGAGCAAGAAGTAAAATTTTATAATAAGCAAGAAGTAGTAATTTTATAATGTTTACAGCTCCTAGGAGCACATTTTCCCTCTGCCTAAGACTACAGGGGTGATTTGTTAGAGCAGCTATATTACTTGTCCTGACTAACATACCATTAGAACAATTTTTTCCTACCAGCTATACCCATCATGATGCAATTTCATTGAGTTAATTTTGAAAATGAAGCTGAAATGAAGGGTGAAAATATTATGAGATTTAGTATCTAGGGAGTTTCTCTCTTTCTTGCTGTGACAATATTTCTAGACCTAAGACTAACAAAATATGTGGATACCAAAAAATATTTGTTCTTTCACCTGTTTCTTTTTCCCCAAAGCTCAATGAGCTTTTTCACGGTAATCGTTGAGAGAAGATGCCCAGAATACCGTACAAAAAGCAATATTGCATTTTGAAATTTTGGCAAGTGAATCTTCTTGTCAGAGGAAAAATTGTTTGCATCGTTTGGCAGATTTAAAGGGTTTCTGATCTATTGTCATTCTGTCAGTGTCTCAATTTTTATTGAAAAATGGTGATTAATGATGCAATTTATTTTACAAAAATGTGATCATTTCCATCACTTATATTTTAAGTCTCAAAAGAATCAGTCATCCTCATATTCATTGTCGTCATCAACGGCACCCGTTTTCAGCACTGATTCCCAATTTTCCATGTCCACAATCAGGAAAAACCACCTGGGGGCGCTCTTTCATTACTGTCAGGTCTTCTGTAGCCTAGCCAATTCCCTTAGCCATTCCTTCCACCAACAAATCTCTCACCAGCATTTCTCAAATTTTTGTTATCCCCAAACCACCGAATGGTTTACTCAGTGTGCTTGTGGACCATTAATTTTAAGTGACTAGAAAGAGACATGGTAAGTATTTAAATTATAAAAATGGAACATAATATTAATGGTAAGATTAATTATTTCATGTCAGTGGAAGAGGGATGATCCCATTGCTAACCTTTTTCACTTTTGGCTCAATAATTCAAGCATTAGGTTCTACTCTACATGCATTATGTTTCTTTCCTGCCTCTTTTACTGCTGGTAAATTAGGGGATTAAAATGACAATTATAGGTGATTGGGAATGTGAATGTTTGATGGCTCCATCTGATAAATCTGGATATTCAAGTCAAACATGGACCCAGAATTAATGGAGAGATTTAATGAGTAGTACCTTGAAAGCTCTAAGTCCACAATCACATCGAAAGCTGGCAGTTTATTTGGGGGTAGCGACAAACAAATTCTTAATCTACTCTGGTTGCATTGTCTCTGTCAAGCACTTGTTTATATTGTATTGCTGCATCTTGATGTGGCTTTTAAACATACCCAATGTTTCATTGTTTTGTTTTCTCTAATGAGAAAGAAAATCACCAAATACTGGGAATGAAACAAATTCCTAGTGACTGAGGCATTTGTACCCTAGCTTGTTTTGTCTTGTGTTTTTTGTTTTTTGTTTTTTTCAATGAACTGAAATATTTATTGAAGAAACAAGTCACAGATAGATAGAAGAATAATTTTAAAATACTAAATTGTTGTCCAAAACTCTTTGCTGCAAATGTGGGCACTCCAATCTAGGAGAGAGCACCCCAGGCTGTGATGCTGAGGAAAACTTTCATTAAAGAAGTGGGGTTTGAACTGTACTCTTTGAAGAAATTACTGACCTATGTGTTCTCACTGCTTCCATTTAATTATAATTTGTGGTTAATCAGAAATCAGCCCAGAATAGTAAGTCCTTTTGTTTCTTCCTATGTCTCTCAGATCACAAAAGTAAGCAGAAACATAGAAGATAATCCAGAAGTAGATTTACAGGACAGCTAGAATTTAGAAAGATAACTTGATGGGGGAAGGACAGAATTGTTTATTGACAACCCGTATCTTCATGTCTTGTTTTGTTTTAATCCTGACACATTATCCTCACCATGAAAAATTGGCAATAGTTCATCTTTGCAGTTCAGGATTGTCAAGATAATTGAAGACATCACTGAGATGCACTGTGCATTTGAAATGATAGAAATGGTTTTTATTGACATTATTAATGTCATGAAGGAATGTCCCCATCCCTTATCTCACAGCTCCTAGAAGCACATTTTTCTCTGCCAACCAGCATTCTTCAGTCGGGAAAAGCAGTTTTATAGTCACTGTCCATTTCTTGGCAGAAAGTCCTGAAAAGCTGTACACTCAATAGCTGCAAGTTGATAGTAGTTATAATTTTCACGATTACTTCATTAAACATAAAGTTGCAATCAGGAGGCACTATTACCAGAGACGGCTAATTAATCTCTGTAAAACCAAGCAGTACATGGATTTGCATTTAGGGACTACTTTTCTAATCTTGTAAGAATCTGGGCCTTTGTCAGAATTGAGCACAACACATCACCAGACTGTATAATGGCTCCAAAATAAACTTTTAATTGAAACATCTCTTCTCGGTCTTCCCTGGTGGCGCGGTGGTTGAGAGTCCTCCTGCTGATGCAGGGGACACGGGTTCGTGCCCCGGTCCGGGAAGATCCCACATGCCGCGGAGCGGCTGGGCCCGTGAGCCGTGGCTGCTGAGCCTGCGCGTCCGGAGCCTGTGCTCCGCAACGGGACAGGCCACAACAGTGAGGGGCCCACGTACCGCAAAAAAAAAAAAAAAAAAAAAAAAAATCTCTTCTCCTGCGGTGTGTGTTTTCTGTATTACAATAACCCTAAGTCGTCAAACACTTCCTTCATATACATACTGTACTGCAGTGGTTGAAAAGTGAACCATTGAAGGCATGCCCATTTAATGAGCATCTTATGCCACTGATATTATGCAATTGCAGCAGTGGTCTTTTAAAATTTTTTTATTGACATATAGTTGACGTGCAATATTATATGTTACACCTGTACAATACAGTGATTCACAATTTTTAAAGTTTATACTCTATTTATAGTTATTATAAAATATTGGCTATATTCCCCATGTTGTACAACATATCATTGTAGCTTATTTTATACCTAATGGTTTGTACCTCTTACTCCTGTACCCTTATATTGCCCCTCCCCACTTCCCTCTCCCCACTGGTAACCACTAGCTTGTTCTCTGTATCTGTGAGTCTATTTTTATTGTTGTAGTTACTGGTTTGTTGTATTTTTAGATTCCACATATAAGTGATATCATACACCATTTATCTTTCTCTCTGGCTTATTTCACTTAACATAATACCCTCCGAGTCCATCCATGTTGTTGTAAATGGGAAAATTTAATTCTTTTTTATGGCTGAGTAGTATTCCATTGTATATATGTACCACATCTTCTTGATCCATTAATCTGTTGATGCACACTTAGTTTGCGTCCATATCTTGGCTATTGTAAATAATGCTGCTATGAAAAATGTGGTGCATTGTATCCTTTCAAATTAGTGTTTTCATTTTCTTTCAGATATATACCCAGGAGTGGAATTGCTGGGTCATATGGTACCTCAATTTTAGTTTTTTGGGAAACTTCCATACTGTTTTCCAACAGTGCTTTTTGATATAAATATTGCCTGGTCATTAACATTGGGTGACCAGAGTTACAAATATATAGTAAAAAAGATGACCCAGATTTGTTTTTTCCAAGAGGAGTGTAATTTGAGTTCTCTTATCTTTTTCCAGTGGCAAAATTCAGCTGTTTTATACTGAAAGCTATGACTGTGTTCACTTTAAATGCCAAAGAGCACACTCTGCTTTATGTGAAAATAACACACTTGGGCAAAGCATCATGAAGGTCAATGTGCTGGAGCAAGTGGATTTTCAGTTAAATTAATTCCAATTTCCAGATAGTCATTGCTATTCTTCTTCTTCTTTTTTTTAATTAACACATCCATCAGCTCACACAGTTACCTTTTTAAAAAAATTTAATTTATTTTTTATACAGCAGGTTCTTATTAGTTATCTATTTTATACATATTAGTGTATATATGTTAATCCCAATCTCCCAATTCATCCCACTCCCCCCAGCACCCCCGCCACTTTCCCCCCTTTGTGTCCATATGTTTGTTCTCTACGTCTGTGTCTTAATTTCTGCCCTGCAAACCAGTTCATCTGTACCATTTTTCTAAGTTCCACATACATGCGTTAATATACGATATTTGTTTTTCTCTTTCTGACTTCACTCTGTATGACAGTCTCTAGATCCATCCACGTCTCTACAAATGACCCAATTTCGTTCCCTTTATGGCTGAGTAATATTCCATTGTATATATGTACCAAATCTTCTTTATCCATTCATCTGTCAATGGGCATTTAGGTTGCTTCCATGTCCTGGCTATTGTAAATAGTGCTGCAATGAACATTGGGGTGCATGTGTCTTTTTGAATTCTGGTTTCCTCTGGGTATATGCCCAGTAGTGAGATTGCTGGATCATATGGTAGTTCTAGTTTTAGTTCTTTAAGGAACCTCCATACTGTTCACCATAGTGGCTGTATCAATTTACATTCCCACCAACAGTGCAAGAGGCTTCCCTTTTCTCCACATCCTCTCAAGCATTTATTATTTGTAGATTTTTTGATGATGGCAATTCTGACAGGTGTGAGGTGATACCTCATGGTAGTTTTGATTTGCTTTTCTCTAATACTTAGTGATGTTGAGCATACTTTCATGTGTTTGTTGGCAATCTGTATATCTTCTTTAAAGAAATGTCTATTTAGGTCTTCTGCCCATTTTTAAATTGGGTGGCTTGTTTTTTTAATATTGGGCTACATAAAACAGTTATACTCAAATAAAGATGTTTTAAAAAAAATATTGGGCTGCATGAGCTGTTTATATATTTTGGAGATTAATCCTTGTCCGATGATTAATTTGCAAATATTTTCTCCCATTCTGTGTGTTGTATTTTTGTCTTGTTTATCATTTCCTTTGCTATGCAAAAGCTTTCAAGTTTCATTAGGTCCCAATTGTTTGTTTGTTGGAAGATTTTTAATCACAGTTTCAATTTCATTACTTGTGATTGGTCTGTTCATATTTTCTGTTTCTTCCTGGTTCAGTCTTGGAAGGTTATACCTTTCTAAGAACTTGTCCATTTCTTACAGGTTGTCCATTTTAGTGACATACAGTATCTAGTAGTAGTCTCTTAGGATGCTTTGTATTTCTGCGGTGTCTGTTGTCACTTCTCCTTTTTCATTTCTAAGTTTATTGATTTGAATCCTCTCCCTCTTTTTCTTGATGAGCCTGGCTAACGGTTTATTAATTTTGTTTATCTTCTCAAAGAACCAGCTTTTAGTTTTATTGATCTTTGCTATTGTTTTCTTTGTTTCTATTTCATTTATTTCTGCTCTAATCTTTATGATTTCTTTCCTTCTACTAGCACTGGGTTTTGTTTGTTCTTCTTTCTCTAGTCCTTTAAGTCTAAAATTGGATTGTTTATTTGAGATTTTTCTTGTTTCTTGAGGTAGGCTCGTATTGCTATCAACTTCCCTCTTCGAACTGCTTTTGCTGCATTCCATAGGTTTTGGATCGTCGTGTTTTCATTGTCATTTGTCTCTAGGTATTTTTTGATTTCCTCTTTGATTTCTTCAGTGATCTCTTGGTTATTTAGTAATGTATTGTTTAGCCTCCATGTGTTTGCATTTTTTACATTTTTTCCCCGTAATTCATTTCTAATCTCATAGTGTTGTGGTCAGAAAAAAATGCTTGATATGATTTCAATTTTCTTAACTTTACAGAGGCTTGATTTGTGACACAAGATGTGAACTATCCTGGAGAATGTTCTGTGTTCACTCTAGAAGAAAGTGTAATCTGCTGTTTTTGGATGGAATGTCCTATAAATATCAGTTAAATCTATCTGGTCTATTGTGGCATTTAAAGCTTGTGTTTCCTTATTAATTTTCTGTCTGGATGATCTGTCCATTAGTGTAAGTGAGTTGTTAAAATTCTCCACTATTATTGTGTTACTGTTGATTTCCTCTTTTATAGCTGTTAGTAGTTGCCTTATATATTGAGGTGCTCCTATGTTGGGTGCATATATATTTATAATTGTTTTATCTTCTTGTTGGATTGATCTCTTGATCATTATGTAGTCTCCTTCCTTGTCTCTTATAACAGTCTTTATTTTAAAGTCTATTTTATCTGTTATGAGTATTGCTACTCCAGCTTTCTTGTGATTTCAATTTGCATGGAATATCTTTTTCCATCCCTCACTTTCAGTCTGTATGTGTCCCTAGGTCTGAAGTGGTTCTCTTGTAGACAGCATATATATGGATCTTGTTTCTGTATCCATTCAGCGAGCCTGTGTCTTTTGGTTGGAGCATTTAATCCATTCATTTTAAGGTAATTATCGATATGTATGTTCCTATGACCATTTTCTTAATTGTTTTGTGTTTGTTTTTGTAGGTCCTTTTCTTCTCTTGTGTTTCCCACTTAGAGAAGTTTCTTTAGCATTTGTTGTAGAGCTGGTTTGGTGGTACTGAATTCTCTTAGCTTTTGCTTGTCTGTAAATCTTTTGATTTCTCCATTGAATCTGAATGAGATCCTTTCAGGATAGATTAATCTTGGCTGTAGTTTCTTCTCTTTCATCACTTTAAATATATTGTGCCGCTTCCTTCTGGTTTGTAGAGTTTCTGCTGAGGAATCAGCTGTTAACCTTATGGGAGTTCCCTTGCGTGTTATTTGTCATTTTTCCCTTGTTGCTTTCAATAATTTTTCTTTGTCTTTAAGTTTTGCCAATTTGATTGCTATGTGTCTTGGCATGTTTCTCCTTGGGTTTATCCTGCCTGGGACTCTCTGTGCTTCCTGGACTTGAGTGGCTATCTCCTTTCCCATGTTAGGGAAATTTTTGACTATAATCTCTTCAAATATTTTCTTGGGTCCTTTCTCTCTCTCTTCTCTTTCTGGGACCCCTATAATGTGAATGTTGGTATGTTTAATATTGTCCCAGAGGTCTCTTAAGCTGTCTTCATTTCTTTTCATTCTTTTTTCTTTATTCTGTTCCATGGCAGTGAATTCCACCATTCTGTCTTCCAGGTCACTTATCTGTTCTTCTGCCTCAGTTATTCTGCTACTGATTCCTTCTAGTGTATTTTTCATTTCAGTTATTGTATTGTTCATCTCTGTTTGTTTGTTCTTTAATTATTCTAAGTGTTTTTTCTTTAATTCTTCCAGGTCTTTGTTAAACATTTCTTGCATCTTCTCGACCTTTGCCTCCATTTTTTTCCTAAGGTCCTGGATCATCTTCACTATCATTATTCTGCATTCTTTTTCTGGAAGGTTGCCTATCTGCACTTCATTTAGTTGTAGCTTTTCTGGGTTTTATCTTGTTCCTTCATCTGGTACATAGTCCTCTGCCTTTTCATTTTGTGTATCTTTCTGTGAATGTGGTTTTCCTTCCACAGCCTTAACAATTGTAGTTGTTCTTCCTTCTGCTGTCTGCCCTCTCTGCTATTCTTCTTAATTTCACTGTCTATTTTTAGCGATTTCTACAAAATGATCACCGTGGCAATCACTTATCCCAACAGTGATAGCTTCTCATTCTTAATTTGCACTGGGGTCCCTCTCTGGCATATACTGTGATGCACTTTGACAAGAGGTAGTTTCTTGGTACAGCCAGAGAATACTCTCCTCCATGAGAAGATTCCAAGAAACTGAAGGTATGAGTCTTAGCAGCAAGGATCCATTAGGCATCGAAAGTTCAGGAAAATACCTTCAGATATCAGGACTAGATATTATATTTTAGACAGATACTTTTTTAGGCAGAAATTGTCTACTTGCATTCTAAGTCAGATGTAATCTTTTGTACAATAGGCAGAAAGTGTAACCTCATTTTTTCCCCTACAGAACAATCTGCTTATATAAAACATGAAGACATAAAGGTTTGCGAAGAAGGATTTTCAATCTTTTCCTACCTATAGACTTCACATCCATTCCCAGAATCTCCTGAATATGTTTTTAAGGCTTGACTATTTCATAGGACTTTCTATAAGAGACTCAGACTTGAGTGCTTTATAGTTCTGTAGCTGGCTGAGCTCACATACAAAGTGGAAAAGAGTGTCATTGGCCACAGTCATTCAATAAATAGGAACAGGGTTGGAGGGGCCAGTACAAAAAGCTTGACTTGGGCTTCCCTGGTGGCACAGTGGTTGAGAGTCCGCCTGTCAATGCAAGGTACACGGGTTCGTGCCCCGGTCCAGGAAGATCCCACATGCCGTCGAGCGGCTGGGCCCGTGAGCCATGGCCACTGAGCCTGTGCTCTGCAACTGGACAGGCCGCAACAGTGAGAGGCCCGCGTACCACAAAAAAAAAAAAAAAAAAAAAAAAGAAGCTTGACTTGGCCCCTGCACTTGAAGATTTTATTAAGTGCCAGAACTCTAATATGGTTTTTCCTTGTTATTTTTGTCATTTCATTCATTCATCCCACAAATATTTTTTGAGCTTCTCCAATGTGACTGACACTCTTCTAGGCACTGGATATTCAGTAGGGAACACAAATGACAAAATTGCCTCCTTCATGGAACTTATTATATTCTCTAGGGGAGGACAGAGAGGGAACCAAAAAATGAATATATGTATGTATACACACACACATACACACGGTATGCTCATAGAACTCCCAATTTAATAGAGAGATGGACACAGAAATGAATTACCACAGTGTGGAAAGTGGGTTAATGAACCCAAGGTCATTTGCTAGTGTGAAGGAAGGAGTACACAACTCGTTCTGGGTGGGGGAGAGGATAGATGGGAAGGCTTCCTGGTAGAAGACATGCCTAAACTGAATTTTAACAATAACCAAGGATTGGCCAGGAAACAATGGGGGAGGGAGTAGAAGGAAGTAGTTTCAGCATGAAGATGTGATGAAGTCATGAAGATGAAAACCAGATGGTGTGCGGTGTGTTTGTAGTGCAACCAGCACTTTGGTGTAATTTGGAGGCTGAGGCAGGGAGTGAGTGAGGCCCTTGATATTTTCACAGCTGAGGTTGGGGAAGGAGAGAAGATTTATGACAGGGCAGTTTGTAGCACCTAGTCTGTGCCCTCATGGGGTATTGTTAGGTACTGGAGCTACAAAAGTATGTAAGGCACTGTAGGTCCATGATCTGAAGGCACTTGCTTCTGCACTGCCCATTTTTTGTTCACTTTCTTGTTCTACTCAAGACCTGCTCAGCCTTGATCCATGCCCAGCATACCTTTCCTCTCCACTCAGTGCAGGCTGGGTGGTCAGTGTCCAGCCTTCGTCCTGTAGCCCAGATCTAGATCCAGTATGGAGGATGGGGAAGTTACTCCCTAATTCCTTGGCAAGATGAATGTATTAGCTTTCATTTGATAAACATTCTGTTATCTCGTACAGGTGGTCCTGTGCTTCATGGCACCAGGTAACAGTGAAGATCAAAGACCTTCATACCATTTAAGCCTTCAAACAAATCTGTCTCCATAGGGAAACTCTGAACCAAACCTGTTCTTCAAAAACTGATGTACCTTTTCTAAGAATTCTTTCCCCTGGGGTCTGTGGACCCCTTGAAATGTGAACCCCATAAATCTATATGCAAAATTTTGAGAGAATGTGCATATCTGTTAAGAACAATCACTATACTTTTTACATTTTAAAAAAACACTAATTTAACAAGGTGGCCATATTTAATTTTTCTCCTCCAGCAAGTATTCCACAGGGTATTTCATTGCATTTATACCTGTATGTTATGTACCCAGTCCTATCTCCACTCTGTATTTTTTTGTTTGGCTGTTGGTTTTTTTTGGTCTTTATGTTCCTTCTGTTGCTTGACAAGAACATGTACTACTACTACGAAAGCTTTATAAACTCTTTGTTCCTCTCTCAAAATCTTATTTCTTTTTCTCTCACAGCCTTCCTTTAACTACTCACTTAAAAACAGTAAAACCCATCTCTTTCTCCTAGCACTATGGTTCCACTTTCTGCCGATCCTCCTTTCTTGGTCCAAAAGCATGTTTTTACACAGCTGCAGTTAAAAATTAATTTTATGTATTTATTCTTTACTAAATTACTAATCTTCAATATAACATTAGTATAATTAATATGATCCCCATTGTATGCTAGGCTAAGATATCAGAATTTATGATTTCCTTATTGTTGAACATTTAGGTTGTTTTCAGTTTTTCACTATTAAACATAATGTTGCCAATGCACCTTTAGGTATAGGGTCTTTCTCTTCTGAGGAACTATAGTATGTCCTTTTATTAAGTTCAAAGAGCAGAACTATTGATATAAAAGTATAAATATCTTTATGGTCTCTGATTTGGGGTTGGCATAATGCAAGCAAAATGTATTAGTGGGACTGGTACATATTCTTGACCTTAAGAGAGTGATAAACGACCTCATGGATGCAGCATCTGCAGACTGCCCTCCCTGCATTCACTCTGAAGGAAGTTCTGGTCATGGTTTTGAGTACGACCTTTCATTTTTAGTCAACTTCTGCTCTTAAATCCCAGAGGTGCATAATATCAGCTTCCAAGATTGAGGGCCATATGACAAGGAATTAACTGCAAAGACTTATTAAAATGTTATTATGAGAATATACTAGTGTCCTTTCCAGCTTATGACATTTGTCAATGTCATTTAACGTTATAAAAGAAAAATTTACTTAAAAAGGTATTTGCAAGCAAAATAATATTTTATTGAAAATTCAGAAGTTACAGTACTTTAAGACATTTTTTCATATTATAAAGAAAAATAAGTTAAAAGAAAAAGAATTAACTCAAGTGCACTGATATTTAGTTTTCATTCAAACAAACATCATTTTGAAAAACCAAAATCCATAGCTTAATTTATTCACGGTATAAACACGTATTTTCCTATTTCTCATCAAGAAAACTAATGGAATAATCTTCAGAGTAATCTTTCAACACATCACCTTCTTGGATCCAATTTAAATGGCAAATTAGTATTAGTATCTAATTCCACAGACTACTGGAGTGTGTGTATGTGTATACATAAGAACTAGCTAACCTTGATATAAAATTCTAAGAATGAGAGTGATCTGTCATTTCATTTTATCATAGGGCAATAAACAGCATTTCTAAAGCATGTTTTCTTATCTCCTAGGTCAAAACCAACCACTTTCAGAAAGGTGTTTAGCCTAGTGAGCATTAGTGGCATAAATAAGATTAATTATGGTCAATCATACTGCCAAAGTGTTGACTATTACAGTCAGCCATTTAGTGTTAAGAAGTATTTTGTTATGCCTTTTAGATCAAAGTCTCTCAAATTTTCTTATGAAGGGGAGCTAGTTGAGCCAAAAAGATTAAAAGACTCATTTTTAAAAAAACTCATTTTATAGTATCAATGGTCTATATTTTTACCAAATTATTTTCTCAACAGAACATATTCATTGAGCCACTGGTATCACTTAAATAATTTTATTTGTTATTTCCATTAGTTCTATTATGTATCCTCTCCCTTTCAAATGAAGAAAGGAGTGGGTACATACTTTCAGTAAACAAATGCAGTACTAAGCTGCTGTACTGCCATCTCTGGCATGTCAGTCCCAGAAGATGCCACACGGAAGCTACAGTAAGCATGTCCACAGCTGGACATGGCACTAATGTAGGACATCAATTAATACCCCAATTAATATCTGTATAGTACTTTACAGTTAGAGAGCTTTTCTGTAACTGCTATGAAGATAATGAATGAAATCACCCACGTTAGGACATTTACAACAGGCACGTTGCATAAAATGCTTACAAAAATGTTAATTGCATCACATAGGCAAAAGGCAGAAATTGTTTTAATAGAGGAGAATCCAGAGAGGACAGAATTAAAACATAATGTAGCACTTGCTAACACAGTGCTTTTTTTCATTTGGTAACACCGTACAAACTGGTCTTTAACTAAAGAAAAAACTAGGTCTTACTTCAGTTGTGGAGAAATCTGGTCATGGGGGGGACAAGAAAATACTCTGATAAAAAATAAAAAAGGTCTGAAAGCCACTGTTTTGACAAGTTGACTCTGAAACCGGTGAAACCCGTTTAGCTGTAAGGGAACAGTGATGACTAACTTAGAGGTCATCAGAGGTGAATAAAGCTTTCCTTTTTCTCCCCACTCCACTAGTAGAAAAGGCTCGTTGGTACCTGATTAGCTTTCAGAGAAGAGGGTGCTTTACTGTGGTGGCAGATGAAATGCTGAAGTCATTTAAGCTATAATGTAATGGACCAAAGATACTGGATACAAAATTTGACAGGTGCAATCACTCTCATTTTTCCAGGTCCCAAAGTAAAATCAACAGCTGGTTTAATCAAAATATCTTCTCCAAGAATCTTAGAAAATGTTATGACTCATTAAAACTAAATTTTCAGAGGAAAAATACTGCTTGATTTTTTGCAAATAAAACACATCATTAAAAATCCTTAAGTAAGAGTGCGTTTATACATCTAAATAGTATTTCTTGTTAAGAATTAAAACTGCTCTCTCCCTTCTTAGCCCCTCTTCCTTTCTGCATTTCAACTTTTCTCCTGTATTTAAAGTATTGATAATTTAGTGAATTGAGTACTGGATGTCGAGTCAGCACTCATTGCTTACGGAAGCCTGGTTGATAATGTACTCAACATTTGTTCATTTAATTTAAAATTCATATATTGCTATTATCAGCTATTTGAAATTTCATTAAATGTGATAAATTCCATAAGGAAAATAAACAAAGGCGAAAAGTATAAAAATAAAATATCACACATAGACTAGAAATACTATCTGAAGATAGCTGACAAAAACCTAATAGTGCTTTCTATTAAATAATAGTTTTCAAGTCATATTATACCAAGTTATACATTAAAAAACACCTAATTTACTCTTAGATTCAAGATTATATAACATTAGTTTCAATGACATTACTTTTCCTATAACTTCCTCCACATTCTCCCGTGACTAAAGGTTCAACATAACAGATTTGACATAAAAGTGTCACAAACAATTATTGGTGATTCTCAATGCAAATGTTTTTTTAAAAGTTTTGATTCTTAAGAATTTGTACCAAAATAAAGCTTCTGATATATCTTTGGATTATACTTGATGACTCAATGATGTAAGCAAAAAAATACTTGAACTAACGTTTACATATAAAAATATAGAATATATACACTACTGTGATCTTGGTGATATCTTATAGTATTACAAATTAGAGTATCACCAACCTGACTAAAAAGTTCGATGAGTTTTAAAGTATGAATTAAAAAGAAATATCAAGATTCTTAGTTTTAAACTTAACCATTTTCATATTCCATGCCCGCTGAGATTCTCTGTTTTGGTTAATAACTGGGCTTGAAGAATATGGAGGAATAAAAGGTATTTCTCTGGAAGAAGCCTGGAGCATCTCAGTATCTAGCAGAGAGTTTATTATTGTCTTGATTTTTTTCCTAGGCCTGAATCTTTCTCTTATTCTGCCCATTCAGATCAATGGAAGGCTATGATAAGGAAAGCCATGAGACCGAAAAGAGTACACAAGTCCTGTATTGTGTCAGATCTCTATTTTTTGCCATTAGGAAAGATAGTGCCTACAAACCTAGAAAGAAAGAAACAATAAGGAGAGCTGAATCCACACACAGGACAGCTGGGAACCTTCTACCAGCCAGCAGTTAAACCAGCAAGGCATTTCTATTCTGTTTAAAAAGCATTGCTTCTTTCCCATGTTGAGGCTTACATGGCCACAGTGCAGTCTTTTTAGAGTTCCCTGACTTTCTGCTCAGGTCACATACACTTGTCACAGATCATGACTTACAAAATACTGAAATATAATTAAACAGACTTAATACTAAAGTTAAACAACATAATTTATTCTTTTTCTAGGATGTGAAGTGAAAGATAAAAAATCCTGGACTGGGAATCAAAAGATCAGGTTCTCTTCATCTCAAGGCTGAGTGGTCTTGATCAAGTTACTTAACCATCCTGGTTATCCATTTCCTCAGGTTAAAAAAACAAGGGAATATGTATTGGATAACTCACTGTTGTGGCCTCTCCCGCTGCGGAGCACAGGCTCCGGACGTGCAGGCTCAGCGGCCGTGGCTCACGGGCCCAGCCGCTCCGCGGCATGTGGGATCTTCCCGGACTGTGGCACGAACCCGTGTGCCCTGCATCGGCAGGCGGACTCTCAACCACTGCGCCACCAGGGAAGCCCTGGTTAACTTTTAAAGTCGCTCAAATTTGGTTGAAACATTAAGTCAGAATCTTGCACAGTGCCTTTTGGTTTTCATTATGAAGATCAGCTACCATTACAGAATAGTGTAAAAATAATTCTGGTTTGGGGGATTTTCTGATTCTTACATTATGGCTAATGAGAGTTTTCTAAACTTCCACAGGGAAAACATAAGTATTTGGCTCTCTAATAAAAACATAATCATTTCTACATTATATACAAAGTATACTTTAAAATTCATTGGGAGGGTCAGATTTTAGTCACCTATACTTCTTTAATTCTCTTACTGTTGAAACCCTGTTCTCTCCTCATCTGGGTGGCAAGAGAGTAGCATGGAGGTAAAAGAGAGAATCCTGGTTAAAGTATTTGATTGAGAGAAGAAAAACAGAAGAATTTTCATTCTTTAATTTTTTTAACATTTTAATTTTTTCAATTTTCAGAACTAAAATGTTTGAAATTGCTGCTAATACTTAAAACCACGAATCTGTCATAGTTTATCAGTATTGGTAAAGAATTATAATTTACTGCCAAAATATCAATGTGCCGAAAGAAAACGGTTTTTAAGTGTACGGCAATGTGTTCTATAGAGGTTCTTATTTTCATCGTTTTCAGGCTTGAGACTCACACTTCTGCTTCTACTATTTCAAACCAGATGTAAAGCATGTCGAATTCAAATTTAAAGAGGAACTCTGTGGAGTGCCAGCGAAAACTTTGGCAGTAGGATAAATAATTTCTTCAACAGTCACATATGCACCTAACAGGAAACCAACAACTCCAGTGAACGCGATAGAAATATTTTTCAGGATCATCCATATATTGTAGTGCTCCTTAGAAAATGTAAGAATTTCAACCAGAGGTGGCAGGATCAGGGCCAATGTGCTGCTGCTCACAGCTCCGACAAAGGAAATCACAATGTCTAAACGAGGAATCAGAATCGCCCCAGCACCTAGAAAATTGAAAATACAAATTTTTCTTATGTAAATATTTAACACTTACATGAATACTAACTGTAGATGCATTCACTACATTAAAAGTAATTGATGCAAGTACTAAACTATTGCTTGTGGAAGAATCTGTCATATTCTGTTCTGAGCTAAAAAAAGAAAACAAAGAAAGAAACCAAAACAGTGAGTGATATTTCTCGGGCTTTGACTTATCAACAGGGTTTCTTACATAAACAACTTTTAATTTTTGCTATGAAATTCTGGGTGAAGAATGTATTTTCATTACTCTGCCATATAGTTCATTCTATAAAGCACAAAACCTGGGGTGGTGTGATATAAATAAATCATTAAATAAATGAGAGAGAAGAGATAGCTATTCCTTACATTAGAATTCCAATTAACCAAAATAGAAGAAACAATGGAAATAGAAAATCATTATTAAGCAAACACCACGGTAATAACTGTTACAGGAAAAGTCACTGAAGGATGCTAAAATTAGTGGGCAAAAACTGTATGAGAACAGGCTATCTCCCTACAAGATATTTATCAATTATAAAGGGAAAAAGAGTACCTTTACAGTGGAGACATCTGACAGACACCACCTTAACCAAGTGATCAAAGTTAACATCACCAGTAATAAGAAATATTGATGCCACGATGTGATGTATTGAGAAGTGCAAAGCATCACCTGTGGCGTTCTTGTTAAAAATGCTTAACTTCAACCTAATCATAAGAAAGCATCACACAAATCTACACTGAAGGAAATTCTGCAAAATTACTGACACTTCAAAGATATCAAGGTAAATAAAGAAAGATTAAAAAAAGATAACTGTCAAGACTGGAGGAGACTAAGTAGACATGACAAACTAAATTTAGGCGGGACCTTGGATTGGCTCCTTGATCTGAAAAAGGTATCAGTGGGAAAACTGGCAAAATAAAAATAAGGTCGATTAGTTAACAGCATTGTATTGATGTTAATTTCCTTAACTATACTGTGGTATATAAGCTGATAACATTAGAGGAAATTGAGTAAAAGGTTTATGGTAATTCTACTTTCTTTTACAACTTTTCTAAGTTATTTCAAAATGAAAAGTTAAAAAAAATGGACCATTATTGTCAACAGGATTTTAGTCCAAGCTACCATCAAGTCTGCTGCAAGTTTTGATCTGGCACTTTCTTGACCTTTATCTTACCAAATATCAACAGAAGGTTTGCAAAAATTAAGAATTATATTCGGGACCTCCCTGGTAGCGCAGTGGTTAAGAATCCGTTTGCCAATGCAGGGGACATGGGTTCGAGGCCTGGTCCGGGAAGATCCCACATGCCGCGGAGCAACTAAGCTCGTGCGCCACAACTACTGAGCCTGCTCTCTAGAGCCCGCGTGCCACAACTACTGAAACCCACGTGCCTAGAGCCTGTGCTCCACAACAAGAGAAGCCACCTTAATGAGAAGCCCGTGCACAGCAACGAAGAGTAGCCCCCGCTCGCCACAACTAGAGAAAGCCCGCGCACAGCAACGAAGAGCCAACGCAGCCAAAAATAAATAAATAATTTTTTTTTTTTTTTAAAGACTCATATTCTTTCTCCAAATTGTCCTTAGACGGTTCATTGAATGATTTGTTGAGGGTTGGAGTTGCCATCAGAAATAACAGCTGAGTTTGCTCGCATGAAAGCTGTGACAACTATATCACCACTGCCACCAAAGATGACTATGTAACCACAGTTCCAGCTGTGAGGACTCTAATTATGTATGTGTTGGCTTTCTTTTACTTGTCTTCAAAAGGTATCAGTTTTCTCTCCAATCTTTGTTATCTCTCTCTTTTATTTCTAAGTTTACCTCCTTTTGCTTTTCTTTTTTTCTCTGTCTTTGTCTCTTACTGAACTTTCTGTATTATATATACAATTTAATTCATGCTCTTTGTAATTAAGTCTTGAGTTTGCAGTTTACTGGCTTCTTTGCTTCTTAATTTTCAGTTTATGGTTTTCTCCCCTCCCCTATTCTCTTTGTGGCCCTCGATGTTTTTCAGGAGGATGTGGGATTAATTTGGAACCACCACATTTCTTAGAACCACACATTATTTACCACTTTTTATTTAAATTATTATGAAAGCTAAAACTCTAAAAATTATTTTGAAATCATAAATCTAGCTGCACACCTACAAGGCTGAAGTACAAGACACCTTCCTAAGTAAAACAACTAAATTTGAAGAAGTTGGAACTCTAAACTAGAAATACTTTATAAAGTGGACCCCTGTTTAATGGATGAGTGCTATATCCTTTTAACATTTCTCTCAAGGGAACTATAAAGTATAACTCTCAAACACAATTAGAACCTTTTAAAATTCATTAACTATATCCATTTGGTGGAAACATGCTTCACCTACTTATAGTAGGTGGCAGTATTTAAAAGGACAACCATACAAACATGACTACAACCTTGCCATCTGAAGAATGGAATCTATTTTTCATCATTAGTGTTTTCCAATAATCCAATCTGTTACTAGTAAATCAAGTGAAATGTTGGAACACCATGCAGAGGAACACTATAGTATTTTAGAATTTATTCATTCAGACTAAAATTCCACTTATCAAATACTTTTAAATCATGAAATTTATTGATTAAAGTAATTCTTTAAATGTTATATAACCAATAGATATTTGCAAGTAAAAATGGCTTGAAACGTTAATTGATAATGTTATTAGTTAGACAAGGAAGAGAAATATATACACTTTAGGCAAATCCAACATAGAAGAACTCAAAAATCACAAAAACAGTAAGTCAAAGGAAAGCTTGGGATAAGGATAGTTTATTCATTACAAATATTCGCTATAGGATTACTATAAATAGGTTGCCCCACGTCATTTACAGACAGTTGTTATGAATATATCTATTAAGTACTAATTAAACTTATCCAGTATTTCCCAAAACTATATTATAGAGAAAAAGAATGTATCCTTAAGGTACAAAGTTTCCTCTAACATGAAAAAAAGCCTATTTAGGTCCATTTTTTTGCATCTAAATGGTGAAAGCAGATATATCAGAAAAAAATAAAATAAAATGCTTATGTAACATCAACAACAAAACTGTGAGAAACACTCTAGCACATAAATTTTAATTACACAAGTAGTGAATGGTCCTCTCCATATACCTACTGACTCTTAAGACAGAATATTAGGGTACAGAATGGTACTTTTTCTCATCTGCAGTGACAACTAACTTAAATGAAGGGTTTTAGTATGTCTTCTTAGTATTCTACAAACTACCAAAGATTTATGCTTTATGTGGTCATAGTTTACTAAAAGTAGAAAGCATACTCTCAAATCCAAGGGCGTTACTAATTAGAAATAGTAGAAGGATCAATGAATTGGACAATAACAGAAATAAGCAGTATTTAACATATTTTGCAGGTTCAATTCAAACAGGGAATCAAAATACTCATGTCAAATCAAAATTTAACAGCTTTTTCTACAGGTTTGCTTTTAAAACAAAAGGCATTTATTGTAGTCCAAGGTGGCCTTTGGCCAGTTTCTATCCACTCTTCTCCCTCGCCTGTGCGATGCCCATCTAGCAGGTAAGGGCCTACAGGGAACATGCAGGAAGAGCCTGACCCATCCTTTCAAGCTTTTGAGTTCCACCAAGAAGATACTGTGAAATGGTGATTCAAATACTAAATGGAGACTTGGACATAACCAATAAAATCCAAGCTGATGAGCCCACTACTTTGAAGACCTATCCTGTAAACGTGGATTCAGTACTTGGAAAGGATTATGGAATGCTGAAACATGCAAACCCAGATGAGCCTCCACGCTCATTGCTAGGGCTGCACTGCCTGCTCTACAGATATGACAAGGTGCCATCAGCTCTCCACGCATTCATCAATAAAGAGCTTGACCCAGAATCTTTTCAAGTGCTTTGGAGAACAGATTCAAAACAGTCCTAACAGGAATATCAGTTGGCTTTTACTTTAATTTGGAAGGATGGGCCAAAGACGTAAATGAAGCTCAGTGTCCAATGATGTGTTTCAGTGAAGCAGGACAGAATATGACATGGTTTGTGTTCTCTTTGTTCAAAGTATACTGTAAATATAACCCTCATATATGGTTAAGTAGCTTTACCTATTTTTAACTAAAAGAAAGAAGCAGCAAAGAAAAAGCTGCAATCCTCTGTGACATGAACTCAGCTCCTGAGGAAAAGCTCTGGCTTCTGGGAATAAACCCTGGTAACAGATGTGCAGCATGGTCTGTACCTCAGCAGACAGGCAGCTCAACATAACGACAGCAGCCAATGTGCAGAAACGGATGAAGTTATTAAAATTCAGTAACTAACTCTAAAAGGAGGCATACTATCAGAAGAGAAATGTCTTACATCTACTGATAAAAGGACTTTGACTGAAATAAGTCTTTGTATTTAGTAGTTGTCAAAATGTCAATAAAAGCAATGTGTAAAAAATATTCCAAAATGTTTTAAAATAACTTTTTCCTCCTGAATGTTTCATTAGTCGTCAAAGTATGGGCTTATTGACATCATTCCTCAATGTGATTTCCCTTATTAGTTTACTTATTTCATTTAAATGATTACTTTGAAAAATAAGTTTTATCTAATTTTCCCAGTTTTGCTTTTTCTTTGAACACAATGTAATACACCCAGTTCTTTAAATCTAGGCATAAGTTCCACCCCAAGCTGCTCAATGTAATTTACAGAGTTGCCCAGAATTTCTAGTTCTACCATTCTCTAACCTTGAGTGGGCCAAGATGGTTATTCACATCTTCTATAGAATTTCCAAAGCTGCTTGTTCCCCCAAATCCCCAGTAATCTGGTCCCTGGTATCATTCTAAGCAATCCCATTAGTTAGTTCAGTGTTGCAGTCATCTTTCTACTTGAGATTATTGTAAAAGTGGTGACAATAAAACAATAATTTCTAACTACTTTGTTTATTTTTAAATGTCTTATCTTCATTTCACAGTTGAAGAAAGAAGGACACAAAGATGGTTTGTAACTTACCTAAAGACACCAGCAAGTAAGTGGGAGGCCTGAGTTTGAACTGTCAGTTCAGTGTAACTGTAAAACTCATACTCTTTCCACTATCCCAAACTCAAGCTCCCTCTCCACGAGTCTCCATCCTTAATTCTACCTTGTGGAGGCATTCTACAATGTGAAACTTAAATAAGAGATTATATACACTCCTTCAAATAGTAAGTAAAATAAGCCACTGAAATTATTAAAGACCAAGACAGAAAAAAACCCATTCGTATAGGTAGGCATGGAGAGTTAAAATGTTAAAAATACAAAAGTTAACAGATACAAAAAAGTTAAGGAAAACTAGAAAACCAAAGTAAAATGTGTATCAACAATATAAGGGGTTGTTTATGCATCTGATTTAAAAATACTTATATTTCAATCATGAGTGAGGTCATTTCCAAAATAATAATTTGATTAGTTGTTTTGAGTGTGATAGAAGCTAGTCTGTGTTTTTCTTCTATAGCTACAGAATAACAGAATTTTAAACCAAAATGTATACCAGCTAGGTGAACAAAATTGTTTTAAAAATATAAAAAATATACTTTTAAGTAGCTTCATTATAAGAAATTCAACAATAAAAATTATTATGCTATAAATATGCAGTGATACTTACAAGTAATAGTAACCAAGAAGGACCTTATTGCAAATTCACAGATTTGCTTCCATTTAGCATGAAATTTGGATGTGATCACAGGGATAATTATCTCTGCTGGAACATAGAACTGAATTGAATATGTCACAAAGATGCCGAAGGAATAGAGAATTTTCACTGACTGATATAACCTGTTAAAAAATTTCAAAATGTAGTCATTCTTTTATTTCCAGCTTTACTGAGGTGTGACTGACCAATAAAATTATAATACATTTAAAGTCTACAACGTGATGATTTGATATATGTATACATTGTGAAAGAATTCCCACAACTGAGTTAATTAACAAACATATCCATCACCTCACATATTTGCCATTTTTTTCCGTTTTGGCGATAACACTTTGATTCTACTCTCTTGGCAATTTCAAATTATATAACACATATTAACCACAGTCACCATGTTATACATTAGATCCTCACACCTTATTCATCTTTTAACCGAAAATTTGTACCCTTTTACCAAACTCTCTTCTTCCCCATCCACCAGCCCCTGGCAACCACCAATCTATTCTCTATTTATTTGAGTCATTAAAAATAAAAAGAAAGTTAGATTCATATTAAGACAACAAGGTGCATGAACCTGGCAGGCATTATGCTAAGTGAAATAAGCCAGAGAAAGACAAATACTGCATGGTATCACTTAGATGTCAAGATTATAAAGTTTCCTAAACTGTCGTCAAGCAAGAAGGAATTCGATAAGTGTCCTTCTATAATGTATTCATCATACGAGTGAAGGAGGAAGGAAGAAAGCTGAGTAGAAATAGGTTTGAGGGAGGGGATATGGGGATATATGTATACATATAGCTGATTCACTCTGTTATACAGCAGAAACTAACACAACGTTGTAAAGCAATTATACTCCAATAAAGATGTTTAAAAAAATATGAAGTCACCAAAATACAAAGTGAAAAAATTGTTAAAAAAAAAAAGAGAGAGAGAAATAGATTTGAAAATACTACAAATAGCATAATTAAGGCAAGAAGGAATGCCTTAGGGCCAGCAACAATACTATCTTAATTTTAAATGATTCAAGATATATTTCTCAGCTTGATGCTTAAAGTTTAAACATAAATGGTCAAGCTATTGAAATGTACAAAATAACCAAAAGATTGCTTCATATACCCTGATACGTAATTGTGGAGAATTAAATGAATATTCTTATCAGTTTATTATTGCAACATTCCTTTTTTTCTAATTATATTTTAACTTGTATGTTTTAAAAATAAGATTACCAATATATCTAAAAATATATCATTATGTACATAAGTATAATTACCTTTCTATTTATATAAAACAAATTGTATGGGTTAAGAATCTGGTTATTATTAATACCATTCAGTAATATTAATTATATGTAATTACTATCACTTGGTGTTACACAGAGTAGAAATGGGAAATAAAATGGTTTGGGTCTTTTAGAAGCTGGTATATTTGCTAATCATCCACCAAAGAGTAAAATAGAAATGAGTGTTTAAGAGAAGCGCTACAGTCTTTTAAAATCAACTCTTCCACTTTTATTTCTTTATTGTTTTAAGAACTCACTAATTTCTATATTTGATATCTACATTTTTCAAGTACTATTTTTTGCTACTCAACTTTTCTATATCTTACCAACCTTTGTTCTCATTCTGGTTTTAAGCACGTATCTGTGGTAATTGTCCATAGGTACTAAGTTTTAGAAATGAAGAGTTGAAAGAAGAATCTACCCAGTAAACTCTCTCAAAAGGATAAAAAACTTGCTTAAAGTGATAGGAATTTGTTTTGATGATATATAAGAACATAAAACAACTTTTAAATAACATAAGGTACACCTTAAAAGGTATCTTAAAACTCAGTGCCAGGGACTTCCCTGGCGGTCCAGTGGTTAACACTGCCTTCCGATGCAGCGGGTGTAGGTTTGATCCCTGGTTGGGGAAATAAAATCCCACATGCTGCGGAGTGCAGTTAAAAATTTTAAAAAGAAAGAAAGAAAGAAAACAAGTCTTAAAAACAAAGCAAAACAAACTCAGTGCCAAAGTTCTTGAAAGTTAGAGGCTATGTTTTATTCTTCTCTGTATAACCCCCCATGCACTTGGCAGGGGATAGATACTCATTAAATGTTAATTAAATTAATATTAATGATCAAAAATGGGTGTGGATAGGTGATTCTTAGAAACTACGTCTAATCAATATCACAAATAAAAATACTTCAAAAATAAAATGACTCTTGCTTGAAAACAAAGTATGTTATACTGGTAGCAAAGAAATGTAGTATCTTAGTAAAGAGCAGAAATATATTTTTTAAATAATTATTTTGCAGTCAATATATAGAATCAGATTATGGGGGAGAAAACAACTATATAGTCCAGTGAAAACATAAGTTTTGAAAACAGAGGATTTCAAAAATTGCAATGTTTCTATTCTTTTCCTCACATTGGCTAAGAAATCAATACCTAAACAAAATTTATAGATAAGAATATCTTAATTTTTTTTTAAAGCTAACCTGGGAAATAGGTGGCTGACTGATTCTCTTTCTCTCAAGGTTGAATACAGAAGCTACTCTTGGAAAGAATCTAATAACTCACTTTTCCCTCTTGGACCTTTCATGACTGTCAAGAATCTTGAGGGTTAAGATCTGTCATGAAGTCTTTGCGAGAACTAGCTACAATCCTGTCGCATGTTCACTAGAATGTAAGCACTATGAGGGAGAGATTTTTTATCTGTTCACTGCTGTATCACTAGTGCCCAGGAACACTTCCTAGTACAAAAAACACATACAATAAATATCTGTTAGATGAAAAATGAATTTGATAGAGGCCCTACATTTTAAATTTAATAATATTCACTGTGAGGAAGAAAATGACAGAGGAAAGGAAAGGCAGAAGCCGTCTGGGACAGGATTCCTCGATATAGGCAACTTTACTATTGGAAGATCATTAAGAATTTCTGAGGGAGAGGACAGAGGAAATAGTCCGGAATATACAAACCTTTTTCCAGTTTCCTTAAATGTACTGCTCTACTTCATTATTTACTGTGCCTCTTGGTGAGTCCATTCTTGCCTAAATATTTCCATCTTAGGTAACAAACTCCTCAGAGTTCAGCTCCCTGATTGTGTGGTAGGATCAATTACGATGTAGTGTAGCTTGATTACCTGCCACTATTTTTCAGCTTTATTTCCCAGAATACTCAGCCTCCTAGTTTCTATATGCTACAAACATGAGCTCAGACTTAAGTTTTGTTCTGTTTTGGGGGGAAAATGAGGTCCCAGTTCAATATTCTAAATAAATAAAATACCTACCCCACACCTTCCCTGTTCTTATATGCTTCTTTCCTATTTTTGGTTGAATCTTCCCTATCCATTGTGTGCTTCACAAAGAATGCCACGTGTGAGGCAGCGGAAGTCACCTAACAGCTTCTCAGTGTTTGTCTATATGAAAACCTAAAATCCTTGATATCTGTTAGTGGAAGTGTGTCTGCTATTTGGGTTACTTTAGTGGAAATCTTGGAAAACCACTGCTAAAACATCATTCAACTAAGACTAGTAGTAACAAGAGAAATGCTTTTATGCCTAGAATACTATCTAACAAACGTTTACTAAGTGCCTCTTAAATGCTGAGTAATGCACTAGATTGTGGAGATGCATCACAAACCCAGAAGATGCAGGGTTCTTGCCCTCAAGGTGCTAATGTTCTAGCTCGGAATTGTGAAGTTACTTCATTATCATCTTTTATTTATTTTTGCAGTGCGCAGGTCTCTCCCGTTGCGGAGCACAGGCTCCGGAAGCACAGGCCCAATGGCCATGGCTCACGGGCCCAGCTGCTCCGTGGCATGAACCCGCGTCCCCTGCATCGGCAGGCGGACTCGCAACGACCGTGCTACCAGGGAAGCCCCGTACTTTATTATCATCTTTAAAATACACCCTTTACTTCAAAAGCTAAATGCAATATATTGAACAATATTATTCGTAACTAGTTTTATAAAATGATGCCTCATTAAGATTGAGGGTAATAAATAATAATAACTTGGAGCCTCTCTAATCCATACTTGCTTTATTCTGGGGCTGCTTTCTAATTCAATCTTTTCTTGTAGAAATACCCCATATGAACTCTGAGACTTTAAGTCAATGTGGCATCAAAAGCCCTTTCCAGCTTCCCATAGCTAGTAGCTATGAGTTCCCTAGGATCTTGTGACAGTCATTGGATTTCATGCCCAGACAATAAAGAGTACACTGTACATCCTCTAAATTGCTAGGCCTATTGCCTGAAGTATGGGTGGGTTGGGGGGAGAAGAGACTCATACATAGCATTTCAAGAAAGGAACATTAGATATAACCTCATGACTATTCTAGTCCAAACTTCTCATTTTGGAAGACTATCACTATAACAGACAAGCATCTCCTCTCCAGTATCCCTCAGCCATGGCTAGTATTTTAACTGTCCCAGCTGAAGACCATAAAGAAATAAGACTACAGGCCACAAAAGGCATATATACACAATGAGAAGGTGTTACAAGTTCTCTAAAGGAGAGTATCTTGACTTGCTTTCCTGTTTTTTCCAGATTTTTGTTTCTTAGGATACAAGGCTCTCCTCTTCTAAATAAAAAAGCAGGTGTCGGGCTTCCCCGGTGGTGCAGTGGTTGAGAGTCCACCTGCCGATGCAGGGGACACGGGTTCGTGCCCCGGTCCGGGAAGATGCCACATGCCGCGGAGCGGCTGGGCCCGTGAGCCATGGCTGCTGAGCCTGCGCGTCAGGAGCCAGTGCTCCACAAAGGGAGAGGCCACAACAGCGAGAGGCCCGCATACCGCGCAAAAAAAAAAAAAAAAAAAAAAAGCAGGTGTCTAGCTAGGCTTTCTTGAATAGAAGCTATAATCTCATAGTCCCTTTTTAATCAAGGCTTGCAACTAGTTCCGTTCTAACTGGGGAGCCACAGCAATTAGGGATAAGGCAAGAGGTGGGAAGGGGATGCAGAAAAAGGGAAGGATTAATTAAAGCTACTGCAGGGACAGTATCACCCGCTCAGGATTTAGTTGTGAATACCAAAAGCATTCCCTCCACATCCTTGCCCACTGCTCCTTCACCATGTTCTTAACTCCCTGCGGACAGGAACATCTCAACTTGACATGCATGCACTCTCACCTTCGCCCTTAAGACCTTCTTTAAATACTTTCGTGAGTACTAGTAGGGAAGAATTCTGAGATTGTTTCCCCATCTATATTTTATAGTTGACATTAAAAGTACTTGTCAAATTTATTTATACATTTGTTTTCAGGATTTAGTCTAAATATTATTCCAAGTGAGGAAAAATACCATCCTATTTTCTAGACATTATACTGTCTATGAAAGAGGAACTAAGCTACCATAATTTTTAGCCTTGATTCTCTTATATTAAGCAGTTTAAGTTTCTACTCCCCACATTAAACTATTACAAAAGAAGAAAAAAGAAGCACATTTGAAGGAAACAAAATTACATAATCAACTATAAAAATAGGTTAATGAAACAAATGCTGAACAACCATATATCTTGTTTGTAGTCATGTCTCCAGCTTGAAACAAATGTATGACATTAAAACATGTTCCATCTTGAAATACCTTTGTAAATACATAATAGCTAAAGTAAAACTATAATTAAAAAAAAAAGATAAACACATTGCATGTATGCCTCTTGTGCAACCTGGAAACTATTCTAGGTACTTTCTCTCTGTCATAAATTGTTCCCTACATACCTTTGTTCTAACAACATTCTGGACTCCAGTGAAGACCCAGGATTCAAATGATTACTGAATAGCAGTCAAACTCTCATTAGGAAGCCAGCCAAAATATATACCATTTATTTTATTTTATTTTTTTATGGGAAACAATGCTTTATTTTTTTAACATCTTTATTGGAGTATAATTGCTTTACAATGGTGTGTTAGTTTCTGCTTTATAACAAAGTGAATCAGCTATACATATACATATATCCCCATGTACGTATACCCCCTTGCATCTCTCTCCCACCCTCCCTATCCCACCCCTCTAGGTGGTCACAAAGCACTGTGCTGATCTCCCTGCTATGTGGCTACTTCCCACTAGCTATCTATTTTAGAAAATACATACTATTTAAACTTAAGGTTTCACAGACTTCTACCCAAGCAACTAAAGGAGCAGTGTGATATTAATTAAATCAGCATTTATTCTTTGCATTTATCAAAACTAAGGAGTTACCTTCCATTTCATAAATAAGGTAGCGAGTCTGCATTGTAATGACTGCCAATATCTTTTTTAAATCTCCAAAGACCAATCTCTGGAAGAAGAAAAAACCCTATATATTGCTTCATTTAGCAGAATATGGTTCTAATATTAAAGAGAATATTAAGATGTATATAATATTAATATGAATATTAATACTATTTACTTATAGTTGACCCTTGACCAACACAGGGGTTGGGGTGCCAACCCGCACAGTTGAAAATTCGCATATAACTTTTGATTCCCCTGAAACTTAACTACTAATAGCCTACTGTTGACTGGAAGCCTTGCTGATAACATAAACAGTCAATTAATGCATATTTTGTATGTTATATGTATAGTTACATATATTTTATAGATTTATGACATACCTTTTTAATTTTTTTGATATTGCTAGGCTATGTAGTTTCTGAGTTTTTTCAAATTGTCACAAATCTCAACAATTTTTTCTAGGAGGTGGGTCAAAAAAGATCTTGCTGCAATTTATGTCAAAGAGTGTTCTACCTGTGTTTTCCTCTAAGAGTTTTATAGTATCTGGCCTTACATTAAGGTCTTTAATCCATTTTGAGTTTATTTTGTGTATGATGTTAGGGAGTGTTCTAATTTCATTCTTTTACACGTAGCTGTCCAGTTTTCCCACCTCCTAGAGTAATGAAAATAAAAACAAGAAAACCCAAATGGGACCTAATGAAACTTAAAAGCTTTTTCACAGCAAAGAAAACCATAAAGAAGATGAAAAGACAACCCTCAGAATGGGAGAAAATATTTGCAGATGAAGCAACTGACAAAGGATTAATCTCCAAAATATACAAGCAGCTCATGTAGCTCAATACCAAAAAAAGAGACAACCAAATCAAAAAATAGGCAGATGACCTAAATAGACATTTCTCCAAAGAAGATATACAGATGGCCACATGAAAAGATGCTACACATCACTAATTATCAGAGAAATGCAAATCAAAACTACAATGAGGTATCACCTCACACTGGTCAGAATGGCCATCATCAAAAAATCTACAAACAATAAATGCTGGAGAGGGTGTGGCATAGGGAACCCTCTTGCACTGTTGGTGGGAATATAAATTGATACAGCCACTATGGAGAACAGTATGGAGGTTCCTTAAATAACTAAAAACAGAACTATCATATGATCCAGCAATCTCACTACTGGGCATATACTCAGAGACAACCATAATTCAAAAAGACACATGCACACCAATGTTCACAGCAGCACTATTTACAATAGCCAGGACATGGCAGCAACCTAAATGTCCATCAACAGAGGAAGGGATAAAGAAGATGTGATACATATATACAGTGGAATATTACTCAGCCATAAAAGGGAATGAAATTGGGTCATTTGTAGAGACATGGATGGACCTAGATAGTGTCATACAGAGTGAAGTAAGTCAGAAAGAGAAAAACAAATATCGTATATTAACACATATACATGGAATGTAGAAAAATGGTATAGATGATCTTATTTGCAAAGCAGAAATAGAGACACAGACATAGAGGACAAATGTATGGATACCAAGGGGAAAGGAGGGGTGGGAGGAATTGGGAGATTGGGATTGACACATATACACTATTGATACTACGTATAAAATAGACAACTAATGAGAACATACTGTATAGCACAGGGAACTCTACTTAGTGCACTGTGGTGACCTAAATGGGAAGGAAATCCAAAACAGAGGGGATATATGTATATGTACAGCTGATTCATTTTGCTGTACAGTAGGAACTAACATAACATGGTAAAGCAACTATACTCCAATAAAAATTAATTAAAAAAATTTTTTTCTAATATGTTAATTGAAAAAAATCCACGTATAAGTGGACCCATGCAGTTCAAACCCATGTTGTTCAAGGGTCAACTGTACAATGTGGCCTAACTGTGTTCAGAAAGCACTTGGGGCACATACAGTATTAAAGGTGACCAGTAAAACAGTGAGGGCCATGAGTGATGGGTTGTATTATTTTATCAGGAACCCAGAGTGTTGGATTTTTGACAGCAAGAATAAGTATTAAATTTTTTTAATAAAATAAGTCTATATTAAAAGATTCATGTTTTGTATGGACACCAAGGGGGGAAAGAGGCGGGGGTGGGTAGGGGTGGTGTGATGAATTGGGAGATTGGGACCGACATGTATACACTGATATGTATAAATTGGATAACTAATAAGAACCTGTTGTATAAAAAAATAAATAAAATTCGAAAAATCTAAAAAAATAAAAATAAATAAAAGTCATGTTTTACTCTTATATGTTACTAAAATTTGGAACACCCTATAATTCTGAATCTTTTAAAAAATCCCACAAGAATATGTAAAATCACAGATGATCTCTTCTGAACATAATGAAAAAAATTTAGATTACACAAAGAAATCACAGTAAAGATTTTAAATGTTTAAATAATAAAACCAGGAATACACCTTTATCATGAAACATTGGTAAATTATATCTACAAAATACACAAACTAGGTTAACAAACTCTTGTCTACCTACCACACATCTTGGGGAAGATTTAAAGTTATGCTGCCTTTGATTTCATCATGGAAACACATATATCCTAAGGTAGCTAATGTTACATACAGAGTTGTAACAATTCCCATGCCAATATTCAATGCTTGGGCAAAGCGTTTTGATTCTTTCATTTGGTTTTCCAGTGGAAGGACCTAAGAAGAGAATGCAAGTAATTTAAAACAATCTAATATCCCATCTTATATGTACACAAATTAATCTTTCTATAGTCTATATGCAACACATAATTGTTGATGTATTTTTCTACGTGTTATATATTTTTTCACACTACAGATTTTTTTACTCTTAAAATAAAAAGATTTGAAATCAGCTCTTAGTAGGCAAAACTGTCTGTCAGGTTTTTTAAAATAAACTTCTTACTCTGGAATAATTTTAGATTTACAGAAAAGATACAGAGATAAACAGAAGACTCCCATATACTCCTGACCAGTTTCCACTATTGTTAATATTTCACACAACCTGAGTACCTGTGTTACAACTAAGAACCAATATTGGTATATTACTATTAAACTCCAAACTTTATTTGGATTTCACTAGTTTTCCCACTAACGTCCTTTTTCTGCTCCAGGGTCCCATCCAGGACAGCACATTGCATTCTGCTGTCCTGTCTCCTTAATCTCCTCTGGTCTGTGGCAGTTTCTCAATCCTTCCTCATTATATATTACCTTGATAGTTCTGAGGAGCATTGGTTAGGTATTTGGTACACTGTCACTCTATCTGGTTTTGTCTGATGTTTTCTTCATGACTAGACTGGGAAAACAGGCTTCAGAAAAGGATACCACAGAGGTGCAGTGCCCTTCTCATCACACATGCTATCAATATGATTTATCACTGGTGAAGTTAATTTTGATCACTTGGGCAAGGCAGTGTTTGCCAGGTTTCTCTGCCTGTAAAGATTTTCCCTCCTCCCTCATCATACTCTATTCACTGGAAGTAAGTCACTACAGATAGAGGGGATTACATTACAGCTCCTGAAGGGGGGGTATCTATATAAGTTATTTGAAAATCTGCCCTGTGTACTTATTTATTTAATCATTTATCTGTATTAGTGTGGATTCATGTATATTTGTTTTATACTTTGAGTATGAATCCCAAACACTATTATTTATTTTGTTGCTCATATCGTTCCATCTTTGGTCATCGTGAATTCTATCAGGTTGGGCCCTGTGGCCCTTTGACATGCAACCATTCTTTTGTTTTTTGAGCACTTCCATACTTTCTGGCACTACAAGATGCTCCAGACCCACATTGAATTTCCTTGCTTCAGCCCTACAATCAGCTATTTCTCCAAAGAACTTTGGTTCCTTTGTTGGAGAATTGTATTTAGAACTCAAGATCTGGGTGCTGGGTGTGCTCATTGCTACTGGGTGACACTGCTTCCAGTTCTCTCAGCAGACAAAGTTAGGAAATATATGTATGTATATTAACCCATGTATATACATGTCTATAATTGTTTCTATATCTATCCATCTGTATCTAATGTCCGTCAATTTAATAAGATGAATAATTTCATTATGGGGAAAAAAAACCTTTAAAGGAAAAAGGCTAACTGAAAAGTTAATTTTTTAGGCAAATCTTTGGAGATTTTGGTCACACAATTTGACCACGCAGTAAAAGATACTAAGTAATAATAATAACAAGTATTTACTGAGTGCTTACATTGTGCTAGGTATTTTTCAAAAGCTTTGCATGTAATACATCACATAGTATTTACAATAACCTCATGAGATAATAACTAATTTCATCTCCACTTTTCAGGTGCGTTAGTCAGGTCTACATGGAAATTTTAAGTGATTAACAGAAAAGAGAACAGTGAACAATTTGTATGTTCCAGAGATAATCCAGACCTGAAATAAGAAGCTAAAGTCAAGCATGGTGTCAATGCAGCTAGAAAAGGAGGAAGAGAAGGAAATGAACATTTACAGAGGCTCCCTAAAGCAGCATTAAGTGTTTTACATATAATCTCCTTTATGGAATAGATTTGGGGAAATATGAAAAGAAGACTCAACATGTCTTAATAACTGACTGGAATGGGGAAACCAGGGACACAGTGAAAAGAAATACTCCAACATTTCAAGCTTGAGTGACTGGAAGTAAAACTAAAATAAATAGAGAAATGAGAAAGTGAAACTGGCTTTAGATTTTTTTAAAAAAAGGTTATCTGTTAGACTTCGGAGTTGTTGAATTTGAGATGTCAGAGGAACAACACTTAACTGGAAATGTCCAACAGTTAACTAGAGCTTACTAGTTAAAGCAGAAATGAAAATCTACACTTATGTCTGTAACACGGATAAGTGGAGCTGTAAGAATTAGTGAGAATTCTATAAAGGAGAATTCAGAGAGAGCAGAAACTCAAGTAAAATGGCATAAAACTGTCTTTTAGTTCTGTTTTGTCTGTGGTTCATATGAATAGATGTTTATGAGTGGTTTTGCTCCCATAACAAACCATCAGACTATGAAACATAAGCTATGGAGTAAACAGCAATATTCAACTTTCCCCAAATCTACATATTCGAGGCTTGAAATGAACTGGAAGCATCTTTAATAGAAATATTTAGGATCTCAGAATTCTCAGGATGTTTGTATCTCTTGGTATTAGCTTTATGATTACATCATTTCTCAAAACAAGTATGATACGTATAAATCTGAGAATTTATATTTGACTCTTCTTATGCAACAGTAACTTTGTAACAATTTCAATTCATTTAAAATCATCTAGTCTATAAAATATGATGTTTGGGATTTGTCTGAATATAACCCAGACTTGCTAGAGTAGACAGAATATAGATCAAACAAAATTAGCCATAAGTTAATGGTTTTTGAAGCTGGGCGATGCTTACATAGGCATTCATCACACTATTCTCTAAGTTTTGTATAGGTTTGAAAATTTCCATGATAAAATGTTAAAAAAATCATCTATTCAAATGTTCTCATTTTACAGATTAAGAAAAAGTGATACATCTAAGATAAAAGTCTTGGTAAGTAGGAGAAGTAAACTATAATTCAAGTCTATCATACCAAAATGCAAATCATTTTCTAGGAATAAAAAAATAGAAACAAAAGAAGAACAGGCATTTTTAAATGTAAATAAGTCTTTGTGTTAACTTAAGTTTTTGTTTTTTGGGTTTTTTTTGTGGTACACGGGCCTCTCACTGTTGTGGCCTCTCCCGTTGTGGAGCACAGGCTCCGGACGCGCAGGCTCAGAGGCCATGGCTCACGGGCCCAGCCGCTCCATGGCACGTGGGATCCTCCCAGACCGGGGCACGAACCTGCGTCCCCTGCATCGGCAGGCGGACTCTCAACCACCGTGCCACCAGGGAAGCCCTTAACTTAAGATTTTAAAAAATAGTAATAAAGACTAAATCCTTACCACTCCTATGCCTTCAAAAGCAAATACAGCAGTACCAAAAAAGAGAGGGTATTTTTTCCAGCCAGCCACTATTGGAAGGTTGTGGGGATCTGGCATATTCTGGAGAAAGAAAAAATAAGATGTCAATAAGTTATATCTTTACTTACTTGAAAGAATTTAAAATGGAAGAGCGAAATCATATACTTCTGAGCTTCACAGCAGCAAATGTGTATTATAAATGTGAATAATTCTTTCAATAAAAACTTTAAGCATCCTATGTTAAATGTAGCCAAGCTGTTAGGATTTCACTGCCAAAAGCAATTGTTTCCCTCACGCCCACACATTCCATCTGAGCTAAATGCTCCTGATTACCTGTTTCCACCTGTAAGTCCCAGGCTGTTCTCACTGGGTATGGCTCCTGCCACAACAGGAAATACATAAGCATATTCAACGTCTGAGCTGAGAGCCATATAGTCAGTTATCAACCACTGCTGACGGTGTCCAGTGAAATTCATTCCCCACTCTACTTTCATTGCTGTTTTGGTCTCTAAGATTTCCCGACTTTGGCTTTCTATCTCAATAACGCTGTGCTGTTCTCTAGAACAGATCTCCTCGTGGTTTCAGCATCTTACTCTTTGACCTGACAGTTGCCATTACCCTTATTACTTGTGCCTATGCCTTGACTCTGGCTTTGATTTCTTGGTCCTGACTCATAGCCTTCTTCTAACTCTCATTATCTGGAAACTCACAGACTGCGCATCTTGTTCAAGGTCCCTGGGTCCACACTGGTCACTTCTTCCGGCTAGCCCAAGTCTCCTCACCAGCCTGTGTCTCTGCCTTTACCTGACTAGAAGTGGAATTCAAGGCCAATGAAAGAGGATGAACAAAGAAACTGAAGTGTGACAGCACAGGGAAAATTTGGGGAATAGATTTAGAACATCTGAAGCATAGGTAGAACTGTGTGATATAATGGTGAAACATAAGCTAGGGTCAAAATGAAATAATTATTAAAATGTTTGGATTATTGGATAACGCTAAACGGAACTTGAAGGCTCACATGGTTCCCTCTACCTAAGGAGCCTCCTTTTCTGCTCCACTAACTCCTACATGTCCAGCCAAGGGGTCACGAACTCCAGAAAGCCTTATGAGATCTTCCTGCCTGTCCCCTTTCACTCTCACATGCTATAACAAAGAGTCTACAGGCTTTGGAATTAAGATGGGGCAAAAAGGAAACATAGATCCATCATAAGAGAATTTGTAATGAATTGCTAATGGAGATTTTAGGACAACTGCTTTGGCAGCAATGTATAAAATGGACTGTATCAGGAAAAAATAGGATTGTCTACCTTTTTTGAGTCATTGGCTCCTACGAGAGATGAAAGCTATATAGCTGCTCAGTAGAAAAATGCTTATATACATACAGAAACACTAAATCTTACAAATAATTTTAAGGGATTTGCAGATCCCCTGAATCCCATCAATAGAATATTTTAAGGAAACTGGGTTAAGAATCTCCAGACTGCCGACAATGAAATGAGTTGAGGTTATTGCATACATCAGATAAAGAGGTTACAGCCTAGTGTAGTGGCAGTGAGCTGAAGTGCAAATAAAGGTTCAGAAGTGAAAGAAAATTATAAAATCACGTCTATACTCCCATCTCTTGTGATTGGTTTAAATCTTAAAGGAATAGACAAACCACTAATGAGTTCTTTGTTTCATGTTAGGCAGTGCACTAAGGCATGATCCTAAATCTCACAACTATAATAAGTCAGGTATTACTATCTTCTGAAACAATATCATACAGCCCAGAAACATACTGACCAAGATTCAAAACCAGACCTGACTACAATGCCTATGCTTTCAACCTCTATGTCATATATTGCTTTTTCAACTAAGCAGTATCCCCCAAAAGGAAACCAGAGTTCCCTGATTATCTCCTATGTGACACATATGAAGTAGAGTCTTTACTTATCATTACTTTTACCTCCAAAGTGAAAAATATTTACTTGTTAAAAACATATGACACAGTTAAAAACATGTTATACTTACCCTAACAATGTATTGATAAATTATCACAAGACTCACAGCCATGGAAACGTTGGCAAGGAATGAAAGCACAAACAGATTCTTGAGCTCACGAATGAAGACCAAAAGAATTAGAAATGGAAGAAAGCAAAGCATATATATCCTTAGGTCAATAGTTCTTCTCTCACATGGATCTGATGAATTGGTACTATTCAAAACAAACACTTTACTCTCCAGGAACCCTTCATGAACCTATACAGGATTACCAGGAGAATAAGGAAGAGGGGGGAAAAAAACTTCCATCAACTTATAATCATAAAGGAGAAATATGAAGAAAATTATGATCTATATATACTCTATGATAAATTCATTTACAACAAATAAAATACTTACATAGTTTTAAGATACTCTAGTGTCTTAGAAATATATATATCAAATTTAAGGATAATTAAAACAGGATAATCTTCTTTGCAAAATAACTTTATCATACTGTGAAAAGAAAGTTCACTAGAAAATTATGAGGATGGATTTACTAATTTATTTTGAAGCTTTGTGATTGTGATGCTCATGATGCCTAGAAGGGCTCAACCTGCTTCTGAGATAATCAAAAGTGGAAGCATGCTTGTCCAGAATGGCCATTGGGTATTCTACTAACATACTTTTTTCAACGTAAGAAACAATCTCTAAGTACCTCTTAGAAATGTACAGTACTCAAAATTAAATTTAGAAATCAGAGCCTAACTTTAAAGGTATTTTATAAAGCAACTGCTGATGAATTATCATCACTGTCAATAAATATTTGTTAAAAATCAACTATCTTCATGCATGCTAGACACTAAATAAATTTTTATTAGAGCAAAACACTTCTACACGATAAATCAACTTTGCCTCAAAATTTATTCAGCCACTTCTATAAACCTATATTCAACTTTCAAAAGAGATTCAATGATTTATAGCCTCCATTTATTAAAAATTGTCCTTGATTCAATTAATCACATAATCCAACTTACAAAAATAGAAATGAAATTATAGAGGACTTTTAAAATAATCTTGAAAACTCACAGCACAGGAAGATCAAACTATAATATAAATTCCAGTGAAAATCTATTTGCCCCAAATACTGTACCCTCCTTTGAACACAATGGAACACAAAGACTTATCAAGTCTCTGGATACATAATTCTTAAGAACCAGACCCTATAGTAATAACAGCAAGTATACTCTGAGTACTTTCTATGTGTCAGGTACTGAACTAAATCTTATACAACATCTCATTTAATCCTCAAAACAACACTCTGAGGTGGGTGGTAGTATTAATATCAATTTATAGCTGAGGAAACTGAGCTTTAGGGAGGGCAAAAAAAAAACCCTATGTAATATCAAGTCAGTAAGTCTTGGTTCTAGGATTCAAACCCAGGCCTGAGACCCGAGAATCTAGCTTGTGACAGGTACATGTTTACCTGACCAAAATGCTGCAATCCTTAAAGAGGGGCCCTGCCCAAGTAGCCACCTGGCCTCCACCTTGACATCTTTCTCTCTCTCTCTCTCTCCTTAAATACAGTAACAAAAGGCCAAAAAGTCAGAAGTACAGAACAAAATCCTAATATGAATAATAATTTAGGTGTTTAATTTTACACTTATCCACAATAAGCAATGTTTAGTGTCACTATAAATGTACATATCATCTTAAACTGCAGGGAATATATCTACTAGTTTTAAGTTATATTGGCAATTTATAACTCACACAGGACTAACAAACTCTCAGGTTACACCATGTACCATTTAAGAAATGCATAGCTCTCATTTATCTTGTAATTGTCCATTAAAACTTTTAATTTTATTTTCTATAATTTGAAATAGAAGCAAATTTGATAATTCACATTACTTGGCTTTTAAGAATGTATTTTATTTGTTGACCCAATTTCTTCTGTAACCAAATTATTTACAGCCAAATACTTCTGTATCAAAGAAGTACATCCAATAATCAGATTAGATAATGATCAAAGTTAAGCTCTAACAAGGATACCTGGTAAGAGAAAAGCAGTTATATAACCAATTTTAGAAAGGACTGTTTGAGTCATTAGGTGCTTGGGAATTTGAAATCAATTCTACCACAAATCTCTCATAATAATTAGTATCCTTTGGCAGAAAAATGGTTATAAAAATTCTCAAGATTAAAAAATAAAGTAAAATAAAAATGTAGATACATACCCAGAGCAAGATTCAGGTAAACATTTGAATCCTTTGGTGCCCTCTAGAGACAGAGATTGGCTATCTAATAGGACTTCCTATGATCTCACATGTTTACCAAAATGCAAAACACTGAAATAAATATTATAAAATAAAATTACTAAATTCAGTTGTTTCCATTTAGATCTCAAATTTACTAAATTCTACTATTTATTAACTTTTCAATTCAGTAATTTAATGGTTAAAATTCCAAAGGCAGATTATGTTCTTCAGCAAAGCTAAAATGCAGAATTAAAGACACAATATGCTACATTTGCATACTGCATATAAAATGCAATATGCATTTTATAAAGGCTTTCGCAAACCTTTTGTCAGCTGAGCCTCACAATAAATTTATGAGGAACATGGGGAGATTTTGCTACCATTCCCATTTTACAAATAAGGAAACCGAGGCTTGACGAGGGACAAGAGGGTCTTACCCAATGTGTGAGTTAAAACTGAGAGCACGGATTTGAATTCAGATCTTCTGACTCTAAAGTCCATGGTCTTTGGTATCACAACATTTTTCTTCCTCTGAATGTAAAATCCCTTCCCAACTCTTCATGCCCATATACACTATTTTGTCTACCTGACATTTTCTTGAGTGTCTTAGAGTAAGAACAGAGAGGAGCTACTATAACCACCATGGACTAGAATCACTGGAAGCACCACTGTTCTTTTCCCCCTGTTGATTGTCCACAGTGGCTTAACGGGATCAAGAACAGCCATGTGACAGTTACAAAGCAGGAGATGTACACGTTTGTATGGGAACTAAACTCTTAAGATTCGATGAAATACTGAACCTTCAATTTTATGTAGATTAAAGAGGTAAAAATCTTACGAATTTTAACTGTAAAAGTAGTAGCAAGGTTTAATCAAACCATGTATCTTTTATTGGAGGTTGCTATCAAGTGTGAGAACACCTCTGCAAAGAGGGAAAATCTCTGACGATGCTGTTACAATGACCACCTGTCTGCTCTGCAGAGGTGAGGTGCTCAGCGTTGCTTTCAGCTTTTCAAGTCTCAAGTCTGATTGAATGTCTTTTTCCGTGTTGCTCTTCACTCCTCAAAAGATCTTTCATCTATCTACAGCAAGCTTCTCCTTACCTTCCAGAGAGTCACTTTTTCTACCTGGTCTTCTTAGGATATGTGCAAATGAGTTAAATTCTTCCATTCAACTTTGGAAGCATCTGATATAATTTCATAGGAGAAAGTCACCAATCCTAAGCTTATATTTATTTTATGTACTTAATACGGTCTATGTCACATGCATACACATACACACAACTAAAATCAGACAATGTCCTGCCCAGTGATGAAAAATTAATACACTGTGTGGCAGCTATGTCAGGCACCTAAGTTTCTGCCTAATTCACATGACCTAGGAGACACAGCTCATGCTCTGTGAGACTAGGTTTCCTCATGCATAAAATGAGCATAGAACTTATATTACAGAGTAGTTGTATAAAATAAAAGGATATATATCATAGCTTATAAATATAAGATTATAAGGCATTATTAGCATTACTTATAACTTTAAATCAAGCTTGTTGGTAGCTCTCTTAGGAGATGATAGAAAAGATATAGTACTACCATGCTGCACAATCCTAGAAAGGCACCATTTCCACTGTATTCTACGTAAATGACTGCTAAGATGGTATGTCTATCTTGCCAATAAATAGCCTCTTAACTGAGTTAGCAGCCCTAAAAATATGTGACTTGTGGAACTAAATACTTGTAAAATCAAAAGCACATCATCTGTAATGAGTAGTGCTGATTAAATCATCAACTCTCTTATTTATAAAAGAAAGACTCAGTGACCCTTTCCAACATTAAAAACCTAAGCTGGTGGCTTTATTAAACTTTGGACTGCAGACCAAACCCAATCTACCACCTATTTTTGCAAACAAAATTTTATTGGAATACAGCCATATCTAACGTATTGTTTTCTATGGCTGAGTTGAGACAGAGATCATATGGCCTGCAAAACAGAAAATACTTATTATCTGGCCCTTTATAAAAAATATTGCCAAATCTTGGTCTAAATATAAAATGAAGCAGTTTATAACTTAGAAAAATGAGTCAAGTATATACTTAGATATATACATATAGATTCTTCAGAACACATACTCACATGATTTTACATTAAAATACCTACGAGAAGTGTTACATATTACTATATATAATGCCTACTACTGCACCATGCACTTGTGTATACTAATAAATGTTATTGATTAAAATAAAGAAGAGCAGAGGGTAAAGTAGGAATAATAGGCCAACTACCAGTTAAAGCACATAAAGAAACGATGTGCTTTGGCATTATTCTGATAGGGGAGCTTTTTTATTTCAGTGCTTTGCATGTTTGTTCAAATTGACAGTCTCTACCAAGACTGCAAACCACTCTTAAAACAAACTTTATAATATGGAGAGAACTGCAGAACACTGTACATTTCTGGACACAGTATCTTTTTAGACAATGGCAATAATTATGAGATTTTAGTAATGCCCACTTTTTAACTTCACTTTTTAGGCTGCTGGCTAATGCCTTATATACTTTTTTATAAAATATCAATGTAAAAAATATGCTACCAAAATATCCGTATATCTGCTTTTGAGATCTAAATTCCAAATAGCCAAGAATCAGTAAATTATGCCTGCTTTGATCTGAAAGAACAAGCATTATTGATATAATAGCAAAAAATGTAAAAATCAATAATAGCAGAATCCAACTTGCAAAAAAAACAACTAAAGGAAAATCTAGAAAGATACATGATTTATGAAAGAAACACATTTTCATATTCAACCACAGCTTACTCAGAGGAAATATGATGCCATAACTATGGCATCAGAAGAAAATGATTTCAAAAGCTGGAGAAAAATACTTACTTGTTTCACATTTTCAGCTAAGAAGACAATATAAACACTACAGAATCCCAGCTGTGTTACCACCAGGAAAAAATCAACCACACTCCTGAAAAGAGATACCCACAAATAAGTATTAAGAAGAGCTGCTAAGATGTCGATGTATTTTTTCTCTTTTTAACTATTTTAAAACATTTCATAATAGTATTTATTCTTTTTACTTCATTACAATAAGGAATAGGCTTAAAGCATTTATTTTCTACAAAGAGCGCATATTTATGATCTGTATATCACTAGAATTATTATGGAGCAAAAAAATGTTACATAAGTTTAAAGCCCATATTTTCCCATCATTTCCTTCTAAAATTCAACAGTTTAAGAGTATCTGTCTATAAAATGATTTCATGAAAACATTTCATCAGTTAGTTTAAGCCCATCTCTCCTACTTCTCAAGATCTTTTTCAGATCAACCCAGTGTATTTCCTAGCAAACAGGATGAACATATTCCCTACTATCCAAATCACTAATAAGAATAGGAATGGGAGAGGACTGGGGGCAGGGCCCTAAGTCATTCCACCAGAAACCTCTCCAGGAGCTCAGCTCTGTTCATATTTTTTTAGATACTCTAAAAAATTACAGCTACATAAAATAGCATATGGGAGTAGGAAAGGGAAATCACCGGTCAAATGAGCTTTATTTGGGTGGTATTATAATAAAAAGTCTGCCTACATGTTATTAGTATACAGCCCATACCTTTCCCTATTGTTCTGGGAATAATTAGTGACAAAAGAGCTTGCACTTACTAATTCGTTATAGTCTCTTGTTTGACCATTAATGTCAAGCGGTCAAGCAACCTAGTCTAAAAAAAATCTATAGACCCTCCTCCTCCCATTTGAAACCTGAAGGGCCCGTTCCCACCTTCATTCTTGCCACAACTCTCTAGTTCTCAATGGTTCTTCAGGGATCTCATTTGTTAGTAATCTTGGTACCTTGAAACGAATTCAAGTTTCTTCTCACTGATGAATTACATATAAGGTATTCCCTTAAGATCTTTTCATCCACCACTTTTTTTTTCCACGGTACGCGGGCCTCTCAGCACAGGCTCCGGACGCGCAGGCTCAGCGGCCGTGGCTCACGGGCCCAGCCGCTCCGTGGCACGTGGGATCCTCCCGGACCGGGGCACGAACCCGTGTCGCCTGCATCGGCAGGCGGACTCCCAACCACTGTGCCACCAGGGAAGCCCTCTTCATCCACCTTTGATTTTAGCATCCTTAACCAACAATCATTCCCGCCACTTCTATCTGAAAGCCATTCTTTTTGATAGAAAAAAAATAGACAAAGTTGCCTATAGACTGGGGGAGAAGAAGGAAGAAGACAGGGTTCTGGGAGCAAATCCCTAGGGTATTAGGCTCTGTTTTCTTCCTTCTCCTACACCGCATATCAGGCTGTGAACTCTGAGCAGCTCACACACACATCTAACGTCCTGAAAATCCCCAGAAAGGCCATATTTAACCATAAACTACTAACACTGTTTTCCTTCTTTTAATTTTCACCGCACGTACCATTTGTACCACAGTCAGCATGTTGTGAATTGCCTGTGCTTATTTTCCAGTCCTGTATTTACCTGATTTTGATTAGCCACGTCCACTAATAATAAAGTTACATTTAAGCAATACAGTAATAAAAACAAGATTATGCAAAAATACATACTTCAGATGTCTTAAGAACATGTAGCTAAACACCACTATTTTATTTGAAATAGAGATAGCAACATTTCTCTTGCTTTTTTTTTCCTTTAGTTAATTATTGAGCATGATTATACCAGAGGTTAGCTAGGTGCTTTATAAATATCATTTATTTAGACTACCATAATAATCCTGTGAAGTATTATTATAAACTCATTTGATAGTGAAAAACTAAAACAAAATAAAAATACTTTGACCCAGGTCATAAATTTGTAAGGTGGTAGAGTTGAGATTTGAATCCAGGTCTGTCTAACTCTAAATATTGTTTCCTCCCAACTTTATCACACTTTCGTTAATGTATCTTGCCAGATTAAAATACTTAAAATTAATGTAATTTTAAATATTATTAATACTTAAAATAATTACTAATAACATAGCAAGTACTTACCGTCCCCATGCTGCTTGCTTCTGCAGACAACTCCAAGGACTCACTTCCATAGCAAAACTCACAGTGTCACTATACCCTAATGTTGACCTTTTAAACCTGAAATTTAATGACATACATGCATATGAAAGAGAAAAATTTTTAACTGGTCCATAAATCCATTTCTGGGAAAGAACATCAGATAAATGGGCTATACACTGACAGAGGAGTTTTTGAAATTTCGAGATCTGCATACTTCTAAAGTTATCTCATGAAATTAAACATTTTTATATACCCTTCTTACCGGTATATTAGTTTTTATCTACTGTTAAAGTTTATGTATTTGTTGAATTCATATAACGTAGTATTTGTGTTTCACTGATTTAAATGTTTCAATTATCTAAAAACATCAACTACACTCTTCATGTTTAAATTATTCCATTCTTAGAACGGCATTATTTAATACATCTGTACAGGGCTTTATAATATATTGTTACACAAACTACCCTATTTAATCATCAAAACAGCCATGTTGTCTCTCCTATTTTTTTAAAGTATATATTGTTATTTAAAGATCATAAATGATGTGCCTGAAGTTTTAAGAACATTTAGCAACAACAAAAAAGTTAAGATTAGAATATTAGTTTATCAGAATAGACAATATTCATTTTTAAAAAAAGTTGGTTCACTATCCAATAGAATCATTTTATGATGCAAAAATAAAGAAAACAAAATATTGTTTTATTGATTATCTACCAACCCACATATCAGCAAAGAGCAGCAAAGGCATTACACCCAAAATGAAATTACTAACAAATTAAAGACCATTATTCTTTAACTAAAAGTAGCCCTGCTGCCAACATTTTCCCCATGTAACTTCCCTGATTTTTTTTCACTTACACTAAATAAAAGAAACCATTCTATTTCACTTCTTTTAAAAGAAATATATATTCTGACTAGATTGCAATCATATGAAATGCTACCTTTTCCCATATTCATTATTCTAGACTTGTCTATGTAACAGATTATAGGAAATACAACTTCTAGTTGCAAAGCACAGTAGAACTATAAGACTATCTGATACTTTAAATAAATATATAGATTTAAAATAAATTAAATAGACTTAACAAATCCACATTTACCTCTGACATAGAAAGTGACTGCAACGTACCAAAATGTGCATACAGTGAACAGAAATAATTCCTATAAACACAAGGCTGATTGGTCCAAGCTGTGAGGGAAACATTTTATAATATTTAAATATTTCAGTTTAATAAAAATCAAGTTACCTTATAAACAATGAGACAACAGACTACTAATTTGCAGTGAATAAATATTTGTTAGACAAAATGATTAAAGAGTCATTTGCATAAGGGAAATTAGTGACCTGATACAGAGAGAATTTAGCAATATTTAAGACAACCACATATGATTCCATCTTATCAACTTGGCTATCCAAACCTATGAATGTAGGGTATAGGTATGCAACAAAGTAGAATAGACTACAACATCATATTTAACATCAGATGGCAAGTCTGTGACTATCAGTGTCTCACCATTATAAGTATATACAACTATGAAACATTATCTAAATGACTAAAAAGCACTGTATCATCTGGGATTGTGGGCAATCTACTTCTTCCATAGATTACTTGTTGAGAATTACGTGTGAGAAACTGTGCCTAGTAAATAATTATTTGAAAAAGTGGTACAAAAAAATTTTCAAGTATTTATTTACTAAAATTAAAATGATGCCTGATTATTGAGAGACAGATAAAATGTTGCCAAAGTTTATTTTTATAATCAGGAATTTTTAAGTTTCTCTAAATTAGGGTAGACAAAGTTCAATGCAGAGAAAGAAGATAGTTACAACTGTTGTTAAGAAAACTGGTCAGTTAAAAATTTAAATATAATTTCACTACTTCATAAGTGAATTCTCCCCATCAGGATTCTCTATAATTACAATAATTGGTTCTAACCAAACTTTGAATATTTGTTTTCAAAAGATATTGTTATTCCTTTTCTTAACTATTATTCTTTAAGTCTGAAAACTACATATTTTATTTGGAATCTAAAAAACTATAAAATTTCACCAATACAAATACTCTATAAATATATTTGTTGATATGAACATATTACTTAAATTCCTGAAAATCCAAAAGAATAATAAGATATAACCATACCTGGAAAAATCAAATACTGATTTAGGATCTTTCTGTCAAATATTATAAATAAGTAATTAAGTAGAAATGAAAAGAGTAATTAACTCTCATTTTTAGCTAGATATTATCACAGTTCACATAATTTTATCAGCAACAGCTAAATGATTATCTAGTTGTCACTTGACCAGGTTATATTTGACTAGGTCAGATGTTAACTTGTAATTTTTGCTGTAAATTAAGACTGATAACTGTATTTTAACTAGAGATTACAAAGATGAGTCTTACCACTATGCCTGCATTTTTTATTGCCAGTGGAAGTCCCAAAAGACCAGTTCCAATATTTCCCTTAAGAAGATGCATAAGAGTTTGTACAAATCTGAAAAGTAAAAGTTGTAAGATTTAAACATTTTAGAACAAAAGCTATTAAAATCACATGACCATGGTTTTAGCATTAGAAGGGAACTAAAAATTAATCTAGGCAAGGAATCAAATTAACATTTCCATTCAACCAGAAGTTGAATGAGCCAAAAGTTATATTTGGTTTGAGTCCTATCTTTGCTACTTAAAAGTAGAATTCAGAGGGTTACTATGGAGATTAAATGAGTTATTTAAGTGAAAGTATTTTTGTACTTATTAAAGTAATAAAGAAAAAGTAATTTTCTCATAAGATTCTTTGCTGCTATGATATTCAGAACAATGCTGAAGATTATATACAGCTAAGCTGGTAAAACAGCAATTTATTGTACTATCTATGTAATCAGGATATTAAACATAGTTGATCTATGATTATCAACCTCAGAGGAAGTTAATTAAAAGAAAAAAAACATACAATTTCTAAAACTATGTGTATCATCAGGTAAGATAAATACTAATTAACTTTCAGACAACATGAACTCCCAAGTGATTTCACCTAAGAAAAGTTTCCAACAGGCATTTGAAGGAGGTCTCTTGACCAAGAAAAAACAAATTAAACTAGGAAGAATAGCACAAATTTTTAACTTATGAAACAAAAATGCTTGCCTAAAATTCTTTTTACTTTATTTTTTTTTTGATCAATTAAAATGTTACTTTGCTTAACTGTTAAATCACTATTAGAATAATACTGTATTCAAATCTATTAATGATGACAAAATAACAAAAAAAGTTTAAAAAATGTTCCACTGCTTCCCTGGGACCATGACTTTGTTTCATACCATTCACTCAACATAAAGAAGTGTTTACTACCTACTTGCCGTGGTCTAACTCCTAACCATTTTCAGAAGCCCCTTCTCTTAAAATTTCTCTTCCTCTCAATCTGACCTCCCTTCTTTCAAGATCCATAGCATTTGATACATATCATCATTTTAGTAATTCCTACACATGGCTCTATAATTTAGATGTATTTCTTCTTTCCCAAATAGACTAAAAACGCCTTGAGGGTGAGGACCACATCTTATTCATCTTTGTGTCTTCTGTAGTATCTACTTAAGTGCCTGGTCCATAGAAGATGATTACAAAATATACACTGAGTGAAAAGAGAAAATGACATTTAACCTTAACACTTACGAAATACCCTCTTGATCATCAAGCTGGTAATGCTTCTGAACAGGCAGAAGCTCTTGCTCATGTTCTTCATCTGATGTCCCATCAAAGTTTTGCTCATTTATTAAGGGTCTCATTACATCCATATCTTTAAAAAGAAAAAGTGCTTCACTATCATTTTAAAACTTGGGTTAAAGCTGGTATAAATAACATTTTTAATAGTAGGACATGTCATTTGTACACATCTTTATTATTTCCACCCTAAGTTAATTCACATTAATACTTTTGAGTTTTACTATATTTAGAAAGGAACAACTAGTCTTATTTGCTGGATATTTTGTTTGGACTAAGCAGTGCAAAGTGAAAAGCATTAAGTATTCAATGCAAAATGTTTTCTGTTTTGTCTACCTGAGGTTTATAGTAAATGATAATAGATTATGGGGTGAAAAATGTGAAGAAATAATAAAATGAACTTCCATCTCTTGTTAGCTTTAAATCATACTGGGTACATAAATGGTGATCATATTTTTATTTTTATTCTTAAAAATTAAAAAAAAAATTTAAATTTAAGTAGAGTTGTACAATATTATATGTTACAGGTGTATATATAGTGGTTCACAATTTTTAAAGATTATATTCCATTTATAGTTATAAAATATTGGCTATATTCCCCATGTTGTAAAATATATCCTTGTAGCTTATTTTATATCTAATAATTTGTACCTCATAGCCCCCTACCCCTACCTCATAGCCCCTCCCCCCTTCCCTCTCCCCACTGGCATCCACTAGTTTGTTCTCCATATCCATGAGTCTGCTTTTTTGTTATATTCACTAGTTTGTTGTATTTTTTAGATTCCATGTAAGTGATATCATACAGTATTTGTCTTTCTGACATAATACCTTCCAAGTCCATATGTGTTGTTGCATATGGCAAAATTTCATTCTTTTTATGGCTGAGTAGTATTCCATTGTGCATACATACCAAATCTTCTTTATCCACTCATCTGTTCATAAACACTTAGGTTGCTTCCATATCTTGGCTATTGTAAATAATGCTGCTGTGCACATTGGGGTGCATGTAGCTTTTCAAATTAGTGTTTTGGGTTTTTCTGTACATATACCCAGGAGTGGAATTGCTGGCAAGCATAATTTTAAATGCTTTAAGAAAATTATAAAGCCATTCCAATCTTTAAATTTTTAGTATCAAAATCTGTTCTTATATCTAGCAATTTTTAGCATGATTTTGCTCCTTCTGAGGAGAGAGATAACACTAGTCATCACTGTCTGTCTTGTTCTTGTAAAATTCACTAAATTCAAATTTATTGAGATGACTGATATGCATTAGTAAGGTCTGAAGTATAGGATATTTTAAAGAAGTGAAAGTTTGTTCCATTCAAATACATACAATAAACCTATGTAACAGGGAATTGGGGTAACCTAAATGATTTAGTTGGAAATGACTGACTGACATAACTTTTTAAACTTCTTATTTTGTAATAATTTCAAACTTACATTAAATTTGCATGAATAGTACAAAGAAACCTCCCATGTACCCTTTACAGGCTCAACAAATTTTAACATTTTGCCATGTTTTCTTTTTCTCTCTAAAATGTGTATCACTTTTTATTAACTATTTGAGAGTAGGTTACATATATCATGCCATTTTACCCTATCACTAGCATGTATTCCCTATGAACAAGAATATTTTCCTGAATATTCACAGTACAGTTATCAAGTTCAAGTAGTTTAATACTGATCAATACTTTTATTTAATCTACATTCTATTTTCTAGTTTCATCAACTGTACTAATAAGGTTCTCTTAGTAATTTTTTTGCAGTACAGGATCACATATTGCATTTAGTTGAGCTATTCTACTAGTTACCTTTGCCATTTTATCTTTTATGGTGCTTTAAATGGTGTCCTCTGACTTCCACCTATACAACAATTAATGGTCTTATTCTACTTTTGTCTTTCTGTGTCTCTTATTCTTTCATCTTTCAGTTGTATTCTTTCTATCTACTTTGGCAATATACAAAATGCTTTACATACTGTTGTTCAATCATGTCCCCACTCATGTCTTAGACTTAAATCTACAATCAATGTATTAAATGCTTGTGATCAGTCCTCTGCCAAAGTTTCCTCAATCATCTGTTGGCTGGAAGAAGTTCATTCTCCTGTTGAATGTGCATCAGAACCACCTGCAGGCCTTGCTTAAACACAAATTGATATACTCCATGCCAAAGCTTCTGATTTTAGCAGGTCTGAGGTGGATCTGAGAATATACATTTTAACAAGGTCCCAGGTGACTCTGATGTTGCTGGTCTGGGGACTACACTCTGAGAACCACTGCTCTAGTAGATTTCTCAGGAAGGACTCATGGGCTCAGTATTCCCTGAATTTTTGTATGTTTTAAACTATATTCTATAGCCTTGATATGAAGGACAGCTAGATAGAACATCCTTGGCCTACACTTTCTACCCCTGAGTTTCTTGGAAAATGCTGCTCTACTCTTACCTTACTTTGTATGCTCTTCCTGAGAAGTCTGATGTCAGACTAATTTTCTCAGCCATTACATAATTTGTTCTTTTTGCTTGAGGTCCTGAGGAATCTTCCTTTGTTTTTTTTTTTTTTTTTTTTTTTGGTGATATGCGGGCCTCTCACTGTTGTGGCCTCTCCCGTTGCGGAGCGCAGGCTCCGGACGCGCAGGCTCAGCGGCCATGGCTCACGGGCCCAGCCGCTCTGCGGCATGTGGGATCTTCCCGGACCGGGGCACGAACCCGTGTCCCCTGCATCGGCAGGCGGAAAAGTGGGTCTTTTTGATATACAGATTTAGGTTTTCTTTATTTCGCGAAACTTTTCTTGGATTATATCTTTAAGCATTTGTCTGGTTCAAATATTTTGTTTTTCTTTTTTTAGAGATTCCAATTACATGCTGGATCTTTGTTGCCTGTTTTCCATTTCAACTACTTTCTCTAGAACCCTTTTACTGTCTTTCTTTACCTCATTTAAATTCTTCTTTGAAATTCAATGCTTAAATGTTCATTTCAACATATTTCCCTTAGACACCTTGTAATTTATTCTTTATTTATGATTTCTCCTATTGCTAGGCATTTCATGGATAGGGATCCTAGTTTGACAGTATTTCCTTCTGTCAGCACAGTGAAGTTCAGTTTATTTAATGGATGATGTTGAGTCATCAGGGGTCATAGGGAGTAACTGGCATGTCTTCTGGTTCTTTTCCATTTCTGCAAAATCTTCAATTTCCCCGTTACTTTCCTTCTTCTCTTTACTTTCAGGGATCTGAGGGGCATCTCCACTGCTTTTTTCTCCTTCTCCTCCAGAAGCAATGTTTTGCCAAGGCTGCCTCCTCTACTCCTGCTAATGTTCAAATTCCTTCCCTGTACTCAGTGCTGTGAATTACCAACTCCCCAACCTGACCTCTATTTAGACTTTTAACACTTTTAGATTTTCTCTTTCTAAGAGAGATTTTCACTGTGCTTCTTCCAAGCCTCCTGCTCCCCTCTCCTCTTTTCCACAGAGATTCTAAAGACTCATCCTCCACTCTCCATATTTGCAGCAGTGACAGGAGCTCTGTTTGAAATTTTGTTTATTTTTCTATTTACAGATTACCTGAAGTTTGTGGTATCCTTGGTCTCCTATTAATGCTATAAGAATAATTTCATGAATGTGTTTTCTTGTGCTCCTGGTTGAATTAACAGGTTTTGGGGGAGGATATGCAGAGAGATTAGGATTTAGGCAGCTGCCATTTTCCCAGTGCTATTTGGAACTCAGCACAACAGTTTTTCACAAGAGTAAAGTTATGCTTTAAGATACTGAAAGATTCTTTAGCTTTGTAATATATTTTGAAATTAGGAAGTGTGATCAGCTCTGTTCTTTTTCTGTTTGGGATATTTAAGGTCTTCTGTAATTAAAACATTATGATATTGGCATAATGACAGACATACAGACCAATGGAACAGAATAGAGAGCCCAGAAATCAGTCTATGCAACTGATCTTCAACAAGGGTGCCAAGAATACATAATGTGGAAAAGACAGTGTTTTCAACAAATGGTACTCAGAATACTGGGTATCCACATACAAAAGAATGAAATTGGATTTTTATCTTATACCATACACAAAAATCAACTCAAAATGGATTAAAAACTTATATGTAAACTTGAAACTGTAAAACTTCTACAAGAAAACATAGGAGGAAAGGTTTAGATATTGGTTTTGGCAATGATTTCATGAATATGACACCAAAAGTACAATTAACTAAAGCAAAAATAGGTAAGTGGGACTACATCAAACTAAAAAGCTTCTGCACAGCAAAGGAAACAATCAACAGAGTGAAAAGTCAATCTAAGGAATGGGAGAATATATTTGCAAACCATATATCTAATAAAGGGTTAATTTCCAAAGTACATAAGGAACTCCTTCAACTCAAGAGCGAGAAAAACAAAAACAAATTTTAAAAAAGAACCTAATAACCCGATTAATAAATTGGCTAAAGATTTGAACAGATATTTCTCCAAAGAAGACATGCAAATGGCCAACAGAAAAGATGCTCAATGTCACTAATCATCATGGAAATGCAAATCAAAATCACAATGAAATGTCACTTCATACATGGTAGGGTGACCATTATCAAAAAGCAAAAGGCAAAAAAGCAACAGGTAAAATTAATTTTAATAAAATTTTATTTAACCCAATATATCCAAAATATTATCATTTCAATGATAATGTAATCAATATAAAAATTATTAAAAAGATATTTTACATTCTATTTTTCATACTAAGTCTTAGAAATCCAGAGTGTATTTTACAATTACAGCATATTTTAATTCAGACAAACCATATTTCAGATCAGATACACATATGGCTAAAGGCTACCATGCTGGACAAAAGTAGAGTTTTGTGCAGAGGTGTGAGATGATCTGATTTATATTTTAACCAGGATTCCTCTGGGCCTATCTTTACATGTAGAAAATGAGAGTAGTAATTTCTACCTCACAGGGGTTTTGTGATAGTGAAATGGGATAATATATATGAAGCATAGAGCCTCATCCTTGGCACATAATAAGTAATCAATAAATATTAGTTTTCTTCCCCTTCCTACATAATGAAATATTAGAAAAAAATTTTGCTTTGCACAATTTTAAAATATAAATCTGACATGAAATTAATTCATTTACTACTAATAATTAATAATTCTGAAAACTTATGGGCTACAAACCGCTATAATACTGAGTATGCATACAGACAAAATATGTTATGCCAGACAGAAGGAAATTGAGACTAGTGAAGGAGACAAATACTTAAAAACCTAACATTGGATAAGCTTTAATAGAGGTAAGAACATATGAAATAAAACAGGAATACTCATGAAAAGTAATTAAAAATTGCAAAATCCAACCTACATTACACATAAAGTCTATTACTTGCCAATGTCTTGCCTTTGGCCAAATACTGAACTGGACAGCTCTGAAAAATGCTTGTGATTATTATAGTTAAGAATTAACAATGCTTTATATGGTGTTATACGGTGTTAGAGAATGTTCTGATTTCATTCTTTTACATGCAGTTATCCAGTTTTCCCAGCACCACTTACTGAAGAGACTATCTTTTATCCATTGTATATTCTTGCCTCCTTTGTCACAGATTAATTGTCCATAAGTGTGTGGATTTATTTCTGGGCTCTCTTTCTGTTCCATTGATCTGTGTCTGTTTTAGTGCCAGTACCATACTGTTTTAGTTATTGTAGCTTTGTACTATAATCTGAAGTCAGGGACTGTGATTCCTCCAGCTCTGTTCTTTTTTCTCAAGACTGTTTTGGCTATTTGGGGTCTTTTGTGTTTCCACACAAATTTTAAATGTAATTGTTCTAGTTCTGTGAAAAACGTCATTGGTATTTTGAAAGTGATTGCACTGAATTTGTAGATTGCACAATGGAATACTGCTCAGCCATAAACAAGAATGAAATTTTGCTATTTGCAACAACATGGATGGACTTGGAGGTCATTATGCTAAATGAAATAAGTCAGACAGAGAAATGCAAATACTGTATGATATCACTTATATGTAGAATCTAAAAAATACAACAAACTGGTGAATATAACAAAAAAGAAGCAAACTCATGGATATGGAGGACAAACTAGTGGCTACCAGTGCGGAGAGGGAAGGGAGGAGGGGCAATAAAGAAGTAGGGAGTTAAGAGGTACAAACTATTAGGTATAAAATAAGCTACAAGGATATATTGTACAACGTTGGGAATATAGCCAATATAGTATAGTAACCATAATTGGAATATAATCTTTAAAAATTGTGAATCACTATATTGTACACCTGTAACTTATATAATACTGTACAGCAACTATATTTCAGTTAAAAAAAAGAACAATGTCTTATAAAATAAAACATTATTAATCAATGGATATCAAATTACCTAGACAAAATTATTTCTATTTACAAATAGAAAAATATAAATAAGAAATACTAGCTTCATTCAATATTATAAACCATACATTATACACCATATGTATACATTAATGGTGCATACAATTGGAGCATTCTTAGGCAGTGCTTTTTATGCTCTCTTATATTGCCCAGGCAATTGTATCAACCTGAATTTTCTAACCTAGAATCAACCTAAATTTCCAGCTATTGTCAGAATAGAGAAAAATCACATTCATTTAGCAATATGTGTTGAAACCTTTAAAATGTTTATCCTTTTCACTGAGTAATTCCACTTCTGCAAATCCAGTATATGGAGAAAAGGATTTCTGCACAAAGATCTTAATCAAAACACTATACTGAAAATTTGGAAACAACCTAAATGTGCAACAATCAGGAAACTGCTAAATTCACTACAGCAGTGGTCCCCAACCTTTCTGACACCAGGGACCCGTTTCATGGAAGACAATTTTTCCACAGACTGGGAGGGGGAGGGTGCAGCGATGGTTCAGGCAGTAATTCAAGTGATGGGAAGCTGCAGATGAAGCTTCACTCGCTCACCTTCCAGAGGTCCCCATCCTCTTTGAAATAAAGTGCAGACCTTAAGGAAACCTGTATCTTAACAACTCTACCAGTGCTTTTCACACAGACACCCAATTTTTAAAATTATTTTTTAAATTAAATAATATTTGGTCATTGTAGAAAATCAGAAAATATAAAGATAAGCAACATTTTTGAAAATAAAATGACCTCATCACCTAGAAACTACTGCTGGCAACATTTTAGAGTATACACAAACAAATACACTCACTCCAGTATATTTTCATTCAGTCCCATGGCTTTAAATATTATCTACATGATGATGACTTCCAAATTCATATCTCCAGACGAGACATCTCCCTAACTCTAGACATAAATCCACCTACCTACTCGACATCTACACTTTCATATCTAATAGACATTTCAAACTTAGCATGCCCCAAACTGAACTCCTGATCTTCACCACCAAACCTGCTCTTCCCGGCTTAACCCATCTCAACTGGCTATGGATTACTGTATAACAACTTATCGCTGCCATCGGGATGCCTCAGTTCTATGCAATGTGGGTCCTTCCTTACAGTTGCTTGAGTATCCTCCCCAAGTAACTAATCCAAAAACGAGAACCTGGCACAATGCCTTTTAGGACCTAGCTTTGAAGTCAAACATCATCACTTCCACCATAATTTATTCAATAGAAGCAAGTTACTAAATACAGCCCACACTCCAAGGGAAGGAAATTAAGTTCCTCCTGTTGATGAGAGAAACATCAAAGAATCTGTAGATGTATTATACAACAACCACAACATCTCATTTCATGGCAATTTCATTCTTCTAGACACTCAGGTCCCTGGAGTTATCCTTGTCTCCTCTGTCTCACTCTCACCCCTCATCTAATCTGTTAGGAAATCATTCTCATTCTACTTTAAATATATATCCAGAGTCTAACCATTTCTCTCCACTCCCACTGCTGCTACCACTACTGTTGTGTAGGACATGTCCACCTGTCTCCTGAATTGCTGAAATACCCTGCTTCTACTTTTGACCCTTACAGTGCACTCTTCACACAGTGTGATCCTTTTAGAATTTAAGTCAGACCATGTCTCTCCTCTGCTGAAACCTTGCACTGGCTCCCCATTCTCTCAGAGCAAAAGCCAAAGGCTTCACATGGAACTGCAAGACCCTACATCAGAGGCCTCCAACCGCCAGGCTGTGGACCGGTACTAGTCCACCAGTCCTGTTAGGAACCAGGCCGCACAGCAGGAGTTGAGCGGCAGGCGAGCAAGCAAAGCTTCATGTGCCGCTCCCCACCGCTCCCGTTACTGCCTGAACCATCCCCCCACCCCAGCCCCCGCCCTCACCGGATGGTAAAACTGTCCTCCACGAAACCAGTCCCTGGTGCCAAAAAGTTGGGGACCGCTGTCCTACATAATCTGGCCTCATCACCACCTTGATCATTCTGCTTCAGCCTCCTTGCCCTCCTCACTACTTCTGTCTTTACTCCAGCTGTTCTTTCTGCCTAGAAGAGTCTTTCCTCAGATATCCACTTGACTAATTCCCTCACCTCTTCCAAGTCTTTGCTCAAGTCCCACCTATTCAATAAGGTCCATTCTGATTACTTTATAAAATGATATAAACTGCACAACTCCCATGCTCTCTCCGGATTTCCCTTACTCTGCTCTTTTTTCCATAGCACTTTTAGCCTAATGTACTTTAAATTAAATTAACTGATAATTGTCTTTACTGTTCATTGTCTGCTTCCTCTTACTAGAATATAAGTTCCATGAGAGCAGGAATCTTGATCTGTGTTGTTCATAGATGTATCACAGATGTATCCCAAATGCCTAAAGCAGTGCCTAGCACATAGAAGCTCAACAAATATGTGTTGAATTAATGAAGAGACATAACTTTAAAAAATTAATTTAGAAAACTTTTTCAGTTAGTAAAAATACGTATGGTGAACATCTTCCCATATGACTTTAAAGGGCTATTCAGTATATGACTACACGGCTATATCACAATTTACCTAAACAATTTCCTTTAATTGGACATTTAGATAGTCACCAGCTTTTCTCATTTATAAATAATGTAATGAACATCTATTAATATGTTACATGACTTATTTCATTGGGAAATATTTCTAGAAATAGAAATGCTGGGTCAAACGATGTGTGCATTCTTAAGGATAAGTATATTATATTGCTTTTACCAGCAATGCATGAGAATGCACATTTTCCCACCTCCTAAGATGGGTTATTAACGAATTTAAAACAGATAAACCTGGATTCCTATCTGGGTACTGCCATTAATGAGCTTAAAATTATTATATCTATAAAACAGTGATAATAATTGCACCTACCTCCCCATTGTTTTGAGGATTAAAGGAAACAAAACATATGTAAAGCACTTAACACTGCTTGACACAGTAAACGTTCAATAACATGTTACGTTTATTTCTACCATTACTGTGACTTGAAAGAAATCAATTGCAAACTGCCCTGAATATTATTACAGGACGGCAGTCTGTTACTATAATAAAGTATTTCTTTAAAGCTCAACTTCTTTTTTAAGCATTTAGCAACGAATTACAAATATTCCTAATACAATGAATATAACTAGAAGGAACAATATTACTACCTCGATCTCTATATTTGTTTTCCTTTTGACAGCGGGAAACCATAAACAAAGTTTTGCATTCCCTGTCGTCAAGGAGGCAAGACACCAGAGGAAAGCAGGAAAACAAACTCTGCCAAGTGAGCCAACTACACGTCGTATCTCAGTCTGGTCAGCACGTCCCGCTCGCCACTCCTGGGGTGGCAGACGGTAAATTAAGGATTCACCAGGGACTCCGAACAGGGCTGCCGTGTCTGAACAGCCAAACTATGGCAACTTCATTAAAGCATCGTTGGAAAAAAACACTGAGAGTCACAGCGAAGGCTCTGCATTGCCTTTGAAACGTACACCAGCGAACACCACCCGTCAGCGCGCGCCCGAGCGCGCGCGCACACGGACACACACGCACATTTTGACGCCCTCTGTAGGGCCTAGCTTTTCGCCTGACCCACCTCTCAGGTCGGAGAACTCGTTCCTGTGCAGGTGCTGACCCGGAGGTCAGTCACCTCCTAAGCCTCGGCTCAACCCAAATGTCCCAGGGAGGTTTGCTTTGATGGCCTTACATTCAAACCTACGCCAGACCCACAACCCCAAGAACCTTGACCCCCAAGAAACCCTAATAACGACCGTTAAGCCACTCCGCGTTTCTCCCTGTCTAGGGACAGGAGACGCGAACCCGGATAAGTGGGGCAGGGTGGGCGGCCGCCCGGGCGCCCGCACCGCCCCCCGACCCCCGGCCGAGGCCGAGCGCGGGTTCGGGGCCTCGGCGCTTCCCGCGGACGCGCATCTCTGCGCCACGTCGGCCCGCGCCCCCGCCCGCGCCCAGTACCCACCGAGCTCTTCGTGCCCAGCCGCCTCGGCCGCCGCCGGCGCCGCAGTTTCCATCTCTCGGGGGTCTCCAGGACGCCGCCGCCCCGGGACGCGCGCTCCTGCCGCTGCGTGGCCAAGGCCTCCCCGGCTGAGCGGGAACCGCGCCCGGCCCAGCGTACCGCACCCGCGCGGCGGGGAGCATGCGCAGTGGGGCGGCCCGGCCCGGCCGAGGCGCCGGGGCTCGAGGAGCCTTCTTGGGGCGCTGGGTTGCGGCCGATGAGCAGCGCTCGGGGTAGAAGACCCGAGTGAGAGGAGGTCCGGCTGCAGAAGGGCAGGGTAACGGGAGAAGAGGGACGTTTTGGAGATAACTGGGGGTAGTAACTTAGAGCTGGCAGAGACCCAGGCCTATAGCTTTCTGGTGGGGATGGGGGTGGGGAGGGTGTCTTTACAGATGACCACGAGCTTAAATTCCAGGACCCCATCTACCTGCAAGGCTTTAGCATTCTGCAAGGCACCTTGAAGAATGCAAAGTAGGAGGGAATTTGCCCCATCCATGTTGGAGTTCTGACTACTTGTTTTTCCGTCTCTATGCCTCTATTTAGAGTTAGAGGGTGCCCTCAAGTAGCGTTTCATTTAGTCAAATAGTTTAAGGATTTTTCAGTGCCCTTCAGATACTTGACGTTAGCCGCACTGTTGAAAGGAAATTAAGGTTAAGAGTAATTATACTGATGCAGTGTCAAATATTCTTAAGCACTATACATGCATTGTCTTATTTAATTAAGATGACAAGCCTGTGCAATAATTCTAATGTGTATATCCATTTTACAGGTGTGGGAACTAAGCGCACAGAGCTAAGTAACCTGTCCAAGGATAATAAAGTAGTAAATGGCAAAGATGGAATTCTATCTGCAGCCAGAGCTGGGGCTTTCAATATGCAGCTGGCCCCTCAGGTGGGTACATCAGTGGATGAAGCAGGCTTTTGGATAGAATGAAAGTGCTTTACTTGTGAAATTGCTCTTTTTTTTTTCATTCCATAGTTCTTTAAAGCCAGGACATAAGACCTTTTCTTTTTGTCCGTTATATTTCAGTAGGGTCTTCTGAGGAAAGTTGGTTTGTTGTTGTTTTGATGGGGGGGTGTCTAATTTCTAGGATCACTGATATAACTACATGGTGATAGTGATAAATATTTAAAATGCTAAGATTTTAAAAGTATGCAGTTACATAATATCTGTATCTTTCCTCCTGTTGCATCTTCTGTGAGTTTTACTAGCGGTTTGCCAAAACCCTCTGTTTTCCTTAAATCAACCCCAGTCATTCACAAACATACACTTGCAAGCCCCAAAGAAAGGTTTTCTGTAAAATGTTCCTGTCACATAACAAAGATGTAGGGGAGATAGAGAAAAAAGAACTCTATCGTGGTAGATCATAACTAGAGGAATAGTCCCTAAGCCGTATTGGGGTGGGGTACCTAGTTACAGATCAGTGGGAGAGAAGACAGGCACCAGATAGGTAACTGTCCAAGAAACCACCCATTGTAGTGAGAACACTTGGGGCAGTGTCTTGAAAGAGCGACATTATCCTTTGAGTGTTAAAAGGGATCACAAGCCATTGTCCTCTAATCTCAGCATCAGGAAAAGCAGATCTGGCAGTGTGGAAGGGAAAAAGGTGTGACCTGTAATGGAGGCCTGGGCTGAGGCAGGCAGCCAGGCTCAGTGTTTTTACAGACTGATATGGAGATAAGCCAAGGGATAGGGATGATCATAAAATTCAAGAAAATTATATGGTTTCATATTGCACTGCTTGGAAGATATTTACTATGACTTCTGCTCCAGATCTTGTAAATTGGAAGAGGGTATAGGGAAAAGCTATATTAGAATAAAGACATTATAAAGAACCAGACTATTTGAACCCTGGTGATTCCTTTCTTTCTTTTCCTCACTTTAACTTGCTGGATCATATGTCAATTACTTCCTCCTTTGTAACGACCATACTTTGTTCATATCTCTGTTGTAACATCTCTCCCCGTGCATTATAATTATTTCCCTGTCCGAATCTTCTGCTATACTGTGAATGCCTGCAGGAGAGAAGCTGTATCTTTGTATGCGTCTCTTTGTCTCAAAAGGCCTAGCAGAATGCCCTGCATGTATCAGTGGTTCAGTAAATAGGTGTTGAAAGTTGTTGAATATAGCCTCATGGATACATGAAGGGAAATATTTAGAAAGTTTTAATTTATCCAAACACATTTATGGAGTACCTCCCCTGTGCCAGGGACTATGCTAGGTGCAGGTTCTGTAATGGCAAAGAATATTGGTATGAACTGGAGTTCATAATCTAGTATAGGAGGATGCAAAAGAAAAGAACTAAACAAGATATTAACTATGTAATTACAGTGTTGGTGAAGAAAATAGTAATAGGGTGCTACTGGAGAAACTACTTCAGATTGAGTAGGCAGGACAGTCTTCTCGGAGAACATTTAAGCTGACACCTCAAGATTAGAAGGAGTTAAATGTGTGCAGAAAAGCAGTTCAGTCTGTGAGAATAGCCTTCATTCACCATTTCACAGATGGAGAAATGGCTGTTTCAGACATGTTGATTTGAGACACCTGTGGAACGTCTAATAGAATCTTTTATACAGTAGTTAGATCTCAAAAGTTTATTCATGTGTAAAATAATATTTCCAACCTCACAGTTTGTTGTGAAGATTTAATGAGATAAAGTATTTAGAACTTTAATCCATTGCCTAGTTCACAGAAAGCATCAAGTAAACTGAACATATTAATTAGGAGTTATTTATTGTACTAGAGAGAGGGACCAGCTTAAACTAACTTAAGACAAAGGGGGACTTTAACGAGGGTACTGAGATCCCCAGGACAGAGATTTGACTGGGGTCAGGAACAGCTGATCTTGATGCTTCTGAGACTCTGTCTCCTTCTCCTGCCATTGCTTTTCTCTGTGCACCTGCTTGTATATCTGTGCAGTTTTTTGCTGCAGAGGTCCTCTGCTTCTCAGGTTTACCTGGCAGGAAACATGGTTCCTAAACCCTTGCAATTTCTGTAGTTTACAGTTCAGGTGTCCAGAAAGACACTAGTTTCTTTTTTTTCAGTTTCAGTTTTTTAATTTCTCAGGAAAGAATTGTGATTAGATCAACTTAGATCAGGTTCTCACCCCAGACTAGTAAAGTGAGGGGTGAACAAAGTCATACATGTGGTAGGTACTGATGAAATTATCGCGGATGACAGTGTGAAGAAGGTAACAGTTTCCAAAAAAGAAAAGCTGAGCAGACCAAATCCTTAGCATTTACTCTATTTTGATTCCCCTCTGTGTAAAATATTATTTATTATGTATCTTAAATATGTTTTATCCTCTTACGTTTTCAATGTATATAGAGATAATTTCTCACCATTGTCTAGTTAATATCCACCTTAATGACTTTTGTATTCTGTTGAAGAATTTAGGAAACATGCTGACCAGCACTGGTCCTCTTAAGAGTTTCTTTGTTGGAGTAATTGTTGCTGATAACCATACTTTTATTACCAATAAGTTTGTTTTATTTAACTCTTTATGACTGATTTATTAGATTAAAATTAACTGAAAACTGTGCCTAGGAGAAAGAGAATGCAAGTAGTACAAGATAACTAAAAAAACCTGATATTCTCAAATAAAATTTTTTTAAAAGATAGTGCATCCATAAAACAAGAATAGAATGCCACAGAAAAAGGAATGTTCATGGAACAAAAAGTAGAACGAAAAGACGAAAAGAAAGGAAAATAGAAAAAATAATAAAATTAAGGATTTGTCTAGCAGGTCAAAGGAGAAGGAAAAATCAAAGTAATAATACAACAGAATTTCTCCGAATTGAAGGGTATTTGTTTCCAAATTAGAAGGATTGCCCAGTACAACACTGAATGCCCAGTAGAGCAGATGAAAACAGACTTAAGCCAAGACATATCTAAATTGTAAAATTTTAGAACACTGAAAACAATAGGGAGATCCTAACAGCTTTTTGAGATTAAAAAAATGAATAGGGCTTCCCTGGTGGCGCAGTGGTTGAGAGTCCGCCTGCGGATGCAGGGGATACGGGTTCGTGTCCCGGTCCGGGAGGATCCCGCATGCCGCAGAGCGGCTGGGCCCGTGGGCCATGGCCGCTGGGCCTGCACGTCCGGAGCCTGTGCTCTGCAAAGGGAGAGACCACGACAGTGAGAGGCCCTCATACCAAAAAAAAAAAAAAAAAAAAAAGAATAAATAAAAGGTGAGGAAGGGATCACATTCAATTGCAGTTGCATCTAACTGCCCAGTAGCAACAACAAAAGCTGGAGGACAGTGGAGCACTGCATTACAACTTCTGAAGTAAAACATATCCAACTTAGAATCTGATACCTAGCCAAACTATCAATCAGATGAAAGCATAAAATAAACACATTTTAAGATATATAAGAGCTCAAAAAATATACTTCCTATGTTCCTTCTCTTAGAAAGCATGGGAGGAATGCTCCATCAAAATTAAGGAGTGGGCTTCCCTGGTGGCGCAGTGGTTGAGAATCTGCCTGCCAATGCAGGAGACACGGGTTCGTGCCCTGGTCCGGGAAGATCCCACATGCCGCGGAGCAACTAAGCCCGTGAGCCATGGCCGCTGAGCCTGCGTGTCCGGAGCCTGTGCTTCGCAACGGGAGAGGCCACAACAGTGAGAGGCCCGCATACCACAAAAAAAAAAAAAAAAAAAAAAAAAAAAAAAAAAAATTAAGGAGTAAACCTAGGAAGAAGTAGACATGGGATCCAGGAAAGCAGGGATCCAACACAGGAGAGGTGAATCCCAAGGAAATGCCAAATGCCAGGGTCCCAGTTGTGCAGCAGTCCTAGAGAGTAAGCAGTCCAAATTGGGGCAGGAGAACAGAAGGTACCAAGAAGGGATACCTTCAAGAACAAAACATTGATAAAAGAAATACAAGTACAGTGCACCATTTTCCTTGGCAGTGAATAATATATGTCAAGTCATACTAATAAAAACACAAAACATAACTTTAACAGATAATGTATTACAACTCTGTTTGAAGATGTGGGTGAGGTGGGGAGAAATATTCTCTATGAAGGCTGTGTAAAAGAGCTAAATTCTCACTTTTCAGAGTTGTGAGAAAATAGATAATATCTAAAGCTGAAACATCAATACTACTGTAAGAGTGTTATTTACAGATATGGAGGTAAATACCAAATGAAACTATCAAAGGAGTTCGAAGTGGTTGCCTCTTGAGAAAGGGAATTGTAGGGAGAACTGGTTTTTCATTATGTCTTGTTTGATTCTTTGAGTACATGATAAAAACAAACACTAAATTTACAAAAAGGGAAAGCCATGGTCCCTGCCCAACACTAATTTTTGTCAAGACAGGTATTCAAGAAAGTCATCTATATGTGAAGTTTATTATTTTTTAAAATTTACGTTTTCCTGTTCTGTAGTTGATTTCAAATACTTCATTTTTAATGTCAGTTATCTCTGTGACTGGGGAGACAGCAGTTTCAGAATTTACATTTGAATGACTGGGAACGACTGAAGAGAGGAGATTTTCTGAAAAGTCCTTTGAAATTTTATAGTCAAAATGAGAGGGACCCTTCTTGTGAAAGACTGGTGGCCTACAAGAAATAAAGTTTTTAAATATCAATTTACCCAACTACTGCTACATTCTACTTTTAGATTATTTATATGCAAAATTGTATCACCATCATAAATTATGTCTTTTTGTCATTTGGATTGGGAAAAGGTAAATTCTCCACACAGCGTGGCATTTATTGAAGACTCTGAATTGAATACTTGTTTCATTAATGGACCCAAGAAGGACTCCCTAGAAAAGCATGACACTTCAGGACAAAGGGAACCCAAATGAACTGGGTGTCAGTGGAATTACCATTAAATCCCAGATCGACCACACTTAGGGTCTTTTCCCAGAAAGCTGAAGCAATACAGTTAAGCTTGTGCTTGAAACAGACCCCTGAGCATACAAGACAATATTATTGGAAAAATCCTCTTGACAATAAGCAGACAACTGAAATACATTTCTGAAAATGTTCAGAAAGTCTACATTTATAAAGCTTTGAACATTTCTGAAAAATTCTTGGATTATTTGCCACTCACCCCTACAAAGGTTGAGCTAGAATTTGAAACCTGCTCTGTGTATTCTTTTCTTTGCTGTAATAATTATAATTACATACCACCTAGGCACCAGGCAAAATACTGTGTGCCTGAAAGCGTTCTCCACTTGTCTTCCATTTCCACCTCAGATCCTCTTTCCCACCTTTTCCATCCTGTCCTGGGCCCCAGAAAGCCGTCCTGTATAGAATGCTTCAATGGGCCTCCAATTAGTTTTGAGGTTTGGAGATAGTGGAAGGAGGTCGATCCTAGGACAGAGGTGAAAGAGGTCAGGAATTCATTTTTCTGGTACCCTCCTTACTAAGTCTCTACAGGTTGGCTGCATCCCTCTAAGAAAGTCATAGCTTCTGTCCGGCAGCCCTCTCCAGGGTCCATGTAAACACTCCTTCTTACTGCCTTTCCAGGCATAGAGGCAGGAATGTTCCTCCTCCCCACTGCCTGCCCTCAGATACTACATCATCCCCTGTTGATGTTCTTGAAAAACTGTCCATATCATTGTAAATAGTTCCTCTCCTCAATTCTCCTCAATTAGCACTTTGTATGAGTATGTATGCATATGCCAGCTGTTTCCTGGTGAGACCTTTATAACTGCACATACATAATCTCATTTATTTCCCTAAGAAGACTTCATGTATTATCTCCATTTTACAAATGAAGAAACTGAGAGTAAGAGAAGTTAAACGATTTGCTCAAAATCCAATAGTAGTGTCAAGTTTCAACTACACTGTCTCTAGAAACATTTATTCAGACGATGGGAAATCACATCCGTATCCCAGAAAGTTCTTAAAATTTGGAATCCTGTATGGCTTTCATTACCACCTCAATAACTTTCTTGGGGGTGGTTATTGATTCGGGCCAATAATTGTCAGGTAGGAGGGCAGCAGTTAGTGAAACAGCTGTTGCCTTGATTTTGGCGAAACACTCAGGCTTCTGACCAAAAGAATAAAGCATGCTGGGTAGAGCAGTATATGGGTACCAAGTGAGGGCCCCTATCATATGTCACTCACTCTGCCTATCCATCTATCACCTCCAGGCTCTTCCCCTTTCTTCAGGGCTGTCAAGTTGGTAATAGAATTTTCTGCAGTCCCCTCCTCTCATCTTCTCTCCCCCATGTCCAGTTCCTGGAGGGCCCTGCTGAGGATATACTGTCCCTAGGGCTGTATATTAAATTGTAAATTATCCTGGAAAAAGTGTCCATGGAGGCTCCATTTTTCTGCCATTTGGCAGTGGGGCAAAGATGGGGTTAAAAAGAGGGGGTAAAATGGTCCCTTTAACTATATTCTTGTTCTTTACCTTTTCTTCTAAGTCATATTTTAAAAAGGTAAGAAAATGAGTTCTCACATCACAATGGTCTAGTCAATTTTGTTGAAAGTAGTCATAGTAATAAATGTAACAACAAGGGAATCTAACTTTCATGGAGGCAAGCCCCACGCTAAGTGAGTTTCACTCATAAATTACCCCATTTACCCTGTACAGCAACCCTATGAGGCAGGTGTTGTATTACCCCATTTTTTAGCTGAAAAAAACTGAGGCTTAGATTAAGCAACTTGCCCAAAGTCCCACAGCTGAAAACCAAGTTCAGTTGCAACGCTGGGATGCATGTTGCAAACCACTGAGCATCCCAGCCACTTGAGGGAGGGCCTGACTCCTTAGCTGGCAGGTTGTGGGTGCATTTCCACGCTGCAGGCCACTGGTTGGTGGTGTGATTGAGTCATTAGTGCGTTGTATATATTGTCTGTCCGTTCTCATAGAGCCAATGAAAGGTAAGGAAGATCCTCAGGAAATCAGGTAATTGAGCTTCACTGCTGGGGCTTAACTCTGACATAAATGTCAATACTCACATATTCAACGATGTCCTCTGAAAATATTACCCTGTGAAGGGCAATAGAAAAAGTGACTTATGGCAAGTGCTAGGAAGCACACACCTATTTTCCCACCTGTTATTTATTCCTTTTGGTATTTAATATAAATGGTAAGAAGGCTTAAAACTTGTACTTAAATAAATCCCAGGTGTCCTTCCAAAAGGCTTAAAAGAAGAAGAGTGCTTTCAAAAATGTGCTTCTTTCCATTTTAAGCATTATGTATTGGTTAAATATTAACCTACAAGGAAGTTATTTAACCAGCGTTGTCTTCTAATGAAACTATTGTCATGCCAAGTACAGAAGTCTGGGTTTTCTCTGGACACTAAGAATTCATTATCCTCCCGTGTAAAATTTAACTTGATAAGCCCCCTCTGTTTCCAGATTTTAACAGCTGGGTCTAGTTTGGGATTTGATTTGATAGGCCATACCTGTCAGCTTTTGTGTAGCCTACTTTTTATCACAGTTCAAAGGGAGTATGTGAAAGACTTACTTATGGTACGTAGGTCACCCGAGACACGTGTCAGGCCTGAGGAATCCTAGAATTTCCACTACTTAGAACACTCTCCACAGTGATCTGAGGAGCTTGCTCACAACTTAATAACATTGTTGAGTGATACCAGCTACATTGGGAAGGAGTAGAACCATACCTCACTAGGGAAATCTGCCTAGGAGATGCTGATCCCCAGTGGACCTCATTAGAGAAAATAAATACACATAATCTGCTTTTTCGTAGTAAAAAAGAGTGGCATGGAAGTTAGAAAGTTTCCACTCAGGAGACAGGAGATGTTCCAGCTAGAGGATTGCATTCCAGCTCATGTCCTCAGAAGTTTATGAGACAAGACATCCTTAGAAAAAGGTACCCTTTTAAAGAGAAAATGTCACCACCCTGTTTCCTTTAAGGCCAAGCTGGTAGCCAACCACATTAGGCTCCACTTATATGGTTCTGTTCCTGTCAATTTTGTTTCTCAGTCATAATAGCCCATAATTGTTCATTGTTTGATTTTTCCCTCATAAAATGGCTAAGCACTTTGACCTGATTTTCTCAATAGACTGCATCCATTTTATAATAAATTAGATCAGTGATTGACTTCTTAAAGATGGGCCATTGTATTAAGTCAGAGAAGTGAGAAATTGACCAAGGAACAGTTCATTTTGCATAATAAAAATGTCTCCTAATTCATCCTCTAATGAGCTCTTTGGATCTACATTAATTGTGTCAAGAAATTCTTTACCATCTAACAAGTTTGACTTTATCTTTATTGGCGATCATTCAAATGTGGCTCTTTAAGGAAATAAAAGACAAAGTTATTTATATCACAACACTTAGGTTTTTAAAACTAAGGCTCTTAATAATAATCTTTATATACATGTCAATTACCACAACTTGATTCTGACATAGAAAACAAACTTACGGTTACCAAAGGGGAAAGGGGGGGAGGGATAAATTAAGAGTTCGGGATTAGCAGATACACACTATATATATATAAAATAGGTAAACAACAAGGACCTACTATATAGCACAGGGAACTATATTCAATATCTTGGAATAACCTATAATAGAAAAGAATCTGAAAAAGAATATATGTATGTGTTTATATATAAATATATAAACTGAAGCACTATGCTGTACACCTGAAACATATATCAATTATATTTCAATTAAAAAATGTAAAAACAAAAAAGCTTGATTCTGGAATATAGCTCTCCATGCATAAAATTTGCCTCGCCTCATACCTTCTGGACTTGGACTAGTACAGTAGGAATTGGGACAGAGTAGACTTTCCATTCATGGCAGATAGGTTTTCCATGCATAAGAGGGTACCTCCTGGAGTTGACCATAAATGACAGCCTCGTGCTGTACAAAATAGTGCCTTACAATTGCTATGCATGTTCCACAGCTTGATTTCCTTAAGCATGTCCTGGAAAAATGAAGCCACTAGCCCAAATTGGGCTGAATTCCAGGTTGTTACAACTGAATGGTCAAAGAATTTCCTCCAGAAAAGCTGCTCTCCTGTATACTATCCAAACCAATGGAAGAACATGTTGTTAACTGCTGCTATTCACAGGAATTGGTTCCTTGCAGAACTCTTGAAACACATTTAATGGGTTTATAAAGATTTGCTGCTGAACCATCTACTGTCTTTGTAATTATCTTCTTTTACTGTAGAGAAAGAAATATAAACCAGGAATCATTTAAAAAGTGTATTTTACAACAGTGCTTTCCACCAGGTCTAGAGTAACACACAAGCATATCTTAATACCTTAAGTGAACGTTCCTCAAGCAAATTGCTATCCCCATGCCCCCATTTTCCCTCCCCTTCCACAATTTATTAGTATCATTGCTATCACAGATTATTCATTGTCCTTTTTCTTTCATTGAAATACAACTTTTAACTCTGCACATGGGAACCTAGCCATGTGAGCTGTATGACTAGACTCTGGCCAATGAGATCTGAGCAGAAAGAATAAGTGCAGCGTATGAGTCTTGCCCTTGAACCATGCAAATAAGGGTAACACGCTAGGGATGAGAAGCCACCAAAACAGAAGGAGCCTGGGCCCTTGATGATTTCCTAGAGTAGAACTAGTAACATCATCTTGGACTTCTCTGTGCGAGAGAAATCTTATTTGAATCATGGTTATGCTGGGTCACTGTCACCCACAGCTAATGAATACAAGCTTTCATTCAGATGACTATAAGGTTTACGGTAAGTCAGATGAAGAAAAGTTTACAGACTCTTAGTCAAGTCTATGTTAGCCTGATAATGTCAGCAGAAAACTTGCTCCACACAAATCCTCTGTGAAATTTTGTGTTTGTCCAAATAGACAAAGGAAATCAGTTTACTTTTCTGGTTAACTTGGAATTTACAGAAATACTTACCAGAAGTCTTGATAGAAGGATGCCTCATTACTTGGAGAGCAAGAGAGCTTGGGCAGTATCACGTTCTATTGGTTCACTTCTCAAAGTTGGGTCCATGGACCAACAGCATCCTTGTCTTTTAATGAAGAATCTCAGACCACACCCCAGATCTACTGATCAGAATCTGTATTTGTAAAACAATACAATGTGATTGGTGTGCACATTCAAGTTTGAGAAGCATTGTTCTAGGAAATAACATGAGAGAGCCTGGTGGAATTTCTGTATTCTATAACAGTAGTTCTCAAAGTGTAGTCCCTAGACCAGTAACGTGAGCATCACCTAGAAACTTGTTAGAAATATAAATTCTTGGCCCCCACCCCAGACCTACTGACTCAGAAATGCTGAGGGTGTATCCCAGCTATTTGTATTTTAACAAGCCCACCAGGGTGATTCTGATGCATGCTAAAGTTTGAGAGCCACCATTTTAAAGCAGTATTTCCTAAAATTTGTTTTTGGAATAGTAAAGTCAATGTAAACAAATGTCATGTGGAAAGTGTTCCATGGTCAAATAAGTTTAACAAAACGAAACAGTTTTATTTAATGCAGAGTTTTCATAGTCTCTAATATGTTACTGTGCCTGGCCATATCCAAGAGGGTGATACAGAATGCAGTATTTAAGAAACACACTTGACATCAGAACCATTTTTCATGAATTAACTCTTAGGACTGGTGTTCCAAACTTTGGGAAATGCTTTTCTGTAGTTTCTCAAATTTGCTGAAATATTTTCAGGAGGATACAGTTTACAATTGATTACATTTAAAGCGAAAGGTTCCAGAGAAGCCAGTCCAAACTCCAGGATTATTGTTTCTTTACCACTCTCCTTTCCAGGCATCTGGCATCAGGTATAATCACTGAGATTCTTTATTCCTTTTTTCTTACAACCATTCTCATCTTCTGTCCTAGGCTTACAGGATTTGGCATCCCCTAAAACAACATAGGGAGCCCATTCAGCTTGAGGATTATCTAACATTTACTGAGCACTTACTCTGTTCTAGGCCTCATGCTAAGTGCTTTCTTATGTGTTATCTCATTTAATCCTCACACCAGCCCTGCAAAACAGATGTTATTATCAATATTTTAGAAATAACTGTTGCTCAGAAAGGAAGTGAATCCCAAAGCCCCATAATAAGAACTAGATCCAGGACCCCAATTCTGATCTGATGGACTTTAAAGCTTCTACTGATTATACCATTTCCACTGCATACTTCAGGCTGTCAGCATCACCCTGCCGGCTAAAATATTGACTCCATGCCCCTGTGTCTCTAAGCAGTCTGATTATCCATACCAGATTAGGATAGGGCTTTTTGGTAATGTGTTGAGAAATAAGGGAAAGCTCAGGTAATTTCTGCTGAAGTTAATAGCTCTTCCATTTGGAACAAACCCAGGATGGTTCTACATACAAAATAAGCTTCTCAAAATCAACAAATATTCATTGATAATTGAGTCATGTGCGTGGAGGAGGGACAGTGGTTCATTTTCCCAGTTAATTTGGGAAGACAGAACAGTCCACGTACAAGAACACTTACCCACGCACAGCTGTATATACCAAGGGCGGAACATCTAGACTGAACAACTTCTCAATGTGACAGGGGTTAAGAATAAGTAGAGGTTGGGCTGGTGATGCATTTCCCCTTAAATCTCAAAATCTGTAGTAGAGAAGGTATAGCAGTTCTGAGGAAGTGGAAAGTGATGGCCTTTGAAGGACAGTGAGAATACTTACTAGAGCACTTCACCTCTGACCGAGCCTTGAAGATGAAGTCAGGATTTGGAGAGGCCCTAGGATGACCACTTGGCTGGAGAGTCCAGAAAATTATGGATGCAGTCAGTGTGACGAGCGCCCCCCACAGACACCCCCAGTTCAGGTGTACAGGAAGAGTCCATGCCTCCCCATTGTCACAGGGCCGAGGACGGTGTTTACAAGAAGAGGCCTGACTCTCCTCAGCCGACCCAATGCATGACTTGCTCTTTTAATTGAGAAGTCTGCTCTTAATGTTAGGTCACAGTACAGAGACTTACTGAATAGTTCAGTCACTTCAAGATTAATCCGGCACATCCAGAGGATCTTTGTACTTGCTCTAGGATTCACACCTTCTCTTTTGGCACTTACCTGCCTCGACTCCATTTCCCATGGGATGACCCATGCCCTGATAGCACAGGTCCCAGTTTGCCTGGGATAGCCCCAATTTACTCTGTTGTTTGGAATGTCACAGTTTGAATAGTAAGTTTATGGCCACCCTATGCACAGTGCTAGTCACCTTCCAACGTGGGAGCATGTGCCAAGAGAGCCACTCTTGTCCCTTGCTCCAGCGAGTGGGATCTACATTTCTGGTACTGTTCGCAGGGACATAATGCCATGGGCCAATACTGCCACCCCTCCCAGGAGTGTGGATTTGGGTAAAGCCACTGCTCTTTGAAACTCATCCTTCGAAAACAATTTAAATAGCCACCTAGCTGACAGTAAGGACAAATTATAGATATTTTGACTTTTAACAGTATGTTACACTTTTCAAAAGAGCACTGCTAACACATCAGTCACAAATTCTGCCCTTGCTCGACAGCTCTGGTCCTGAATTCTCAGGAAAATCTGAGTACCTGTTATTACCACCCGGTGAACTGTTTCCTCTTTACCGGGCTCAGAAACAACTAGGGAGGTGCGCTAAGCAAATGTCAGACGTAAATGTTACATTAAGCAAACAACGGGAGGGAAGAGTACATGACAAGGCAGGAGCAGCTCCACACTGCACAGCTGTTCCAAGGGCAAACAGACCATAGTGTCCTGGCAGACGGTATGTACTCAACCAATGTTAATGTCTTCTTCTCCCAGCTCTGACTGGAAATTCTCTTGCCACTTTTAATTTACAGGGCTCTTAGTCAGGCTTCTCCCCTGCTCAGCTCTGAGGCAAAACATGCTGGGCATGAAGCCTGGAAATGCCCCTTAACATCTGGTTCTGGCTGGATTGGCAATTAACATGGATCATTTAGAACCCAATTTAAAAGAGTAAAAATTTGTTGAGAATATAACTGTGAGCAAGACTAAGTGGGGACTGTAGGGGTTTTTTTTGTTTGTTTGTTTTTATAAATTTTATTTCTTTATTTTGGCTGCGTTGGATCTTCATTGCTGCCCACGGGCTGTCTATAGTTGCGGGAGCAGGTGCTACTCTTTATTGCGGTGTGTGGGCCTCTCATTGCGGTGACCTCTCTTGCTGCGGAGCACGGGCTCTAGGCACGCCGGCTCAGCAGTTGTGGCTCATGGGCTTAGTTGCTCTGCGGCATGTGCGATCCTCCTGGATCAGGGCTCAAACCCATGTCCCCTGCATTAGCAGGCGGATTCCTAACCACTGCACCACCAGAGAAGCCCCGACTATAGGGTTTTGAATATGATGTGGTCCTTGACCAACACAGAGTTCATCAACAAGGTTGCACTTACCAGGAGAGGTGAGGCTGGTACAAAAATAACTGGAAAATGAAATAGAATCTGACAGGTACCCTAAAAGGAGTAGAAACAAAGGGCAATGGAAAGAAAAAAGCAGGAGAGAGTAGTTTTGACTTAGGGGAAGGTAAGGATTCATGGAGGTAGAATTTTAAAATTTATATCATCATAATAACAACATCCACTAGTATTTATGAGGGCTTTTTTATCACTGAAGAGCTATTCTAAGTGCTTTAAATGTATTTTTATCTAAATGAGTCTCATTTAAGCTTGCCCTTGAAGAAGAGGCATAATTGAGAGAAACAGAAATGGAGAAGAAAGTGTATTCCTGGTAACAAAAGCAGACTAATGAAAGGTATGACACATCAGGAGGCATTCAGGAAACAATAACTGTTGTAGTCAGTTTTCGACAGACTGGGATATGTAAGGAATCAGGGAGATAAGGCTCAAAGCAAAAGTTAGTGCCTTAAATATCACAATAATAAATCTGAGGTGTTTTCACTAGGCGTTGAGGTTCCATTACAGCAATGACTCTTAATCATCAGAATCCCATGAGGAGCTTTCTCAAAGTACACAGGCCCTTGCCCCAGTGCCAGAGACTAAGTAAGTCTCATTTGCAGTTCCGTTTTTCAAAACTCCTGGGCAATTTGGGGAGACATCCCAGTTGAGAACCACTAATCTGGGAACTGCTGTGATTCGATTTTAGCTCTAGGAAGACATAAGCAGCAACGTAGAGGAGAATCAGGTGGGACACAGCCTAATCTCGGGGTGCTGAGTTAAGAAAGCCCTGCAATACAAGTGAAGTGTGAGGAGGCCTGGTGGGAGGTGACAGTGGGCATGCTCTGCTGAGGTGAGCATAGCACAGTGTTAGAATCAGCTGGGTCTGTGCATTGGCCGGATGGGAGAAGGGAATGAGATAACTCTGATATTGAAGCTCAGGCTAAATTGGTTTCTACTGGTTGGTTGGTACTAGTCCTGGCAGAGATGGAAAAAACAGAAAAAGAATCATATTTGAAAGCTCAAATGATGAGTCTGGTTTTGAACATACTGAATTTGAGGTGACTCTGGGCAACCTTAGGTGAAGGGTATACCAGACAATCAGACATGTACATCTAGCCCTCATCCCTGGAAACCCGTCAATCCTGGCAACCTAGGAAAGTTGGTCACCCTACCACCCTTAAAGAAAAGAGCACAGTGACCTTAGAATGACCATTAGATAGCCTCAGATTTAACACTTTTAACGGTTCAAAATCCGTTCTAAGGAGATTTTTTCACTCTGATCCCACTGAAGGATAGAAGAATAATTATTATTAACAGTAGCTATAATAATGCATTCATTGAGCAATTGCTACATTCCAGGCAATGTGATAAGTTAATGCAACAGTGTTGTGAAATTAGTAGTATTATTCCCTAGCAAATGTCTAGTTCCAGTGCCATTTATCTGGACAAAAGTGAAAATCAAGAAACTAACAATTTATTCTATAAATTACAACCAAAGTAATTGGTAAACTTAGAATAGGAGGATACTCCCTTCACACAAATTCCTGTCCTAAACCAATAGCACACATCAGTTTTTATGGTGGAATGCTAGAGGCATTCTACTAAAGTCAGGAAGAAAACAAGACAGCTATCACTGTTATTATTTAATTTTATCCTAGAAGTTTTAGACTCTAAAATAAGAATATTTAAAAGATTAAATAAATAAATATTGGAAGGGTTTCAACATAGTTAATAGTTGCAAATCATGATTGTTTACCTGGAAAAGTTACACAAATCAGATGAAAAACTGCTAGCTCTAATAAAAGACTTTACATATATATCCAGAAGAAGATGTTTTAATAATAGTAACCACTGGGAATTTCTAGTTGAGGGTTATGGTGGAGTTTTATTTTCTTCTTTTTCTTGTGTTACAGATGACATGCTAGGGATTTGATGGGACCCAAAAGAACTATCCTGAGAAATTACCCTTCTCAGCAGTAACTTTCCCTTAGTGCTATTGAGTGCAGGCCTTTGAAGAAAGGGGATGTAGGGATTTAGGACAACCAGTCTTTGAAGGCAGGGCAGGGAGTTTCATTGTCTGGACTGGAGGTAGCCCTTTTATGTTCAAGGACTCCAGAAAGAGGGAACTGCTAGACAGGAGAGGCCCCAGGGAGAGAAAGTGGTTAGAGCTTTGGGTACGTAAGCTGCTAGACTCTTAAGCCTTCCCTAACTCAGAGGTCCATAATCATTCCAACCCCCGAAGGAGCTGTGCTGGGGAAGACGAAGCACAGAAGAATTGTATTTAGTGTGGTCATATAATTTATTGACAAACGTGGGACATTTTTTGTGACTGGAACAGGATGCAATGATTATGTTAGGTGTCAACTGAGATGGTCAAGCAGCATAATGTGCTTTGTGAATGCACATTGGGCCAGTGCCAGGGGCTGGGGTGTGCTTGTCCAGCCTGGCTGCCACTCTGCAGTGGTTGTTCCTTCTCATGGTTCCAGCTGACCTTGTGGGATCAGGCTCCTGGTGACTTTAGGAGTCTCAGCTTTTCTCTCATGGAGACATTGTTTGCTAATTCTTGGGTCCATATTGCAGGGAAGAACTGCATCAAATATATATTCATATATACATGTGAAAGTGCACATATATATGTGTGTGTGTGTGTGGGTGTGTATGCACACATGTATATATCTGCACTTACATAAGGAGATATACTTAGCTGTATTTTTAAACTTTCATCTGAGAACATATGCCATTTCTATAATAGTAGTACACTGAATTTTCCCAGGGCACACCAGTCTATGGGTAGAAATAAGGCCATCTTCTCATTAATTCCCAGTTTTCTCTGGCTCATTTTCCCACCTGCCGTGACCTCCTAGCCCCTGAGAGTCAGTAGGAGGTGTTATATGTTAACAAACTCCACTATCTGAACTGCCCCGAGCTGCTGTGTCAGGAGCCAGCATCTCTGTTGCAATTCTACTGAGCATAGTGGTTCTCTCTGGGTGCCAAAGCTGGGCAGCATTGGAAACTGGTAACTGTGGTTACAGTGGGTGCCTGTGGGGAATAGGTGTGCGAGGGAATACTTACTTTTTAACTGTATGCCCTGTTGTGCCTTTTGAAATTTTCTCTGTATTTATAGCATTCTTTCAGATATAGAAATAAGTAACAAATTTAAATAGCTGTGTAGGTAGCTGTGTAGGAGCCAGCTAGAATGCCTCTCTGGTTTCTGTGTTATATTCTGGTAGAAAAAAACCAAAGCAGGCCTGCTTGTGCATCAGCGTGTTCCAAAACTGCCCTGTCATTTTACTTCTCAGCCCTTGCTCTCCGCAGGGCCAAGACAAGCATTTAGAAGACATTTACGGGACAGAATCAAATGCCAGCCACTTGCTCTAATTCTCGCTTCCTTCTGATGGTTAAGGCTTTGTGCCACAGTGAGTCAAACTCACTCTGCCTGGCTTTTCAGCCTCAGCCCCTGAAAAAAAGACTCCATTGAGTCACTTAGAAACTCACCAAACATTCCCAAGATGAGTGAACCACCAACAGGGCACCCGACCAAGGGTTAACATGAGTTTGAGGAAAAAAGGTTTTTAAAAAACGAAAAGTGCTCTGAGAAACACCAATTATAAATGAAGTTGTTTGTACAACCCTGTAAAGGGCTCTTAGTATGCTTAGCCAAACTCCTCCTTTCCCAGGCAGGGTAAACTGTTTGGACATGTTTATGTAGTTAGTGTTACGGTTACAGGAGCAGCATGGGGAAGGCGTAGCTCTTCATTAAAGGAGGAACTTTCTGTCCCTGAGAAGCCTCTAAGAAGTAGGGTTGTCTCAGGGGCCCTGAACACATGTAACAATGCCTGGCATGTAGCAAATGCTTAATAAACGTTAACTTTTAAAATTATTGTTGTAGTTGTTTCCATAAATTCAAGTGACTTAGAATGTCAAAAACTAAAATTCATTTTAAAAATCTGGAGTTTTGGTCTCTCAGGAGACCAACAATGACATCTCAAAGCCGTGTATCATCATTTTAGCAATAATTACTCCCTCCAGAATGGCAGGATCTTTCAGAAGATTCTGAGACCTAGTTGTTGGAGAGGAACAATGATTAAGATAATACCATGGGCTCTGCTGTCACCTAGTGGAAAATTAGATTATTATAAGCTGTTCTCAGTTATAACCTCATTGTGATAATTCCCAACTGGCTCCCATTGACTTGCACTATACAGTTCATCACAATTACAAAACACGACAGAGTCCATGTCTGTGTTGACACGCTTTTTTCTTTTTTTTTTTTAATCCTCCCAGAAAGCAAAGGCGCATGATCTTGTGTGAGCTGCCCAGTCAGAAACCAGTGGCTGTAGGGAATGTTCTTGGCAACTTCCAGGTCTCCTGGTCACTAGAACATTGCCGGATCCTGAGGACAGAGGGTCTGGCACATGGTAAGCCTTTGACAAATAACTGCTGGATGAATCTTTGCCACAATCATAACAGACCGAAACAAACAAACGAAATATGCGTACAACAAACAATGAAAACGGGAAGCTACTTAATCACATTCCCTTTAGAATTTTTAAAGTGTTTTCATATATTAAGTTAGTCTCAGAAGAACCTACAAAATAAAGTATATTTTCCCATTTTAAAGACGAGAAAATTGCTGCTCGGAAGGATAACACATGAGGTCAAGCAGAAAAATCTAAGCTGTCTTCTGACTCCAAATTCTGAGTCCTACCCATATCAGTACAATGCTTTGCAGGATCCTGTGGGTGGCTCATCAGGGGAGATATTAGGAAAGAAGGGAAGATTCTGGTTTGTTTTTGAGAGAGGAGAGGAGAACCCTATAGAAGAGAAAGGGCATCCAGGACAGAAGGCAAGACCCTGAGGACCACAGGCTATGAGGTAGGAAAAGACACTCTTTTCCCCCCTTAGGGCTGGCCCCTCCACTGTGTGGAGATCCCCTGCCCATGGGTTCCTCGGGGCTATTGCTAATCTGGGAATCTCCCCTTTCCACTTCTGCAAGTTTCCATGGGCAAATCCCTTCCAGCTTTAAAAATCAAAATTAAAAATCTTCCTTCACCCAACTGTCACTATGATTCTACAGTTTTGCTCTCATTGTCTTCAAAATAGGCTTAGCGGAATTGTAGACTCAGCAGTTTCACTCCCAATGCACCCAAGCTTGATTTTGACACCAGTCCCACTGCCTTCCCCCTGGAAACTGCTGTTGCCCAGGTCACCAAGGACCACCTACTTGCCAAATCCAGTGGACTTTGCAGAAGTCTGCTTTACTCCTCGGGGCATTCACTGCTGGCCATGGCCTCCATGCTGAAATTCTGTCCTTCCACAGCTCCTGAGACATGGCACCCCTGGATTCTCCCTTCATGTGTGCCACTTCTTAGTCTCCTTCATTGTGATACTCTTATTCTCCAAGCTCCCCCCAGAAAAACTCAAAGGAGTATCACCACCTGACAATTCCATGTCTTAGCCTAAACCTCTCCCCTGAGTCCCTGTCTCATTGGATCTCTTGGAGACACTGTAAATGCACTGAATCCAAATCGTGCCCATCACCTTCTCTCCACCTGCTTCCCAAGCCAGGGAAGGAAAAGTTATCCACAGAAAAGTGTAATAGTAAAACAAAATTAGTGGAAGACCTCTGGGCTTAAAGGGAAAATAATGTCATCTTGTTGGGGAGAGAACTTCAACTAAAGACTTAAAAAGACTTAAAAAATTTGTTTCGCCTTTCTCTTTTGCAAAAGTTTCAAGCTTATAGGAAAATTGCAAAATTAGATCAATAGATTCTCATATATCCTTCACTAAGGTTCCCCAATTGCTAATACTTTGCCACATTTGCTTTATCTCTCTCCATACATAACTATATGTATATATATTGTAATTTTATTGATGAATCATTTGAGAGCAAGTTGCAGATATCACAACCATCTATTCCTAAATACTTTAGCATCTATCTTTTGAGAAGAGAGACATTCTTTTACATGGAACAATGATCATTTAGAAAATGTAATGATGATATAACACTATTATGTAATAGGCAGTTCATATAAAAATTTTTAGCAGTTGTCCCAATAATGTTCTTTATAACAATGTGGGGTTTTTTTCCCCTAATTGTTCACCCAATAGTGAATTGTGGCTTGCATTTCGTTGTCATAGCTCTTTAATGTCCTTTAATCTGCGTTTTTTTCCCCAGCCTTTCTTTGTCTCTTCTGACGTTGATATTTTTGAAAAGCATAAACCACTTGCTTTATGGCTTATTCTTGAACTTGGGTTTGCCTGATAATTTTATCATGATTAAATTCTGGTTATACACTTTTGGAGGAATGTTACATAAGTGATGTTGTGACCTTGGTGCATCTTATCAGGAAACATGTGATACCAGTTTATCCCATCGATGATTACTTTGCAACAGTGTTGCCTACTGTAAATGTAATTTTTTCCCTTATAGTTAATAATCTGTGAGGAGAAATTTTCAGAATGTGTGAATATGCTCATTCCTAACCGAGTTCCACCTAATCATTTTAACATTCCTTGATAATTCTTATCTAAGCCAAATATTGGTATGATGGTTTAAAAATGGTGATTTTTCTCTCATTCCTTCTACATTTATTAGTTGATGTTCAACTATAAAGAAAAGCCTTCCTGCCATCCTTATTATTTGTTTCTTTTTCTTTTTTTAGTATCACTAAGGACTCATGGATTCTTGGTTGGTTTTTTTCCCCAATGTGTTATAATCCATTACTATCATTATTCTTTATTATTATTATTTTGCTCAAATTTTCAATGATTTGGCCAGTAGAAATCCATCCATGCTTCTTCCTCTGTCTTTTTTACATGCCCCATTTTTTGTACATTTTAAATTGAAGTATAGTTGATTTACAGTGTTGTATTGCAGGTGTACAGTGAAGTGATTCAGTACATATATACTGAATATATATATATAATATATATAAATATTCTTCTTCAGATTCTCTTCCATGTAGATTATTACAAGATACTAAATATAGTTCCCTGTGCTATACAGTAGGTCCTTATTATTTATCTATTTTATATATAGTATTGTGTATCTGTTAATCCCAAACTCCTAATTTATTCCTCCTCCACCTTCCCCTCTGGTAAACCATAAGATTACTTTCTATGTCTGTGACTCTGTTTCTGTTTTGTAAGTTCATTTGTATCATTTTAAAAAATTCTACATAAGTGATATCATATGATATTTGTCTTTCTCTGTCTGACTTACTTCACTCAGTATGACAATCTCTAGGTCCATCCATGCTGCTGCGAGTGGCATTAGTTTGCTCTGTTTTCTGGCTGAGTAATATTCCATTGTATATATACACCACAGCTTCTTTATCCATTCATCTGTCTTTGGACACTTAGGTTACTTCCATGTCTTGGCTATTGTAAATAGTGCTGCTATGAACACTGGGGTGCATGTATCTTTTCAAATTAGAGTTTTTGTCTTTTCCTGATATTTTCCAAGGAGTGGGATTGCTGGATCATATGGTAATTCTATTTTTAGTTTTTTAAGGAAGCTCCATACTGTTCTCCACAGTCAAGTCCCATATTTTTAAAGATTTTCTGCACACAAAATGTTCTAGTCTTATCTTGTACTTTTGACTCAGCTATTTTTAATGGGGAATGATATTTAAACACCAAGAGCTACATGCTAGTGCTACGTCTGTTCATTGCTACCAGGGTAGCATTACTTCTAGGCTTTTTCAGCAAACTGACCTGGGAAATATATACACATATACAGATTATTTTTTAATTTTTTAAAATTATGATTTCATACTGATATCTCTAATTTTAAGCAAATAGCATAGGTTCCTCCTTAGTTCTCCCCATTCCATAAATTGTACTTCCTTTTTCCCACATGAAAAACCTGGCCCTCCAGAAACATCACTATATTTACTCATTTGCTCAATCCTAAAATGCACACAAAATAGTTTCAGAATTGCTCCACCCATATCACTACAAAAACAATATATGTTTGCATTTCTGTTTTTCGTTCAACTGAGGGTATATATCTAAGTACTGTGTTCCAAATGACTTGAGTTTATTCTCTTTTTACCCACTTCTATGTAGTTCTGTCATCCATTTGATATACTGTTAACTTAATTTGTTTCTGTTTTTATTTAATTCAATTTTTATTCAGTTACTCTCCACAAACTTTTTGATTTAATTTTTTTTATAAACTTTCTTTTTTTAAAAAAATTATTTTTACAGCTGTATTGGGTCCTCATTGCTGCGCGCGGGCCTTCTCTAGTTGCGGTGAGCGGGGGCCACTCTTTGTTGCGGTGCGTGGGCCTCTCATCGCGGTGGCCTCTCTTCATTGCAGAGCACGGGCTCCAGGTGCGCGGGCCTCAGTAGTTGTGGCTCGCGGACTCAGCAGTTGTGGCATGCGGGCTTAGTTGCTCCACGGCATGTGGGATCCTTCCAGACCGGGGCTCCTGCACTGGCAGGCAGATTCCCAACCACTGCACCACCAGGGAAGCCCAAGATTTAATTTTTAAGTATGCAAAATACTAACATGCTTCCAAAAGTTAAAAAACTGTATACAAAAAAATAGTATACTCAGAGAAGTGTCATTCTATCTCCTGTCCTTTCTACCCCACTCTAGGTAAACATTTCCCTTAGTTTGTGGTTTATCTTTCCTAAGTTTCTTTTTTGCAATAAATGAAGTTATGTGTGTACATTTTTTTCTCTTCTTTCGCACAGAACACGCAACATACTCAATATATTCTTTTCTGCCTGTGGAATTTGTAAAAAGTACAAGTTGGAGCTTCTACTTTTTCTTAAGGGTAGGAAGGCGAGGTCAGTGGTTTTCATGTCAAGGAAAAAAACTTAAATGGTACTTTCTTAAATGGAAAAAAATTGTCTAGACCTATGGTTCTCACAATATGATTCTTGGAGCAGCTTCATGGCAACACCTGGGAACTTATTAGATGTACAGATTCCCCAGCTGCATTCCATACCTACTGAATCAGAAACTCTGGGGTTGGGCCCTCCAGATAATTCTGTTGTGTGCTAAAGTTTGAGAACCAATGGTCTAAGAATAGCCTAGGAAAGAGGAAATTGAGAAAATAACATCTACCGTTCATTGAGTGCTTGCTTGGTACCAAGCACAGGTATAAGCATCTTACATACGTATATTCCTCATACAACCATCATGATAGCCCCAGTCAGTAGAGCTGTTGGTTATTCCAAGTTACAGATGGGGAAACTGTGGTACAGGTTTGAAACCTGGGCAGAATGGCTTTAAAACCCATAAGCTTAGCCATTACTCTATGCTGCTTCTCAGCTTAGCATCAGATAAAATGAGAACTAAAATTCTCTCCATAGCAGAGTAGTAGACTGGCTGCCTGGAGGACAGGTAACAGGTGTCTCTGGTACTGAGAGAGTTGGAGACATGTTTGGCTTGAGGGAGGTGAAAGGAGTCCAGGAAACGATGGCAGGCAGGGCTTTGTGAAAGAGCTGAGATTGTCACAAGCGAGATAATCACTGTAGTGGGGACAGCAGAGGGTCTTTAAAGTCAGTGCCTTCTACCAGTTGATTGCCATTTGTTTCCCATCTTGTGTTTTGCTGCATCCCCCCACCATCACCCCGTGTCATTCAGGAGGAGCTAGTGCATGTAACATCCATGGTTGGCAGTGCTTTAGACGGAAGGCAGGGTGAGCGGGGTCCAGGCATGTGGAAAGCAGTGTGGAAAAGGTCAGAAGCTGCGGGAGACCAGGGAGTGAACAGGGATAATGAATTCACTGGGAGCAGGGACTTAGCATCCACGTTCTCCCAAAGCGTGTTTAGTGAAGCCACAAGACTCACCAATGGTACGCTGAGACAGATAACATGTATAGGAAGTAAAAGAAACATCACCCACTTTCCAACCCTGAGCATTGGTGGGAAGAGGCAGAGTAGCAAGCAAGAGGAGAACAAGACGTGTGTGTCCCAGTAGACCTCGTTTGGGTCTGGACTGGGGACGACTCATCAGGTCAGTAGGAGCATTACCGCCCTTTCTCATTCAGGTCTTTGGGGCAGGTCTCACATCTAGTGGTGTGGTCACAGAGGGAGGCCCTGAGATTTAACTCTCCTGAGCCCTTTCAGTTCCCATGTCGAATAGACGCTGAGTGGAAAGCCATTGGGTCTGCCATCAGGTCAGCCATGGCAGGTCACAATAGACGTCAGGAGTAGACTGTCAAGCCCACAGGCTAGAGGGAGAATGTGGCAAAGACTTGGGTCTGCTGGAGGACAGGAGGCACTTTGCAAGAGACACCTCCCTGGAGACTGCAAGAGGGAGAGGACTCACAGCTTGAGGACCTCGACTCTTGCCCCCGCCTCACATCCTATACCACCCCACCTGCTTTGGAACTGAAACAGAGGTAAGGGAGGACAATCTGAAAAGCTGAGCATTTTGCTGGTGATTCTGAGCATTGCCCGATGGAGAATTGTTTAAAATACTGGTTTGAAAGGAGTTTAAAAATACTGGAAATTTAGTTAATGCTCCCCCTGGCTAATAATTGGGGGTTCCTAAGGACAAGATAGAAACTCTGGACAATATGAAACATTTGCCTTCTTTTCTGCATGAGTTAAGTTTTGTGTGATGGTTTAATTCCCACCTCCCTCACTAAACTGTAAGCCAGCTGTGGGCAGGGACTGTCTGTTTCACCCGCTTGCTCTAGCCCCAGTGAATGAGGGCAGGAACCTGTCTACATTCATCTCTGGTATCTCCAGCACCTGGAGCCCTTCCTGACACATAGTAGGCACTAAATAAATATTTTTGATGTTAAATTTTGCTCATAACTATTGTTTCAGTGATCTAATTAGAAAGAAATGAGAGAAAGATGGGAAAGGGACACAGGTTCATGATTCCCTGGGCTACGTGGGTGACAAGCAGAGACAGAATTCCACAACATGAATGCACATTTTTTCAGCATCGCTATTTCATACATTTTTCAGACATGTAGGACTTAATGAAACTAATACTTTGTATGTGTATAGTGCTTTAAAGCTTACAAAGGACAGTTAATATATATACCATATGATTCTTTCAGCAGTCCTGTAAGATAGATAGGGTATTTTCATGTTTATTTTACAGATGAGCTACGTTTCAAAGACATTAATCAACTAACCTGAGGTTTAATGCCTGGAATGGGCAGAGCTGAGGTTAGAACCCAGGTGTCCTGGCTCCTAGTGCCTCAGGCCACCCAGCAGTGGCCAGGACAGAAGTTTGGGGGACTGGCCAGGAGACTCACTGAGGAAGGCGCTAGCACATTATTCCTTCTAAGGTGCTTTACCAGCATTTAAAGCCCCCTGGAGAGGAGAGAAGAAGTGACGCCAATGAGGAGAATGTTTCAGTTAAGGTGTACCAGGTCTTGCGATGGGGTGATGCGTCAGTATCATGTTCATCCAAGAATGGTTGCTAGGGACTTAATGTTTGTGTCCCCCCACCCCCGCCCACCAAATTCATATCCTGGAGCCCTAATCCCCAATGTAACGATATTTGGAGGTGGGGCCTTTGGGAGATGATTAGGCCATGAGGGTGGAGCCCTCAGGAGAGGGATTAGTACTCTTAGAAGAAGAGACCTGAAAGAGATAATCTGTCTCTCCATGTGAGGACACAGCAAGAAGACAGCCATCTGCAAACCAGGAAGAGAGCTCTCACCAGAATCTGACTGCACTGGTACCCATATCTCAGACTTCCAGCCTCTGGAACTGTAAGAAATAAATTTCTGTTGTTTAAGCCACCCTTTGCTTGGCCTTTGGTTAAAGCAACTTGAACTAAGTCAGTGGTCAATAAGGGGTTCTTCCAAGGCAATGGGAGCAGTGGGGCGGGGTTAGAAGTCTCTTCTTCAGCCTATGTATGAGGAGGAAATGTGGCAATTTCTTCGTGTACCCAAAGTTGTGCCATGAAGATGCAGTTCCATTTTCTTGCCTGGGCTGCCACTTTCAAGAGAGACTGCGAGCCCTTGCTTTGCAGTAGGGCAGGTGGCTGCCTGAATAAGGGGACCATGAGGATGGGGGCCTTTCCCTACTTCCTCAATGAGTCTGCATTGGTAGCGCTCTCACCAGCCTGAAGCTAAGAACCAAAGTGGGTATCAGGTCCTGCCCAATCTTGGCACTACCTGCATTGTCCTCACAGTGGCAGTGTAGCCTTAATTAGCAGATGCTTCTCACCTGGCCACGTGGAGAAGAGCACTGTCCTGGCACTGCTTAGCTAGGATGCAGCATACAGCCTGCATCCTTTGAAAAGAAACACTAGCATTTCTGCCATATAGTGAGATTAAGACTCCAGCCATTCATTCACTCGCTCATTCCCTCATTCATTTATTCTGTTTTGTTTTGTTTTGTTTTGTTTTGTTTCACGTAGCTGCCAGGCACTGAAAGGCTACTCTTTGAAGAGGACTGCAAGAGGTGCTGGGGATACAGAGATTAAAAAAAATTTTTTTTTACATCGTGCTCCAAGACCTCCAGGAGCTTAATACTGAGTGAAAGATTTGAAAATGGCGAATACCCTGTAATGGTGATGAGTGCTTTATATGGTAATGGTGGGAGTGAAGTGTGTAATGCAGGACAGAATCCTTCAGGCCTCTGCTTAAATGTGGCTTTTGCAGGGGTGCCTTCCCAGGCCCCCAGACCAGGTTATGTAGCCTTGGTCACTGGTGTCTCAGAGCCTGTACTTGTCCTGTTGTAACACTCAGCACATTGCAGTGTTATTCCTTGTTTGTCTATCTTTCCTGATAGATGGAACCAGCTTCTCAAAGACAGGGACGATCTCTGTCTTGTTTCTCACTACATCCCCAACATGTATCCTAAAGTATGTTCATATTCACAGTGGGTGCTCAATAAATGCTTATTGAATGAAGACTAACCCAAGCACAATGGTTCTGTGATACTCAAGTGCAAGAAACATTACCTCTTTATATTTCTAAATCAAATCAAATATCAACTTACCAAGATTCACAGCACGTCCAGTACTAGTTTATTATTTTTAAAAATTCTTTCCACCTCCTACAGTTCATAGCAAAATCCCAGGGTTACGAGAGTTATACAGTTGAGGGAAGTGGAGGTAAAGGGCCTTTTGTGCTGTACAGTGAAGCTCTGGTCTTTTGCAACCAGTTGGGCTCACTGCTCTGGGAGGATTACACTATACCCCTCACCTCCATCATTCTGACCCCTGCCAGCAGGACTCCCTTCTAAATCCTGTCCCTCTCCAACACTGCCTACAAATGGTGCACAGGTACTAGGTGAGGCCCAGAACACACACACCCTCTACACTTCCCAGTCCCTGAGAAGTCTTCTCAAGGGCGGGACCACTCCCCACTTTCCCTCCCCTCCCCACTTGGATAATCATCCTTGCTATGGTCTTGGGAGGGGTAGAGAAAAATACTTTCCAAATTAATGCTGATGAATTTACAGCTTCAAAAAGGCAAGATACCAGTTAACTCAACAGCTCTCCCTGTTACCAAATGAATGAATGTGTATTTTTGTGGAGCAGTCTTTTATAAAGACATTCCATATTTCTGTCTTCAGGTAACCGTGCTTCTTTAAGTCAACAAGTACCCATTACTTCTGGGCTAGTAATTTCTTTTGATACCAGAAAAGAATATCTACTTCCTGGTGAGGATTATTGGAGATAATGTCTTTGAATGCACTTTGGGAACCAAAAGTACTATACAAATGTAGAACAGTGTAGGTATTAACTAATGATTTCTGTATTTTACAGCTGAAGGAGAAATGGCATGACAAGTAACCTCTTTGGGGTCCTTTCCAATTCTCCCATGATAGCTTTTTTGCTAAAAACTGTCCTTCACTGATCCATTATTCTAGAACAGTTTGTATTCCCTAAAAAAAAAAAAAAAAAAAAAACACATGAAAACACTATGCTTCAGTGTTTACTTCTTTTTCTTTCTTTCTTACTGGCTCTTAATTCAAACTTGAGATTCTGAGGTACTTCAGCTAACACCACTTGTGAGGGAAGTAGACAAAGGGACTTTGGGGGCCCCTTTTAATTTTAAGATTCCATGATTTATCAAAATGCCTGTATGCTAATGATAGCAAAAGCCTGATTTCTCATTCATTCATTCCTACATTCACTTGAATAATATTTATTTAGCACTTACTCTGTTTATAATCTATTATTATCATATAAGTGCTATTATCATTATAATAGCACTCTGTTTATAATATCAGCATTTCTTATATTCATAATTGGCCACAAACATACCTATGTAATATTCTGATAACACCTGAAATTTAGCTCTCAATCTTCTCCCCACACCACAATCCTCACCACTGTTCCTTCTTCATTGAGCCCCACTCACAGCTATGTTGTGCTTTTCTCTGCTTTATCTCAGTGTCCTTGGATGCCTTGCTGCTAATGTGCCTCCACTTCTGTATCAAGGGTCTTGACTGTTACACTTATTGTGTTTATATTGGTTGTTAGAGGAGAACATTCAGAAATTCTGAGATAAAACAGTGAGAAATAGAGCACTGAAAGAAAAGCCACAGAATAAAAACCTAGTGAGATATAAAATAAAAGTGTTGATCTCAGGGAGTGGAATCTTTTTTTTTTTTTCTTAACCACAGAAATATCAGTTTTGACCTGGCTAAGCACAGAGTTCCATCTGGGGCACATATTCAGGTTTAATGTACACTTTGGCATTGTGTATAGAGAAGGACGATTTAATTTTGAATAAAGGTGGCCCATCAATGGGCTGTTTGTACTATACTCTTATGTTATCTCCCAAGTCATTCCTGTTGTTATGGAAACTGATTTGCTCCCCCTTTTCTTGAATTATGATCCCTAATTCATCTAGTTTGGTGTGAGTGGTCACTTTTTTACAATGTGACCCTGTTTACTAGTCATAGCTTTCATGCAGGAAAGATATCTTCTGTGGGAACTTTAGAGCTAGGATTGGACGGGAGAGAATGGTGGCTCCCTGCTTTCCTGTAAAACTCGGGAGCACTGGGCAGTCAGACACCAGCATATGGATTGTAAAAGCAAAACATGATGCTGATGGAGTAGTAACTATAACTAACATGTGTTGAGTCCCTTCCATGGTACAGGCATGGATGGGAGTGCTTGACAAGTATAACACTTTGACTTCTCATGTGCATTTCCTCAATGAGGGCCCTGAAGCACAGAGAGGTTCAGTTACCTGCTCAAGGTGAAACAGAAGCTAGTGGATCTTGGCTATCATCCCCAGGATTCTGGCTGTTGGATCCATGTATAACCACTCTGCTCTATGACCTCTCATGTTTTCTGGGTCTTGATCCCATCAATTTCTGCCTGCTTTTTCATCATCTAATTATGACCTCACTATTTTTCTGGAACCGTCTGCCTTCCTGCAACCTTGGTTTTGCCCATATCAGTCATTTGAGTACAATTCATTGCCCCCCCCACCCCCTGCCAAACACACACACACACACACACACACACACACACACACACACTCACACACACACACACACACTCTTGCAGCTACTCAGGGAAACAACCCTCCCAGTTCAGTATGGCCTCTAGGAATTTCCTAGTAAGGAGCAGCTCCCTTGCAGAAGTGGGACCTAAACAAAACCTTGGCAATGCAGCATATGTTCAGTTGTTCTAAGTCAGGATCAATCTGGTTCAGGCACAGCTGAATCCAGGTACAGCTTTATCCAGAATATCTTACAATACTTCTTTGCAAATTAGTATTATTATTCCCTAGCAAATGTCTAGTTCAGTGCCATTTATCTGGACAAAAGTGAAAATCAAGAAACTAACAACTTATTCTCTAAATTACAAACAATACAGTTCCAGCTAGGTTTTCTGCTGCTTGCATCCAAGAGACTCTTCACTAACATAGAGAGATGCATTAACGCAGTAACTTGTTGAAGTCACGAGTGAAGATTGAGCCCAGAGCCCATGCTCTTACCTCCTATGCTACACTGCAGGAAGGGGCAGATTTGGAGGTGAATTTGGAAATATATATAAGGTTAGAATTAATAAACAAAAATAAAATAGACTTGAGAACCAGAACAATGTCCATCTAGTGTTTTGTGATGAATCCTAGGCAAATAATGGCTGCTAGAGAAATAAAAGGGATAATATCCTGAAACAAATATATTAGATTTGGTTCCTTCTGAGAATCTGTGTACACAGCCATAACTTTGCATCAGATCCTTTTTATCTGGTGTGGCAAGATCTGTGTCCCTTTAATTTTTTGTGTGAAGTTCTCAGCAGAGAGGCCAGTATAGAGACATTACTATGATGATGTGATATAAATCAATGATTCTCAACCTGGGTGCCACAGACCTGTACAGAGGGGACTTAAAAATATTGCCCAGGGTGTATGAACCCATAGTCATGGTGTCTGGCTAGAAGTCGATCTCAATTAGGCTCTGTGAATGAATGAATGAATGAATGAATATGCACATAAAGCATTACCAATGAAATTACAAATGAAATGTTTGGCTCATATAAATACATTCTACTGTTTGACAGGTAGATGCTATTGTGATTAATAAAATAATAAAATAAAAATTTATTAAAAGGCTTTATTGATTTAATAAAATCTTCCCCCCGCCCATTAACAGATCTCCAAATAACAGCTACTAAAATGCCTAATTCCTGAGGCTAGAAATTTTTTATATTAAAAATGCATCATTAAACTTGGAAAGGTTAGAGGCCCCTGTACAAATTATGTTTCTTGAAAACAGAAATCCATCCCCTTGCATGAGTACATGCAGAGCACTCAAAATTATATAATGAGTAGAATACATGGCTGACAATCATATTCATGAGAATATTAGAGTAGATAATATGAGAGTAAATAATTGTAAATTTATGATTTAAAACCATTTTATTGTCAAATGTAACCTACATTCATACAAATTCATATAAGTACATTTTTCCAAATATTTATAAAGTGAACACCCTGCTGTCACTTGCAGAATAAGAAATAGAACATTACCAGCCTTCCAGACCCTCCCCGCATATGTGTCATGTCCTGATCACAAACCCTCCCCTTTCCTCAAAGATAAACACTATTCAAGATTTAATGATAATCATATCATTATTTTAAAGATAGTTTTTCCTTCAATATATGCATTCCTAAACTAAGTAGTTGAATTTTGACTATTTTTAAACTCTATTTAAATGGAATATATTGTGTGCATTCTTTTGTTTTCTTGCTCAGTATTTGTATGATTCATCCATGCTGTTGTATATAGCTGCAGGTTTTAAAAATTGTCTTTACCCATATTTTTTGCAGTATAATATTCCATACTGTGTCTATACTATAGTTATTCATTCTACTAAAGATGACATTTAAGTAGTTTCCAGTTTGGTGAAATACAAGTTTAACAGAAGCATTTAATTAATATATATTTCATGTAATTACTGATAATGTTTGGGTTTAAATATACCACCTCATTTTGTGCTTCTATTTGTCCCACCAATCCTCTTATTATTCTCCCCTTCATTGTCTTTTTTGTATTGAATATTTTTTATCATTCTATTTTTATTTCCATGAGTTTAGAACATGTACCTTCCATTTCCATTCTTGTAGTGGTTTCCTAAATATTACAACATTTACACTTATATTATAAATCTCTAAAATTAATTAATTAATTAATTAAACTAATTTTAATCTATAATTAATTAACTTTACCTGTCTTCATAATATAACCTTAGAACCGTAGAACATTTTCATCCATTTTTCTAACCCACACAACATAAATGTTATCATCATGTATTTTCTTTATTTTTAAGATTTTTAAAAATGTGATCTATTTTTAGTCTGTATTGAATTTGTTATAATATTGCTTCTGTTTTTATGTTTTGGTTTTTTTGGCCTCCAGTCATGTGGGATCTTAGCTCCCCAACCAGGGATCGAACCCCCACCCCCTGCATTGGGAGGTGAAGTCTTAACCACTAGACTGCCAGGGAAGTCCCCTATCATCATGTATTTTCATTCTTTCTTTGTTTTTAACTTAATGCATTATTATTATTTATACTCACTTATTTATCACTTTCTTTGCTCTTGATTTCTTTTTGCTTCTCAGACCTTCCATCTGGGATTACTTATCTTCTACCTGAGGTATATTGTTTAGAATTTCCTTTAGTGAGGGTTTGCTCATATTGAACTCTGTCTGATGTACTTGAGCTAAAAATATGTCTTTTCTCCTCATTTTTGAAATAAAAAGTAGGTATAATATCCTAGATTAGCAGTTAATTTCAACACACTGAAAATATTCTATGTTCCATTTTGTGGCTGTGTAGTCAGCTTTTGGTCCAACTATTATTCTATTACTAATACTACTAAAAGTAGTATTTTAGGAGATTGGTTCAAGATGGCAGAGTAGAAGGACGTGTGCTCACTCCCTCTTGTGAGAGCACTGGAATCAACTAACTCTGAATAGTCATCAACAGGAAGACACTGGAACTCACCATAAAAGATACCCCACATCCAAATACAAAGGAGAAGCCACAATGAGATGGTAGGATGGGCACAATCACAATAAAATCAAATCCCATAACTGGGGGGTGGGGTGATTCACAAACTGGAGAACAATTATACCACAGAAGTCCACCCACTGGAGTGAAGGTTCTGAGCCCCATGTCAGGCTTCCTAACCTGGGGGTCTGGCAATGGGAGGATGAATTCCCAGATAATCCGATTTTGAAGGCTAGCGAGATTTTATTGCAGGACTTCAGTAGGACTTGGGGAACCAGAGACTCCACTCTTGGAGGGCATACACAAAGTAGTGTGTGCATTAGGGCCTGGAGAAAGGAGCAGTGACCCCACAGGAGACTGAACCAGACCTACCTGCTAGTGTAGGATGGTCTCCTGCATAGGCGGGGTGTGGCTATGGCTCACTGCAGGGACAAGGACACTGGCAGCATAAGTTCTGGGAAGTACTCCTTGGCATGAGCCCTCCCAGAGTCCACCATTAGCCCCATCAAAGAGCCTGTAGCCTCCAGTTCTGGGTCACCTCAGGCCAAACAGGCAGCAGGGAGGGAAATCAGCTCCACCCATCAGCAGACAAGCTAATTAAAGTTTTACTGAGCTCTGCCCACCAGAGCAACACCCAGCTCTACCAACCACCAGTCCCTGCCATCAGAAAGCTTGCACAAGCCTCTTAGGGATCCTCATCCACCAGAGGGCAGACAGCAGAAGAAAGAAGAACCACAATTCTGCAGCCTGTGGAACAAAAACCACACAGGTAGACAAAATGAAAAAGCAGAGGGCTATGAACCAGATGAAGGAACAAGATAAAACCCCAGGAAAACAATTAAAGGAAGTGGAAATAGGCAACCTTCCAGAAAAAGAATTCAGTATAATGATAGTAAAGATTATCCAGGACCTCAGCAAAAGAATGGAGGCAAAGATTGAGAAGATGCAAGAAATGTTAACAAAGACCTAGAAGAATTAAAAAACAAACACCTAGAAGGCTTAAAGAACAAACAAACAGTGATGAACAATACAATAACTGAAATGAAAAATACACTAGAAGGAATCAATAGCAGAATAACTGAGGCAGAAGAACAGATAAGTGACCTGGAAGACAGAATGGTGGAAATCACTGCCATGGAACAGAATAAAGTAAAAAGAATGAAAAGAAATGAAGACACTCTAAGAGACCTCTGGGACAACATTAAATGCACTAATATTTTCATTATAGGAGTCCCAGAAGAAGAGAGAAAGGACCCAAGAAAATATTTAAAGAGATTATAGTCGAAAATTTCCCTAACATGGGAAAGGAAATAGCCACCCAAGACCAGAAAGTGCAGAGAGTCCCAAAAGGATAGGCCGAAGGAGAAACACGCCAAGATACATAGTAATCAAATTGACAAAAATTAAAGACAAAAATTATTGAAAGCATCAAGGGAAAAATGACAAATAACATACAAGGGAACTCCCATAATGTTAAGTTAACAGCTGATGTCTCAGCAGAAACTCTACAAGCCAGAAGGGAGTGGCATGATATATTTAAAGTGATGAAAGGGAAGAACGTACAACCAAGATTACTCTACCCAGCAAGGATCTCATTCAGATTCAACAGAGAAATCAAAAGCTTTACAGACAAGCAAAAGCTAAGAGAATTCAGCACCACCAAAGCAGCTCTACAACAAATGCTAAAGGAACTTCTCTAGTGGGAAACACAAGAGAAGAAAAGGACCTACAAAAACAAACACAAAACAATTAGGAAAATTGTAATAGGAACATACACAGAGAAAATTACCTTAAATGTGAATGGATTAAATGCTCCAACCAAAAGACACAGGCTTGCTGAATGGATACAAAAACAAGACCCATATATATGCTGTCTGCAAGAGACCCACTTCAGACCTCAGGACACATACAGACTGAAAGTGAAGGGATGGAAAAAGATATTCCATGCAAATGGAAATCAAAAGAAAGCTGGAGTAGCAATACTCATATCAGATAAAATAGACTTTAAAATAAAGAATGTTACAAGAGACAAGGAAGGACACTACATAATGATCAAGGGATCAATCCAACAAGAAGATAAAACAATTATAAATATATATGCACCCAACATAGGAGCACCTCAATACATAAGGAAAATGCTAATAGCTATAAAAGAGGAAATCGACAGTAACACAGTAATAGTGGGGGACTTTAAAACCTCACTTACACCAATTGACAGATCATCCAGACAGAAAATTAATAAGGAAATACAAGCTTTAAATGACACAATAGACCAGATAGATTTAATTGATATTTATAGGACATTCCACCCAAAAGCAGCAGATTACACTTTCTTCTCAAGTGCAGATGGAACATTCTTCAGGATAGTTCACATCTTGGGTCACAAATCAAGCCTCAATAAATTTAAGAAAATTGAAATCATATCAAGCATTTTTTCTGACCACAACACTATGAGATTAGAAATCAATTACAGGGGAAAAAAAACGTAAAAAACACAAACACATGGAGGCTAAACAATACATTATTAAATAACCAAGAGGTCACTAAGGAAATCAAAAAATACCTAGAGACAAATGACAACAAAAACACAATGATCCAAAACCTATGGGATGCAGCAAAAGCAGTTCTAAGAGGGAACTTTATAGCAATACAATCCTACCTCAAGAAACAAGAAAAATCTCATATAAACAACCTAACCTTACATCTAAAGCAACTAGAGAAAGAAGAACAAACAAAACACAAAGTTAGTATCAATAGAAAGAAAGAAATCACAAAGATCAGAGCAGAAATAAATAAAATAGAAACAAGGCATACAATGGCAAAGATCAATAAAACAAAAAGCTGGTTCTTTGAGAAGGTAAAAAAAAATTGATAAACCTTTAGCCAGACCCATCAAGAAAAAGAGGGAGAGGACTCAAATCAATAAAATTATAAGTGAAAAAGAAGAAGTTACAACGGACACTGCAGAAATACAAAGCATCATAAGAGACAAGCAACTCTATGCCAATAAATGGACAACCTGGAAGAAATGGACAAATTCTTAGAAAACTATAACCTTCCAAGACTGAATCAGTAAGAAATAGAAAACATGAAGAGATCAATCACGAGTAATGAAATTGAAACTGTGACTAAAAATCTTCCAAAAAATAAAAGTCCAGGACCAGATGGCTTCACAGTTGAATTCTATCAAACATTTAGAGAAAATCTAACACCCATCCCTCTCAAACTCTTTCCAAAAATTGGAGAGGGTGGAACACTCCCAAACTCATTCTACAAGGCCACCATCACCCTGATACCAAAACCAGACAAAGATACTACAAAAAAAGAAAATTACAGACCAATATCACTAATGAACATGGATGCAAAAATCCTGAACAAAATACTAGCAAACAGAATCTAACAGCACATTAAAAGGATCATACACCATGGTCAAGTGGGATTTATCCCACGGATGCAAGGATTCTTCAATATATGCAAATCAATCAATGTGATCCACCATATTAACAAATTGAATAAATAAAAACCATATGATCATCTCAATAGATGCAGAAAAAGCTTTTGACAGAATTCAACACCATTTATGATAAAAACTCTCCAGAAAGTGGGCATAGATGGAAACAACCTCAATATGATAAAGGCCATATACAACAAACCCACAGCAAACATCATTAATGGTGAAAAACTGAAAGCATTTGCTCTAAGATCAGGAACAAGACAAGGATGTCCACTCTTACCACTATTATTCAACACAGTTTTGGAAGTCCTACCCACGGCAATTAGAGAAGAAAAAGAAATAAAAGGAATTAAAATGGAAAAAAAGAAGTAAAACTGTCACTGTTTGCAGATGACATGGTACTATACATTGAGAATCCTAAGGATGCCACCAGAAAACTACTAGAGCTAATCAATGAATTTGGTAAAGTTGCAGGATACAAAATTAATGCACAGAAATCTCTTGCATTCCTATACACTAATGATGAAAAATCTGAAAGAGAAATTAAGGAAACACACTCATTTACCATTGCAACAAAAAGAATAAAATACCTAGGAACAAACCTACCTAGGGAGACAAAAGACCTGTATGCAGAAAACTATAAGACAGTGATGAAAGAAATTAAAGATGACACAAACAGATGGAGAGATATACCATGTTCTTGGATTGGAAGAATCAACATGTGAAAATGACTATAGTACCCAACGCAATCTACAGATTCAGTGCAACCCATATCAAATTACCAATGGCATTTTTTACAGAACTAGAACAAAAAAATCTTAAAATTTGTATGGAGACACAAAAGACCCCGAATAACCAAAGCAGTCTTGAGGGGAAAAAAACGGAGCTGGAGGCATCAGTCTCCCTGACTTCAGATTATACTACAAAATTACAGTAATCCAGACAATATGATACTGGCACAAAAACAGAAGTATAGATCAATGCAATAGGATAGAGAGCTCAGAGATAAACCCACGCACCTATGGTCAACTAATCTATGACAAAGGAGGCAAGGATATACAATGGAGAAAAGACAGTCTCTTCAATAAGTGGTGCTGGGAAAACTGGACAGCAACATGTAAAGGAATGAAATTAGAACACTTCCTAACACCATACACAAAAATAAACTCAAAATGGATTAAAGACCTAAATGTAAGACCGAACACTATAAAACTCTTAGAGGAAAACATAGGAAGAACACTCTGACATAAATCACAGCAACATCTTTTTTGACCCACCTCCTAGAATAATGGAAATAAAACCAAAAATAACCAAATGGGACCTAATGAACCTTAAAAGCTTTTGCACAGCAAAGGAAACTATAAACAAAATGAAAAGTCAACCCTCAGAATGGAAGAAAATATTTGTAAATGAATCAACGGATTAATCTTCAAAATATGTAAACAACTCATGCAGCTCAATGTTAAAAGACAAACAACCCAGTCAAAAAAATGGGCAGAAGACCTAAATAGACATTTCTCTAAAGGAGACATATAGATGGCCAAGAGACACATGAAAATGAGTGATGCTCAACATCACTAATTATTAGAAAAATGCAAATCAAAACTACAATGAGGTATCACCTCACATACAGAGTGAAGTATGTCAGAAAGAGAAAATCAAATATACATTAATGCACATATGTGGAATCTAGAAAAATGGTAACAGATGAACCAGTTTGCAGGGCAGAAATAGAGACACAGATGTAGAGTAGAAACATGTGGACACCAAGGGAGAAAAGTTGGGGGTTGGGGAGTGGTGGTGGTGGGATGAATTGGGAGATTGGGGTTGACATATATACACTAATATATATAAAACATATAACTAATAAGAACCTGCTGCATAAAAAAATAAAATTCAAAAAAAGTATTTTATCTGTGTCAACTTTTAAGATTTTTCTGCCCTTGTATTCTGCAATTTCACTTTGATTTGTCTCTGTTTCATTTATTGCTATTTATCCTTCTTATGATTGTTTATGCTTCATGAAACTATTATTTTCTTCAGTTTTGGAAATTTCTTAGCTGTTATCTTTCAGCCCACTTTCTTGATCCTCTTTTTCTGAAATTCCAATTAAATGTATATTAGACCTTATTTTTTTTAGAATTAATGTATCATTTTATTCTTCATGTTTCTCAATTCCTCTTCCATATTTTCATCTTTTTGTCTCTATGTGCTTCATTCTTTTTAATTTCTTCAGTTATTTCTTCCAGTTTAGTAATTTTATCTTCAGCTGTCTCCATCTCTAAGTCTGTATGCTGAGTTTCTAATATCAAATATATGTATATACACAGACAAACACATATATATATATAATTTCTAGAAGTTCTATTTAGTTCTTTTTCAAATGTGTTATATCCCTTTTCATAGTTTCTGTTCCATAAAATATTTTCAGACTTGTCTTTTATTTCTTTTAAAAACGTCAGCATAGTTACTTTATTATATCTATTTGGTAATTTTGATATTTGAAGTCCTTGTGGGTTTCTTCCCCCTGGTCCAATCACAATGTTTATATAGGTAAAATTTAGTTAAAATGAAAAATGTTAGTTCATTAGTTCATAAAAGTTCATTAGTTCAATCCTTTTTCAAAAGAATTTAATAGGGAACAGCAAGCTGGAGTTAGAAATAATATAGCAAGGGAGTATCACAGACAGGCAATTGATAGACTGATAGGGTTAGCTGGAAAAGCAGAGAGATTTTCCTGCCTACAAAAGATTCTGAATTTTTGATTCTGACCCTAATTATATTTTATCTTCTGCCCTCTCCATCTCCTCCCCCCACTCTGCCTCCCAAAAAAGTGACATCTAGGACAATCTCTCTGTTTTTCTCTTCTCCACAGAGCACTTACTGCTATGACTATGAGATTAAGCCTGGCCACAGCCCTGCAGTTAGCTCTGAAAATAGCCCCTGTGAGCGGCTCAGGATCCCTTCTACCCTTCCATCTAGGGCTTTCTTGTCCCAATTGTACCTGGGAATTGGGGGTCATTTCATAGCTGCTGTCTGATGACTTAGGGGCTCCTGCTTCCTTCCCATCAGTGCAGCAGGATATTTTCAACGTGTAAAGGTCTAGTTAGGCTCATGGGAGTCTCCAGGGTTCTTCAGATAAAAATACAAAAACAGCCTTCCTGGAATTTTCTTATGGAAGAAAGGGCACTTGAGCAACATTTCCCTGATGAGCCATGAACCTCTATAGGCAGCATTCTCTATAATGGCAGCACCTATACAACATCCAAACACTGTGTTACAGCAAGATTTTGCCTATGTGATATCAGGCAGCTGTTCTGAATGAGGAAGATAAAACCTGTGTTTGTAAAGATTTCCTCCCTTGAGATATTCCCATGATTCATTTGGCATCTATGATCTCAACATTAATGTTCAGGCCAATGATGGAAGACTGAATGTCTTTAAGGAGCAGTTTTGAAGGGCTTAACATTGGAAAAGAGAAAAGGGTCATTTCCAAGCCTCATTTTCCTTGACTCTGTGGAGAAAACTACTGGGCACCTGACTGAGGAAACTATTCTCAGTGTATCATCACTTAATAACAAAGATGCAGATTTTACATTTACAGATTATATGTTTAAATCTAGCCTGATGATATATTGTGGCCTGTTTTATATGTGACTCATTTAAACAATCAATGTTGATCACATCAACCTCTTCAAGATAGACTCAATGAAGGAAGTCAGTCAAGGTCCAAAGCATGAGTTATGAAAGTAGTTCTGGAGTTAAATATACTAAATCACTCCCTCAACCCTACAACTGCTCCCCAGGACATTTTTTAAATGGGATATTTTAAATATTTCTCTTATAAAATCAGAAGCTCTGCCAACCCAAGTTCTGAATTTCCATTTGGCAACAATTGAAAATTGTGTAGAGGCCGTGCCCTCCTTGTATGGGACATGTACTCTCTTGCTGGCCTGGCCCCAACTATTCTCTACTGCCTTTCTTACTTGGAAGCATGACATCTGAGGATTTGCTATTTTTTCTCTCTACCCCTTCCCTCATCTATTTTACTTATGGACTCTATATTCATCTTACTTTGCCTCTCTTAGTCTAAATGTTTAATTAGTAAATTAGTAAGTGGAACTGTACCCAGCCATTTGCCATCCCCAATACTTCATTCTTCCTCTTGCCTCAGTTTCCTCTCTAAAGCTAAAATTGTGTCCCTTTTATCCAGATTTCAATGGCATAAACATTTGGCTGTTGGGAAAACCACATAGTGTGGTTTACCCTGAGATCTATACCTTCTGGAGAGAGCCTCATTATCTTTTTATGAATTTCAGGGATTTATATTATCCTTTGCACAGGCCAAGAAAGTTACATGGGTCCGGTAAGTACCTTCCTGAAATAAAGGAAACTTAGAGAGTCATTTTATTAACTTTGATGTTTACTTCATGTGATCTTTATTAGAACATTATCACTCCAGGTAATTCTGTTAAAAAAAAACCTGACCCCTGCTTATTCCTTAACTGTTGATAAACCAGAGGAACAGTGTTCAGCTTTGTAGACGTTACTATTTTAGAATTGGGAGACAATTTCTTAAGCCTCCATCTGGCATATTGTTGGGCAAGGCAGCCAGTCATCATAAAACAGTCCTCTGACCTCTGGCTTTGAAACTGTGTACACAATGCTGGGGAATAAAGAGTTCTTTTCCTCTGCTTTTATGTATTCAATTTGAATCACACTATTATAGGCTATTTTAAGTACATGCTGTGGTTGATCTATTATTTTCTAGTTAATTCAAGTTGCTTCATCTGTGCATGTTTTATTTCCATCGTGTGGCTAGTGGCTACTTATTAGAGAGTGCAGTTCTAGACCATTGATTCTACTCAGGTCTATGTAAAAGATTGAAAGTAAGAGAAACTTAAGGGAAGGTCACTGGTAGGAGACTATGGCAGTAGTCTAAGTTTGCAAGATCATAATGACTTAGATCAGGCTGAGAGCAGTGGGAATGAAAAAAAAAGGCATACATTCATTACCTGATTGAAGAGCAATCAATTAGAAAAACCCTTGAAAGCTGGAAGCCAAGAGAAATCTCTATAAGCATTAAAGAGCTTCTGCCAGAGTTTGTTCTCTGGAATTCTAGTTGCATGTACTGTTGAAAGAAGGAAAGTTTTAGAAATACTAATATTAGGAAACAATTTGTTATACTGTCAGTCATCTCAGAGAATTTAATGTGTTAATATGCTTGTGAGACTGCAAGAGTGGCATAGGCTAGGCCACATTTCCCAAACCTGTTTGATTATGGAATTCTTTTTGATGGACATCTCATAGTATTAGTGTTCTGTAGAACACATTTTGAGAAAAGAAAACAGCCAAGACACTGACGACTTGCTAATGAGATGTTAGCTGCATTTTGAGGAGAGAATTTTCAGATGGTGCTTAAGAGACTCCAGAGAAAGTACTTTTGATATTATAATGGTACCATGAGACAACACCCAGATGCCCCCTTGAAGATCAAGAAACTCATTTCCCCAGCTTTGAGAAATGTCAGTTGACAGCTCACAGGTGAGGCCCTCTCCAGACATTGAGCTCAGCTGAAGGTAGTTGCCTGGCCCAAGGCTGTGGTCTCACCCCAGGGGCTGCCTGCATCCAGTGACTAGTTGATATGGGGATACAAAGGCCCAGCCCCTTGCTTTGATTCAGATCATCTCTGAATGGCCATCCCAGTTCAGAGCTCCCCATAGGATTGGCTGAGTTATAATGCATTGCCATTCATTTTCTCCCTTGTCCTATCTGAGCAACTTTCAGTCAAGGAACTCATTGGCTGAAGGAGAGGCCAAGTCCCCATAAAGAAGGAACCTGCAAGTGTGTGGACCTATGGCAAATATATGGAGTAATGATTCCCCCAGTCCAGTCCTTCCCCAGAGGAACCTACAGCCACCTATTCAGGCTACCATATACTGAAAGAAGAATATCCACACATTCAAGGACTATTGGAAACTGAGTCCAAGTTGACAGTGATACCCATGTGAACAACTGAGGCCTATGTCAAAATGGCCCCTCTATGAGAGTGGGGTTATGTGGAGGCAAGTAATAAATGGAGTCATGGTCTAGTTCCCGGTTCACTGTGTGTTCACTGGTTCTATGGACCCACCAGTGATCCTTTCCCCAGTACCCAAATATATAATTGGCATGGGCATCCTGGTAATTGGCTGAACCTTCTCATTTGTTCTTTTGTGTATGGGCTAAGAGCTATTGTAGTGGGGAAAGCCAAATGGTAGCCTCTGAAACTTCCTTTCTTCCTGACCAAGACTATAAAATCAATACAATATCACTTGATGAGAGGAAGAACAGAGATTAATGTTACCCTTAAAGACTTGCAGGATATAGGCATGATGGCCCCATCATATCCTGGTTATTTAATTCACTAGTCTGGTCCCTGTAAAAACCAAACAGATCCTGGAGGATGAAAGTGGATTAATACAAACTCAGCCAAGTAGTAGCTCCATTTTCAGTGACTGTGTTAGTTGTAGTATCTTTGCTAGAGCAGATTAACACAGTCTTGGGTATGTGGTATGCAGTTATTGATCTGGTGAATGCTTTCTTTTCCATCCCTATCATGAAGAAGGATCAGTTGACATTCAAGTGGGATAGGTAACAATATACATTTATAGTCTTGCCCCAGAACTATGTTAACTCTACCATCCTCTGTCACAGTATAGTCTGAATGGACTAAGACCATCTTATCATTCCATAGTGCATCAAATTGGTCTACAATGTCTGTGACATGTTAATTGAACCAGATGAGCAAATAGTACATCAGAGAACTTAGAAGCCTTAGAAAGACATATGTTCACCAGGGAGTGGAAATAAACTCTTTAAAGCTCAAGGACTCATATCATTAAAGTTTTTAGGAGTCCAGTGGTGTGGGTCATACTGGGACATCCCCTCCAAAGTAAAAGTTAAATTATTACTACTTGTACCTCCCACCATTAAGCAAGATGCACAAGATCTAGAAGGCCTCCTCAGATTTGAAGGCAGCAACTTCCACACTTGCAATTGCTCTAACCTAGTCACCAGATGACATGGAAGGCTGCCAGCTGTGAGTGGGGACCAGTGTAGGAACAGGCTTTGTAGCAGTTCAGGTTGTAGAACAAGTGGCCCTACAACTTGAGCCATATAACATGACAGACCACATAGTATTAGATATATCTGTGGTGTAGAGAGAGGCCATGTGAAGCTTATGACAAATCTCAGTAAGAAAAACCACAACACGAAACTCTAGGGTTCTGGAGTAAGGCATGCCATTGACAGCAGAGAACTATATGTTATTTGAAAAAGAGCCATGATAGAGCCTGACCATAGGGTATAGGTGATGATTTGATCAAAACTGTCCATCATGATCAGGATTCTGTCAGACTCACTAAATCATGAAGTCTGGCAGTTCCAGAAGCGATTCTCCAAAAGATGGAAGTGGTATATCTGGGACCAGCGTGAACAGGGACAAAGAGCACAAGTAAGCTGAATGATCAGGTCAGTTAGACTCCCATGCCATCCACCACTGTTGCACTGGTGCCTCTCCCTTAGCTCACACTAAGATGGGTCTATTATGACCTGGGGATAAAAGAGGAAATAGAATGAACTTGGTTCATTGGTGAGCCAGCTCAATATGTAGGTGAAACTGAAATTAGACTATTACTGCACTGCAGCCCCAATCAAGAATGGCTGTAAAAGACAATAATGAAGGGAAATCCTCCCAAAGAGTTCAGAAAATGTACCTGACCAGACACTTTGTGTGGAAAGACAACTGTCCTGAGATTAAATGTGTGTGTGTGTGTGTGTGTGTGTGTGTGTGTGTCTGTCTGTCTGTCTGTCTGTACAGACTCATGGTCAGGGGCTTAGAAGAAGAAAGATTAGGTCACAATCCAGGAGAACTGGGAAAGAGGCATGTGTATGGACCTTAGGGAGTGGATGAAATGTGTGAAGATTTTTGTATGACATGTTAAATCACTTTAGAGAGCATCCACCATGAAAGAGGCACTAAATCACCAAGTAGACAGAATGACTTGGCCAGCCCACTACTGGCACAATGAGTGCACGACAAGAGGAGCCATGCTTTCAAGGATAAATGCTGTGCATGGGCCTCATAACATGGGCTCCCAGTTTCCAAGACTAATACAACTACGGTTGTTGTGAAATGTCTAACCTGTCAGTAACAGAGACAAGGACTGAGCTTTTGATATTATACCATTTCTGAACAGACTAACAAGCCGTTTGATGGCAAAATAATTAAATGGGACCACTTTGACCCTGACACTTCATCTTGACTAGAATTTATATATATTCTCAGTATGGATTTGCCTTTCCTGCCTGCATGTCTTCAGCCAGCACTACCATCTGAGGGCTCATGGAATAACTGATCTGTTGACATGGGTTCCCATATAACATTGCAATCGACCAAGGGACCTGATTCACAGCAAAGGGACTTATTCCATGAGATCCAATGGTCCTATTCCATATCAAACCAGCCAGAGGATGTTGGCCTGATAGGGCAATGAAACAGCTCTTTGAAGGCACAGTTAAGACAACAGATTGGTGGTGATGCTTTATGAGTATGGTGTACCATCCTTTAGGGCCTGATATGTGTACTAAACCAATATTCACTGTAAGGTACGGGACCCAATATGTAGACTACATAGGTCCCAGAAGGAGTAGAAGTGGAAGCGGTCCCACTTATCATCACCCCCAGTGATCCACTGGGATAATTTATGCTTTTATCTTCACATTATACGCTCTACATGTTTAGAGGTTCTGATTCCACCAGGTGACAAGTAAGGGTCCCACTGAATTATTTTTTATTGATGCATAGTTGATTTACAATGTTGTATTAATTTCTGCTGTGCAGCAAAATGATTCAGTTATATATATATATATATATATTCTTTTTTTGTTTGTTTGTTTGTTTTTTTGTTTTGTTTTGTTTTGTTTTGTTTGTTTTGCGGTACGCGGGCCTCTCACTGTTGTGGCCTCTCCCTTTGCGGAGCACAGGCTCCGGACGCGCAGGCTCAGCGGCCATGGCTCACGGGCCCAGCCGCTCCGCGGCACGTGGGATCCTCCCGGATCGGGGCACGAACCCGCGTCCCCTGCATCGGCAGGCGGACCCCCAACCACTGCGCCACCAGGGAAGCCCTATATATATTCTTTTTATATTCTTTTCCATTATGGTTTTTTTATCTCAGGACATTGAATATAGTTCCCTGTGCTATACAGTAGGACCTTGTTGTTTATCCATTCTATATGCAATAGTTTGCATCTGTTAACCCCAAACTCCCAGTCCATCCCCTCCCCACGCCTTCTCCTCCTTGGCAACCACAAGTCTGTTCTCTATATCTGTGAGTCTGTTTCTGTTTCGTAGATAAGTTCATTCTGTCATATTTTAGATTCCACATATAAGTGATATCATATGGTATTTGCTTTTTTCTCTCTGACTTACTTCACTTAGTATAATATAATCTCTAGGTCCATACATGTAATTGCAAATGGCATTATTTCATTCTTTTTTTATGGCTGAGTCCATTGTATGTGTGTGTACACCACATCTTCTTTATCCATTTATCTGTTGATGGACATTTAGGGTGTTTCCATGTCTTGGCTATTGTGAATAGAGCTGCTATGTTCTTACACAGCAGGAGCAAAAAAGAATATGTTTAGCATCCCAATGAACCATTGCAGTATCCCTTGTTATTCTCTTACCTAATTTTAACAGTAGCCATGGCCCAAGAATTGCATGTTGACTAGGGGCTCAGACCCCACGGTAATGAGAGTCTGAATTGTCACACCAGGTCAGCCACCTAGACCAGCAGAGGTGCTAGCTGGGGTGTGGGGAATTTAGAATGGACAGTAGAGGAAGGAGCAAAACTTGGAGCATCATTTATGACCATAAGCTGCAGGGGCATATAGTTTAGACCACTAACTTTCCTCTTGTGACTTTCCCCAAGAAAATAGACCAACAAGAATCCTCAGGTTGTTGTTCCAAGATGGGGTGAATTTGTAAGAAGCAAATGGATCCATGTAGCCCAAGAGATGGACTTGTGAGGACTCTGTGATATGCTGCCCAGATCCCTCTTCAGAACTGAACAGTCATTCCTCCCGGCTGCCAAGAAGCCCTCCCAATGAATCACCGTTGGTCAAAGGGAGCTGACTCACTCAAGATTACACCCCCTTCCTAAGGGCAGCATGTATCCTATAACTGGTCTATATGGGGTACAAAGGTCTTGGCCCCTTGCTGAATTCAGGACATCTCTAAAGGTTCATCTCAGTGTCGGAGCTTCCCAGGAATTCAGCTGAGCCCTCTCTTGCAACTGTATTGCAGTTTAACTTCTTTTGTTCGATCCTGCTTTCCTTGCCCCCTGACAGCTATTGTAACTGAGAGTCCTCCCAATAAAACACATGCCATAAATCTTTATATCAGAGTCATTTTCCAGGGGAACCCATCCTATGACAGATATGAAATTTAAGAGTTCTCTCTATAGCTTAGGCAGCCTGATGTAAATCAAAAGCCTGATCACCGTCTGATGATTATGTTACACTAAATCAAGCTGGATTTAATGGACACCCTGTGTCCTCATCAATTTCCTACTAATGTGGTTGTAACCCCAAGATGTCCCTACAGTGTGGCAGAATAGCTTTGTACTTCAATGGCTAAGGGAGTGTACTGTGAACAGGAATTGGTTTTGGAGAAATGTGAGGGATGGAGATCATGGTCCTAAGGTTGTAGTCTAAGAAGCATGATTGTTTGTTGAATATCAAGGAACTTCTATCAGGTGACCACTCTCAAATGAGAATAGGAAAGATGGGTTGGGTCCCTGGGGTAAGAAGTATTTCGGAAGATGAGTAGGTACAAAAAATACCAAAGATAAAATATTAATTGTTTCTTCCAATGGAATATAGGCTTTTTGAGGAAAAACTCTAAGCCCTTCATATTCTTTGATGATTATGTTAGTTTATTACTTTTAAACCAGACTTGGCTGAAAATTATATATATTTTGATGACCTTTAACATGTAGAACTCCAATCCAAACTAAAAAGTTCCCATGACCCAGTAATTCCATCTTTGGTAAATACCCCAGAGAAACTCTTGTATGTATGAAAGAATGTTTACAGCAGCACTATTCACAGCATCAAAATTTTGAAGCAGTCCAAATGTCTATTAAGAGAAAAATGGATGAATACTCACATAATGGAATATTGTCATATTCAGCAATAGAATACAACAGTTGAAATGAACTACAGTGAAATGCAAAAATATAGATGAATCTAGCAGCAGAATATTCAATGAAAAAAGTAAGAACCAAATGTTACATAGAGTATGATTCCATCTTTATAATAGTACAGAAACTACTAAAATTTTTAAAAAGGTACTTTGCAAGTATACCTATAGATGCAATAAAACATGAAATTCAGGGTGATGGTTTCCTAGGGTAAGGGAGTATCAGGGAATATTTGGTTACATGTTGGTTATTGTCAAGGACCTAGCTTTTATTTGGGTGACGGGTGGGTCCATGATGTTAATTTACTATTAAGTAATTCGAGGTCCATACACAGGTCACTGATATGAGTGTATCATGAACCAAAAATTGTGATTAATACATTTCCAGTCCTGAAAGGGGAAAAATAAACCCCAAAGATGACTATATCTTATTTGCACCTTCGTTACTCAAGTTTTCAATATTATCCAATCACGTACCCATGGTTAATACTCTAAATTGGCTCATTCAACCCCCATGCTAGTCCCCTTTTAACATGTAGAGGCCAGAAAGCTAAAAACCACACTTCTCAGACTTCCTTGCAGTTAGAGCTTCACAGAGCAAGTGTAGTCAAATGAGACTTGATGCAGACATAAGCCATATGGGAAGAGAGACAAGATGGCACACCATTTGGCTGGTATGGACAGTGGCATTGGCAGAGAGGAAATGTGTCTAGGAGCAGGGAGCTAAGATATCAGCTTCCTTCATCTGCAGCCTCTTGACCATTGCAAAGGCAACTGTTCCCTTGACCCAGTTCCACAGTTTCATCTTGGGAGTTGATCTTGGAAGTTCAGGCCTCAAAAAAGGGCATTTTTTTTTTTTTTTTTTTTTGCCTCCCAATGGTACAGTAAATGATAAAACATCCTTTAATAAATCCCTTTCTCTTAAACTTGTTGAATAGATTCTGCTCTTCAAAACTTAACTGGGGCTGATACAATATCCATAACAGAACTTTTCCTACTTCTCTGTTAGTAAGATAATATTAAAAACATCTGTCATTGATATAGTCTTTTTTGCTCAAGGTTTTCTTCTTATAAAGAAAGACCATAAGCTTTCCTGTTCTTCAATTTAAATAGGAGTGACACTTATAAATTGAAAATATGACAGATAAAAGTTTTGTATCTCATAGTTCATCTTACTTGAGATATATAATACAAGTCTTAGTAATACCAAATTGCTATGCACCAATCATACTTCTTTATAGTGAAACAATATTGTGCTTATTGAGTAGTAAAATTCTACAAAGGTAGAAAAGTGTGTGACACTGTGATAATTAAACAAAGTTCAAATTGCTATTAAAGTCACATCTACTCAGATGTTCCTAATACATAACCATTAATGAAGAAGGCTTATTACAACCCCAAAGTGACAAGAAGCATATGTGATGTGAATACTCAGATAGGTCACTCATCCAGCAAAAAGAGACTTAGAGGGATGTCTGTAAATCTTCAGATAATGGCTTAGTCTCAAGGCTGGAGTCCTGCTTGATTATGAAACGTAGCTCTTCACTGATGCCTAGATTGGACATAGTCTCTGCAAGTGGCATTTCCTGGGGAGGAGCCTCCTGTTTTCTATGTGTTGAATAGGTGGCAAAATGACAAGGGCATGAGAAAGTATAATAATATAGTAAGACCACTACTTACTGCTAGGCTCATTCTTCCTATAATTGTTTTTTTTTTGTTGTTGTTGTGAGTATAATCTAGTCATATTAAAACTATACAGTAGAAGATATTTCATTAGCTGCCCAGCCACGCATACCATGGGGACTGAAGGGCATGTAAGAGTGCGGGGGGAAGAATGAGAGGGGAAAGATTAGCTACAGCTAATTGGATGTATGGTGAACAACTGACTAGAGGCTGCTTCAGCAGAGAATTTGAACTCAGATCCACAAAAAAACAATGTCAGTGGTAGATCTGATGCTGAGTTGGGGTTGGGGACTATTGAGCCATGTGCAAGAACTGAGCAAGTAAAAGTTCGTGGAAAGAGCCAGAGTGAAGCAAACAGGAAGAAAGAAGCACAGATATAAAGAGGCTACACAGACTCAATTTTCATTCCACTAAGAGAATATAATTTATTTTAAACAATGCCTCAAAATCATGCATAAACACACATCAAAAACTTTCAAAAGGCATCTACTTAGTTACTGACCATTCACAATGTTGAGCAGATAATTATTTGCATGGCCCCATTATGACTTTAATGGGATGTAGGCACTTTTGCCTTCATGGGTCTTGTCTTCCATAAAAAAAAAATGGGACCCATGATGTATATCTGTAATATATATGTATATTATGTATAATATATATTTATAAATTATATTTATGACTGCATTGGTATAAAGGTAAATGCAATCCAGGCTGTATTCATTATGATATATACATTATTACTGTTATAGTCATTTTTTCTTCAGCTTTTAAACAAAATTAAAATTAAGGTATTTTCTTGGGCCCTGAAAGTATTATGCATAGGAGCCTAGTATTGTATATCTAATGGATAAGTTAGCACTGAGAACTTCTAATTCTTCTAAGGATTAAGTATAGGGACTTTTGTAGAGCATAAGTCATAATGTCAATCATCACTATTCCTTTTAAGACCTCTTCCATTTTTCTTTTAAGGTGGACTTTAAATTCTTCATGTACATCATTTAAAAATGCATGACTTGTTTGTCAGCAGATACTTTCTGTTCCATGTACACCTATAATTTGGCTGTTAGTTTTTAAGTGGCTATCATTCCCATCCTAGAAACTGATGCATTTACCTCTCTGCCTCACTTTAGGAAGTACGTGACTTTGAACTGAGTCACCTTAAGGACATGATTAGCTTTCTAAAATGGGACTGTTTCCTCAGAGCATTAACTGAAGAGGAGTATTCAAAGAAGAAATGAAGAATTCATCAGAGGAGATTGCAAAAGACTGAGTGCAAAACTCACAGGGAAAATGGAATACATGTGACCAACTTGTTCCAGAATAAATTTTGCTCAAGGGACTTAGCCCTTTTTCTGCTATCCTATAGAAGCCCATCTTCCTTATGAATCTCATTCAAGGGCCTGGAATAAAATAAGCAAAGCCACTTAGCACAATTTACAGGATGTATAAGTAGTAAATATCAATATAACTGTTTCTCAGGAATACTGCATATTAATAAAATAATTATAATTTTTATTTATTTCAGAATAATTTTAATGTTGATTTTAAGTTATATTTAGTAATTTAACTCTCCTTTCTTACTCTTTGACAGATCAAGTAGGATATAGAGCAGAGTTTCTTAATGTTTTTGGGGCCACAGATCCCTTTGAGAACTTGAAAAAACTGTGAGCCTTCTCCCTAAAAAAAGTGCACACAGATCTGCTGAAGCTCATCCATGGGTCACCCATTTAAAAAAATCTTAATATAGACAAGAGAAATAATTTAATTATGAGGTAATGAAATAAATATATATGTAGAATTCTATACCTAAGAAAATTAAAATATTGCATTTTTCCTTTTCATGTGCTCAGAGGATTACTTACAGAAACTGATTATATAGGAAACCACAAAGAAAATCTCTATGAATTCCAAAAATAAACAGAATTTTCCATCAATATCCTTTATCAACATACAATAGAAAGAGAAATTATTGACAAGTGTGAACAAAAAAATTCAACTTTCTAAAAATAATTAAACTGTCTCCATGAAACTTAGAGCAAAGGAGAAATCAAACTGTAATTACAGACTACTTAGAAAACAGCAATCATAGCACTACATATCAAACACTTGAGATATGGCCAAATTTATACTCAGAGGTAAATTTGTATTATTAAATTCTTTCATTATTAAGTAATAATGAATGAGCATACTAACATTCACATTATAAGGGTCCCAGAAGGAAAACTGAGCAAGAAAGGAGTAGAAAATGTATTTGATGAAATTATGCCTGAAAACTTCCTGAACCTGAAGAAAGAAGCATATCCAGGTCCAGGAAACACAGAATCTCAAACAATATGAACCCAAAGAGACCCACACCAAGACATAGCATAATTAAAATGGGAATAGTTAAAGATAAAGAGAGAATTCTAAAGGCTACAAGAGAAAAACAAAGGGCCACATACAAGGGACCCTCCATAAGGGTATCAGCTGACTTTCCAGCAGAAAAGTTGTAGGCCAGTAGGGGATGGCATGATATATTTAGAGTGCTGAAAGGCAAAAACCCTACAATCTAAGATTCTCTACCCAGAAATGTTATTATTCAGAACTGAAGGAGAGATAAAGAGATTCTCAGACAAGCAAAAACTAAAAAAGTTCATCAATGCTAAACTGACACTAAAAGAAATGTTAGAGTCTTCTCTAAGTGAAATAGAAGAGTCTACAGCAAGAAATAAGAAATTATAGGAAGGGAAGATCCCCCTGATAAAGGCAAATATATAGTAAAGGTGTGGATCACCCACCTAAATAAGCTAATACAAAGGTTAAAAGACAAAGGTTGTAAAATCAACTAAAATTACAATAAACAGTTAAAGGATAGACATAAATATGTAAAATATGATGTCAGAAACAAAAAGCATAGGTGGAGTAAAAAATTGTAGAACTTTTAGAATGTGTTTGAACTTAAATAATTATCAGTTTTATACAAGTAAATATAGGTCAACATATATGAACTTCATGATAACCACAAATCAAAACCTACAATAGATATACAAAAACTAGAGCAAAAGGAACACAAACATAACACAGTAAGCCACCTACATACAAATGAGTTCCGTTCCAAGAGTGTACTCATAAGTCCAATTTCTTTGTAAGTCCAACAAAGTTAGCCTAGGTACCCAACTAACACAATCGGCTATATAGTACTGTACTGTAATAGGTTTATAATACTTTTCACACAAATAATACATAGAAAGCAAACAAAAAATAAAACATTTTTTATCTTACAGTACAGTACCTTGAAAAGTACAGTAGTACAGTACAACAGCTGGTATACAGGGGCTGGCATCAAGTGAACAGGCAAGGAGAGTTACTGACTGGAGGAGAGAGAGGAGGTGGGAGATGGTAGAGCTGAAGGATCATCAGCAATAGAAGACAGATGGCAAGCTGCAATTTCACTCACATCTGACGTTGTTGGAACACACGTTTGCATCTTTGAAAGACATAAATTTCTCATATGTAGGGGACTGACTGTACCAAAGTTAGGCATCAAACCACAAGGGAAGAGACTAAAAGAAGAAGAAAATAACAGAGAAGAACTGTAAAAACCCAGAAAACGAATAACAAAATGTCAGTAAGTACATACCTATCAATAATAATTTTAAATGTCATTGGACTAAATGCTCAAGTCAAATGACATAGGATGGCTGATTGGATTTTAAAAAGGACCCTTCTGTATGCCACCTACAGGAGACTCACTTCAGAGCTAAAACACACACAGACTGAAAGTGAGAGGATGTAAAAAGATATTCCATGCAAATGGAAGCCAAAAAGAAAGCTGAGGAAGCAATAGTCAAATCAGACAAAGTAGACTTTAAAACAAAGTCTGTAATAAAAAAACAAAGCCATTATATAATTATAAAGGGATCAATACAGGAGAGTATTTAACATTTGTAAACATATATGCACCTAATTTGGAACACCTAAATATATAAAGCAAATATTAACATCCATAAATGGAGAAATTTATAATAATATAATGAGTAGGGAACTTTAACATCCCACTTACATCAATGGACAGATCATCCAGACAGAACATCAATAATGAGACAGTGGCCTTAAATGACACATTAGACCAGTTGGATTTAATAGATAACCTCAGGACATTCTATCCAAAACTAGCAGACTACACATTCTTTTCAAGTGCACATGGAGCATTCTTAGGAGCATTCTTTAGGATAGATCACATACACAAAACAAAACAAGTCTCAACAAATTCAGAGAACAGAAAATAATATTAAGCATCTTTTCCAAGCAATGGTATGAAACTAGAAATAAGTTACAGGAAGAAAAATGGGAAAAACTCAAACATATGGAGACTACACAATATGCTACTAAAAAAACCAATGGGTCAATGAAGAAATTAAAGAGGAAATTTTAAAAATACCTTGAGACAAGTGAAAATAAAAACAAAACTTTCCAAAATATATGGGACAGAGCAAAAGCAGTTCTAAGAGGGAAATATACAGCAATACAGGCCTACCTCAAGAAACAAGAAAATCTCAAATAAACAACTTAACCTTTTCATCTAAAGGACTGAAGTAGAAAAAGAAGAACAAAGCCCAAAGTAAGCAGATGGAAGGAAATAAAAAAGATTAGAGAGTAAATAAATAAAATAGAGACCAAAAAAATCAAAAAAACAAAATAGACAAGGTCAGTGACACCAAGGTCTGGTATTTTGAAAAGATAAATAAAACTGATTAGCCTTTACCCAGATTTTTACAAGAGAATAAAATATCTAGGAATAAACTAAATGAAGGAGGTGAAAGACCTATACTCTGAAAACTATAAGACACTGATGAAGGAAATTGAAAATGATACAAATAAATGGAAAGATATCCTGTGTTCAGGCATTCGAACAATTAATATTGTTAAAATGTCCATACTACCCAAAGCAATCTACAGATTTAATGCAATCCCTATCAAAATACCCATGACATTTTTCACAGAACTAGAACAAATAATCCTAAAATTTTTATGGAACCACAAAAGACCTTGAATAACCACAGCAATCTTGAGAAAAAAAGAACGAAGTTGGAGGTATCATTCTCTCTAACTTCAGACTATATTGCAAAGATACAGTAATCAAAATAGCATGGTACAGGCACAAAAAAAAGACACATAGATCAATGGAACAGAATAGAGAGCCCACACCACGAAGGAGACAAAAATATACTACAAGGAAAAGACAGTCTCTTTAGTAAGTGGTGTTGGGAAACTTGGACAGCTACTTGTTAAAAAAAAATGAAATTAGAACATTTAATCACAGTATGTAAAAAAATAAACCCCAAATGGATTAAAGACCTAAATATAAGACCTGAAACCATAAAGCTTTTAGAAGAGAACATAAATGGAACACTCTGACATAAATCATAGCAATAGTCTTTTGGATCTATCTCCTAAGGCAAAAGAAATAAAAGCAAAAATAAACAAATGGGACCTAATTAAACTCAAAAGCTTTTGCACAGGGAAAGAAGCCATCAAGAAAACCAAAAGGCAACCTACTGAATGTGAGAAGATATTTAGAAATGATATGTCTGATAAGGGATTAGTAGGCAAAATATATAAAGAGCTCATACAACTCAACATCAAAAACAAAACAAAACAAAACCAGAAACAACCTGATTAAAAAGTGGGCAAACCTGAATAGACATTTTTCCAAAGAAGACATACAAATGAACAACAGGCACATGAAAAGATGCTCAACATCACTAATCATCAGGGAAATGCAAATCAAAACCACAAAAAGATATCACCTCACACCTGTCAGAATGACTATTGTTAAAAAGACAACAAATAGTAAATGTTGGTGAGGATGTGGAGAAAAGGGAAATGTAGTTCAATGTTGGTGGGAATGTAAATTGATAGAATCAGTATGAAAAACAGTATAGAGGTTCCTCAAAAAATTAAAAATAGAAGTACCATATGATTCCACTACTGGGTGTATATACCCTAAGAAAACAAAAATACTAATTCGCACCCAATGTTCATAGCAGCATTTTTTGCAGTAGTCAAGATATGGAAGCAACCTAAGTGTCTATCAACAGATGAATGGATAGTGATGTGATACACACACACACGCACACACACACACGAATATTATTCAGTCATAAGAATGAATGAAATTTTGCCATTTGCAACAACGTGGATAAACCTGGAAGGTATTATGCTTAGTGAAATAAGTCAGACAAAGACAATATTGTGTTTTCACTTACATGTGGAATCTAAAAAATAAAACAAATGAATATAACAAAACAGAAACAGATTCATAGACACAGAAAACAGTAGGGAGAAGACTGAGGAGAGGGGCAAGATAGAGGTAGGGGATTAGAGGTACAAACCACTAGATATAAAGTAAATAACATACAAGGATGTAATGTACATCACAGGGAATATAACCAATATTTTACAATTACTTTATTTTTTTTTTTTTTTTTTTTTTTTTTTGCGGTATGCGGGCCTCTCACTGCTGTGGCCTCTCCCGCTGCGGAGCACAGGCCCCGGACGCACAGGCCCAGCGGCCATGGCTCACGGGCCCAGCCGCTCCGCGGCATGTGGGATCCTCCCAGACCAGGGCACAAACCCGCGTCCCCTGCACCGGCAGGCGGACTCCCAACCACTGCGCCACCAGGGAAGCCCTACAATTACTTTAAATGGAATATAATCTATAAAAATATTGAATCACTGTGTTGTACAATTAAAACTAATATAACATTATAAACTATACTCCAATAAAAAATAATAATAATGAATGGAAATAGATCAATTAGACACTCAACCCAAAAAATCAGAAAAAGAGAACCACAAAACCTAAGGAAAATGTAAGAATGGAATAAATAATGATTAAAAAAAGAAGTTGATGAATTAAAAACTAGAAAGTCTTCCTATTCCCAGAAGATCTTCCCCATTCACTTCTCAAAGTACCAAATTTTACCCTTGAAACAATGAAAATTTTATGATGGAAATGACAGATAAGGTGAAAAACAAAAATAAACAAATACATGACACAAAAAAACAAGATTTAGATTTTTTAAAAGCAGAGAAGGAATGTGAAAACACTTGATAAAATGATACACAAAGAAGAAGGTTCGCTGTTAGTCTGATGGGATAGTTAACATAGGTTATCAAATTATTATCATTTATGAAGATAACCTGCCCATATATGCTAAGATCCATCACATAGTCATAATAACAACTAACACTAATTTAAATTCTACAATACCACAGCACAGAGAAGTGAAGGAACCTGTCCCAACTCACACAGCCAGGCAGTAGGGCAGCCAGGATTTGATCCCAGGTGGTAGTCTGGCTCCACAGTCTGTGCTCAGTGTCTGTGCTCTGTGCCTCTGATAGTCTTTGACCTAATAATCCCACTCCTAGGCTTTTATTCCAAGAAACAAATTCAAAACTTAAAACAGCCAATGGGGCTTCCCTGGTGGCGCAGCTGTTGAGAGTCCGCCTGACAATGCAGAGGACGCGGGTTTGTGCCCTGGTCCAGGAAGATCCCACATGCCGTGGAGCAGCTGGACCCATGAGCCATGGCCACTGGGCCTGCGCGTCCGGAGCCTGTGCTCCGCAACGGGAGAGGCCACAGCAGTGAGAGGCCCGCGTACCTCAAAAAAAAAAAAAAAAAAAAAAAAAAAAAAAAAAAAAAAACAGCCAATGCACAAAAATGTTAGCATTAGCATATTTGAAACAAAAATTAGTAATAAACTAGATGCAAAAGAGACCCAGAAGTGTTAATAATAACAGCAACAATTTATTGAGCACATGTCCTTATGTACCAGGCACCATCCTTATGCACATCACTGTGTTTAATCCTCATAGCAGAGCGATCATCCCCACGTTATCAATGAAGAAATGGAGGCTTAGGAAGGTTAAGTCACCTGCCCAAGTTCATAGTGCAAGTTAAGTGACAGAGTCACAATTCAAATGCAGGCTGGCTAATTCCAAATCCCCTGCTTTCAACCTCTGCTGAGGAGTGATTTCTTCTTTCCCAACCTGGCCCTGACCTTAACTAACTAAAAGTACCTCAAACAACAAATCGAGGTAGGTGAGGCTTTGGGAAAAGCAGAATAGGGTCAGGTCATGTAGGTCCTCTCCACTCCCCGGTGGCAGAGACCCAGGCATTCCTCTGTGTTCCAGCAGGACTTCCCTCCATCATTTCTGAAAGGATATATAGGGGATTTGCTCTGCCAGCAAGTGTGAAGGACAGTGTTTGCAGTGCAAGTCCCAGGTAGAGGCAGCAGGACAGAATGCAATAATCTAGAAGAGAAGAGAAGAGCATCTTCCTTTCTGAGCCTAAAGGAGAGCCATGTCTTCCCAATCTCTATACTCCTCTGGATGTAGGGTGAGAACTGGACATAGAGGTGCCAGATATAGCAATTAAAAATGCAGGGTGCCCAACTAAATCTGAATTTCAGATAAATAACAAATAATTGCATGAACCATGCAGTATTTTATCTGGCAATCTTAACTGGGCATCATGTTTTTCTTCTGTAAGAATGGGACTGCCACTTTCAAAAGATCATGTGTACACATGATATTGCTCTGTCTTGCTTCCTCACTAGAGGGTCAAGCCTTACTTCCTCACTAGAGGGTCAGCACTGAGGTCTTCTGACACCACCTCTGTGCCTAGCAAAGTGCCTGGCACACAATAAGCATTCGCTAAATTCATCTCAACCCTACATGTATTTTGAAATGGATGAATGGCAGAGGAATTGACAATTTATAATTATGAAGTAGAATATTTAGAAATAGATTATCCATGATTTCAACATCTCTCTGAAAAGTGACCTCCTCTGTGAAGCCTTTCCAGATACTCATCTATATTAGAGTTTCCAGAGAAAAAGGACCAATAGGATGTGTATATAGAGATAGAGATACAGATGGGGAGAGAGAGAGAGAGAGATTGACTGATTGATTGACTGATTATAAGGAATTGGTTCATGCAGTTATGGAGACAGACAAGTCCCAAGATTTGCAGTCAGCGAGCTGGACACCCAGGAGAGCTGGTGGTGTAGTTCTAGTCTGAAGGCCAGCAGTCTTGAATCGATGTCTCAGTTTGAGCGAGAAGGCAGGAAAAAAATATCAGTGTCCCAGCTCAAAGGTAGTCAAGCAGGAGGAATTCCCTCTTATTCTGGGGAAGGTCACCCTTTTTGTTCTACTCAGACCTTCAGTTGATTGGGTGAGGTTCATCCACATTAGGGAGGGCAATCTGCTTTACTCAATCCATCAATTGAATTGTTAAGCTCATCCAAAAACTTCCTCACGGACACACTCAAAATAACGTTTGACCAAATGTCTGAGCACCAGTCAAGTCAACACATAAAGTTGAACACCACACCATCCCCAAGCAGAATTAGCTATCCCTCTATGGGCTCGTGTAACACTATGAAAGACAGGCATATTTAAGGAAAGGTACAGGCATAGCTGTAGGCATTTTAAAGTGGTTAGTAGCACCATAAGTGCTGGCTATTCTTAACTCCTCTACCAAAAGACTTCTAGTATTTTTGAACCTTTACACATGCCCCTGTGATAGCTCCATATCTATTCCCAGCTCACTGTGAGTTCCTTCAGAACAGAAACTTAGTGCCTAACACAAAATAAAATCTCTTTACTTTTTCTTTTAAATCCGTCTGTCCTCTTCTTTGAGCACTGCTTTTATAGACAAGGTGCATTTGATTCAGGTGTCCTCAATTAGAAAGGCATCCCTTTGAAAACTCATGTCAATGCTGCTATTAGCCTTGCTATCATTAGCCTCATTTTATAGACTAAGAAACAGAAACTTTTTATTAATTTCCCAATGCTGCTTTGAGAAATTTCCACAGACCTAGTGTCCTAAAACAATGCATTTTATTCTCTTACAATTCTGGAGGCCAGAAGTTTAACATCAGTATTACGAGACTAAAATCAATCAGAAGGGTTGGTTCCTTCTGGAGGTTCCAGGAGAGTCTGTTCCTTGCCTCTTCTAGCTTCTAGAGACTGTCTTGGCTTGTGGCTGCATCACTCCTATCTCCGTTTCCATCTTCACATTGCCTTCTCCCACTTTATTTTCAAGCCTCCTTCTTATAAGGGTTCCTCTGATTACACTGGGCACACCGAGATAATCCAGGATCTCCCCATCTCAAGATCCTAATGTAATCACATCTGCAAAGTCCCTTTTGCAACACAAGGTAACAGTCACAGGTTCCAGGGATTAAGATGTGGACATCTTTGGGAGCTATTATTCAGCCTACCACAGGCACTACATGACTTGCTGAGATCCATAGCTAGTGAATGGCAGAGCAAGGATGTAAACCAAAGACTTTTGTTTTCAGATTGAAAATCACCACATTAAACTTGTGTTGTCTATTGACAATTATTGAGCATTGGTTCTTCAAATTAATTTCAAGTGGGAACTTGGATTGATTGGATGCATGACAGGACATTTGGAGAATAGGAAAAGGCTATGGATGCCCAGGTAGAAAGCCACAGTGAGGACCCTGAGCTTCCATGAGGCACCTTGTAGAGGGCATTTAGAAAGATGAAGGGGGATGGAGAACCACCAAAAACCTTAGCTAACCTGGGCCAGGGATTATATGCAATGCCACCAGCCTGTGGAACTTTTATATTTACTAGAGATGAGCCCTCTTAAGACTCCAAAATTGTAGCACTTAAGAATACCAAGGGCTACACAAGAGGACTTATAGTCTTCCTGCTCAAACTGTGGACTCAGACCTGCAGCACCTTGTTAGAAAGCAGAACCTTGGGCCGAACCCAGACCAACTGAGTCAGAATCTGCTTTTTAACAAGATTCCCAGGTGGCTTGTATGCACATTAACTTTTGAGAAACGTTGGCTTTTATCACAGCCTATCGCCTCTGTGTACATGGGAAAGTGGAGCTGTTAATACATTTCAGGCCCAAGGCATCATGATCTGAAAGTCGTCATTCTTAAAACGATGCTGTAAACTACACAGGCTGACAGATGTAAAACACAGAGGAAAGCTCTGAGTCAAAATGCCCTCAAGGTTATCTGCTGTAGAATTGGGATAGATACTAGGTTCATTAAAAGAAAAAATTCCAAGCCACAGGGACCAAGAGTCAAGGACATCCTTTGAACATGGCCTCTGTTCAATTTAAGAAATCTGGAAAACATCCAAGTATGATCTTAGAGCTATAGTCAGGCAATGCTGAAAGCTACTGTTCGGTCAGAATAAGCTGAAAAGAAATGTAAACGTCACCTGAATATAATATAAGAATGTGTCATCAAAAGGTTAGCACATTTATAGAAGATGTAAAGTATGAGAAGTCATTATGAAGCTTTATTCAATTATTTTTAGAAAAATCAATTGAAAAAACTGTATATGAATTGTGTTCTGATTTGGTTAAGCCAGACATAGATACATTTATTCATTCAACTGGTAAAACATTTGAATCCCTCCTGTATGCCAGGTACAGTGACTATAAAGATAAAAAAGACACAGTATTTACTCTCAAGAAATTCACAGAAGAGACACATAGGGTTTTTTCTTTAAAAAAGGTGCAATACGAGGTAATAATCACAGGGTAATAAGTGCAAGGTAGTAACTGTGGATAATAAGTGCAGGGTAATAGGTACAAGGAATTAAGGCACAGTCTATGACAGAAGTAAAGAGAAAGAAGCAACAATGTTGTTGAGTAAAGTAGAAGCAATAGACAATTTAGAAAATACAAAAAGCAGGAAGGGGCTTCCCTGGTGGCGCAGTGGTTGAGAATCCGCCTGCCGATAACCCCCGGTCCGGGAGGATCCCACGTGCCGCGGAGCGGCTGGGCCCGTGAGCCATGGCCGCTGAGCCTGCGCGTCCGGAGCCTGTGCTCCGCAACGGGAGAGGCCACAGGGCTGAGAGGCCTGTGTACCGCAACAATAACGACAACCAAAAAACAGGAAATAAAAAAGCGTATATTGTCCTACTACAGGATTTCACAGTTAAAATTTTGCCATATTCCCTTTGGGAATTTTCCCCATGCATGTATATCCAAAAGTATTTACTTCTGATTTACAGGTTGAACCATCTGGAATTGCTCCTTCTTGCAGGTTAAAAATGATTGACTACTGGCAACTTCAGGTGGTTCAACCTAACACTTTCAAAAATGTCTGGGATAACGTATCATAGTAAAACATATAAAACAGGTCGTTTTTTTTTAAGTGAGAACAAAGAGTACTTGAAACAGCAGCTGTATAAATGGTGCCAGGCATTTGAGATCCATTGTTAAAATTCTCTTTATGATTAAAGGAATTCACCTGGAAAAATGAACTTTTCCTTCCAGTGAAACAAAATGAATTTATTATTTAAAATGATGCTCCTTACAAGACTCTCCTTTAGAGCAAAAACTATAATACTAAATCTTCACTCAACGGGCCTAATTTAATGCTGGGAGAGAACTTCAAGAAGCTGAGGGGCTGGAAAACTAGCAAGACTCTCAGTCTCAGAAACTGCTTCAAGTAAGCTTTTAACTGGTGTGAATTCATAATCAAATTAGCTCTTAAATTCTCTTGAAGTGTGGGTAATCTATGTCATTAATTAAAGAGCACTCCATGTGTTTTAGGTGCCAGAGTTAACTTTCTTCTCTGACAGTTTATTTAGGAACCTAATTGTTGCCCAAGCAGAAGATCATTTCTGTGTCACTTAGGGCTGCTCAGGGAGTGAAGGCAGAGATGTACTCAGGTAACGTCATTGAAGAGGTGTCACAGCATCAGGCCTAATGAAGCTGGAATGCTGAATATCTTTCAAGGTCATTCTTTTTATTTGCTTACTTTTCTTTTTTTAAATTTTTATTTTATGTTAGAGTATAGTTGATTAACAATGTGGTGTTAGTTTCAGGTGTACAGCAAAGTGATTCAGTTATCCATATACATGTATCTATTCTTTTTCAAATTCTTTTGTCATTTAGGTTATTACAGAATATTGTGCAGAGTGCCCCATGCTGTACAGTAGGTCCTTGTTGGTTATCTATTTTATCTTATTTTTTTTAAAGACTTTATGAATTTGTTACAATATTGCTTCTGTTTTATGTTTTGGTTTTTTGGCCGAGAGGCATGTTGGATCCTAGCTCCCTGACCAGGGATCGAACCCACACCCCCTTCTCATTGGAAGGCAAAGTCCCAACCACTGGACCATCAGGGAAGTCCCCGGTTATCTATTTTAAATACAGCACTATGTACATGTCAATCCCAAACTCCCAGTCTATCCCTCCTCCCCACCCTTCCCCTCTGGTAACCATAAATTCATTCTCTAGAGCTACCATATGACCCAGCAATTCCACTCCTGGGCATATATTTGGAGAAAAACATGGTTCAAAAGGATACATGCACCCCAATGTTCATTGCAGTGCTGTTTACAATAGCCAAAACATGGAAGCAACGTAAATGTCCATCGACAGATGAATGGATAAAGAAGATGTGGTACATATATATGTGGTGGAATATTACTCAGCCATTAAAAAGAATGAAATAATGCCCTTTGCAGCAACATGGATAGACCTGGAGATTATCATACTAGGTGAAGTATGATATTGCTTATATGAGGAATCTTTAAAAAAATGATACAGATGAACTTATTTTCAGGGTCATTTACTGTGTTCAGCATTTCTGTGACCTTGCCTTATCCCTAATGACATAGCTGTCATCTCAATCTTCCTGGTTTCTGCTAATGTCCATTCTCCTAAGCCTTTTTTCTCTATTTTTACTTCTTTTATATTTCTGTTACTTCCATCCTCTCTCTCTAAAAATGTCACATTCAACATACCCTCCAGGGAGAGAGGATTTGATTGAATCAAGCCAACCAATATGGAACATCCTTGTTTAACAGACTGAGCTGACCACTCAGGCTAAGGGTGAGGAGTAAGGGCTCTAGAGTCAGGCAAACAGAAAGACCCTGGGTTCAAGCCCCAGCAGCCCCACTTACCAGCCTGTGACATTGGACCAGTTACTAAGCCTCTGTGATGATGTGGGCCCTGGTTATGAGACACGCAGTTAAAGTTGGATGATTACTGACAACTTTTTCAATCCTGTCAGGGTATCTCTGTAACTATAGTGTATTGTTATTAAGATGCATTTGATGATGTTCTGGCCAATCTCATAGGACTGTTGTGAAGATTAAATAAAATAATCCAGTGGAGACCTCAGCATAGTGTTTGACTCACAGACTTAAGTGCTCATTAAATATTTAGTTCTGTTACTATGCTCAGTTCTTGACAATTACTTTTGACCCTGATTTCTGGTTCAATCAATTTTGGCCAGGTAACAGGGTCACATGACACTAATCCAGGTAACGTTGGGTGCGAGGAACTATTTTTTTTTCCAGAAGTGATGATGAACATGGTGTGCGCTTAGTGTTTTACACATTGTGTTCAGGAAATGGGATGCATTTAGCATCATCAGCCTGGAGATATAGTTTGGGCTTTACATAATTAAAGACATTATTACAAACTGTCCTCCTACACCATACAAGGAAAGAAATAGGAAAACAGCATCCCAAGGGATGGTCCAGGGTTTGTCTACTTTTATTTCATAGTTATTTCCTAGACATAAATCTTGATGCCACAGTTAGATTGAGAGCTTGAGAACAGAAAACCATACATTTTAATTTCTTTTTATTTCCTAAGTTCCTCGGCAAATAAAAAATAGATTCTCAAAGACCACTTGTGACCTGTCTTACTGAAGACAAACATTTGCTTAGCAGTAAATGAAAAATAACCTGCATTTTTCCTTCTCTCCTTTTTTTTTAAACATCTTTATTGGAGTATAATTGCTTTACAATGGTGTGTTAGTTTCTGCTTTATAACAAAGTGAACTAGCCATACATATACATACATCCCCATATCACTTCCCTCTTGCATCTCCCTCCCTCCCACCCTTCGTATCCCACCCCTGCAGGCGGTCACAAAGCACCGAGCTGATCTCCCTGTGCTATGCGGCTGCTTCCCACTAGTTATCGCTTTTACATTTAGTAGTGTATATATGTCCATGCCACTCTTTCACTTTGTCCCAGCTTACCCTTTCCCCTCCCCATGTCCTCAAGTCCATTCTGTAGTAGGTCTGCGTCTTTATTCCTGTGCTACCCCTAGGTTCTTCAAAACCATTTATTTTTTAGATACCATATATATGTGTTAGCATATGGTATTTGTTTTTCTCTTTCTGACTTCACTCTATATGATAGACTCTAGGTCCATCCACCTCACTACTAACAACTGTTTTGTTTCTTTTTATGGCTGAGTAATATTCCATTGTATATATGTGCCACATCTTCTTTATCCATATATCTGTCGATGGACACTTAGGTTGCTTCCATGTCCTGGCTATTGTAAATAGAGCTGCAATGAACATTATGGTACATGACTCTTTGAGTTATGGTTTTCTAAGGGTATATGCCCAATAGTGGGATTGATGGGTCCTATGGTAGTTCTCTTTTTAGGTTTCTAAGGAACCTCCATACTATTCTCCATAGTGGCTGTATCAATTTACATTCCCACCAACAGTGCAAGAGGGGTTCCCTTGTCTCCACATCCTCTCCAGCATTTATTGTTTGTAGATATTTTGATGATGGCCATTCTGACTGGTGTGAGGTGATACCTCATTGTAGTTTTGATTTGCATTTCTCTAATGATTAGTGAAGTTGAGCATCCTTCGTGTGTTTATTGGCAATCTGTATATCTTCTTTGGAGAAATGTCTATTTAGGTCTTCTGCCCATTTTTGGATTGGGTTGTTTGTTGTTTTGATATTGAACTGCATGAGCTGCTTGTAAATTTTGGAGATTAATCCATTGTCACTTGCTTCATTTGCAAATATTTTCTCCCATTCTGAGGGCTGTCTTTTCATCTTGTTTATGGTGTCCTTTGTTGTGCAAAAGCTTTTAAGTTTCATTAGGTCCCATTTGTTTATTTTTGTTTTTATTTCCATTTCTCTAGAAGTTGGGTCAAAAAGGATCTGCTGTGATTTATGTCATAGAGTGTTCTCCCTGTGTTTTCCTCTAAGAGTTTTATAGTGTCCAGTCTTACATTTAGGTCTCTAATCCATTTTGAGTTTATTTTTGTGTATGGTGTTAGGGAGTGTTCTAATTTCATTCTTTTACATGTAGCTGTCCAGCTTTCCCAGCACCACTTATTGAAGAGGCTGTCTTTTCTCCATTGTATATTCTTGCCTCCTTCATCAAAGATAAGGTGACCGTATGTGCTGGGTTTATCTCTGGGCTTTCTATCCTGTTCCATTGATGTATATTTCTGTTTTTGTGCCAGTACCATACTGTCTTGATTACTGTAGCTTTGTAGTATAGTCTGAAGTCCAGGAGCCTGATTCCTCCAGCTCCGTTTTTCTTTCTCAAGATTGCTTTGGCCTTTCGGGGTCTTCTGTGTTTCCAAAAAGATTGTGAAATTTTTTGTTCTAGTTCTGTGAAAAATGCCTCTGGTAGTTTGATTGGGATTGCATTGAATCTGTAGATTGCTTTCAGTAGTAGAGTCATTTTCACAATGTTGATTCTTCCAATCCAAGAACACAGTATATCTCTCCATCTGTTTGTATCATCTGTAATTTATTTCATCAGTGTGATAGTTTTCTGAGTACAGGTCTTTTACCTACTTACGTAGGTTTATTCCTATGTATTTTATTCTTTTTGTTGCACTGGTAAATGAGAGTGTTTCCTTAATTTCTCTTTCACATTTTTCATCATTAGTGTATCGGAATGCAAGAGATTTCTATTCATTAATTTTGAATGCTGCTACTTTAGCAAATTCATTGATTAGCTCTAGTAGTTTTCTGGTGGCATCTTTAGGATTTTCTCTGTATAGTATCATGTCATCTGCAAACAGTGACAGTTTTACTTCTTCTTTTTCAGTTTGGATTCCTTTTACTTCTTTTTCTTCTCTGATTGATGTGGCTAAAACTTCCAAAACAATGTTGAATAATAGTGGCGAGAGTGGGCAACCTTGTCTTATTCCTGATCTTAGTGGAAATGGTTTCAGTTTTTCACCATAAGGACGATGTTGGCTGTGAGTTTGTCATATATGGCCTTTATTATGTTCAGGTAGGTTCCCTCTATGCCTACTTTCTGGATTTTTTTTTTTTTTTTTTTTGTGGTACGCAGGCCTCTCACTGTTGTGGCCTCTTCCGTTGCAGAGCACTTGCTCCAGACACACAGGCTCAGCGGCCATGGCTCACGGGCCAGGCCGCTCTGCGGCATGTGGGATCTTCTCGGACCGGGGCACAAACCCACGTCCCCTGCATCGGCAGGCGGACTCTCAACCACTGCGCCACCAGGGAAGCGCTGGATTTTTTTTTATCATAAATGTGTGTTGAATTTTGTCGAAAGCTTTTTCTGCATCTTTTGAGATGATCATATGGTTTTTATTCTTCAATTTGTTAATATGGTGTATCACATTCATTGATTGGCATATATTGAAGAATCCTTGCATTGATGGGATAAAGCCCACTTGATCATGGTGTATGATCATTTTAATGTGCTGTTGGATCTGTTTGCTAGTATTTTGTTGAGGATTCTTGCATCTATGTTCATCAGTGATATTGGTATGTACTTTTCTTTCTTTGTGACATCTTTGCCTGGGTTTTGGTGTCAGGGTGATGGTGGCCTTGTACAATGAGTTTGGGAGTGTTCCTACCTCTGCTATATTTTTGAAGAGTTTGAGAAGTATAGGTGTTAGCTCTTCTCTAAATGTTTGAAAGAATTTGCCTGTGAAGCCATCTGGTTCTGGGCTTTTGTTTGTTGGAAGATTTTTAATCACAGTTTCAATTTCAGTGCTTGTGATTGGTCTGTTTATATTTTCTATTTCTTCCTAGTTCAGTCTCACAAGGTTGTGCTTTTCTAAGAATTTGTCCAATTCTTCCAGGTTGTCCATTTTATTGGCATATAGTTGCTTGTAGTCATCTCTCATGATCCTTTGTATTTCTGCAGTGTCAGTTGTTACTTCTCCTTTTTCATTTCTAGTTCTATTGATTTGAGTCTTCTCCCTGTTTTTCTTGATGAGTCTGGCTAATGGCTTATCAATTTTGTTTGTCTTCTCAAAGAAACAGCTTTCAGTTTTACTGATCTTTGCTATCATTTCCTTCATTTCTTTTTCATTTATTTCTGTGCAGATTTTTATGATTTATTTCCTTCTGCTAACTTTGGGGGTTTTTTGTTCTTCTTTCTCTAATTGCTTTAGGTGTAAGGGTAGTTGTTTATTTGAGATGTTTCTTGTTTCTTAAGATAGGATTGTAGCTATAAACTTCCCTCTTACAACTGCCTTTGCTGCATCCCATAGGTTTTGGGTCATTGTGTTTTCATTGTCATTTGTTTCTAGGTATTTTTTGACTTCCTCTTTGATTTCTTCAGTGATCTTATGGTTATTAAGTAGAGTATTGTTTAGTCTCCATGTGTTTGTATTTTTTACAGATTTTTTCCTGTAATTGATATTTAGTCTCATAGCATTGTGGTTGGAAAAGATACTTGATACAATTTCAGTTTTCTTACATTTACCAGAGCTTGATTTGTGACCCAAGATATGATCTATCCTGGATAATATGCCATGAGCACTTGAGAAAAAAGTGTATTCTGTTGTTTTTGGATGGAATATCCTATAAATATCAATGAAGCCCATCTTGTTTAACATATCATTTAAAGCTTGTGTTTCCTTATTTATTTTCATTTTGGATGATCTGTACATTGGTAAAAGTGGGGTGTTAAAGTCCCCTACTATGATTGTGTTACTGTCGATATTCCCTTTTATGGCTGTTAGCATTTGCCTTATGTATTGAGGTGCTCCTATGTTGGGTGCATAAATATTTACAATTGTTATATCTTCTTCTTTGATTGAACTCTTGATCATTATGTAGTGTCCTTCTTTGTCTCCTGTAATAGTCCTTATTTTAAAGTCTATTTTGTCTGATATGAGAATTGCTACTCCAGCTTTCTTTTGATTTCCACTTGCATGGAATATCTTTTTCCATCCCCTCACTTTCAGTCTGTATGTGTCCCTAGGTCTGAAGTGGGTCTCTTGTAGACAGCATATGTACCAGTCTTGTTTTTGTATCCATTCAGCCAGTCTATGTCTTTTGGTTGGAGCATTTAATCCATTTACATTTAGGGTAATTATCAGTGTGTATGTTCCTGTTACCAGTTTCTTAAATTTTGGGGGTTTGATATTGTAGGCCTTTTGCTTCTCTTGTGTTTCCTGCCTAGAGAAGTTCCTTTAGCATTTGTTGTAAAGCTGCTTTGTTGGTGCTAAATTCTGTTAGCTTTTGAATTCTCTTTTTTGCTTGTCTGTAAAGTTTTTAATTTCTCTGTCAAATCTGAATGAGATCCTTGCTGGGTAGAGTAATCTTTGTTGTAGGTTTTTCCCTTTCATCACTTTAAATCTGTCCTGTCACTCCCTTCTGGATTGCAGAGTTTCTGCTGAAAGATCAGCTGTTAACCTTATGGGGATTCCCTTGTATGTTATTTGTTGTTTTTTCCTTACTGCTTTTAATGTATTTTCTTTGTATTTAATTTTTGATACTTTGATTAATATGTGTCTTTTTGTGTTTCTCCTTGGATTTATCCTCTATGGGACTTTCTATGCTTCCTGGACTTGATTAACTATCTCCTTTCCCATATTAGGGAAGTTTTCAACTATAATCTCTTCAAATATTTTCTCAGTCCCTTTCTTTTTCTCTTCTTCTTCTGGGACCCCTATAATTCAAATGTCAGTGCATTTAATGTTGTCCCAGAGGTCTCTGGGACTGTTCTCAATTCTTTTTATTCTTTTTTCTTTATTCTGCTCTGTGGTAATTATTTCCACTATTTTATCTTCAGGTCACTTATCCATTCTTCTTCCTCAGTTATTCTGCTATTGATACCTTCTAGAGAATTTTTAAGTTCACTTACTGTGTTGTTCATCATTTTTTGTTTCCTCTTTAGTTCTTCTAGGTCTTTGTTAAATGTTTCTTGTATTTTCTCCATTCTATTTCCAAGATTTGGATCATCTTTACTCCTTCATCTGCTGTGTGTTTCTCTGTCTTCTCATTTTCCTTAACTTACTGTGTTTGGGGGCTCCTTTTCACAGGTTGCAGGTTCATAGCTCCCTTTGATTTTGGTGTCTGCCCCCAGTGGCTGAGGTTGGTTCAGTTGGTTGTGTAGGCTTCCTGTTGGAGGGACTAGTGCCTGTGTTCTGGTGGATGAGGCTGGATCTTGTCTTTCTGGTGGGCAGGTCTGCGTCCAGTGGTGTGTTTTGGGGTGGCTGTGACCTTATTATGATTTTAGGCAGCCTTTACTAGTGGGTGGGGTTGTGTTCCTGTTTTGCTAGTTATTTGGTATAGGGTATCCAGCACTGTAATTTGCTGGTCGTTGAGTGGAGCTGGGTCTTGGCATTGAGATGGAGATCTCTGGGAGATTTTTGTCATTTGACATTACGTGGAGCTGGGAGGTCTCTGGTGGACCAATGTCCTGTACTTGGCTCTCCCACCTCAGAGGCACAGGCCTGACACGTGGCTGGAGCACCAAGATCCTGTCATCCACATGGCTCAGAATAAAAGGGAGAAAAAAAGAAAGAACAAAAAAATAATAATAATAAAATAAAATAAAGTTATTAAAATAAAAAATAATTATAAAAAATTAAAAGTAATTTTAAAAAGAAACGAAAGAATGAAGAGAGCAACCAATCCAAAAAACAAATCCACCAATGATAAGAAGCGCTAAAAAGTATACTAAAAAACAAACAAACAAATAAAAAATGGGCAGACAGAACCCTAGGACAAATGGTAAAAGCAAAGCTATATAGACAAAATTACACACAGAAGCATACACATACACACTCACAAAAAGAGAAAAATAAATAAATAAATAAATAAATATATATATATATATATATATATATATATATATATATATATATATATATATATATATAATTGCTCCCAAAGTCCACTGCCTCAGTTTGGGATGATTTGTTGTCTATGAAGGTATTCCACCGATGCAGGGTACAGCAAGTTGATTGTGGAGAGTTAATCTGCTGCTCCTGAGGCTGCTGGAAGAGATTTCCCTTTCTCTTCTTTGTTTGCACAGCTCCTGGGGTTCAGCTTTGGGTTTGGCCCTGCCTCTGTGTGTAGGTCACCTGAGGGCGTCTGTTCTTCACCCAGACAGGACCGGGTTAAAGGAGCAGCTGATTCGGGGGCACTGGCTCACTCAGGCTGGGGAGAGGGACGGGTATGGATACGGGGCAAGCCTGTGGCAGCAGAGGCTGGCGTAACATTGCACCAGCCTGAGGCGCGCCGTGCGTTCTCCCGGGGAAGTTGTCCCTGGATCACGGGACCGTGGAAGTGGCGGGCTGCACAGGCTCCCGGGAGGGGAGGTGTGGATAGTGACCTGTGCTTGCACACAGGCTCCTTGGTGGCGGCAGCAGCAGCCTTAGCGACCCACTGGTGTCTGCACTGGTAGCCGCGGCTCGTGCCCGTCTCTGGAGCTCCTTTAAGTAGCGCTCTTAATCCCCTCTCCTCGCACACAAGGGAACAAAGAGAGAAGAAAAAGTCTCTTGCCTCTTCGGCAGGTCCAGACATGTTCCCGGACTCCCTCCCGGCCAGCTGTGGTGCACTAGCCCCCTTCAGGCTGTGTTCACGCTGCCAGACCTCTCCCTGCGATCCGACCAAGCCCGAGCCTCAGCTCCCAGCCCCCGCCCGCCCCGGCGTGTGAGCAGACAAGTCTCTCGGGCTGGTGAGTGCTGGTCGGCACCGATCCTCTGTGCGGAGATCTCTCTGCTTTGCCCTCCACACCCTGTTGCTGCGCTCTCCTCCGCGGCTTCGAAGCTTCCCCCCTCCGCCACCCGCAGTCTCCGCCCGTGAAGGGGCTTCTAGTGTGTGGAAACCTTTCCTCCTTCACAGCTCCCTCCCACTGGTGCAGGTCCCGTCCCTATTCTTTTGTCTCTGTTTTTTCTTTTGCCCTACCCAGGTACGTGGGGAGTTTCTTGCCTTTTGGGAGGTCTGAGGTCTTCTGCCAGCGTTCAGTAGGTGTTCTGTAGGAGTTGTTCCACATGTAGACGTATTTCTGATGTATTTGTGGGGAGGAAGTTGATCTCCATGTCTTACTTTTCCACCATCTTGAAGGTCCCCCACTTTCTCTCCTTTTTCTTTCCTTTCTTTCTTCCTCCCTCCCTCCCTCCCTCTTTCTTCCTTTCTCCCTTCCTTCCTTCTTTCCTTCCTTCCTTCCTTCCTATTTTATTTACAACATTCAAGGTACGGCTAGAGCAGAAATTCTCCAGAGTCCTTTAAAAATGTTGTGCTCTCCTAGCCCGAGGTGCCCCTTTCTGCCACTTTTATCACAGTGGCTTAACAGATCTTAAGGATTACTTAGACAACAAAAGAGGCCCAGGTCACTTCCATTTTTTGTGCGTTAAAAAATATTTTTAAGTCAAAAGGAGATTATAAAACACAAACAATGCAATACAACTCTATTATTTCTAAGACAATTGAAAGATATACACAAGTATTAATTAATGAAGGAAGTATATCAAAAATAATTTAATGGTCAGTTTATAGCATTTCTATAGTTTAGTATCAAAATTATAAAGGGAAAAGGAGAAAAAATAAAGTAAGATAAATACATTAACTGACAGTATACTATAGATGGTGTGGTCTGGAAATGAGATACACATGTTTAAGTTGTATGATCTTTGACAACTTTGAATGTTATCAGGGTGTCTCTGTTGAGACAGAGACCTTATTATTATAGTGTAATGTATTATATTACATTATAACAATAATGTAAACATGATTTTTAATAGTAATGTTTACATTATTATTTGTAAACAAAGTCTTGAAGTCCCTCCCCAACTCCCAGTCAGGTATAATGATTTCATCAGTTGTAATGTCAGTAGTGTCTACTCATAGATGTTCAGAATTTGAAGGACCTTGGAAGTCTTCTTGCCCACCCCCATTCTCCCATTCAGCTTTCTTCTCTTCTCTGCTCCCTTCCCCACTCTGCCACATCTGCTTTTAGTATTCAGTGAAAATTAGTCAACATTTTTTGATAATCAGCAAAGTGATCCAAACTCTCTAAACCTGCAAAAGCAAGTCTATAATCTGGCCCCTCCTTGCATTCTGAAAACTGTGCACTACAGGTAGACTGTTCTGGGAGTCCTTCCTGCTCCTATGGTAAATCTTAATCCATTTTACCTCCTCTGCCAGAATCCCTTTTCTTCTACTCGTTCTCCTCTCTCCTCCCTCATTATCAGTCTGACATCAAGCCTTGTCTATTCTTTCTTCTTATTTATTTATTTATTTTGATTTATGTTATTTCATTTTATTTTTTTGGCCGTGGCACGTGACTTGTGGGATCTTAGTTCCCCGACCAAGAATCGCGAACCTGGGCCCCCAGCACTGGAAACTCAGAGTCCTAACCACCGGACCTCCAGGGAATTCCTATCCATTCTTTATTTAAAGTATTGATTTTATCTTTTGGATAATGGACCCTGTAGAATAAAAACAGTTGGGTTATAGGTACTTTACATTGTTGCTCTTTTGTTGCTTTGTTGTCTCTAAAAGGTTAAGTAACTCTAGGAAGGTTTCAAAGCGGGTAAGTGATATAGTGTTTGAACCTAGGTTTTCTAACTCCAGTGTCAGTGATCTTAAAACACTATGCTATATTGCCCTACAGAGAGGTTAATGAAACCTGTAAGACTTACTGTCTGTAGAAAAATACATAGATAAACTATACATAAAGTTTAAATTGAGGGTTCATAATTCTATAGTTATCCTTGTAGCCCCAAATGGTCCACAGATTGAGAAATTTTGCTTTAAAGTATTTCTTGGATTCACTTTTTCTCCTGTCTTCTCATTGCCATTACCCATGCCCAGCTCCCCATAACATTTATCCTTTTCAATTTATTCTGCTGGCAACTTAATCATTCTAAGTACTGCTTTCATCATATCATGCCTCTGCTGAAAACATCCAAAGCAATGGTGGAGATGAGCCTTTGCACATTTTAATCATTTACTTAACAATATATAATTTATGGGGTGCTGTTTTATCCACCATACTGTAAAATCCATGGAAGGCAGGGATAATATTTGGTTTGTCTACAATTATACACTAATTCATAAGCACACGATAAATATTTGTTGCCTGGCTGGATTTTTGGACACTCTCCTACATGAATAGTGGTAATGTAAACTATAGGGAAATTTGCCAGTGTATTTCTATGCATAGAAAAACTGCTGGGGAGACACAAATAATGTTCATAGTAGATAACACTGAGAAGTGGGATTATGGAGGGCTTTTATTTTCTGGGTCATCTAAAAAAATAATCCAGCTCCAGTCTTTTCCCTTAACGTACTTAAGCATATCTTTTACTTCCTTTCTTCCTTCCCCCCATCCCTTTGACTTATCTTTAAAAGGTCATTCAAAGTCTGGACCCATCTTACCAGATCTCCCAGTGGTCTGTCATTTGAAAGCTCTCCTGCAGTTAACTTATCCATCCACACATACAAGCAGTATTTAATGAGGGTTCATGCCTTGCCAGGCAGCACGAAGTGGGGAAGCAGACACATGAACAATTCATTACAGTGCAGCGTGGTTACTGCTGCATCAGAGACACGTACAAAGGGCTGCCGGAGAGCTCAGGAGGAAGTGATTAACTTTTGCCCGGGTGCCGAAGGAGGTGGGGAGCGCTCTGGGGAAGGAGGCCATCTTTAAACTGGACCTTGAAGAGGGATTCAGCCAGGCTGAAAAGTGGAGGAAAAATATTCTAGGCAGAGCGAGCAGCCCATGAATAACTTCATGACACCTATAAGTTCATATATGTCGCAGGAAATATATGTGTTTATTTCACATGGGGTGAAATACTGTGTGCCTGGATCACAGGAGTCCGAAGGCAGGAGTGAGTGGCCCAAACTAAGCAACCTCAAGTCTTGTTCCCTTCATTAAGTCTTCCTAGGTCCTCCTGGTACCCTGTGGCCTCTCCTTTCTTGTGGAGCTATTGGCCAATTATTTGACACTTGATTCAAGACTCCTTTCGTTATTCTCTTATATTGCCCCATTTGGTTTGCATCCTTCTTAAGAGCAAAGAATACTCCTTACGTTTGTTTCTCTAGTATCCATTTCAATGACTGATTGATGTACTCTTTGGTGCATAGTAAGTTGTCAAAACTCATTGCTGACCGATAGGTGGCCTTTAGCTTCTGTGTTTTCAGCTACAAGGCTGTCTGAATAGCCACTCGAAGATGGTTAATCCTGAAGGTGACTGCCTGGAACATTTTGATATACCACTGAGATAAGTACTGATGTGCAATCACCCTAGACTGTCTTTTGAATCTTCTCTCACAGTAGAAAGGGCAGACCCATCACTGGTGCAGAACCAGAGTTTCTATAAATAAGGCCTGCTGTGGCCCCATCAGACCTTTCAATACTGACTGGAGAGCTTGCCGTGTTTACTAAACTCCTGAGATCACTGAAGTCCGAAGTAATATCTCATGCCTCATTAATCTCCAGTGTTTGAAGTAATTGCTAATGTGTAATAAATCTCTAGTCTCTGAAGGTTTAAACCACACAGATGTGTTGTTTCAGATGAATAATGACCGACCTGACTTTGCCATTCAGCCATTCAATGAATGCTTAGGGAATAGCTACGATGTGCAAAGCACTGCATTGGGCTTTTTCCCTGTGACCCATGCTTCTGTGTCCTAATTACTGTACGTCATAGTGAAAAATGAACTATCTCACACAAAAACATATAGTGGACTGGAAGGTCTATGAATGCAAATTAAGGGATTATTTTAGTGCTCAAATAGATTAAGGAAACTTTTCCCATTAGTTTAAAAGTAAGGACTTAAAGATTCTTTCCTCCCTTTCTCCTTCCTTCTTTCCTTCCTTCCTTCCTTCCATAAATGCTTATACAGAACCTATAATGTATCAGATACTGTACTTGAAACCACAGATATGATTATTAAAAAAGGGACATGAGAGGTACAGATTTCCAGGTATGAAATAAATGTCAGGGGGGTGTAATATACAGCATGGTGATTATAGTTAATAATATTGTGTTGCATATTTGAAAGTGGCTAAAAGAGTAAACTTTAAAAGTTCTCATCACAAGAAAAAAAAACTTTTGTAACTATGTGTGATGATGAATGTTAACTAGACTTATTGTGTTGATCATTCCACAATATACACAAATCTTGAATCATAACATTGTACACCTGAAACTAATATGATGTTGTATGTCAATTATACCTCAATTTTTTTAAAAAAAGAGAGAGATGCAATTTTTGCCCATATGGAGCAAAAATACCTTGTGCATAGTAGGCAGAGTCATCTAGAGCTTTAACATTTTACCATCCTTTACTGAATATTGATTTTATGCCAGCCATTAATTATGGATAAGATATGTTGAGTGAATTACATATGTTCATTACTTTAAAATGTGTTTTTTGTTTAGATGCTAATGATGTGTGTTTAGAACATAGGATTAAAAGACTTGAATTAAAAGACTTGAGTTCTAGTCTGCGTTGTAGTAAGTTTGTGAGCTGAGAAAAATCATTTCCTTCTTTGTACCTTAGTTTCCTTACCTATAAAATTGCGAGAGTGGTAACTACCTAATTCCTGGAGGTTTGGGAGAACATGTAAGATAACTCTCTGTACCTTTTTACTTGCTTTTCTCACTCTCTATATTTTCTTTCCCATCTCCCTTCTGCTTGATAAATTTCTACTTATCTTTGAAACCCCGACTTAAGTTAAGTATCACTTCATGTAAGAAGTCTTCCTCTTTCTTTTCCTGATGATACCGAGCACTCTCCTCCTGGCCATCACTGTACCCACCCAAGCTTTTATATTGCAATTACCACATGATTTTCATGCAGAAGGGCAGAGCCTCTGTCTTATTCACATGTTCTGTACCTAGCATAGTGCCTGGCCCATAACCATCGCTTTAAACTCTGCTGAATAAATGAATAAAAAATATGTTGAGAAAATGCTTCATAAATTCCAAAGTATTAAACAAAAGTAAGATATTATCATCATCATTATGCTTGCCATTTGAGTGGGACTCAATTCATCTTTACAAAATATAACATTAATTTGGCCTAATTCTGCTATGTAATGGAGGCGGACATTAAACTGCTAACAAACACATTGGTTCTCCTCTCCTTCTGACCATGTAGGAGAATTACGCTTCCCTGCCCACCCCCCAACCCTCCCCAGGATGTAAGAATAAACATGTGATTTGCTTTAGCCAATGAAATGCATGGCATGCATCACTTGCTTGCGGAAGCATTTCATTGCCAGCGCTTGACTGTCCAGCTCTCCTTTCCCCCTGCCCCCGCACCCCCCATTGGTGGTCCTGGGAGTGCCTTTTGACATGGAGTACCATGAGATTGAAGCAACCCAGCATCCTGACCTTGCACCACATAGAGAACCCCTGTCTGCAGAGCCACCCAGACCAAAAGGAAACTTGGTATGACTGACCACTTAACATGTATTCTATTAATCCTGAGATTTTGCCATTTTTTATTACCATGGCATAATCTAACTTATCCTGGCTGATAAAATCATCAACTCATTTCTGGGAAAAAAATATGCCAGTTTACTGGGAGTATAAACATGATAATAATCAAAACCAAAAGCATGAGCAAAAAACACTTATCTGAAAAGTATACATTTCAGAGTCCAAACATAATACAAAGAATCTAGTTTACTTTACAAGTGTGTTAAACCACTCTTAACTTGAGTTTCCTTCTCAAAATCTAGAGAAATTTCTCTTGTACACAGTGCTGAAGCAGGAACCAAATCCCATACTTATATCAGAGGGAAATTATATGCAACTAAAATATTTTTTGAAACAAGGCATTTGCCACAAATTGTTTTAAATAAATAGGCTTAGGTTCGTCCACCAACATGATCACTGTAACATGTTCTGTTCACTGTACCCCTTACCTAACTGTGAATGGTAATAAGGATTGCCTCATGATTTTCTACTCCATGAGTGCAAAAGAGGAAAACACTGTTTTTATGAAATTAGTTGTTTCATTTTTTGTTTTACTGTGAAATATATACATACACATACTTACACACACACACAAAGTACATGAAACATATATTTACAGCTTAACAAAAAAAACCTATGAAGTGAAACTGAGATAGCCACAACTCAGGTCAAGAATAGAACATTGCCAGGACTCTAGAAGTTCCCCCCCCATATGTTCCTCTCGATGGCAGAAATCACTGGGGTAATCATTTTCTTCCTTTTCCTTGTAGTTTTACCACTGTGCTTATTTTAAAATTTGTTATATCATATGAATTGTCGCATAATTTATGGATAACAATGTACACCATATAAAGAATAGTTTACTGAGTTGTGCAAATGTGTATACCTATGTTACCACTACCTCAATCAAGATACAGACTTTCCACCTAGAAACAAATGACAATGAAAACACGATGACCCAAAACCTATGGGATAAAGGAAAAGCAATTCTGAGAAAAAAGTTTATAGCAATACAATCCTACCACAAGAAACAAGAAAAATCTCAAATAAACAGCCTAACCTTACATCTACAGCAACTAGAGAAAAAAGAACAAACAAAACCCAAAGTTAGTATCAATAGAAGGAAAGATATCATAAATATCAGAGCAGAAATAAATGAAATAGAAACAAAGAAAATAGCAAAGATCAATAAAAATAAAAACTTGTTCTTTTAGAAGATAAACAAAATTGATAAACCTTTAGCCAGACTTATCAAGAAAGAAAGGGAGAGGACTCAAATAAAGAAAAATTGAAAAGAAAAAGGAGAAGTTACAAATGACACCACAGAAATACAAAGGATCATAAGAGACTACTGTGAGCAACTATATGCCAATAAAATGGACAAACTTGAAGAAATGGACAAATTCTTAGAAAAGTACAAACTTCCAAAACTGAACCAGGGAGAAATAGAACATATGAAAAGACCGATCACAAGTAATGAAATTGAAACTGTGATTAAAAATCATACAACAAACAAAAGTCCAGTACCAGATGGCTTCACAGGTGAATGCTATAAAACATTTAGAGAAGAGATAATACCTATCCTTCTCAAACTCTTTCAAAAAATTGCAGAGGGTGGAACACTCCCAAACTCATTCTATGAGCCCACCATCACCCTGATACCAAAGCCAGACAAAGATACTACAAAAAAAGAAAATTACAGACCAATATCACTGATGAACATAGATGCAACAATCCTCAACAAAATACTAGCAAACAGAATCCAACAGCACATTAAAAGGATCATACACCATGATCAAGTGGGATTTATCCCAGAGATGCAAGGATTCTTCAATATATGCAAATCAATCAATGTGATCCACCATATTAACAAATTGAATAAATAAAAACCATATGATCATCTCAATAGATGCTGAAAAAGCTTTTGACAAAATTCAACACCCATTTATGATAAAAACTCTCCAGAAAGTGGGCATAGAGGGAACTTACCTCAATATAATAAAGGCCATATACGACAAACCCACAGCAAACATTATTCTCAATAATGAAAAACTGAAAGCATTTCCTCTAAGATCAGGAACAAGACAACATAGTTTTGGAAGTCCTAGCCATGGCAATCAGAGAAGAAAAAGAAATAAAAGGAATCCAAATTGGTAAAGAAGAAGTAAAACTGTCACTGTTTGCAGATGACATGATACCAAACAGAGAAAATCCTAAAGATGCCACCAGAAAACTACTAGAGCTAATCAATGAATTTAGTAAAGTCACAGGATACAAAATTAATGCACAGAAATCTCTTGCATTCCTATACACTAACAACCAAAGATGAGAAAGAGAAATTAAGGAAACTCCCATTTACCATTTCAACAAAAAGAATAAAATACCTAGGAATAAACCTGCCTCAGGAGGTAAAAGACCTGTACTCAGAACACTATAAGACACTGATAAAAGAAATTCAGGATGATACCAACAGATGGAGAGATATACCATGTTCTTGGATTGGAAGAATCAATATTATGAAAATGAGTTACTACCCAAAGCAATCTACAGATTCAGTGCAATCCCTATGAAATTACCAATGGCATTTTTTACAGAACTAGAACAAAAAATCTTAAAATTTGTATGGAGACAAAAAAGACCCCAAATAGCCAAAGCAATCTTGAGGGAAAAAAAACGGAGCTGGAGGAATCAGACTCTCTGACTTCAAAATATACTACAAAGCTACAGTAACCAAGATAGTGTGGTACTGCCACAAAAACAGAAATATAGATAAATGGAACAGGATAGAAAGCCCAGAGATAAACCCACACACCTATGGTCACCTAATCTATGACAAAGGAGGCAAGGATATACAATGGAGAAAAGACATACTCTTCTATAAGTGATGCTGGGAAAACTGGACAGCTACTTGTAAAAGAATGAAATTAGAACACTCCCTAACACCATACACAAAAATAAACTCAAAATGGATTAAAGACCTAAATGTAAGGCCAGACACTATAAAACTCTTAGAGGGAAACATAGGAAGAATACTCTATGACATAAATCACAGCAAGATCCTTTTTGACACACCTCCTAGAGAAATGGAAATAAAAACAAAAATAAACAAATGGGACCTAATAAAATGGAATGGAATTTGATCTCCATTGGAATGCAAAGCTATCAGAACCGAGGCTCATTTATAAAGTTTTGTTTCTTCTGGACCAATAAAAGTAATCAGGGCAAAAGTGACTTGAAGTTCTCCCTGAGTTTTAAGTTTCCTTAGATTTTGAATTACTGAATATTTGTTATGTGTGATTGCTCTTTTATGCCTAGGAAGGTTATTTTTAATCCAGCACTTAAAATTCAAAATGGAATGAGATACAGTAGTCTCCCCTTAGCCACAGGGATACATTCCAAGAGCCCCTGTGGATGCCTGAAACTGCAGATAGTACCAAACCCTATATATAGTATGTTTTTCCCTATACTTACATACCTATGATAAAGTTTAATTTATAAATTAGGCACAGTAAGAGATTAACAGTAATTAATAATAAATAGAAAAATTATAACAGTATATTATAATAAAACTTATGTGAGTGTGGTTTCCCTCTCTTTCTCTCTCAATATCTTATTGTACAAATATAATGACTCTTCCATTTCCATCTTAACTAAGCACTTATCACACGCTCTGGCCATAATTCTTGCAGTCTAAGTTGCAATAAGAAAAACTAGCATGAATTTCTTTTTCCTTCTTCACAATTTCACAAATAGAAGATTTGTCTTTGCTGTAGATCCTAGCAACCTCAGCACATAATTGTTTTTCTTTCCTTATTAAATTAAGAACATTCACGTTTTCATTTAAAGGAAGCACTTTACAGCTTCTCTTTGGCATATCTGAATTGCCAGCGTCACTACTCCTGTACTTTGGGGCCACTATTAAGTAATGAAATACCTTGACCATTGATCTGAAAACCAAGACAAGTATTAAGTGACTAAGGGCAGGATACACTGGGCAAAGAGTTGATTCACATCCCAGGTGGGACTGAGAAGGACAGCACAAGATTTCATCATGCTGTTCAGGATGGTGTGCGATTTAAAACTTATGAATTGTTTATTTCTGGAATTTTCCACTTAACATTTTCAGAACATGGTTGTTCACAGGTAAGTGAAACCTCAGAGGGTGAATACTGTTTGTAGGAATGTAAAATTGTGCAGCTATTGTGGAAGACACTATGGTGGTTCATCAAACAATTAAAAATAGAATTATCATATGATCCAGAATTCTACTTCTGGGTATATATCCAAAAGAATTGAAAGCAGGGTCTTGAGGAGATATTTGCATTTCTTCATGTCTAGCAACATTATTCATAATAGCCAAAAGGTAGAAGCAACCCAAGTGCTCACTGACACATGAATAGCTAAACAAAATGTGGTACATAGAATGGAATATTATTCAGTTCTAAAGAGGAATAAATGCTGACATATGCTGCAACATGGATGAATCTTGAAGACATTGTGCCAAATGAACTAAATCAATCAAAAAAGGACAAATACTGTGTGATTCCACTTATATGAAGCACTTAGAGTATTCAAATTCATAGAGACAGAAAGTAGAATAGTGGTTGCCAGCAGCTGAGGTGAGGACAGAATGGAGAGTTGTTTTTCAATGTGCACAGAATTCTAGTTTGGGCCGACAAAAAGACGGAAAGCCAACACCCCATCATGTAAAAACTCTCAGTAATCCAGGAATAGAGGGGAACCTTCTCAACTTGGTTAAGCCTATCTACAAAACCCCTGCGACTAACATTATGCTTAAAGGTGAGAGACTTGAAGCTTTCCCATCAGGTATAAGGTAAGGATATTGCCACTCATCACTCCTTTTCAACACCATAGTAGAAGTCCTCGCTAACTCAATAAGGCAAGAAAAGGAAATAAAAGGTATGCAGATTGGGAAGGAGGATATAAAACTGTCCTGATTTGCAGATGACATGATTGTCTATATAGAAAGCCCAAAAGAATTAACAAAAGAACACCCTGGAACTAAGTGATTATACTAAGGTTGCAGGGTGCAAGGTTATCATACAAAAGTTGATTGCTTTTCTATATACCAACAATGAACAAGTGGAATTTGAAATAAAAAATACAATACCATTTACATTACTACTCCTAAAAACAAAATACTTTGGTAAACTCTAAAAATATATGTAAGATCTATATGAGGGAAATTACAAAACCCTGATGAAAAAATCAAAGAACTAAATAAATGGAGAAATAGTCCATGTTCATGGATAGGAATACTTAATATTGTCAGGATGCCAGATCTTCCCAACTTGATTTTTGGATTCAATGTGATCCCAATGAAAATCCCAGCAAATTATTTTATGGATATTGACAGACTAATTCTAAAGTTTATGTGGAGAGGCAAAAGACCCAGAATAGCTAATACATACTGAAGGAGAATAAAGTTGGAGGACTTACACTGCCCTTACTATAAAGCTACAGTAATCAAGACAGAGTGATATTGGTGAAAAAATAGACAAATGGATCAAAAGAACAGAATAGAGGGCTCAGAAATAGACCCTCATAAATATAGTCAACTTATCTTTGACAAAGGAGGGAAGGCAATACAATGGAGCCAAGATAGTCTCTTCAACAAATGGTGCTAGAACAATTGGACACCCACATGAAAAAAAAATGAATCTAGACACAGACCTTATACCCTTCACAAAAATTAACTCAAAATGAATCATAGATAGACCTAAATGTAAAATGCAAAAATACAAAGCTCTTAGAAAATAATATAGGAGAAAACCTAGATGATCTTGTGTGTGGTGATATCTTTTTAGATACAACACCAAAGACATTATCCAATGGAAGAAATAATTGATAAGCTGAACTTAGTTAAAATTAAAAACTTCTGCTCTGTGAAAGAATATCAAAATTGGAAGACAAGCCACAGTAGGAAGAAAACATTTGCAAAAGACACATCTGATAAAGGACCATTATCCAAAATATACAAAAAACTCTTAAAACTCAGCAATAAGAAAACAAACAGCCCAATTAAAAAATGAGCCAGGGCTTCCCTGGTGGCGCAGTGGTTGAGAGTCCGCCTGCCGATGCAGGGGACACGGGTTGGTGCCCCGGTCCGGGAAGATCCCACATGCAGCGGAGCGGCTGGGCCCGTGAGCCATGGCCTCTGAGCCTGCGCGTCCGGAGCCTGTGCTCCGCAGCAGGAGAGCCCACAACAGTGAGAGGCCCGAGTACCACACACACACACACACACACACACACAAAAAAAAAGGGCCAAACACCTCAACAGACATTTCACTGAAGAAGATATATAGATGACAAATAAGCATATGAAAAGATACTCCACATACGTCATCAAGAAAATGCAAATTAAAACTAGACACCACCACACACCTACTAGAATGGCAGAAATCCAGAACACTGACAATGCCAAATGCTGTCAAAGATGTGAAGCAAAAGGAACTCTCATTCATTGCTGGTGGTACAGCCACTTTGGCAGATTGTTTGGATGTTTCTTACAAAACTAAACATACTCTTACCATACAGTCCAGCATTCATGCTCCTTGGTATTTACCTAAAGGAGATGAAAACTTATGTCCACACAAAACCCTGGACATTGATATTTATAGACGCTTTATTCATAATTACCAAAGCTGGGAAGCAAACAAGATATCCTTCAGTAGATGAATGGGTAAACTATGGTGCCTCCAGACACTGGAATATTACTCAGTGCTAAAAAGAAATGAGTTACCAAGCCATAAAAAGACATGGAGAAATATTAAATGTATATTACTAAGTGAAAGAGGCCAATGTGAGAAGACTACATACTGTGTTATTCCAACTATATGACATTCTGCAGAAGTCAAAACTATGGAGACAGTAAAAAGATCAGTGGTTGAGGGGGAGTGAGGGGAGGTGGGGAAAGAGAAGAGATGACTGGGCAGAGCACAGGGCTGGTGACAATACGCTGTATGATATAATGATGCATGTATGTAATTATACATTTGTCCACACTCTAGAGTATACAACACAAGAGTGAACCCTAAGGTAAATTATGGACTTTGGATGATTGTGATTTGTTAATGTATGTTCACTCTTTGTAAGAAATGTACCATTCTGGTGAGTGATGTTGAGAATGGATGAGGCTATACATGTGTGGGAGCAGCGTTTACAAGACATCTCTGTACCTTCCTTTCAATTTTATTATAAACCTAAAACTTCTCTAAAAAAATAAAAGTTTTAAGTAAAAAAAAAGAGGTTATGGAAATGGATGGTGGTGATGATTGCACAACATTGTGAAAACACTTAATACCACTGAACTGTATGTACACTTAAAACTGGTTAAGATGGTAAATTTTATATTATATATATTTTACTACATTGAGAAACATTCTAGGAGGAGGATTGGACCAAAGAAACTTTCTGATTATTACTGGAAATGGAAGTTGTGAGCTCACATTTATACTTAATATCTACTCTGTGCCAAGGATGATGTCATGTGTTTTACATTATTACTTCACATAATTAGTAATAACTTAAGTGAGAGCTACTTGTCTATTTGGCAAGCAGTCACTGAGCACTTATTATGTAGGCGTTGAGCTAGGTTTTGGAGATTCAACAGCAAACAGAACTAACACAGCCCATGGCTGGAAGGGCTAAGAGTCTCAGGTTCTAGTGCAGGGTGCAGACCCCTTACAGCACAAGATGGAAAGAACAGAAGAGGAGCATCTACCCCTGGCTCCTATGTTCCAGGTCCTGCTATACATCTACATACATTATCTCATCTAATCCCCCAGCAAGTCTAAGAGGTAGGAATTATTATCCCCATTTTAAAAAGGATGACCTTGAATTTCAGATCTAACCTACCTAAGATTATACAACTGCTTAAGTAAGTGGTAGAGCAGAAATGCCAAGACCAAGTTTGTTATCCAAGTCCCATGTCCTCTATACACATGGGTTTCCAAAATTGTTCTGTCAATCAAGCTGCCTCAAGGCAGAGTTTCCCCATGAATAAAGAAAAGAAAACAGTAAGGACAATACAGTGAGTTTTCTATTAAAAACAACACTTTATTCCATTAATAGGCTATTCTATATACTGTAATTTGTCCACTTTTACATTTTAGAACTAAATGTTTTTTTCTCATATGAACTGATAGGGATAATAAATGGTAGTTGTTACTCATTTTTAGGATCCTGATGTCCAAACCCTATTCCTATATTTGGAAAATTCTTCACTTTATAAATCTCGTTGGGAAGGCCTGCCTACCTCCAGCCCTGGAAGCTCAGTTTCCTATCTTCCTTGCAGTGAGGACACAAGCCCCTGAGCTACGCTCCACTAATGGTAAGTTCACACCAGTCTTTGAACCGAAAACGGCACTGTGAAGCAAGGACTTCCTAGCAACCTTTCTGGGGAGGGATGGTGGCAGCAGCAGTGGCTATATCTACTTCCAAGAGCCATGTGTCAGTTCTCAGAGCCATCCAGTGGCAGCGTTGGTGATCTTAGAGATTAACCTATGGCGTCGACTGCTTAATGGCACTGGCAGTGGCTGTGAAGTCTTCATCACATCAAGGATTTGGACAGTGTTCTTGATAGCTTGGCCCTAAGTCTCCAGCCCTCCTGGTGATTCTGTGAGCCACACAAAACTCTCATCATAAATTCTTTCCTACTTAAATCTGACAGAATTTAGTTTCTGTTGCTTGCAGCTAAGAAACCTCACTATGAGAGTAGTTATTTGATTGTTTGTTCTAATACCCATTCTTGACAACCTAAAGGGGGTCACATTAAGCAGTTCCCCCAGTTTTTGCGAAGAAAAGAATATTGGTTTATGGAATAAAAAATATTTAGGAACCATTGTTATATACTATAAAATCCTAAGTTGTGCATTCAAAGCTCTATCTAATGAACAATGAAAATGACCTAAACAGAACTGGTATTATCTTGGACTAGTACAGTGACTAAACAGAACTCTGGATAATCATATGGTCTATATTATTCAGTTGTTAATATAGCCAAAGTAACCAAACTGACTTAGCAAACAAACCAGATTGATTATATGTCTACATAATTGCTTTCTCAGCTGCTGTGAGATGTTTGATCCAGTTAACAATATAGATCAGCTCCTCTTTTTAAAAGTTTAAAGCAGCATGTAATTAACTAATTACTGTATTGATTTATTATATTTACTTACTGAGTAGAGCTATAGGTTTTCACCAAGCCAGATGCCTGGCATGCACAAAAGACATGAAGCTTATTATCTCAATTATCAACCATTCTTTCCATCTCCCCTGCAACCACTATGACTTTTCGTCTGGGCTTCTGTAATTGCTCCCTAGCTAATTTCCTTTTTTTCTACTCTTGCTCTTCAGCAATCCATTTTCCACTGAGGAACTAGGGTATTCTTTTAAAACATTAATTGGGTCATATTACTGCTCTGCTATGAATCCTTCAAAAATTTTTCCAGTATCCTTAGCTTTAAGTCCAAAGTGCCTAACACAACCAGGAAGGACCCACATAATCAGGTTATATTTCTAAACTTATCTCACTGCTGCCACCTGCCCCTTGCCACAATATCCCAAATGTACTGTCCTCTCAATTCCTAAAATGCTTTCATCTCTTCCTGACTCAAGGCCTTTAATGATTCCTTCTGCCTGGTGTGTTTTTGCTCCCCCTGTTCACCTGGCTAGCCCCTACTTAGACCTCCTGTTTTAAATTTCACTTCCTAAGGGACACCTTCTTTGACCACTCAAGACAGACCACTGATTGACTCTCTCAACACATCTGAAAGTTTTCTTTCATAGCTCTGATTGCAATCTGTAATTCTACATTTACATGTTGTTTACTTGTTTAATGTCTGTTTCCTCTATAATAGTCTGTAAGCTTTAAGAAGACAGGGACCATGCCTTTACCACCTGACATTCAACAAAGCACCTTGTATGGGCTCCTTAAACATTTGTCGAATGAATGAATTAGCAGATGAATCCAAGGCTTATATAATCCCATGTCAAAATTTGTTCTGGACAGGAAGTGCTGGAAATCACAGAAAAAGAGGGAACTCAGAGGAGCCTGGAAAGCCAATGAAAGGCTCCTGGGGCAGGGGGCCCTTCAGGGAGACCCCAAAGGGTGGGTAAGATGTGAACAGGCTCTGAAGAGACCTGTGGGGAGAAGCTTCATTGCTCAAGGAAAGGGAGGAGCCAGGAGAAATGTGGCCAGTTAGCAGGAGAGAGTGAGGGGTCACACCTGGATGTCACCTGGATCTGGAGCTTGTTCTTGGATGCCAGTGAGTAGATGGCTTCCAAGTGTACAGTAAGGCCATGAAGCAATTTCTTATTAATCCTGTCTCTTGAGTAGACACATTCATGCAGTGAAACTACTCAGGATATAGACCACCAGGTGTGTGGTGTGGGCATTATGGCAGATACTGCAGTCTGGCTCCCTCCATCCCATGCCAGCCCCTGACAGGGGTGTGCTTGCTTCATGCTGGAGCCTGCAAAGCTAAGATTACATGCCCAGACTCCCTTCAGCTTCATCTAGAGTCTGTCAGGCAGATAGGCCCATGCCAGATTTGGGAGGAAGTGACATCATGCATAAGAGGCCACGCTTCTGCTGCTTTTTGCAAGCACAGTTGTCAAAGCACTTGCTTTTTTGCGACACCTGTAGCAGAGGTCCGAGAGTCAGTCACTACCTTCCTGGATATTGAAGGCAAGGCACAGAGTATCCCTTTTGCTCATGCAGATCATGGCCAAGGTAAAGTGATTCCAGGGTGAAAACTCTTGGAGAGTATAATATGATTTAGGGATCTCTCTTAACTAATACAAGGTTCAAATGTCACTTTAGAATACAAAGACAGTGTCAATTCAATAATTTAAAATGCTCTCTAAACTTGATTTAAATTTTAAATCAACAAAACCAGGTCCTGCTATAGACTGGCCACCTGCAGGGCATTCTAGGGTATGGTCCTTCTTTCTTTCCTCATTCTTTATCCTGCTTGTTTTCCAGCATATGATCCCTTGGGGAGTGGATAGCAGAGAGGTTGGAAGGGAAAGGAGAGTTTCTCATTTGACTGGTACTTTGTAATATGGCTTCGCACTTTCTGAGTTTGGCAGACATTTAAAGTTTACTCACTTTTAGAGGTTCTTTAGAGACCTTGATATCATAGTGGTCTTTCACCTACAGTTTCTCTGATCTGGGCGAACACATGCTATTCCTGCAATTCCTTCCTCTACAGGCTCTAGGGAATGGGTGAGCCACCTCAGTATCATTTCTGTTGAGGTCTCTTTGTTCCTCCGATGATTCTAATGGAAAGGATTAAAGATGGTTCTCCCACTGGCTCTCAAGTTCATGCATATAGCCCACATCCCAGCCACAGGAAACATTCACACGTTCCTTGTCCCCAAAACTCTGTGAGTGCAGGTCCATCATAGCATAGCAGCAACCCTCCATCACTCTGCCACCAAAACAGCTTGCCAACCTATCTCCAGCCTGTAGATTTTGAGGAGAGGAGTCAAGCCACATCCATGCTGATTCTGTAACTGCAGGGGAAACAGCAAGCTACCCAAATGATTCCCTTTTGGCCCCTCTTACTTAGTTTGTGTTAGGTGTTGACTGAAAAAAACCCCCACACAACCTAAAAGTTGCAAGTTATGTTTTATCCTGAGACCTTACTGAATACTATAGCCCGGGAGATAAGCTCTCAGATAGCTCTGAGGAACTGTTCCAAGGAGGTAAGGGAGAAGCCAGGAAATACAAGAGTTTTTGCTCAGAAACAAAAACAAAAACAAGAACAAACATGTAGTTAACCAACAAAAGATTACTGCTAATCACAAAAAACAGACATATCAAGTTAATGATTTTAGTGCTTTTCTAAGTGTGAGAAGATTCAAGAGTCTGGGCTCATTGGAATTATCCTTTTGATATGCATCTTAACTATCTATGGCCCAAATATGTTTTTCTCTATTGGAATTCCCCCCAGGGCACACCATGGGCGGGGTGGAGGGGGTCACGGTTGCAATGGCTGATGGCTTGATGGCAGGCAACATTCTTTGTTAACTGAAGTGCAGGTGACATTCTTTGCCCCCATAGGAGCAGACACCGTTCCCCCTTAGGATGGGGGCTTGAGACTCATAGCACAGCAGCATCTCTTTCTTTAAAAATTTTTCACACCAAATCCTCTCTCTCTACCCTCTACTATTTTAAGTTCTTGATAGGATTGACTCATCTAATCAGTTCCCTGCCATCTCTTACACCTACTTTGACATTTCTGCAGAGCAATCTGTTTTGCAACTCACTGATCATGTTGTTGCTACATGTATACATGTATTCTTAACATCTTTTTACATCATCTCTCCCCACCTCTAATTTCTGCCTTTCTAAGAGAACATTGCTTTGGGGGATATTCATCCCATCTCTAGCCCCTAGCATGGATCCTGACTAGTATAATCCAATCATAGTACTTTTACCCCTCTTACCAATGATTGAATCAGGAATTAAAGTTTAAGCTAATCAGGAGAGTATTCTCCTGGTCTGTTATTATCTCAGGTTGAGCTTATGTCCTAAATTATCCCAGTTACATCAAAAGGCAAGAGGTTCCTTCTCTATTTCACCTGCTTGGTATAAGAAAGGAAGTGTGTTGTGGTAGTTGCTACTGGCAGCCTTCTTGTGATCATGAGGAAAACCATCCTGAGGACAATAACAAACTATGGAGGAGACAAAGCTGAGACCTGCAAAGCTTATTATGGTATGGCTAGGATTGTTCTACTTTTAGATTTCTTGTTGTAAGAGGAAATAAGTCTTTATTATTTTAGCCAATCTGAGTCAGAGTTTTTGTTATTAAGCAAAAGCCAGTGATCTTCCATAGATTCCCTGTCAGATCATGAGTCCTGAACCATTCCCCATGGAAATGGGAACATTCAGTGATGGAAAACAATAAGTAGTATAGCATAGGTCACTTGTTTCTTCCAAGAACCAAAGGACTGCCCCACAATTTGAGGAAGAAGAAGAGGTAAAAGAAATGCCAGAGAGGCAAACACCTCACTGAGACTAATAGGCAAAACCTTTTTAAAGTAACTTCTGAAATAATTCTCTATTATGGCTGCAGTTTTAATGTCCCAGTTGCCTGGGCCCTGTTAGCAGCACCTGGGCAATTAATGTAATTTGAGATAATTACTTCACATGCATTGTAGAAGCCCACCATGCTCGATTATTTCCTTCCAAATGAAATCTTTAACCTAAATTTTATTAATTTATGAGGCTAGTAGGTATTTTGAAAAATGCAACTGTATTTTATAGAAAGATACCCCACCAACACATGAACTTATGAACTTCATTTTCAATTAAATAAATGTCTTTATGGGAAATCGCTGTTTCCAGCCAACAAGGCTCTTTAGTTAACCATTTTGTTTTTATTCTATTAGAGTATTTAATTCTATCAGTTTGGTAAATTACCTATGTACTCTGTATTTCTGGGAAGCTCAAGATCTCTTTGTGAGTATGCTGATGTGTTGTGAAGAAATATAATCATGCTACAAGCAATGCCAGTTTGTCTGGCTACCTATAGCATCAACGATAAAAATAGACAGAATGAGACACTTAGGATGGCATCATCTGTATTACGGTTGGAGGAATGATCAATAACCTCTGAATGTTATTTGTATCTTCCCCCTCCACCACTTTAGTTCAGACTCTCATTATCTTGCTGGATTACTACAAAGCCACTGAAGTGGTATCTTTTTAATCTCCTGTCTTCCCCCTCTCTGGTCCAGTCTTCACAGTTTCCAGATACATCTTACAGGCACACAGCTCCCATCACATCACTGTCTCACTCAAGAGCCTTTAGGGACCCTCTACTGCCAGCCAAAATCAGTGGCATTCAGGGCCCTGGTATTTAAGGGCTTTCTAATGTGACCCAAACACACTTTTCAAACTTTTCTCCCAATCATTCCCTGCATGCACTGTATGATTTAAACCACTGGACTGTTTGCTGTTCCCCAAATATCTTTCCTGCTCACACTTCTCTGAACCTTGACTGTAATCTTTCTCCTATGATGATTGTTGTCTTATTCTGTTTGGGATGCTGTAACAAAAAAATCATAGACTGGGTGCCTTAAACAACAAACATTTCTCACAGTTCTGAAGTCTGAGAAGTCCAAGATCAAGGCACTGGCAGATTTGGTGTCTGGTGAGGGTCCGCTTCCTGTTATAGACAGCTGTCTCCTTGCTGTGTCCTCACATGGGTAGCACTTGGATGAAGTTGTGTGAGAAGGGAAGTCCATCACTGCTGGAGAAAGTCCAGAAGTTACAATGTGGGGGCAACCATCTAGGAGGAAAAGAGCAAGAGACCTCACAGGAGAGGAGGATAGGAGAGGGTGATAAGTCTCTGGGTCAGAGAGCTCCGAAGGGCCATAGCAGCTTGGGATCTCATAACCACAGGGCTCTACCTTATCACGACATGACAGGTATCATGACAACCTTGGGAAAGGTTTCACAGGGTATACAAAGCAGTTAGGCTCTAAATGGCTAAAAATCTGCTTATTGGGGCTATTTTTAAAAGAACTGGATGTGTAAAAATTTGAGCATGATGCCAGTAGACTTTTGAACGAATAGATCTCAATATCATGGGTCAATAGGCCAAGATCATCTTTCATAACATGCTTGTATAACTCATTTATACAATGTATTGGGTGATAAGTAGCAGCCAGTGCCACAGCAACCGTTTAAAAATTAAATTATTAAGTATTCACATTTTAGGGAGTATCCAGCAAATGACAATACATATGTTTACTTATTTATTTATTTTTTTAAAATTTATTTTTATTTATTTATTTCTGGCTGCATTGTGTCTTCGTCGCTGTGTGCAGGCTTTCTCTAGTTGCAGTAAGCGGGGGCTACTCTTTTGTTGCAGTGCGCTTCTCTTGTTGCACTTCTCTTGTTATGGAGGCACGGGCTCTAGGCATGCGGGCTTCAGTAGTTGTGGCACACAGGCTCAGTAGTTGTGGCTCGCGGGCTCTAGAGCGCAGGCTCAGTAGTTGTGGCGCACGGGCTTAGCTGCTCCACGGCATGTGGTATCTTCCTGGACCAGGGCTCGAACCCGTGTCCCCTGCATTGGCAGGTGGATTCTTAACCACTGTTCTACCAGGGAAGCCCAATACATAGGAACAGAGGTTCCCCAATGCTACGATCACACTGATGATGCCCCCTGATGGCTGCTGTGTAAGATGTTTTCATGAAAGGACTTCCCTTCCCAATGAAAGAGATGAAAATGTTGGATAAAATGTATTATTCTTCCATGGGGTGATGTACTATTAGAATTGTCTATGTAATCACAATTTAAAATGTCCCACAATTTATATTATTCCCCTAAAGAGTAAATCTTTTTTGGGAGGGTTGTTTTAATACAGAAAGCTCCTGCAGTTTGGACTCGTTTTCTACAGTTACGAGTAGATAAATACCTCAATTATTTTTAGCATATAAGTCCAGAAGCACAAACAACGATTCTTTACAAAATGAGAGGTTAGCATATTAGCAATTCACAAGTCCCTTAAGAAGTTTCTGGGACGTGAGTCATAATATAAGATTTTAATTATTGCTTGAAACTCCCTGGGATGTTTCCTAAGTTAGTTTGAAGAGGTAGTTTTAATCATGTGACCCTGGAATCTATTTTTTGTTCAACAAATATTTATTGAGTACTTGCTATGTGCCGGGCACTGGGCCAGAAAATGGGGACATGGCAGTGAACAAGTTCAATGTGATTGCTGCTCTAATGGTGTGGGGAATGATGCGGTGGTCATAAAGCTGCCCAAAACATTTGCCCCTGAAATTGAAGATTCTGACGAGGTAAGACAAAAATCAGTATTTTTACTGTTTTATTTTCTTCTGCTCTGGGCTCCCCTGAGGCTGGAACTGATTGACTCCAGTCATAAATCCTGTTAGAGAGAAAGTGGGTGTTACTACCAAACGTAAAATAGATGGCTAGTGGGAAGCAGCCCCATAGCACAGGGAGATCAGCTCGGTGGTTTGTGACCACCTAGAGGGGTGGAGTAGGGAGGGTGCGAGGGAGGGAGACGCAAGAGGTAATAGATATGGGGACATATGTACATGTATAACTGATTCACTTTGTTATAAAGCAGAAACTAACACACCGTTGTAAAGGAATTATACTCCAATAAAGATGTTAACAAAAATAATAATACAAATGAATGAATATGTCAAAACAGAAACAGACTCACAGATATAGAAAACAAACTGATGGTTACCAAAGGGGAGAGGGAAGGGGGGAGGGACAAATTAGGGGCATGGGATTAAGAGATACAAACTACAATGTATAAAATAGATAAGCAATGAAGATATATTGTATAGCACAGGGAATTATAGCCATTATCTTATAATAAGCTATAATGGATTATAATCTGTAAAAATACTGAATCACTGTGCTGTACACCTGAAACTAATATAATATTTTAAATCAACTATACTTCAATAAAAAAGCACCTAAAGTAAAAAATTTTTTTAAAAAAAGGTGTGGGGGGGAATTGATAGCTGTGTAAGCATATCAGTGGTCTGGGGACTTGAGGTGAAGCTCCAATTTTCTTCATCAAGGTCCCTGATCTGCCTCAAGGAGCCCACTTCACAGAATCCCACACTCTGACTTATCAAAATATTCATTTAACCTTGAAAACATTCTTGTGGATGTCATGCAACTAGCAAACAATAAAGTATTTGAACAAAATGTTTGCATCAGTGACTCCAAATTGACACAGACTGTAGATTGCCTAGGATGAGAAACCTCTCAAAGGCTCATTTTATTTAGTGCCTGCAGGGTTTTGTTATTCTCTGTGCTAAAGATGACAAGCAGCATGTTAATTAAAGAACTGACATCCTTCAGTTTACTCTTTTCTCACTAGTTGCAATATTCCTCTTTCGCCCCCAGCTCCCATTCACACTCCTGCCATTCCCCAAAAAAGTGCAAATGAAAGGTTTCACAGTCCTCATGTGAATAATTTGGGGGCAGATACAGTTCTCCTCATCAACCACTTTACAGCAATGTCAAATCGTGTGCCCTGTTATGTTAAATTTTGATCTTTTTAACACAGGAAAAAATCATTTTGATAAAGGTCAATGCCTCCTTAATATTTATACACTTGAATCATATTGAAAATGCATTTTGAAATTCTGAAATCTTGAATGAATATGACAACAAGCAAAGACTGTGTGACACCATTTGTAATTCATCAGCACATACTTTACAATATATTAACATCAAATGTGGAAGGCTCTGTCATGGTCCTGGGAAGCCTGGGAATTTCATCCTGGTTTAGTCTCTAGCACTTTAAGGTTTTGACATGGATGTCCAGAGACAATTCCAAATGATTCTTGCAGATCAGGAATAAATTAATTTATCCAGAAACCTGCTAGGCATAATATATGAGCCTGAGAAACATGCAGCCATCCAGCATATGTTTGTCTAGTTTCAAGCAGATTTTGAATACCAGCCTGCCATAATGGGAATGAATTGTGACATGAACCTGGTAAATAGGAGACTGCATTTGCTGTCTTGCACCTGGCATGTGGCTTCCTCACATAGTGACTCTGCAAATGATTAAAGGTCCCTACAGTTCACATCATTTTGAAATAGTGCCTGGGTAACCTCACATGTATCGTCAACAGCTCCTGGAACAGATGGAAATCTAACAGTGTCATAGATTTCGTAAGTTGTTCTTTGCTGATACTAAAACCCGCTGGACTATTTATTTTAATGACTTATTGTCCTGGGAATCTGAAAACCAGTCTGATTTACAGATACACACAGTGTCTAAAACAGTGATTTAATGACTATACTTAGTTTGACTATTACCTAAAATATTTAAATTTTAGCTCTTAAAAATTCCCAAATCCCCCCAAATCCTTTGGTATTATAGAATATTCAGAATTCCCCTGAACTTGAAAACTTTTGTAAGGAATACAGCCTAGGAGTTTATGTTTAAAAATATTTATAAGGCTGTTTCTGGTTTTACCATTATTAAAAAGAAAGCTGAATCATCTGGATTTTGGAATTGACAGGGCTACTTCATGTTTGTTATTAATCTCTGTGACCAACCTACTTGGAACTGTAGTGCAACATTTTTGATCTGTTGTATAGTGTGTGCGTGTAAGTATATGTGCATGTGCATATATGCACACATGTGTATAAGTATGCAGATCTTTATGGAGCAAAACAAATGCACTAGTGCATGCGTGAGTGTGGGCTTGTCCTTGTGATCATTGTTGCCTGAACAAATCAATTTGTTCTTTTTTGTTTCTTTGTTTTTTGTTTTGTTTTTTTATAAGTCAATTTTTCTTTTTTTTCTTTTATTTTTTTATTTTTTAACATCTTTATTAGAGTATAATTGCTTTACAATGGTGTGTCAGTTTCTGCTTTATAACAAAGTGAATCAGTTATACATATACACATGTCCCCATATCTCTTCCCTCTTGTATCTCCCTCCCTCCCACCCTCCCTATCCCACCCCTCTAGGTGGTCACAAACCACCTAGCTGATCGCCCTGTGCTATGAGGCTGCTTCCCACTAGCTATCTATTTTATGTTTGGGAGTGTATATATGTCCATGGCACTCTCTCACATTGCCCCAGCTTACCCTTCCCCTTCCCCATATCCTCAAGTCCATTCTCTACTAGGTCTGCATCTTTATTCCCATCTTGCCCCTAGGTTCTTCTGACCAATTTCTTTTTTTATTTTTTTTTTAGATTCCATATATATGTGTTAGCATATGGTATTTGTTTTTCTCTTTCTGACTTACTTCACTCCGTATGACAAACTCTAGGTCCATCCACCTCACTACAAATAACTCAGTTTCGTTCCTTTTTATGGCTGAGTAATATTCCATTGTATATATGTGCCACAACTTCTTTATCCATTCATCTGTCAAAACATTTAGGCTGCTTCCAGTCTTGGCTATTGTACATAGTGCTGCTATGAACATTGGGGTGCATGTATCTTTATGAATTAGAGTTTTTGTCTTTTCTGGATATATGCCCAGTAGTGGGATTGCTGGGTCATATGGTAATTCTATTTATAGTTTTTTAAGGAACCTCCATACTGTTCTCCAAAGTGGCTGTATCAATTTACATTCCCACCAACAGTGCAAGAGGGTTCCCTTTTCTCCACACCCTCTCCAGCATTTATTGTTTCTAGATTTTTTTGATGATGGCCATTCTGACCAGTATAAGATGATATCTCATTGTAGTTTTCATTTGCATTTCTCTAGTGATTAATGATGTTGAACATTCTTTCATGTGTTTGTTGGCAATCTGTATATCTTCTCTGGAGAAATGTCTATTTAGGTCTTCTGCCCATTTTTGGATTGTATTGTTTTTTTGATATTGAGATGGATGAGTTGCTTGTATGTTTCGGAGATTAATCCTTTGTCAGTTGCTTCATTTGCAACTATTTTCTCCCATTCTGAGGGTTGTCTTTTCGTCTTGTTTATGGTTTCCTTAGCTGTGCAAAAGCTTTTAAGTTTCATTAGGTCCCATTTGTTTATTTTTGTTTTTATTTCCATTTCTCTAGGAGATGAGTCAAAAAGGATCTTGCTGTGATTTATGTCATAGAGTGTTCTGCCTATGTTTTCCTCTAAGAGTTTCATGGTGTCTGGCCTTACATTAGGTCTTTAATCCATTTTGAGTTTATTTTTGTGTATGGTGTTAGGGAGTGTTCTAATTTCATTCTTTTACATGTAGCTGTCCAGTTTTCCCAGCACCACTTATTGAAGAGACTGTCTTTTCTCCACTGTATATTCTTCCCTCCTTTATCAAAGATAAGGTGACCATATGTGTGTGCGTTTATCTCTGGGCTTTCTATCCTGTTCCATTGATCTATATTTCTGATTTGGTGCCAGTACCATACTGTCTTGATTACTGTAGCTTTGTAGTATAGTCTGAAGTCAGGGAGCCTGATTCCTCCAGCCCCATTTTTCTTTCTCAAGATTGCTTTGGCTATTCGGGGTCTTTTGTGTTTCCATACAAATTGTGAAATGTTTTGTTCTAGTTCTGTGAAAAATGCCAGTGGTAGTTTGATAGGGATTGCATTGAATCCGTAGATTGCTTTGGGTAGTAGAGTCATTTTCACAATGTTGATTCTTCCAATCCAAAAACATGGTATATCTCTCCATCTATTTGTATCATCTTTATATGATCTTGCCTTTTGGGAGGTCTGAGGTCTTCTGCCAGCGTTCAGTAGGTGTCTGTAGGAGTTGTTCCACATGTAGGGGTATTTCTGAGGTATTTGTGGGGAGGAAGGCGATCTCTGCATCTTCCTCTTCCGCCATCTTGAAGCTCCTCCTCAGTCAACTTGGTCTTGCTTCTTCCCTTTAGCAGTGACGGAAAGCTTTGCATTCAGCCTCATCTGTGTCACACTGCTTCACCCCTCCGGTACAGTATCAGACCTGCTTATTGCTTCCTAAAATCCCTTTTATCCCCTCTATAGGAATATCATGCTGCGTTTTAGCTGGATACATTGCTTCCCACTCAAATGTACAATTTTCAGTCTTCCTTGCAGCTAGGGGTGGACAAATGACCTCATTTTAGACAGCAAGAATTAAATGGAATTGTGTGGAGTGCATACTCTACCCTTCTTAGACCCCTTCCATCAACCTGCTGCCTGGAACATAATTTGACGACTCAGGCTCCAGCGGCATCATGTGAAAATATTGAGTGAGGTCCACACAGAGAGCTGGAAGGAGCCTGTGCTCTGACACCTGGGGAAACTCACCAGTCCTTGGCTGCCTATCTTCGCATTATTTTGTGAAAGAGAGAAATAAACCTCTAGTTCAAGGCATTGTTTGTCTGCGGTTGCGTGCACAGGCAAATGGAATCCTAACAGATACATGTGTCTTGGCCATTTCTTCCACACCTGACCTTGATGCTGCCTCTCTCCTGCTCTGAACCCAGCCATCCACGTTATCTGTTGTGCTCCCAGGAGCCAGTCCTGCCTGTCTAACATCCTTGACTCGTCACATGAGGCCTGCCAAAATCTGATGACAGCCTCCCTGCCCAGCCTCACGTTTGCTGTTCCTCCTAACCCCAGCTCCAGGCTTCAGCAATACGGCCACACTTCCTCCCACTACAGGTTTGGGTTTGTTCTGTCTAGGACATCCTCCCTGTGCTCAACAACATGGAAATATCAAATCTCAGCTCAGATGCTCACTCCACTCTTTGAAACCTTCATGTTCCCCCAGACAGAGCAAACCCTTGTGTCCTTTCTCTTATACGCACTGCACCGGGTCAAATTATTGTATCACAATCCTTCATGTTAAACTATAAGCTCCTCAAAAGCAAGAAATCAGTCATTTCTTCCTTGTACATCTTGTAACAAGCACATATAATCACCTGATGTATATAAACTGAATAAAAATAAAAAAGAATGAATGAATGGGTCAACTAGGGACTCATTCCACTAGGAAGCACTCCCCCCACTTTAAATAACCTAGCTCCAACTCCTTAGCTGTCTAGGTGACAGAGCCTCAATTATTTTTTTTAAAAACCATATCAGCATTTTATACTATACTGTTTTAAATTATATATATATATATATATATATATATATATATATATATATATATTTGCAGTATGCGGGCCTCTCACTGCTGTGGCCCTTCCCGCTGAGGATCACAGGCTCCGGACGCGCAGGCTCAGCGGCCATGGCCCACGGGCCCAGCCGCTCCACAGCACGTGGTATCCTCCCGGACCGGGGCATGAACCTGCGTCCCCTGCATCGGCAGGGGGACTCCCAACCACTGCGCCACCAGGGAAGCCCTAAATTTTTTATATTTTACCTTCTTTGTCTTGAACCTTCTTAGGGTAAAAAATGGCATAAAAGTATAAATAAGTACACGTTAGCTTTAATTTCTTATCATAATGGCCACTGTGGCAACTTGTCCCTGCCAAGCCCTGTGGTATGTGCTTTCCATGCTTTGTTCTATTTAATTTTTGCCATAACTCCATGAGATAAGTATTATGTTCAGACTCTTTTAGTTGTAAATGATAGGAACACAAGTCAAACTAGTTTAAGCAAAACGAATTTACTGGCTCAATTAGCCAAAGGATCTGGGGGTAGTGGTTCAGCTGGATCCAGGGCTCAAACAGTGCTATTAAGGTACTATCCCTATCCCTATCCCTACCTCTAACCCTACTCTCCTCCCCTTCACTACCTCTAGCCCCACCCTCATCCCCGTCCCTACCTCTAGCTTCACCCTCGTCCCTATCCCTACTTCCAGTTCTATCTCTATACCTGTCTCTAACTGTATTCCTATTCCTATCCCTAACTCTACTCCTCTCCCCAGCTCTATCTCTATCCTCTCCTCTGTCTCAAGCTCAATCTATATCCCTATCCTTATCCCCATCTCTATCTCGCCAAAATCTCTCTTCCTATAGCAATCATGGTGGGCGTCAATAGACTCAAACTTATATTCTACCCCCTTAGTAACCCAAACAAAAGGGAAGCATCTTCTCTACAGTTCTGGTAGTAAAATCCCAAGGAATTGTCTGATTGGCTCCCTTGGGCATTCTGCCTCTCCCTGAAGTTGAGATTGATTAGGGAGGTGGGCAATGTGGTTGACCAGGCCCAGGTCATATCCAACCATGCAAATAGAATAGAGCTCAACCCCTACTGAGCTAAGCACGTGGAGTGAGTGTCCCTACAGGAAGGCAGAAAAATGCCTGGCAGGCAAAAATGGAAGATTTCTGTCACAGAAGATTTCTGTTCTCTCCTCACAGATGAGAAAACTGAGCTCAGAGAGATTACTTCATTTTCCCAAGGACACATGAGAGGTAAGTCATGGAACTGGGATTCAATTCCAGTTCTGTCTGACTCTACAGTCTTTGTCCCCTAACACTCTGCTGAATTACCTTCCTTTATACAGTACTAAAAAGTAAACAGTAAACCTTCAAAGTTTAACAGATGATGAACCAAAAATAAAGAAAAATAATTAATTTTCCCAAATTTGTGAGATAGGGATAAGGCTGTGATCTGAACTGCCCCCGCCCCCCATATTCTACCCAACCAAGTTAAGTCTCCTTACCAAAAAAGTATACTATTCCTTTTTATACATTGTTTAAACACAAACAACTAAAAACATATGTGAGTCACTTTATGCCTTTAGGGAGTTTACTTTCCATTTTTCTTGAAGCTTTGTTCTTTATTTTTTAAAAATTTATTTATTAATTTATTTATTTTTGGCTGTGTTGGGTCTTCGTTTCTGTGCGAGGGCTTTCTCTAGTTGTGGCAAGCGGGGGCCACTCTTCATCGCGGTGCGCGGGCCTCTCACTATCACGGCCTCTCTTGTTGCGGAGCACAGGCTCCAGACGCGCAGGCTCAGTAATTGTGGCTCACGGGCTTGGTTGCTCTGCCGCATGTGGGATCTTCCTGGACTGGTGCACGAACCCGCGTCCCCTGCATTGGCAAGCAGAGTCTCAACCACTGCCACCAGGGAAGCCCGAAGCTTTGTTCTTTACATAGATAGTTCCTATAAAGATATTTTATACTCAGTTTCTTAATACATTTTTCTCACTAGACATAATCACAGCAACCTTAAACTACTCAAATGGATTCCTACGTGAACTCTACTTGTCTTGGCACTGCTTTAACACTGGTCATGTTTTTTGGTTTTCCTAAGAGAATACAGGCTACCCTTCCTACATACTTTCTATGTTTAACACTCATCCATAGGAATCCTAAAAGATTAAGACATGCCACATCAATATTAAGGGATTTGGGTACAGGGAAGGATCTTAGAGATGATTAAACCCAATCATCTCATTTCACAGATGAGAGAAATGAGATTCAGAGGTTAAGTGGCTTATCCAAAGTCGCTCCACTGCTTTGGCAGAATTTGGGAGCCTAGTTTTTCTGATGCTTTGTCTAATACTGTGTCATTACCCACATTGCCCCATATCTCATTTACCATGCCCTGCTGGGTCTTCCTCTCCAGGACCTGAGATGCAACCTCCTCTGAGACTTTGTGGGCCAGAAAATTCAAGCTATAAACATGTGCCCTTGCACATTAGCCATGTGATTAAAATAAAGACAAGACAGACACAATCAGGGCTTCCCTGGTGGCACAGTGGTTGAGAGTCCGCCTACCGATGCAGGGGATACGGGTTCGTGCCCCGGTCCGGGAAGATCCCACGTGCCACGGAGCGGCTGGGCCTGTGAGCCATGGCCGCTGGGCCTGCGCGTCCAGAGCCTGTGTTCCGCAACGGGAGAGGCCACAACAGTGAGAGGCTCGCGTACTGCAAAAAAAAAAAAAAAAAAGACACAATCAAATTCCAAGGAATAGGAAAGTGTGACTGAAAAATGCCAGGGTAAAGGTGTGGAGATGGTTCAAGAGGGCAGAGTAGGAAGATCCTGAGCTCACCTCCTCCCATGGACACACCAAATTTACAACTACATATGGGGAAACTATCTCTGAGAACAGCCTGAAGACTAGCAAAAAAGATGTTCTACAACTAAAGATAAAGGGTAGGGACTTCCCTGGCGGTCCAGTGGTTAAGACTCCACGCCTCCACTGCAGCAGGCACAGGTTCCATCCCCAGTAGGGGAACTAAGATACCTCATGCCACGTGATGGCCAAAAAATAAATAAGTAAAAAGGTAAAGGGTAAAAGCCACATTGAGATGAATAGGAGGGGCAGAGACACAGTCTGGCTGGGATCCACATCCCACAGGCAGAAGGGAAATCACAGCCTCAGAGGTTCCCCCTGAGGAGCAAGGGCTCCGAATCCCACATTGGGCTCCCCAGCCCAGGGCACCCACACAGGGAAGATGAGCCCCCATGACATCTGGCTTTGAAAACAAGTGGGACTTATATCAAAGTGGGCCAGAGGGCTGTAGGAAACTGAGAATCCACACTTAAGGGGCACGCACAAAAACTCCAAGGCCCAGCACAGAAGTAGCAGTATGAAAGGCACCTGGAGATTCATTGACTAATTTTAGGGTATGTGCCTGAGGGGCAGGGATCTGATGGAACTTTTTCTTATAAAGGAGCTGGTGGATGCCAGTTTTGTTGTTTGGATTTTTTCTTTCTAGCTCACCCTCTACCTAGCTGGCCCAGTGCTGGCAGGTGCCATTACTGACTCTCCCCATGCAACCAATTAACCCTGGGTTCACTCATGAACCCAACAGCATGGCGCTCTTCTAAAGCGGCCCCCACACTTCACCAGGCCTGGCAGGTGCCCTTGGCTGGCATTGGAGCCAGGCAACTGAAACAAAAGGAAAAATAAACAAATGGGACTATATCAAACTAAAAAAGTTTTTACACCAAGAAGAAAAATATCAACTAAGTGCAAAGGCAGCCTACCAAATGGGAAAAATATTTGAAAATATGTCTGATAAGAGGTTAATATCAAAAAATATAAGAATAACTCATACAACTCAATTTTTTTTTAAGAAAAACTAGCAATCCACTTAAAAAATAAGTGGATGTCCTGAATAGGCATTTTTCCAAAGAAGACATACAGATGGCCAACAGGTACATGAAAAGATACTCAACATCACAAATCATCAGGGAAATGCAAATCAAAACCACAGTGAGATACCACCTCACACCTGTTAAGACGGCAATTATCAAGTACACAATAAATAACAAGTGTTGGCAAGTATGCAGAGAAAGGCAACCCTTGTGCACTGCTGGTGAGAATGTGAATTGGTACAGCCACTATGGAAAACACTGTGGAGGTTCTGCAAAACATTAAAAACAGAACTATCATATGATCCAGCAATTCCACTTCTGTGTATTTACATTAAGAAAACAAAACACTAATTTGAAAAGATATATGCACCCTTATATTCACTGCAGCATTATTTACAAAAGCCAAGATATGGAAGCAACCTAAATGCTCATGGATAGATGAGTGAACAAAGAAGATGTAGTATACACACACACACACACACACACACACACACACACACACACACACACACACTGGAATATTACTCAGCCATAAAAAAGAATAAAATTTTGCCATTTGTGACAGCATGGATGCACCTAGAGGTATTGTGCTAAGTGAAATGAGTCAGATAAAGACAAATATTGTACAATTTCACTTATATGTGGAATCTAAACAAAACAAATGAGCAAACAAAACAGAAATGGATTCATTGATACAAAGAACAAACAGGCGATTGCCAGGGAGGAGGAGGGAGAGTTTGGCAAAATAGGTGAACGGGTTTAAGAGGTACAAACTTCCAGTTGTAAAATAAATGAGTCACAAGATGTAATAGACAACATAAGGAATATAGTCAATAATACTGTAATAATTTTGTATGCAACAAATGGTTACTAGAATTATTGTGTTGATCATTTTGTCATGTATTTGATTGTCAAATCACTATGTTAAACACTTGAATCTAATATAATATTTTACAGCAACTATACTTCAATTTGAGAAAAAAATGTGAAAGAACAGGAAGAATCAAAAACAGTGCAGATGTGTCCTGCTTGAGGAATAGCACAGATGCCATGGATGTGTCAGGAAGCTCTGAGGGAACCCACTAGCTCCTGTTCTACACATTTCACGTAAGGCTTTCATCTCATAGCTAACTTCTTTCTGTACCTTTACAATGAAGACAGTAGATTCAGATTCAGAGAAAAATGTATTCCTTCTATTCAATTTCATGTCTACCCTAAAGCTGTTTAGAAAGTGATTTTTTGATATACCTCTCTCTACATAAAGCAATGGTCCAAACTGTAGAAATAGTAGAGAGGGTTATTAGATCTCTAATTAGTTCTCAATTGTTCTATATTTCATTAAAAGTTTGGAAATAAATCCAGCTAAACATTTTCTTTAATTCCAGGAGATTTTAACAGATGCTGTGTTCGATGGATTTAAGTATGCTTCTTGAATCTTGTACAGAAACTCGTTTTCATTATAGAACAAATAATCCTACCACTGTGTCATAGAAGTGAAAAAAGAAAGAAAGAACACCAAAATAAAAGAGTGCCAATAAGTCCTTGCAAATGACTGTTAAAAATTGTCCAGGTAATTCTGGTATTCTATTTTTCTATCACAAAGCATTTCTGTTCTCTTCCTGTTAATAATTCCTTTTCCAAAGGTGTTAAAACCACAATAAATTGTCATGTTGTCATAGTAGCCTCATCTCCCGATGTGAATTAACTATATGTTGACTTGAAGGAACATGCTTTTCTTATAAAATGCTATGCCAATACTGCTAGTGAAGAGATTAAGCTACTTTGAAAGCTCTGAGGTAATAAAATTCTATTAATCATAGTTCTGTAAAGCTTCAAAGTATATCTTCATGTTAATGTTCAGAAACCTAAATGACTTCTTTCAACTGTAGCAATTTCACTGGAATAACAGAGTTCTATAGCGCTGACGTACATCCTTTAATAAAGGTATTTCTCAGAATGAGGATATATGTTCTAATTCTGTATACTGTGAAACATATTCTGGGCTTGCTTTCACTTAAGTTCAGAAATGCAAGACTGAGCGTTTCCTCTTAGGCCAAGAATGGCAAAGAGTTTTCAACTGAAGACCGAACTCCAATATACCTAAAAATAAGTGTTGGGAAGGATTGTGAGTGAGATTCCAGCCTCTGTAGGGAATGAGAGTTTTATCGGTTAGTGATGTCTCCCACAGACAAAAAAAGGAGAGGTAGCACTCTCTGGTGCATTTATACTCTCCAAAAGATAGTTTATTGTCTCTTTATTTTCTTTTGTTTCCGTTTTAATTTTTATCAAACTTATATATGTACATAGCTAGAGAGTCAAATAGTCATGGTTAGAAAGCCCAAGAGAAAGACAAAAAAGACAAAAAACAGTAGTTTCCTGATCAACCTCTTCCCACCCTTGATTTTCACTCCCAGGGGTAACCATTTCAAGTTCTTTAGCTATTCTTTTCGTATTTGCCTCTGTAGTTCTGAGGGTTGTTAGGTACTTGGAAACAACAGACTGACTCTAGACGTGGGGTAGCTCATGGGGATGCTAAGCTTCCAAGAACAGGGATTAAACCATACAGCAGGGCTTCCCTGGTGGCGCAGTGGTTGAGAGTCCGCCTGCCGATGCAGGGGACACGGGTTCGTGCCCCGGTCCGGGAAGATCCCACATGCCGCGGAGCGGCTGGGCCCGTGAGCCATGGCCGCTGAGCCTGCGCGTCCGGAGCCTGTGCCCCGCAACGGGAGAGGCCACAGCAGTGAGAGGCCCGCGTACTGCAAAAAAAAAAAAAAAAAAAAAAAACCATACAGCAGACTCCCCTGAAAAAAGACACATTCTACCACCACGTGCCCCATGGAGGTCAATTCTGCTCTGGAACTCAACCTTGTGGCTGCCCTCCGAAGCTGAATTGTTCTGCCACAGCCCTCAACAGCCAAATGCTTTCCATATGGGATCACCTTCCTCAAGTCGCTCACTTCTAGATCAGAAGCTCATGGGAGTGAGCCTGCTGGTGGAGCCCAGGTCACATGTGTCTGTGCTAGCTGAAAAGGACACTGGAACAGAATTTGGGAGTTTATTTTGGGGATACAGGATTCATATGGTGGTAAATTCCCCAAATATAACAGTATGTTGTTCAAAAGGAGGTAGACAGCCTGAAAAGAAATGACAGATACCTACCACAGCTTTCTAATGAGCAAGTTTATCCTACTATTTATTAATTTTGTATTTTAGAGATTTTCTAGGCTCTCCCCACTGTTGAAGATACATCATGACTCCCGTGGACACCGCACAGACTCCTTCTTCATCTACCCACACATTTATCTATATCATATTTTTAAATAGATCAGTATTTGAGTTTGCATTATTTTGTCTATGTGAACATTATTTTTATCTTAGCCAAGTACTATATTACATTCTTTTCTTATATAATGTTATGTTCTCCCTAGAATTAATAGTTAACTTTTTTATTTGATAAATTTCTATATACCTATCATTAATGCATTCTAAACTTTATTCCAGAATTGTAATTTCTTGTATCATATTTTTAAATTTCTAAGGTCTAGTTGGTTTTCTAAATGTTGTTTTTATAACTTTTGTGTGCATGTGTCATAGATGTAATGCAGGGATGTAATCATCCCTGAAGATGATTATAGTTTTTTTGTTTTTTCTGCTTCCTATATTGTTTCATCTGTGCTACCTTTTTCCATTTGTTTTGGTCTCTCTGATGTTAAAAGTTTCCCCCAAATCTCTTGTTATTCTTATTTTGCTCATATTTAAGAAAGAGGACTTAAAACTGTGAGAAGAGAGAATAGGGCTTATTAAAGACTTGGCTTCACTGAAGGATATTTGAGTAGAACACAGCCATTTCATTAGGGGTCTCCCAAGTGCAAGTAGTTTATTTTGTTTTTCTCATTTTCCTCTTTGGCTGATCACTTTCCTCCTCAGAGAGGAATCCTCTAATCTCCTGCCTTTAAATATGACTGCCAGCATTCTAAGAGCTGAACCATGGAAGAGGTTGTTTAGAATAGAGGCTTTCATTCAGTTCCCCTGTTTTTGGTATGGTACTCCGTCCTCCTCTCTGCTGAATGCCCTAAGTCCGGAGACCTCTGGTTTGACATCTCCAGAGAGTAAACCTCTAGTTTTCTGCCAGATTCAAGAAGAGGCAGTTATCCAGCTGGGGAATGGTATAGAGGGAAGGATCTGGGTACACCCTATGTAGATGTTCAATCAACACTCTGTTTTCTTCCCTACCTGTTCCCCAATATTTTGAAGTACTTGGTGGATTCAATTCCTGAGCTTTCTTTTTTGGAAATCCCTGGCATGAGTTGACATACTTCTTAGCTTCAGCTCTTGTAGGCTTAGATTTCAGCTTCCACAGGTCTAAGGAGTCAGTCACCACTAATCCATCAGCTTTCCAGCTGCCAAAATGACACCACTGTCTTCCTTCCTGTTCTTTCTCTTCCTGTTCCCTTCCCTTTCTCTCTCCTCCTTCTCTCTCCTTCTCTCTCTCTCTCTTGCAAACTCTCTCTCCCTCTCTCTTTCTGTATCAATATCTACCTCCCGGGCTTCCCTGGTGGCGCATGGTTGAGAGCCCACCTGCCGATGCAGGGGACACAGGTTCGTGCCCTGGTCTGGGAAGATCCCACATGCCATGGAGCGGCTGGGCCCGTGAGCCATGGCCGCTGAGCCTACGCGTCTGGAGCCTGTGCTCCGCAATGGGAGGGGCCACAACGTACCGCAAAAAAAATATCTACCTCCCTCTCCCCTCTTCTTCTATTTGTGTGTGTGTGTGTGTATGTCTATCTCATCTTTTATTGATATTGTAGTGGAATTTCAGGAGAGGAGAGTAGGGAAGGCATGCTTCAATCTGCCATATTAGTCAGAAATCCTTTGTTATATATTCTTCCTTAAAATCTTGTCAACACCCTGTGGTCCAACAGATAGAATTGAAATTATATTTTTCATCATTTACAGGGCTGATTTTATCCACTTTCAACAAATCAGATCTTCAATACTAACAAACTGGTGTTCCTGTTGGGCTTTTGATCATTATGTTGAGATTTGGGTAAGGTCTCATCTCCATTCTCTTCCAATCTCAATCCAATGTTTATAGCTAAAAGTAAAATATCTCCCTGTTATGCATACTTGCTACGTTCTAATTATATAAGCAATACATGTTTATTTTAGCAAGTTTGGAATCACAGAAAGACACAAAGAAGGAGTAAAAAATTACTTGTAATTATTCCTCTTTTTCAATGTAATCTGTAAAACTCACTCCTCTGCAGTCCACTAGGTTCATTTCCAACCACCTACCATACCTCTGTAAGCACTATCAATATTTTCATCTGTAAGCTTCTAGAAACTTTTATGCTTACACCTACATATGTAAGATTTGGTCGGTTTCTATCAAAATAAAAAATCACGCCATATATGTCATTGCTATACATATCACAAAACTTGCTCTGTTCTTTTTAATTAATGATATATCAACAATGCTTTTCTAAGTTAGTATTTTTAACATACCTCATTATTTTTAATGGGTATCGATATGGTTTTAAAATACATTCACAAAGTAAAAGAAGTCCATTAATTCTTGATACTCCTTTCCAAAAAGTGGAGCCTAATTCCCCTCCCCTGACTGAGGACTGAACTTAGTGACTCACTTCTAATGAATAGAATGTGGTGAAAGTGACATTATGTGACTTCTGAGACTAGACCATAAAAGGCATTGCAGCTTCCCTTTTTCTCTTTCTCTCTCAGATCACTCATTCTGAGAGAAGCCAGTTCTTTGTCATGAGGACACTCAAGAAGCCCTGAAGAAAGACCTATATGGCCAGGAACTAAGGTCCCATGCCAACAGCCAGTGAAGAACAGTGGCCCTCTGACAGTACACATTCAAGTGAACCATCTTGGCAGTGGATCCCCCAGCCCCACTGAATCCTTTAAAAGAATGCCACGGGAGGGAGAGGAGGAGATGAATTAGGAATTTGGGATTAACATATATATACTACTGTATATAAAATAGATAAACAGCAAGGACCTACTGTATAGCACAGGGAACTGTACTCAATATCTTGTAATACCTATAATGGAACTATAATGGAAAATAATCTGAGAAAGATTTTATATATATATATATATATATATATATATATATATATATAAAACTGAGTCACTTTGCTGTACACTTGAAACTAACACAACATTGTAAATTAACTATACTTCAATTTTAAAAAGTGAAAACAGCCCCACTGACATCTTGACTATAATCTCATGACAGACCCTGAGCCAAATCCACCCAGTTAAGTTGCTTCCTGATTCTTGACCCACAGCAATTGTGATATAATAAATGATTGTTATAAGCTGCTATGTTTTGGAGTAATTTGTTACACAGCAGTAGATAATCATACTGATTTTGATACCTGTAAGTTGAGTGCTATCTATTAAGTACCTAAAAATGTGGAAGTGGCTTTGGAACTGGGTAGTGGGCAAAGGCTGTAAAGGCTTTGAGGAGAGTGTCAGAAAGTGTTAATAGAGGCCTGATTGCCATAGGGAGGCTCTGGTGAGAGCTTACAGGAAAGTTAGGAACAGCTTTAGGGAAATTGGAGAAAAGGGGATCCTTGTTACATAGTGGCAGAAAGTTTAGTAAGACTGTCCCATGAGGTAATGTGGAAAGTAGAAAATGTACCTGATGTGCCAGGTGATCTAGCTAAGGACATTTCCAGGTAAAATGCTGAAGGTGCCACCTGGTTTCTTCTTGCTGATTGTAATGAAATATGAGAGGAAAGAGAGAAACCAAAGGAAGGATTGTTAAACACAAAGAAGCCAGAACTGGATGGTTTTTAAAAAATTCTGTCTTTCCAGATGGCAAACAAAACTAAAACGAAGAAATGGGTTTGCAGCAAAGATCAATTCCAGGCCACTGCCAAAAAAGCCTAGTTTAGAGATGAGGCTAAGAGTATAGCTTTAAAATACTTTGCTTATGACCTCAGGAAGATCTAAGATGGTGCCTCAGAGAACTGTTCAAACAACAGAGCTTTGAAGAACCTAAAAGATACTGTCCTTCCATAGTTCAGCAGAAGCTCAAGGTAGAGAAGAATTTACCTTGAAGAGATTTGTGGGTGTGGCTTTTGTCTAATGAAGTGAACCCTGATAAGATTCATGGGAGGCCCACAGAGTTTCTAAAAATAATTATAATTACAGAAATAACACCAGCTTAGACTGAAGGAGATAGTACACAATGAAAACAGGCATTTGGAACTCCAAAATTTTACTGAGAAAACTACACAGCTCCAAAATAGGCTAACTTTCAAGGAAAAGGAGGAATGAATCAGGAAAGTAGAAAATGTACCTGATGTGCCAGGTGACCTTCAGAGGTTCTTGAAGCCAAGAGCCATGAACAATCATTCCTGGTCAGGAGTAGGAATGAGTTTGAGTCAAGAACTTCTAACATGTAGCTGAGTGGATTTCAGAATTGCTATAGAAGAGTGACTGCTTTGGACATCCCATTTTTTCTCTTTTTGAACAAGAATGTCCAGAGTGGTTATCCTGTGCCTGTCCCATATATATATATACATACATATATATGTATATATATAGGATGAGTTATCCCTTCAGGTATGTATTTATGTGTGTGTATATGGATGTATATATATATATGGATAACTTGTCTCTTTAGTTCACAGGGCTTGAGATCTAAGAAACCATACTCAAGGAGTTGCACTTAAGGAATGACACCTGACAAGCCAAAGCCTCACCTGGATCTGATTAAGTTGACATGTTTCTGGACTTTAAACCGATGCAATAAATTGTTGAAATGGGGTTGGTTGGGGGGTGTTGGAAGGGGATGAGTATATTTTCTATGTGAGAATAATTTTAATCTGTGGCCAGAGGACAAGTTAAATAGTTTTAAAATACATCCATAAATCATTCAACACCCTTCCTTCCAAAAATGGAGCCTAATTCACTTTCCCTTGAACTTAGACTGGATTTGGTGACTTGGTGCTAATGAATAGAATATTATAGAAATGATAATGTGTGATCTCCAGGACTAGTTCATAAAAGACATTGTAGCTTCCTTCTTGCTGTCTTTTAGATCATTTTTCCTGAGAGAATACAGCTGCCATGTCATGAGGATGCTCAAGAAGCTTCATGGAAAGGTTCACACGGTCCATGTAGAGAGGCGCTGAGGTCCTCTGCCAACAGACATGAGTGGGTCATCTTGGAAGCAGATCCTTCAGTCCCAGTCAAGTCTTCAAAGGCTCCAGTCCTGGTCAACATCCTGACTGTAATCTCATGAGAGACTCTGAGCCAGAAGCACCCAGCTAAGCCAAAACTAAATTCATGACCCTTAAAGAAATAAGGTAATAGATATTTGTTGTTTTCAACTGATAATTGGGGGGATAATTTGTTACACAGCAATACATAGCTAATACAGATATACACTATTCTGTTGCCCTCCCCCTTCCTTTTTTGCCATTATAAACAATGCTGCAACAAAACCTCTTTGTATGTATATCTTTATGTCATCAAGATATTATTTCTATAGGCTAAATTCTTAAAATTGGAATTTTAGGCTTGCACATTTTAAATTTAGGTAGATATTGTTAAATTGCCTCCCCAGAATAATTGTAACAATTTATACTCTCCCAAACAGTAGGTGAGAATGTCTCTCTCTCTTTGCCAATTTTAAATGTTATTAGTCTTTCTAATATTTCTCAATCCTATTTGGTATTTTTATTAATTTGTATTCTTTATTGGTGAGGATAAGCATTTTTTAAAAATTTTATTTATTTATTTATTTTTGGCTGTGTTGGGTCTTCGTTTCTGTGCGAGGGCTTTCTCCAGTTGTGGTGAGCAGGGGCCACTCTTCATCACGGTCTGCGGGCCTCTCACTATCTCAGCCTTTTGTTGCGGAGCACAGGCTTCAGACGCACAGGCTCAGTAGTTGCGGCTCATGGGCCCAGTTGCTCTGCGGCATGTGGGATCCTCCCAGACCAGGGCTCGAACCCGTGTCCCCTGCATTAGCAGGTGGATTCTCAACCACTGGGCCACCAGGGAAGCCCCAGCATTTTTTTGTATATTTATGATTTGAAAAAAGTACCTTGCTTATCAGATGAATTTCTCTTTGCATGCTCCTACCCCTTGATCTTTCCTCTCCCACAATGCCTAGCATATAGTTCACATTACATAAATGTGCTGTTTTTGAATGGATGAATAATGGAATAGTAAATGAAATTTTGACACACAGAAAGTCTTTATTTAATCCCATGGGATTGACTTTTAATTGGGAAAAATACCTTAGCAACCAATTAATTTAATTACCTTTCCCTTTCCCTTTATCAATGTTTAATTATCATTCAAGCGTTCTCTGACTAAGCTCTTTATTTTAACTTGTCCAGGCTAATTTGCTTCTAAAAGTTTTTCTCTCTGAATATATAAAACACAGCAGAATAGTTATATAACAAATAATAACACTACAATAGAAACAACCATGAAGTGATGCTAATTCCAACTATTCTTAGGTACCTACTGAGTGACAAGCACATTAAATACATCACTGACCTACTTCAATATTTACTACAGCACTGTAACTACTGTTATTTCCCACTATGGAAAGAAGGAAACTAATATTCAGTGAAATTAAATAAATTAGCCAGTCATATAGCTGTTAAATAACAGAGTTGGGATTCAAACTCTCGTCTGTCTGAATTCAAAGCCCATCTTCTTTCTGTAATGCTCAGCTGAATTTCTCAGAAATAAATCACTTGTATAGTTGTATTTTAATATTGTATATTCAAAGGAAAAGAAGGGTTCAAGATAAGAATTCCACAATTTTAAATGATGAACATTGAAATTATATATTTTTTCCTGCTTGGAGGGCACTGCCTACTGCTATTGATTCTTTTTTCAGAAGAATGAATTTCCTTCATTGTTAACAAACCTAATTCAGCCATGACAAGTAAGTGACTTAGAGCCAGTTAAAGTGAGAAATGCAATTGAACCATTTAACAATGAAAAGAGAAAAAAAAAGGAAATGTGGTTTCTTCTCACAATGATCATCCGTCTCTACCATCTAAGGATTTATGTCACGCTGAGAAAATTATCCCAGTCAGTTCAGATATAGGACTGCATAATGAATTTCAGCACAACCCCATGATAATGAGATTGAGGCCTTCTTTACAAAGCAATTTACAAATTTTCAGAGATAATTTGGGTTTCTGGATGTTGAGGTTACCATAAACTGAAGGCAAGTATACTTTTCAGGTGACACTCCACAATGTTCCATCAGAATGATGTAAATTTATTTTTTAGAGATGATCAATCCCTAAATTGTCAAAAGTTGTTTTCTAACAAGTTTTCTGTAGAATCAAGCACTGTAGAATGCAAGCAGGTGAGGAGTAAGTGGCTCTATATGGAAGGGCACTGGGAACTAGATTTCATGGTACATATTTCTCTGCTTCCTTTTCTGAGACATATCTAAGAGGTTTCATCATTTTTGTCCAGGAAAAGGAAAAGAGAAAAATGTTTTGGTTTTCTTTTTTCCTATTGAATGTGGCAAACTCATGTTCCCTCAACACTGAACTCAGATGCTTCCTAGAATAACGTTTTATTATAGGCATAACAACTCATATTAGGTAGCAACAGGGACAGTGCTAACATGCTTTATACTGGGAACAAAAAGAGGCATAATGGTGGCAACATGATGAGTAGTCTTGCAACAGAAACCTAAGAAACGAGGGTACTAAGAGTCACTTTTCTTCAACCTTCATGTTGTTTCACATGCTCATTGAAGGGTGACACTAAAATGGATAAAACACTGGTATCTCTCTAAAACAGGAGCTGCAGTCTCTCGTGGTGATGATAGAATGTTTATCCATTGAAATTTGTTTCTTCATGTATCTCTAACTCAGTTTTACTCAGCCACCTGCACATTAACCACTGTTTATAGGATAACTAAGAAACATGACACTCAGAGATATGCAGAAAGTAATTCTCAATTCATAGAAGTCATTTCAATAAAATTAAATAACAATAAAATAACGATAGTTAGATTTCCTAATACAAAATTCTGTGTTCTAAATATATTTTACAGCCATATTCTCTTACTATACACATTGCTATAGTCTGTTCTTTAATCTCTCACTAACAACACTATCTATAGCGGATGGGGGCTGATCTTGAAGCATTATTTATTTAACTCATTCATAATTTTTACTGTTCCTGTTTCTAAAAATAAAGAGCTGATGAAACTTAAAGAACATTTATATATAATGTGATATGAAAAAAATTTAAATAGTGTAGAAAAGACTTCCATTTCTGGCAGCATGTTTGATTAGGTATACTGAACAACCCTCCTTATCAAAACAAATAAAATATAAAATATAACTATATTGCTGAGCTGGAAAGAAAGAATGGAACCAATAGATTTATAAACCCAAGTAAAAGCCAGTCCTCTAACAAGGGAGTGAATGCTAACGGCAGCTTTGCCCTGAGTGTTTCTTCTTACACTGTGATGACTATGGGAAGAAGGGCAATGGATATAAAGCCCAGGACCAGCCCAGGTGAGGATTCCAATAGAAGATTCCTGCAAAAAACTGGGATCCCCAAAGGCTACTCTCACTATAAAAGTAAATTAGAGACAAAGAGTAAACTTTAATGCATACAAATTTTTTAAAAGTGATTTAGGGGGTTGAAGGATCCCAGGATGGAATGCAAAATGTGACATTCTAACTGTATTATAAATGTATGAAAGAGGTAAGGGGAAAAGGTACTGACCTAAGTAACTTTGGGTATGAATAGAATCTGTAAAAAAGGCAAAATTAACTGTACATAAGTACTGTACTCTAACTGATAAAGTTGTTTTACAGAGGGTACAGGTTAACGCTTCCAATACTGCGATACCTGTATACTTATGCAGTTGAGTAATTAAGTAAATAGATCACCATCTATTTACTTAGTGGGAGCTGTTTTTTCCTGTTGGAGTTGGAGTTTACACATAAGAAAGGAGAGGAGGTTAGAATGATCCACATAATAGGTTAGTTGGAGATTACAATGGGAACTCATGTTTAGCCTAATAAAGAAACAAATGGTTACATATAGAAGCATTTATAAATACTTGTAGATATAGATATTTATAGATATAGATGAGCCTGGAACATCTTATAATGCCAGAAAGTCATGAAGTGCTTCAAAAAAACCCAAAACTAAACTAAACTAAAACCCTCAATGATAAGAGTATGTCAAAGGGACATAGAAGTTAACTGAAAGAATTCCCAATGGCCAAAGCTGGAACAATTTGAGAAACAAAATAAATAAAAAAGCTTTGAATTATAATTCAAAGTATACAATAAATATCCACGAGTCCCTACAGATATAAATAAATGAGGGAGAGAGGAGACAAAACTTTCATGCAGAAGAATTTCAAATAATTTATATAGATACCCTACCCTTAAGGAGGTGAAGGAGCAAAACTCCTTACTCCTTAAGTGTGGGCTCTACATAATAACTTCCAACCAAAGAGCACAGAGTAGAAAGGGAGGGGAGAGTAACTTTACAGTGGGGAAACCTGACAAACAGTATCTCAATCAGGTGACCAAGATCAACACCCACAATCATAAACCATGTTGACAGTAGGTACCCTTGATAAAATGTGATGAAAATGGCAGTTTACTTCTGTGATCTTCTTCCCCCAAACCCATAATCCCAGTCTAATCATGAGAAAAACACAAGACAAATTCCAATTGAAGGACATTCTACAAAATACCTGACCAGCACTTCTCAAAACTGTCAAGATCATCGAAAACAAGGAAATTCTTAGAAACTGTTACAGCCAAGAGATGCCTAAGAAGACATGATAACTAAAGGTAATGTGTTATCCTGGGTGGGATCTTGCAACAGAAAAAAAGGGTGTTAGGTAAAAACTAAGGAAATCTGAGTAAAGTACAAACTGTAGTTAATAATAATACATCAGCATTTGTTTATTAATTGTAACAAATGGACCATACTAATAAAAGATGTCAATAATAAGGGCTATTGGATGTGGGGTATATGGGAACTCTCTGTATTATCTTCACAATTTTTCTGTAAATCTAAAACTATTCTAAAATAAAAGACACTTATTTTTTGTCACAAAAATGGAACAGCAGAACACATACCTATCTTAACTTTGACCCTAAGTGAAGGAAAATTCTTTCTCTGGAAATTTGTATCATAAGTTGTCCCTACACTTATTTTTCATTCATTCATATTACCTGTGTTGTCTTAAAAATCTCCTGTCAAAAATTTAATATAAAATAATTTGGGGTTGGTTGTGCTGTAAGGCAACTCTCAAAAGCAAATGCAAATCCTCTGGAAGAATTTAACCTCAATTCTAGCCTCAAAGATGTCCCAGAAATAAATCCCCCCCCCAAATTATCTTATAGTCAAATCTCATAAAACATACAAGAAAATAAGATAACTTGATAAGAAATAGCAGTAATAGATCCCAAAATTTCAGAGATTGGAATTATAGGACACAGAATAGAAAATGACTATGATTAATATATTTAAAAATTAAAAGAGAAACCTGAACACTTTGACAAAGAAATGGAAGTTATAAAAAGTGACACTGTTGTAAAGCAGAAAGTAACACACCATTGTAAAGCAATTATCCTCCAATAAAGATGTTTAAAAAAAAGTGACAAAGATGATTTTTGAAATAACCAAATTTCAAATTCAACAAATACTTCTTGAGTACCCACTAAATGCAAAGGCATGTACTAGATACTTTCATATATAGTATCTATTTTTATTTTCATAACAACAAATAATTCTATTAATAAGTACTAAAGTTGTAAACCTTCATCTTAAAATATTTTCCAATATTTTTTCTTTTCCCTACAATCTGGAAAAGTTCTTCTGATCTATTTTCCAGTTCACAAATTCCCTCTGTACCTGTATCAAATCTACTATTACACACATCTGCTGTGTTCTTAATTTTTGCTATTAGTAATTTTTTTAGCTTTAGAATTTCTATTTGGTTCCTTTTCAAATATGCTAAGTTGCTTTTTATATTTAGTACTCCTTACAGATTTTTCAATCTTATTTTTATTTCTTTAAACATATTATCCATATTTTTATAATCTTTGTCTGATTCCAATATATAAATCTTCTGTGGTTCTGTTTCTGTGGTCTGTACTTTCTACCAGTTTTCCCTGATGGTATCTTGTTTCCTGGTCCTAGATTATATTTGCGTCTGTTCTGCTATTTGAGAAATTATTCTTAGGAAGAATTTGAGGCCTAGAATTATTTTAATCTTCACCAGAGGAAATTTTTGCTAACTTTCTCCAGGTGTTTTAATCTACCAGTCCAACACTGCCTTATCCATGCTCAGAGACTGAGATTGTCCTGAATTACTTAGGTGATCCAAAGCTGGGCTGCAAGTTTGTAAAAGGACTGATTTATTTCCACTACACCATTTTCCTGAGGGCAAAACTCTTTGGGTTTACAGCTTAAAGGCAGAGGGTATTTATTGACTCCTTATCTGGGGTGAGCGCAGGCTTTGTCTTTTGGCCCCTTTGCTTCCCAAGACTACCAAAACTGCTGCTCAGTTTTGTGGTTATTCCTTCCAGAACATCGAATGCCTTCCAGGCAAAAGCAGCATTGAGCTCTGGGCTCACTTCTCTAGGTTCTTGCCTTTCTTCGATTTTGACCCAATAATTTCTCACTATCATATTAGCTCAAGACATGAAAGGTTTTAACAGAGATGAGCTTTTGGAAAGAGTTGACCCCTGGCTCCAAATTTGTCTTCCCCATTGGGAACCTTTCACTTCAGCATTAACCCTGCCATGCCTGATTCCAGGAAATAAGCTATTCCATCCATGAAACTTTAGCTCAAGACTGTAAAAAAATCTTTGGTTCCCTTTAATATCCAAGAGAGGGTTACATTTTCAAAACCACAAAGCAAAACACTAAGGACCTCTAAGAAGGAAAACTATAGGAAAAAACCATGGTAGCCATTTTCCAAAAAATTTACTGGTGTTTTCTAAAATGAGATCCGGTGTTCCTAATTCCCATCAGGAGGACGTGCTTCTGTGGCACCTGGGCCCCTGGCCAGCCGACACAAAGAGGCCCTCCCATCAAATCTGAATTGTCTGAATACTCTTTGGAGAAGCAGCCCTGATGAGGAGAATTGACAGGACTGTGAGTCATGATGCAGTAAAAGGCCTCACCCTGCCTGGGTAAGGGGCCTAGTTATGCTTTTCTCCAGTCCCTCTCCCAATGTAGAGAAGGTTAATGAGGATTTTGAGGGAGGAGACTTTCATAGTCCCTCTCAAATCACACCCAAATTACTTAGAATCTCTCTCATTGTATGACCCTTCACACTTAACAAAGGGCTTAAGTACATTGACCCGACACCCATATTCCAGGGCTATGCTTGTCCAACATGGTAGCCACCAGTCATGTGTGGCTACTGAGCACTTGAATATGGCTCTAGGAACTGATTGTGCTGGAAGTATAAACTACACACCAGATTTTGAAGACTAAGTATAGAAAAAAAAGAATGTAAAATATCTCAATTTTTTATACTGACTATATGTTGAAAACATATTTTGGATATGTTGGGTTAAATAAATATACTATTCAAATTAACTTCACCTGTTTCTTTTTACTTTTTAAATTTGACTACTAGAATATTTTAAATTACATGGATGCATAGGTGGTATGCATTATATTTCTATGGGACAGTGCTGTCTCTAGGGTGGCCTTGGTTCTAAAGACCGAATCCCCTTTTCCTGAATGGCTATTTTCTCAACTAGAATATGCATTGAAGCATCTCCAGAAAACTCCCTCAACCTGCTTCCACTCATAGAAGTGGCAAGAGACAATAAGGAAAAAACCTGGATTCTAATCTCTATTTTTGTCATTAACTAGAAATAAAACGAGTCAAATTGGGCTTCCCTGGTGGCGCAGCGGTTGAGAGTCCGTCTGCTGATGCAGGGGTCACGGGTTCATGCCCCGGTTCAGGAAGATCCCACATGCCGCGGAGTGGCTGGGCCCATGAGCCATGGCTGCTGAGCCTGCGCGTCCGGAGCCTGTGCTCCGCAACGGGAGAGGCCACAACAGTGAGAGGCCCGCATACCGCAAAAAAAAAAAAAAAAAAAAAATTAGTCAAATCATTTTAATTCTTTGGGTCTGAGTTTCTTTATATAAAACGAAGGGTTGGACTAGGTGCCCTTAATGAATTCTCTTCCAATTCTATGGTTATTTCATAATTATCATTATTAAAATTTTTTTCTAAAATATTTTCCATGCATAAGGTAGGCATAACTTTTCATTGTAATATATATAATTTTTTAGCCTTCTTTTGAAAATGATATAAAAATAAATATTCCCATGTTGATAAAAAGACAGACATAAAGATAATTTATATAACCTTCCATATATTAAAGTTGTATGTTTGTTTTCTGTACTACTGTTATAAATTTTGGCATGAAAACTTTTGTTAATGAAGGTTTTTCAATTTTTAAGGTTCAGTCTATAATGATTATTATTTATTCTACATAATTCATCCCTTAGCTTTTCTTCCAAAGACCATCCTCGATCCTCTCCTCATCCCTTTCAAAACAATTTCACCTGAAAAGATCTAATAATAGGTACATTTCAGGGTAAATTCAAGGCTTTGCAGTTCTTACTTGATGGCCGGGAGTCATAGAGCAGTGAGGAGGGGGAGAGGGTAGGTCTTTGCAGTTTAAGTCTTAAGTCTTACCCTGAAATGAAACCTTTATTCCTATTAAATTGAACGGGGTATTTCTATTCTATATTGAAATTTTCTTTAAATCTGTCATAGTATGTGAACTCTCACATACCTATGCTTTGCAAGCCCTGCTCACATTCATTCTTTCTTGTGAAAATATGGCTTTAAATACATCTACAGTTACCTGTGCAAGATTCTGACTACTAAAGAAACCTACTCAACCTTAATTTTTGGACGGAGTTTGAAGAGCACTGGATTTGAAGTAAGATGATCTTGGTTCATATCTTAGCTGCACTTGAACTAGATGTATCCTCTTGGACAAATTTTTTTATTCTCTCTAAACCTTAGGTTCCTAATATGCTAAAAGGATCTATAATAACACCTGTTACACTTGTGTTGCATGGTACATTTTGAGCATATAAGGAACTAATGAACATAAAAGTACTTACCAATGGTAAAGAGCTACACAGCGTGAGTGATATTGGGCATCCTGAAACTTCATTAAATTTCATTCCTAGTTCCATTTTCCCTTCCTGGGGTCAGAATAAATGCATTGATCCATTCAGTTTAGACAAGAATAGAGAATATGACTAAGGTTTACAGAATAATGGAAGGTCTCAAGTTAAGATAAAATGATCACTTTCTGCATTCAGTCATAATGAAAACTATGAAACACTTATTAGCACTAATGACCTGAGTTACTTTACACAATTCATCTATGAAACTCAATTTGTCAAGAAACAGCAAATGTTTTTTTGAAATTCAGGTGGAATTTGGATGGAGGAATTGAGGTCAGTATTAAATTGATAGCCATATTAAAGTAGTAAATTAATGTTAATATTATGAAAGTGGAGTGCAAATAAAATATTTTAAGAATTAGGAATTAACCGACTGAATGTATTGCAAGGAATTCTGTCCCTAAAATAGATGCTAGAATATTTTCCAAACACAAAATCTAAATGCCTAAAATATCACTCGTGGTATCAGGAGAAAAAAAAGGGGTGTGTGTATATATGTGTGTGTGTGTGTGTGTGTGTGTGTGTGTGTGTGTGTACGTACAAGTATTTATGCATATATTCTTTCCTATCATTTCTTTGAAATCAGAAGCATGAGACAGAGCTTCCGTCATCAATTATTCTTGGAATTTGGTGAAGAAAAGAAAGAATTTGGAATCGATCACTCTGAGTTCCGTCCGTGTTCCCCCACTTAGGAGGTATTTCCTTCTCCGTAAAAGGGAAAGCAACACTCCCTGCTCCGTCTAATTCTCAGAGTTGTTCTAAGGACCCAATGCGCTGGACGGGAAAGACAGGTACAGTTGCTGCTGAAAGCCCAGCTCTTTCTAGCTGGGGGACACTTTGGTGACTCGAAAGGCAGCTGTCTTTGCCGTAAATCTATTTCTTTTTCGTATCATTTCAAATGTGGGTAAGAGGCGGGGAAGCCAGGGGGATTTAAGGAACCTGGATGCAGAACCCTCCCTCCCCCCAGCTGTTTACACTTTGTTTCGTCGTTATTTCGTTCATTCATTCGACAAATATTTCTCGGATCCCCGTCGAGTGCCGCACACTAAGCAGTGGGAACCACAGAGTGGACAGCACTCCGAATGTGGTCTCGGGAGACCTCTGTCCGCTGAGCAGCGAACTGCAAGGCAGTGAGGTCCCGGGTAGCCCGGCAAGGCGCGCCAGCCGCGGCCTCCCGCGGGTCAGCCCGCCGCGCCGCCGAGCCCATCCCCCACCTCAGCCCCAGCAGGAGCGAGTTCGGCCGCGTCCCCATGGCAGCCAGCGGCGGCTCGGCGGCGGCGGGCCTAGAGCGAGAGGCCGTAACTTCCTCGGAGGCCGCGCGGCGGGCGGCGGGGCCCTTCGGGGCGGGCCGGGCTGGTGGTGGCCCCGGCGTTCCTATTCCCGGGGCTTCAGACCTCTCGGGAGAGCGCGACGCGGCGCAGGTAACCCACCTCGGACCCTCGACCTTCAGCCCAGCTTGCCCAAGAGGGACGGGAGACCCCCAACAGACAGGCTGTTCCGCGGAGGCTGGCCTTGAACCCTCACGGGGGGCGCGGGCTGCGGGGCGGGTGGAGAGAGGCTCGGACTGACCCTTGTAGAATTCAGAACAGAGGTTCTCCCTAAACCGGAAGGTCTGTGTTCTAGTTGTGTGGCTTTGGGCAAGTCACTTGGCTCGTCTGTGCCTCAGTTTCCCTGATGTTAAAGTGAGGGATTTGAGAACCTACAAAATGAAATTATTCATCTGAACGTACTGGTCAAGTTTTCATTTCCCATTCCTGCTCCTCGCCCTTCAGCTCCACTCGCAATTCCAAGGTCTCTCTTTAATCCCTTTGATTTGAGAGGGACATGAGCCCACCTGTCTTCCTCCTCTTTCTACCATCTTGAATGCTGTTTAACTTTTTTATTCAGAGGAGTCAAAGTCCTTTTCAATATTTGTCCATTTATCCTCATAGATTTTTTTCTTTTTAATTAAAACTACGTTTCTGGGAAAAACATTTCTTTTACTTTAGAAAATACTAACATCCCTATTTTGTCAAAAGGGTGAGCAGGTGCCCACAGAGCCACTGAGGAATTGTAAGATTTCTATTTTTAGGTAATTTTAGGCTTTTTGTCCTAAATCTCATGGTATATTCATTCTAACTAAATCCAGACAGGACCAAAGAAAGAATCTACTCAAATAAAGGCAGACCTTTAGGGGAGCCAACAGGAAGAAAAGCTTGAGTACCTTCAGCTGGGACCCGTCTGGAGTAGGAATTGTTTTACTTATCTCATGTGCTGGCACTTTGCAAAGTACCTGGCACCAAGCTGTTGTTCATTGGATAGTAAATGTATGTTCACTTCAGTCAGTAGCATCTGTTTCAACTCATCACTAAGCCAATGTCGTAAATGCACGGGGCACACACACACACATGCAAGTTTCTACGTTTTGTGGAACCAAGAGCTACTACACTCAGAAAAACTCATATAACAACATGGTTTGCCAGTAGCAAAATTTTCTTGTTTTATAGGTTAATAAACGTAAGCATTTTAGGAATCTAGATCATTTTTTCCCCCTCACAGATTAAAAATCAAGAAATACAAACCAGATGCAGCAGTTTCTTGACGTGGAGACCCAAGCCCATAATACAATGGAGTAAGTGCTGAGACATTTCTTTTTATTTACGTTGGTACTTAATTATGCCAAAATCTCCCTGACGATATGTGAATTTTGAAATTTAGTATTAATAGAGGATGTACCAATTATTTTTGGTGAGGAGGTTGGGAGAAATTCAAGTGACTTTAATTAAGAATCTATAGTTTGAGTCTTTCCAGTTTTGACTATGGATCTGTAGTCAAAAATCACCATTTTCCAACTTTTAGTGAAATTTTCCAGTGTTCTGGGGTGATGGATGCCCACATAGGCCTCATGTGCTCTTGGGTTTCCACAGTGCAGCAGCTCCTGGCCAGCTTGCTCCTTTTCTGCTGCACTGAGTGTCCAAGCATCCCTCCAGGCTTGCCCTTAAGGCTGAACTCAAAACGTAAACATAGCCTCAAAACAGATTTAGCTCCTCAAAACTGCAACAAGAACTGGATATTTTACCAAACGTTTCAGGAAGAGATAAGGAATAGAGTTTGTATGGCATTTGCCATTGTAAAAAATTAAATTCATTTTGACAAATGTCTGCACTTCCCTGCCACCAGCACCCTAAAGGTTTCTCTTCCTACTGTTTCATTAGCCAACTGGCCACTGGCTGACCCTAGAGCTTAGGGAGTTGAGAGGGAGTGGAGAAATTGGGAGAGGGATGGGGGGTAGGGGTGATACTATAGTGCCTGATCTTGACTGTGACTGACTTTGGCACTAGCCAAACACTCCAGATATCTTACTTTCAGTTATTCTGCTCAGACTGTGACTTTGACATCAGGCTAAAGGAAAGCTGCACAAGTCTTAAACTTCTACTGCACACTCCTCCTTAGAACAGCCCTGCCAGGTATCATTCTCATTTTACAGCTAACAAAATTGAGCATATTAGTTAGAGTATAGTCCAAGCTCTTGTGACAAAGAGACCCCCAAATACAGAGGTTTAAAAAAGATTGAAGTGTATTTCTGTTTCATCCACAAGACCAGGGCTGGTAGGGCAGCTCCGCCATTCTCACTACATGATTTCCAGCTCTGGGCCTGAAGTGATTGTTTCAGCTCCCACCATCATAACTCTGCTCCTGCCAGAGGGAAGGGGGAAGGGCAAGAGGAGAGAGTAAGACCGTTCCTCTTAGAAGTATGACCTGGAAGTGACAAGCCTCGCTTCTGTTCACTCCACATTGACCAGAACTTAGCCCCAAGGCAAGAGCTAGCTGCAAGGAAGGCTGAGAAATGCAGTCTCTAACTGGGCAGCCATATGGCCAGTTAAAGCTTGGAGATACTATAATAAAAGGAAAAAGAATGGATATTGGTGAACAACTAGCAGCCTCTGTCACGTTGAGTTCAGAAAGGTAGAAAGAAAGAAAAATAAAGCAGGAACTTGGCCCAGAATACACGGCTGGTTTCTGGAGAAGGTAGGATTTGAATTCAGCAGATATGTCTGGCTCCAACCCCAGCATTTTGCTACATTAGAAATGGATGGCAAAAAGATGTGGGGAGTATCCTGCCTGGAATCCATAGCAGAGCCAGGACAGGGTTCTGGATTGAGCAGGTGGTAGGTCCCTGGTGTGAAGATGTCACTAGGACTAAGATGCAGATTGAAGGTCTTGAAGCTAAGGTTGGGTACCAGATATCACTTCACTCCTGCAAATCTGAGGCCGTGGAGACTGCTATTTCTCTTCATTCATTCTTTTGGAAAAAAGTATGGAGGACTGAATGTATGCCAGGCACAGCACTAAGCTCTCTGACTCATACAAAGACCATTAAGAAACAAACCTTAAAGAACTTAGTAGGGAGCCATAGAGCTCATTTGGGTACAATGTAATTACAAACCAGAAGTGAATGAGAATTACTGGAGGTTTCCATGAGAAAGCCACCACTTACCGCAGCAGACATGGGACCAGACCTTGTCGACCTTGGTCTCCAAAGAATGGAGAGCCAGGTTGGCTTTGCCTCTGTCCCATGCACTATTGAGAAATATGTAAAAATTTAGATCATGAAGATGATAAAACCTCACTCATCAGGGATTTGTTATATGCTTATCAAACCATGTCACCTATATACACAGTAATGATTTGTGGAGCAACCTTCATTTGACAAAGATTTCATTTATGTAAAGTCTACAGTGAGCCATTCATTAGTCTAAGCACCAGGAAGACAGCAGTGAACACACTAGCGACCGATCCTCCAGGGGATTTTTACGTTAGTGGGAGAGACAGTGGGAGATATCAACATGTTTCATATGTGATATGAAGAAGAATAAAGCAGGCTGAGGATGAAAATGGGGTGGTCAAACAAAGATTCCTGGTAAGGGAGCATTTGAGCAGAGCTTATGTCTGGGAGAAGAAGTTCCAGACACGAAGAACAGAAAACACAAAGGCCTGAGGTGGGAGCTTTTACACAGAACATTTATGATGTGGGTGAGTCATGATTCTCAGACATCTAGGTTATAACAGGGTTTGATTTTTATTTATCCAAGATTTCTCCCAATCCTAGGTGTTTGTGCCATAATTATCAACCTAAACTCCTTCCAAATGAAACATTTATTTATTTATTTTTGTCATGTTTGGTGGGGTTTTTTTCTTGTTGTTTTTTATACATCTTTATTGGAGTATAACTGCTTCACGATGCTGTGCTAGTTTCTATTGTACAACAAAGTGAATCAGCCAAGTTTGTCCTTTTTGTTTTCAGAGTGTATGCCCAGAACATAAATAACTATAGAATGAATAAATAATCTACTTTTATTGAACTTTTTAAGAGAACCATGCCTACATTTTACTTTGTTTTTGTTTTATTCATGAGTTTCTACTCTTTATCCTTTTATGTTTTGTTTTACTTATCCTGTTCTGATTTTTGAGTTGAAAAATATGATTCAGTTATTTTCATGATTTCTGGATTTCATGATTTCTTTAAATAATACAAGCATTTAAAGCTAAAGTTCCTCTTGGGCTCAACTTTGCTGCAGGCTGTAGAATTAGTGTTCCCACTCTCATTTTCTAAATTGTCTATTATTTCAGCTTTGATTTCCTCTTTGATTCAAGAGATATTTGGGAGATGTAACTTCTGGGGGTGGGGTTTAATTATCTTTTTATTATTACTTTCTAATCCCCCTACATCCGTGGTCATAGAATATGACCTATATGATAGTTCAGTTTCATTAAGATTATTCTTATGATTTGTTACATGATCAACTTTTATTAATGTCCTTTAGGCGTTGAAAACAAATGAATATTCTCTTTTGCTTTAGAAAAAAGCTTTAAAAGTTATACATATATAGCCAAACTGTTTAATTGTTATTTAAATTATTATGTTTAAATTATGCTTTTCAAATCCATTATTACCTTTTTGTCTATTTGATCTGTCACATTTTAAGAAAGATCTTTACTATAATTGTAATTTTTGTCCAATTCTTCTTTTATTTCAGGCAGTTTTTATTTTATATATCCAGTATACTGTTGCTCAATATATTGAGGTTCATGGATGTTTTATCTTCATGGTATATTATATGGTTTACCTTTATAGAATGTCTCACAAGTATAAGTGAGTGACTTTTATTTGAATTCTACTTTGCCTGATATTGATATTGCCATCTCTGCTTTCTTCTTAATTTGCATTAGTCTGTAATAACCTTCTTCATCCCTTTTATAAAGGAAAAAATTCAGTCTTTTCATTCCTTTGTAGGGAAAAACCCAGTTCTTCCCTACTGTGTCTTTCTTCCCTGTGTGTCTCCTTTACCTTCACAGAGAACACTTCTGGTCACCAAATGTGTGGAGGTTTTTTCCCCCACCAAGCAATTCTCTGGGACACCAGCTGGGTGTCCTGCAATTCAACTCAGTTCTGACACTGTCTACCCAGAGACAACATCAGATCCCACAGGTTGAGGGCTTAGTCCCACAAGACTGCTCACCACCCTCTTCAGCTCCAGTTGCAAGCCCAGGTTGTCACCTGGTGCTTCTGACCAACCAGTTAGAGATCAGAGGTTCCAATAGCCCCTCCTTGGATTTGATTAATTTGCTACAGCAGCTCACAGACTAGGGAAAACGCTTATCTTTAAACTCTTACTTTCACCCAGCTTGTTAAAGGATACAGATGAGCATCCAGATGGAAAGGATGCATAGCTCAAGGTATATGGGAAGCAGCATGCCACTCTCCCAGCACCTCCACCTGGTCACCAACCCAGAAGTTCTCCAAACCCCATACTTTGGGGATTTTTATGGAGGCTTCATCACATAGGCATGATTAATCATTAACTACATTTTCAGACCATCTCCCTACACAAGAGAATGGAGCGGGGAGAGGCGGGGCTGAAAATTCCAAGTTTCTAATCATGACTTGGTCTTTCTGGTGACCAGCCCTCATCCAGGAGTCATCTAGGAACCTGCCCAAAGTTGCCTCATTAGAACAAAAGACACTCCTATCACCCAGGAAATTACTAAGGTTTCAGGAACCAAGGTCTAAGACCAATATTAGAGCAAGAGATGCCCCTAGAGTTCTTATCACTTAGGAAATTACAAGGGTTTTAGGAACTTTGTGCCAGGAACCGGGGGCAGAGACCAATATATATTTTCTATTCTCTCATACCCTTATTTTCAATATTTTTTAAATATCATATTGTGTCTCTTATAAGTAGCATATAGTTAGATTAATGTATATATATATATATATATATATATATATACCTCAATTGGAATGTCTTTGCCACTAAAAGGAGGATTTTATGATCATTAATATATTAACATTTGACCCTTTTTGCTTTGCCAACATTTGCTAGTCTTATCTAGTTTTCTTTTTCTTCTTTTTCTCTTAGAAGTTCTACAGCCTATTTTATAAGTTTTTTATTTACATTTTTTACAAATATTTTAAATTTGGATTTCTAGTCTGGCTTCCCGAAATTTTAGTGTAACTTTGACCTCCCTCAACCCTATGTAAGACTTCACCTTTAGTACTGTTTTTGCTTCCGCATTCTCTTACTTCACCTCCAAGAAATAATCTGGATTTCTAGTCCTGATTTCTATTAATTTATATATAAATGATTATATATAGGATAATGTTAACTATTTTATTCCTCTTTTAAGAATCCTCTTCAACAGCTGTAAATTTGATTGCATCGCTTATTACTATTATATAAAATTTTCCCTGTTCTTAATTTAACTTATTTAAAATTCATTTTTAATTTGACTGAAGTACTGCCTTAGGTAATCTTTTCATAAAAATGAACATAGGTAGTGTACTTCTTAACATTTTTCATGTCCAAATGTCTTATTTTTACCCTTACACAGGAACTCTGTAACAGTCATTACTCCCATGGTCTTGAAGTGTGGAGTGTTGAAAATGGAAAGTCCAATGTCAGTCTCATTCTCTCCTTCAGGTTTTGTTATCCCTTTTTTTTTTTTTTTTTTTTCGTATCTGGAGGCTTATGGGATTTCTTTTTATCCTTGGAATTTACAGATTTACCAAGATAACTTTCTAGGTATAGATCCTTTCTCAATAATCCTTCACAGCATTTGGTGAACACTTTTATTACTGAAGATTCAACTCTTCAGCTCAGTGAAATTTTATTCTATTCCTTTGATTAATAATTCTCCACCATCTTGTTTCAATCTACTAGAATGCCTACATCTTTTTCTTTTTTCTCATAATTTCCATCATTGTCTTTTTTGTTCTATGTCCTGGAGGAATTCCTTGCATTTTCTCATTTTTATTTCAGCAGTGATTACATTCTGGTTTTTTATTGCTTCTCTTGAGATCTTTAGTATTGACAACCATGTTTTTATTTCCAATACTTCTTTTTTTGTATGTTTATTTCATTGTTCCTTTTACATAGTAAATTGCTTTTCTTTATCAATGCAATACACCCTTTGACTCATTAAAAATATGAATAAGAAGTGTTTGAAATTATCTCTTGCTTCTTATATTAACTCCTTTACAGTCAGTCATTCTGTGGGTGTGGCTCTGGTATATTTCTCAACATCCTTCAATTTGTGCCTCTTTCCAAACCCCAACAATTACTCCACGGCTCTGCCTTTCTCCCAGCATCTGCTACTCTAGAAGAGAAATCAGTTAGGTTTTCCAGAGAAATCATTCCACCAACTACAGTGCAGCTACAGCTCCCTAAGGGCTCAGTATAACCACCATCCAATGTGCTGTGCAGTCTAATATATTTAAGATTATTAAAGCTTATGTTTAATAAACTTATCTCTGAAGGTCATTTCTAAATAGGAATTCCACAAATGCATTGAGCAATGCTAAGGTCAATAAAACACAGAGAGTCCCAAAATTTCTGAATTCTGGAGTGATGTTTTGAAAAATGTCATTTTCCTTGTACAATATAAGTGGATGCACATATGATGGATTTTTTTCTTTAAAATATCTTTTCTAACTAAAAAACAATATTTATCCAGATTTTCCTTTACTTAGTTACTCATGTATGTAATTTTAAAAGTCATTTGGTTCTTTGTCACTGTTACCAAAACACAGAAATCTCCTATTCCTGCCCCAGTTTTCCACTCCCGAAAGGCAACCACTTTCATTTCTTTTGGCTGATCCTTTTGATATTTATCTCCATATCTCTAAAGAACATGCTTACATTGCTACTTCTTGATTTTTCGGTTTTGGTCACCTCGTCATCCCTGCTACACACACACACACACACACACACACACACACACACACACACACACCATTCCTCCGTTCTCTCCATACACCATAATTTTGGTTGGATCAATATTCTGTTTGCCTTGTTATGACTTTGTAAATACCTCTACCTTTATAAATACTCTTCACCTCTGAGCCATATAGTATACTGTGATTACTTTTCCTTTCCTGCACATTTTGTTTTTCCTGGAGCTAATACCTCTAGTATCTTAATTATAAATTTTTTGAAGTTTTCTCCTTTCTGCATAATTTTCTTCAAACAATGTCTTTCTGTTTGTATTTGACCTCGCTGTGTGAACTGCTTTCCTCAGATGTCTGTGATCTCTGACTGCTTGCTCCTGTTTAAGAGTAATGGCATCAGAAGCTGATGGGAAGATCCAGTGTACATGGGAAGGGCTTGTTGATAGTGGTCTTCACTGTCTGATTATCAGGGTAGTCTCTTTCCTTTGTCTCAGGCTGATCAGTTTCCAGAGAACATGATTCGAAATTCTCCTGCTTACAGGGTATAAGTTGGGCAGCCAGCATTCACCTCGTACTTCCAGAAATATCTAGTGGGTTGCTTCTTGGCTTTTTCCAATACCAGCTCCCATTTTTTTGTCCTATAGGTTTAACCTTGTAGGTTAAAATATTCCTTTGCTTTATTTTAGTAGGATTTGGGAAGGGAGCAAAATTTTATGTTCATCCGTCCTCAACCAAAAGTCTCATTTTCTCTACTGAATCATTTACTCTTTATTCTGTGACTTATATCATAGTAGTTGATCTCGTTCATAGAATCTTGTCAGATCCTTCCTAAAAATCTAGTTACTGCTACATGATCTACCAAAATTTTTTTTATCTGCTGTGCAAGTCATATTTTCAAAGACCAAGGCAGATGAATATTAAAGCACATTCTCACATCTGAATTCAGAAAAATCCTTTAAAGGAGTACTCTTCTATGTATACAACTTTCTTTTTTTATTTTAATGTTTTTATTGGTGTATAATTGCTTTACAATGGTGTGTTAGTTTCTGCTTTATAACGAAATGAATCAGTTATACCTATACATATATCCCCATATCTCTTCCCTCTTGCATCTCCCTCCCTCAACCCTCCCTATCGAACCCTTCTAGCTGGTCACAAAGCACCAAGCTGATTTCTCTGTGCTATGCGACTGCTTCCCACTAGCTATCTATTTTACATTTGTTAGTGTATGTATGTCCATATATACACTACCACACTCTCACTTTGTCCCAGCTTATCCTTCCCCCTCCCCGTGTCCTCAAGTCCATTCCCTAGTAGGTCAACGTCTTTATTCCCATCTTGCCCCAGCTTCTTCATGACCATTTATTTATTTATTTAGATTCCATATATATATGTTAGCATACAGTATTTGTTTTTCTGTTTCTGACTTACTTCACTCTGTATGACAGACTCTAGGTCCATCCACCTCACTACAAATAACTCAGTTTCGTTCCTTTTTATGGCTGAGTAATATTCCATTTTATATATGTGCCACATCTTCTTTATCCATTCATCTATCAATGGACACTTAGGTTGCTTCCATGTCCTGGCTATTGTAAATAGAGCTGCAGTGAACAATGTGGTACATGACTCTTTTTGAATTATGGTTTTTCTCAGGGTATATGCTGAGTAGTAGGATTGCTGGGTTGTATGGTAGTTCTATTTTTAGTTTTTTAAGGAACCTCCATTCTGTTCTCCATAGTGGCTGTATCAGTGTACTTTCCTACCAACAGTACAAGAGGGTTCCCTTTTCTCCACACCCTCTCCATCATTTATTGTTTGTAGATTTTTGATGATGGCCATTCTGACCAGTGTGAGATGATATAGCATTGTAGTTTTGACTTGCATTTCTCTAATGATTAATGATGTTGAGCATTCTTTCATGTGTTTGTTGGCAATCTGTATACCTTCTTTGGTGAAATATCTGTTTAGGTCTTCTGCCCATTTTTGGATTGGGTTGTTTGTTTTTTTGATATTGAGCTGCATGAGCTGCTTGTAAATTTTGGAGATTAATCCTTTGTCAGTTGCTTCATTTACAAATATTGTCACCCATTCTGAGGGTTGTCTTTTGGTCTTGTTTATGGTTTCCTTTGCTGTGCAAAAGCTTTTAAGTTTCATTAGGTCCCATTTGTTTATTTTTGTTTTTATTTCCATTTCTCTAGGAGGTAGGTCAAAAAGGATCTTGCTGTGATTTATATCATAGAGTGTTCTGCCTATGTTTTCCTCTAAGAGTTTTATAGTGTCTGGCCTTACATTTAGGTCTTTAACCCATTTTGAGTTTATTTTTGTGTATGGTATTAGGGAGTGTTCTAATTTCATACTTTTACATGTAACTGTCCAGTTTTCCCAGCACCACTTATTGAAGAGACTGTCTTTTCTCCATTGTATATTCTTGCCTCCTTTATCAAAGATAAGGTGACCGTATGTGCTTGGGTTTATCTCTGGGCTTTCTATCCTGTTCCATTGATCTATATTTCTGGTTTTGTGCCAGTACCATATTGTCTTGATTACTGTAGCTTTGTAGTATAGTCTGAAGTCAGGGAGCCTGATTCCTCCAGCTCCATTTTTCGTTCTCAAGATTGCTTTGGCTATTCAGGGTCTTTTGTGTTTCCATACAAATAGTGAAATTTTTTGTTCTAGTTCTGTGAAAAATGCCAGTGGTAGTTTGATAGGGATTGCATTGAATCTGTAGATTGCTTTGGGTAGTAGAGTCATTTTCACAATGTTGATTCTTCCAAACCAAGAACATGGTATATCTCTCCATCTATTTATATCATCTTCAATTTCTTTCATCAGTGTCTTATAATTTTCTGCATACAGGTCTTTTGTCTCCTTAGGTAGGTTTATTCCTAGATATTTTATTCTTTTTGTTGCAATGGTAAATGGGAATGTTTTCTTAATTTCACTCTCAGATTTTTCGTCATTAGTGTATAAGAATGCCAGAGATTTCTGTGCATTAATTTTGTATCCTGCTACTTTACCAAATTCATTGATTAGCTCTAGTAGTTTTCTGGTAGCATCCTTAGGATTCTCTATGTATAGTATCATGTCATCTGCAAATAATGACAGCTTTACTTTTTCTTTTCCAATTTGGATTCCTTTTATTTCTTTTTCTTCTCTGATTGCTGTGGCTAAAACTTCCAAAACTATGTTGAATAAGAGTGGTGAGAGTGGGCAAACTTGTCTTGTTCCTGATCTTAGTGGAAATGGTTTCAGTTTTTCACCATTGAGGACGATGTTGGCTGTAGGTTTGTCATATATGGCCTTTATTATGTTGAAGAAATTTCCCTCTGTGCCTACTTTCTGCAGGGTTTTTATCGTAAATGTGTGTTGAATTTTGTCAAAAGCTTTCTCTGCATCTATTGAGATGATCATATGGTTTTTCTCCTTTAGTTTGTTGATATGGTGTATCATGTTGATTGATTTGGGTATATTAAAGAATCCTTGCATTTCTGGAATAAAACCCACTTGATCATAGTGTATGATCCTTTTAATGTGCTGTTGGATTCTGTTTGCTGGTATTTTGTTGAGGATTTTTGCATCTATGATCATCAGTGATATTGGCCTGTAGTTTTCTTTCTTTGTGACATCTTTGTCTGGTTTTGGTATCAGGGTTATGGTGGCTTCATAGAATGAGTTTGGGAGTGTTCCTCCCTCTGCTATCTTTTGGAAGAGTTTGAGAAGGATAGGTGTTAGCTCTTCTCTAAATGTTTGATAGAATTCGCTTGTGAAGCCATCTGGTCCTGGGCTTTCGTTTGTTGGAAGATTTTTAATCACAGTTTCAATTTCAGTGCTTGTTATTATTGGTCTGTTCATATTTTCTATTTCTTTCTGGTTCAGTCTTGGCAGCTTGTGTATTTCTAAGAATTTGTCCATTTCTGCCAGGTTGTCCAATTTATTGGCATACAGATGCTTGTAGTAATCTCTAATAATCTTTTGTACTTCTGCAATGTCAGTTGTTACATCTCCTTTTTCATTTCTAATTCTATTGATTTGAGTCTTCTCCCTTTTTTTCTTGATGAGTCTGGCTAATGGTTTATCAATTTTGTTTATCTACCAAATTTGTTTATTTACCAGCTTTTAGTTTTATTGATGTTTGCTATCGTTTCCTTCATTTCTTTTTCATTTATTTCTGATCTGATCTGATCTTTATGATTTCTTTCCTTCTGCTAAATTTGGTGGTTTTTTGTTCTTCTTTCTCTAATTGCTTGAGGTGCAAGGTTAGGTTGTTTATTTGAGGTGTTTCCTGTTTCTTAAGATAGGATTGTATTGCTATAAACGTCCCTTTTAGAACTGCTTTTTGCTGCATGCCATATATTTTGGGTCATCGTGTCTCCATTGTCTTTTGTTTCTAAGTATTTTTTGATTTTCTCTTTGATTTCTTATTGATCACTTCGTTGAAGTAATGTATTGTTTAGCCTCCATGTGTTTGTATTTTTTACAGATCTTTTCCTGTAATTGACGTCTAGTCTCATAGCATTGTGGTCGGAAAAGATACTTGATACGATTTCAATTTTCTTAAATTTGCCAAGGCTAGATTTGTGACCCAATATATGATCTATCCTGGAGAGTGTTCCATGAGCACTTGAGAAAAATGTGTATTCTGTTGTTTTTGGATGGAATGTCCTATAAATATCAATTAAATCCATCTTGTGTCATGTATCATTTAAAACTTGTGTTTCCTTATTTATTTTCATTTTGGATGATCTATCCATTGGTGAAAGTGGGGTGTTAAAGTCCGCTACTATGACTGTGTTACTGTCGATTTCCTCTTTTATGGCTGTTAGTATTTGCCTTATGTATTGAGGTGCTCCTATGTTGGGTGCATAAATATTTACAATTGTTATATCTTCTTCATGGATCGATCCCTTGATCATTATGTAGTGTCCTTCTTTGTCTCTTGTAATAGTCTTTATTTTAAGGTCTATTTTGTCTGATATGAGAATTGCTACTCCAACTTTCTTCTGATTTCCACTGGCATGGAATATCTTTTCCATCCCTTCACTTTCAGTCTGTATGTGTCCCTAGGTCTGAAGTGTGTCTCTTGTAGACAGCATATATATGGGTCTTGTTTTTGTATCCATTCAGCCTGTCTCTGTCTTTTGGTGGGAGCCTTTAAGCCATTTACATTTAAGGTAATTATCAATATGTATGTTCCTATTACCATTTACTTAATTGTTTCAAGTTTGTTCTTGTAGGTCTTTTCCTTCTCTTGTGTTTCTTGCCTAGAGAAGTTCCTTTAGCATTTGTTGTAAAGCTGGTTTGGTGGTGCTGAACTCCCTCAGCTTTTGTTTGTCTGCTCAAAGATCATCTGTTAACCTATGGGGATTCCCTTGTGTGTTGTTTGTTGTTTTTCCCTTGCTGCTTTTAATATGTTTTCTTTGTATTTAATTTTTGATAGTTTGATTAATATGAGTCTTGGCATGTTTCTCCTTGGATTTTTCCTGTATGGGACTTTCTGTGCTTCCTGGACTTGATTAACTATTTCCTTTCCCATATTAGGGAAGTTTTCAACTATAATCTCTTCAAATATTTTCTCAGTCCCTTTCTTTTTCTCTTCTTCTTCTGGGACCCCTATAATTCGAATGTTGGTGCATTTAATGTTGTCCCAGAGGTCTCTTAGACTGTCCTCAATTCTTTTCATTCTTTTTTCTTTATTCTGCTCTGCAGTAGTTATTTCCACTATTTTATTTTCCCCGTCACTTATCCGTTTTTCTGCCTCAGTTATTCTGCTATTGATCCCATCTAGAGTATTTTTAATTTCATTTTTTGTGTTGCTCATCGTTGCTTGCTTCCTCTTTATTTCTTCTAGGTCCTTGTTAAATGTTTCTTGCATTTTGTCTATTCAATTTCCAAGATTTTGGATCATCTTTACTATCATCATTCCGAATTCTTTTTCAGGTAGACTGCCTATTTCCTCTTCATTTGTTAGGTCTGTTGGGTTTTTACCTTGCTCCTTCATCTGCTGTGTGTTTTTCTGTCTTTTCATTTTGCTTACTGTGTTTGGGGTCTCCTTTTTGCAGGCTGCAGGTTCGCAGTTCCTGTTGTTTTTGCTGTCTGTCTGCAGTGTCTAAGGTTTGTTCAGTAGGTTGAGTAGGTTTCCTGGTTTGGGACTAGTGCCTGTTTTCTGTTGGATGAGGCTGGATCTTGTCTTTCTGGTGGGCAGGTCCATGTCTGGTGGTGTGTTTTGGGGTGTCTGTAGCCTTACTGTGATTTTAGGCAGCCTCTCTGCTAATGGATGGGGCTGTAGTCCTGTCTTACTAGTTGTTGGGCATAGGGTGTTCAGCACTGTAGCTTGCTGGTCGTTGAGTCTTGGTGTTAAGATGGAGATCTCTGGGAGATTTTTGCCATTTGATATTACATGGAGCTGGGAGGTCTCTTGTGGACCAGTGTCCTGAATTTGGTTCTCCCACCTCAGAGACACTGCCTTGACTCCTGGCTGGAGCACCAAGAGCCTTTAATCCACACCGCTCAGAATGAAAGGGAGAAAAAATAGAAAGGAATGAAAGAAAGGAAGGAAGGAAGAAAGGAAGGGATGGAGGAAGAGAGGGAGGAAGGGAGGGAGGGAGGGAGAGAGGAAGGGCAGGAGGAAGGGAGGGAGGAAGATAGGAAAGAAGAAAGGAAGAAAAGAAAAAGAAAGAAAGAAAGAAAGAAAGAAAGAAAGAAAGAAAGAAAGAAAGAAAGAAAGAAAGAAAGAAAAAGAAAGTAAGAAGGAAGATAAAGTAGGATAAAATAAAGTTATTAAAATAAAAAATAATTATTAAGAAGAAAAATTTTTTAAGTAAAAAAAAAGGGGGGGGGGTAGTCAGAACCCTAGGACAAATTGTGAAAGCAAAGCTATACAGACAAAATCTCACACAGCAGCAGATACATACACACTCACAAAAAGAGAAAAAGGGGAAAATAATAATAAATCTTGCTCCCAAAGTCCACCTCCTCAACTTGGGATGATTTGCTGTCTATTCAGGAATTCTGCAGATGCAGGGCACTTCAGGTGGATTGTGGAGATTTAATCCGCTGCTTCTGAGGCTGCTGCGAGAGACCTCCCCCTCTCCTCTTTGTTCGCACAGCTCCTGGGGTTCAGCTTTGGACTTGGCCCTGCCTCTGTGCGTAGGTCACCCAAGGGCATCTGCTCTTCACTAAGACAGGGTGGGGTTAAAGGAGCAGCTGATTCAGGGGCTCTGGCTCACGCTGCGGTGGGGGGTATGGATGTGGGGTGAGCCTGCAGCAGCCTGAGGCACGCTGTGCGTTCTCCCGGGGAAGTTGTCCCTGGATCCTGGGACCATGGCAGTAGTGGGCTGCACTGGCTCCCGGGAGGGGAGGTGTGGCGAGTGACCTGTGCTTGTACACAGGCTTCTTGGTGGCTGCAGTAGCAGCCTTAGCATCTCATGCCCGTCTCTGGTGCCCGTGCTGATAGCCACAGCTCGCGCGTGCCCATTTCTGGAGCTCCTTTACGCAGCGCGCTTAATCCCCTCTCCTCTTGCACCAGGAAACAAAGAGGTTAAAAAAAGTCTCTTTTCACTTCGGCAGCTCCGCGCCCATTTCTGGAGCTCCTTTAAGCGGTGTGCTTAAACCCCTCTTCTTGCGTACCAGCTACGAATGTTATATCTTCTTGTTGGATTCACTTCTTTATCATTATACAATGCCCTTTTTTGTCTCTTTTACACTCTTTGTTTTAAAGTCTATTTTGTCTGATAAAAGTATAGCTATTCCAACTTTTTTTCAGTTTTCATTTGTATGAGATATCTTTTTCCATCCCTTCACTTTCAGTCTATGTGTGTTCTTACATCCTAAATGAGTCTCTTATAGGCAGCATATAGATGGGTCTTATTTTCTTATCTGTTCAGCCACTCTGTCTTTTGATTGGAGAATTTAGTCCATTTACATTTAAAGTATTTTTTTTATTTTAAAAATTATTTTTATTTATTGTTTATTCATTTTGCCTATGCCAGGTCTCAGTTGTGGCATGTAGACTTCTTAGCTGTGGCATGCAGACTGTTAGTTGTGGCATGAGGGCTTCTTAGTTGTGGCATGTGGACTTCTTAGTTGTGGTGTGTGGACTCTTAGTTGCAGCATGTGAACTGTTAGTTGTGGCATACATGCGGGATCTAGTTCCCTGACCAGGGATGGAATCCAGGCCCCTGTGTTGGGAGTGTGGAGTCTTACCCACTGGACCACCAGGAAAGTCCCTAAAGTAATTATTGATAGCTGAGCACTTACTGCCATTTTGTTAATTGTTTTCTAGCTGTTTTTATAGTTCCTCTCTGTTCCTTCCTTCTTCTCTTGCTCTCTTCCTTTGTGATTTGATGACTTTCTTTAGTAGTATGCTTATATTCCTTTATCTTTTGGGTATTTACTATAGGTTTTTGCTTTGTGGTTACCATGAGGTTTACATGTAACAATTGCTATCTATAACAGTTGATATAAAGTTGATAATAACTTAAGTTTGATACCATTGTAAAGCTCAACATTCTTACTCTTCCCCTTGCTGCATTTAATGTTTTTGATGTCACATTTTACATCTTTTCATCTTGTATATCCCTTAATTGTTGTAATCATAGTTATTTTTACTACCTGTTTTTGAATCTTCTTACTAGCTTTATAAGTGATTAACTCACTACCTTTACTATAAATTTACCTTTCCAGTGAGATTTATTCTTTCATATGTGTCCTTGTTATTAATCAGTGCCCTTTCTTTTCAGCTTCAAGAAGTTCCTTTAACATTTCTTGTCATGCCAATTTAATGGTGATGAACTCCTTTTAGCTTTTGCTTTTCTGGAAAACTCTTTATATCTTTTCTGAGTGATAACTTTGCTGGTTAGAGTAGTCTTGGTTGAAAATTTTTTTCTTTCACTGCTTTGAATATATTGTGCCACTATACACTTAGTGGAACTAAATAATAGTAATATAACTAAGATAGTATGTTAATACATTTTTAAAATGAGTTTTATTAGAATATTTTGAAAAAGATAAGACCTGATAAGATTTCTCATCAGCCTTTTGGAAACTCATTTTCTTAGGCTTGTCCATGTTGCATGAAATAGTGTCCTCTTTATTTTTTCTCCCTGCTTCCCTTCCTCTTTCCCTCCCCTTTCTCCGTGATGACTTCTATATTTGTTTTTTAAGGCAAAGCCCCTCTTCTCTCTCCCAAGGTGAAGATCCAGTTCTGTCAGACATTTCTCATGTCCTGAACTGAACTCACTCATTTTTTAAAAAAATAGACCTGTTACCCACTTCTGTTTTCCAGACTGGTGATGGATAGACTGACCCTACATTTCAGTTTGCCGAGAAAAGCCATTGTTTATACCTGTTGTCCTGGAATAATTATTATTAGTGCCCCTTTCACTTTTAAAATTGTCCTGGGTTGGATAACAAATCATATGGTCACCATAGTTATCTGTCTGATGAAGGTCTGCCTTTTAAGAATCAGCACCTAAGCCCATTGTTAAAGGACTTTGGAGTGATGTATATTCCATGTATCTTACCATAGCCCCTTTTGATCTGAATGACTCTCTCCACATTCCTTTCCCCTTCCCTTTCCCAACACACTTGCCACTACTGCCTCCATTTACATCACCAGCTTTCTAGTTTGCTCTCTCTTCATCACCAAATAATGATGTCCTGGTATTTTAACTCTAGGATCCCCAGACTGGTATGTTACCCTGCAAGTCTCACTGTGCCCCCTCCTTTCTAGCTTAATGCATTCAGACTGCTGTCCTGACCTCAGGATCTTTCTCTTGTGAATTGCTCCCAAGGATAAACCCAATAGCTAGGGCAGGGGTTTATATGTCTTAAGTTGTGTTATCAGGTGCAATCCAACCAGTCTCCAATGCTGAAAGATTCAGATAATTTTTTTTTTCTTTTTTAGCTCCTCAGTCAACTTTTCTAAACTTGGAATAATAAGGTCTACTATATGGGATGTTATGAGGATTCATGACAGGAAGTACAGGAAAGTAATTAGCATAGTGTTAGTCAGCATTTGACTAAAGGAAGAAATAAAAGTATAAATAATGTACTGTCCAGTTATGGAGGAGGCTAAACTAAGCCTCTTGTATTTTATTTTAAAGTTCACTAGATTTAGGAACAGATATTTATACTGAGACAGCTGAACTGCTATTAATTATCTCTGAGAAACTGAGGAAGGGAAAATATACTACAAGATTAGACAATTAACTTTCAAAGGGGAGTATTAAATATGACAAAAAGCTGAATTTGATGTAAAAGTGTGTTTGACTAAATCTTAGCTAAGACTCTGGAAAAGATTATCAGTGGTTTGTGAGCATCCAGAAGAGGAAGCAGTGGCCACCAGGATTCAGCATGGATGCACCCGGACTACTGCATGCTAGACCAGCCTTGCTTCAAAGTGCAAATATGCTGGTGCATCAGAGAACATATAGACAGAGATGTACTTGGGCCTTCGCATATTTTATAGGGCTTTTCACCACATTTTTTTGTGGGAAAAAAAAGTAAGGTTAATTAAGTGTATTAACATCTGATTATAATAAAAGAAATAATCAACAGATCACTGTGACCCTGAAGGGCTTGATAATGGAAGGCCAGAGGGCTCTGTCCTCTCTCCTGTCCTTTATGACATTTAACAATCACTTGTATGAAAAAAAAATGTATATGTAAAACAAGTAATGCTTATCAAATCTTCTGCTGACACAAAATTGGGAGGTATAGTGAATATATTCTCTGACAGTACCAGGATCCCAAAATATAAGCTCAGATGTTACCTCTTTCAGGAAGGTTTCTGTGATAGTCCACGCTGTCCAATACCCAAGGGGTATTTGGGCCCCTCCTTTCTGTTCCCAAAAGAACTGTATGTATTCATCAATCTGTTACTCTACCTGCCTGCCTTGCAAGTCTTCCTATACACAGACAGTTGGTCTTGTGTCTCTGTCTTCCTAGTTCCTCTCACAGTGGGGAGAAATCACCTGTGAATGTTTGCTTCCTTAAAGAATCAGTGATGACAACCTACATCGAGGCTGAAACTGTAACACTGAAATGTAATGAAAATAACTATAAGTCCCTGCCCTTGGAGCATCCCCCAAAATGAAACAATCAAAAGATAGTGAGTAGGTGGCTTTACTGGTAGCATGCATGAAAGGAAAAAGCGTGTTTAGCAAGAAAAAAATCGCCTTAAAAGTCATATGATATCACTGCTTTACCCTTCCCCCTCCCAAATTCAAAGCTAAGGTGATCTTCATCTGCTTGAATGAAAGTATGTATCACCTAAAACAAAGGATGTGAGAGTCCCTCTGTGAGCTAATTAGACCATACCTTGGGCACCATGTTAAAGTTCTGAACAATACATTTCAAGGAGGAAATCGACAAACAGGAAGGAACTTGTTCAGAGGAAAGCCACCCAGATTATGAAGGTTCTGAAAATCTTAAAATAGTCATTCATTTCTTCAACTAATATACAGTTCAACAACTGTATATTAAACATGTAGTATTTTCTAAGCAATATACTAGGTAGTGAATGGTAGAGAAAAAAAATCTCTACAAGTAATTGAAGAAAATAAAGATAACTTGTGAAAATAAACAAAGACCACCCAATAAGAAAAAATGAAGGCTATTTATTCAAAGATTTCTACAAAAAGGGAGTCAACTATCACTTGCATTTGGCAGACTCAAAGACAGGCATGAGGGTGGGAAGGCTTAACAGTGAAAAACCAGAAGGCTTCAGGTATGCCTCAGCCCTAGGCTGTCGACATGGGGAAGCTAGAGGCAAGATCGTTAGAAGCAGGGCCTCCTATGTGATTGGTTTGGGGAACATATTTGCTTGGGGAACATATTTGCCTTTCTCTGGTTGGTCCTGAGTTGGAAGTGGAGGCAAAATTGGGGAAGCTGTCAGTCATTGACCAAGTCTTGACCATTCTAGGACTGTTGCTGCAAAGGTTTTGGGTAAGAATCCATTACCGTGTATTCTGGCATTGTCTGTTAGTATGTTCAGTCTCAAATATTGAACATTGAGAAGACTCAGGAAGAATCTGGAGGTACACTGATAACTGTATTCAGTGTATTGATAACTAACGTATTCAAGTATTTTATTGTCTACAGTGTTGAAAAGGCATTTGTTCTCAATGGTTACAATGGATCAAATTAGGACCAGTGGATGAAAAAGTTCTTCAGTATAAGAAAGAACTTTTAAATACCCACTTCTGTCTAGATGCAATCTCAGACAGTGGTTACCTGCTAAAGGAAAAGTTCAGACCTAGGCTGGGTGACCTCTTGGTGGTGATATTACAAAATAGATCACAAACTTTGGCATGCACCAAGTGGCATGTACTTGATACCTTTGTTACCAATGCAGAATCTGGGCTCTGTCCTAGATTTGCTGAATCTGATCAGTGGGGTATGATAGATGATTCTCTCCAGAAACATTTGTGGAAGGTATGCAAACACTGAATGGGTAGTTGGACTAGATGGCTTGTAAAAGTCCTTCCACCTTGAAGTCTAATATTCTGACTTTTGCATATCATAGTCATAACCAGGAAATAAACACTTTATTCACTTATTTAATAATACTGATTGAGTAGCTTATATTATGCCACACTCTAATTTAGGCCTATATTTTAATTCCATTAGCACAGTACATTCCTATATGCCAAGGAGATAGTAAGGGAAAAAACTTGTTCGTTGACTCTTCAGAGATTTTTTGAGCATCTGCTATGTGCTGGAACACTGTGCTAAACCTTGGGGAGATGGTGATGAACAAGACTGATGTAGTCCTTTTTCTTTCAGAGTTTACACCAGCAGAAAAAAATAGACAAAACGTATTTACAGTAAAGAGTGATACATGTTGTTATGAAATAAAAATGGTGTGAAAACCATTCTTTTCGTTCTGTTGTTTTTCCCCACATCAGAACTCCAATCAAAATCCAATCAAGTTTTTTATAGAGGAATTAGTACTTCCTTTCCTCAGACTTGTTTTAGCTTTTAAGTAAAAATTGAGAGCCTTTGGGCCTTAGCCCAGGAATGTTAGAAGACTTAAGAATGGCATTTTGTACTTAAAACCTCTCTGGTGTCAGAACTGGTGAATCTGCTGTTGAATAAGCCAATCAAAGGGACATCCCTTGTTCAGGTTGACTCTGGGTATTTGAGAAAGGGATTGTGGAAATTCTGAGTTCTTTGAGTTCAAATAACTATTTCTAAGCCTATTGCAACAGAGCTAATTTGTACTACATTTTTCAAGCAAGTTCTTATGCAAAACACCATGTCTTTTGCTGTGTGGTATACAGGAAGGAGCTTAATTAAGATGGGAAGAAGCTGTCTAGGATCTAGTTCTGGCTCTTCCATTAATTAATGTGTGACCTTGATGTCGCTGGGCTTCAGTTTTTAAAAAATGCTAAATGATGCTTAATTAGCCCTAAAATTCTGATTTGGTGAAACTAAATGGAGGAAATGATGTCATTTTACAGCTGCCTCTCCTGCCTTCCTCCCAGCTATGCAAATATATTGGAAGCCCTATCAGCACCATTGAATGGATACTGAAGTAACTTGCTTTTCTAATCTGGACATTTGTGTGTTCTTTAAGCTGAAGTCTGAGGCCTCAACATCTACCTGCTTATCCAGGCTGAATGACTGGATTTATACCAGGTCCTTGGGGAATGCTTCAGCTGCTATGAAGGAGAACCCTGCCCTGGGAGCAATTAGCAATCTCTCCAACTCTCGGTCTCTATAATTCTAGTTATCACCAAGCGTCTTGTTTCAAACACAGTAGACCTTCCTAGACCCAAAATATTACCACTTTTCTGACTAATAGTATCCCCATTGTCTAAAATCTTACATTACTCTGCCCACACCTGCCCACTTAGATTCCTTCCAAAGAGACACCACCAGCCAGATCACACCAAGTTTCTCTCCAGAAGGAGCAGCAGTGTAGCCCAGATAGTACATTTGAATCTGGTCCTACCTAGCCTGGGCTTGTTCTTCTCTCCCTGGCAGGCACAGCTGAAGCCCCAGCTGACCTGCCATCAAACCTCCTCAACTTATGATAAGCACATAGGTATATGTATATTTACATGTAAGAGCATGGAATCATTTTTCATAATTAGAATTTTCCTTCGAATTAGCCCACTCTAAAATTTATTTATTTATTTATTATTTTTAAACTAACTTTCTTTATTGTGACCTTATTTCTGACGTAATCCACACAATATTTTTTCATTTTAGGACTCCCTTGTCTAAGTCAAAACTTTTGGGTAAGGGAGATCCATGCATTGCCACCAGTACATAAGAGAAATGCAGGCAGTGACTTTATCAATATATTGCATTATATTATGGCAGCAACTGTACTTTTTAAAATGCCTTTGAAAAGTATGTACACTGTTAGCTCTGAAATTAGCTTTTAGTTTTAACGTAACCTCTGGTTTTTGGAATTCTTCCCATTTAAATAATTGAGCAATTTGAGGAAATAATGATCAAGCTATTCAAAGCAAGATCATAATTTTTCTTGTTCTCACATTTCACTCTTTTTAAATGTATTTTACTTTTCTACAATTGCCAGAGCTTCTCCTTGTGAGGCTGAGCTTCAGGAATTAATGGAACAAATTGACATCATGGTAAACAACAAAAAACTGGATTGGGAAAGGAAGATGCGGGCTCTGGAGACACGATTAGATCTTCGGGATCAAGAGTTGGCAAATGCACAAACTTGTTTAGAGCAGAAAGGTCACGAGGTACTGCATAGATGTGTTAATAAATTGTTAATTCCTCAGACTGTTATAAATTGTATTTGTTCTGTCAGAATATATTTTTCATTACACATACTTTTTATCAGGCATCAGCAATAGCATTTATAGCTTGAAATTCTGTCACAGTGGGCTAAATGTATTCTATCAAATAAGCAGCAGTTATCAATTATCAAGTTATAGTTATCAATAGAGGCAGGTCATCAGACCTGGCATATGGAAGGGACTATTTTCTCACTTTTGTACCTGTCACAATACAGATGTGTGAACCCGGGGCCTTGTCTACTTTTTAAGCAGACAAATTCTGTAAGCTAAATCCCTAAGAACTCCTCTTAGACATTTTTCTTTTTCTTTTTAATTTGTTAGTTCTTATAAAAATGTAACAATTATTCCACAACACCACTAAAACAGAGCTCCCATTGAAGGTAGTAGCACCTAAAATAAAGGCTGAAGTGTGTCTGTAGGGGTTCTGCCCCAGGAACGATGACATAAGCCTCCCCAAAAGATAGTGCGAAGTAACTTTTAAATCTTGCTTTAAAATGTGCCAGTGAGGGCTTCTCTGGTGGCGCAGTGGTTGCGAGTCTGCCTGCCAATGCAGGGGACACAGGTTCGTGCTCTGGTCTGGGAAGATCCCACATGCCGCGGAGCGGCTGGGCCCGTGAGCCATGGCTGCTGAGCCTGTGCGTCCGGAACCTGTGCTCCGCAACGGGTGAGGCCACAACAGTGAGAGGCCCGCTTACCGCAAAAAAAAAAAAAAAAAAAAAGTGCCGGTGAGAAGGATCTTTTGTACCATACTGTTTTAATGTGTACCCAGTGGAATAGTGCTAGCTACATTTGGTTTTTGTGAATTTAATTATTAATAACTATTCTGAGAACCACAGTACAAATATTTATTCTTGGTTTGGTACAGCAGTTTTATTTGAACTGTACTCCTCTTTTGTACATTTTCTGATTTTGTCAGGCAAAATTTAGAAAAATCAAAATTAAATTTTATTCTTAATTCAGGTGGGGTTACTTAGACAGAAGTTGGACAGTTTGGAAAAATGCAACTTAGCAATGACTCAGAATTACGAAGAACAACTACAAACCTTAAAAGCTCAAGTAAGGAAACTTATTACAATTTAATATCATATGTTTTGGTATATGTTTTGTCCTATAAAATTGTGTTAATTTTTTAAAATGAATTATTTTTAGTACAAGCAAAAGTTCTAGTATTTCAACTACAGGTTATATGTTTGTCCCTGTCTTTCATTGTTTTATGTGTATTGATTTTGTCTCTTTTATTAGATTGTCAACTCTGTATCCCTTCAACTCTTAACACAGTACTAGACTAATGGCTTTCTATTTATCAGGTGATTAGTAGATTAATCATATCATGCTTTGTGAACAACAACAACAAAGTATTATCTTTTGTAGTCACTATTTCCTAATAGGGGTGTCCTTTCTTCTATGGCAATTTAAAATATGGAGGTTTGCTATTATGAAATAGATATTTGAAAGAACAAAACTGGTCTTTATTTCTTTGTTACTGGTAGGGCTGTTTCATAAATGAGAGGGCTTCTGCATATATGATGAGAGGGATACTGATTTCTTTCTGATTTATCCCTATATTATACTCCCCACTGTGCTAGGAAGCAAAAAGTCTTCTCTTTCTTCCCACAGATGACACATAGGGCAATAAACATCTGAGCATCTCAGGTCTCATAGGTACTGTATCCTTGCTTCACTTAGTAAATTAATCAATGGGAAATATGGTTTGATTATGAATTTTACTTTACAACGAGCTTTTTTTGGAGTGCAGAGATTTTACAGATGATAATATAGTTAAAGGAGCCCAAAGAAGTTAAAATTCCTCCTTACGTACCTTTTTAGGGAGGTGATCAGCCATTACAATAGGAATATGAAGCATTTGATTCCACTTAATGGGTATGATCTTATAAGACTAGCTCTTAAGTCTACCTAGATATTTTGCCTGCAATTTAAATAGCTGCTGCTAGATGGTAGCTTGAATTATGAAACTTTATATGGGTTTTCCTAGTTAAGACTCTTAAGCATTTAACACTTAAGTCAATCAACCTTGCTTTTTCTATAAATATGAAGCTCTAACATAGCAACATAAATATTGAATCACTATAATTTTTCAGTATAAACAAAGAGATCACAACCTGGAATAAGTTTGAAAAAATACAGAAATCTAGATACAAATACCATCTCTAAATTATATTTAACAAGTTCAGTCGCAGTTTACCAGATCTTTAATTTCTGGATTTTTTTTTTCATGTCTGTTGTTAAAAAGTTTTGGGCTTGTTTACAGGCACTGAGCAGTCATTTAATATATGAATATATATAATATATATAATATATGAATCCTTGCCATTTGATGCTTTGCAGATCTATTTTATTACTCAGCTGCCAGCTAGCCAACAAATGCCTTTACGGCAATTTTCACAAAAATTTGTTCTGTGTACTAACACTGAGAGCTTACGAAATGCTATTTACTCTTCCTCTTCTCCTGGACATTCACAGTGCACAGTAGAGTATTATAGGCTGTGAGAAGTCTTGCTTTAAAAACATCCTTTTAGCCTTTTTAATTTATCATGTATCAAACATATTTGACCATGGAACCCTTTTGTTTTTTAAACTAAAACCAACTAACACCATAGCACAGCTACAGTGTAAACACCATAAACAGGCGTTTCATAGAATACACTTTGGAAACCCTACATTGTTGTTGAGAGAACAGCCATATGGCCATATGCTTCCGCCACAGTTTTCTGCCTCTCTTTTCTTCTCTGGTTAAAAGAAAGGAAGGGAGAGAGTTAGGGAGGGAAGGCAGAAGAGAAGGAAGAGGAAAGGAGGGAAAAAGACAGAGGGAAAAAGAAAAGTACTATGTATTTGACTTGGTTTGCATAATAACTAGTAATATCTCATTTTTCTAACCAGAAAATGATATCTTGTGGCAAACATGCTTTTGTTGCTGCTGGCTCACTCTACTGCTTCTTTCTTTGAAACTCCTCATTTCTTTACAACCTTATTTTCCTAAAATATCTTAAGGGTACTTTTTACCACACTCTGCCTTAAAAAACTCAACTCTGTCAAAACTTTCTTGTAGAAATTGCTTCCTTTTATAAAATGGGGTGTTTTCCTTCTAACCATTATAAAACTATAATTATATATATATTTGAGATTTCTACTTCTGGAAAGGTGGAGTCAATGTACTTTCCCCTATTCTTCCTGCTAAATGGAACTAGAAATCCTGGGCATTATTTATAAAACAATAAGAAGACTCCGAGAAGTGGAGAGGAAAGACAGGCCAACTAGGACCTTGGGACCCAAGGGACAACATGCTGGTGAGTTCCTGGAATTTCTTTTTACCTCTTATATCCCAGACTGGATAACAGAGAAGCCAGCAACCCAGACACTCCAGTGGGCACAATCAAACAAAAAGAGCCACAAGGAAAGCCTCCTCGCTACAACTGAAAAACCAGAAGAAAAGACAACCTACCAAGATTAAACACTTTTAGATAATAACTGCTTGACTCTAGCCAAAGGCCACAGAATAAGACTATGGCTGCAAACCCACTTCACCAGCAGAGACTGAGTGGACAGCCTCGGTTCCAGCCTTACCATCTATAATGAGGTAGCCCAGGCCCCAACCTGGATGGAGTCAGAGAAGACTGAGTGGAAATCCAGGAGTTTGATCGCCACTGGGTGTCAACAAGGCCCTCCCCAACCCATGGTGTCAGTGGAGACCATGTGGAGAGCCTGGACTTCTCTTCCCATCTGGTGGTGATGAGGCGGCCCTCCTCTCCTCTGGAATGGTATCCAAGGAAGCCTAATGAGGAGTCAGGACGTTCACCACCTCTCCGTAGTAACAGGGCTACTCCCCTCACTACAGCATTATTAAAGGCCATGTGAGAAGCAGTGACAAGGCACCTATGCCCCTCCAGTCAAAGTGGTATCAGTGAAAAATGTGAGGAGCCTGAACTCTCACTCCCACTCAGAAGTAATGAGGAACACCTCCTCCCAGTTACCAGCTGAGGCCAAGTTAAGACCTGGACTTTCCCTGCCACCTGACAACAATGATGCAGCATTCTATTTTTCCCTACTGGGATGTTGCCAGAAAAGGACTGCTAAAACACAATATTTAAATAAAATCCAGAGTCATGTAACACAACACCCAAAAATGGCCTCAGTTAAAAAATCGCTCATCACACCGAAGACAAGGAAGATCTTAACTTGAATGAGAATAGGCAATCAAGAGACATCAACACTGAGTTGACATAGGTGTTAGAATTATCTGACAAGGAGTTTAAAGCAGCTGTTATAAAAATGCTTCAATGAGCAATTACAAACATCCCTGAAACAAATTAAATTAGAACGTTTTAGCAAAGAAAACTAAAACTAAAGAGCAAGCAGTTAGAAATTTTATAACTGAAAAATACAATAACCAAACTAAAAAAATTCAATGGATAGGCTCAAAAGCAGAATGGAGAGGACAGAGGACATAACCAGTGAACTTGAACATAGCAAAATAGAAATTACCCAATCTGAACAACAGAGAGAAAACAGACTAAAAGAAAATGAACCTCAAGGACTTGTATTATTATAAAAGGTTGAAAAATTGTATCATCAGAGTCCCAGAAAAGAGGAGAAAAAAGGGTAGGACTGAAAAAGTATTCAAAGAAGTAATGACTGAAAAGTTTCAAAACATGGCAAAAGATGTAAATCTACAGATTCAAGAGGCTGTGTGACACTCAAATATGATAAATCCAAACAAATCTACACCAAGACACATCATGGTCAAAGTTCTGAAAACTAAGACAAAGTCTTGGAAACAGGAAGAGAGAAATAACACTTTGCCTATATAGAAAAACCAATTCAGGGCTTCCCTGGTGGCGCAGTGGTTGAGAGTCTGCCTGCCGATACAGGGGACATGAGTTTGAGCCCTGGTCCGGGAAGATCCCACATGCTGTGGAGCAACTGAGCCCGTGTGCCACAGCTACTGAGCCAGCACACCACAACTACTGAAGCCCACGCATCTAGAGAATTCACCTCAATGAGAAGCCCACGTGCAGCAGCAAAGACCCAACACAGCCAAAAATAAATATAAATAAAATAAATAAATTTTTTTTAAAAAAGAAAAAGCAATTCAGATAATGGATTTCTTTTTTTTTTTTTTTTTTTTTTTTGTGGTACGCGGGCCTCTCACTGTTGTGGCCTCTCCCGTTGCGGAGCACAGGCTCCGGACGCACAGGCTCAGCGGCCATGGCTCACGTGCTTAGTTGCTCCGCGGCATGTGGGATCTTCCCGGACCAGGGCACGAACCCGTGTCTCCTGCATCGGCAGGCGGATTCTCAACCACTGCGCCACCAGGGAAGCCCCAGATAATGGATTTCTTATCAGAGACCATGGAGGCCAGAAGGAAGTGGAATGTTTTTCAATTGCTGAAAGAGAAAAAATGTCCACCCAGAATTCCATGTTCAGAGAAAATATCCTTAAGAATCAAGAGGAAATTGAGAAATTCTCAAATGAAGAAAAACAGAGATTTTGGCAGCAATAGATCTGCCCTAAAAGAATAGCTAAAGGAAGTTCTCTTGGTAGAAAAGAAATGATAAAAACTTCTGAGACATCAGGAAGGAAGAAAAAAGTTGGAAAAAGTGAAAACATGGGTAAATGCAATAGACTTTACTTCTCTTGAGTTTTCTATTGATGAATTGTTTGACAGCTGAAGCAAAAATTGTAAGTGTCTAAAGTGATTCTTAATGTATATTGAGAAATTTCTTAAAGACAATAATGTTAGAAATGGGTCATGGCAAAGGGACATAAAGAGAACTAAGATGCTGCACTTCACTTGAACTGGTAAAATGTTGACAGCAGTAGATTGTAATAAGCTATGTATCTATAATATAACACCTAGAGCAATAACTAAAAATGCTATACAAAGAAATACATTCAAAAATACTATAGATAAATCAAAATGGAATTCTAAAACATGTTCAGAGAACCCAGAGGAAGTCAGGAAAGCTAAAACAGAGAAACCAAAAACTGGATAACAAACAGAAAACAAAAAATGTCAGACTTAAGCCCTAACATAATAATAATTACATTAAATGAAAATGGTCTAAATATACACATTAAAAGATAGAGATTTACAGAGTAAATTTTTAAAATGACCAAACTGTATGCTGTGTTCCAGAAACTCACTTCAAATATAACTACATATGTATATTGAAAGTAAAAAATAGAAAAAAAAGATAGAAAAATATATACCCTACAAATATTAATCAAAAGAAAGCAGAAGTGGTGCAAAAATAATTCAATGGAGAAAGAATAGTCTTTTCAAAAGTGACAGGACGACTGGATATCCACATGAAAAAGAATTAAGTTCAACCCTTACCATAGACAAAAATTAACTCAAAATGTATCAAAGACCTAAATATAAAAACTAAATCTGTAAAACTCTTAGAAGAAAACATAGGAGTAAATCCTCATGATTTCAGATTAGGCAATAGTTTATTAGATTTGGCACCAAAGCACAAGAAAAATTAGGTAAACTTGATTTCATGAAAATTTTAAAAACCTTTGTGCTTCAAAGCACTCCAAAAGAAAGTGAAAAGACAACCAACAAAATGGGAGAAAACATTTGCAAATCATATATTCGATAAGGGACTAGTGTCCAGAATTAAAAGAAAAATGTCTTACTAGTCAACAATAAAAAGACCAAATTTTAAACAAACAAAAATAAGAAGACCAAATTTTAAAATGGGCATAGATATAAATAGGCCTTTCTCCAAAGGAGATATATAAATGACCAATAAGCACATAAAAAAGTGCTGAACATCATTAGTCATTAGGGAAATGCAAATCAAAACCATAATGAGATACCCCTTCACACCTGCTAATGGCTATAACCAAATGATAGATAACAGCAAATGTTGGTGAGGATATGGAGAAATTGGAACCCTATACATTACCACTGTAAAGGAAAAATGGTACAGCCACTTTGGAAAACTGTTTGGCAGTTCCTTAAAAAGTTAAACTTAGAGTTTCCATATGACCCAGCTATTCTACTCCTAGGTATATACCCAAGAGAAATAAAAACATATATCCACACAAAAACTTGTACACAAATGTTCATAGCAGCATTTTTCCATAATATGCAAAAAGTGGAAACAATCCAAATGTCCATCAATTGATGAATGGATAAACAAAATGTGGTATATCCATGCAATGAAATATTATTCAGCCATTAAAAGGAATGAAATATTGACATATGCTACAACATGGATGAACCTTGAAAACATTATGTTAAGTGAAAGAAACCAGACACAAAAGACTACATGTTGTATGACTCCATTAATATGAAATGATCAGAATAGGCAAATCTATAGAAACAGAAAGTAGATTAGTTGTTGCCAGGCCTTGGGGAAGGAGGAAATGTGTAGTCACTGTTAATAGATATAGGGTTTCTAATGGAGGTGATGAAAATATTCTGAAATTAGATAGTGTGATGGTTATGCAACTATGAATATACTAGAAACCAATGAAGTATATACTCTAAAGGGTGAATTTTATAGTAGGTGAATTATATATCAATTTTAAAAAACAATGTGAGAAGGAAAAAGGAAGCAGCAATGACTACATTACTGTCAGATAAAGTAGACACAATTTTTCACAGCTTTACTTATAATAGTAAAAAACTGGGAGCAACCAAAAATGTCTCAACATGTGAATGGTCAAACAAACTGTGGTTACTTCCATATACCATGGAATAATACTGAGCAATAAAAAGGAATGAACTATTGATACACTCATGCATATATTGTACTGACATCAATCCTGGGTTTGATACTGTACTATATAGTTCAATAAGATGTAAATATTTGGGGAAACTGGGTGAAGAAAACCCAGAACCTCTCTGTAATATCTTTGCAACTTCTTCTGAATCTATACTTATTTCAAGATAAAAAATAAAAACAAAAAAATTTGTTAAGTTATTTAGAAATTTCCTCACAAATGTTGATAGACCATGCCACTTATAATCAACTACTTGAAGGTAGAAGCAAGAAAAAAAATAATACAGAGTCTAAGTTATAACAAGAATTACTGGTAAGAAAAAGATTATATCAAGCTTGATATTTAATTTTATTTAAACTTATATCAACATGAATAAGTGTATGTTGTTTGTATCTTTTAAATTAAGTCCTCAGTTTTCTTAAATGGAGTATAAGTTGGTTATTTTATAGATTGAGTTACTGAAATTAAAATCGTCAACACAAGATGGCACTAAATAAAAGTAAGAAAAAAAACTTGGTTGTTTTAAATTTTGAGCCTTGCTACATATGGTTAAGACAAAACTGAACAAAACATTTTATCAAGTGAATCGCTGTTTAACTGTGCAGTTAATGAAGTTCCAAATTTACATGAAAGCTGAATTGCGTTCAGCTTCAATGATTTAGTTTTAATAACTGGTTCTATCTTCACTAATTGGAACATTTAAGCTTTACTGCGTTTCCTAATCATGACTTAAATTTTGAAAGAGGTACACAAGAAAAGAACTATCGTGAAATCGAGTTAGAAATAACCAATAGTAAAATGTTAGCATTCTGTATTATTTACAGTTCTCCAAACTAACTAATAGCTTTGAAAAACTGAGATTATACCAGATGAAACAAAATAAATTTCTACAAAAAGAAGTACCACACGTCAAAGAAGAAATACCCTTTGAACTGAGCAATTTGAACCAGAAATTAGAGGTGAGCTATATTTTCTTAGTTTCTCCCTGTGTATTGAGATTGGTTTCTGTTGTTGCTGTTGAGGGCTATTTGTCTCTAGTGTGCACAATGACATGTACCGCTGTGGTAACAAACTCCATTCGAAATCAGCTTCTCATTGAATATATTTTCTTAGTGCACCTTCCCTTCAGGCACTTAGTGAATTAAAACATCACTTCGATTTATACATCTTTTATGTATATCAGCATTTCTGGAGAGAAAAAAAAATGTTCAAAGGAACTGCAGATGTTGAGTGAAATTGAAGGACATCCCTGGGGTCACTTAAAGCAAGTGTCTAGTAAATCTTTTAATGGCTGTTTAACTATTAGGTACTTAAATCCCAATGAAGCCTCATAGCAGTTTTCAGAACAGAGCTTGAAGTTTCAGGATCTTTTCTTTGAAGAGGTAGTGCCACTCCAATATAGCTACCCCGTGTTACCCGGAACTTCTAAAATCTCAGTCCCTATAAAGGTTTACTGTGTCATAGATGCACTTATTTTAATCCCCTTAACTTTCCAACCTTGGAAAAAATAAACCAGCTATTTTTCTTCCCTGTGCCCTTGAGTATTCCTGCTAACTGGTCACATAACAACAAATAGATTCTAGTATGAATTCCTGTTCTCTAACCTTAGCTAAATTCCCAGTGCTGCTCAATCATTGTTTTTTAATTGACCTCAAGTTGACCCCTGTCATGTTATCCCAGTCATTTTTTTTTCACTGTTAAGCCCTAAACCCCAGCTTTTCCCACTGTCAGCCAATGATTTCAGTTTCTTCTACTTTGTTAATAGGTAATGGTTCTGTACTTCCCAATCACCCAGGTAGAAACCTCTTAGGAATCTTTGATCTGTTCCTTTCTCTTACTCTCATATTCCAGCCCAGATTTGCCCCTTTCCTTTGTCTAATGACTCTTATCTCTGTCTTTCTCCAATCTGATTGTCCTTGCCCCGTTTCATACTTCTTCATCTTTATCACCTGACTCTTCAGTTAAGTCCTTCTTAAACTTTTCCTCCAAAATATTTTTAAGAGCAGAAAAAAAAAAAAAAACTGGAATCACAGTCCTAAACCCAGCCTATTGCAAGAACTTTGTTGGAAGTCTTTGGTTTTAGTTTTTAAATTCCTGCAAATTTTATATTGTACTGAATAATAAATGTACATTTTTTAAAATACAAAATTACTACCACTAGGTAAGGTTGACCCTCTAGGAAAATGCACTGTGTATAACTCCCTGGCTCTTGCAATGGTGTAACTAGACTGGCTTCTGAAATATTCTGGTCCCACAGAAGATGCCCAAAGATTGCGATGTAATATACATGAGCTTTCACTGAAAATGCACTTAAGTCACTGATGTTCCATTTGATTGACTTCTCATGGGGATTAGTGGGAGAATTACATTCATATAAATTGTTTGGACAAAGAAAAAGCCTTAAATTAAATACTTTGTGTGTATACATTTTACATTTAGGGAGCTAAATATTTATATTAAATGTGTCTCATGAAATTATAGTGGAAATTAGTAGCAAAGTATGACTTGATATGTTTGTACTTATACAAAAATTTTTAAGCACACTGTGTAGATACAGTTTAATCTATTTTATTACAGAGATCCTTCATGTACCTGTTTTTGCTTAGAGGCATCTGAAAAACTAATGTGTAGGAGATGGGCTGTTCCAGTTTTAGTCTACATCTAAGCATGTTTCTCCTTGGGGACAAACATTTATGCACTGGTACAGTGATCGAGCAATGGAAAGCAGCTTTCTATAGTGGAAGAACCTGACAGTTTACAACTTAAAATAGGACCTGACTGACTCGTTTATTTGCCCTGTGACCTTTAGACAAGCTGTTAACTTCACAGAGATTACAGTTTTCACCAATAAGTGGGGGCTAAAAATATAAGTGACATTGTGGTTATGGAAGAAAAAAATATATGTGTGTGCATGTGTGTTTAGATGCACACTCAAGCATTTGGGGGTAAATATACATGAAGTCTGGAAGTTGCCTTAAAATACTCCAACAAGAAAGGGTGGAGCGGTAGATGAAATATAGATGGACTGAGTTGACAGTAGTTATGCTGAGTGAAGGGTACATGGGAGTTTGTTTTACTCTCTACTTTTATGTAAGTATGAAAATTTTCGTACTAAAAAGTTAAAACTATCTTTCAAGTGGAGGTTTGTAGAGTCCCTGACATACAGTAATCACTAAAGAAATTGTCATTCTACCTCTCAAGATTTAGTAGAGGGATTAAAAATATATATATAATAATATAGCTTCTGCTAGAAACTTTGATTTTAATGCCTCTGATCCACTCTCGAACTTAAAGACCCAGAAAAGGTTTCTAGCTGTGGAGAACTTACTCTGGAGGTTTAGGCAAGTGTACAGAGCCTCTGGAACTGGAGCCTGGGCCGACACCTCCAGTCTCTACAAAATCCTTATAAAGCTCTCTCTGTCTTTGCACGGCCCCATGACTGCTGGAGATATTGTGCTTGCTTGCTTGCTGATCTTGAAACCAATAAATCTGTAAGACCAAGGAAACCAGGACTGTTATAAGGACCAGCCGATATGTTTGTGACACACATTTTTAGCCTTGTTTGGCCTCATTCTTGGCCTCATTTCTACCTGTTGTAGAATTTGTAAGGAAGTGAGGCTGATGTTCCTGCCTCCTCCTAAAGCATGCTGGGAAATATTTATTGTCAAGATTGAGATTGCTGGGTGTTAAGTATTAATATCATTGAAAGATATGAACTGTGCAAGTCAACCTTGCCCACATTTTGACTTCTGACTCCAAAAACTCCTTTCTAAATTAAACAGCAATTTTTTAATCCACCTTGTACTGATTTGAATTGTACCTAGTTTTGTAAATTTGTCACTATTTCCGAAGACCCTGTTTTCATGTACCTAATTTTAAATTGTCAAATGTCAGGATCAAAGTCAATAACTTTAAATGAACTGTCTCCATTGATCTTAATGAATATGGTCTATTTATCAGGGTATTATTATATATTTAAAACAGGGTCTATCTATATTTCTCCCTCTTTATTACCACCGCTCAATTTCAGGTCACCTTTAATTACTATAAAAGCCTCCCAATTTATAGCCTTCTTTCACTGATTATTTTGGGACTTTTGGATTTATAAAATGAAGATTTCCCCAAATATTCTTTAAAATCATTTCTCTATAGAAAATATGAAATGCCATATTCTCATTTTAAGCAAGATGTAGCTTTCATTCTCTAAATTAGTATATTTATATTCCAGCTAGCCAATCCAGTCGTTTCAGCCATCTTCAAAGCATCGCCAATCTCTCTAGCCAAATGAACTCTTTTCCAATTGACATATTATTGGGGATGGCTAAGATAATCATGGCATCATCTGCGTGGTTTTTATGTGGCACTATTATTGTACTAATACTGTAAAATTATTTACATGTACATTTCCCTACTTTATATATAAACTGATTTTTTCTTTCAAAAATTTGTTTCTTTTAATCATGAAATATTTCCAAATTCTCCTCTCTCCACAGTACCTGCTGGACACTAGGTACTTAATACTACTGAGTTGATAATTGGAAACATCAACGCATTCATGCCATGTATTACATTCAGTAATATATCACTATGGACTTAGTAGCTATAGAGTTTGTTTCCAACCACATTGTTTTCTTTGCAAAATTTAGTGAGAAATGTTTACATTTTTGGAAATATTAATACCATGCTTTTGTTTGTACATTCATGCAAGTGGTGCCTGGCCCTTTGCCATGCGCTGTGAGCAATACAAAAGTAATGAAATACATAGTCCTTACCCTTAAGTTGCTTACAGCCTGGACAGAAAGATGAGATATGATGGCCAGCCCTAGGCAAAACTGAGAAGCAGTGAAGTTTTCTTTGGGATTCCCAGAGCCACATTCTTTCCTCTTATAAATTTGTGAACAGATAACCAGGCTCCGTGAAGATACTATTTGAGCAAAATGGTGAAGAACTGAGAGCATGCTGTATCAAGTAGTTCTACCACTTCTTCCCCAGCTTAGCCCAGTTGGTACTGCCTAAAGGAGGCCTGAGATGGTTGTTCTGTCTGTTCTCAAGAATGGGTCAATCTTGGCTTCACCTGGGATAACAGCTTTGAAAGCCACAGGGGACAAAGTCACTAAATCAGTCCCAGCCCCAACCCCCTCAAAAACAAGGGAGCAGGTTTGGTGACTGAGTGTAAAGAATGAAAGAAGGGAAAAAAACTTCTGGTGTCAGCTCAGGAAATAGAAAGGAAGTATTAGTTGATGCAAAAATTGTTTTTAACTCTGCTATTTGTTATAAAAGTTTTACATTTTTAACAAACAAAATCCTTATTTTTAAAAAGATGCAGTAAAGGAACTATACTCCAATAAAAATTAAAAATAAAAATAAAATAGCAGATTCAATTCCATACTTTCCTAGCAAAAATTAGAAGATATATCTATTAGTAAATCCAAGATGAGTGATTTGATACTTTTTTGTTTTCCTTATGGGGAAAGAATGGATTTACCTTTTTTCTCAGAAGAAAGATGTACAAATGAAAGAAGCCCTGTTCATTGTTCTTTAAAATGAATAATTTTTTCAATTTATATTTCTCTCTCCACTTTTTAAAGGAATTTAGAGCAAAGTCAAGAGCATGGGACAAGCAGGAGATACTATATCAGACTCATCTGGTTTCTTTAGATGCTCAACAAAAAGTATTATCTGAGAAGTGTAATCAGTTTCAGGTACATTATCTAATACTATCCTCTAAATCAGAATAAATTAGAGGTTAAATACTATTACTCTCTTTACCATTCAGCATGTAATCCTTCTACAGATACAAATGCCATCTAAGGGAAAATAACCAGAGTAGGTCCAACACTGGGTAGAGTTACAAGTGCATGAAATATCTGTAATGGTGACTTTAGTCTGTATGTCTCAGAAGGTGGTGCTATTAAAAGTCTCCATTGTTATTATGTCATTAAATAACATGTTTTTGCATGACTATGAGCCAGTCATTTAGAAAGTCTTAAGATTGCTTGGTTCTAGCACTCTAGAACCTTACAGCCTAGACACAGATAATACATGTACAGGTTTACAGATAATTAATGACAAGTGAATGAAAAGGATACAAATCCTTTTGGAGGTCGAAGGAGTAAGAGAAAAATTTGGACTGAGATAGTCAGGAAACATCCTCCAGCAGGGGTGGGACTAGGCCTGGGCCTAGAATAAGAATGGCTATATTTTGAGACAAGAGAGAATGTATTCCAGGTGGTGGAAATAACATGAGCAAAGTCACTGAGGCAAGAGAGCAAAAGGCAAATTCAGGGAATGGAAAGTGAGCCAATTGGCTGGAAGTCCATGCGGGAGGTGAAGGGGCAGTAAGCGGGAGGGAAGGCTGGTGAGTTGGATATTAGATTGTAATAAGCCTTAAAGGCTTACCTAAGGAATTTGGAATTTTTATTAAAGCTGGTAAGAAGCATTTTTGTTTGATATATACTTATTTTTCATTCTTTCTTTAAGTTACTTGAATTATATGTTATACGTGTTCCCTGAATTCAACAGTACAAAATAATGTGATGTAAAACTGATAGCCTCATCCTCTACTCCATGCTTATCCATTTAATATAAACACTGTTAACAATTAGCTGTTTATCCTCACATACATTTTCTTTTGTTTGTACAAATATGTAAATATATGCTTGTGTGGAAATTGTATATTTTTCTTTTTTAAATTTTGCTTTTTTACTTAATAAGCCATGAATAGCCTTTTGAGTCACTACTTAATTAAAATATTTCAAAGTTTATAGTGTATATATATCATATATACCATAGTATATCGTAGATGTACCATAATTCTTTCAGTCATTTCCTTATTAACTAACACTCAGGTTGTTTCCAGTTTTCTGCTATTACAGTAGTGTAACAAATACCCTTGTATGTACATCTTTAAATATGAATACTTTCCTTTTGTTAAATAAAAATCCTAGAAATGATCACTGAACCAAAGGGTATGTTCATTCACATTTTTAATAAATATTAGCAGATTACTATCTTTAAAATGATAGTAATTTATAATTCATGAACAGGCAACAAGACTACCCCTACTCTCACCAGCATGGACTATCCGTCTTTTGATTTTTACTAACTTGATGAACTAATAGTAACCTTGACTTCATTTGCTTTACGTTTCTCTGACTACTTGTAAGGTTGAGCATCTCTTCTTGTGTTTCTCAGCCTTTTTCATTTCCTCTTCTGTGAATTGCCATGCATAAACTTTGACCACTTTTCTTTTGTGTTGTTTGTCTTTTTCTTATTGATGTATAGAAGTTTTTGTACATCAGAAATTACCCTTGTTATACATGTTGACAACTTTTTTGTACAATCCAGATTTTTTGTTTTATTTTGTTTATTTTTTGTCATAGAGACATTTTCAACTATTATGTAATTGAATCCATGCTTTTTTTTCATATCTTCTATATTTTCTTTTTTGCTGAATAAGAATTCCCTAGCAAAAGCCATCTACTCTACTCTGCATCTTTGCTCTGAGGTTATACAGATATATTTTCTCTTTATGCCACCTGAATTTGAGGTTTCAGAATAAACACAAGACTGAATTATGAAGGACAAAGCTTCATTATCTAATAATATATTTAAAGATGTTTTTACCAATTCTTTTCTATCATTCTTGAACTTTATGTAAGCTTAAATACAATATTCTTCACTTAACTGACACAATTTTCATATTTCTCAGAAACAGGCGCAAAATTACCAAACTCCACTAAATAGTAAAAAACAGGGCATAGAAGACAGCAGCTCTGAAATTCCTTGGATATGTGAACCAGATACCAGTTGTGAAACCAATGAAAGAGATGAGTTCATTATTGAAAAATTAAAATCAGCTGTGAGTGAAATAGCGTTAAGCAGGAATAAGTTACAAGATGAAAATCAGAAGCTCTTACAAGAGCTGAAAATGTACCAAAGACAGTGCCAGGTAAAGATTTATTTGTTTTTCAACTGTTACAAGCCCATGAGTTGTACAAATGATGACTCAACAGGTGTATGGATTAGAAAGCTAATATTTTATTACATATGTAAATTCAGCTCATATTTCCTCTTAATAAGTAATTCTTACTTGATGAGTAAATTCAGTAATCTCATGGGTACTTTTCCCCACTAGGTGCACTCGGGTTCTGCAGCGACATAATAATAAATATTACCAGTGCAGTAGAACAGTGGTCTCTCACAGACGTCTCTTCTTAAAAACCATGGCCCTTTAGCCACACCACACCCTCTGTCCCCAGTGTTCATTCCTCTGATGCTGTGCCTCTTTGCCTCTCAGGAATCCTGGGCTGGAGACCCAGGAAATTATTAAGGGTTTGACAATCTAATCATCTCCCTGTGAGGCATGAGGGTCACTCCCTGTGATTTATCACCATTAACCTTATCATAATCGTTTACCGAATAGGAGCTAACTCCACCTTGGTAGATGTGATGGATGGTTTTTCCAAGGATTAATATTTTTCTTAACTCAAAAATCTTTTTTTGTCTCTCTCTTGGAACCGCTAAGAAGGTTATGTAGCATTCATCAAAATTGATCGTTACCGGGCTTCCCTGGTGGCGCAGTGGTTGAGAGTCTGCCTGCCGATGCAGGGGACATGGGTTCGTGCCCCAGTCTGGGAAGATCCCACATGCCACGGAGCAGCTGGGCCCGTGAGCCATGGCCGCTGAGCCTGCGCGTCCGGAGCCTGTGCTCCGCAACGGGAGAGGCCACAACAGTGAGAGGCCCACGTACCAAAAAAAAAAAAAAAAAAAATTATCATTACCAATTTCTCAACTAAATATGTATTTCTTATTCATGGCTCTCCCAGTTACTTGAGACATTCTGTGGTTTTCTCTCCCATTCTAGGTCTTATCTCCCACCAGCAAACACATTCAGCCTTTTTCTACTGATTCCTCTATGTCAGTTGGCCCATTTCTTAGTCCCACTCCATTCCCTCCTCAGGCTGAGGTCACCTTTCCAGGTCACTACCTGAGCAGACTCCCACTTCTCTAAGATATTCCACCTCAGGCTCGTCTTCCCAGGGTCATTTCTTAGTGTTGGGCCGACTTCTCCTCCCCTCATTCTGCCGCATTGTATGTGGGATTACATGTGAGATTCATCCTTTCACTTCCTTCTCTGCCAACATCTATCTTCTGTGTTCCCCTGTCCCCACGTTGGCAAGGGGACAGAGCACAGGCTCCCAGCTTCTCCTATCCTGTGGCATTTCTAAGAGAAGTACAGCTTCCCACCCCAAACTCCAACTTTGTTTGGGGAGGGGGTGTTATTCCAATACAAATGAGAAAGCAGATGCACAAAAACCAAGCTAAACCACAAATGCCAAACACTGAGAAAGCCATACATCTTCTAGAAACAGAAAAGTTATTGACTATGTTTTCTCTGGATTCACTAGAATGTAAATGAGACAAGCCCCTCCTCTTCTGCTCTAGAGCTTATCCAGGTGCTTTCTAGTGTTTAGCTCGCCATCAGCCCTGGTGGAACTGGGTTTACATGACTGCTGGTTCTGACAGGCTCTCCTTCCTCCCAGGGGCCGCTTCCCCTTCAACCCCCTGGACAGGGGCCACTGGTCACACCTCTGGCCCTGATTTCAAGACGACTTAAATTTACATTTTGCAGCTGTCTTTATACTGCTAGAGGCTGTCTTTATACTGCTAGAGGCTGCACCAGGATCACAAAGATTCACTTGTAGAAAAAAAATCAAATTATTCTGGAGTATGTTTCACACACACACACAAAATATATTATAGTTCTAATGAAAAGATTTTTGAGAAGTAATTTGATTCAAGAACTTCAAGGTGTCTAAAAGCTAAGATTTCTACTTCCAGGAAAACACTAATTAATTTTGATGCAACTAGAAAAAAATGCTGAAAATGATGCTTTTGTTTGGACTTTTCCCTGTTTTACTTCCAAATTTTACTTATGTTTCATTCTTTTGCTTTAGAATAAGTATCAGTTATTTACTGCTTGATAGCTGATTGAGGGTTCAAAATCACTGCTTCTCTCAAACCATTAAGCAAATTTCTAACTAAACAGATGGGCCTAAAACTTGCTTTACAAAATTTATATTTTACCAAATGGGAATAATTAGAATTGAATAATCACTGTAACCAGTGCATGTATTTAGAAAGAAGTTTCTCTTCTCTTTTTGCAAAACTGTCATATGATGGTGTTCCACGTCTTGCACATGAATTTAAAAAGACAACCATTTCGGTCTGAATTACTGTCACTTATTGTATATAAAATTCTCTTTAGTTTACAACACACTTTAATGCCAGCTGCATCTGAATTTTCACATGAATCACATCTTCTCAGTTGTCTTTCCACAACCTTGAAATGTGTCAGCATAGCTATTAATTCCATTGCATATGTTTATTTACTGTGCTGCATTACGCACATTTTGAAAGTGTACAGTATTTCCCATTGGCAGTTAATGACAGAAATAAATTGTTCTGCATTTTTTCTAATATCTGTGCCAAAAAAATGGACCTTTTTTGTTTGCTTGTTAATGTGTCATTAAGGTACTAGAGCAGCACTGTCCAATAGAAATATAATGCAAACCACAAATGTAATTTAAACTTTTCTAGTAGCCACATTAAAAGAAGTAATACAAAATGGGTGAAATTAATATATAATAGTAATAAACTTTATTCAACACAACATATATCCAAAGAGTTATCATTTCAACATATAATCAATGTAAAAAATTATTAATGAGATATTTTGCATTTCTTTTCATATTAAGTCTTCAAAATCTGGTGTGTATGTTACACTTACACATCTCAATTTGGATGTTTAGTATTCACCGGATGTTCCCAATCTGTATTAAGATTTCATAAAATTTACAGTTAAAAAAGTAGAGATTTACATACCCAAGTTGTTCCAAACAAACTTGAAAGTGTTCCAGTAACTGAATCAAGTACCAGAGAATCGTTTTCCTGAATATTTGCATCCACACTGACAAATAATTGATATGACTTTTATACAAAAGCATACTAATTTAAAATCACCTAATCTAAGTTAAATCACCAATTCTTGTGTCAACTCAGTATTATTAACATTGAATTCAAAGGGATATTACACAAGTCATAAAACAACTCAATTTATCAATATCAACAAAGCTTCTTTTTTTGCACTTTCTAGTCAATTTTACATAATGCTGTCAATTATAATTAAAAACTTTCACAAATCCCTTCATGTTAGAAAAACCTGTCAAATCATTATAATCGTAAAAGTTTCAATTCTAACATAAATTCTTCTACCTGTGCAGCTAGATCACAAGTAAGCTTTTTTTTTCCCTTAATGATATCTCCAAATGTCACTCTTTTAGGTATTATTTTCTAATGACAGTACACAAATAGACTCCATTATTATCACATTTTACAGAATTCCATGGTGACACTACATTTCATTGCCCTGGAGTTAGAGCCCTTTTGTACCCCGCCCCTTCCCCAAGTGAAAGCAGGCTCACTCTTCTACATGCAGGTTCATGTTAGATTGCTCCCTGGTAGTAAATCTTCAATGCATCGAGCCTAGAGAGTGCCTTCCTCAATTGGGTAAAGTAATGGATGACATTCACATCAAGTTAATTTGTCTTTCTGTTTGCTAATCTATTGTTTCACATTTCTTTTGTTTATTTTGGAATTTTATCCTCATCTGAAAAATCCCCACTGTTTGAGACAAGGACTTTATCCAAACAAGTCTGTTAAGTCACCTATTTGAATATATTTTCATTCTTATTTCCAAATCAGCCAGGAATTTCTGGGGCTAAAGTATTGCGGCTAGGTCTTTTACTGAACCCAGGTCTCTAGGTCTCCTGGAAAATAATACATTATATTTAAGAGTTTGGTAAAAAAAAGAAAGTTTATCTGGGAACCCATATCTCCTATACTGTCTACATGATTATAATTCTAAGCTGTGAATTTTTGCATAAGAATTAATAAGAAAACGTATGTCCACATAAAAGCTTATACATGAATTTCATAACAGCATTATTCATAATAGCTACAAAAAGGAAATACCCAAATAAATGTTCATCAATTGATGAAAAAAGTGGTATATCTATACAATTAAATATTATTAATAAAGAGGAATGAAGTACTGATACATGCTACAACATGGATGAACCTTGGAAGCATTAGGCCCAGAGAAAGAAACCAGTCACAAAAGGCCACATGTCATATGATTCCCTTTGTATGAATTGTGCAGAATAGGTAATTCCATAGAGACACAACATACGGTAGTGGTTGCCAGGGGTTGGAAGGAAGGGAAAATGAGTGGTTGCTAATGGGTATGTGGTTTATTTTAGGAATGATGAAAATGTTCTGGAATTAGATAGTGGTGATGCTTGCACAACTTTGTGAATATACTCAAATCCACCGAACTGTACACTTTAAGTGGGTGAATTTTATGGTATATGGATTATATTTGAATGTATCTATTATTGATATATAAAGCATTATTGAACAAATGATTTTTTGAAAATATCAACAGTGGTTTTTTGTTTTGCGGTACGCGGGCCTCTCTCTGTTGTGGCCTCTCCCGTTGAGGAGCACAGGCTCCGGACGCGCAGGCTCAGCAGCCATGGCTCACGGGCCCAGCCGCTCCGTGGCATGTGGGATCTTCCCGGACCGGGGCACGAACCCGTGTCCCCTGCATCGGCAGGCAGACTCTCAACCACTGCGCCACCAGGGAAGCCCTCAACAGTGGTTTTTTTACAGCTTTTATTAGCAGTGCCCTCAGAACAACACCCACCCCCCATCTTTACCAATAAGCTACAGGTCTGCTTTCCTTATTTTGCATGAAACAATTATTTTTGCATCTTGAATGTTCTAACTGGACTAGTAGACAAAAGATCTGGATTTTTCCATTCCAGGATCTGCCACTTATGAGCTATGTAACTTTGGACCAAGTCTGGCCCTCAATTTCCTCATCTATAAAAATGGTGATGGATTTGATGACTTGGGTCATCAAATATATTAATATTTATTTAATATTAATTACTTTAATAAATATTCATTTCTCTGTGTAATTGAGTGGAGGAGACCTGTTGATATGAAAGGACTCTTTCATTCCTCTCTCCCAGAGAACAGCCAAGTTCTGCTGGAGAAAATCACTCAACAGGTCATGGGCACAAACCTCAAATGAGTACCAACACTGCCAGGAGTCCTACTGTGTTGCTCCAAACAACTAACTCTCCCATTCCCGCTGAAGGCCATCTCAAACCTTCTCCACTCTGAAAAATCCCTCCCCTACCCCGACCTCCACCTCTCCTTCCACTGACCTGACATTGCCTTTTTCCTTCACAAGGAAAATGGAAGCCAACAGGTGGCCCCTCTCCTAGCTCGCCATTTCCAAATGCATATACGTGTCTCCCTTCCATCTTCCTTCCTTCTTTCCTACTGCAGGTGCAGAGGGACTCTTGCTTTAGGCAAAATTCTTTCGCTTGTGCTTTGGGACCCACCCCACCTACCCTCTCAGGAACCTGACACTGTTAGTATTACCCCTTCTCTCTCCAAACTGGATCCTTCCCAACAGCTTCTAAACTTGCTCAAGTCCCTGCTATTAGCCAAATAAAACACTGGGCTCACAGGATTGCTGGTATTTCTAGTTACCAACTAAAGTAGGGCTACTATTGGGCAATAGTGGAACCATAAACCATGGTTTATAATTCACTTTGTTGGCCAGCTTTGAAATTAGATTTTTCTTGGCTATTATCTTATTTAAATTAGGAATTATTTGCATTAATTCAAATTTTATGCAGTGATATTTTATTCATACTTTTATGTTTCCCTCTTTCATACAGTATGGCCATATTTGTTGCTTCTTTGTCTTTATCACTAGACTATAAGCTCCTGAGGACAGATCCTGTGTCTGTATCCTCAGTGCTGAGCATAGAGTAAGAGCTCAGTAAATATTTGTTGAATAAATGAATGAAATTCTGTAAGACAGAGCCAGCAAAGGATTATATATCAGTTCATTTGAAATTAGGCTGCCTCATAGATGTTAAATAGTTTTAAAAGCATTATACATCATGATATCCAAATGTGAGGATTGAAATTTTTTGATGTTTTTATTTAGGCCATGGAAGCAGGACTCTTAGAGGTGAAAAGTGAGTTACAATCACGTGATGATCTCTTGAGAATTATAGAAATGGAACGATTGAAGTTGTACAGAGAATTATTAAAACTAGGAGAGTGCCAAAGTGCTCCAGAAAATAGAAAAAGGTATATTTTTATATTCAGCAGCCTGAGAAAAACTATTCAAAACATCATGTTTGAATATTTTTAAGAGTTTTATATTTGAAACTAGAATTAAAAGTCAGTTTTGTATTAACATGCTGTTAATGATTAGGTAATATTAAATATTAAAAATAAAGTTGGTGATTTTCTTCAAAATCAGTATCTTTACTCACCTAGAAAATTATATCATGTTCTGATATGTGGATATTTATGTGTCATAATGAAGTCAGAGACTTTCTTAGAACTTTATTCTTCAGAATATCGTAAAAACAATAGTATAGAGCTGGTATTTAATTATCAACGTTGATAAATAAGATTTATTCCATATTTTTCAAATGTTTTTATTTTGTTGGCCTTAAACCTGTTACTAACTTTTCACTCATAAATGTTGTATTTATTTTGGCCTCCACACTCACCACCATGTCAGTTCCATTAAGGGTTTTGTTAGAACAGACTTTTTTCTCCTTTTTTAAAATCAGACAGATATTGTGTACTACATAACCACAAAGGAAATGGGCCTGCAGAGGATTATTAAATGTTTATATTTGTGAATAGACAGTTTGACTGTTCTAACTATTCACTGATGTTCTAATTCTCATTAGAACTTGAATCCTTCTTACATCTGAAGGCTAATGCCAGACCAATGATAGGATTTTAGAAACTGAACAGCCAAATGGTAAGGGATATTTTATTGAAGAATAATTACATTGTTTTAAAGGCAATAATTATTTCTTCAAAGTTGTGGGACTGTGGTTGAGAGTCCGCCTGCCGATGCAGGAGACGCGGGTTCGTGCCCTGGTCCGGGGGGATCCCACATGCCGCGGAGCAACTAAGCCCATGGGCCATGGCCGCTGGGCCTGCGCGTCCGGAGCCTGTGCTCTGCAACGGGAGAGGCCACAGCAGTGAGAGGCCCGCATACCGCAAAAAAAAAAAAAAAAAAAAAAAAAAGTTGTGGGACCTGCTAGCATTTCTTTGAGGTCTACACTTAACAACAAATGGCAAATTAAGATCCGTAAAAATGACCTACTGTGCATCTAACCAAGGATGGTAGAATGCCTGTTAGCCAGTTAGCATTATAGAGTGCTCAAATATATAAGCTATATGTCATCACCACTGATCATTAATAAATCCATTGGAAATATATTATGTGCAAGGCACTGTCCCAGTTTGGTGAGTTGGTGAGAAATGTCTTCGTGCAAGGAATGTATATGCCTAAAAATGTCCTACAAGAGCAAACCATTCAACCCATGTCTAGCTCTGGATTGTGAAGAGCATTGTAGGTATTTTCTCTGGAGCTTTCTCACAAGGCCAATGCTGAATTGTAGACATTGCCAACTGTCCTTCAATACATGATTTAATCTAAAATCTTGCAGTTATTCACATATTTGGCTAATACAACTCTTCTGGTATGCCTGCTCACCACCTTCTATTTAAGTTGGTATATATTTTGGTCTCCAAACTACATCTTTCTAATGTAAAGGATATTCTTCAGTTCTAGTATTCTGAGATTTGATGAAAAGATAGATGTTTAACTTTTCACGGCTTCCATTGTATTTTAGACTTTGGGCAGAGTTTTCTCAGCTTTCATCTTTCCCACTGAAAGTTTCTAATTCTTTTAGTTTGTTCTCATATGAACATGATTCTATCCTCTTTATTGTTTGGGTTTTTTTTAAAATTTAGACTCTGTTTTGTCTTTACAGCTGTATTAAGGTGAAGCAGCCCAGGCTACTGAGTGTAGACACACAATAGCTTTATAATAGTAGCATTATAATGTCTTCATTCATTTTCAGAACCTTTCTCCATAATGCAATGATTTTGTTAGCTTTTTCTTTTCTTACTTATAGAAACACCTTGGGCTTATATGTGCTGAGAGTTATAAAAATAATTTCTACATTCCCTTCTTACAAGATAAATGATAGTTCCTTTATATCTTTATATTAGCATGATTATTGTTTTCTTCTTTGAACTTGTTCACATTAAAGCTTGATAAACATCAAGCTTTCCATTCACTCACTGAAATTTATAAGATCATTGTGAGGTTTTACCATTCAGTTCAGCATTCCACTCCCTGAATTTCTTAGGAAGAATCAAAAAAATAGGAAATTTCATTTTTCACCTTTTTAAAATCATAGCAAATAAGAGAAATTTAAGATTGATCCTGAAATAATGTATTAGGAGAATATTGGATAAAATACTCACAATATATTACTGAGTGGGAACCAAAAGGGGACTGAAAAATAATGTGTTCAGTACATTCTAATTATACAGGAAACATGTATGTTTTTATACACATATGCACAGGCAAAAAAGACAATTAATATACACAAAAATGCTGACAACAATTTTTCCTAGGTGACAATTTATCGCAGTATATACTCTGATAAACTCTGTTTTCTACAGTTAACATGTATATTTGATAATCAGAAAAAAGCAATCCAGTCCAGACATATGTACCTCAGGGATATCACTATTAATTTATACCTTTTAAAAGAGCCCTTTATTTTCCATCTTTACATTAGTTATTTCTCTATCATTACTCAGATTTTGTTGTGTTTGAATGTGTGGCTTAAGTTTTTGATTTGTGGAACTTTTTAAAAAGCTCTTTGGAAATCTAAAATTATGCTCATTTATAGGTGGGTACATTCCTCAAAACCCCAGACTCTACCAGGTTAGTCCAGCAATAGTGGAAAGTATGTTTCTTTTCTTGCCTGGTTATCTTTATTTTTCTGTTTTAATGGTTTTTTAATTTAACCAACCTCCCTGATGTGGAAGTGAACATTACATGTTTCTAGTTCTCCAACCTTCCTATGGAAATGGTACTTTTTATACTAGTTTCTGCCTTTCCTCTCTAGTGTCCATATGTGGTTGCTATTCCATTTTATAAATTGAGCAGCCAAAAAATAGACATATTTGCACTCTCTCTGGGTAGACTGTCAGATTTAATCATTTTGGATCACTTTTACAGAGTAGTAGCTCCCCTCGGACATCTCCTGACATAGTTCCTTTCCACGATGTAGAAGCAGGTCAGGTGTATTTTCTTTTTTAAACTGGCTCCCAAGCTATTTTATTATACCAAACAGTCTTTTCTTCTTATCCAAAAATCTTATCTACATATGCAAATCCAGTATTCAGCCAATTTTTAATGTATAATTGAAATTCCATATTAATAACTAGGTTTAATTTTTTTTCACTAAGACTATTTGCACTCAGTTAAATATGCAAATACTTATGGGACCTGAATGTATTAGAACTTGCCATTTCTGTGACTAGAAATGTTTCCAACAGACTAATAATGTATCTCTGCATCCTATGATGGCCTAAATTAACAATATAATCGTAACAATTTATCAAGTTAAGCTTAATTTTTACTCATTATAATTTGTAGACTTGAATCATCTTATTCACCATCTATTAAAGAATCAGAAAAACAACGGAAAGAGCTGTTTGCAGTGACCCCAGATCAACCAAATCATGAAAAAGAATTGAACAAGGTATGGCAAATAATGAGCTTTGTTCTTCCAGGCAGATCTGAAGTCTCTGAATACAAAGGGGGAAACAAATCTTCCCTCTCACTCCCTTCTTTTTCCTCTGTGTTTTCTCCTAAGATAATAACCTACCAAGCTGCACATTCTGACACTCTTCTGTGTGATGCTATAAGAAACACAAACCTTAGGTCATCACTCTGCTGCTGGGAGACTGCCCGGGAAACACAAAGGGCCTGTGGGTCCGTGCAAGGTAGCTGACCGCAAGAAATGTGAGAGCAGAGGCCTGCACTCAACCACACACTAGGTGCATAAGCTCTGGGAAGTTGCCTATGCGAGCTGCTCATGGTCTTCATTTCTAGGATGGGGGTGGGATAATTAGCCCTACCTCATAAGGTTGTGATGAGGATTAAACAAGCTTAAACAACTCTTGCCATGTGCCAGAAGCTGTTCTAAGGGCTTAACAAATCCTAATTCATGTATTCCTCACAACCATCTTATAAGGTAGGTACGAATACTATCCTCTTTTACATTTAAGGAAACTAAGGCACAGAGAAGGTCAGTAATTTCCGCCAATATTATATAACTAGTAAGTGACAGGGGCCAGATTTGAATCCAGGCAATCTGGCTCCAGAATTCATACTCTTCCTTTAAGTTAAAATCCATAAAATAATGCAAGTAAAGTGCTTAAAACAGGGCCTACCTAGCTCAGAGGAAGCACCTAATGGATGTTGGCTGCTATTGTTATTGGTTACACTCACATTTTGTCATTGAGCACCTAACATGTGCCAAGTACTCTGCCAGGAGCTAGGCAGGTACAAAAACTATCTTCTCCTCTTCCTCTAGTAAAATTCAGTAGTGGCTTTCCCATGAGTTTCTCACGGCTGCTACTCACTTCTCTGGTCTTTCAGTTGAAGGATTACACAGAATATTCAATGCTATATAGTCTAAACAATTGTTAAAAGTAGGAAAATACTGGATGTGGCTTTGAATTATCATCCAGTGCCCAGCAAAGTGCCTGACACACAATGAATGAAAATAAATATTTAGAGAACAAATTAATTAATATTAAGGCTGAAGTCTCCCATAATTGTACAGGGTCATAAATTCAGTTGTTTGTATAAATTAAACAAACATTTATTGAGTATCTAGTAGGACTATTGCTATACTGCTTATTTCTGTAGGAAATATAATAATGTAAAAGACAAATCCCATCTCCTGAAGAATTGACTGTCAGGCAACTATTAAGTGTAGAAAAGGTGTTATGAATTAATGATCATTTTCCTTATATTTTCACATAATCCCATGAAACTGATTTTACTGATATTTTAAAATATAACTTTAAAAACTGTTCTTGACTGGAGTCCCCAGTGAATACATTATGATAAAAGGTTGATTAAATCCTCCTAAAATATAATTACACCGTTCTTAACCTCATAGGTTTAGGTAGAGTAATAAAACTTAGAAGGAATCTACTGATTTTGCACAGTTTTGATGTGGAGGGAGAGACTGCAAGACACAAATCTCTTTACAGACTCTGGGAGACCTCTAGATAATGCATTGCTGTGCAGAAAAGGTAACAAATGAATTGTGTATAAATAGCTATAGTTTCTGGGAAGTGTTTGTAGAGAGCATTTTCATTCTCTTGTAATAAAACCAACAAGAGCCATGTATTATGTATCTTGCACGTGTTTTATTTCTCTTTTTTCAATATAGAATGATTTTTAGTCACTTATTTTGTGATAAAATTGACATTTTTAATAAAGTCAAAAGTCATTTACAGCTAGGTAAATTAATCTCATTTAAAAAGAAATTTTGCAGTATAGCATGTTTTAATATCTAAATGTTGTGAAAATAATGAAACTAGCTTACTCCTTCTTCGTGATAATATATTCATTTTTTCCCACATTTTAAAAATACCAGTTTAAGAGAACATGTTAAACTACACCATGGGGATGCAGTCAGCAAAGTCCAAATTGGGGCAAATGATAGAACAAACCCATTGTTCATCAAATAAATTGTAAGAGAAAAAAATTGGAGAGAAAAGATGGGAGACGAAAAGAGATATGTAATATTGTCCTGGGGTGAAGGTATTTGTACTTCAGTCTCCTAGTCTATGCTTCTGCTCTTAGGAGCTGGATAACTTATACCCAGTCAGTTCCTTTCCCTGTGAGTCTTTTTTTCCATTTTTTTAATGATGGAGTTAGACCATGTGATTTCTAAGGTTATGTCCAACTCTGAAATTCTAAAAATTTTAGTAAAAAGAATAGACTCAGATGAGAGACTGATGGTATAAAGCCTGAGGCTGGACCATGGTTGCCTTACTGACCTGAGTACTTTCCATGTTAGGTCATCCCACTCTGGCTTTTTTCCAATGTGGGAACCACGTTCTAGGGCTATGCTCACGGAGGTTACATAGCACAATGGGTAAGGACCTAGAATCAGACTGCCTGTCACCAAGAATGTGACTGTGAACAGTTATGTATCTTAATTTTCTGATCTGGAATATAGAGATGGTGGTGATTAAATAAGACAATGTATGCAGAGTACTCAGAACACACACACACACACACACACACACACACACACACACGCACAGGCACATGCATGCACAGAGAGGCTTCAAAAAGATAGGTGCCAGTCTCAATGTGTGGACCATATTTAGATCTCAATTCAAACAAGCAAACCTGAAAACCATTCATTACACTTCTGATACAATTTTAAATTTGATAGTGCCTGGATATTGTTTGATATTGAGGAATTGTTGTTAATATTTTTAAGACATTATAATGGTATTCTGGTTATGTTAGAAAAGAGAGAGAGCACACCGCTATTCTTTTAGAGATATATCCTGAAATGTTTAAAGATGAAATGAAAAATAAGTTTTTGAAGTAAGTTCCGAAGTGTAAATTCATATAAATCTCTCTGTGAACGGCCCCTATTTAACTCTCCAGCCTTACTTCTCACAACGCGCCAAGTCCCAGCCACTCCAGACTCCTTTCGGTTCACTGAGTGTGCCTTCTCCCTCTGACCCCACTCCTTCACTGCCTTCGTTGCTGGGAGCTCACCTCCATCTCTCTCTTCCATCTGGCTTCCATTCATCCTTCAGTATTCAGTGCGATGTCCCTTCCTCTGGGAATCCTATCCTGGCATCCCCAGGCTGGAGTAAGCACTACTCCACTACATACTGCTGATATCAGTTGCTACACTGTGTTCTGTTTATTTTCCTGTTTCCCCCGATGGACTGTGATTTTTTTTTTTTGAGACCGGTAATTACATACTTTATCTCTGAACCTCAAGAATTAGAGAGAGTGAAAGATTTCTAGAAAGATGGGAGGAGGCTGGACTAAGACAGTGGTAATAGGAATGGAAAGCAGAGGTGAGATTTAAGAGAGGTTGAAATAGAAGGCACAGAATTTGCTACCTGCCTTGATTTGAGAGGATGAGGGAGGGGAGGAGTCCAAGGTGATCCAGAGGTTTCTACCGTGGAAGGTTTAGCTAAAGTTAAGAATATGAGACTCCACCGGCTTAAGAAAAGTAGGTGATGCTTTTTGCTGGACACCTTAAGTTTGAAGTTTATTGTAACATGATTCTAAAAAACATAGTGTTCAGTCACAAATAGTACAGCATGATTTAGTCCAAAAAGGCACTGAATTTAGATCCAGCAGTCCTAAGTTCTAGACCTAGCTCTGCCGGTTAACAGCTTTATGAATTTGAGCAAGTCACTTAACCTCTCTAAGCCAATTTTTTTCTCCCTAAAAAATGGTTCATCAGCCTCTGGGTTGTGGGTCCAGTGCTCTTCCCTGGCACCAAATCCAGAGTGGTGGTTTAATAGGTATGAAGTAAGTTACACGAGATGAATTAGTTCCACGGTCTGCTGCACAACACAGTGCAACAGTAAACAATAAGGTATTGTGCACTTAAAAATTTGTTAAGAAGGTAAGCAAAATTAAAACAACAAAGGGACACAAAGAAACTTTTAGATGTAATTGTAATGTTTATTTTCTTGATTATGGTGTTAGTAACACAAGTGTATGTCCAAACCTACCAAACTGTATCCATGAACTATGTGCAGTTTTTTGTATAGCAGTTATTCCTCAATGAAGCTGGGGGAAAAGTGCTTGATAATACTTTCCCCACCTTCCTATCAAAGTCATCATTAAAGTGGTATCAGTAGTTGGTGATGACTTACATACAATAGAAAGCAGAAGTGAAAAAAAAATTTTGAAATTGGAAGGAAAAAGTCAATGAATCATTATTGTAAGTATCTTTTGCATTTAGCATTGATCAGAAGAGGAGGGTAAAGTGAGGTCTGGCAAAGTTTTAAGTAGGATGGGAAGACCGAACATGGCCAATAAAACCTTTCAGCTGCTGTATAAAGGATTTGTTACTATTTTCTGGAAAATGTCTGCTGCAGATAAGAAGCCAACTCTATCAGAAGGAAGAGTACCATAGCTCTGAGCAGGAAAGAATGAGGAATGAAATCTCTGACCTAACAGAGGAGCTTCATCAGAAGGAGATCACTATAGCAACTATCATGAAGAAAGCTGCCTTTCTGGAAAGACAATTAAAAATGGAGTTAGAAATAAAAGAGAAAATGTTAGCGAAACAACAGGTATGCAAGCGGCAGGAAGAGCCTGTCCAGGTCACTCTTGCTCAGTGCAAATAGTCGCCTTGCTTATTGATTAATAAAGGCGTTGTATTTCTTGTATTGTTTCTGAGACTAACAGCATAGAAATGCTTTGTGGAGTCACATAAAACCTTGGTGAGATAATGCGAAGTGTCATCAAACAAGAACCAGGGAAACAAGTGACAGCACAAGAAAATTTCTTTAAATCTCATGCTAACATTTTCTAATGACCCATATTCTGATCACCTCCCACAGCATGCTCTGGTCAAAGATTTCTTCCTGAATTTGTTTTCCACAGTTCTCTTCTATTAACATTTGTATCTTTAAAAAAAGCTTCTACTCCAGCTTTTCTTGGACACTTCCCACTTCCACTTCATACCTTTATTTTAGAGTTCTAAAAAATGGATATGAAACACAAAGATTAGTTCATATTTACTGAACATTCACTCAATTCATAGCGTGGTTCATGGGGAAAAACAGCCATTATAACATTCTACTGTTAAAATACTGCAAGTGACTTCTAAGTCTTCTCTCTCTCCCTCCCCTCCTATTCATTTTGAAATTCCCTCAGTCCCATACTCATCATCAAATTGGTGGCCTGCTACTGAAAGTATAGGGCTTCTCAGTGTTTTTACCCCAAATATAGAGGGGTTTTAAAATTTTATTTTATTTATTTATTTTTATACAGCAAATTCTTATTAGTTAGCTATTTTATACATATCAATGTATATATGTCAATCCCAATCTCCCAATTCATCTCACCACCAAATAGAGTTTTTGAGAGCACCATTCAATAATTTTCTAGGCATATGAGGGTTACTTCATAAATAACAGGGCTATTTCAATCCTGAGTATTGTAAAAACAAGAAAAAATTCTGCCTTTGCCCAATTATAAGCTTTAAACTGTGATTAATTTGTATAATGTACAGGAAGACAGCATAGACAGGACAATAGCATTGGTTGCACCTGTAAAGGAAATGATATTTTTACAGGTGTTAACAGTGATCTGGGTAGTTGGATCATGAGTAATTTTTATTTTCACCTTTATATTCTTCTATATTTTTAGATTTTTGTCAAGGAGAATATATTTTGTAATTTACAAAAGTAAACCTTTTTAAGGGAAGTGTTTTATATGGAAATGAGCCCTAGATAAATAAAAGGGCAAATGCTATGTCTAAGTTCTCTTAAGTAGAAGAAATTAGGGAAAAAAACAAATTAGGAGACAAAATGAAGTTGTCACAAAAACGAAGGAAATTTGGCAGAAGTATCAAGAAGAACAAAATTAAACATGAAATCATATCTGCATATTGTAAAAATTAATCAGGTCATGAACAAATTTAATGGACACTATTATTCAAGCATGTTTTTAAAACTGTGATTTTTCTGATGGTAATTTGCATACCATAGAAAAATAGAAGTGAGAAATGGAATTTTGGAATAGAAAAGAAAAATATAATGAATCATTATTGTAAGTACCTATTTTTAATTTAGCACCAATCAGAAAAGGAGGGTAAAATGGGGCCTGCTAAAGATCCGAGAACTGAATGAGAATACCTGATTTATGATGATCCTGCCTAAGAAGTGTTTCCCTTCACTACACTTTGAAAATATTTACATTAACAAAATAAAATTAATTTTCATAGAATTGTGAACTTTTATTATGAATTTTACATTCACTTTTAACTACTAATCTCCTTTCAGGTCTCAGATACGAGATATAAAGCTGTCAGGACTGAAAACACACACCTGAAAGGCATGATGGGAGATTTAGACCCTGGACGGTACATGGTAATATACTGAAATCATTCAGTAACTTGAACAGAGAGATTACTTAGTTGGTCAGGATTTACCCACACATTCTTTACTGAACGTTTCCCACATGTCAGGCATGCAGGAGATGGGGTGGCAAATTATCTTGCACTTAGATTGAATTTACTTTTATCCTCAGGCTAGAACATGTGAATTTCTAGTTTTCTCCCTTGTTCTTTTCTTGCACTGGGCTCAATTCTGATCATTTCCTCAAACACACTACTTCCTTGCTTTTGCTCTTGCTGTTGCCTCTGGAATCCTACATCCTACATGGCCTGACTCATGTGTCAACTTTCCCCTTGATGAAGCTGCTCCTGAAACTCCAGTCAGAATAATTCATTTCATCTACACTTGGTTTGTATTTTGGTCCGACTTGTTTCATAGCTTATCACTTCCCCACTGGATGGTGAACAAAGACTGTGCCTCACTAATGTGTGTATCACCAGTACCTCCCAGCATCAGGAGTATAGACAGTGTTCAGTGAATGCTGGTTGAATAAAAAGAAGGATGGATCAGTGAATGATTGAGGACTGACCATGTGGTTTCAACCAGTGTCTTTACAGGTTTACACAAGGCAACTTAAACAGGTTCTGTACCTTTCATTTCAAATGTTTAATATAACAGTTGAGGGTTGGTTTTTTACATGTAAAATAGGAGAACTTTTATTTATTGAACTAATGAAATACCATTGTTACTTGTCTACCATTTATTTGCTCTGAGTGAAAATTCTGAGATAAAATAATTTTCTGCCATGCAGGGAATGGAGGGAATCAAGTATGGCAGTTGCTTAACCTGGCCTCACATTCCTCAGCTGTAAAGTGAGGAAGTTGGATCAGGCATTTTCCATGGTCCTTTCTTAAACCAGGATACTGTATTTCTTTTTTTGTCAGTATTTTATTTTTGCTTTTTTAATTGAAGTATAGTTGATTTACAATATTATATAAGTTACAGGTATACTACATAGTAACTCTCAATTTAAAGGTTATACACTATTTATAGTTATTATCAAATATTGGCTATATTCCCTGTGTTGTACAATATATCCTCATAGTTTATTTTATACATAATAGTTTGTACCTCTTAATCCCCTACCCCTATCTCTATATCTGTGAATCTCTTTCTTTTTTGTTATGTTCACCAGTTTGTTGTATTTTTTAGATTATACATATAAGTGGTATCATACAGTATTTGTCTTTCTCTGACTTATTTCACTTAGCATAATACCCTCCAAGTCTATCCATGTTGTTGCACATGGCAAAATTTCATTCTTTTTTATGGCTGAGTAGTATTCCATTGTGTGTGTGTGTGTGTGTGTGTGTGTGTGTGTGTGTGTCACATCATCTTTATCCTTTCATCTGTTGGTGGACACTTAGGTTGCTTCTGTATCTTGGCAATTGTAGATAATGCTGCTGTGAACATTGGGGTGCATATATCCTTTTGAATCAGTGTTTTTTGTTTTTCTCAGATACATACCCGTGAATGAAATTGCTGGGTCATATGGTATTTCTATTTTTAGTTTTCCAAAAAACCTCCATACTGTTTTCCACAGTGGCTGCACCAATTTACATTCCCATCAACAGTGTATGACAGTTCCCTTTTCTCCACATTCTCACCAACATTTGTTATTTGTGTTCTTTTTGATGATAGCCATTCCAACAGGTGTGAGGTGATATCTCATTGTGGTTTTAATTTGCATTTCTCTGATGATTAAGAATGTTGAGCATTTTTTCATGTGCCTGTTGGCCATCTGAATGTCCTCATTGGAAAAATGTCTATTCAGTTCTTCTGCCTATTTTTTAATCAGGTTTTTGTTTTTTTGATGTTGAGTGTATGAGCTGTTTTTGATATTAACCCTTATTGATCATATCATTTGCAAATATTTTCTCCCATTCAGTATGTTGTCTTCTTTTTGTTGATGGTTTCCTTTGTTATGTAAAAGCTTTTAAGTTTAATTAGGTATAATTTGTTTATTTTTGCTTTTATTTCCTTTGCTTTAGGAGACAGATCCAAAACAATATTGCTACACTTTATGTCAAAGACTGTTCTGCCTATGATGATACTATATTTCTGTGATAGTATGTCCTTGTTCTCCTAATAGTCTGTATTCTAGCATCAAAGAATAGAAGCATTCTGCATTCTTCTTTGGGCCTTGTTATGGATCCTGTGATTGGAGTATAGATGGATTAAAAGTAAAGTATGTGTGATTTCCCTGTCTGTTACAGAAAATTTGTGTAACACAAGGACTTTTTTTTCTAAACTGGACACACGAAAACGTTATTTAGGATCCTGCCCTCATCTATGTCTTTTTCTCTCTCAAAAAAAATGGTTTTTATATTTTTTCACATTTCAATCTGGATGATTTTAGTTGTGTATTCTGCTTCATCACAGCCCCCACTAAGCCTGCTTCACTCTGGCTCCTGTAGGCATTTGGCTTTGTTCATTTATTGTTTTTCATTTTATCAAGAAATAAAACACGTGAAGATGTGCAAAGAAGAAGCTAATTATCTCTGCTCCTATCCCCAATCCCAGTTTGGACTCCAGAGATATTCAGTGCTAACCAGCTAGTGTGTAGCATTCTATAACTTTTTTCTTGCTTGTGTACACACTTAGGAGAGATGAGCTGAGTGTTCTTTTATAGAAATACATGTGTAATATATACATTATTCTAAACTGCCTTTTGACTATGTATCATGGACATCTGTACAAGTCAGTAGAGAAACATCTTTTTATTTTTCTTAATTTCCTAGAAAAAATAAATGTATATATACTCATATAAGGTATATACAAATTTTAATGAATTGAAGTGTAACTTACATACTAGTGATTTTAGTGCAGTCTCTCTTTTTCTCTTGCTTCTCCCTTTCCCCTTTCCTCCATTTCTCTAGCCACCTCATAACCCATCCACCAGATAACACGTTAACTATTCAGTATGTATCATTTTGTGTTTTTTCATATGTTTGTGTGTGGGTGTAGTCATATACCTATTTATGTGTTTTAATTTGCTTTTTTAAATGGATTAGATTTTACACACTTCTCTGTGTCTTGTATCCTTTGCAGATCCTATGTCAACAAGTTTAGGTCTTATTTGATTGTATAGAGTATCTTAATAATATCCCATGATGTGAACGTATCAAAAGTTATTCAGCTATTTTTTCAGAATTATGGATGACCCTTGAATAACGCAGGGGTCAGGGGTGCTGACTCATGCAGTCAAAAGTCTGTACATAACTTTACAGTCAGCCCTCCTCCATATCTGAGGATTCAACCAACTGTGGGTTGTGTAGTACTGTGGTACGTATTTAGTGAAAAAAATCCATGTATAAGTGGGCCTGCACAGTTCAAACCCCTGTTGTTCAAGGGTCAACTGTAATTCATTCATAATTAATAACTCTGTTTCTAGATTTTTACACAGATACACAATACTGTCGAAAACATCCTCGTACATACATCTTGGAATAGCTTTCTGAGAATGGAATTGCTGATTCAAAGAATATGTTTTAATTTTAAAATATTTGTTGTCAAATCATATTTCTGCCATCTCTGTATGAGAGTACCCTTTTCTTTCATCCTTAGTGGCAATAATAGGTGTTATTGCTCTTTTATTTTTTTGTCAGTCTGATGGGTGTAAAGTGATTTCTCAATAGTAGTGTAATTTGCATTTCCCTGACTACAGTGAGCATATTTTTGCATATTTATTGACAATGTACTATAAATTAGTTACATTCTTTGCTCCTTTTTCTCGAGCAAAGCTCAAACTCATTTTCTTTGGGCAATCTTTTTCTTGTCAGTTTATAAAAGCATTTTTCTAAATTTGTTGTTTCTAATTTTATTATATCTTTTTATCATATAAAAATTTTAAACTTTTATTTGTCAAACATGTACATCCTTTTGTTTATAGCATCTGAATTTACTTCCTCGTGTAACATGGTTCTTCCAACTTCTAGACAATACATATAGTTTCTTCAAAGATTTTTATATTTCTCATCTGAGTCTTTCATCCATTTGAATTACACTTTTGCGTATGATATAAAACAGGAATTCAATTTAAATTTTCATATAAATATTAAGCTCAATTAATCCAATTTCTCCTGATAATTTCCTGTTGGATTCTATTTGGAATTGAATTAAGTTTATATATTATCTTTGAAAGAATTGGCATTTTTATAATAGTAAAATTTGCTATCCAAGAATATGGCATGGCTTTCCATTTCTTCATCTCTTATTTTATGCTCTTCAATAAGACCTTACAATTATCTTTGTATAAATTCTGTGCCTTTCTTTTAAAATTTATTCTCAAGCATTTTATAATCTTGTCACTATTGTAAGTGGAATATTTTCCTTTTTCCATATCTAAAAACTTACTGCTAATATAGAAAAAAAAGCCAAATTATCTTTTAATTCTAGTAGGCATTTTACTAGAGGTTCTTAAGTTTTTTGAGATATGCAGTTATCTCAACAAAAATAGTTGTATCTCTTCTTTTCTTCTGTTCATATCAGTAATTTTTGTCATATTGAACTTGCTAGCACTTCCAAGAGAATTTTAAATAATAATAGTGATTGTTGACAAATTTGTCTAATTTATGATTTTAGATGAAATTGTTTTAGAGTTTTACTGTTTAGGATAATATTTGTTCTTGACTTATGGTCTTTATTTTGTCTTTCTATTCCTAATTAGAGTTTTTAAGATTTGCTGCCGGTTTTATCAAATGCCTTTTCAGCATATGTGACATCATGTAGTTTTTGTCCATTAATTTGTTGATGTGTAATAGACTATGATTGACAGATTTGCTGATATTGATCCACCTTTGAATTCCTGGAATAAACCTTCCTGGTCATTATATTCATTTTCTAGTGCTGTCACAACAAAGTACCACAAACTGGGTGACTTAAAACAGTAGAAACTGTTGTATAGTTCTGGAAGCTAGAAGTCTAAAATCAAGGTGGCAACAGGGCCATGCTCGCTCTGAAACCTGTGTGGGAGGATTCGTCCTTGCCTGTTTATAGCCTCTAGTGATTTGCCAACAATATTTGGCAATCCTTGGATTGTAGAGGCATCACTCCAATGCTTTGTCTTCACATGGCCATCTTCTTTCTGTTTCTTCATATCGTCTTCCCTCTATGCATGTCTTTCCCGTTGTCCACATTTCCCTTTTTTATAGAATACCTGTCATATTGGATTAGGGTCCACCCTAATGACCTCATTTTTTATTTGATTACCTCAGTAAAGATCCTGTTTACAAGTAAAGTCCCATTCTAAGGCATTAATAATGATTAGGACTTCAACATGTAACAGTCATATTCTAACAGTTTTGATATATTTCTGGATTCTATGTGGTAATATTTTATTTAGAAATTAAGATTTGTGTGTATAAATGAGATTTGTATATAGTTCTCTTCTTTCTTGTTATACCGTTATGCTGGCTTTATAACATAAATTGAGGACTTTCCATATTTATGAGCAGTCTAGCATGGTTTAAATAATATTGGAATTACAGTTCTTTAAAGGTTAGAAGGAGGCTTAGCTATGAAACTGTCTGGATGTTGAACCAGTGAAGATAAACCATAATGGAAAAGAATATTAAAAAGAATGTATATATATGTAACTGAAGTTTCAGCGAAGTAGATTTTCAATTACCTTTCTATTCTCTTTCAGGGTACCTGGTCTATTCCAATTTCACTTCTTCTTAGGTTGTTTGTGGTCATTTTTATTTTTCTAGGAAATCTTTACCCATTCCAGTATGTTTCCTTGTTACCAAAGGGAGTAATATCCTAAAGTTCTTTGCATCTCTTCCGTATTCTGTATTTGTTTCCTTTCTTAATTCTAAGTTTGTGTAGTTTAGCTCTCTGTCTTATTTTAAGTCTGGCACACAGAATCATTGCTTATTTTATTAGTATTAAAAGTATTGACTTTGGATTTGTTATTTATTCTTCCTGATTTCATTTTTAGTCTTTTATTAATTTCCTCTTCCTGATTTGTTTTGTTGTGCTTTGTCTAATATCTTAAGATAAATACTGAATTTCTTAATTTTATATCTTTTTCTTTAATTGTCAGGGTTTTTAAAGCTATATGCATTCCTCTGGATATAGCTTTTGCTGCATCCCATCAATTTTGCTGTGAAATGTTTTCCTATATGTTTCTCTTCAAATGCACTCTGCCAGTCAAAGAGTGGGCTTGGTCTCTGAGAACAGGACGACCAGGCACACCCAAGAGGGCTAATATAACCCAGCCAAGCCCCTCCTAGGTTACATGGCCCTGCTTGCTCTGAGGGAGGGAAGGAGTCTTCACTAGCTTTCCCTGACAGGAGCCTCACTCACTTGGCTCAGGAGTAAAAGGTTAGAAATAAACATGGTACCGGGGAGATGCAGCAAGATGCCAACTTCCAAGTCTCCCTCACTCCTCAAAACAAGAATATTAGAAAATATATATTCCACAGAGAAGTTAGCACTCAAGTTTTAATGAAGTTATCAGTTTCACATTGGTTTCTTAAAGCTTTCTTTTTTCTCCCCCTAGCTTTATTAAGGTATAATTGACAAGTAAAATTGTATATATTTAAGGTATACAATGTGATGATTTGATGTATATATACATTGTGAAATGATTACCACAAATTATTTAACACATCCATCACTCACATAGTTACCATTTGTGTGTGTGTGTGTGTGTGTGGTAAGAACACTTAAGATCTACTCTCTTTGCTAATTCTCAGTGTACGATACAGTATTATTAACTATAGTCATTATGCTGTACATTAGATCTCCTGAACTTTTTCACCTTATAAATGAAAGTTTGTATTCTTTGATTCAACATCTGCTCATTCCACCCCCCCAACCCCCCACCCAGATAGCCCCTGGCAACCACCATTCTACTCTGCTTCTATCAGTTTGACTTTTTAAAGAAATTCCACATATAAGTGCAGTCATACAGCATTTGTTTTTCTATGCCTGGATTATGTCACTTAGCATAATGTCCTCCAGGTTCACCCATGTTGTCACAAATGGCAGGATTTTCTTCTTTTTATGGCTGAATAATATTCCATTATGTGGAATTTTCTGTATCCATTCATCCATTGATAGACACTTAGGTTGTTTCCATATTTTAGCTATTGTGAACAATGCTGCAATGAACATGGGAGTGCAGATATCTCTTCAAACTACTGATTTCATTTCCTTTAGATATATACCCAGATGTGGGATTGCTGGGTCATATGGTAGTTCTATTTTTAATTTTTTCAGGAACCTCCATACAGTTTTCCATAGTGGCTTCTCCAGTTTACATTCCCATCAGCAGTGTACAAGAGTTCTCTTTGCTCCATATTCTCACCAACACTTGTTATCTTTTGCCATTTTGATACTAGCCATCCTAACAGGTATGAGGTGATATCTCATTGCGGTTTCAATTTGCATTTCCTTGATGATTAGTAATGTTAATAACTTTTTCATGTGTCTGTTGCCATTTGTATGTCTTCTTTAGAAAAATGTCTATTCAGGCCCTTTGCCCAATTTTTAATTTTATTGTTCGTATTTTTGCTGTTAAGTTGGATGAGTTTGTTATATATTGTGGAAATTAACCCCTTTTCAGATATATGGTTGGCAGATATTTTCTCCCATTCCATAGGTTGACTCTTCACTCTGTTAATTGTTTCCTTTGCTGTGCAAGAAGCTTTTTAGTTTGGTGTAGTCCCACTTGTCTATTCTTGCTTTTGTTGCCTGTACTTTTGGTGTTACATCCAAAATATCATTGCCAGGGCCCATGTTAAATAGCTATTTCCCTTGTGTTTTCTTCTAGGAGTTTTACAGTTTCAGGTCTTACATTTAAGTCTTTAATCTATTTTGAGTTAGTTTTTGTGAGTAGTCTACGATAGAGGTCTAGTTTCATTTGTTTGCTTGTGAACGTCTAGTTTTCCCAACAACACTTATTGAAAAGACCATCCTTTCCCCATTGTGTGTTCTTGGTGCCCTTGTCAAAGATTAGTTGACTGTACATATATGGGTTTATTTCTGGGTTCTCTATTCTGTTCTGTATTTATCGCATGCCACAATCACCACAGAATGTTTTCATTCATTCTATAAATACTTATTGAATGTCTGCTTTGTGTCAGGCAGTATGTTAGGATTGTAAGTCAGACTAGATCCTTGAATTCATGGAGCTTAATATTAGTGGAAGGAGACATACATTAGTGGATACAGACAATTAACTAGATAGTTATGCTGAAGAGTGATAGGAAATTGCAGAGTGCAGGGAGCTGTATAGGGGTTACCTAACCCAGTATTGGGAGTCAGAAAAGGCATCTGAGGAATAATTAGCCAGACAGAGTGGTGGGAATGAGTCATGATAAGCTAATATAATGTACAGAGACTAGAGATAAAAAGTCAGGGAGACTGGTAGAACTGTATAACAAAGAGCTGCTGTTCATTGGGTGTTTACTACATGCCTTGCACTCTGCTGAATACTTTACATACATTAGTGTCTACACCCTTATACCGTGTGTGGGGGGTAGGTATTATTATCCCCATTTCACAGAAAAAGAAATGAAATCTTTAAGTTTTTAAGTAATTTGCCCAAGATCACATAGCTTGTAAGTAATTTGCCCAAGATCACATAGCTTGATAATTCCAAATGCATGATATTAACTGTTATATCTCATGGTTCTGTTTCTTCTGTTTTCTTCAGTAGCTCCTCACCCTTCTTCCTCTACTCATCCTTCAAATTTGGCCTTGGCTCTCTGCTTCTCTGGCTGTGTACTTTCCCTTAAAGGATAGAGATAACGTCAAGTTATCTCTTCTGGATCATAGAATGGCTTCCAAGTTGGGCACTTCTCAGACCAGATATGCTTTCTTTACATAGGCTTTCCTTGTAGAACATGTGCTCAATTTCCCACAGGAAGTCAGAACTCTTCACATTCCATGGCTTCCATAATCTGGCTCACCCACTTTGTTTCCCTGTAATGACTTACACAAAGCCTCCACTATAGCTAGAGTAGCTTATTATCATCTGTGTGTGTGATGCTCATTTCTCATGTTCTTTCTTATTTCCAGGCTTTTGCACATGCTTTTCCTTCTACCTAAAAATCCCCTTTCCCTACTTCACATGGCCATGCCCTATTAATGTTTCAAGTCTCTCCACATAAATTTTACATGTTATACGAAATCTTCCCTGATTTTCCTCTGCTAAGAGTCCCTCCTCGAAGCCTTCATAGCATCCTTTACTTAGCACCTATCATACCACAATATTAAAATTACCTGTTTCTTGTCAGCTACCCATCCCCTTACCAGTAGGCTCACTGAGGGCAGTTATGGTCCTAGTTTACCATGTACCTCAGCACTTACTATAGTGCCTGAATATAGGAGGCATTGAAAAAAATCTTCTGTTGGATGAGTGAATGAACAAATGAATGAGTGAATGATGAATGAATCAACCTATTATATGTCCTCCACCTTTCCTTTACTTTACGAGAGTAAAGACATACCCTTTTCTTTATTAAATCCTACCAGTCCCTTAAGGGACTAGCTTAAATTTTATTTCCTCCATGAATTCATCTCCCATTACTCTAGGGCCCATTTAGTTCTCCTTTCTTTGACTTTCTTTAGCACTTAGTTATAACAATTTAGCACTAAGTTTAGAATTGTCTTCTTTTATTTTTTTAATTGTTTAGTATGGGTATGTTTTGTCTCATCAGTCATAGACTTCTTGAGGGAAGAAGTGGACTATGTTTTATACTTTTTCTTCATATAGTGTTTGGTATAGTGTAGGGCTCAATGAATACTTGTGGATTTATGGGACTCACCTGTAGTCTAAGAAGCATGAATAAGTTATCATGAAAATCATTTCTAATATTATTAAAAAGATCACTGAAGCCTTGTCTTATCTCACTTTCTGGATGATGTCAATCCCAAAAATTGTTGACATTCATTGATTCAGAAAACATTTGAGTTCCTACTTGGTGCAACATAATTTAACACATAATTATATCATATCTATATTATTTACTATTTTTTCATACATGTTACTTTAGCCTACTCAATTTTATTGTATTTTCCATAAAGGCAGAGTCACTTTTTGATATTTGATTACCTCTGGAGCATTTAGCACATATATATATATGTCTAAAGATTTGTTAATGGGCTATCATAAAATGGAATTCCATTGATGTATAGCCTTCAATGTGATCTTATTAAAATAGCATTTAATCATATATATTTTATGTAAGATTTTACTTCATATAGGAAGGCTATTTTAATTGAAATGTACTTGCCATAAAATATGTTGGTTTCAGGTGTGCCTCATAGTCATTTAACATTTGCATATATTATGAAATGATCACAATAGCCTAGTAACCATCTGTCCCATATAAAGTTATTTCAGTACTATTGACCATATTCCATATACTGTTTAGTACATCCCATTGCTTGTTTATTTTATACCTGGAGGTTTGTACCTCTTAATCCCCTTCACTTATTTCATCCATCCACCCTTACACCCTCCCCTCTGGCAACCATCAGTTTGTTCTGTATATCCTTGAGTCTGTTTTGTCTGTTTTTCAGATTCCACATATAAGTGAGATTATATGGTATTTGTCCTTCTCAGTCTGACTTATTTCACTTAGCATAATAGCCTCTAGATCCATCCACTAGATCCACTTGTTGTCCCAAATAGCAAGATTTCATTTTTTAAAAATTATGGCTGAGTAATATTCCATTGTATATATACACCACATCTTCTTTATCCATTTGTCTATTGATGGACATTTAGGTTGTTTCTGTATCTTGGCTATTGAGTTAGTGTTTTTGTTTTCTTTAGGTAAATACCCAGATGTGAAATTGCTGGATCATATGACAGTTCTGTTTTTAATTTTTTGAGGAACCTCCATAATTTTTTCCTTAGAGGCTGTACCAATTTATATTCCCACCAGTGGTGCACGAACATTGCTTTTCTCCACATCCTCACCAATGCTTGTTATTTTCTGTCTTTTTTATGATAGCCTTTCTAACAGGTGTTAACAGATCACATTGTGGTTTTGATTTGCATTTCCTTGATGATTAGTGATGTTGAGCATCTTTTCATGTTTTTTAGTTATCTGTATGTCTATTGACATCCACATTTTTTAATCAGTTTTTCTTTTTGATGTTGAGTTGTATCAGTTCTTTATATATTTTGGATATTAACCCCTTATCAGATGTATCATTTACAAATATCTTCTCCCATTTGTTAAGCTGCCTTTTCATTTTTTTTATAGTTTCCTTCCCTGTGCAAAAGCTTTTTAGTTTGATGTAAGCACACTTGTTTATTTTTGTTTTTGTTTCCCTTGCCTGAGGAGATAGATCCAAAAACTATATTACTAAGACCAGTGTAAACGAGTATACTGCCTATGTTTCCTTCTAGGAGTTCTTTGGTTTCAGGTCTTACATTTAAATCTTTAATTCATTCTGTGTTTATTTTGTGCACGGTGTGAGAGTAGTCCAGTTTGATTCTTTTGCATGTAACTGTCCAGTTTTCCCAACACCATTTATCGAAGAGGCTGTCTTTTTCCCATTGTATATTCTTGCCTCCTTTGTTGTAGATTAATGACCATATAAGTGTGGATTTATTTCTGGGCTCTCTAGTCTGTTCCATTGATCAATGTACTATTTTTGTGCCCGTGCCATACTATTTTGATTACAGTAGCTTTGTGATATAGTCTAAAGTCAGGAAGATTGATATATCCAGCTTTGTTCTCCATTCTCAAGATATTTTTTGGTTATTCAAGGTCTTTTGCATTTCTAAACAAATTTTAGAATTATTTCTGCTAGTGCTGTGAAAAATACGGTTGGTATTTTGAAAGGGATTGCATTGAATCTGTAGATTGCCTTGGGGACTAGGGTCATTTTAACAATATTAATTCTTCCAACTTATGAGCACAGTATATCTTTCCATTTGTTTCAGTCATCTACAGTTTCTTTCATCAGTGTCTTATAGTTTTCCAGGTATAGGTCTTTCACCTCCTTAGGTCGATTTATTCCTAGGTATTTTATTTTTTTAATGTGATTATAAATGGGAATGTTTTCTTAATTTCTCTTTCTGATAGTTCATCATTAGTGTATAGGAATGCAAAGGATTTCTGTATATTAATTTTGTATCCTGAAACTTATTGAATTCATTTATTACATCTAATAGTTTTTTGGTGGCATCTTGAGGGTTTTCTATATATCGTTTCATATCATCTACAAACAGTGACAGTTTTATTTCTTCCTTTCCAATTTGAAATCCTTTTATTTGTTTTTCTTGTCTCATTACTATGGCTAGGACTTCCTAGCCATACTATGTTAAATAAGTGGCAAGAGTGGGTATCCTTGTCTTGGTACTGATCTTAGAGGAATTGCTTTCAGCTTTTCACTGTTGAGTATGATGTTAACTGTGGGTTTGTCATATAGGGCCTCTATTATGTTGAGGTATGTTCCCTCTATGCCCACTTTCTGGAGAGTTTTTATCATAAATGGATGTTGAATTTTGTCAAAAGCTTTATCTGTATCTATTGTGATGATCACATGACTTTTATTCTTCAGTTTGTTACTGTGGTGTATCAAATTGATTGATTTGCAGATATTGAACCATCCATGCATCCCTGGGATAAATCCCACTTGATCATGGTGTATGATCTTTTTAAAGTGTTGTTGAGCTAGATTTGCTGGTATTTTGTTGAGGACTTTTGCGTCCATATTCAGCAGTGATATTGGCCTGTGGTGTGTGTGTGTGTGTGTGTGTGTGTGTGTGTGTGTGTGTGTGTGTGTGTGTGGTGTCTTTGTTTGGTTTCAGCGTCAATCTGATGCTGGCCTCACAGAATGAGTTCAGAAGCATTCCTTCCCCCTCAATATTCTGGAATAGTTTGAAAAGGATCAGCATTAATTCTTCTTTAAATGTTTGGTAGAATTCACCTGTGAAGTTTTCTGATCCTTAACTTTTATTTGTTGGGAGTTTTTTGATTACTGATTCAATTTCATGACTGATAATGTCTGTTCATATTTTGTACTTCTTGATTCAGTTTTGGAAGATTGTACATTTCTAAAAATCTATCCATTTCCTCTCAGTTGTCCATTTTATTGGTGTATAATTGTTCATAATAATCTTTTATGATCCTTGGTATTTCTGTGGTGTCAGTTGTAATTTCTCCATTTTCATTTCTGATTTTATTTATTTGGGCTGTATTTCTTCTTTGTCTTTATGAGTCTGGCTAAAGGTTTATCAATTTTTTATCTTTTAAAAGGAGCAGCTCTTAGTGTCATTAATTTTTTCTATTTTATTTAGCTTCTAATTCATCTATTTATGCTCTGATCTTATGATTTCTTTCCTTCTGCTAAGTGTGGGTTTTGTTTATTATTCTTTTTCTAGTTTCTTTAGGTGCAAGGTTAGATTGTTTGATATTTTTATTGTTTCCTGAGGTAGGCTGGTATCACTCTAAACTTCTCTCTTGGAACTGCTTGCTTCATTCCCATAGATTTAGAATTGTGTTTCCATTTTCATTTGTCTCCAAATATTTGTATTTTCTCTTTATTTCTTCAGTGACCAATTTGTTATTTAATAGCATGGGTTTTGTTTGTTTGTTTTTTACAATTTTCTGTTTAGTTATTTCTAATCTTATAGTATTATAGTTGAACAAAGGTGCTTGATATAATTTCAATTTTCTTAAATGTATTGAGACTTGTTTCTGGCCTAGCATGTGATCTATTCTAGAGAAATTTCCATGTGCACTTGAAAAGAATGTGTAGTCTGCTGGTTTTGGATGAAATGTTTTGTATGTATCTATTAATTCTAACTGCTCTGGTGTGTCATTTACGGGCAGTATTTCCTTATTGATTCTGTCTGGATGATGAGTCCATTAATGTAAGTAGGTTGTTATAGTCCCCTACTATTATTGTATTACTTTCACTTTCTCCTTTTATGTTTGTTAATATTTGCTTACATATTTAGGTGCTCCCATGTTAGGTGCATATATATTTACAATTGTTATATCTTTTTCTTGAATTGATCCCTCTATCATTATGCTATATCCTTCTTTGTCTTGTTATAGACGTCATTTTAAAGTCTATTTTGTCTGATAGGAGTATTGCTACCCCAACTTTCTTTTCATTTCCATTTGCATAGAATACCTTTTTCCATCCCCTTACTTTCAGTCTGTGTGTGTCTTTAGATCTAAGTGTGCCTCTTGTAGGCAGCATATATATGGGTCTTGTTTTATAATCTGTTCAGCCACTCTGTGCCTTTTTTTTTCTTTTTTTTTTTTTTGCGGTACGCTGGCCTCTCACTGTTGTGGCCTCTCCCGTTGCGGAGCACAGGCTCTGGACATGCAGGCTCAGCGGCCATGGCTCATGGGCCTAGCCGCTCCGTGGCATGTGGGATCTTCCTGGACCGGGGCACAAACCCGTATCCCCTGCATTGGCAGGTGAACTCTCAACCACTGCGCCACCAGGGAAGCCCCACTCTGTGTCTTTTGATTGGAGTGTTTGGGCCACTTATATTTAAAGTAATTATTAATAAGTATGTGCATACTGCCATCTTGTTCATTGTTTTCATAGTCCTTTTTTGTTCTTTTCTTCTTTTGCTTTTTTCCTTTTGATTTGATGACTATGTTTATGATGATTTCTTAAGTTCAGATGCATTTTGACAACTCTACATTTTTACTCCCCACTCACGTTTAATGTTTTTGAGGTCATGTTTTATATCTCTTTGTTTTGTGTATTCCTTAACTATTTATTATAGATATAGATCATTTTAATACTTTTGTCTTTTAACCTTCTACTAGCTTTACATGTGGTTGATCTACTACCTTCTGTATGTTTGCCTTTACCAATGAGAGTTTTTCCTTTCCTAATTTTCATATTTCTAGTAGTGACCTTTTCTTTTCTGCTTAAGGAAATCCCTGTAACATTTCCTGTAAAGCCAGTTTAGTGGTACTGAACACTTATAGCTTTTGCTAAAAGCTTTGTCTCTCCTTCAAATCTTAATAATAGCCTTACTGGGTAGAGTATTCTTGGTGGTAGGTTTTTCCCTTTCATCACTTTAAATATATCATGCCATCCTCTGCTGGACTGCAAAGTTTCTGCTGAAAAGTCAGCTGACAGTCTTTTGGAGTTCCCTTGTATGTAACTAGTTGCTTTCTCTTACTGCTTTTAAGATTCTCTCTTTACCTTAATTTTTCTCCATTTTAATTATAATGTGTCTTGGTGTGGGCTTCTTTGGGTTCATCTTATTTGGGACTCTCTATGCTTCCTGGACCTGGATGTCTGTTTCCTTCCCCAGGTTAGGCAGATTTACAGCTATTATTTCCTCCAGTAAGCTCTCTGCTCCTTTCCCTCTCCCTTCTCCTTCTGTGACCCCTATAATGTGAATATTAGTATCCTTGATGTTGTCCCAAAGGTATCTTAAACTGTCCTCATTTTTTAAAATTATTTTTTCTTTTTTCTGTTCAGGTTGGGTGATTTCCACTACTATCTTCCAGTTCACTGGTCCATTCCTCTCTATCATCTAATCTCCTGTTGATCCCTTCTAGTGTATTTTTTCAGTTATTGTATTCTTCAGCTCTTTTTGGTTCTTCTTTGTATTTTCTAACTCTTTGTTAAACTTATCACTGTGTTCATCCATTCTTCTCCTGAGCTCATTGAGCATCTTTAAAATCATTGCCTTGAGCTCTTTATTGGATAGATTGCTTATCTCCCTTCACCTACCTCTTCTACATATGGAATATATATCTCTCTCACCTCATTTTGCCTAATTTTCTGTTTTTATTTCTTCACAGTAGGTAGGTTGATTACAATTCCTGATTTTGGAGAAGTGGCCTTATGTAGGAGATGTGCTATGGGGCCCAGCAGAACACTCCCCTCTATTCACCAGAGTTGTGTGCTCTTGGGATGCCTCATATGTGGGCTGCATGAACCCTTCTCTTGTGGCATGGCCAACTACTGTGGGCACACTGGTTGGCAGGGCTGGGCCCTTGCAAGGATGGCTGCCAGGCTCTGCCTCATGTGGTGGATGCTGGCCCACAGGTGGGTGGGGTTGGGCCACAACATAGCTGACCATGGGGCCTGTGGGGCCTGAGGCTGGTTCCAGACCTCTGATAGGTGGGGCCATGTCCTGACACAGCTGGATGTGCAGCCCATGAAGTCCTGGGACTGGTGCCAACCAGCTGGTGGGCAGGTAAACTCTGGCACTAAGAGGCTAGAGGGAGGTCTCCAAAATGGCGCTTGCCATTGCTGGTGTCCATGTGGTAGAACGAGCTCCCAAGAATGGCTGCCACCTGTATCATCATCCCCAGGGGAGTCCTAGTTGCCTCCTGCCTCTCCAGGAGGCTCTCCAAGATTAGCAAGTTTATCTGCTCCCGGATCCTTTCAAACTCTGCCTCTGTGCTGAGACTTGGAGCATGAGAAATTTTGTGTGTTTTCTTGAAGAGCAGTGTCTCTGTTCCCTACAGCCCTCTGGCATAACATAAGTCCTGCTGGTGTTCAAAGCCAGACATCTTAGGGGCTCATTTTCCTGGTACAGGAACCCCAGTCTGGGGAGCCTGATGTGGGGCTCAGATCCCTTGCTCCTTAGGGAGGACCTCTGCAATTATGATATTCTTCCAGTTTGAAAGTTGCTGATCCAGGAACGTGGGTCCTGACTATACCGTGTCTCCACCCCTTCTACCCATCTCGTTGTGGTTCTTTCTTTATAACTTTAGTCATGGGAAATCTTCTCTGCTAGTCTTCAGGTTGTTCTCATAGGTAGTTGCTCTATAAGTAGTTGTAATTTTGGTGTGCCCCTGGGACAAGGTGAGTTCAGGGTCTTCCTACTATGCCATCTTGATCACATTCCCCTCATAGGAAGTTGACTTTATAATTGCTCTCCATTTTTTATATATGAAGATTTGGAATTGACTTTGATAATTGAAATAGTCAAGCCACTGCCCAAAGAGAAAAATCTTGTGTCTATTGAATAATAAAAAAGAGTTCAATATGACTCTTGGCTCTTTAAGCCTTTATAATCTATTGTCACTTATTTAGCACTTATCTGTTTAAAGATTTAATAAAGAAAACTCATATCTGTTATATGTTAAAATCCCATGATTAGTTAATTTGCTCTGAAATAACTAAAATTAATAAGTAAACATACAATTAAATAATTTGTGCTGAAACTTTACCTTGGGCAATAAGAAACATAATATTTACATCATTATTTTTAGGTCTTCTAAAATATGTAGAATTTGTATAATATTAAAATAATTATTTTTTCCTTCCTAGACAAATGGAATTACTGATATAAAGGCAAGTCATTTCTGAATAACTAGAGCTTTGAGAACTTTTCTGCTTAATTAATTGTGAAACTCCGATTATTTACACTTAGGGGAAAAAAAAGTTTGAAAAATGACACCCACCCACCCAGTGGTAGGACCTACCCAGGTAGGAACAGCAGCCCTGCAGTCAGTTCTTACCTATTGCATACCTGGGGCTGTGACCACCCCCGTTCTCCACTGGAGAATTTACTGTTGGGACTATCCACCTGGTATGTAAGTTTTCCTCTGGTCTCAGTGAGACGCTTAGAATAGGAACAGTACTAGCAAGAGGTTTTTTGTGCAAAAACTTGACTGTTTGGAGAAAAGTGAGGGGTTTATCTTTATTCTGCTCCTGGGTAAATTACGAAGAATCAATTTTATCATGATAGTTTTTTTGTGATTCCATATTTATTTAGACCTATATTTGTATTTGTTAAATTTTATTTAATGAAGGTGTAATCAAGTTAGATTTAATCAGAACTCAGAATTTATGGTAATTTTTAAGACTAATTTGCCTTTCACTATCCATAAAGTTTGCTAAATAAAATAACAGCATAAAAAATTAGTACCCTCATAAGCATTTAAAACATCCATTTATATACTAAAAATTAATATAGTAACCTTAAATTAACAGGATTAAAGCCCATCCTTCTGTAGAAGTACTTTGTTAGCCTAACTACTGTTGTAGAATACACATGAATTTAAGAGAAAAAGTGTACACACAAAGTACCATCATTCAGACAGTTCAGCAACTCAACTGGCCTCGAGCCAATGAGTTCAAGTAAACAGGCACCAGCAGGTTTTTCCATTTCAAGAAAAAAAAGTCAATTAAAACTATGAAACCCTAAAATTTGGGGGGAAAAAACAAGAGGTTGAGATAATGGGCCAGTACAGAGGTAAAGTTTAATCAATGCATGATAACCATCTAGTGGAGGATATATTTCTGAAATCCCTAGAAAAGTATTTAGGAAAAAAATAAAATGAGAGACCCCCAAAATGTTGTCCAGGAAACTGGAAAACGCTTTTAAATACAAATCGTGTAAATACATTACCTGTGTAATTCTTTCAGGTCATGCTCACGACACATTTAATTTTGGTACATTTAGAAAATTCTGAGTTTTTTAAAAAATTACTATCATTCTTAATTACTTTAAACAAATACTGTGCCAAAGAGTCACAGATGAAATCTAATTTTATAGAAAATTTTTGAATAAAATTGTAACAGAGCAGCAGACCATCAAGAATCATGTATTTTGACTAGTAGATGTCTTTTTAGGAGTAAAATTTTGAATCTTTTCCAAATATCTTTTTCAAACATCTGTGCGTATGGGTATTCTCCTTATGAGTGCAAATTTTATAAGATCTGCCTCCTTTATGTTTATCACAAATCTGCTCTAATTTTAGAATAAACAATCCTTTCTCTTTTAAAGCAGATTGTAGATTACTCTTTTATATGCACCAGTGTATCTCAAATGAGCAAAGTTGAGATATACTAAAGGCAAGGGCCTAACAAGCAGAGGAGTACCTTGAATGGCCCTTCTTTCCCAAAGGGCATCTTGGTCAATAGACATATAAGTATATAACCCTTGCTGTACTGTTTTGAGGACGCTTGATCTCCTGCAGCACTTTTTTTTTCTCATTCAAAAGTAAGATCTTTTAAAAATTCATAAACTTCTATAACACATTAGGCAGTAAACAAAAATTTTAATAAGCAGACTTTGCCTGTGAAGCAAAAAAAAATAGGTAAACATTTTAAATGCCTAATATATATTTCTATACTTATCAATGTTGGTACTAATATGATAGTATATGAATAATTTTAAATGTGCAATTAGTCAAAAACTTTTGAGTGACTTTATGGCATGGCAGCCCATATGAAATGGCACTCAAAGCCTTAAATTTAGAAACTTAAAAATGAAAGTTCTAAGCCATAGTCAACTATAGTCTTATGAGCTTTTAAATATAGATATTTGTAGCTTCAAAAGATATTTTACTCATGTTATGCTTTTTGTGCTAAAATATTATCCTTCTGAAAGCAGAGAGCTATTGTTTAATCAGCAACTACATAATTCATAAGTATTCGAATCATAACACTATAAAGGACTACATGGGGTCATTTAAAGCATTTTCATGAGTTTTCATGTGAGTATATATCCTGTTTTTTAAAATTTTGTGAGAAAAAAGTTTAGACTCTCCCTAAGAAACTTCGTATAGCATTTAAATAAAACAGCATCAGGAATCTTTCTTCTTGCTCTAAACCTCTCATTTTGTGATTTAAATATGTTGCTTATTCTTTTATGAAGACATTAAAATTGGGTTGCCCATACCAGAGAGTAAAACTTTATCATGAAGCTACATTGCTCAAGACTGTGTGGTATTGGCAGTCTCAACCAGGATCTAATGATCTTGGTTATAGAATGGTCCAGAATCATATCCCAGTCTACATGGATTTCGTATATAATTTGTTGCATCACCCAACAGTGGGGAATTCATGTGTGATTTTCTGTAATGACACGTATTGTTTTAATCAGAAAAAAATCTTTTAAAATTGAAAGCTATGTTAATTCTGGTTCCATTATTAATCAGCACTAGAAGGCATACCCTATAAACACAAAAACTCCTTTATCTAGCCAATTTCTTCTAGCTGCAGAGAACAGTAATGCATGGAGTGAGGCTTTTCTGTACTGGAGTGTGGGCAGTAGTGTGTGCACCCCTTTTATTGCGATGTGTTCAGTGGCAGCTGTCCCTGAGGACCTGTGTTGTGAGAAGGTGGGGGTGAGGAGAGGCATTTAGGAGGCACACAGGAGTAGAGCTACATCACTTGACTCAAATTAAAGGGTCTTTCCAACGTGCGTCCAAATGCACAGAAAACATGCGTCACTTGTAAGTAACAATTTTTTCAGTGATAGTTTATTTTATTCTCTAGAGTATGGACTTCACTAACAGGGAACATGCAAGGCATACATCTATTAACAAACTGGAATATGAGAATGAAAGGCTCCGAAATGATCTTGCAAAACTTCATGCCAATGGAAAATCAGCATGGGCTAGCCAAAATACCTACAAAGAAACAGGAAGGTATGCCTATCAGAGCCAAACAAATAAGGGAAAAAATGAAGATTGGTATGCTGACACCATTACATAAGGACATAAATGTACAGACATTTAAGTGACATTTATTTTTAAACAATTCAAATTATAATTTTATATACTTTCTCTTCAGTTGTTTAACATTTATTTTATGGTGATAATTCAATAGTCTAGATATACCATTTTATATGAAATTCTGTGTTGCCAATAGCTTTCAAAGTGTAACAGTGAAATGGGTAGAGTGTTAAAATGAAATTTTGTCACTTCAGACCCTTAGAACCTGATGTGGCATACAAAATATACAAATAAGTAATCTTATTTTTTACATCAAAATATAGGAAGATATCACGTCTGACTTAACTTCAAATATATATACACTTTATATTGACACTCTGGCAGTGGTGAAAAACTGTGGTCATTTCATAGGAAAGAATGAATGGATGTGTAAGAGATGTCTTTTCTGTGTGAAAAGAAGAGTGTGGAAAATCAATATTTGCTGCCCTCATTTTCCCCAGGCTGTTTAAAACATCTTAGTTCAAAGTTTAAGTAAATACATCAGTCATAAAATTGGCTAATTTCTTCAACTTTAGTAAAGCATTTATGGAGTCAGAACTGTCCCTGGAGTTCTTTCACCATTTTCCCATACTTGGAAAATGCTCAGCAAGACAAACAAGTTTCTTTTCTACAGGATTTCTCAAAGCCATTAATATTGCTAATTACATTGTGAGTTTCCAGGAACAGGTATGATGTGCAACATTCCCCAAACTTACTTGATTTATTAACATTCCATGGTGCTGAGAAATGGTAAATTAATAAATCCAGACCCAACTTCAATACAACTTTTACTTTGAAGCTCATAATACTTAGCATGAAAACTTTACATATTGTTTTCATAAAATATAATTAATATTTGCAACTTTGGGAAATTCACTTAACCTTTGTTTTCCCTTCTGACAAATACAGATAATAGTTATAGGGGTTTTCTGAGGATTATAGGAGAAAACATAGTTCCATGTAAAATATATAGTCCCCTAAATGTTAGCCATTATTATTTATGTTATTATTACTAACAAAATTGTTAGTATTTATAATAATGTTAATACTGCTCCAACAACTCACAGTACCTAAAAAGTATATTTTGGTGGATAAACAAATGGCTGAATCTGACATTTCCTCAAAAGGTAGTCCTGTTGGGGAGGAGTGATGCCAGGCTCGTCTTTGTAACTAAGGGGTCCAGTTCTACAGGCAGATAAATCCATAAATCCAGGGGCTGTACTAAAAATGTCTGCTCAGCATTCTTGCAGATGTAGTACAGTTCTCTCCCACTTTCACCGCCCCAGCCCTGTACGTATTAGAAGGATATATTCTAACCTGATGTAAGAAACAGAAAGCATTCAGAAGTGCTAAAGTAATAACTCCTCTTTAGGTGGTTAGGGAAGGGAATGAGGGAAGACTGGCTGCTACCCAAAAAAAGCACTGTGTGTGGGGTGCTGCGATGGGGTGGGAGCAGCAGGGAGGATGGAAGCGGGCACTGCGCCACACCAGGGGCCAGTTCTCTGGTGAGCGTGCCCACGTTGACCGGCCAGTATAACTGAAAATCTGTCCAAAGGGGCCTAATCTTGATTTGAGGGTAAGAATGTATTTTCTAATATAGAATGAACGCCTTACAAAGTGCTTCCCTGATCAGTGGATTCATTTCTCCACGGGTCAACTCACCACCCCATGTGTATAGTTTCTCATTGTAGGAGAAAGCAGGCCCCTATGTTACAAAGGGTCTTCCAGTGTATCTTAGTCACTGGTCTGTGTTGAGCTCCCAGTAGATGCACAACATTGTTTCCTATCCTTGCTTGTTGGGAATAACTTTGAAAGCCTTGCATGAAGGTACTAGGTGTTGTTATTTAAACAAAAAGACAGCTATTCTGCTTTTTACTGTTTTTAAAGAGTGTTTTTATTGTTTGGATTGCTCCCTTTTCTCTTTGCCAGGCAGTAGGGAATGTGTTAAACGTGCCTAACGAAAACAAGACAGTAGGGGACGCAGAGAGCAGCATAAGAGGTAAAATGCTCAGCAGGAGACTATCTTAATAAGCCGTTTGGGCGACTATTCCTGCTGCAAAGCCTTGTGTCCTGCCAGTCTGATTTGTTGAAAGTTTCATTAAATTTGTTTTAATGGCTTGTCTGATTTCAGTGTTCTCCGGTGACCTGATTTTTTAAAAAGAAACAGCATTTCAAATGTTCTGAATAAATTATTACCATGTAAAACCCACTATGGGAAAAGAGTTGTTGAGAGGCAAGGACACTGTGAACTCACCAGTGGAGAACTGTAAAGCACGTATTATTAATTTTAGCAAGTGAAAAAGGCAATGTGCTTTCCTTCCCTCACAGCACGGCTCAGTGAAGTCAAATAGTGAAAGCTGTGTGTATTGATTAGGCAGAAAATAATTTTAAAAATACATAGTCATATTTACATATCAATGGCTAATGCAATAAGGTCATATTAAGCTATTTTAGAAAGGAAAAAGCTTTTAGGTAAAGGTATATAAAGATAACGTTCCACAGAATTTTTAAGTCTGTAGGCTAATTTTTAGCCACTTCTTACTTTTACCTGAGCAAGATTTGTATACTGTATTATTAAAATAATCTTTTATCCACTTGGAGGTAACTCAGTTTTTGTTGTTGTTCTTCACTGCTGTTAGACGTGATAAGAAAATTTTCATGCTCATCCACTTAAAATGTGAAGCATTTTAGGATATTCCAGAGGATTTACTTTCCAATAAAAAGTTATTCAGCACTTAAAAAAAATTAATGAATGAGATGAAATTGAATTTGGTGAGGATGTATTAAATGTTTTAAAAGTTTTTAAAGGTTAGAGTTTTGAAGTTTAAGGATCATTTACATTCTCACTTAGAGTAGTGGTATCCAGAGCTATTAATATACAACTAATTTTAATGGCAAATCAGTTGTATAATAAATGGAGTTTTATCTCTAGATACGATTCATACTTAAAACTGAATATACGGCTTTAAAAATTATATCTTGTACCAGAAAGATTTTGGTAATCACAAGCAAATCTAGTCAATAAATTAAAAGTTTCTAATACTAAAAAACCACAAAGTCAGGTTTGTCTTAATCACTCTACAGGATCCCTTGTCAAGGAATGAATAGCTGGTTAGAAGCAAAAAAGTAAGTTGAGTAAGTTTTGACACCACGGTGTTGCTTAATCAGGAGAAAAACACAGCAGGCGAAAGAGTTCTAGGTCAGGAAATAATGAGTAGTTCATAGAATAAGGGAGCGTTATGTAGAGTGTTAGAAGGCAAGGCTGGAAGCAGGTAAATTAGCATAGTTTGTGCAGGGATCCTATTCCATGCTGAGGACATTATGTGACAGCCCAGGGAGGGTTATAAAATTAACAGAGGGCCGGGATTGGATGTACAGTCGTACAACTCTGTAAACTGTGCAGAGTTGACTGAGGTCTCAAGCCGACTCAAGTTGGGTAGAGTTCTGCTCCAACAAAGCAGCCAGGTCCTGCACTCCTGGCAAAGTAGGCAGAGGCCTTAGAATGGGGCCTGTGGAAAAGCTAATTGAACAGACCGGCTTGTGAGAGTGTATTAAAAGCCTTCTGAAATAATCTTTAAGATAGCTTTTAAATTGATATTCTTAGCATGTTTTGCAAGGTGGTTTTATGAAGTATTTGAATAGCTGTATTCTAGAAGAACAACTTAGATATAAAGATGATTTAAAGCAAAAGTACTTTACTTCATAATGTAGACTTTCCTTTCAATTTCTACATTTTATTGATCTTACAATAAAGAGAATGCTCATGTATAAATTTTAGTAGTTAAGACCATAAAATTGTATCTATACATCGAAAGCCAAATGGATAATTGAGATAATTATTTAGATAATTTAAGACAAATAATACTTTCCCTGAATTCTCTGTATAATTGAGATTATAGAGAGACATATATTTCTTGAACCACTTCTATAATTATCTTATTTTTTCCCCACTGTGCTTTGATATAGATGGTAGCCTCACTCAAATTAAAAGGTTCAGCTGAAGATTCTATGCAGATGTACTAGGCAATTGTTGTAATTCTATTTGAATTGTGGGTTGCTTCATTTTATTGTGCACATCATAAACCATGTTATTTCAGTTTAATTTGCTGTTCTGTTTCCATGGTAATTATGGTTTGGAAGAATGGATTTTTTAAAAAAGATCTATTTCAAGATAAGTAAAAATGTAAAGCATGTTGTGTTTGTTTTTATGTACTAATTTACAGATGCCTCACTTACCTTTTATTGCTATTTGTATGCATAGCTTTGAAAATGTTTGTATAATAAAAAACAAGTTTATATAGATAGTCTTTGGATAAGAACAGAGGAAAAGAATATAACTTTTTTGAACTGTGTGAAGTTAAAATATGAAGACTTTGAAAATGGTTAATCAATACCTGTGGAGAATTTGAATTATTAGTAAAAATAAATAAATAAATTTAAATTCAAGGGGTTTTTATGTTTTCATGGTCTTTGATGATTTTGATTAAATTTAAACCCCATTTTCATGAATTAAGGTTCAGAAAAAATATTTATTTAGCTCCAAACAGCCCCTACTGTTAGGACCTTTTTGTGTAAAATTTTAGGGTAAGTTGGTTTGTTTCTTTGTTTTATTATTCATTTGTTTAGTCAGCATACCAAAATTTAAAATCTCACTGGTATTTTATTCAGTCTCATCTTCTACCCCATATCTTAGCACAAACAGCAAATTCTATACTGCGCCTTTCATCAAATTGTGGAGTTCAATTCTCGTAACAACCTTTTTTTATAAATGAAAAAATTAAAGTCACAGAAAGATATAGTCACCTGCTCAAGGTCATACAACTAAGGGTGGAGGAGTTCAGGAGATGATGTAAATTGAAAACATACTATAAATTATTAAGCTCCTTAGAAATTAGAATTATTATTATACAGAGACTTATATTAGCATCAAAAAAAAAAAAGGAATAACTCTGCTAAGAAAGCCAGTGACGTTAAGTGAAATAGAGAATTTTTTAAAACGAGAACCTATTTAGAACTGTCAAGGGCAGCCGTGTTAACTGTTTTGAAATTTTTCTCAAATTGGTTTAATATTATTTAATTAAATGGCCAAGAGATAAAACAGTAAAACACAGAAAGGGAAGCAACGTAGGCAATAAGAATGGCAGAATACTTTTTAACAATTATAAAAGTTTTCTGCTTCATTATTAATTGTTCTAAGTCTTTTAAGTGGAATAGAAATTATCAGTAAAATTATTTTCCAAGAAATACCCAGGTAACAAGCACAAACGTTTTGTTGTTTTCCTCACAGTTAGATATCAGAGAAATTTAAATCCTTAGCTCCATAAATAAGCAGGTGTCCTTGGTAGCAATAACGACAACCAGTCCTTCTCTTTTAGATTTAGCCACGATCGTGAGCCAAACAAAAGTGCAACACCTTCATTGCCACCTTTGCCATTTCAAACCAAAGAAATGACAAGTCTTTTGGTTAGTGATGATGAAGTATTCCCAATGGTGAGTTGCTGATTATTGGTTATTGCTTTTTCCTTTATAGGGTGATTACTCTTATACTGATACTGATATACTGATGTGTTCATAGTGGTTAAAAAAAAAACAACAACACTGCTCCTTGAATAGGACTCCAAGATGGGTCTTCTGAGTCATTTGGCCATGACTACCTATAGAAGGAAAGGATCCATAATGTTTCATGAAGTATTTCACCTCTAGAACAGGCCAGAATTACTGGTGACTCTTTAAAAAAAAAAAATGCAAGTCACCTCTGCACATTCTAAGACCCCTCAAAGATCTGTATATTTTAAAGAGCTCCAAGTGATTTTTTTTTTTTTTTTTTTTTTTTTCCGGTACGCGGGCCTCTCACTGTTGTGGCCTCTCCCGTTGTGGAGCCTGTGCTCTAGACGCGCAGGCTCAGCGGCCATGGCTCATGGGCCCAGCCGCTCCGCGGCATGTGGGATCTTCCCGGACCGGGGCACGAACCCGTGTCCCCTGCATCGGCAGGCGGACTCTCAACCACTGCGCCACCAGGGAAGCCCTACAAGTAATGTTTTTGTGCCTTTTTTTTTTTTTTTTAAAAACTCTTATTGACTCTGACATACATACAGAAACATGTGCAAATCAGAACTGGACAGCTTGATGAATTATTGAAAAGGGAACACAGCAGTGTAACTACCACCCAAGTAATAAAAAGAGCATTAATTGTACTCCAGAGGCTCCCTTCTGTGCCCTTCCAGTCACTCTGATTCGCTCCCAAGATAACCACTATCTTGACCTTTAACATTATAAATTAGTTGTGGCCATTTGTAAATTTTATATAAATGGTATTACACTATATGTGTTCTTTTATATAGCTTCTTTTGCTCAACATTGTTTCAACATTGTTTGATGAGAGTCATCATCCATATTGTTGGCTGTAGTTTATCCAGTTTTATTTCTCTATAGTATTATATTCTATATAAATACTATATATAATGATACTGTTATATAATGATGCTGATACAATTTATTCTAGTATTGACAGATATTTGAATTATTGCTGTTTGGGCAATTACAAATACAGTTGCTAAAAAGATTCTTGCAAGTGTCCTTTGGTGCACATGTGTACATATTTCCATTGGATCTATATCTAAGAGGGGAATTGCTAGGTTATAGAATAAGCATAAGGTCAGCTTTAGCAGGTACTGTCAAGCTGTTTTCCTAACTAACTGAGTCAGTTCATATCCCTACAAATAGTGTGTGAGTATTCTCCTTTTCTATATTCTTTCTAACAGTTGGTGTTATTGGTCTTAATTTTAGCTTTTATGGTCAGTGTGTAGCAACATCTTATTGTGATTTTAATTCTTGTTTCCTGGTGACTAATGAGGTGAGCACCTTTTCATAAATTTATTGGCTATTTTGATATACTCCTTTGTAAAGTATCTGATTTTCTTGCCTAATTTCCTATTGGATTCTCTTTATTCTTCTTGATTTATAGGAGTTCTTGGTATATTCTAGATATAAGCCCTTTGTTGATTATATGTATTGCAAGTATCTTCTCCCACTCTTGCTTGCCTCTTTCCTTAATGGAATGCTTTGATAACCAGAAGTTCCTAATTTTAATACATTCATATTTATGAATCTTTTCCTTTATGCTTCATATTTTTGGTGTCCTATTTAAAGCTTTTGCCTGTCCCAAAGTTATAAAAAATATTATCCTATGTTATCTTCCGGAAGCTTTGACTCTTTATTTTTTACTTAAGTATACACCTGGAATTAATTTTTTGCACATAGTGCAAGGTTTGACCTCAGTCCCTTTTCCCATGGAAATATTCAGTTGAATTTATACATGTTTTCCAGTTCTGTAGATTCTTTGGATTTTCTATATTCAGAATCAAAATAATGATAAACTTCCTACTTTCAAATCTTCATACCTTTTTTTTTTTTCTTCTTGCCTTATTGTACACTAGGATCTCTAGTAAATGTTCAGTAGTGGGTTTCCGTGGTGGCGCAGTGGTTGAGAGTCCCCCTGCCGATGCAGGGGACACGGGTTCGTGCCCCGGTCCGGGAAGATCCCACATGCCGCGGAGCAGCTGGGCCCGTGAGCCATGGCCGTTGAGCCTGCGCGTCCAGAGCCTGTGCTCCGCAGCAGGAGAGGCCACAACAGTGAGAGGCCCGCATACCACACACACACAAAAAAGTTCAGTAGTAAAAGTGGTATTACCAGCATCTTTCTCTTATTTTCAATTGCAATGGGAAAGCATTCAATATGTCATCATTGTACATAATATTTGCTATATATATTTTGTAGGTTCCTTTTAAAAGATTAAGAAAGTTCCTTTTATTCCTAGGTTGCTAAATTTTTCACGAGTTGATATTGAATTTATCAAATGCTTTTTCCACTGTTATTGAAATGACCATATAATTTCTCCTTTGCTTTGTTAATGTGGTGTTTTTTCTTGACGTTAGATTGTTAACCCAACTTTGAATTCATAGAATAAACCACACTTGATTACTGGTTTTGGTCTGTTCGTATTGGTTTAGAATTTTTGCTTTATGTTCATGAGAGAAATTAGTCTGTAATGTTTCTTTGTTGTCTTTGTCAAGCATTGGTATCAGATTTTGCTGACCTCATAAAACAGGTGGGAAGGGTTTTAAATTTCATATTCCTCTGTTCTTCGATTTCCTTGACTCTCTGTGTTGGTTTCTCTGCATAAGAAAAAGAGCCACCTCTCCCAGCCTTGAGGAAGTGGCCTCATGTAGGTTAATTTCAGTTTTTATTATTTTTCTGTTCTTGGATTTTCATTTGATTTTTCTTTTTAGTTTCCAGTTCTTTGCTGAAATTTTCTACCTTGTGATTTGATTTACTGGACATAATCACAGATTTTAAAAGATATGTAGGTTTTTCACCTCAGAAACTAGTAGTACTCTTAGCAGTTACCTTCGCTTATATTCAAAGTGTATTATGTAATTTTTCAGTGCCTCTCCATGATATACCACTATTGGATACAAATTATAAAAAATAAATAAAATAACAAAAAAGCCCCAGAAAATGTTTAAACTGGTTAGGCATCCCATGAGTACTTTTCTGCTTTTCTGGAATCTGTCACCTTCTTTGGGAGAGATTGGTAGTAAGATTTAAGCTATTGTGGAAGAAGACTTAAATCCATTAACTTTGGATGTTTTAGAGATCTCTAAAGCCCTGAAATGCTCTTTTGTTTCATCTCAACATAAAATACCAAAATTATTTGAGCAGAATAAAATTCCATAACAATAAAGTAAAGTAAATAAACTTCCTCATTTAAGCTAAGAGAACTTAACAAAATTTGATCAACAAAACTTTGATCTTTAAGTACTCCAATAAGCACATACTCCAGTCCAGCAAGAGAAAAAAAAAGGGATAAATTGCTAAATCCTTCATTGTTCTAATATCAGATGATTTTAGGATTTTAGGATGATTTGTCTCTGCTCAGATATCACCTCATCAGAAACACCTGTGCAGCTACCCTACAGTAGCACCTCCCTTGTAGACTCCCTGTCCCCTCATCCTATTTTTTGTTTTTCCATAGCACTTTACCATAAGATATTTTGTTTGTTTGCCTCCCTCTTCTAGAACTTAAGCTCCATTAAAGTAGGATTTTTTTTTCTATTTTTGTTTACTGTTTTAACCCCAACACCTAAAACAGTGCCTGGCACTAGCAGGCACAAAAAGCATTCAAGAGTATCTATCGTATAACTTAACACTGGGTTTCTTTCCACCTCTAAAATTCTACATTATTCCTTTGAGGAGTTCATAACTACAGAGTTATGAACAGGAAACTCAGCTGATAGCCTTATAGGGATGCCCTTGTATGTTATTTGTTGCTTTTCCCTTTCTGCTTTTAGTATTCTCTCTTTATCTTTAATTTTTTTTCATTTTGATTACTTTGTGTCTTAGTATACTCCTCTGTGGCTTAATCCTGTATGGGAGTCTCTGCATTTCCTGGACTTAGGTAACTATTTCCTTTCCCAGGTTAGGGAGGTTTTCAGCTATTACCTCTTCAGATATTTTCTTGGGCACTTTCTCTCTCTTCTCCTTCTGGGACCCCTATAATGTGAATATTAGTGCACCTGATGTTGTCCCAGAGGTCTCTTAAACTGTCCTCATTTCTTTTCCTTCTTTTTTCTGTTCGGCAACAGTGATGTCCACTACTCTGTCTTCCAGCTCACTGATCCATTCTTCTGAATCATTTATTCTATTTTTGATTCCTTCTAGTGTACTTTTCATTTGAATTATTGTATTCTTCTTCTCTGTTTGGCTGTTCTTTATGTTTTCTAACTCTTAGTTAAAAAATTCTAACTTCTTTCTCTGTGCATCCATTCTCCTCCTGAGTTCTTTGATCATCTTTATGATCATTACTCTGAACTCTTTCTCAGGTAGGTTGACTATCTCCATATCACTTAGTTCTTCTAAAGATTTATCTTGTCTGGAACATACTCCTCTACCACCTCATTTTATCTAAGTTGCTATTTGTATTTTTATGTATGTGGTTGGTAAGTTAACGTTTCTCGACCTTGGAGAAGGCATCCTATGCATCCGAGCAGTGCACTCCCCTCTTGTTACCCATGGTATATGCTCTAGGGGTTGCTGTCGCCAACTCACTGGAAGGTAAAGCCAGATCCTGGGGTTAGTGCTGGACTAGTGGCAGGGAGAGCTGGTTGCTAGAGTCTGGCTGCAGGGCCCTGTGATCCCAGAGCTCATTTCAGATCACTGCAGGGGGAGGCAGTTGACTATGGGGTCCGAGGTGTCTGGAAGGTTGCATTGGCCTGCTACTGGGCAGGGCCAGGGCCCGGGCCCAGCTAGTCCCAGGAGGCCTGCATTGCAGGATTGTAGTTTTATCGCTTCTGGTGTCCGTCTGCTCTGTGGTGGGTGAGGCTGAGGTTTGTGCAGGCTTCCTGGCAAGAGGGGCCAGTGCCTGCCCACTGGTAGGTAGAGTTGGGTCTTGGCCCTCTGGTGGGCTGGGCCCTGTCGAGGGGTGTGTCCACAGGCGGCTGTGGGTTCTTTAGTCTGTAGGCAGCCTGTCTGCTGATGGGTAGGGTTGTGTTCCTGCGCACTTAGTTGTTTGGCCTGAAGCATCCCAGCACTGGAGCCTGCAGGCTGTTGGGTGGGGCCTGGTCTTGGCGCTAATGATCCAAGATGTCAGTTGCCAGGAGTGTTCATGCAGTTGAATGTTCCCCGGTATGTCTGACACCAGTGTCTTTGTTCCCAGGGTTAGCCACAGCCACTCCCTACCTCTCCAGGAGACTCTCCAAGGTCAGCAGGTAGATCCGGCCCAGGCTCTTATCAAATTACTGTTTTTGCCCTGGGTCCTGGTGCACGTGAGATTTTGTGTGAGCCCTTTAAGAGTGAAGTCCTTATTTCCCCTAGTCTTGTGGGGCTCCTGCAGGTAAGCTGCTGGCCTTCAAAGCCAAATGCTCTGGGGGCTCCTCTTCCCAGTGCTGGAACCCCGGGCTGGAGAGCCTGACATGGGTCTCAGGACTCTCACACCTGTGGGAGAACCTCTGCAATATAATTATTCTCCCATTTGTGAGTCGCCCACCTGGGAGGGTATGGGATTTGATTATATCGCAAGTCCACTCCTCCTACCCGTCTCGTTGTGGTTCCTTCTTTATGCCTTTCATTGTAGATCTTTCCTGGAAGGTTCCAGTCTTTTTAATCGATGGTTGTTCTGCAGACAGTTAAAATTTTGATGTGCCTGTGAGAGGAGGTGAGCTCTGGGCCTTTCTACTCTGCCATCTTCTTGGCTGGTGTTTTGGGCCCTGTGTCAATCAGTGACTGCCTCTGAGAAGAGGGGGCGAAGAGTAACTTCCCAGGTGAGGCAGGAAGCTCCAGTTTAGCCACAGGCAGAGCTCCAGAGAAGTGGCCAGCTGTGAGCTGTTAGCAGCCAAAACCCACAGCAGCTGGAGGATAGATGCACCAGCCTGGTGAAGGGATCCAGGTAGAGCAGCAGCAGCATCCACTATGGTCCACTTCTTGAACCACTCAGATCCATGTTCTTCTCATGTTGTTCATTCCATTCAGGCATAGCTTCTCCAAGATTCTGGCTGGTCATAATTTCTGGGGAAATTTACAGAGGAGGGTTGGTAGAGCAAACTATAGCCCTTGATGCTGTCTCAAGGACTTAACTGATACTCATCATCTCCTCACCCACTCTAGGTTCCCGCCCCCCTCAACTGGCACTTCTGTTGGTCCAGGTGGCTTGCCTTGTGGGGTGAGCCCCTGGTTCCCGTGCCCTTATCAGGATGTGGTTTGTCATCTACAGTTAAATCTGGGCATGAGAGCACGAAAAGACCACCTCGGTGGATTACCTGAGTTCCAAACATATTCCTCACTGCTTCCATTATGTAGTAGTAGTCTTACCTCTTCATGATGATTAGGGTCAGTTACCGCTGCCAGTGTAATACCTCTTTTTTGTGCCTCTGATCTGTCAGCATGAGGAGCCCAAAGTGACTAGGTACAGCCAAAGCTTTAAGTTTAGGGAGACTCTTACAGTCTTACTTGGCGAGAGGCATTCCTTCTCTGAGACCAAAGACATGTAGACCAACAGAGGCTAAAAGGCAGGGGCAGAAGGAACAAATTCTCCAAGAGGGCCAAAGGGCCAGAGAGTGAAGCCATTCCTACATCCTCCCTTCTGTTACAAACACAGTAGCATATAACAGCCATTGGTTTAAAGTCTATACCATATGCTGAAGAATGGCACCCCATCCTCGCGGGATATGATTTCCAAGCTAATTCCCCAGCTGTGCCTTCAAGAAGCCTATCAGACTAGCATCCTCTGGAGACACTTCATGCCGTATGTGGTAGAACCAGTGGATACCCAGTCATGCCCTCACTGCCACATCCCTCTGCTGTAAAGTAGGTTCGTTTATTATTAATCAGGATCTCATGTCAGTGAATCAGTTACTCTGAGCCCTCGGATAGTGGTGCTGACCGAGGCCCTGCAGGCAGGAAAGGCAAATTACAGGATACACATCAGTTCTGGTAAGGATAACACATTGCCCTTTCCAAAGTATAAGGGACCTGATGTAATCTAATTGCCACCTAGAGGCTGGTTGATGTCCTTGAGGGACGGTGCCATATCAGAAGCTCAGCTTTGGCCTCTATTGCAAGCAGATCAGCCATTCAACAGGAACAGTAGCTAGATGAACCTGGGTAAAAGGGAGATGGTGCTGTTCGGCCCATGCATAATTTCCACTGGAGTGGCCAAGGACAGAAGCTAGATCAAGTCATCCTGTCTACTTCTTAGATGCTCTGTCTCAAACGGGGCACACTAGCATGACAGGAACTGTTCTGCAAATAGTATACAGTTTTCTGCAGCAGATGGCATGGCCTTGCTGCAGAATCTCAAGGGTTTGTAACACAGCTCCCCCCTGAACCTTGCCAAAGGCTCCACAGAGCACTTTTCTCTACGAGAAATTCTTCTAGTATGAGAGCTGCTAAGTCATTTCACCCAACTAGCAGTACTGCTTTCCCCCCCATTCCCAACTTACTGCAAAGCCCTTTCTTGTTCTGGGCCGTGCTCAAAAACAAACAAACAAAACTGCCTCTGTGTCCATGTAATAAATGAGTCAGATTATTCCTCCCAAGAGTGTAACATGCTGCCTTCAAAACCTGAAGAGACCTACCAAGCTTTATGCTTCTTTCATAGTGATAAGAAATGCAAGGTGCATTAATCTGTGCTTAAAAGGAGGTGTCCTGACATGTTCCACATCACCAGACACCTACAAACAGTGTCAAGCCTTGAATTGCTTCTGGGGTTTACCTTTCACTTTCTGGAGTACCTGTGTCTTTCCAAGCCTTCAACATGCTTGCCAATTCTTGCTCATCAGGGCTTAGCATGATGTTCATGTTACTGTATCATATCCTATAGTCTGCAGTCCGTGGAACGTCCAGGTTGTCCAGGCTCCTTGAGAGCGTATTATGACAGCATCGTTAACATAAAACATAATCGAGAACATGGATGTGTACTCCTGTCTATCCCATGAGAATGCTAACTGCTTCTGATCTTCCTCCTTACTGAGTATTAAAAAGAATGCATTTGCCAGATCAACAGCAGCATACCATGCCCCCAAGACTGTGACATTCTACTTCAGTAAAGATGTGATACCTGGCACGGCAGCTACAGTTGGGGCTACTACTTGGATAAGCTGGCAGTACTCCACTGTCATCTGCCACAATCCCTACACCTCTGGCAGAGGCCAGAGTTGTGAACTACATCCCCCTATAACAGAGTTCACCTGCATACGGACCGCTGACTCTCCATATACTTTATAAAAATCCCATTATTCCCATAAAACAGAAGTTGAAGAAGAGTCTGGGGGGTGCCACAGAACTAAAAAAAGTACAGATTTCCCCAACTTATTTTTTTTAATTAACTGAACAAATTATTTTGAATGAAACACTGTACAATTATGGTATCATTGCCCTTTATCCCTCAGCCACACATTGTATGTGTGTGCTTGTGTGTGTGTAAATAAGCACTACACAGGTCACAGTTAACTGAGCACTTCCATACCACATGAAGGGTGGAAGCAGGCACTCATCACTGAAGTGTTCTCAACTGCAGTTGGACAAACAAGATAGCCCCAGCATTACGCAGCCACCTCCACTATACATCATGCTTTTATCCCACCTCACCTGGCCACCTCCATGTAGCAGCGAGTCCCCTTGAAGCCCAGCCTTAAATTTCTTTCCTCCATAAGCTTTCTTTGCCCGACTCGACTATACTCTTCACTTGCTGTTTTCGTTCCTTAAGGGTTTCATTAGCAGCAACTGTATTACACTGGTGTAGAGAGTTCAGCTTAAGATACATTATTTCATTAAGAGTTGCACTGTTGGGCTTCTCTGGTGGCGCAGTGGTCGAGAATCCGCCTGCCGATGCAGGGGTCACGGGTTCGTGCCCCGGTCCGGGAAGATCCCACATGCTGCGGAGCTGCTGGGCCCGTGAGCCATGGCCGCTGAGCCTGCGCGTCCGGAGCCTGTGCTCCGCAACGGGAGAGGCCACAACAGTGAGAGGCCCGCGTACCAACAAAAAAAAAAAAAAGAGTTGCAGTGTTGCAGTGTTTTCTCAGGGGTGAAGCATACCAAGAAATATGAAGACTTTTTGTAAAAGGCCTTGTGTTCCTCATCTAACTTTTCTTTTTCTTTTTTTAGTCGCCCCCAGATATAGCCTTCCCAGCTTCTTTGGCTGCACAGCGTTTCCTTCTGGAGGAGGAGAAGCGAGCAAAAGAACTTGAAAAACTTCTGAATACACATATTGATGAACTGCAAAGACACACAGGATTTACTCTTAATAAATACACCAAGCTAAAACAAAACAGACACATATGAGCTTTTAAACTTTTTTATTTGCTTCGCCCACCCCAAGGAAAAAAGCTCTGGCAAAATATTTACAAAGCTGATTAATGAAACTGAGAAATTTTGTTCTGTTTTCCTGAGTAAATCATTTCTGTAAGGCAGCTAGAAAATAGTATTTTGTTCAATAAAACTTTGTATTTCTGCATTAACAAATTGTTCAGTTACAGTTACTCTAAAATAAACATGACTTCTCCAAAAGAGATTTTTTTCTCCAGTCTAAGGAATAGTTTGGAATTAAATATGCAGTTTTTTCCCACCTGAATCATGTATACTGAAACCCATTTCCTCTGTAACAACGCATGATGAGGGAAAGGGACGCACTGTATTCTAAATACAAACATCAAGTGCAGCTCTGTTGTACTAGGTTTGAAAACTCAACGATTTTTTTAAATGAATAGCTATGTAAGCATCCTAAAATTTCTTTTAGGAAAAAAAGATACAGCTTACTGTTTCTGCTTTCATCTTTGTAATGTCTCTCTGTTTTAACACAAAAGACCTGGAATGTGCTGTTTGCACACTTAAAACATATGTGCCAAATATTAATGCTTTCCTGTTAGTACTAATTATTACTTCATGGACATAAGATAAAGAAACTATAAAGCATTGCTGTCATTACCTTCTCCTTTGTCATACCTCTGTTTTAAATACAATTAAAGAATGAGAAATTCTTTGGACTTAAAACATAAATGCCAAGTCTGTAAAGAATAGTAATAGCATGGTGGTGAACAATGAAACTCAAGTTCCAGATATACAAGCATGATAATCCATTTTTCTTTCTTTAAAAATGATACTTGGGCTTCCCTGGTGGCGCAGTGGTTGAGAATCCGCCTGCCGATGCAGGGGACGCGGGTTCGTGCCCCGGTCCGGGAAGATCCCACATGCCGCGGAGCGGCTGGGCCCGTGAGCCATGGCCGCTGAGCCTGCGCGTCCGGAGCCTGTGCTCCGCAACGGGAGAGGCCACAACAGTGAGAGGCCCGCGTACCACACAAAAAAAAAAAAAAAAAAAAAAAAAAAAATGACACTTATATAAAGATTACGAAAAATCCCCATGTCATTACTCCAGGTTAAGTCCTACAGTTTTTATAGTTTTCTTTTTCTCTTTGAAGAAACTAAATCTCCACATACGGAAAGATAAGTCACGATGTCCTTCGACAAGTGTCATTGCCATGGGAAATGCAGAGCCCTGTTCACTTCAGGTGAAACAACCACGTGGGTTTGTAGAGCTCTTGATATTTGCAAAAAGCCTTCAGAGAGCATTATTCATTTCAGCCCAAAACAAGCCTGTGCAGTCGGCAAGGCTAGTATCCTTGTTCCTGGGAATCAAGCTGTTAAGAACTTACTAGAATCACGGTGAGCAAGAGTCAGAAACGCCAGCTTCTGATTCCCAGCTCTGGCTCTTACCACTTCCCAGCATTATGTCTTGTAAGCAAGCAGGTGGTGAGCAGTGCTCTATCCACAGAAGCCATGTTTCATGGCAAAACATCAGAGGGTACAAAGACCCACATGAGGAAAATAACCCAAGTTACCATACCTTTAATTAGAAATTTAGTAATTTCTAGCCTGGACACAAAGAAAATAGAATACTTTTCAGTGTTATCTTTAGAAGATGGGAAGAAAAAGTATGTTTAGGTAAAGGACAGTCCATAAACAAATTCTAAAACCTTTATATCACTAATGCAAATGCAAACAATGCAAAAATTTAAAGGTATGTATCTTTAAAATACGCTACGTCTGCATGCATATATATGCATGCTGAATCGAAGACTCTAGACTACAATGATCTTAAAACTTAACAAAGTCAAGAGAGCGTGAACCTGGAATATGTCCAGGACTCACAGTGCATTTGCCCATCCAGATTATTATGTCATGTCCACAAGCAAACTTCTTTTAAATCACTAGTTTGGCATTCCTCTTCATACCCACTTTCTTAAAACAGTGTTTTTCAATAGTTTTTGCTTAACAGCAGGATTCAATGTTTGAAAGGAATCATATGCTGAAGCCCAACATATATACAGTCAAGATAAAAAGCAAGCAGCTCTGGTGGAACGTTGAAAGGAGAGGAGTGAGGCCTACCTGCTGCTCCTCCCTTCCCGCCCCTCCCCTCCCCTCCCCTCCCCTCCCCTCCCCTCTCCCCTCCCTTCCCCTCCCCTCCCCTCCCCTCCCCTCCCCAGACCCAGGGAGGGGAGTGGAGGGAGCAGTTGCCCATGTGTTGCTGTGGGAGGGATCAAAGGAGAGGCAGCTGTGCTGTTACTACCTCAGGACAGAATATAGTTTCCTACAGAAACCATGCCATGAAGAGTGGTTATAACCCCCTTCATACTACAAAAGTCAGTTTAGCCCATGATTGAGCTAAAACACAATGAAAGGAGTAGAAGCAGAGCCGCAGGAGAAAGACCAAGCAGGTCATCTAACGCTGGGAGTCAACTCAAAGAGGAGATGGGACTTGAGTTAACTTTTGCCTTGTAATGGCCGAAATATATGCTTCTTGATTATCCAGGAGCAAACTGGTTTGAGAATCAACCGAATTTGAGGGAGGGAAGGCTGCTGGAAAAACACAGATAACCCCCAAATGTCAGTTAAAACAAAATGATGGACAGCTCTGGATTATCTGTCAACAGCACCGCTCTGGCTAAGTGGGACGCAGTCTCCCCAGGACCATGATTCTGAGATAGTGCCCTCCCCTCTGGGAGAGCAATCAGCTCAGCAGCTTGGGCTGCCTAAATAGAGGCCTGCCCTGCAGTGGGTTTGTCTAGATCCGTGCCATGCCTCAACCATGGTTAACCTGACCCAAGCGATCCGTAATCATGGTTTTAACAGTGCTGTGCTGTTATCCCCTCCCCATCCCGTTATCTCACTTAATGTACATTTCCTCTTTACACATGCACCTCCAGTCTCTCCAGCTGGCCTGAAAGCTCCTAGAAAAGAGGAGTATTAGGCTTCTTTGCCTCCTCTGTGCACCTAGCACAGGAGGTATTGGATAAGTAGCAGTCAGTGGGTGGATTGAATCCAAACATGGGGAATGCCTGTAGCAAAGGCAAAAAGTTTGAGGCAGTGTAGATACAAGACAAACTACTAGCCATATCAAATTGTCAGCTGCAGAAAGGAGCACAGAACTGTGAATTTGTCTGAATGCTGGTGGGTGTGGGGGGAGATTTTCACTTCATACGTGACCTAATGGAGGACCATCTGAGCATCTACACGCTCCTTTTATGTTTTAACTAATGTCTAATAGGAATCTAATATAGAACAGCAGCCATGGTGCTTAACAGTTAGAGCAAATGAAACCATTAGAATCCCAAGAATGCAGAAGTTAGTGTGAGAGGGATTTGGGCCCAAGGACTTATGCCCAACTAGCAACTGAAACTCTGTCCTACCTTCCCAACCCCATAGCCTAGAGCATCACCAAGAGCTAAACCCTAAGGGATAAAGCATTCCAAACTGATGAAAGGCTCTTTCCTGTTACAGAGAGAATACACTCACTGTGCCCAGGGATGACGATGAATGGGCAATGGGCCTGTGAGTCCTGGCTGAGGGAAGAGCCTGGGGAAAAATTTTCATGACCGCCAGGGACTCCCAAGGCAGGCATGAGGCAAAAACATTGGCACAAGTCACAGAAGCCAACCGGGCAGTGTTCAGAGGCTACCTGCCACACAGCACCGTCCTCCAACATGGGTCAAGAGGGGTCACGGTAACTCATGCAGCTCAATAACAAACAAACAACCCAATCAAACAATGGGCAGAAGACCTAAATAGACATTTCTCCAAAGAAGACATAAAGATGGCCAAGAGGCACATGAAAAGATGCTCAGTATGGCTAATTATTAAAGAAATGCAAATCAAAACCTCAATGAGGTATCACCTCACACCAGTCAGAATGGCCACCATTAAAAAGTCTACAAATAATAAATGCCGGAGAAGGTGTGGCAAAAAGGGAATCCTCCTACACTGTTGGTGGGAATGTAAAGTGGTGAAGCCACTATGGAGGACAGTATGGAGGTTCCTTAAAAAACTAAAGATAGAGTTACCATATGACCTAGCAATCCCACTTCTGGGCATATATCCAGAAAAGACAAAAACTCTAATTCAAAAAGATACATGCACCCCAATGTTCATAGCAGCACTATGTACAATAGCCAAGACCTGGAAGCAACTTAAATGTTCATCAACAGATGAATAGATAAAGAAGATGTGTTAGATATATACAAAAGAATATTACTCAGCCATAAAATAAATGAAATAATGCCATCTGCAGCAACATGGATGGATCAAGAGATTATCATACTAAGTGAAGTAAGTCAGAGGAAGACAAATATATGATCACTTCTATGTGGAATCTTAAAAAAATGATAAAAATGAACTTATTTACAAAACAGAAAGACTCACAGTCATGGAAAACAAACTTATGCTTACCACAGGGGAAGGCAGGGGACGGAAAAATTAGGAGTTTGGGATTAACAGATACACACCACTATATATAACATAGATAAACAACAAGGACCTACTGTATAGCACAGGGAACTATACTCAAAATCTTGTAATAACCTATAATAGAAAAGAATCTGAAAAACACATATATATGTTTATATATGTGTGTATGTGTGTGTATATATATAAAACTGAATCACTATGCTATACACCAGAAACATTGTAAATCAACTATACTTCATTAAAACAATTTTTTGACACCTCAAAGAAGAGCAGTCACAGTCTTGTGACAAGGAGAAACATGAGTCAGAGTCAGCCAGGTAATTATTGTTATGGTGACCAGCAATTTCATTGCACAGCAGAACTTCCAGGTAATCTAGAACAGCAAGGCTTCAAACAGCAAAGGCTTCAGGAGGGTCAAGCATAGCACAAAGGAGATGCTCAAAGCCACCTAGCCAGACCCATGACCAGACTAGAAATTCTTAGGTCTTAACGGTTCCCGACACATTTGGACAGGTTAGATCTGTTAGAGGCCAGGTATTCTCCATGCCTCGACCCCAGGACCATAACAAAGCTTCCATTTCCTTTTCTATAGAACAGGCACAATACTACTACCTATGTCAGAGAGTTGTTGTGAGATTAAAGAAGGCAATGCACATGAAATGGTTAGCATAGAGTCTGGAACAGTGAGTACTCAGTAAATGCTAGCTGTGAGCACGTGCCATCCTTGCGCTCTTGAGGCATTAGGTCTGAGCTCAGAAGATAAAATACATCTTCAAAGAATAAGACTATCATTTATTGAGGACCATGTGCCAGCCACTATAATATAAACTCATTTAATCGTTAGCAGTTCTATTAATAATTTACAAACCATAAAATTCAGCCATTTCAAGGGTATAATTCAATGATTTTTACTAAATTTACAAAGTTTTGCAACCATTGCCACAACCCAATTTTACCACATTTCCATCATTCCCTAAAGGTCCCTAGTGCCCATTTGCCATCACTCTTCCTTCCCATGTCCAACCCCGGGAAGCTGCTGAACTACTTTGTCTTTATGATTTACCTGGACATTTTGTATAAATGGATTCATATACTGTGTGGGTTTTTGCATCTGGCTTCTTTCATTTGGTATGTTTTTGTGGTTCATACTGTAGCATGTATTGATATTTTGTTGTTTTTATTGTTGTTGTTGAAGTGTTCTGTTGTATCAATAAACCACATTTTCTTTATCCATTTCACTAGTTCATTGACATTTGAGTTTTTTCCATTGAGGCTATTATGAATAAAGCTATTATGAACATTTACATACAAGTCTGTGTATGGACATGTTTTTGTTTCTATTTAGTACATTCCTATGAGTAGAATTTGAGTCACATGGTAAATTTATGTTTAACTTTTCAAAGAAACTGTCAAACTATTTTTCTAAGTAGCTACACCATTTTACATTCCTACCAGCAAGGCCTAAGAGTTCCAATTTCTCCATATCCTCTCCCATACCTGGTACTACTTTTTTGGTGAGTCATTTCAGTGTGTGTGAGTGGTATTTCATGCTAGTTTTAACTTGCATTTCCCTAATGACTAATCATGTGAGCATCTTTTGTGTGCTTATTAAGCATTCATATATCTTTTTTGGTGAAATGTCTATTCAAATCTTTTGCCCATTTTATAATTATTTCTTCTTTTATTGAGCTATAAGAATTCTTTATATATTTTGGATATAAATGCTTTATCAGATATATGATTTGCATATATTCTCTCCCAGTCTGTGGCTTCTCTTTTCATTTTCTTAATGGTGTCTTTTTTTTTTGCAGTACACGGGACTCTCACTGCCGTGGCCTCTCCCGCTGCAGAGCACAGGCTCCGGACGCACAGGCTCAGCGGCCATGGCTCACGGGCCCAGCCGCTCAGCGACATGTGGGATCCTCCCGGACCGGGGCACGAACCCGTGTCCCCTGCATCAGCAGGTGGACTCTCAACCACTGCGCCACCAGGGAAGCCCAATGGTGTCTTTTGAAGCACATAAAGTTTTTAATTTTGATGTAGTACAATTCATCAATTTTCTCTTTTATGGACTGTGATTTGGGCATCATAGCTAAGAAATATTTGCTTGACTCAACATCACAAATATTTTCTCCTACATTTTCTTCTAAAAGTTTTACAGTTTCAGGTTTTACATCAGGTTAATGATCCACTCTTAGGTAACATTTTTGTATAGTGTAAGGGTCTAGATTCATCCTTTTACATGCAGATGGATACCCCGTTGTCCCAGAACCATTTGTTGAAGACTATTCTTTACCCCATTGAATTATCTTGGTACTTTTTGCTGAAAAATCAACTGACGATAAATATAAGGCTTTATTTCTAGACTCAGTTCTTTTCCATTGATCTATATGTTTATCCTTATGCCACTACCACAGTGTTTTTTTTAAACTTGAATTTTACTTTTTTATACAGCAGGTTCTTAATAGTTATGTATTTTATACATATTACTGTATATATGTCAATCTCCATCTCCCAATTCATCACAACAACACCAGCCTCCCGCCGCCACTTTCCCCCTTGGTATCTATACGTTTCTTCTCTACATCTGTATCTCTATTTCTGCCCTGCAAACCCGTTCATCTGTACCATTTTTCTAGGTTCCACAAATATGCGTTAATATACGATATTTGTTTTTCTCTTTCTGACATACTTCACACTGTATGACAGTCTGTAGATCCATTAACATCTCTACAAATGACCCAATTTCATTCCTTTTTATGGCTGAGTAATATTCCATTGTATATATGTAGCACATCTTCTTTATCCACTTGTATGTCAATGGGCATTTAGGTTGCTTCCATGACCTGGCTATTGTAAATAGTGCTGCAATGAACATTGGGGTGCATGTGTCTTTTTGAATTATGGTTTTCTCTGGGTATACCCAGTAGTGGGATTGCTGGGTCATATAGTAATTCCATTTTTAGTTTTTTAAGGAGCCTCCATACTATTCTCCATAGTGGCTGTATCAATTTACCTTCCCACCAATAGTGCAAGAGGGTTCCCTTTTCTCCACACCTTCTCCAGCATTTGTTGGTTGTAGATTTTCTGATGATGCCTATTCTAACTGGTGTGAGGTGATAACTCATTGTAGCTTTGATTTGCATTTCTCTAATAATTAGTGATGTTGAGCAGCTTTTCATGTGCTTCTTGGCCATTTGTATGTCTTCTTTGGAGAAATGTCTATTTAGGTCTTCTGCACATTTTTGGATTGGGTTTTTTTTTTTTTAATATCGAGCTGCATGAGCTGTTTATATATTTTGGAGATTACTCCTTTGTCCATTGATTCATTTGCCAATATTTTCTCCCATTCTGAGGGTTGTCTTTTCATCTTGTTTATAGTTTCCTTTGCTGTGCAAAAGCTTTTAAGTTTCATTAGGTCCCATTTGTTTATTTTTGTTTGTATTTCCATTACTCTAGGAGGTGGATCAAAACAGATCTTGCTGTGATTTATGTCATAGAGTGTCCTTCCTATGTTTTCCTCTAAGAGTTTTATAGACCTACATTTAGGTCTCTAATCCATTTAGAGTTTATTTTTGTGTACAGTGTTAGGGAGTGTTCTAATTTCATTCTTTTACATGTAGCTGTCCAGTTTTCCCAGCACCACTTATTGAAGAGACTGTCTTTTCTCCATTGTATGTCCTTGCCTCCTTTGTCATAGATTAGTTGACCATAGGTGCGTGGGTTTATCTCTGGGCTTTCTATCCTGTTCCATTGATCTATATTTCTGTTTTTGTGCCAGTACCACACTATCTTGGTTACTGTAGCTTTATAGTATAGTCTGGAGTCATGGAGACTGATTCCTCCAGCTCCATTTTTTCCCCTCAAGACCGCTTGAGGCTATTCGGGGTCTTTTGTGTCTCCATACAAATTTTAAGATTTTTTTGTTCTAATTCTGTAAAAAATGCCATTGGTAATTTGATAGGGGTTGCATCAAATCTGTAGATTGCTTTGGGTAGTATAGTCATTTTCACAATGTTGATTCTTCCAAACCAAGAACATGGTATATCTCTCCATTTGTTTGTATTGTCTTTAATTTCTTTCATCAGTGTCTTATACTTTTCTGCATACAGGTCTTTGGATCCCTAGGTAGGTTTATTCCTAGGTATTTTATTCTTTTTGCTGCAATGGTAAATGGGAGTGTTTTCTTAATTCCTCTCTCAGATTTTTCATCATTAGTGTATAGGAACGCAGAGATTTCTGTGCATTAATTTTGTATCCTGCAACTTCACCAAATTCATTGATTAGCTCTAGTAGTTTTCTGGTGGCATCTTTAGGATTCTCTATGTATAGTATCATGTCATCTGCAAACAGTGCCAGTTTTACTTCTTCTTTTCCAGTTTGGATTGCTTTTATTTCTTTTTCTTCTCTGATTGCTGTGGCTAGGACTTTCTAAATTATGTTGAATAATAGTGGCAAGAGTGGATATCCTTGTCTTGTTCCTGATCTTGGAGGAAATGCTTTCAGTTTTTCACCATTGAGAATGATGTTTGCTGTGGGTTTGTCGTAAATGGCCTTTATTATGTTGAGGTAGGTTCCCTTTATGCCCACTTTCTGGAGAGTTTTTATCATAAATCGGTGTTAAATTTTGTCAAAAGCTTTTTCTGAATCTATTGAGATGATCATATGGTTTTTATTCTTCAATTTGTTAGTATGGTGTATCACATTGATTGATTTGCATATATTGAAGAATCCTTGCATCCGTGGGATATATCCCACTTGGTCATGGTGTATGATCCTTTTAATGTGTTGTTGGATTCTGTTTGTTGGTATTTTGTTGAGGATTTTTGCATCTATAGTCATCAGTGATATTGGTCTGTAATTTTTTTTGCAGTATCTTCATCTGGTTTTGGTATCAGGCCTTATAGAATGGCCTCATAGAATGAGTTTGGGAGTGTTCCTTCCTCAGCAATTTTCTGGAAGAGTTTGAGAAGGATGGGTGTTAGCTCTTCTCTAAATGTTTGATAGAATTCATCTGTGAAGCCATCTGGTCCTGGACTTTTGTTTGTTGGAAGATTTTTAATCACAGTTTCAATTTCATTACTTGTGATTGGTCTGTTCATATTTTCTACTTCTTCCTGGTTCAGGCTTGGAAGGTTATACCTTTCTAAGAATTTGTCCATTTCTTCCAGATTGTCCATTTTAGTGGCACACAGTTGCTTATAGTAGTCTCCTAGGATGCTTTGTATCTCTGTGGTCTCTGTTGTAACTTCTCCTTTTTCATTTCTAATTTTATTGATTTGAGTCCTCTCCCTCTTTTTCTTGATGAGTCTGGCTAAAGGTTTATCAATTTTGTTTATCTTCTCAAAGAACCAGCTTTTAGTTTTATTGATCTTTGCTATTGTTTTGTTTCTATTTCTGTTTTTATTTCTGCTCTGATTTTTATGATTTCTTTTCTTCTACTAGCTTTGTGTTTTGTTTGTTCTTCTTTCTCTAGTTCCTTTAGGTGTAAGGTTAGATTGTTTTCTAGAGATTTTTCTTGTTTCTTGAGGTAGGCTCGTATTGCTATAAACTTCCCTCTTACAACTGCTTTTGCTACATCCCATAGGTTTTTGATCATCGTGTTTTCGTTGTAATTTGTCTCTGGGTATTTTTTGATTTCCTCTTTGATTTCTTCAGTGATTTCTTGGTTATTTAGTAACGTATTGTTTAGCCTCCATGTGTTTGAGTTTTTTTCCCTGTAATTGATTTCTCATCTCATAGCGTTGTGGTCAGGAAAGATGCTCGATATGATTTCAATTTTCTTAAATTTATGGAGGCTTGATTTGTGACCCAAGATGTGATCTATTCTGGAGAATGTTCCGTGTGCACTTGAGAAGAAAGTGTAATCTGCTGTTTTGGGATGGAATGTCCTATAAATATCAATTAAATCTGTCTGGTCTATTGTGTCATTTAAAGCTTGTGTTTCCTTATTAATTTTCTATTTGGTTGATCTATCCATTGGTGTAAGTGAGGTGTTAAACTCCCCCACTATTATTGTGTTACTGTCAATTTCCTCTTTTATAGCTGTTGGCAGTTACCTTATACATTGAGGTGCTCCTATGTTGGGAGCATATATATTTGTAATTGTTATATCTTCTTCTTGGATTGATCCCTTGATCATTATGTACTGTCCTTCCTTGTCACTTGTAACATTCATTATTTTAAAGTCTATTTTAGCTGATATGAGCATTGATACTCCAGCTTTCTTTTGATCTCCATTCATGGAATATGTTTTTCCATCCCCTCACTTTCAGTCTTTATGTGTCCCTAGGACTGAAGTGGGTCTCTTGTAGACAGCATATGTATGGGTCTTGTTTATGTATCCATTCAGCGAGCCTGTGTCTTTTGGTTGGAGCATTTAATCCATTCACGTTTAAGTATTATCAATATGTATAGTGCTATTATCAGTTTCTTAATTGTTTTGAGTTTGTTTTTGTATGTCTTTTTCTTCTCTTGTGTTTCCCACTTAGAGAAGTTCCTTTAGCATTTGTTGTATAGCTGGCTTGGTGGTGCTGAATTCTCTTAGCTTTTGCTTGTCTGTAAAGCTTTTGATTCTCCATCGAATCTGAATGAGATATTTGCCGGGTAGTGTAATCTGTTGTAGGTTCTTCCCTTTCATCACTATAAATATATCATGCCACTCCCTTCTGGCTTGCAGAGTTTCTGCTGAGAAATCGCTATTAACTTTATGGGAGTTCCCTTTTATGTTATTTGCCATTTTTCCCTTGTTGCTTTCAGTAATTTTTCTTTGTCTTTAATTTTTGTCAATTTGATTACTATGTGTCTTGGCATGTTTTTCCTTGGGTTTATCCTGCCTGGGACTCTCTGCGCTTCCTGGACTTGGGTGGCTATTTCCTGTCCCATGTTAGGGAAGTTTTCAACTATAATATCTTCAAATATTTTCTTGGGTCCTTTCTCTCTCTCTTCTCCTTCTGGGACCCCTATACTGCAAATGTTGTTGTGTTTAATGTTGTCCCAGAAAAATGGCAGAAGGTAGTGGAAGAAAAGGATGAATACGTTGTTCAATAAAGTTCTCGGTGAAAATGAAAAATATGTCTTTTATTTTTACTTAAAAACTGAAGGCACTTTTAGCCAGCCGAAATATAATTGATTTCTGTACATTGGTCTTGTCATCTGTGACTTTGCTGAGCTCACTTATTCTGGGGGGTGGGGGTGGGGTGTGATGAATTGGTGGATTGGGATTGACATGTATACACTAATAGGTATAAAGTAGATAACTAATAAGAACCTGCTGTATAAAGAAATGAAATAAAATTCCAATATTCAAACAAAAAGACTGTGATAGTGGCATAAGGATAAACATATAGATCAATGGAAAAGAATTAAGAGTCTAGAAATAAAGCCGTATATTTATGGTCAGTTGATTTTTCAGCAAAAAGTACCAAGATAATTCAATAGAGTAAAGAATACTCTTCAACAAATGGTTGTGGGACAATGGGGTATCCATCTGCATGTAAAAGGATGAATCTAGACCCTTACACTATACAAAAATGTTAACTATGAGTGGATCATAAACCTTTTGTAAAACCTGAAACTGTAAAACTTTTAGAAGAAAATGTAGGAGAAAATATTTGTGACATTGAGTCAAGCAAATATTTCTTAGCTATGATGCCAAAAGCACAATCCATAAAAGAGAAAATTTTCTACATAAGGATCATATTGTCTTTAAATAAAGACAGCTTTTACTTCTTCCTCTCCATTCTGAGTAAACTGTCTTTTTTTTTTCTTTCTTACCTGATTGCACTAGCTGGAAACTCCAGTACAATGTCAAATTGAAGTAGTGAAAGCAACCATGTTTTCCTGTACCTGATCTTATGGAAAATGTTTCAGTCTTTCACCATTAAGCATGATGTTAGCTGTAGGTTTTTTTGTATATGCTTTTTATCAAGTTAAGGAAGTTCCCATCTATTCCTAATTTGTTGAAAGCTTTTATGATTGGCTGTTAGATTTTGTCAAATGCTTTTCTGCATCTATTGAGGTGATCATGTGGTTTTTGTTCTTTATAAGTATAGTATATTATATAAACTTATTTTTAGGATGAACCAATCTTGCATTCTTGGGACAAATCCTCCTTAATCATAATGTATAATCCTTTCTTACATGCTGTTGGATTTGGTTTACTAACATTTTGTTGAGGATTTTGTGTCTATATTCATAAGCAATAATGGTTTGTAGTTTTCTTGTCATGTCTTATCTGGCTTTGGTATCAGGGCAATTTTTATTTTATTTTATCTTTTTAATTTAAAAAAATTAACTTATTTACTTATTTTTGGCAGTGTTGGGTCTTCCTTGCTGCATGCGGGCTTTCTTCAGTTGCATCAAGCGGGGGCTACTCTTTGTTGCAGCGTGCAGGCTTCTCATTGCGGTGGCTTCTCTTGTTGTGGATCATGGGCTCTAGGCACACAGGCTTCAGTGGTTGTGGCACACGGGCTCTGTAGTTGTGGCATGCGGGCTCTAGAGCGCAGGCTCAGGAGTTGTGGCACATGGGCTTAGTTGCTCTGCCGCATGTGGGATCTTCCTGGACCAGGGCTTGAACCCGTGTCCCTTGCATTAGCTGGTGGATTCTTAACCACTGCACCACCAGGGGAGCCCCAATTTTTATATCATGGAACAAACTGGGAAGTTTCCCTTACTCCTCTATTTTCTGGAAGAGTTTGTAAAGGACTAGCATTATTTCTTCAAATATCTGATGGAGTTTGCTAGTGAAGCTATCTGGGCCTGGGTTTTTCTTTGTGGGAAAATTTTAGTTATTAATTCAATTTTTCTCCTTGTTATAGATCCATTCAGGTTTTCTATTTCTTCTTGAGTCAATTTCGATGATTGGTGACTTTTACATTAAATGTAATCTTTATAATAATCCCTCAAAATAAGAATTAGGCCCATTTTATTTTGAGACTTAAAAGATTGAGTGATTTATCTCAAGGTCAGATATCTGGAAAATGTCCAGTCAGTGGGACTGCAAAGTCCATGATGCTTCTACCAGGTCACACTACCTCTAAACAGACATAGGGCTTTTTAAGGTGACCCCCAACCCCCAGAGTCACCACTAAAAACAACCCTTTTTTGTGGATGCCTTAATCTATCCATGTTTGGGGGTTTATTTATTTATTTATTTATTTTTTGCAGTACAAGGGCCTCTCACTGTTGTGGCCTCTCCCGTTGCGGAGCACAGGCTCCGGACGCGCAGGCTCAGCAGCCATGGCTCACAGGCCCAGCTGCTCCATGGCATGTGCCATCTTCCCGGACCGGGGCACGAACCCGTGTCCCCTGCATCAGCAGGCGGACTCTCAACCACTGCGCCACCAGGGAAGGGAAGCCCTGGGGTTTTTTTAAATCAAAGACTTGTGACTCCCTGCAGTACGAGTTGCTGACAGCAGGGATGCTACCCACAGCCCAGGGTTCTCCCTTCTTTAAAGCCCCATCGAGAATCACTGCCTTAGGAATCCCACCCAGCATGATACAGATAAACCCTTTTGGGAAGGCACCCAATGGCAGAGGCTGCACTTAACAGTTTAAACTGACTCCCCTGCCTGCCAAGGAGGGGAAAAACAAAATATACCCAAGGACATAAGTGGTTAGACTGAACCACACTTGTTTTGACAATGACAGTTGACAACTGATAATCAAGACCACTTCTAGATTAAGAGAAGCCTGATGTATGACTTCCTAAATTTTGTTTACTCAAACAGAAATGATACAGTTGCTCCCTTAACAGGAAGAACCATCAGCGATAAAATTTATTTGGCTCTGTGTGCTTCACATAAAATAAATAACTAGGCTTCTCACTTATCGGGTCAACATGTCTTTTATCAGGTATGGTGAACCGCCTAAAAGATTATTATATAAGATGAGGCCAAAGGGCCCATACTAAGTAGATGCTATGCTGTACTTGAGGTGCACATAACAGATCTATATCAGAAAATTTTATACATTGAAGTGACAAAACAGAAAAGAACTGAGCTAGCATTCTTCCCATTTTGGTGTGATTTCTTTTTTGTTTGTTTGTTTCTGAAAACAAGAACAGCTTTGAAATTCCTCATTTTCATCAGCTTGAGGAAAATCTTCCAAAAGTCAGTACTGTTTCAGTTCAAACCATTTCCAATCCCAAACATATCTCTCAGCTGAGATAAATTATTTGATGAGTCACTCCTAAATGACTTTGATGGATAAAATTATGAGTAACCAAATTAAAACAGCTCTTTGGCTTCATTTGCTGCATAAAAAGTTTAGCTTATAACCAAAGGTTTTTATATTAACAAGAGTTGCACCCAATAATTTTGGGAGAGTAAATATATACATATACATGTATATGTATGTATACACACATGTGTGTATATGTACATAGACATGTATATATATGTAAGCAACGTATACACATACATACTTACATATATACACACAATGTTCTGAAAATAATCATCAATAAAATAATAAATAAAGAGAGGGAGGAAACTTTTGAAGTTGATAGATAAGTTAATGGCATAGATGATTTCACAGATGTATATTTATCTCTAAACTCATCAAGTTGTACACATTAAATATGTACAACTTTTAAATATGTCAATTATATCTCAATACAGTAGTTTACAAAAACAAGCATGAATCAAGAACAGTCTCAGTGGGACTTCCCTGGTGGCGCAGTGGTTAAGAATCTGCCTGCCAATGCAGGGGACATGGGTTTGAGCCCTTGTCCGGGAAGATGCCACTGAGCAATTAAGCCCATGCGCCACAACTACTGGGCCTGCGCTCTAGAGCCCACAGGCCACAAGTACTGAGCCCGTGTGCCACAATTACTGAAGCCTGCATGCGTAGGGTCCGTGCTCCACAAGAGAAGCCACCGCAATGAGAAGCCCGCGCACCACAATGAGTAGCCCCTGCTTGCCACAACTAGAGAAAGCCCGCATGTAGCCACAAAGACCCAATGCAGTCAAAATGAATAAATGAATGAATTAATTTAAAAAACAGCCTCAGGGCTTCCCTGGTGGTGCAGTGGTTAAGAATCCCCCTACCAATGCAGGGGACATGGTTTCGAGCCCTGGTCCGTGAAGATCCCACATGCCATGGAGCAACTAAGCCTGTGTGCCACAACTACTGAGCCTGCACTCTAGAGCCCGTGAGCCACAACTACTGAAGCCCACGCACCTAGAGCCCATGCTCCGCAACAAGAGAAACCACCGCAATGAGAAGCCTGCGCACCACAACGAAGAGTAGCCCCCGCTAGCTGCAACTGGAGAAAGGCTGTGCGCAGCAACGAAGACCCAACGCAGCCAAAAATAAATAAAACTAAAATAAATAAATTTTTTTTAAAAAGTCTCAGAGCTTAGAAAACAAAAACTTAGTTTAGACACTACCTGAATATTAGAAATATGAGTACTTTAGGAAATAGAGGATTTAATGGCCAAACATAATAGCTTCATATTGGAGAAAATGCATTTATTTAATTGAAGACACTATGCTAGATATATAAGGCACTCCAAATTTTGCGTCCATTATTTAAGCCATCCAGTTTGTAGTACTTTGTTACAGGAGCCCAGGCAAAGTAATCCACTTATATATCCCAGACTTGGAGCTGAAAACGCTGACAACCTTGAAAGGGCAATGGGCCCAAACAAAAACGCCCCTGCAGAGCCTGCTCTCTCTAGACAAAAGACAAGGAAAGGGGCAGCAGAGCAAGGCAGAAAACATCTAGACAACAACCACTCTAATTCGGCCAAACACCACAGAGCAAACTGGAGCCCCTAGCCCACCACACCAGCAAAGGTAGGTGGAGCACCTAGATTTCCACCCTCAACCCAAATCTCCCACCAAAGTGGTGTCAAGAAGGCTAAGTAGGGCAGCAGAACAGCAGCACTTTCATCCCCGCCAGCAGGTAAGGAGGCATCACCTCAGCAGTACCAGTGGGGACTAATGTGGGGAGCCCCCAGGAGGCAGTAACAAAGCATCCTTACCCTTCTCCACTAGGGGGCATCAGTGAGGTCTAGTGGAGAGTCAGGATATTAACCACAGCTGGGTGGTAATGAGGCCACCCTCCTATGCCCCACAGTGAGACTGGAGTCCATGTCAGAAGCAGTAATGAGGAACCCCTGCCCCTCTCAGCCAGGGTGGTATCAGTAACAGACTACCGGGGGGCCAGAACTCCCACCCATCCAGCAGTAATGAGGAGCCCCTCTCACCAGGTGTCAACAGAAGCTGAGTCAAGAACTGGGGTTTCCACTACCATCTGACAGGAATGATGTTGCACCCCATCTGTGCTCTAACATTGTCAGAATAGGCCCACTAAAACAGAAGATTTAATTAAGATCCAGAATCTCATTATATATTGCCCCAAATATCCAGGCTTCAATCAACTGTCATACCAAAGCCAGGAAGATCTCAACCTGAATGAGAAAAGACAATCAATGAGGGACAACACGGAGATGACACAGATGTTAGAATGAGCCAACAAAGATTTCAAGCAGCCATCATAAAATGATTCAGCAAGCAATCAGAAACATAACAGGAAAAAATGAAAATAAGGAAAGTTTCAGGAGAGAAATAGAAGATGTAAAGTAAAACCAAATGGAAATGTTAGAATTGAAAAATACGATATCAAATAAAAACTCAGCGGAGGGGCTCAAGCAGAATGGAGGAGATGCAAGAAACAATCAGTGAACAATAGAAATTACCCAACCTGAACAACATGGAGAAAACAGAATGAAAATTAAAATCAACAGACTCTCAGGAACACGTGAACTATAACAAGGGACCCAACAATTGTGTCATTGGAGTCTTGGAAGGAGAGGAGAGAAAGGGCAGAGCTTAAAAAGTACTCAAATAAATCATGCCTGAAAACTTCCCAAGAGGCTGAGCAAACCCCAAACAGGATAAATCCAAGGAAATCCACATTGTGACACACAGGTGTCTCCTACTTTTTGAAAGTTTGCTTTAAACCACTTTGCTTCTACAAAAGACCTATGCTAGTACCTGTTTTCACTCACTAAAAGAAATCTGAAGAAAATTTTTGCCTTTATGAAAAAAAGAATTGCTTCTTTGCTTTACACCATTTCGGCTTACAAAAGGCTTCATAGGAATGCTCTACTTTCAGGTAACAGGGGAAGCCTATATTATAGTCAAACTTCTGAAAACAAAACAAAACAATCTTGGAAGCATCAAGAGAGAAACAACACCTTAGCTATAAAGAGAAAACAATTTTAATTAAAGCAAATTTCTAATCAGAAACCATGGAGACCAGAAGTAACTGGCACAATATTTTTGAGGGCTGAAAGAAAAGAACTATTAACCCAGTATCTTATACACAGTGAATAAGTCCTTCAGGAATGAAGGTAAAGTCAAGACACTTTCAGCTGAAGAAAAACCAAGATAATTTGTCATGCTTTATACAATAATTAACATTTTTGGTAATTAAAAAATTATAAAATTAATTATACAAAAATGGATCATGGACTTAAATGTAAAACTATAAAAGTTTTAGAACAAAACATATGAGAAAAGCTATGAGACCTAGGGCTAGGCAAAGAGTTCTTACATGTAAAGGAAAAAGCACATTCCATAAAAGGGAAAATTGATAAATTGGAAGTCATCAAAATTTATAACTTTTGCTCTGCTAAATGCCCTATTAAGAGAATGAAAAAAGCTACCACCAGGAGAAAATATCTGCAAACCACATATCTGAAAAAGAGCTAGCATCTGAATGTATACAAATCTCTCAAAACTCAACAGCAAAAAAACAAATAAATAATCCAATTAGAATATGGGTAAAAGACATGAAGACACATTTCACTGAAGAGAATATACAGGTTACAAATAAGCACATAAAAAGATGTTCAACATGATTAGTCATTAGGGAAATGCAAATTAAAAGCACAGTAAGATATCACTACAGATCTATCAGAATAGCTAAAATTTTAAAATAGTGACAACACGAAATGCTGGCAAGAACACAGAGAAATTGGACTGTATTGTTGGTAGGAATGTAAAGTGGTACTGCCGCAACTCTAGAAAACCGTTTGGCGGCTACCACATGACCCAGCAATTGCACTCCTTGGCATTTATCCCAGAGAAGTAAAGACTTATGTTCACACACAAAAAGCTATACATGAATGTTCATAGCAGCCTTATTCATAACAGCCCCAAACTGGAAACTACACAGATGTCCTTCAACAGGTGAATAGTTTAACGGGGGGGTGGGGGGTGGTACAGGGTACATCCTTATCATGAAATAACCACACAGCAATTAAAAAAAAACAAACAAAAAACTGATTTATATAAAACCTAGAGGACTCTCCAGAGAATTATGCTGAGCAAAAAAGTCAACCCTAAATGGCTACATTTTGTTATATAACAAATATATACATAACAAAGCCATAGAAATAGAGACCAGGTTAGTGGTTACCACGGGACCATGGAGGGAGTGGGGCAGGAGGGAAGTCGGTGTAGCTATAGAAGGGGAACAGAGCATCCTTGTGGCCTCTGTTGACTGCGCCATTGTCAATATCCTGGTTGTACTAGGTCACTGTACTGCAGGTTTGAAGAAGTTAATATTGGGGACAACTAGGTAGAGGAAACATAGGATCGCTCTGTATTACTTTTTACAACTGCATTTGAATCTACAATTATCTCAAAATAAAAGGCTTAATTTTTTTAAAAGTAACTATTCTTAGCTCTCCATCTGTTCAAAACAGGTGGTAGGCTGAATTTGGCCCACAGGCTGTAGTAGTTTATAGAGCTTAATGCAAACGACAAGAAACACTACATGTTCATTCAATGCTATCTTAGATGCTGAAACTTTAGAGAAATCTAGACACAATCAGAGGTCTTAAAATGTGTTTACAGTAGTTAGTTCTTACACTTATTGCAGTGGTTTCCTAGGTGGCAAGTGTCCATTCCCAAAGCTAACTTGGAAGGGGATAAGAGCAGTGGGTATGTAACCCCCTCTGGATTTGGAATCTTCAAAATCCTCTCTTATTGTTGCTCTCGTATCAGTATTGTGAGCGCATCTTCTCCAGTTATACGCCACCCTTATTTTCCTACATCCTGGATTTTCACTGCATCATGGACGCTAGTTGTTCGTTTTATTCAACTCTGTTGTGGTCCATGTAAATATGATTGCTCTTTGAATAGGAGTTCTGTTTGAATTGCATGGACTGGTATTAACTTTCTCAGTCTTTCCATTAACAATCTCAGTTTTGTCCACTGTGCAGCACACAAAAAATATTTAACACCATATTTAAAGCATCCATATTTGCATTCATGTTAGGAAATCTTTGATCCAATACAGCAGTCATTACCCAGCCATTCGGTGTGGTCTCTGTTTCCGCTGCATTGCTTTGTAATTGTTTATTTTGGCCTCTTAAAAATTGTATTGTGATCCTTAGCTGTCTGATTGTATTTAAGGGTGAGGCACTAAAAAGCTCTGTGTCCATGGGTGAGGCTTGGTGGAGCTTACTGAAGCTCAGGGCTCTACTGAAGGCTAATCCAAATAGATCGCTTCTTTGGGGAGCCCACAACCTTAGTCCTTAGGTCTTTTCTCCTGGGTCTATTAAATTACCTGGAGAAGATACTTTTCTGTCTGAAGGTTACAATCGTCCTTGATGCATTCTGGGAGCTAGATATGGAAAAAAGGCTTCTCACTTTCTCTTCGTCCTGGGAATTTAGTTCCTTTTCCTTCACTGTTGTTTTATCATCAGGAAGGAGCATGTGTTTGACTCGCCTTCATTAACCAGAGGTCTTTATTTAAATAATCAGAGTCTGAGCCAACACATGAGGAATTAAAGTGGTTGTAAGGGTTCAACATGACATCTGGGCTTGTCATCATTCTCGTTCCCCAGCCCCATGGTTACTTCAAGCACATGGACTCAAATTACCACTCTGGATGTGGCTGAGATTAATTCTCAGCATAACTGGAGGTGGTTAGACAAGAAGATAGGTCAAATCCCAAGCCTAACTTGAAGGAGGAAGTATTTGGATGTGGAATCTTCTTCAAAATCCTTTCTCCTGCTTTTTATTTTGTTTCGTTAATACAAGCATTTGGGGCCCATTCTCTCCAGTTGTAGGCTCTCCTAATCCTATATACCTAATCAGAATCTATCAGGGTGATACGGGAAGAAGTAGGCGATTCAACCAGTCATTTCTATAGAGCTTTCAGCTCTAAGGTTCTAAACTTCATACAGTTTTTTGTGGGGCAGTCTGGAAACCTAACCATGAAATATGCACCTTTATTGCTATGTGGAAATGCACTCTGAGTTTCATGTAGCAAATTTACACATCAGCAATAGGCTAAATGTCAGCCTGGGGTAGATACTCCCTGGGGGGAGAGCACCAGACAAGGGTAGACTCACAGTGATGGGCAAGAGCAGCTAAGCAGAGAGTTCCTGGGCGCTGTTCAGAAATGGGTCGACCTCAGCTCTGGGCCTATCAGGATGATATGCCATCCTGCCTGTGGCCACGCCACCCACTGAAGTAAAGGGAAAGTTAGAATATGACCTAACGCAAGTAGTACATTTACTCAAGGTCATGGCTCACCTTGGACGTTTTCGTGAGACGATCAGGAACTGGGAAGAACCGTGTGTGTTATGTGTTCTCCTTCACATTTTCCAGAGTTGACACAGTATCTAGGTATGCATTTAGATATATAAAGCAAGGATTTAGAGCATGGTTTTCTTTAAGCTTTGCCAACTTGATAGGTAAAATGATATTCTTTTCATATCTGAACAGAAATAACTTTGGTTATAAAGCTGTGCTTTTTTTTCCCCATGAGCTTCTTGACCATTTATATTTTTCTTTTGTGCATTGTTCTTTCACTTACTCAAAAATATTTATTGGTCACCTCTGTTAGTTCCTGGGATAAAGGGTTAACAGGACAGACAACTTCCCTTTTCATCTCACAGAGCTCCTCATTTACAGGAAGGAGACAAACATAAGTAACATAATTTTTGTAAATATTTCTGGGACTTGAAAAGACATAGCCTCTATCTTTAGGACAGAATTTGATATACATGAGTCAGGTCTATTTTATTATGTTGTTTAGGCCTTATAAACCCTTACCTTTTACTTACTTGCTCTGTCATGGGCTGAAAATGGTGAACTAAAGTCTGCATTTGCTAATATGCTTCTATTGCTCTTTGTAGTTCCTGTAATTTTTGTTGAGAAGAATGTGATTTTTATACATATCCATAATTTCTAGATCTTCATCGTGAATTACATACTTTATCATCACGTGTCCTTTCTCCCCCTTATATTTTGTTCCCATTAAACTTTAACAGTAAGGCTGTGAACACTGCTTCCTTCTTCTCTGACAGTGTCATTTTTTCATGTTTACAGATATAAGTATTTAAAGCTGTGAATGTTCCTCTCAGCACTCCTTTAATGGTATTGTTATTTTCCACCGGTATCACTGACATACATTTTGCCCATCCTTTTACTTTCAACTGTTCTGAATCACTTCAAGGTGTATCTTTTTTTATATAGCATATACTTGGGTTTTCCTTATAATCCAATTTGAGCCTTCTTTAAGTATATCTGGACCATTTACATTTACAGATAGGACGGCTGTTTGGGCTTGTTTCTGTCATCATGTTTTACATTACACAAACTATTTCCATTGATGCTTTAAAATAACTTCCAATATATGGCTTGTTTCCTTTGCTCATGTATGTGTTCTGATCATTCAAAAACTTTTTATGTTGTCTTACCTTTCAGTGGTTTCCTTATTGATGAACCCTCTATTTCTTAGCTTCTATCTACTGACACCATATATAAAAAATAAAATCACAGTACGCTTTTACTTCCTCATACTCTCCTCTCTGCTAAATTAGCTGATTATTTCTATTTATTCTTTCAGTACTTACCTTTATACTTTAAAGTATATTACTGGATTTCCCCTGGTGGTGCAGTGGTTAAGAATCTGCCTGCCAATGCAGGGGATACAGGTTCGAGCCCTGGTCCAGGAAGATGCCACATGCCGCAGAGCAACTAAGCCCGTGTGCCACAACTACTGAGCCTGCACTCTAGAGCCTGCGAGCCACGACTACTGAGCGTGCGTGCCACGACTACTGAAGCCTGCATGCCTAGAGCCTGTGTTCCACAACAAGAAAAGCCACCACAATGAGAAGCCTGCACACCCCCACTCGCTGCAACTAGAGAAAGCCCACATGCAGCAACGAAGAAACAATGCAGACAAAAATAAATAAATAAATTTATAAAGTATATTATGAACTTTTTTACTCCGAATAATAAAAGAGTAAGAGGGCTTCCCTGGTGGCGCAGTGGTTGCGAGTCCACCTGCCAGTGCAGGGGACACGGGTTCGTGCCCAGTTCTGGGAGGATCCCACATGCCACAGAGCGGCTGGGCCCGTGAGCCACGGCCGCTGAGCCTGCGCGTCCGGAACCTGTGCTCCGCAACGGGAGAGGCCACAACAGTGAGAGGCCCGCGTACCACAAAACAAACAAACAAAAAAACAAAACAAAACAAAAAGAGTAAGAAATCAGAATATTTATGCCACCTCTTACCTTTTCCTCTTACTTCCAACTTTTGTAACTGTAACTTCCACCGTGGATCCTGTCTTCATCCCATAGTAAATTCCTTCGCTGTGATTTCTCATTTACCACTTGTTTGGAGCTTATCCTCTTGCAGTTTTTTTCATAAAATGCTCATAAGAAATACAGTCCTTAATTTTCCCATGTTTATAAATGTCGATGTATTACACTCAAACATAAGTGGCAGTTTGACATATTCCCTCACTAGAGTATACACTACACAGGCAGGAACGTGTGTCTGTTTCGCTCACTGGTGTATCTCCAATGCCAAGAACAGTAGCTGGCACATAGTTGCACTATAAATATTTGTTAAATGAAAAATATACAAAGGAAAATTACAAAAAAGGTTTGGGGCTGGGCTTTTTCCTTCTGAGAATTTTGTCAGCATGGCTTTTCTAGTGCCAAATGCTAAAAGAGAGAAGTTTGAGGCCTCTCTGATTTCTACCCCAGTACAATTTACTTTTGGTTTTCAGCAATTTGACCTTGAGGTGCCTAAGTGTCATTTTCTTTGTGTTTAATCTTACTTGAAATTGTTATACATCTTGAATCTATGGGTTTATATTTTTCATCAAATTTGAAAATGTTTAAGCTAGTTTTTATTTCTGTATCATGTGTGCTCTTAAAAAATCTTTACTCTCTCTTGAGTGAAAAGATCTATATTTATCTACTAGATCAAGTTCATTAATTTTATAATTCAAATCTATATCTTTGCTCTTTTCAGCTTTTGATCTATCAATTTCTGCAAGGTATATCTTAAAATCTTCAGCTAAAACTGTTAATGTCTCTCTAGTCTGTTGATAGTCACTTGGCTTTATATATTTTGAGTCTATATTGTTAGCAACATACATATCCATGATAAAATATCATTTGTTACTACTAATATATGACATCCTTTGCCCCTTATGGCATATTCATCTTATAATTGTTTTGCTAATGTTAAAATTGCTGCCATGGCTTTTGTTCAATCTGCCTGACATATATTTTTTCCATCTTTTAAATTTTCAATCTTTAGTATACTTTTGCTTTAACTATATCTTTTGTAGATATTGCGACATCTTTTAAAACCCAACCTGGGAGGATTGTGTGAGGCAGGGAATTTCAGTGTCTCTGGAGAATGTGGGTGGATGAACTAAATGGAATACTTTAATGAACCAGTAATGCAGTAAGAGGCAGAAGTTACTCCAGGTGGAGGGGCTTGCAGGACGAGTTCATCGTGGGCTTTCTTAATTTATTCCAATCCAAACGAGTTGATGCCTTGGGAGTTGGGCCTTATCCCAAAAAGTTCACTGTGCTTTCTGAAAGAGTGGCTGTGATCCGTGTGGCCAGCTGTGCTTTGTTTCAATTGGAAAAGGAACAGTCACAGGTTGGAGAAGTCTCCTTCATGGGAGAGTTCAAAGAGACAATCTTCATGCAACGATGAGTAAGTGAACAAAGGAAGGAGAGAGACCCTTAACCGTGGCATCACTGAGCACCCAAAGCTCACTCTGGTCTACCTTCCTGAAGTTATTACTCAACAGCTCAAGAGATTAAAAGCTTTTTGAAAAGTCTGACTCCTTTCCACAGAACTGGCAGGAGGGGGCATAATGCAGATGACCCAACTGACATACTCTAAAGTCAGAAACATTTGCCTTGTAGAGTAATGAGAAAATACTCAGAACAGAAGAGGACAGCCTGGCTACTGCACGACACAGACTCATAAGGAAAAAATTAAGCCTGACACAGTGGATGAGGCAGAACATATGTGCACAACTGCTCTTCCCTGATCTTTGAAGCAGGGGGGCAGGTGCAACAGGCCTCCGAGGATGTGCAAGCCCCTACCCAATTCTAGTACAGATGTTCTGGAAGGGTTGAGAAAGGTACTCATATATCTCCTTGATCCAAAGATTCTGCAGCTGATTTTTAATGCTTAAGCAAGTCTGTGGCAAATGTTGTCGAGCAGGGGTCCCCAACCCCTGGGCCTCAGACTGCTACCGGTTCTTGGCCTGTTAGGAACCAGGCCTCACAGCAGGAGGTGAGTGGCAGATGAGCGAGCGAAGCTTCACCTGCCGCTCCCCATCGCTCCCATTACCGCCTGAACCATCCCCCCACCCCCAGTCCACGGAAAAACTGTCTTCCACGAAATCAGCCCCTGGTGCCAAAAAGGTTGGGGACCGCTGTTGTCGAGAACACAGAATTAAAGGTGGTTCCCGAAAAGAAAATTGCATTCAAAGTAAGGCAGACATCTTCAGGTGACAGAGCATGTGGGGCATTTTCAACACGGAGCTATAAAAGATAAATATCTTCATGTATATGCACACACACAAATACATACACACACATATATGTGATGGCAGACTTCCAAAACGAAATCCAAGAGCCATAATTGATTTCCTTCTTTTTCTACCTCTAGCAAGTAAATAATGATGTTAAGATCCTTTTGGGGAAAAGGGGAGGACAATCATCTCTTTAATCTTCCTAAACAAACCTGAGGCAGGTGTTAAAAACCATCTCCGGGCTTCCCTGGTGGCGCAGTGGTTGAGAGTCCGCCTGCCGATGCAGGGGATGAGGGTTCGTGCCCCTGTTCGGGAAGATCCCACATGCCGCGGAGCAGCTGGGCCCGTGAGCCATGGCCGCTGAGCCTGCGCGTCTGGAGCCTGTGCTCCGCAAAGGGAGAGGCCACAGCAGTGAGAGGCCTGCGTACAGAAAAAAAAAAAAAAAAAAAACCATCTCCAATTTACAGATGAGTTTGGCTACAGGTTTCCTTCCTGTTACCTCATGAAGGATGCAGGAAGGAAAGACGGGAGTGTGCTGCTCTGCCTTTGAAACGACTTGAGAAGGAATGAAAGCTGGTGGTTTTAGAACCAGCAGATACACAAGTACATCTTGGTATGATTTTCTTAAAACACAACAAGTGACACCTTTCAAACCAATGACAATGGTTTCTATTCCTGTTTCTAATCTGATTCCTCTTTTGGAATTTGCTCTTCGAGAAATGTTAGGCTTTGAAATGAGGACTCCGAAAGCCAAGAGCCCCAGACCCTGCTGCAGAACCCCAGCATGACTTTCTGTGAAACTCCTAATAAATCACTCGGTTTTGCCTTGAAGCCACTGAATAACTGAGCATAATTTGGAAGCTGGTGTCTCATATCATTAGCCGGTGCCTCCACATGAGCGTACCATTTTCCCTGAGAATTGTTCAATTCCACCCAGCAAGTCCACAGTAAATTGGCACGTCATTCATGCCAGGAGGGGGCTCACATCAAAGTTGTGTTAACTTTCAGAAGTCCATTTTCAGCCTGCTTTCACCAAGCCTGCCTGGTAATTAATTGCCTTCACCTGAAAATCCAGTGCAACTCCACCAGGCTTCCCAATGGACAACAAAGAGAAAAACAGTGGGAGAAAATAAGGGCCAGAAGCACCTCAAGGATCTATCATCCAGTGTGAGGTCTTGTGTCAGTCTGGCAAGTGAGGCCCTGGGAGGCTGGCCTTCATGCATGTCCTGTGAGGTCTGAACGCACTGACAAACAGGGAATCGCTATTTATTGAGCATCTACAATGTCCTGGGAACACTGTCATGCCCCTTTTTTATTTCCATTTATCCTCCCAACATCCTCTACATAGTTAAAATGAACCTTACCTGACAGATGTGGGGCAACTACAGCTCAGGTCACGGGACCTGACTGAGGTCATCTGGTTAGAAAGTGGCGGGGTGAGGATTCACACACGTCTTTGCTTCCCAAACCTCATGCTCTTTTCACATCACACCCGAGCACGAATACTGAGATGCTTTTATAAGGAGCCCACGGAACAGGTATTTCTCCTTGATTGCTACAGGGTGAGAGATTGAGCAGGGTGTCAGACACTCAGTGGGTAAAGCTAAATCACGGCCTCTTGGTCCAAAGATGGCGTCTAAGGTTGCTCACGGCAGCTGTGGGCAAGTGAGGGCTGTTCACACACCTGGGCAGGAAAGCTTATTTTAGGCTGGGAGAGTGGAGAGGGGGAAATTAGTGTTTATTAGGAGGTAACAGGTCTTCATAATGAAGAGCGTGGACTCTGGAGCCAGACTGCCTGGGTTTAAATCCCATCTCCTGTTCCGCTGCAGACTAATCCGGTGAGCGTGTGCACAGGAAGGTGTCTGGGTGTGAGGGGCAGCGGAGATGGGTGAGCAAGAGTGGCCATGTGTTGCGGTTTGCTGAAGCTGTTCGAGGTGTACGTGAAGTACATTGTATTACTGTTCTATTTTTGTGTATGTGCGCAACTTCCCGTAACAAAAGCATTAAAATAAACAAACCTGGGTTCCTCCGCTGACGAGCTGTATGACATCAACAAGTCCTTTGGCCCTCCTCCGTTTCCTCAGCGGTAAAACTGAGCGCTGACAGTACCTACTCCTAGGGCTATATGAGAAATAAATGAGCTAATACATGGAAAATAGTGCATGTATACATTATTGCATGTATACATTTTTACATGTATACATGTCAAATGCTAGAAATTACTACAGAGTAACTACTACGTCCCAGGTGCTACACTTGGCATCACAAATGTATTATTTCAATTGATTCCTCCCAACAATCCTATGAGGCAAGATAGCCTCTATTTTCACAGGAGGAAGTGGACTGAGAGGGGTTCTAACAGCAAAACCTTCATAAAAAGTCAGGTTGGTTCTAAAAGCCTTGTTTCCCCTAGAGGCCCACTTCCCTAAAAGTGCCTGGACCGCCTATTACAGATGGGGAAACTGAGCTCCGGGGGTTTGGGAAATCCACGGCTCTGAGGGGTAGGCTGGAAACTGAACACAGGTGAGGCCAGGACCCAGCACAGCCTGGGATCTTCCTTCTGGAGCGGACAGGCTGTCCTCACACAGGCTGTCCTTGGGGAGGGAGGGGGCGGAGCTCTGCACTTCGTGGCTAAGTGGCCATCGTGAAGAGCGGGGATGGCGCAGAAGCCCCGCCCCCTCCTTCACCCCAATGAGCCGTCCTGGGGGCAGCAGGCTCCAGGCTTTCTCAGACCAACAAGCACTAAGGCTCCTCAGAGAACCAATAAGGGGGAGGAAAACGGAAACCTAAGAGGAACTTGACGCTAGCAGCCTCTGCATTTGATAAATGTTTTAGCGAATCTCCAGGGTCACAGGCACTGGAGTGAGTATGAGGCAGCACGGGGTCTCCCTCGGAGGCCCGCAGAGCTCCGTCGGCCCTGCCCAGCCCAGCATCCGAGCTTCAGCTGGAGCCCTTCCTTCCAGCTGCTGCTTCGTCTTCTTAGAGACTCACTCCAAGACGCTCCGTGCCCCCAGAACACGCCTGTGCAATCAGTGAGGGAGTCATGCAGCCACCGAGATTAAACAAGCACTTGTCTCCCCACAGATCTCCCCCTAATCAGCAGTGACAGAGGAACAGACACCCTCAGAGCAGTTACCATGAATCTGACTTCCAAAAGGGGTCCACTCCACCAGCCACCAGGACGGTTAACGATGCCCTAAAATACAACGAAGCAAACCTTCCAGCACAGCCAATGTGCATCCAAAACTCAGCTGGACTGTTGACAATTTGTACCCTTTCTGCAGGAACAGAAGCAAGGCTGACCTTTACCTCCAGGACCACGTCTGTGTTGCTGTTTGCTAACTGGTGTCCAAAGCAGTTGCGGTCTCATTCCAATTAGAACTCTTATTTTTGCTGACAGACCGACCAATTTATGCATCCTTTCTGGCCCTCTCAAGAGTCTCTCAATCTTAAAATGAGCCAGTCAAAAAACACAATTTTACCGGAAGTGATTCACAACAGGGAGTGAAGGGGGAGATGGAGAAAGCCCAGAGGACTGGAGGTGAGAGGGACATACTTCCCGGCCAGGGGGCCCTCACAGACAGCACCTTCCTGTGCTCCCGGGAGAGCAAGGCCACCTCCTGGCAAAACAAGATAAACATCCAGTTTAAGGCTATTATCTCCTTTATTCAAAAAATAAATATTTCACTTTTGAGTCGACATATTTCAAATCACATGAAGCACAGAGAAGAAATACAGTCCCTTTGGAAATCATGAACACGTGTAGGAAAGAGTCATGTTCAAAGCAAAGGGGATGGGGTGAGCACTGATTCCAACTGATCCATGACCCAGAGATTCCTCCTCTCACCAGGTGGAGCTACATATCGATTGTAGGCGAGAAACACACACACACACACACACACACACACACACACACACACACACACACACGGCTTTGAAGTCTGAAAGGCACATGAAGTGGACCATAAGGTATGTGGCACATTCACTGATAAAGCGTTCCCTATTCCCTCCCAAGAAAAGTGGAGAAACTTTAATCAAGTCACAGACCAGAGAAGACAGGGTACTCTGGCTCAGAGCTCAGCATCAGGAAAATCTCTGCGGCTGAAAGCCATTCTTCTTCTGCTCTCCCCTCCCGCGCCTCCTCTCTGGGGGGGGGGGAGGTCCCTCACTCGGTGATGGCAGGGCGCGTGGCCACATACACGAACACCACGATCAGCAGCACGACCACAGCCAGCGTGGGCAGCACCACCGTGGTGATCTGCTGCCGGGCCTCCTGCATGGCCTGCTTCCGCTCCTTCTTATCCTTGGACGTCTCCTTCTTGGGCTTCCCCTTGAGCTGCCGCATCTTTCCTAGGGGATGCTAGGAGGGTGCGTCCGGAGAGGGATTTGAAGGAACGGTCAAGCTCCTCTGGTCAAGGTGCAGAATCTCCTGTAGAGAGAACCATGATCAAGAACGAACGGAATGAGGGCTTCCCTGGTGGCGCAGTGGTTGAGAGTCCGCCTGCCGATGCAGGGGATACGGGTTCGTGCCCGGTCCGGGAAGATCCCACATGCCGCGGAGCGGCTGGGCCCATGAGCCATGGCCGCTGAGCCTGTGCGTCCGGAGCCTGTGCTCTGCAACGGGAGAGGCCACAACAGTGAGAGGCCCGCGTACCACAAAAAAAAAAAAAAAAAAAAAAAAAAGGAATCGCAAAGTCAAAGGCAACATTAAACCAGGAAGAGTATCTGCAACTTAGCAGCCCAAGGATTAAGAACAGAAGAGGTCTTGTAGCCCCTCTGAGTGGTGGGTGGTGGAGATAAGCAGGATGTTCCTGGGGCTCTATCACCGTCAGCGCTTCTGCAGGTGTGCTGTGCACAGGTAACTGGCACACTGAGACAGGGCCTCTCAGCTCCAAGGGCAGCTGGCCAGGCGCTGGGCACCAGATGAACAAGACTGCTTTCATGACACGAAGGGACTGGGAAGCACTAACTATGCCGCCCCCACTTAGCGGCAAGGGGGGCAACCCTTCTCCCTTCCAAGGCTCCACCTATTTACTTCATTGTTCTAAATCCCACCATCTCCCCAGCTAACCTCCAGTGCCGAACCGACGGCAGCCTGCAGATCCCAGGACCGTGGCTTCCTACCTGAGCCCAGGGCCTGATGGCAGGCTGCGGCAGCCTCACTGGGGCCGAAGAGAGCCCGGAGGCACCGACTTCTCTGATCTCCATTTGATCCTTTACCCATCCACCCAAAGCTTCCTGAGCACGTCCTATGTGCCAGGCTCTGCTTGAGGAGCTGAAGAAGAGGTGGAACACGCGGGGCTGTGCTCACAGAGCCCACGGTCTAGGGGTGCACGCTGGGTTGCAAGCGGAGTCGAGAGCTGGGTCAGACAGACGGTAAAGAGAGACCAGCTGAGCCTTCGGTCCAGCCACCACTCAACCTAGGATCTCGTAAATTCTGTGCCCCATAGCGGCGCTCAGGTGGTGAAGCGGTGCTGTCAGGGGCCTGGGGGATGAATCAAAGGCCGTGGCTAACTACAGAGCAACAGCTCCATACGAGTCCGATTCTGAGCTTTACGCAACAGAAACAGACTTTGGCTGATTCAAGATGGAGTTTACGCAGCGGCCTTTGGCACCTCATAGGATCCCCAGAAAAGCGGACCTGGCTCAGGAAATAAGCAGGACAAGGAGCTGTGCAGCCATCACACGAGCCCCACTCACACCACAAGCCTGGAGAAGGCCTCAGGCTGTATCATCACCTGGACACTGCCGCTGAAGCAGGGGACACTGAGGCCACCACTACTGCCCCTGGAAACCAGACAGAGCTGCTGTCACTGCCTTCAGGATGAATTCTCCAGGGCCCTGGCTTCTCTGTGTCACCAGGTACATGTGACCAGCCAAGCTGAGACCCAATATACCTGCAGCCTAGCCTTCCGACGTCTATAAGCACGGGAAGTATTTCTAAACACAGTGAAGGAGTGGGGGCTTGGCTACTGGGCAGGGAAATAAAAAAGACAAATGCCCTTCATAACATCCTGGAGGACTGGTAGAGAGGCATTCTCTGAGGCAGAGGACCAGTGTACACCAATATTCCTCTAACAGAGAGACTTCTGTATCATGACACTGTGTACCCAGTTCTGCCCCAGGACAGTGGGTGGCCTGTCACCACCCTGATGAGGAAGATGACGTTTACACCTAAGTGAACGTGTCAAGTGGCAGGCAGGAGGTGGAATGTGGGTTGCGAGGCGGGAAAAGTCTTGTGTGAACCTCCCTGTTGGTAGAGGGACCCTAATCTCACCACTCCTCTCATCCCCGATTGGACCCCGGAATTGTTTTCCTATTATCCATAATCAGGCGGAGTTTCTCCTGGTGCAAGGGCTGAAATTATTGCACTGGAATGACATGATGCCAGCCAAAAGCAAATATTAAAGTTCTGGAGAGCCCCATTTAGGCAAATTTACACCTTCCATCAGCCTTTTGAAAATAGCCACTCTTAACTTCCTTAAGACCTGACAGGTGTAGGAACCTCCGGCTTTACAAATTCTCCTTTCCAAATCTTTCAGAGAACTTGCAGGCAGACCTGGGTTCAAACTAAGGACATACAACTTACTGGCTGAATCCGGGTAACACGGCACCTGGCACGGAGAAGGCGCCGGATCTACGTTAGCTGACGCGCCTGAAGCCCACCCAACAAACAGCCTGCGGGGAGACGGGCAGGCTTGTTACCCCGCCTCAGAGATGAGGAGACCAAGGGACAAGAGGAAAAACGTCTTGCACACAGTCAGCTGCTCTGTAAATAGTATCTCACAGAGCAGTGGATGGCATCCCTTGTCCAAAGCTATGAGCCATGGTCTGTTCTCTCCCTGACACAGCTTCACGAAATTGTCTAAAAAGAGACAGGCCATTGGCAGCACTCTGATTTATAGCCATTTCCCTGTGGACCTAACGGCCTGTGAAAAGAGGAGGACCCCGCTGTGGCCCATCACCCAGCCCCCCACAGGATCCCTCACAGGGCCCCCCCCCCAGAGGACTAGCCGCAGGCAGGTAGCACCAGAGGCTCAGAGTCATTAACAAGGGCCCCAGCCCCGCTCCTTCGGCTGTGGTGGACATTCACAGGCAGCAGCCCCCGTGACGACCAGCTCTTGACATCTGTGAGATGCATTCAGAAGTTCTCCAAGGCTTAAAAAAAGGCCTCGTCACTGGGGACAGTGCAGGTCTGGTCAGGATTTAAAGGACAAACACACCAGCCTGAAGTCTGGGATCTTGGTCAGGCTCCAGTGGGTGGCCTCCCTGATCTCACTCACCGGTGCTGTGGGCCTCAAACCGCAGCCCGGCACTCTCCCTGGGGCTGAAGAGAGAGTGGTGAGGGAGGGAGGGAAAAAACCTCTGCGATGACAGCTGAGGGGAGGGAAAAGGGCCCAGCAGGACAAAGGCTGGGGAAGAGCCACAGGCAGGGCAAGTGGAAGGAACCAGAAGGGTGACAGGAGGGGAAGTGCAGAGGCTGCAGAGGCCAGGCCACGCATAGGCCGGCGGGCCATGGTGAGGAGTCGGGTTTCACTGGGAAAGCGGCAGGAGGCACTGAAGGGCTTCACAGGGGGAGGTGTAATTTAAAACATCTCCTCTGGCGGGTCTGTGGAGACTGGGGTACAGGGGAATGAAAAGGGAGGCCCTTAGAGCAGGGCATGGAGGGCCCGTGGTGATGGAGAGGAGGATGCAGTGGGCTTTTATTTGGGGGGCACCTAATGGCAGATTAGACATGTGGCGCATGAGGGAACGAGAATAACGGGTGGGCCTAAGGTTTGGAGCTTGAGCATCTGGCTGCATGGTGATCCGGCCTTACGAGGTGAAGGGAGAATGGCAGGAAGGGGGGATGGATTTGAGAAAGGGCATTAAGTGCTCTGTTCACATCTATCCAAGGGTGAGGATGCCTATTAGACATCACCATGGAAATATCAAGGAGGCGGTTGAGGACATGAGTCAAGAGCTCGGTCTGAGCTGAAGATCTATATTTGGAAGTCATCAGCCATTGATGAGGTGAGCTCACCAAGGACAAGGGAGATGGAGAAGCGGGCCAGGCCCGAGCCCTGAGCATCTGACAGTCAGAGAACAGGAGGGGAAGGGCAAGCCAAGGAGCCTGTGGAGAAGAGGCAAGTGAAGAAGAGAAAAGAAGCGTGGAGTCCCAGGGACCAAGAGTCAAGAAGAGCACTGCTTCAAAACGCCACCGAGACAAAGTGAAGATAAAGCAGCAGCCATTGGATCTGGCGACTTGGAGAACTGACAAGAGGAACTTCAGTGGAGCGGGCCAATCAGCCTAAGAAACATGAAGGCACCCAAGCTGGAAAATCCTGCAGATGGGGGCACCGGGGAAGCCATCTGATGCCACGTGCGGAGGACAACAGAGGAAGCCGAGCTGGGGAGAGAAGACGGGAGCCGAGGGGAGCACTCTGAGAGCTGGACACTGGCGACTCTGCTCTTATCTTTCCGGCACAGCCCCTGCAAGGCCCAGCGCTATACAGCCTCCTGAGCTGAGTTATGCTGAATCTGAGTTATTTCTGAATCTTCGGATGGACATCTCTTTGAACTTGAGCTGGCTCCAGTGGGTTTCTGTACCTTCCAATGAAGGAGCCCTGGCTAAAATGATTACTCCCATTTTACAAATGAGGAGTCCAAAGCCTTGCCACTGTCACAAAATTAGGGGTGGCAGAGTCAAAAGTCAAACCCACATCAGCCTGACCCCGAAGCCCGAATAGTCACCATCCTCCAGTGCCTTCCCTGCGTACCTTCCCGGCCCTTTACCCGCTTTGGGGCCACGTCATTGCCCACCAGCCCCTTGCAGAGAGGAAATCAGAGATGAAGCTCATAAGGTGCAGTCTGGCTCTTTCCCAGCAAGCAGCCCAGGCAGGATAGAGAAGCCACGAGCCAAGTTCCAGCTTTACAACCCGACCGTGACGGCCGCCTGGCCACCCCCTGCCTCTGGCTCCCCTAACCAAGGGAAGGGAAACTTCACAAACACTTGAGTTCCACCAGTGCCCCTCCCCCACCAACAAGCCCATGGCAACTGGTCAGCACTGGCATGTTCCAACCAGTCTCCAGTGTGCGTGGGCAGGTGGGAGGGGGACAGAGAGGAAGGGGAAACACATCCTCTCATACAGAATCATTCTATGATATTTTAGCTGAGCCTTCCAGTCTTTCTTCTATATATGTATATATACATATACTGTGCACACACATGCTTATTAAAATCCTTATGTATATTTCTTCCTACTTAGAAATCATAATGTACATGACAGCCTTAGCACCTATTAGGGAAACAGCCAGGAGCAGAGGTAAGAACGTGGGTCTGAAACCAGGTTTGCGCCTCACCTCTGCCATGTCTAGTTATACAACCCTGAGTAACGTACTTAATCTCTCATGCCCTGACTTTCCTCCTCTGTAAAATGGGATAAGAAAACCTGCTTTGTAGAGTCATTGGAGGAGAAAGACTGAAGTATTATCTGAGGTATTGATTAACAGGCCAAACCAGATGCTCAGTAAATGGTACAGAGTAACTCCCTTTCCAGGGAGGTTTTTTCCAGTGCAGACGCATGTACAGAGGGAGGTGCCAGGGAATGCTGCCCTTTTTTGGTTTTGAACCATATAACCCCTGGAGGATGGAACCCCCCAGCTTCTCTCTCTTCCCTGCAGAAAACCACCAGTTACCAGTCTGCTGCTGGGCAGGTTTTCCCAGAGGCTTGATGGGAGAAGAAGGTTGGCTTGGGCAACTGAGGGAAGGTTCAGAATCACAGAGACCACCCCCAGCTCCCGTATCCCAGACAGGCTAATGCTGCACTGCCCAGTATGGCAGCCACTCGTCACATGTGGCTACTAGCACTGGAAATGTGGCTGTGGTCCAAACTGAGCTGTAGTGTGAAATACACACCAGAGTTTGAAGACTCCGTACCAAAAGAAAGAATATAAACTGTCTCATTAAAACCTTCCATACTAATTACAAGAAATGATAACATTTTGGATATACTGGGTTCGAGAAAACGTATTATTAAATTAATTTCACCTGTTTTTTTTTTTTTTTTTTTTTTTTTTTTTTTTTTTTTTTTTTTTTTTTACTGTCTTAATGTGGGCTACTCAAAAACTTCAAATTCCTTGAGTGGCTCACACGGCACTTTAACTGGGCAGTGCTGTGCCTGCCCCATGCAATAAGCACCAGGTTCAGCCCCCTGATAAGCTTTCCACCTCACAGCCTCAACTCACAACGGTGAGGACTCCTGGGCCCTCACAGCCCAGCCCTAATGGATCTCTCCAGCCTCATCATACCTCACATGACCCACGGCTACCAACACGCCTGAGTGCCCACCGCACACGCTCACGTCCCATGCCCGTGCCCGTGCAGGAGCTCTGCTGCATGCCCTCCCCCATGCACCACCATCCTCCTGGTAGAGACGCTCGTCCTTGGTCACCCCTGTGCCTGGCCTTCAGCACTCCCTCCTCAGTGCCGTCTCAGCACTCAGTTTATGCCTTTATTGCAGTACTGACCAGTGGCCGCCGCCTAACTGGCTGGGCCCCTGATGTCCCCACTGGACTAAGCACTCCTCTGGGAGCAAATGTGTCTTGCTCGTAATAATACTGCCCTGGGCTGGCAGGATGCCTTTCACATAACAGGTGCTCAGCAAGCATCTCTGGATCGAACACCAAAGCTGGAGGACAAGCAGTCATCTTACGTACTAAGCACAGAGTTACAGCAGAAAATCCTACAGGAGAGGAGAAAAAGTTATAGGAGAAAATAATAAACCAGCTAGTTACCACTTAGAAATGCTCATTTCATTCTCAACACAAGACTGGTGTTCTCACTCCCATTTTACGTGAAGAAGATGAGATTCAGAAAAGTATGGGGACCTCCCTGGTGGCGTAGTGCTTAAGAATCCGCCTGCCAGTGCAGGTGACACAGGTTTGATCCCTGCTCTGGAAAGATCCCACATGCCGCGGAGCAATGAAGCTCGTGCACCACAACTACTGAGCCTGCGCTCAAGAGCCTGTGAGGCACAGCTACTGAGCCCGTGAGCCACAACTACTGAGCCCGCGTGCCACAACTACTGAAGCCCGCACGCCTAGAGCCCGTGCTCTGCAACAAGAGAAGCCACCGCAATGAGAAGCCCGAGCACCACAACGAAGGGTAGCCCCGCTCACCACAACTAGAGAAAGCCCGCGCGCAGCAACGAAGACCCAACACAGCCAAAGATAAATAAATAAAATAAATAAATTTATGAAAAAAAAGAGAAAAGTATGGTGACTTGCTCAAGATGAAAGACCATTAGGAAACCAGCACAGTCTCAACCCTAGTATAAAATCCATAACAATCACTCATTAAATATTGAGTGAAGGAATGGACTGAGGATCTGAACGCAGACCTAATTCCAAAGCGCACCCATCCTCTCTGCATGACCCCACAGTGACAGTGCCTCCAGGTCAGCCCACAATTAAGAACAGCAGCTATCACATCCCGAAGCCTCACTACCTGTCAGGCTACCGCACTAAAGCCCTCTACAAACATGCAAACCGTGCTGCGGCTTTTATCCCATTTTTCAGACAAGGGAACTGAGGCTCAGAGAAGGGCCCAGGTAGTAAGTCAGAGTGCATCTGGGATTTAGACCCAGCTCTGTCTGCCTCCCATCCAACCCAGCTGCCTCCAGGTAGCCGGGCCATCCCATGGAGTGACGGGACACAGGGTCACGAGTCCGTGGCGGGTTCCTGCCCGTCAACCCTGGAGGCCGAGGACACGAGGAGGGAGGGTGTGTGAGCAGGAGAACAGGCCCTCCAGGTGCTTGTCTCTCTTGGCAGCGGATAAAGCCTGTTCCTTACTTGCTCCGACTCCCAGAAGGTGTCCTGGGCTTAAAGACGCACTGCAGGTTGCTTGAACTCTCCTGGTGGGCCAGGCTGCTCAGAAAGAAGGCCCCCAGGATGTCCCAGGCTGTTGCAAGGGTGCCCGCTGAGAACAGCACGTCCAGGCAACAACGTTAAGTGGCCGCAGACTGTGTCGGCCGCACCCGCTCCTCCCCACACAGTCAATGCGAGGACAGACACCAGGCCCAGGTGGCGGCCCGCCTGGAGGGCCACTCCCAGGGATGGAGGCCAGAGACTGCCCGCCCATCCTCCACGCTGTCCACCTTTTCAAAGCCCTGCAGCTCTCCTGTCTCCAGAAGAGGCGGTGTAAGACGCTCACTGAGAAAATGGCTGCGTTTTTCTCCTACTGCAAAATCAGGAACGCAAGCGAATAAACAACACGTAAGAAGGGTGTATGTGGGGGAAGATCTGCACCAACTCTTCTCCTGGCTGCGTCATCATAAACATGAAGCATCAGGAGGGCTGCACCACTCCATGCTCTACGCCGTGAGCCCAGGGAAGCCGCCCTGAGTTCAGGGAAACCTAAATTGCGCGCCGAGAACAGCAGCTCTGTGGCTCATGGATTGTGCTCACTTCACTGTACGTCCCTGGGGTTTAGCCGTGATGGGCCGTGATCACCTCACTTCTGTCTGCCGCAGAGACGTGGACAGGCGGTGGGCAGGCTGCCAGCAGAACTGAGCGGGACGGGACTCCCGACACCTGCTAGGCATCAGCTGATAACACAAGCGCCTTCCCGGGAACACAGACGTGAGCAGTGACAGCCACGCAGGCTGGCTCCAGCGCCCCGCTGCCGACTGGCCTCAGAGGTCGGGGAGCTCCCGACCGGCCGGCCTGTGGGGAGGATCAGAGCCACAGATGGAAGCTGACAGGCACAAACACGTGTACATACTTCTCTCACCGAGGGTGAAGGAAGAAGAAAATACGTAATTTGGCGGTGGCAGTGTCAGCTCCTCCTAAATAAAAACCCGAGAACACAAAAGAAGTTTGGGGTGGGTTGCTGAATAACACAGACATAAAAAGCTAGGGTTCTCAATAAACTGGATAAGTAACATTCCTGCAAAGTGTTTTCCTGTGCAGTATTCATTTCCTCCTCATGGCAACTCTTCATCTTACCTATTATTGTCCTTTTTCACAAGAAAAAGAGCAGACAATTAAGCTCACGTCTGGGTTTTAATCCCCATCCTGGCACTTCTGGGGTCTGTGGCCCTTAGACCTTCAATTACTCTGTCTGTAAAACAGGGATAAAACTACCTAGCATTTAAATATTTTTTGAGCATCAACTATATGTCGGGAGACATGCTGGGTAGTTTACAGGGGATGTGGGAGACAGACAACCAACAAATGAATAGAATATGTGTCAGATGATGCTACGTGTTTTAGAGAAAATAAAGGTTGGGGGAACAGAGGCTGCAAATTTAGAGAAATCTATCAAGGAAGGCTTCACGAGAAAGTGACACCGGACCAGAGACTCAAAGGAGGTGAGGAAGTGACCTGTGCGAGACGGGGGCCACCGGAGGGCTCTGCTTGTGCTAAGGAAAAGCACTGCTGGACGACTGACTGCAGGGGGCAAGGGCTGAGGCCAGGAGCTCGGTGAGGACATGAGTGAATTATTCAGGAGGTACATGGTGGCTTGGTCCCAGGGAGGGGCAGATGTGGGGAAAAATGGTCGGGTACTTTGAGGGGACAGCCGACATGATTCACCAGCAGATTGGAACTGGAGTGTGAAAAAATAAAACGATGAAAGGCTCTATGGCCTAAGGAAGTGCAGGAATGGAGGCGTCACGTAGGGGTGTGTGGACAATAGGATGGGTCAAGTTTGAGACGCGATTTTAGCTGTCCCCAGTGGAGACGCTGAGCAGGCAGCTGGATGCATGAGGCTGTGCTTGGGGAGAGAGCTGGGCTGGAGACAAGAGCACGGCAGCTGTCAGCACTTCAAGCCGCCAGGCTGGGGAGCGAGCGCAGACAGAGAAGGGCCAGTGCGCTCTGAGGTTTAGGACTTGCAGAGTTGAAGAGCAACGAGTAAGAGACTAAAAAGGTATGAAAGGAAGAAAACTGGAAGCGTAAGGTGTCCTGAAAGGCAAATGCAGAAAGTGTTCCAGGAAGAAGAAGCCGCTCATCAGGCTTGGTCACGTGTGGGTAATCCGTGACCTGAGCGGGGAGAGTTTTGGTGGGGTGGCGAGGCGGGGAGGGGGCCCAGATCTGAGGACGTCCCAGGGAGGGAGGGAGCAGGCTAGAGAACGGAGACCACGAGTCGGCAACGCTTCTCAAGGCAGGACTCGGGGGCTGAGTATCTGCACTGCCATCCCAGTCCTGCAATTTATCAGCCCTGTGACCTCGGGCAAGTTCCTTAATCTTTCCGTGCCTCACATTTCTCATCTGAAAAATGGGGATAATAATCCCTTAAGGAATTGATATATGAGAATAATGCCTGGTCCGTAGTATTTACTATGTAAGTATCATCGTCCATCAGCAACATCACCATCATCATCACTATGAAAATAGGGTCAGAATCAGAAGGGGATATGAGGACAACAGTTTTGTTCTACTTGTTTGTTTTTTAAGGCAGTTACAGAATGTCTGTGTGACAGGGGAAAATGGATCAGGAGAAGGAAGGAAAAAGAAGCGCTGGCGAGCCACCAAGGGGAGCTGGAGCACCAGCTGGGCTGGCCCTGGATGGGCCCAAATGTGATGGGAGTCTGTGCAAGCTCTCACCAGGCTATTTATTGCTGGTTCTCAGTGAAATGGGAAGGAGGTCATCAGCTTGGGAGGCAAGAAGAGGGAGGAGATGCTGGAGTCTGAAGAGAGAGAAGCTGCAAAACAGCAGTCAAGCGGGATGGGGGCATCAGAGCACGATGGGTGACCACCAGCCTGCAGTCAGAGGCCTCAGATCTTAGAGCAAGGCGGTTGGGGGCTGGCACCAACGCGCAGGTGCAGGTACAGGGGATGGAGTCGGGGGATGTTAGACATAACCAGGACAGGATTTTGTCAGGCCACTATGACACAAGGTGAGGGTTACATGAGATTGCAAAAGAAAAGCGCCTGGCCCAGGACCTGGCATCTGAAGCGCTGCCGCTGTTCAGGCTTCAGTGGCCTATCCGAGGAGCCCCACTCCCTCCACGTGCGCCTCCCTGACCCCCAACACACATAGAGCTCGGGAGCGGAAAACTGCAGGAGCCTCAATTCTGCTCATTCCACTAAGCCACGTCCTTCCCTTTTCTGTTCAAGTTACTGTCACGTTTCCCAGGCCTCTCCTGCTGGTCTCAGAGAACAAAGAAGGCCATGTGAGGGTAAACTAGTCCCCGCACGCTTCTTCCAAGAACCAGCGGTGAAGAGGCTCTCCCAGCCTTGAGGAAACACTGGCTTTCCGGGACCTGCCTTGCAAGGCAGGTCCAAGCTCTGCAGGTGCGGCTCAACCATCAGTTCCTCCCACTGAAGACGGCTGGGCAAAAAGCCTTTGATGGATCTCGTTATGTAACCCAGACAAGTTAAGAGTTAAATTCACAGCGATCAGCAACTTCAGGCACAGTAATTTGTTTTCACTAGTTGACCTGAAGCAAACTCAACCACGGAAAGGACAAAGGAGATGACTAAACAGAAACGAAGTTAAGTGAAATTCCCGTAAGAGGGTACAAAACAACGGCTTTGAAATGGTTAAGATGCACAAAAGAAATACAATTAACAGCAGCGTAGACCAGCAAACTAAAACCAAAGTTTTATGCCATGATATGTAAGCTTATCATGTGCAACACACTCGGAAATTTTCTACTTTGTTTCATTTCATTAGAAAAAAATGTCAGTTTAATCCCATGGAAAGTGACTTGCCTTTGGAAAAACATTGGATGGAGAAGACCTCAAGGCAGGAAGGGCTGGTAAGTGTTTCTATCCCATTCCCAGGAGAAGCCACGGAAACAACCTGACAGTCTTTCTACCTTGATGAATAATAGGCTCTTATGAGAATGAAAGGAAGTAATGAACGTGAAAATTTACAAGCTCTTCTAGGTGTTGTCATTCCTTAAATGGCAATTCTTTATCCAAACCTGCAGGTTCTCTGGATTTCATCTGCTATTCAATTAGGTACTTTAAGAGAGCAGGTACTAAAGGCAAGAGTCACTAATTTATCCCTTTGTTATTGACAGCTCAACTCTGTGGCAGCTCAAGGCAAGGTTGGGGGGAAATTCATGAAGACATGCACACCAGCCAATTGTATGCACTGTTTTGGATTTTTTTTTTTTAAGGCAGTGCTTCTCTAACTTTTCCATCTCAAATATGGAGAGTGGACATTCATTCCTGGAGGCCAAATCTGGGGCAAAGCCACTGCAAGAATAAAATTTTAATTGTGTCTTATTTTAAATGTCAAGCAACCATAGATAACATTATCCCTTGCTGTTTACTCGTAACGGGCATAGCATTGTGATAAGATCCTGCCATGGCTCTCACTGCATCCCAGGCTCCCATCTTAGAGGCGAGAAATGGGGTTTTGAGAGGTTATGTAACTTGCCCAGGACCACGAAGCAAATAAGTGGTGGGACAGATTCAAACACACCCAGTCTGGTTCCAGAACCCTGCTTGTAACCACTAAGCTATGTTGAATTCTCCTCCAACAACCAACCATATTTGTTTTAATATTCTTTAAATGTTACTTCCCCCAAACCTTTGGGTAAACAGGACCCACACAGGGGGTGTGTGGGCAGAGCACCCCAGGGCTCTGCCTACACACTGGGGAACCCTTCAGGCATGCAGAGCCACGAGTCCGCCAGAACTCCTCTGCCTTCCTCACGCTCCCGTGGCCAGGAGCAGGCTCACAGCCCTTCTCTCCTAGACACAGAGCACCATCCTCATGTTTTCTTAGGCATGAACTTCATTAACAACCAACATATCACAAGCACCAGTTGTTTATGGCATTTTTAAAATGAAAAATTCATCCCTAAGCTAAATTACAGCAAGTTAATTATAGTGCCTGGCTGATGGCAGACATACTGAGAGAGAGTGAGGGATTGACGGAAGTATCAAATGCAAACAGCAGCTGCAACTAACATGCGCCCAAGACTGCACGCCTGGGCCTTCCTCAGATACAGAGACTGGGGCTCACCCCACCCAGAGGGCCAGCTTCAGAAAGAGATGGGCAAGCTCTCACATCCATTCATTTATTCCACAGACACCCGCTGGGCACCTAAGTGTTGGGGACGAGCCAATCACACACAGAGTCACTCACTCACCAATTCATTCCATCAAACACTTAGCGGGCACCTACCACATGCCAGGCACTGCTCAACTGCTGTGCATATACAGACGGATGAACTGACTGGTCCATCTCATCAGTTACTGATTCACCTCGATGCGCTAGGCACTGTCCGGGCAGTGGGGATGGAATAATGAACAACACAAAGTTCTGGCTCTGACGGAACGTACATTCCAGGAAAAGAAGGCAGACGAGAGACAAATAAATATGTAGTGTGTCAAGGAGTGAAATGCTATGAAGAAAGACAAAGAAGCATAAGGTGACAGAGAGCGGGGGACATGCTGTAGTACAGACAGCATTACAAGGGGCTGCATCTCTGATTAGAGAGCAGAGGCCACAAAAAAAGGTGGAAGCAAGCCTCAAGCAGAACTAGGGCAGGAGGGCGCCTGAAACGGGTGCGCCTTTGCAGCACCGCGGTGCAAGGTCACGGGGGCCTGCAGCTGACAGCGCTGAGCGAGAGGGGGGAGCAGAGGCGAGAAGATCACTCCAAAGAGGATGCTACAGACCCACTGGCGAAGGCTCAAAGCCCATCATCTGTGCTTCACTGCAGGCCCTGACTGCTGCCAAAAGCCAAATACTCTGCAAAAGGCAGGCGGTAAACTGGGCTGCTATCCAATATTTACCCGGTGGCATGCCAGGTGTTCTCTGGAGTCTCCGAAGGGTCAGCTTGGGGTCGGGGGAGGAGAAGGACCCCATCAGACAATGAACTCGGGCTGCTGAAGTGGGGTTTGCCACTAACAAAGTGATACATATTTGATCTTTAGTTTGAAGGCCGCCTTGTTTGCTGAACCTTAAGCCTGTTTACCAACCTGAACAGTTGATGAGGACGGTTTGGGCAAAGGGCACAGAACAAGAGGCTGTGGAGCGCTGAAGACGAAATCAGCCTTGCTGATTCTGCCTGTGGCCCATCTGCGGGCGCCACAGAGACCCCGCTGACCATGGTGAGGCTGCTTCCTAAGGCAGCCCTGGTCTCCTTCACCTCCGCTTCCCGCCCCCCCCTCCCCGCGCCGCCCTCACCAGGGCCTGATTATTCTCCTCCTGCCCCGACTCTAGATCCCACCCACCCCCCATCTCCAGGTGAAATCAATGCTGCACCCATACCCAGAGCCCGTCTGTCCTCCCCGCCCTCACCGAGGCCTCACCGTCTCACCCAGCACCTCTTCCTGCTTCCAGCCTCTCCATTCCTCAGTCTCCAGACAGAACGAGTTCACTTAAACTGAGGTCTGACCTTAGTCCTCCAGCTAACAAGCCTTCGGTGGCCTCAGGGCCAACAACACACAGCGTGAACTTAGCCTGGCCTCCTAGGCCCTGTGTGCGGAGTGCAGCCCTATCCCCTACATGCATCAAGCAGCCGTTACTCCTGTCCCACTGCACGTGGTACAGAACAACCAACACGCACTTATGCCCGGTCTTCTTGTCTTGGCCTGCGTTACACATTCTCTCTGCTGAGAAAATCTGTCTGATCCCCTTAGTCAAAATCAGGTGCCCTTTCACCTACTTCTACACCTTTAAAATAACCCTTCTTTCGTTCCACCTTTTCTTTTTAGAGTTCATCATTTCTGTCCACCTCCCCCACCAGGGGTTCAGTAAGTATTTGATGAATGATCTAAGCCTGTTCCTCTCGCTAAGGTTGCCCAAGCCAGAGGTTTGGGGGTTTTCCTCAATGTCTCCCCTCCCCACTCCGTATCAAACTGTCCCCCAAGACCTACCAATCCCTCTCTTCCTAAACATCTCTCAACACATCCTCCTGCTCCATCCCCACTACCAGCAGGCCCTCATCTGGTTCATGCAGATTTCTGCAACAGCCTAACCTGTGTTTCCCTGCCTTACCTTGCCGCTTTCTCAAGCCCTAAATAGTACAAACACTTCTAAATCCCTCTAAAATCACTGCCCATGGATGGGTGTGGACCAACCCCACACACTTTCCCCTTCCCAGCAAAACATATGCAGTAGTTAACTGTGAAGAATCACTGTAGAAGCAAATGCAGGAGAGGTACACGTCTGCTTCAAGAAAGGGGCATGGATGACTCATTTAAATCTCACACATGTTTTAAAGTCCAGTTGTTGGAAACTTGTTAGCCAAAAAACATCCCTGGTATAAATATGCACCACTTCACTCTTCAAGGTAAACAACCAACCAAATGGTGCTAAACTAATAATGAGAAAGCCAAGCTAACAGTGATTGATAATCAAACATCTAGACTCCTAGCAATTAAAAACTGCCACGAATTCAAGATGGTGGTGACAGTGCACTCTTAGAGTACTGTTTCCAAATTCTACGGGAAATCCAAGGGCCTGTGTGAGTCCATGCTCCATGGGAGCCTGGAACACACCACTGCGTGCATGGCGAGGCAGCCAGACTCCTAGTGGAGGATGAGGCAGTCATCCAGAAACTCCAGCCTGCGGTAGAGTCGTCCCTCGGGATCCGAAGGGGGTGGGTTCCAGGACCCCACCTCCCCCATGTACCCAAGTCCCTTATATAAAATGGCACAGTATTTGCATATAAGCTATGGCACCTCCTCCCAAATACTTTAAATCATCTCTAGGTTACTTGTAATACCTAATACAATGTAAATGCTATGTGAATAGGCTGGTATGTGGCAAATTCAACTTTTGCTTTTCAGAACTTTCTGGCATTTTTTTTTTTTCCCAAATATTTTCGATCCATGGTTGGTTGAATCCCCCAGTGCAGAACCTGCATGGAGGATGGACTGTAATTTAACACCCATCACATTTCATTTTTTTGTGTGTGGTTTTATCTAGATGAAATTTATTCAAGATAACCTTAATCTTGAGATTTATTCTTAAGATTATGTACAACTTTATGAATTATTGAAAGTTCATGAAAATAGAAAAGTTCAGCATTAGCAAACAATACATAGTATTGTGTATTAAATTCTCATTAAATTGAAGTAAGTTGCACTATGCCATTTATTTTATATCGGAAGTAGTTTTGGAGATGACCCATTGAACCATATTTAGGAGGTTGAGAACCCTGTGACTGAACTTGGTGGGCTTCCACCTTAGATGCAGGTGGGTTTTGCCTCTTCTGAGGGAGGAAGGCATCTTGTAAGTTAGAGACAGTGGCCATAGCATCATATTCAATCCTTGAAATCACACCATTACCCTGGTTTGTTTGTTTGTTTGTTTTTCAGTAACTTTTAATGACATCCTAGTAGATAGCCTGCAGTCATGCCTTAAACTTGGGAGTCTGCAGGGCAACCGTTCAAAGGCCTTTGCAGTGACTCAGGCAAATGACAAAGTCACAGGACTTGGGAGACGGATGTGGAAGGGCAGCAGAAGAATTCAAGATCTGCTTCAAAAGCCCCGCTAGGACCTGGTGATTTGGAGGAAGAGAAAGGTGAGAGATAACTGATGACTCCCCAGTTTCTGGCTTGAGAAAGTGAATTAACAGCTGTGCACCTTAATGAAATGGGGGGAAGGGAGGTCTGGAAAGGGGCTGTGATAGAAAGAGAGCAAGAGTTGAAATTGAGGTGCGCATGACCTATCCAAGTTCACTGACTACTATCAAAGGTATAAAAGGAGCTACAAAGCACAGAGGAGTCGTGTGGAGTGATGGACGCCTGGGGCCGTTCTCACAGGTGACCCTTCCCGCCTTCCTCTCGGGGTGCTCGTGTGTCCACCACTGTGCCAGCTCAAGGTGGGGTGGTGCACCACACAGGGAGCTCATGGGGCCAAACTCGGCCAGGACATGTGCAAGCTGCTTCTAAGATGATCTCCAGTAGTAAAGCAGATACCACCAGCTTTGGGGCTAAGAAAACAGTCCTGTTAACAGTAAAATGGGATTTGCATCACACCACAATGGGAAGTAAAGTATGTACCCTGATAATTTCTTCAATTACAAGCATCATAACAGGTTTGCTGATTTCTTGACACTGATGTTTTCAAGGAGTCCCGGTAGAAGGGTTTCGGTATCTAGCCCTGTGCCCTGACAGTTACGCTGCTGGGTGTACCACCCTGTTCGGGGGATTCCAAGTAGAATCTCCCCCAGGAAAATGTTAATCTAAGGTGGTACAGATGTACAGGAAGGTCTCTCTCTCAAAAAACCACCAGAGAAGGTGGCCTATTTTAGGAGAACAATGACTCACTGAAATCACATCCTGCTCTTAAGTTAAGATGCTTCCTTCTGGACCAGAACCTGGTTTCCTATCATGATGGGTCTATTTTCCAATCTATTTGACAATCTGCTTTCTAATTAAAAGTTGAGCCATTTTTTTAAAAATCACATTTAACTAAACAATTCTACATGGCAGTAACACAGTATGCTCTGCCACCTTGACTGATGGCACCATTTGCAATTATTTAAAAGGAGAAGGCGAGGAAAGAAAATCATTAGATACAGCTAGATTAAGCTGCTCTAGCCCCTGTTAGTGTCTTCCTATGTATTCCTAGAATAAGACAGCACAGCATTCATGTAAACTAATTACATGTCCTGCATTTAAATAAGCCCCAACCAAAATAAAACTTATAAGACTGATTGTAAGGTCTCGGGAGGAAGAGACCTACTTTTTCAAGAAAGCGGCCTGGCTGGAGGTGGGGGAAACACCAGGGTCAGACGGCATCTCTCCACAGCAGGCCAAAGCTCCTCCCACTGAGAGGAACACTGGAGTGGGTGAGACAGCGCCCCTGGGTTCTGTGACAGCAGCGGCTGCTTCCAAGGGGAATGCGCAAGATGGCGCAGGGGAGAGAAAAGCCAGACGCCATTCACATTGGCGACGTGGCCTCACGAAGGACGCCTAGCTGCTCTGAGGCTGTTTACTGAAACGGGAAGTTACTGTTTGCCCCTGCCTATTTCCTAGAATTGGTGGGAGAAGAAACTCTGGTGCTGTGTGTAGAAGCACCCTCTAAAAGGAGAACTCGTCAAATGGAAGAGACAACTGCTGGTTACTGTCAGGCAGGAAAGGCTGGGACAAGTCCTCTTAAGAGGATGGTGACCAGCAAAACAGGTAACATTACATGACATTCCTACATTAGCGAGGAACATCTTCGGGATATTCAGCAGGTGCAGTAAAAGCAGGTGAGAAAAGGAATCTGCTGACTCAATGATTTAAAGCAAAAAAGGTTTGGAGCAGGGAGGTGGGTTCAGATGCAACTGTCTGTTGACTGAGGTAGCTCGGAAGATCATACGGACGGATGGATGATTGGATGGATGGATGGATGGATGGATGGATGGATGGATGGATGGATAGATGGATGGATGGGGGAGGGGGTCTGGCATTCAGCAGACAAGAGGGGCGTGACCAAACCCCACCTCGAGTAATCCCATTCAACACCCACCACAGGGAGGCAGAGGCAGGGTGGGGAGCCGTGCTCCCACCATCACTGGTTCCCTGACCCGCCTGTCACCTCCGTTCCCCTCCCGCTTCTGGATTACTGCTCTTAACATGGACCCAAATTGCCCATGAAAAATAAAAACTAGATATAAAAGCTTTGCTTCATTTCACCAACAGCCAAAACACAAAGGACAACTAGAGACGATTAACAATTTCTGATGAACACTCAAAGAACAAAATCGATTTGAGAAGGATTTATAGTACAGGCCCTACAAGGGTGGAGTGGTGGAGGTACAAAGTGAATCCACATGGGAGCTGACCATCTAGAATGGAGGCCAATTCACTGTTAATTCAATAAACGTTTATTGAGCATCTACTACGTCCAAGGCACAATTCAGATATGTCTCGAGGAAGTAACTGGGGAAAACACACAAACAGGCAACTATAATCAAGTGTGGAAGTGCTACGATGGGGTGGGGGTCACAGAGAAGGAGCGCCTACATTCCATACAGCCACAGGAGAACGGTCAGAGGAGGGGCACAAATGGTAACGTAAAGCCCGTTGGGATACGTGTCAGTAAGAAGGCGAGAGTACTGTGGGGTTCAAAAGCAGGCAGCACTTGATAAAGGCCTTGAGGGATGACTAGGAACTTGGCCAGGCAGAGGAAGGTAAAATAATACATACAGAACTGGGTGTGTTTAAGGAATGACAGGGACGGTCAACCCTCCAAACATGGATTTCCCTCATAAGAGAATTTTAGTAGACACAAATGCACTTCTACTTACCTTTTCTTCAAGAACTGCTGTTTCAATAGTTTCAGCAAACTGATTTCCAGGAGAGGTGACTTTGGGTTATTCCTGTTGGGAAAATCAGAAAAAGAGGTATAATAGGTTTGGTGGGACTACCCTCCACAGACCTCTTTCTTGTGACACCCCCGCCAAGTCCGTTCGCATCAGTCACCCACCCCCCTCCCCCGAGTGACTGGTGTGTTTCCAGCAGTCACTCTGCCTCCCTCCCTTCCTTCTTTCCTCATTTGAGAATAAAGACATACAAACTTAGGCAGGCAGCAGTGAGCCCTGATCCAGAGAAACACACACACACACACACACACACACACACACACACACACACACACACACACACACACGAGATGAACAGGACCGCACAGCCCCTGAACTAGAGGAGCCTTCCTGCTCCAGCCTGCTCCCTGCATTCCTGAGATTCCTGTAACAGACCCTCTGCTAACTACAGCTGGCATGAGAGCATTTCTGTTCCTTGCAAACAAAACTTACTTATTTAAAAATAAGAGATCCAGGGTTGGGACTAAAAACACAAACACAAGCAGAGGGTGAAGAAATAAAGGCTTCTGAAACAAAGCCTTGGGAAAAATAAAAGATGAGAGGGAGTGACCTGGTCCTCTGAACTACTGTCCCATAATACCTGAGAGGAAAGGAAGAGAGAGATGTGGGAAACCCAGAGAGTAGATCCAACAAATAATTCATAAAATCCCGGCAGTATTAAATATTAAGATGGAGACCCAGATACTGGGGAAAAGGGGCTCTTAATATGGGTACTATCCATAACAAAACAAAATAAGAATTTCAATGAAATACAAAGGTGGGAGACTCTAAAAGTGTCTACAGCAAGTAAGGAATAATTGAGTAACTATACGATGCCTATCATTACTAAAAAGAGAAATGTAATAACTCAAGGATAAGTCTTGATTTACTGCACTGTGCTTTTTTTTGTCTTAAACAATAAATATTTTATTTACTCATGGTTTGTGGGTCAGCAATTAGTGCTGGGCTCAGCAGGGTGGTTTTTCTTCTGGTTTACTCATGTGGCTACAGTCATCTGGTGGCTCAACTGAGCCGGATGGTAGACCAGATGACTTAGCTCATATGCTAGTGACTGGTACTAGCTGTTTGTGCTGCCTTTAGAGTCTACTTTAGTAAATGTGAACATTTTTTTCCCCTGAGATCTTGAAAGATTTATGCCCTCTATCCCCTTGACCTAGTTTTCCATTGGTTCTTGAGTTGGTCAACCATGAACTCACCTACTGTAGGGCTTCAAGACTCTTAACACCTTCTAGTCCTCTCTACTAGGGAGCATGGTTTTCGTGAAGTTCAAAGATGAGGGTGTGTGAAACAGAGGGCTGGGAGGCAGGGCTGGAGAGCAGAAGGTTCTTCAGGGGGTCTGAATGCCAGGTTAAATTGGATGGACTTTATTCAAGCAGCATTAAGAGTCAAGATGACTGTAGTCTAATCCCATATTCTCTAAGAGATAATTACCCCTCCGAAAATGTAGAATGTTAAAATTGGGCTACAGAGAGAAAATATGAGCCAAACCACAAAGACTAAAGCAGTCAGCTAGAAATTAAGTCGACAGCAAGCTGTGACTTTTACCCTTGACAGGGTGCTTTGCCTGCTACTCTTGGCTCATTAGCTGCAGCAAAGGCTTCACAAGTATCTCCTGGCTTCTGGGCCTTCTAGGCAGGTCACTGCTCCAGGGGCTCATTGGAGCATCAACTTTCACTCTGCAGGGTGCAGAACAACGACAGGGACACCAGCGGGCCTGCAGGACAGGCTGAAGGACGGCAATCCTGTCCGCTCACCCCAGACCTGGCCCCCGGGAGGCTGGTGCTACATCCCATCTGACCATTCCAAGCAGCAGAGGCACCTGTGCTCTAAACTCAGCCCCACTTTCTCCTCTCCGGGCCTCAGTTTCCTTGTCCACAAAACCAGGGAGGGAGACAGGACCTGTGGCACTCAGAGGGTGGTCTGCAAACCAGTGCCATCCACCAACTCTTTGCTGTTGGCTCACAGTAAGTACAGAAATTAAGAGCAGCTTTGAAGCTTTTACTGCTTATGACATTGCTACACAGCCAAGCACACGATCAGAGGAAATGTCTTGTTGAATAGAGCACAGACTGGTGTGCAAGTTTCCTGCAGATGCCATAATAAATTACCGCAAACTGGGTGGCATAACACAACAGAAATTTATTCTGTCACAGTTCTGGGGGCCAGAAGCCTGAAATCAAGGCATCGGCAGGGCCACACTCCCTCCAGAGACTCTAGGGAAGAAAATTTCCCCTGTCTCTTCCAGCTTCTGGTGTCTTCTGGCTTTCCTTGGCTTGGGGCCACATCACTCCTCCACTTCACTGCCTTCTCTGTGTGTGTGTGCATGTGTGTGTGTGTGTGTGTGTGTGTATGTGTGTGTGTGTGTGTGTAAAATCTCTTTCTTCCTCTCTGTTTTAAGGACACTTGTCATCACATTTAGGGCCCACTAGAGAATCCAAGATGACTTCATCTCAAAAATCCTTATCTTGGGACTTCCCTGGCAGTCCAGTGCTTAAGACTCTGAGCTTCCACTGCAGGGGGCACAGGTTCCATCCCTGGTCAGGGAACTAAGATCCCACATGCTGCATGGCGGGGCCCCAGAAAAAAGAAAGAACAATAAGATCTTTAAGCAATGCTAATTAAATCATGTCACTCCTTGGGTAGAAATCTTGGTGGACTCTCATTAGAATAAAATCTTAATCTTTTTCAAAAAAAAAAAAATCCTTATCTTAATTACATCTACAAAGACCGTTTTTCCAAATAAGGTCACATTACTTGGACCTTATTTGGAAAAGGTTACACAACTTTTTCTGAGAAGAAAAGCATAACAAATAGCAGTTGCCAAGGCAACATAATGATGTGGTTTAAGGGAGATCACCCGGGAGGGAGGGAGCAAGGGGATATACTACATTTCCTAACACAGGTATACAAAATACATAAGCTGCTTCTCAATTTCTGCCTTCCAGGGCCCTGATATGAGTAGGGACACACATAAAAGAGTACATGAAGCCAATGTAAAATCTCCTCCTTCTCAAGAATTCTGATCAAACACTCAACAAAATACTAGCAAACCGAATTCAACAGCATATTAGAACCAACCTTAAATATACAACAATATAAGAAAATGTAAAGAGCAAAACCCATCTTTGGGGCCACCACAGCGCCGACTACAACTGGTTTGGATACTGTGGAATTCATGTGTGACCAGTTGTACCTGTTGTGCACTGTACACTCATATCAGTTCACTGCTGGAGAAAAAAACCACTGCCCTGCCTCTCACTCAGTTGTGACCCCAGCTCTTCCTCTGCGGCCCAGGAGCCCGGGCAAGACCAGATGGCAACGGACACCCCTGATAAAGGAAAGGAGGCTGACGGGTGGCACGGCTGTGAGGAAGAGGTGCAGACTGTTCTCTCAGCCCTTCCCAAGGCTGGTCTCCCACCTTACCTTGCAGGCAGTGCAGGAGCTACTCCCTCCCTTCCCTATCCTCCTGTCCCTCAAATGGCTTCAGTTGTGAAGTGATTAAATTTATCAGGTTTTTTTGTTCAAGTGTGCCTCCCTCATTCCATCAAATGCTCAGAGCTTTCAATGTCCAAGTTTGAGAACGGAAACAAAACTGTTTTATTAAAATCCTTGTGTACCTAGCACTGTCCTGCTGCTGACATATCCTCTCCCCCAACATCCTGCCCTGTAACCTCGAAAACACTCAGGAAGTTTCCCGGCTTCATAACAGGATGGAGGCGGCACTTGGAAATTTGACAAAGCAAGGATTTCATTTCTCATTAGAAGTTTTCTTGCCTTGCAAGAACACTCTTTATCAAAGGAACTACTATGTTGACTCCTTTTGCTATGTTACATTTCAGCCCTAAGGGGCAGACCATGTCAAAATACCAGAGAATGTTTAAAATGATAACACTTGATGCAGGTCTGGCCACAGCAAAGCGGGCACTCTCATCATTCAACTACTGGTAGGAGTATAACAGGCACAATCTTTCTGGAAGCAATTTGACAAATTCTTATTAAATGGCTTCAAATTGTACACACCCTTTAATGTTGTAATTCCATTTTCAGACCTCTACACTAGGGAATGAATCTGAAATGGGGACAAAACTTAATGCTCAAAGATATCCATGGCACAGTTATGTATGAGATTTAAAAAAATTAGAAATAAAGCTAATAGCCAAGAAAAGGAAATGATTAGACAAATTATGGTAGATTCATGAATAAAGTTTTACGCAGCCATAAAAATGACATTTTACAAAGAATTTCTAATAAAAGTAACAACTACAATAATAACAGTTAACCCTTACATGGGCCAGGAACTGTCCTAAGCTTATCAGGTGCTTTACATATATGAAGCTCCTTAATCTACTTAGGTAGATACTTTTATTTTTATTTTTATTTTTAGGCTGTGCTGCACGGCAGGCAGGATCTTAGTTCCCTGACCAGAGATGGAACCCGTGCTCCCTGCAGTAGAAGCACACATCCTTAACCACTGGACCACCAGGGAATTCCCAGTAGGTACTGTTATTATTCCCACTTTACAGATCAGAAAATGGAGGCACCAAGTGTTAAGACACTTGCTCAAGATCATCCTGCTAGTAAGAGACCACACAGGGATTTGAGCCCACACAGTCTGACTCAAAAGTCCATGCTCTTACATACAGATGGTCAAGAAGCACATGAAAAGATGTTCAACATTGATAAGTATTAGAGAAATGCAAATCAAAAATACAATGAGATATCACCTCACACCAGTCAGAAAGGCCATCATCAAAAAATCCACAAACAACAAATGCTGGAGAGGGTATGGAGAGAAGGGAACCCTCCCTCCTACACTGTTGGTGGGAATGTAAATTGGTACAGCCAATATGGAAAACAGTATGGAGGTTCCTTAAAAAAACTAAAAACAGAGCTACCATATGATCCTGCAATCCCACTCCTGGGCTTATGTCTGGAAAAACACATGGTCCGAAAGGATACATGCACCCCAATGTTCACTGCAGTACTGTTTACAATAGACAAGACATGGAAGCAACCTAAATGTCCATCAGCAGAAGAATGGATGAAGGAGATGTAGTACATATATACAATGGAATATTACTCAACCGTTAAAAAGAATGAAATAATGCTATTTGCAGCAATATGGATGGACCCAGAGATTATCATACTGAGTGAAGTAAGTCAGACAGAGAAAGAGAAATATCATATGGTATCACTTATATGTGGAATCTAAAAAGAAATGATACAAATGAACTTGTTTACAAAACAGAAACAGACTTGCAGAATTAGAGAATGAACTTATGGTTACCAGGTAGGAAGGGTGGGGGGAAGAGATAGTTAGGGAGTGTGGGATTGACATGTACACACTGCTATATTTAAAATGGATAACCAACAAGGACCTACTGTAGAACACAGGGAACTCTGCTCAATACTATGTAACAACCTAAATGGGAAAAGAATTTGAAAAAGAAAAACATATATATCCATTGAAGAAAACATACATTAACATGATATTAAATAAAGCAGACCATCATAAGCTAAAAAAAAAAGTCCATACTCTTAAATCCTGTGATAGTCTGAATACAGTGATGGCCCCAAAGATAACAGGTCCTAACCCTAGAACCTGTATGTGCTACCTTAGATAGAAAAGGCATCTCTGCAGATGAAGAATCTTAAGATGGAGAGACATCCTCGATCATTGGGTGGGCCCTAGATGCCATCACAAATGCTTTCAAAGAGAGACAGAGGGAGATCTCACACACACACACACACACACACACACACACACAAGAAAGGCATGTGAAAACAGAGGCAGGTATTGGAGAGATAGGGCCACAAGCCAAGGAATGCCAGCAGCCACCAGAAACTGAGAGGGTCAGGGAATGGATTCTCCCCTAGATCCTCCACAGGGAGTACAATCCTTATACCTTAGATCAGATTTCTGGCCTCCAGAACTGAGTAAATAAATTTCTGTGGTTTTAAGCCAACCAGTTTGTGGAAATTTGCAGTCACAGGAAACTAACACAAGCTCCCATGCTGTACTGTTCTCAATGCAATATAAAATATTCATATGTTAAATGGGAAAAGTAGAAATCAAAAGTTATACACAATGATGTTAATTATGCATATAAAAATGCATGCAAATACAACAAAACGTTTTGTAGTGATTATCTCTGAATACTAGAATTATGGGTAATTTTCAGCATTATGTCTTTTGATACTTTTCCAAATTTCTACAATTAATGTGAATTTCTCTTACAAAGAAACAAAAAAAAAAACTTTTTTAATTAGTAACTCATCATACTTCTGCAACTCTAACTCAATCATAAAAATTAGAAATCAAGAAATCTCCCTGAGAATTTTCTTAATTCAGTTTCAGAACAAAACCTGAAAAATCAGCCACCCAGGTGCATTCCATTCCCTAAGTGACTCCACTCAACCCTCAGCCTCTCTAAAGCCTATTAGTTTTCAGACTCTGGCAGGAACATGATGTGGCTGAAGAAGTTTCAGGCTTTGAAATGAGAGGACAATCTAAGCTGCTGCATGTTTTCCTGTCTCTCTATCCACACGTGGCAGTGGGAGGAGGGACCAGAGGGAGGTCTTTACGCATTCCCAGAGCTCATCCAGCCCAAAGTGGTGTGGGCCACACACCAAAAACCAAGAGCTCTGGTTAATAAACATGGAAATGTTTGACTTCTCTGTAGGGACTTCACAGAATGAATCATCACATTAAACAGCGGCTTAACCTTCTTACTGAAGTCCGTCCGGAGTCCAAGCCTATTGTGTTGCAAAACCCTCTTGCTATCATCTGTCCAGGCAGTCAGAGGACCAAAGGCCAATTTTACTGTATCAACATCACATCCTTTGATTAATAATTATTTTCATATAAAGAGTGTATTAACATTTTCCCGCAACATATGGGCCAAACTGGATCAAAACAGAAAGGAGGATGTGCTTCGTGTGTTGTTTTTGGGGGCAGAGAAGGTAAAAGTCACTGGTTCCCTCCAACATGGGCCAGGTCAGAGCCGCGGGGCATGAAAAGCATATATACGGCTTTCTTCAGCCCACCCTGTACGGCGCAGGAAGCTCGGGCACTGGAGTAATGGGACCACAGCGTGGGGTTTATCCTTTAGTCTCTGAGCACATTTATTCACTCTTCGTCCAGCCAATCAACATATAAAAGCACCTACTATGTGCCAGGCACTAAGAAGAGGTTGGCTCACATTTTAACAGACCCTATCTCCAACACGCTATACTCTCAGATGATATGGCTGGGCAAATGGCCCCCCATCATTGCTGAGCTTCTCATCAGTCTTTTGGATCACAGGGATGCCAGCTGTAGCAAAATGCTGGGAGGGATACCTAAACAGGACCCGCAGAGCTTTGAGAATGAAAAAAAACAAAAAGCAAATGGTTTAGCACTATGTACAGTCTGCCCTCTGCCTCTGCAGGTTCCACATCCACCGGTTCGACCACCAGACCAAAAATATACGAAAAAAGAAAAAAAGTTTCCACAATGTTCCAAAAAGCAAAACAAATTTGCCACACACTGGTAACTATTTACAAAGAATTTTCATTGTATTTACAACTACTTACGTAGTATTTACATTGTATTAGGTAATATAAATAATCTAGAAATGATTTAAAGTATACAGGAGGATGTGTAGAGGTTATATGCAAATATTATGCCATATTATACAAGGAACTTGAGCATCTGGGGATTTTGGTATCTGCGGGAGTCCTGGAACCAATCCCCCCTGGACACCAACAAGACAGCTGTACCTTCCAACATACCATCAACAAAACACTTGTAATTTCGGGTGATCAGTTGATGATACTTGAACTTCCACTTAACCATCTACTTCACACAAATAGTGTATTACTATTTTCTCAAAGTCTGTTTTTTTCTTTTTGCTTGCCATTGTATGCCTATATCTACCAGCGTCTAACCTTAAGAAGTACTCGTTAAATATCTGAGCTATAAATTAATGCACAAGTAAACATGGGTAATTAATTTAATAATCTGTAAAAACGCAAAAGTCAGTCTACACGATTATTTCCCAAAGAAAATTCCAAGGAAACTAATCCTATGAGATATACCAAGAAAAGAAGGTTCACGTGCTATTCAACTGGAGAAATGTTACATTCTGTAGCCTCCCATCTCCCTTAAAAATTCACAATGCATATTATATAATAAAGACTATGGGAAAGCTTTCAATTAAATACCTATTTGAACTTCCCAAATCAACTTAACCACAGAAGCCCTTTCATGATTAACACTTACTGATATCAGAGAACGAATGTTCTAAGGTAACCCTGGGAAAATACTAACACAAATTCTTCATTTGTTCAAAAAACACTTATTAAGCCCTTGAAATGATAATAATATGATGATGATGAAGACAGGCAACAGTAAACAAGTTAACATTTAAGAGGCATGGTTCTTGGTGTTACTGCCACCCAAGATAAATATGAAACCTGGCTCACAGTCTACCATCTACTGGAAGAGACCCACGAGCACATGATGAGTACAACCAGCATTAACTGAAGTGACAGACAGACACATGCACATATATGCATGTATACATATGTATATACAGACATATGTGAATATCTGCACACTTAAGTCACAAAAAGGGAGAGAGTGTTCCAGGCAGACGGGAAGCAAGAGCATCCAATGTGTGCAGAGGAATGAAGACAGTTTGTTCTTCTCCAGTGGTTTTCAAAGTATGGTCCAAGACCCTCTCGGAGGGTGCTGCCAGGTCAAAACTATCTTCAACAGTGTGATATTTTTCACTGATGGTGCAAAAACAATGGTGGGGAAAACTGCTGGTGCTTTAGCAAGAATCAAGGCAGTGGCATCTGACTGTATTAATAGTCATTGTGTTCTCTACTGCCATACTTTCACGGTTTAAAAAAAAAAAGGTCAATTTCATCTAAGAATATCCTAATGAAGCAGTAAAAATTATTAATTTTGTTAAATATTAACCTCGAGTACACATCTTTTTAAAATCCCTTGTGACAAAATGAGAAGCACTCATAAAACACTTCTGCTACAGGCCAAAGTATGATGGTTGGTTTTGGGGAAGAAAAAGCACTCGTACAACTGAGCTGCAAGCTGAATTAGCTACTCCTTTCCACCGAACACCATTTTAAACTGAAAGAATGACTGACAGAAAAACTACAGTGACTCAGATTTGGGTATTTTTAGAAGGAATAAAGTGAGCTTGTTATTTCAAGGAAAACTGACAGTATCTGTTGCTAAAGAAAAATTTGAGCTTTCAAGCAAACATTAAAATTTGGAAAAACTTGTATTGGCCACTGTGAGCTTTAGAGCATCTCAGTACTTGGCTTTTCAGAGGACAGCAGCAGTGACATTAACAAACGTGACATTATCCTAATAAGTCATGCATGATGTTACAAAATGCATAAAAGATCCTTTTAAAGTGCAAGACAGACCAAAAGATTTTAATATAACAGAATATGAGAAGTTCACTGATACATGGTTTCAGATTCTATACTGCAAGAAACCTTTAAGAAACTATCACTTGTCAAGCTCCGAGGTAGTTTCAAAGACTATCCACAATTAACTGAAAAGGTTATTAAACATTCCTCCCTTTTCCAACTACATTCCGTGTAAGGCTGTATTATCTTCATACAGTTCAATCAACACAACATACTGCAACAAAATGAAGGCAAAAGCATTGATGAGAATCCAGCTGTCTTCCATTAAGGCAGACATTAAAGATACCAGGAAAAAAGTAAAACAATGGCGCCCTTCTCATTAAATGTTTTTTGCTTTAGAAATATTTTTCATTAAAAGTGTTATTTGTGTTATGTAGTGGGTTTATTATTGCTATATTTAAACTAATTTAATGAATACTTTAAAATCTTTTCAATTTTGATTGTTAATATTGTAAATATTGCTAAATATAATCCACAAAACTGAAAGCTCTTTGAGGATCTCACTAGTTTTTAAGAATTTTTAAAGGGGTCCTGAAACGAAAAGTTGGAGAGCTGCCGGTCATAGGTGGTGAGGAGGGAAGGGTGAAGAGGCAGCAGGAGAGGGCTAGCAGTGGCCTCCCGCACTGTGATGAGGGGTTCAGAACTGATCTGGCAAGAACCAGAGAAGGGGTGTAGAGCACCAAAGTGACACGGGCAGATCTGCCTTCTAAGGAAAGAGCAAGGACAACATAAAGCTGCCCTCTGCTCCACGAACTTATGATTCTAAAAGCAAGTCAGTCTGATGGGAAGTCAAACTGTAGGACACTGAACGTCCATTACTACAATCTAAAAAATGAAATATAAATTTCTATAAAAGAGTAGGAACAGAAAAGTATTAAAATTTAACGATGGAAGCGAAAGAAGCAGGTTCTTGCAAAACAGACTTGCAACCAACTAGAATACTGCAAAATAAGGGAAATCATCAGTAACAGAATACAGGGCTTTAAAAATCGAAAGATACCAAAATCAAGATGCATTTTGGGCAAGTCTGAAAAATAAAAATAAAGGAGCCAGTAAAGAGCAATAAACTGCAGCAGTAAAGAGGGAAAATGAATGCAGCCCAGAGAAGACAAACAGAAGCCTTTAGAAATAAAAAGAAGTAGGGAGGAGAGAAAATCAGCTCCTATTTCCAGAGCGTGCAATCTATCCACTCCACCACAGGGGAGGGGGGCAAAGGGTGCAGGAAGCACCTGGAGAGGAAGGGGGCCCGCGCAGAGTCCACCACTGGAACGCAAATGCTCGCCTGGACAACAAGAGTCTCACCCAGGAAAAGGGGGATTACGCCAATCAAGAACACAGACCACAGAGAATAGACAAAAGACAGCTATTAAAACTTGCTCTCAAGGAGCTTAGAGTTATTATTTTCTAAGTCAAAAAAACAAAAACAAAACAAAAAATCAATAGGATAGTTATAACTAAAATGAGAATGGTGTGCTCTAAAGAACTCAACTAGAAGAGCTTGGCAAGTTTCTCGAACTTGGCCTCAGTTTCCTCTTCAGCAAGATTGGGAGTCCACCACTGACTTCGCAAAGTTAGTGGGGGAAAAGGGAACTAAGCATGCAGCTGGCATGCGACAGATGCTCAGTAAACACAAGCTGTAATTATTCTCACTGTAGTTATTATTTCAGGGCCTATGTAGAATACAGAGTTGACACTACACTACTCTAAGCCAGAAAGCTCCCAAGGTCAAAGAGGATGGTTTGAAAAATCACCAATACGTGAGCTTAAAGAAGGAATGTGAATGGCTTTGGCCCAGGGCTACACTCACTCAACAGATGAGAGAACTGCCCTTGACCTTGTGGGCCTGTTACCACAGGCCCGAGGGCCTCTCCAATCACAAAGGGACATGCCAAGCACTAGAAGTCCCAAGTAAGAAGGGAGAAAAAGTCAAACCACCACCTTCCAAAACAGCCAACACCGCTGTCATGTAACTTTCACGCACAATTTACCTCCCCTGATTGTCATAATCGGCCAGGATATGGATGGGTACACTGTCATCACCCCTATTTTACATCTCAGGGCTGAAATGCAAAGAAGTGGCGTAGCCAGGACCCCTATCTCTTGATGTGAGGCCCAGGACTCTTTCACTCGACCACACTGCCCCCACCCTCACGGGGATTTTGAGAGCCCACCCAACAGACGTGGACCCACAGCTCTTCAAGCCAAACACGAGGCTGCACCTTTCTTCACCACCCATAGCTAATGGAACACCCAGTGAGCATTCACTGATTGACATGCCAGACACTGTCCTTGGGGCTGGGACTGCATGCCAATCTCTGCACCCCTGGACCCCAGACAGACATCAAGTGAACAAGGAACTATTTCTTTATAGATGTAGTAGGTGCTGGGAACTTGCAGTCCAGGGTACCATGGGGGCCGGTCGTGCAGGGCCTGAGTCTGAGAGGTCATGGGAGCACAGGCAGGAGGGGCCCCAGGGGTTCTCAAAGCCTTCGAGCCAGGAAGAGCTGCGAGGCTCAGGAGGCCAGCAGGACCAGGATGCACAGGCAGGCCTTGTGACCACAGAGATTGCACATCCTCCTAAAAGCATAGGGCCTTGCTACAGAGAAGCAGCGGCGTCCAACGTGCAATGTGAAAGAGTACTGGGGCTGCAACTTGGAGAGGGGGAGAGGATAAAGGTAAAGGTACAGATGTCTGTCAAACAGAAACATTTCAACTTCTGTTTTTACCACAACTTGCAGAGTGAGAAAGACACTTTGTAACCCAGTATGTGTTCACACACACAGTGTCTGAGAGGCAGGCTACCAGCCTGACCCTGGCTAGTTTCCCTGAGCCTCAGCTCCTCTGAGGCAGAGATAACAACAACAATACCACTGCATCAGCTGTTGTGGGGAGAAGTTAAGTCAGTGTATGAAAAGCCCTTTGCAACATTAACCTTTTTCTGTAAAACTCTTATTATACACAAACAGAACTTTCACAAAATAAAACTCAACCTTATTATGTGTACTCCACTCTCATGCTTTCCATTCTACTTTAAAAAAAAAAAAAAAAAAAAACGCTTGTAAAGACCCTCTAAATTAATTTCAGAACCCAGTCACCGGGGTCATGACCTCCAACTGGAGATGATGGCTTGGACCTGGGTGATGACAATGGAGGAGAGAGAACTGATAGGATTGGGGAATGATTAGTCAGTTACAGGGGAGAGAGGGAGGTGTCAGGTGACTCTCAGGCCTCTGGATTGATGATGGTACCATTTGAGACAGGAACCTGCAGTGGCGGTCAGGCGGGGGGGTAGAAACAGGTGTACGTCTGTGGGAGGAGATGGAAAGATCAGACTCTACGTTCTAAACTTCCTGCCAGGAGGATCTGGGTGAGGTGACAAAGGGAGCCTTCACTTAAACGCTTTCCACCAAGCAGGGAACCACGTAGAGAGATCTCACACCAGAACCATAGCTACTGATACAGACTGTGCTGGGGAGGTGGACAGCCTTTGTGAACCGTGCCCAGAAGTGAGTAACTGATGGAGGACCCAGGGACTTGGGGCTCCCGCCAAATGTCTTTCCTTATCTGACCAACATCCAGCACTAATCACATTTAATTAGAGTCTGTCTGCCCATCTGTTTCCTCTACTAAGCGAGCTGCTTTAGGGCAGGGACCACCCCGGCTCACCATCTTTCTGCTCACCAGGCCTCCCCAGCACGCCGCCCTACCCACTGCCTCTGATAGGTGCTCAATTCAACGATGCAACAGGGTAAAACTCCCGAAAAGGCCACTTACAGTTCAGGAAACTAAGACAAGGCACAGCAGATGGGAGTGGGGAGGCAGAATCTGCCAGGAGAATTCTGGTCACTTAAGGGTGTGAGCCAACAAAAGGCCAACTGTTCACAGAGAAAATGAGTCTTCAAAAAATGTTAAAACTCTGGAATGCGCGATGGGTGTGGATCTTCATCATAATGATCAGAAACACTAAGCGGGTCTGGGAGAGAATCAGGAAGACTAAATGTAAAACAGGAAAAGTCAGGCCTCTTCCAAAGGTCATGCTGGATGTTTAATTCTTTACATCACTTCGCTTGCTACATTCTTCCATCAGCTCAAGGCCTTCTATGGCATGCCTCTCTGTTTCCAATCCTCTGCCATCTCCAAAGCCCAGTTCCTTGTATGTCACCTGTTTTTCCTACATGTATATGACCTGTATCCCCAACAGACAGGAACGGTATTACATACCTTCTTATTCATCCACCCCCATCCCTTGCACAGACAAGGCACCCAATAGTAGTTGATTGATTTTTATACTGATTAATTTATTTTGGCATTAAATTCCAAATACAGATTCATATTTTCTAGTCTTACCCCCTTTAGTTGCAACTGTTACTGAAGCTGTCATTTTTAATAGTAACAGTTGTATTTATTAAGTACCTACCACATACAATGCACAACTAAGGACCTTAAATACATCTACAATCCTCAACCTGCAGGGTTGGGATTATTATTTCCATTTTACAGATGACAAGATGGAGGCTCAAAAAGACAACATAGTTTAGTAAGTGGCAGCACTGGGATTCAAACCCAAGGCTACTTAACTCCAAAGTCAAATAAGTATGCAATCACTCTAGAATTTTAGCACTATTTTCCCTGGCACAGAGGCTGGAAAACAGCCCATCTGATATGAAGTCCACACTCAATACCAAAGACGTAAACAGGGCTCACCTCAGAGAAAGCTCTTTTAGGCTTGAGAAGGCCACAATTTAACAAGACCCATTCATTCACTTCCTACAATACATAGGCCAAGTCAAGATTATTTTAACTCCATGACTTAAAAAAATGGAACGTGCTAAAGGCATCACTTGTTTCTGAAAGAATATTTAGGGAATGCCCTGGCCGTCCAGTGGTTAGAACTCCGCACTTCCACTGCAGCAGCCCCCGGGACTAGGATCCCACAAGCGGGGCCAAAAAATTAAAAAAAAATTTTAAATACAATAAACTTTTCAAAACCAAGAATGTTTAACTTAAACTAAGACACAAACAACGCTCAGAATAACCAAATCATTAGTGTCAAGTAGTTAATAAAATAATCACAAAACTCGTAACAGCTTATCTCCTATGTATCACTCCCCCCAACGCTCTCACATACATTATTTGAACATCTCAGTAACTGAGGCAATTATGGTTACCTGCTGCACACGTGAGAGAAAACCAGACTGAGAGAAGTTCAGTGAGTCACTGAGGGTCACCATGCCTATTACTCAGAACTCTGTTATAAGCAACAAAAGAAAGCACCTCCGAGTAGTGCAGGCACAAGAGAAAACTAGCTGTAGCGACAGGCCTTTGGGCAACTAGGGACTCCCAGCGACCCCGTTCCTCTCTCGGCCTCTCTCTGCCTGCAGCTTCCTCCCACCCCCGGGGCAGCCCAGCTTACTCCTACAGACAGGAAACCAGGGCCACCGGAGTGCCAGACCCCCATGTCCCTGGCCTCACCACCCCAGACGAAAAGGCTCGTGGGCCTCGAGTTCAAAACTCCAGGGAGATGCATATGAAATGATGTCCGCTCCGCCTTCCTACTCCCCAGCCCTATGCTGGGTGGTGGAATGGATTCCCTAAGACATCCCTCCATCAAATCCTCTCCCCTCTCCACAGTCTGCACCGCCTCCCCTTCATTTCTTTGATCTGACAGAGGGCTCCCAAAGTGGTAAAACCAGTTTTACGCTTTTCCTTTGTAATCTCCACATAGGAGGCTGCTTCACATTCCCTTTGGTACAGGATAGCCCTGCACTGGCAGCTCTGTAGAAACAGGCAGGGTCAAGCCCCATTTTAATCTCCTTATCACATGGCTGAAATTACTGGCTTGGAGTCTCTGAGATACCTGAGGGCTCATAATAAATTCTTCCCTTTTACAAAAAAAAAAAAAAAAAAAAAAAAAGATTCAAGGAGGGCCCTGACTGACCCAGGCGGGTCAGTGGTCCACCGATGGCACAGGGGACCAATCAGGAACCACACCTGGCAGGTCCCAAGAGTAGGCAGAAGAGAAGCACTTCTCCAGAAGGGGGAAGGAGCATCAGTTCCAAACGAAGGAAGAAGGCTTATTTAAGGCAGATTAAATAATAAAAATAGGGCTTCCCTGGTGGCGCAGTGGTTGAGCGTCCGCCTGCCGATGCAGGGAACACGGGTTCATGTCCCGGTCTGGGAAGATCCCACATGCCGCGGAGCGGCTGGGCCCGTGAGCCGTGGCCGCTGAGCCTGCGCGTCCGGAGCCGGTGCTCCGCAACGGGAGAGGCCACAACAGTGAGAGGCCCACGTACCGCAAAATAATGATAATAATAATAATAAGTAGAAATCCTGCACACACAACCGCTAAGCCACTGCTCTTCAGACCCCAAGTCCAGTGACCTCACTCGTTCTACACCACAGCTGACATTGCTTGGCACTAAAATGTGAAGCAACAACAGTAAAGAACAGCCAGTGCATAATAAGGTGATAAATGTGCAGTAAAGACGCTTAGTACAAACAGAAAGATCAACGTACCCATTTACGTCTGAGTAATATCCTAAAGCTAGAGATCTCCACGCCAGAATTTTGTGCTAGGAAGAAATACACATTGTGTTGCTTCATCAATGAAAGTCTGACTTTCCTCCCCTCCTCCCTTCTGCGTTCTTACAACTGAGTGAAGGGGGTATCTCCTTAGGTCCACGTCTTCTTAGTCCTCTACTCTGCACAGAGGACTGCTAAAATCCCTTTTGAGGAAGGAAGCAGGAATCAGAAACACAAACCCAAGTCAACCGCGCTGAAGGCGGGAGTGCAATTCTCTGCAGCCACTGACGGGCTAACGCACTCAGTGTGTACACAGCGCCCAGAGGGGCCCCATGTAAGGGAAAGGAGTGGGCAGGAAGCACGGACCCCGCGGCTGCCTTGTTAGCACGGCTACAAAACCCGGGGTTTTCTTCCTTCTCTCTTTTTTTTTTTTTTTTTAAGAGATCTACATGTCTCTCTTTTTATTTATTTATTTATTATTATTATTTTTGGCTTCATTGGGTCTTTGTTGCTGCGCACGGGCTCTAGTTTTGGCGAGGGAGGGCTACTCTTCGTTGCACTGCGTGGGCTTCTCATTGCAGCAGCTTCTCTTGTAGCGGAGCACGGGCTCTAGGCGCTTGGGCCTCAGTAGTTGCAGAGCACGGGCTCAGGAGTTGTGGTGCACGGGCTCTAGAGCGCAGGCTCAGTAGTTGTGGCGCACGGGCTTAGTTGCTTCACAGCATGTGGGAATCTTCCCAGACCAGGACTCGAACCCATGTCCCCTGCATGGGCAGGCAGATTCTTAACCGCTGTGCCACCAGGGGAGTCCACTTTTTATTTATCTATTTATTTGGTTGTGCCGGGTCTCTTAGTTGCAACAGGCAGGCTCCTAGTTGCAGCTCGCAGGCTCCTCACTTGTGGCTCGCCAGTTGCCTAGTTGTGGCACGCAGGCTCCTTAGTTGTGTCATGTGAACTCTTAGTTGTGTCATGTATATGGGATCTAGTTCCCTGACCAGGGATCGAACCCGGGCCGCCTGCATTTGGAGTGCAGAGTATTAACCACTGTGCCACCGGAGAAGTTGCTCTTCTCCTTTAATTTAGTCAAACACTTCTCTCGCCCCCGCTACCTACCAGGCACAGTTCTTCGTGCTCTACAAATATTCTTTGTTGTTGATGGCTTCCCTGGCCACACATGGTTATGGTGGCTTCTAAAAGGGATCTAAGTGGGAGTTTTTGATACTTTTCTCAAAGGTCTAACCTAAACCTAGATGACTGAAATCACCTCCATTTCTCTAGTTCCAACGTTTTGCTTCTCTCCCTGAGCTGAGTCCACTTCATCGTCTCCTTCCACAGACCAGAGACAAAGGTTGGTATTTACTGACAACTTACAGGATGCCAAGCTCTTCCTCCCTTGTCTCACCTGATGCTCACGGCAAGCCCTCTTTATAGAAGAGGGAAAAGGCTGAGGGGAGGCAGGGAGCGCAGGCAGCTCTCCGGACTAACTCCCCAATGGTGATCAGCTGAGCCTAGTAGCAAGGCCCAGCCCAGCCCCAGAAGGGGGGCTGCACACCCCCTGCTACACCCGCATCGAAGAGACTCACTGGTGAGCGACTCTTGTGTGTTGGCACTGGAAAAGCCACCCCTGGCAAGGACACATATGGGCTGCCCCTCCAAAAATTTTTTTAACTGTGGTGAAGTTCACACAACATAAATTAACCATGGTAAAGTGTTCAATTCAGTGGCATTTAGGACATTCACAATGCCATGCAACTACCACCACTATCTAGTTCCAAAACATTCTCATCACCGCAAAAGAAAACTTGTACCATTAAATGGTCAATCCCCACACTCCCCTCACCCCAGCCCCTAGCAACCACCTACTTCCTCTTTGTCTATGGATTTACCTACTCTGGATATTTCATATACATGGGATCATACAACATGTGGCCTTTTGTGGCTTCTTTCACCTACAGCATAATGTTTTCCAGGTTTATCCATGTTGTAGTATCTTCCTGTACTCCATTCCTTTTCATGGCTGAGTAATAGTCCATTGTATGGATATACCATAGTTTGTTTACCCATCTATCCACTGATGGATATCTGGGTTGTATCCATTTGGGTATTGTCAACAGTGCTGCTATGGATATTTGTATAAAGATTTGAATCTCTGTTTTCAATTCTTTCACACATATAACGAGGGTGGAACTATTGGATTCTATGGTAATTCTACATTTAACTTTTTGAGGAACCTTTTAAAATATTTTGAAAATGGGCTTCCCTGGTGGCCCAGTGGTTGAGAATCCACCTGCCAATGCAGGGGACATGGGTTCGTGCCCCAGTCCGGGAAGATCCCACGTGCCGCGGAGCGGCTGGGCCCATGAGCCATGGCAGCTGAGCCTGCGTGTCCAAAGCCTGTGCTCCACAATGGGAGAGGCCACAACAGTGAGAGGCCCGCATACCGAAAAAAAAAAAAAAAAAAAAAAAAAAAGAAAATATGAAATACTACAAAAAGCCAAAAGGACACTGAAAGCAAAATGCAAAACCTCAGTGAGATCAAAGAAGTTTTTTAAAAAAAAACGTTTTTCTAGTCTCACCCCTTCTTTCCGTAAGTTCAAATCTGGGCAGAGGAACCCAAACAGTACACTTCTTTTTAAAAGGCCAAGAACACTAAGAAGGGAAAGTTAAGAAATGCAATTCTGGCCAATAATTAACAAGCGTTGCAGTGTCTCCACAATATTTTTAACAACAAAATCACACCTAAGCCAAGGGTCCAGTCAAAACCACGAGGTGGGCTCTGAGACTTCTGAACCAAAGAAAACAGCTGAGGGGACTCAGCACAGGCCCTAAACTGGGAAGGCTTTCTGTTATCAGGGAAGACTGGATTCTCTGCTCTGGCTCTCATTTTTAGTAAAACCATTTTTCTTTTGGGAAAGACAAACCCTTGGTGCCAAAAAAATGCCCCCCAAAACCCCCAGCACCCTTTAAAACACCATCTTGCCACATCATTTGTCATCAGAAAAATGCAAACTAAAACAACGAGATTCCACTACACACCTATTAAAACGGCCAAAATCCAGAACACTGATAATAACGCCAAATGCTAGCGAGGATGTGGGACCATAGGAACCCTCATTCACTGCTGGTGGAAATATAAAACAGTTTGGATTAGAAGACAGCTTGGCAGTTTCTTACAAAACTACACACATTCTACCAGCAATCACATTGCTTGGCATTCACGCGCAAGATGTGAAAACTTATGTCCGTACAAAACCTGCGCTTGGATGATTATAAGAGCTCTATTCATGACTGCCAAAACTTGGGAGCCACCAAGACGTCCTTCAGTAGGTGAATGGATAAACTGTGATACATCCAGACAATGGAGTATTATTCAGCTCTAAAAAGATATCAGCTATCAAGCCATGGACAGACATGAAGGAAATTTAAGTGCATATTACTAAGTGAAAAAAGCCAATCTGAGATGGCTACATACTGTATATTCCAACCATAAGACGTTGTGGGAAAGCCAAAACGATGGAGATGGTAAAAAGATCAGTGGTTGCCAGGGGTTAGTGGGGAAGGAAGGATGAACAGGCAGAGCACAGAGGATTTTCAGGGCAATGAAAACATTCTGTATGATAACGTAATGATGGATACATGTCATTATTTATTTGTCCAAAACCAATGAATGTACAGCACCAAGAGTGGATCCTAAGGGAAACTATGAACTCTGGGCAACTATGATGTGTCAACATAGGGTCGTCAATTGTAACCACCGTGCCACTCTGGTGGGGGAGGCTGATAATGGGGGGATTATGTATGTGGTGGGGACAGGCAGGTCGAATGTGGGAAATCACTGTGCCTTCCGCTCAAGATTGCTGTGAACCTCATAAAAAAAAAACTGTACATCCTGTCCCTTAAAGTAATATTTCGAGTCAGCTCTAAACCATGAGCACCACTTTAAGAATGACTCGCTTGAAACTTAGTCTGGGACCAAGGAAGGGTGAAGCGAGCCTGAGAAGCAGCCCAGGGTGCACATATACCCTCTCTCTACATCTGCTTCCGGCAGCTTTTATAAGGCTGATAATCACCAATGATTTTGGCTGGGAGGACAGTAGCAAGATGGGAACGAAGAGGGACTGTACCGAAAGAGGACACGTCGACACCTTTAAATTGAGTGAAGAAGAAAATAGCTCTCTGAAGGCACAGTAAGCTAACCACAAATGACAAAACTGACTCTTCTGATACAAGCAAGACACCGACATGACCGGGACGGCTGGCAAGTCAGGAAACAGGCAGGCGCGCTGGCGGCATTCGCTGGGCAGGTGTTCGATTAGGAAGTGGGCTGACAGCAACTCGATTAATTCACTGTGCAGGCCTGTCCCAGAGAACACAAAGATACACCTGAAATACCAGCGGCAGGCCAGAGATTAACTCCACAGCTCCACTTTTGGCAAAAGCAGACTCTAGCAAAGATGCAGGTGCCAAAGATAAAATCACACCCAGATTAGTTCTAGTAAGCCCTTTGAAGTTCAAACTAAACCCAAGGCCAGGAAAGAAACAAAGCGAGAAGGTAGCTTATTATGAATCAAACAAGTCGTGCCTTTCTTGTGAGCGGCTCTCCCTGGTTGCTTCAGATACAGGCAGCCCTGGTGCTTGGACAGGGGAACGTGATAAAGACAAACACAGACATGATTTAAAAACCAACAGCAAAGTGATGGGCTCGCCCTTATCTGTAATATCCCTTACATGCAAGGCTCTGTCAAGCTGAGACTTAACTCCAGCCCACCAGGCATACATATGGTCTGAATACACTGGAAGGAATATAGAAAAGCACCAGGAGACATTTGACAGAAGCTAGGGGAAGAGATATTCGCTGAGAATATTTAAAATCTAGGAAAGAAAAACAAAGGTTATCAGGACCAACATCTGGCAGAGAGCTACAGTTCCTTCAGAGAAAGTGGGATCCTCCTGGCAACCAGCATCACATCACTTGGGCCCAAGAAAAAACAGAATGCTTGGCATGCAAAGCCAAGTATTAGAGCTAGACGGAGTGTGAGGTACCCGTGCCACTCCTTTGTTTTAGAGAAAACAATACCGAGGTACAGAGAGGTTCAGCAACATATCCAGGACCAACTGTTAACAATGGCAAAGCCAGGTCTATAATCCTGGTCTCCTGGAAGGCCTTCCTCTAAAACAATACTCATGACGATGATGATGATGATGATGATGATGACGATAGCACCCATGTGCTGAAGAGTTTACGAGCAGACATTACAGTGAGGGCTTTACACATATTATCCCATTCAGTCCTCAACAAACTATAAGGCAGTAGTACTATCATTAGCCCATTTCACAGATGAGGTACAGAGAGGTTAAGCTACTTGCCCAAAGTCACACAGCTTGTTAGAAGCACAGGCAGATTTGCAACAGCATAGATGAACCTGGAGAGCATTATGTTAAGTGAAATAAGCCTGACACAGAAAAACAAATACTGTATGATCTCACTTATATGTGGAATCTAAAAAAGTCAAAACTCATAGAGAAGCAGAGAACAGAATGGTGCTTGCTGGGGGAGCGGGGAGACAAGGAGATGATGGTCAAAGAGTATAAACTTGCAGTTATAAGATGAATAAATTCTAGGGGTGTAATGTACAACATGGAGACTGTAGTTAATAATACTGTGTTGTATGTTTAAAATTTGCTACGTAGATCTTAAACGTTCTCACCACACACACAAAAAAGTGGTAACTAGGTGAGGAGATAGATGTGTCAATTTACTTAATTGTGACAATCATTTCACAATGTATATGTATATCAAATCATCTCACTGTATTCCTTAAAAATATACACTTTTTATTTGTTACTTATGCCTCAATAAAGCAGGAAAAAATAAGAGGGAAAAAAGGCTGCACAGGCAGGATGGAAATCTAGGTCTAGCTGAAATCCATGCTCTTAACATTTATACTTGACTGCTTCCAAGCAAGGGAGGAAGTCACATTTTCAACTAAAGTATACACCAGAAACTTTCTTTCACCGGATAATTTTTAGTGTCTATCACCTTTCCCTCCAAGACATTAAAAAAAAACAATTAGCACTAACGGATATAAAGAAAAAAAATATTTTAACTATGGGGAGAAAGAATGCTCAAGACTCTCCAGCCTAGACAACAGAACTGATCAGACTCAGACCTGAAAAATTAGAAGCTGAAGCCAAAATCGAGTCCCTTTGGGATTTTGTCCAGTGTCTTACACCTTCAACAAGTCACATATTTATTTTCACATAGTTAATTCTGACTGGATGGTGGTGCTGCCAGGCCTAGGTGGCGATTTCAGAAATCAGTATTTACCAGATCTTGGAGCTTCAAATAAAAACATTACAAAATCACCAGTTTAATCATATACATGGCTATGTTCAGTTTCAGAAAAGTTACTTTTTGAAAATTGTGGTTTAAAAAAATAACATTAAGTTGAAACTGATGCTTTTTGATTAAATAAAAAGCACCTGACTTTTCTAAGAAATGCCATTATATTCTCAGATTCTACAACAATAGTGCCATCTCATTGTATAAGGAAGATGCTTTGTTCTCTCAAAACTATGAAACCAGAACATCTGCCTGCACAGACACCTGCTCCACTGCAACACCCACGTCCTTTTACTACACAACCAAACAACAGGGCTGGGCTTCTAGTTCCATTCAAGATCCACAGCCATCACAGAACTGGAGCCCTAAAAAGGGGCCACCTGCAGAAGGTCCAGCATGAGTCACTTAATCTCTCTTAATATGAATCATAAAAACAAGAGCAGCAGATAAGGCTTCCTGCCACTAAACGGACGTCAAGCACTGTGCTAAAAGCCCTCAGCTCAAGTTCTCTCTTCTCATCCTCACCACGCTCTGCGGTAGGTGCCCTTGTTACTACGCCCAGCTTAAAGACGGAGAAAGTGAAGCTTAGTAAGAGAAGCTAAGAGAGTGACCCAGGGCCACACAGCTGGGTGCTGCACACCCAACACGAACCCAGGTTCCTCGGACTTCAGAGCCGAGCTCTTCACTGTCACACACTGGGTAGCTCTCTGCTCTCCTCACACACAAAGCCCGGGAAGAACCACCACTGTCAGCTCTTCCTGAGGAGAGTGCAGGGCGGGTTCTGACTTCTTCCAGTCTGAAGGGGAAACTCTAACGAGTTCTCCCAGACAGACCAACTGACCAACTATGTACCCAGCACTGGGTTAAGGATGGTGGGGGCATAAAAAGGAAGAGAAAGCAGATCCCTACCCCCAAGGACTTTACCATCTAACCTATACTGATCTAAACGAATCCCTATCTCTCTAGGGCATTTTTGGCCAGGAAATGTATTTCCAGTCAGAAATGTATTTCCATCACGATCTGGGACACATTCACATATACGAAGCCTTACCATGTGTGATGCACTGATATTTTTAATTCTTTCCTTTTTTTTTTATTGAAGTACAGTTGATTTACAATATTACAGTTTCAGGTATACAACATAATGATTTCAATATTTTTATAGATTATACTCCATTGAAAATTATTATAAAATATTGGCTATATTCCCTGTGTTGTACAGAATATCCTTGTTGCTTATTAATTTTATACACAGCAGCTTGTATCTCTTAATCTCCTACCCCTATGTCCCTTTCCTTTTTTTTTTTTTAATGTGTCAACCCACTAAATTGATTCTGTGACTGTGGATTCTGGATGACAGCTTGAAAAGTCCTGCTCTAGAATGCCCCATTTTAGCTCTAAGTTTTTTTTTTTTTTTAAGGCAAAAAATATCAGAAAGTTCTCCTTTACATCTCATTTAAGTTTCTTGGGCTGTCAGGTTAATTAAACGTGTATGGCTGGATATGTCTCCAGGACAGAGGCAGCAGTGTGTCAGGTTAGTTAAGGGCCTGGGATCTGGAATCTGCAGACCTGCGTTCAAATGGTGACTGACCTGCCTGCGTATTAGCTGGGTGACTCCTCCAGATCTTGGCCTATAAAATAGGAGATAATACTACTCACCCCTTGGGCTTGTTGTAAGACACCTGCCTGGTACCTGGTTCCACGTTCCTCAACAGAGGTGCTATGGGCATGGGGTGGGGAAGGGAGACAAGCCTGTTCTGTAAGACTGGCCTGAACATCAGAGGACTGTCAGCCTCCCTGGGCCCACACAGCTCCCAACGCCCCCTGGTGGTTGACAGCCAATTCTGCAAAATAAACGGCTGCAGTGGACGACTCCCCGGACAGCCTCTCCACCATGTCAAGTGATCCCAATGCCTTCAAATCTTTTCTGCAGGTAACAGTTGTGTCCCACATGGAAGCATGACATGTAAGCTGTAACAGGGCCTAGGCCAAGTGCCTGCCCCTGCAGAGCTTGCCGTCAAGCTGGGCAGATGGAAAGGTAAACAGGTGACTGTAACCCACTGTGCCAGACGGTGTAACTGAAGCCCAGGAGCCGAAGGAGAGAGCAGCTCATGCTGAAAAGTCCACTCCGTAATCCTATTTGTAATTCTCTTAGTAGAAAAAAACCAAAGCTAACAAATTGCTCGTGTATTAAGAATGAGAAACCACCACCACCACCAAGCCAAGACTCAAGCCTGGAAGGAAAGCATCCTTGTCTGCACCCACAGCAATATCAGGACTGTCACAACTCCAGGGCTGCCCGCCTGATGAGACGATAAGTTCCTCGAGGCTGGACGCAAGGTGAATTGCTCAAGATCACATGACAAGTATTCACAAAATTGGAATCCCCAAAGATCGAAAATTGCTGAACACTCTTCCAGTTCCTCTGGAACTTGCTCTACACTTGTCTAGAATCAAACTTACAAGAGGTAGGGAGGGTGAGTAGGATGAAAGGCCTCCCATTAGATGGTCAAAAATGTGAGACTGAATCTGCTAAGATGCTTAAGTAGGCCTTCCGAGAGGCAAGTCCAGAGGCCTCAAATTTAGACTTTAAAAATCATCTCGAGGAGCTTCAAGATGGCAGAAGAGGAAGACGTGGAGATCACCTTCCTCCCCACAAACACATCAGAAATACATCTACATGTGGAACAACTCCTACAGAACACCTACTGAACGCTGGCAGAAGACCTCAGACTTCCCAAAAGGCAAGAAACTCCCCCACGTACCTGGGTAGGGCAAAAGACAAAAAAAACAGAGACAAAAGAATAGGGACGGGACCTGCACCAGTGGGAGGGAGCTGTGAAGGAGGAAAGGTTCCCACACACCAGAAGCCCCTTCACGGGCGGAGACTGCGGGTGGCGGAGGGGGGAAGCTTCAGAGCCGCGGAGGAGAGCGCAGCCACAGGGGTGCGGAGGGCAAAGCGGAGAGATTCCCGCACAGAGGATCGGTGCCAACCAGCACTCACCAGCCCGAGAGGCTTGTCTGCTCACCCGCCGGGACGGGCGGGGGCTGGGAGCTGAGGCTCGGGCTTGGTCGGATCCCAGGGAGAGGACTGGCGGCGTGAACACAGCCTGAAGGGGTGAGTGCAACCACGGCTAGCCGGGAGGGAGTCCGGGGAAAAAGTCTGGACCTGCCGAAGAGGCAAGAGACTTTTTCTTCCCTCTTTGTTTCCTGATGCACGAGGAGAGGGGATTAAGCGCACCGCTTAAAGGAGCTCCAGAGAGGGGTGCGAGCTGTGCCTATCAGCACGGACCCCAGAGACGGGCATGAGACACTAAGGCTGCTGCTGCCGCCACCAAGAAGCCTGTGTGCAAGCACAGGTCACTCTCCACACCTCCCCTCCCGGAAGCCTATGCAGCCCACCACTGCCAGGGTCCCGGGATCCAGGGACAGCTTCCCCGGGAGAACGCACGCGGCGTGCCTCAGGCTGGTGAAACATCAAGCCGGCCTCTGCCGCCACAGGCTCGCCCCGCATCCGTACCCCTCCCTCCCCCCGGGCCTGAGTGAGCCAGAGCCCCCGAATCAGCTGCTCCTTTAACCCCGTCCCGTCTGAGCGAAGAGCAGACACCCTCACGTGACCTACATGCAGAGGTGAAGCCAAATCCAAAGCTGAACCCTGGGAGCTGTGAGAACAAAGAGAAAGGGAATTCTCTCCCAGCAGCCTCAGGAGCAGCGGATTAAATCTCCACAATCAACTTGATGTACCCTGCATCGGTGGAATACCTGAATAGACGACGAATCACCCCAAATTGATGAGGTGGACTTTGGGAGCAACGATATATTTTTTTTTCCCTTTTTCTCTTTTTGTGAGTGTGTATGTGTATGCTTCTGTATGTGACTTTGTCTGTTTACCATTTGTCCTAGGTTCTGTCAGTCTGTTTGTTTTTTTTTTTACTTACAAATTTTTTTCTTAATAATTATTTTTTATTTTAATAACTTTTTTTTTACTTTATTTTATTTTATCTTCTTCTTTCTTTCTTTCTTTCTTTTTCTCCCTTTTATTCTGAGCCGTGTGGAGGACAGGCTCTTGCTGCTCCAGCCAGGTGTCAGGGCTGTGCCGCTGAGGTGGGAGAGCCAAATTCAGGACACTGGTCCACAAGAGACCTCCCAGCTCCACATAATATCAAACGACAAAAATCTCCCAGAGACCTCCATCTCAACACCAAGACCCACCTCCACTCACAGACCAGCAAGCTACAGGGCAGGACACCCAATGCCAAACAACTAGCAAGACAGGAACACAACCCCACCCAGCAGCACAGATGCTGCCTAAATCATAACAAGGCCACAGACACCCCAAAACACACCACCAGACGTGGACCTGCCCGGCAGAAAGACAAGATCCAGCCTCATCCACCAGAACACAGGCACTAGTCCCCTCCACCAGGAAGCCTACACAACACACTGAAACAACCTTAGCCACTGGGGACAGACATCAAAAACAACAGAAACTACGAACCTGCAGATTGCAAAAAGGAGACCCCAAAGACAGTAAGATAAGCAAAATGAGAAGACAGAGAAACACAGAGCAGATGAAGGAGCAACGCAAAAACCCACCAGACCTAACAAATGAAGAGGAAATAGGCAGTCTACCTGAAAAAGAATTCAGAATAATGATAGTAAAGATGATCCCAAATCTTGGAAATATAATGGAGAAAGTTCAAGAAACGTTTAACAAGGACCTAGAAGAACTAAAGAGCCAACAAACAGTGATGAACAACACAATAAATGAAATTTAAAATTCTCTAGAAGGGATCAATAGCAGAATAACTGAGGCAGAAGAACAGATAAGTGACCTGGAAGATAAAATAGTGGAAATAACTACTGCAGAGCAGAATAAAGAAAAAAGAGTGAAAAGAATTGAGGACAGTCTCAGAGACCTCTGGGACAACATTAAACGCACCAACATTCAAATTATAGGGGTCCCAGAAGAAGAAGAGAAAAAGAAAGGGACTGAGAAAATACTTGAAGAGATTATAGTTGAAAACTTCCCTAATATGGGAAAGGAAATAGTTAATCAAGTCCAGGAAGCACAGAGAGTCCCATGCAGGATAAATCCAAGGAGAAACATGCCATGACACATATTAATCACTATCAAAAATTAAATACAAGGAACAAATATTAAAAGCAGCAAGGGAAAAACAAAAAAATAACACATAAGGGAATCCCCCTAAGGTTAACAGCTGATCTTTCAGCAGAAACTCTGCAACCCAGAAGGGAGGGCAGGACATATTTAAAGTGATGAAGGAGAAAAACCTACAGCCAAGATTACTCTACCCAGCAAGGATCTCATTCAGATTTGCTGGAGAAATTAAAAGCTGTACTGACAAGCAAAAGCTAAGAGAATTCAGCACCACCAATGCAGCTTTACAACAAATGCTAAAGGAACTTCTCTAGGCAGGAAACACAAGAGAAGGAAAAGACCTACAATAATAAACCCAAAACAATTAATAAAATGATAATAGGAACATACATATCAATAATTACCTTAACTGTAAATGGATTGAATGCTCCAAGCAAAAGACACAGACTGGCTGAATGGATACAAAAACAAGACCCGTATATATGCTGTTTACAAGAGACCCACTTCAGACCTAGGGACACATACAGACTGAAAGTGAGGGGATAGAAAAAGATACTCCATGCAAATGGAAATCAAAAGAAAGCTGGAGTAGCAATTCTCATATCAGACAAAATAGACTTTAAAACAAATACTATTACAAGAGACAAAGAAGGACACATTGATCAAGGGATGAATCCAAGAAGAAGAAATAACAATTGTAAATATTTATGCACCCAACATAGGAGCACCTCAATACATAAGGCAAATGCTAACAGCCATAAAAGGGGAAATTGACAGTAACACAATCACAGTAATGGACTTTAACACCCCACTTTCACCAATGGACAGATCATCCAAAATGAAAATAAATAAGGAAACACAAGCTTTAAATGATACCTTAAACAAGATGGACTTAATTGATATTTATAGGACATTCCATCCAAAAACAACAGAATACACATTCTTCTCAAGTGCTCATGGAACATTCTCCAGGATAGATCATATCTTGGGTCACAAATCAAGCCTTGGTAAAGTTAAGAAAATTGAAATCATATCAAGTATCTTCTCCAACCACAACGCTATGAGACTAGATATCAATTACAGGAAAAAAATCTGTAAGAAATACAAACACATGGAGGCTAAAAAACACACTACTTAATAACCAAGAGATCACTGAAGAAATCAAAGAGGAAATCAAAAAATACCTAGAACCAAATGACAATGAAAACACAACAACCCCAAACCTATGGGATGCAGCAAAAGCAGTTCTAAGAGGGAAGTTTACAGCTATACAAGCCTACCTTAAGAAACAAGAAACATCTCAAATAAACAACCTAACGTTACACCTAAAGCACTTAGAGAAAGAAGAACAAAAAAACCCCAAAGTTAGCAGAAGGAAAGAAATCATAAAGATCAGATCAGAAATAAATGAAAAGGGAATGAAGGAAACGATAGCAAAGATCAATGAAACTAAAAGCTGGTTCTTTGAGAAGATAAACAAAATTGATAATCCATTAGCCAGACTTATGAAGAAAAAAAGAGAGAAGACTCAAATCAATAGAATTAGAAATGAAAAAGCAGAAGTAACAACTGATACTGCAGAAATACAAAGGATCATGAGAGAAGACTACAAGCAACTATATGCCAATAAAATGGACAACCTGGAAGAAATGGACAAATTCTTAGAAATGCACACCCTTCTGAGACTGAACCAGGAAGAAATAGAAAATATGAACAGACCAGTCACAAGCACTGAAATTGAAACTGCGATTAAAAATCTTCCAACCAACAAAAGCCCAGGACCAGATGGCTTCACAGGCGAATTCTATCAAACATTTAGAGAAGAGCTAACATTTATCCTTCTCAAACTCTTCCAAAATATAGCAGAGGGAGGAACACTCCCAAACTCATTCTACAAGGCCACCATCACGCTAATACCAAAACTAGACAAAGATGTCACAAAGAAGGAAAACTACAGGCCTATATCACTGATGAACATAGATGCAAAAACCCTCAACAAAATACTAGCAAACAGAATCCAACAGCACATTAAAAGGTTCATACACTATGATCAAGTGGGGTTTATCCCAGGAATGCAAGTATTCTTTAATACACGCAAATCAATCAATGCGATACACCACATTGACAAATTGAAGGAGAAAAGCCATATGATCATCTCAATAGATGCAGAGAAAGCTTTCGACAAAATTCAACACCTATTTATGATAAACCCACACCCCCAGAAAGTAGGCATAGAGGGAACTTTCCTCAATATAATAAAGGCCATATATGACAAACCTACAGCCAACATCGTCCTCAATGGTGAAAAACTGAAACCATTTCCACTAAGATCAGGAAAAAGACAAGGTTGCCCACTCTCACCACTATTATTCAACATAGTTTTGGAACTGTTAGCTACAGTGATCAGAGATAAAAAAGAAATAAAAGGAATACAAATTGGAAAAGAAGTAGTAAAGCTGTCACTGTTTGCAGATGACATGATACTATACATAGAGAATCCTAAAGATGCTACCAGAAAACTACTAGAGCTAATCAATGAATTTGGTAAAGTAGCAGGATACAAAATTAATGCACAGAAATCTCTTGCATTCCTATAGACTAATGATGAAAACCCTGAAAGAGAAGATAAGAAAACACTCCCATTTACCACTGCAAAAAAAAGAATAAAATATCTAGGAATAAACCTACCTAAGGAGACAAAAGACCTGTATGCAGAAAATTATAAGACACTGATGAGAGAAATTAAAGATGATACAAATAGATGCAGAGATATACCATGTTCTTGGATTGGAAGAATCAACATTGTGAAAATGACTCTACTACCCAAAGCAATCTACAGATTCAATGCAATCCCTATCAAACTACCACTGGCATTTTTCACAGAACTAGAACAAAAAATTTCACAATTTGTATGGAAACACAAAAGAACCTGAATAGCCAAAGCAATCTTGAGAAAGAAAAACGGAGCTGGAGGAATCAGGCTCCCTGACTTCTGACTAGACTACAAAGCTACAGTAACCAAGAGAGTATGGTACTGGCACAAAAACAGAAATATAGATCAATGGAACAGGACAGAAAGCCCAGAGGTAAACCCACGCACCTATGGTCACCTTATCTTTGATAAAGGAGGCAAGAATATACAGAGGAGAAAAGACAGCCTCTTCAATAAGTGGTGCTGGGAAAACTGGACAGCTACATGTAAAAGAATGAAATTAGAACACTCCCTAACACCATACACAAAAGTAAACTCAAAATGGGTTAAAGACCTAAATGTAAGGCCAGACACCATCAAACTCTTAGAGGAAAACATAGGCAGAACACTCTATGACATAAATCCCAGCAAGATCCTTTTTGACCCACCTCCTAGAGAAATGGAAATAAAAACAAAAATAAACAAATGGGACCTAATGAAACTTAAAAGCTTTTGCACAGCAAAGGAAAGAAACCATAAACAAGATGAAAAGACAACCCTCAGAATGGGAGAAAATATTTGCAAATGAAGCAACTGACAAAGGATTAATCTCCGAAACATACAAGCAACTCATGCAGCTCAATATCAAAAAAATAAACAACCCAATCCAAAAATGGTCAGAAGACCTAAATAGACATTTCTCCAGAGAAGATATACAGATTGCCAACAAACACATGAAAGAATGCTCAACATCATTAATCATTAGAGAAATGCAAATCAAAACTGCAATGAGATATCATCTCACACCGGTCAGAATGGCCATCATCAAAAAATCTAGAAACAATAAATGCTGGAGAGGGTGTGGAGAAAAGGCAACCTTCTTGCACTGTTGGTGGGAATGTAAATTGATACAGCCACTATGGAGAACAGTATGGAGGTTCCTTAAAAAACTAAAAATAGAACTACCATATGACCCAGCAATCCCACTATTGGGCATATACCCTGAGAAAACCATAATTCAAAAAGAGTCATGTACCAAAATGTTTATTGCAGCTCTATGTACAATAGCCAGGACATGGAAGCAACCTAAGTGTCCATCGACAGAAGAATGGATAAAGAAGATGTGGCACATATATACAATGGAATATTACTCAGCCATAAAAAGAAACAAAACAGTTATTTGTAGTGAGGTGGATGGACTTAGAGACTGTCATACAGAGTGAAGTAAGTCAGAAAGAGAAAAACAAATACCGTATGCTAACACATATATATGGAATCTCAAAAAAGAAAAAATAATGGTCAGAAGAACCTAGGGGCAAGACGGGAATAAAGATGCATACCTACTAGAGAATGGACTTGAGGATACGGGGAGTGCGAAGGGTAAGCTGGGACAAAGCGAGAGAGAGACATGGACATATGTACACTACCAAACGTAAAATAGATAGCTAGTGGGAAGCAGCCGCATAGCACAGGGAGATCAGCTCAGTGCTTTGTGACCACCTAGAGGGGTGGGATAGGGAGGGTGGGAGGGAGGGAGATGCAAGAGGGAAGAGATACAGGGACATATGTATATGTATAACTGATTCACTTTGTTATAAAGCAGAAACTAACACACCATTGTAAAGCAATTATACTCTAATAAAGATGTTAAAAAAATCATCTCAAGATAATTATACAGTCATTGCATGTGTGTGGGCTAAAAGTATTAATGTATCCACTGTGTAAATTTAAAATACCTGTTTCTAAAATCCTGTTTCAGCATTTCTTCATTTTTAAAATACTGGGCCTGGGCACTTGAGAGTGGCCATGTGGTTAATAAGGACTCCTCAGAGCTCTGATCCCAGCAAATGAAGCAAACATCAGCTACCCCACTCCAAAATCAAAAAGAATAGGAAAATCTTGGAAAATTGTAACTAAAATTAGGGTTCTTTAGGGTCCTTATGGTTCATCCTCTCCCTCTTGCTTTGGAGGAGGGAGTTTACAGGAGAGGTCAGTTACTAAGGCTCTTAGGGAGGGGACAGTTTCCCAGGCCTCTGCTCCTATAGCTGAGGACTGTGATTTCTCCAAGTCATGCTGGTTTAAAATAAAGACAGAACATGTGTAGAACATGTGTTTAATATTATAATAGATTGCTTATGGTGACACAGAGTTTATATATCTGCTCAGAATTCTGTAAGAATGAGATCCAATAATTGTCTTACTGGTTGCTTCTGAATTGAATATCACATCTAGAATGCCATTTTCTTTTCTCTCTCTTTTTTTGAGTGTCATTTTCTACATAATGAAGGTAAGTTAAAACCCAAATTAACTATAAAATAAAATAAAGACAGAAAATAATAACCTGTTCTTTGAGTTCTGGGTGATTTCATGTATACTGTGTCATTTACATCTCACCCAGCTCTTTTACATATTATTATTATGCCCAATTTATAGGATACAGACTCAGTGGTTAAGTAAAAAGCTAGGAAATGGCTGGGAGGGAAACTAGGTTGGGTCCAGCATCCAACTAGGATGCTGACCCCAAGCCCCACTGCATACCTGCCAGTGGGGACAGCACTTGAAGGGGGCATGCGTTCACTTTCAGAAGACAACTGATTTTATTTTTATTTATTTATTTTTTTAACTTAGTTATTTATTTATTTTGGCTGTGCTGGGTCTTCGTTGCTGCCCTAGTTGCTGCAAGCTGGGGGCTACTCTTTGTGGCGGTGCTCAGGCTTCTCATCGCGGTGGCTTCTCTTTGTTGTGGAGCATGGGCTGTAGTTGCATGGGCTTCACCAGTTGTGGCGCATGGGCTCAGTAGTTGTGGCTCACGGGCTCTAGAGCGCAGGCTCAGTAGTTGTGGCACACAGGCTTAGTTGCTCCACGGCATGTGGGATCTTCCCGGACCAGGGCTCAAACCCGTGTCCCCTGCATTGGCAGGAGGATTCTTAACCACTGTGCTACCAGGGAAGTCCCCAGACAACTGATTTTAAATAAACTCCTCCTCTGATGTGTCCAAAACTTTCAGAGGAGGCTATAGAGTATGCTACCTCAAAGTCTCAGGTCTGTGATGTCCCTTAAGAATCCCTGTCTGTGAACTGGGGGTGATGAAGGCTCGCTAGGAACATCAGGTGAGGCAATGTCTGTGCAAGGCACCCAAAACTCCAACACATCTACAAATATAAACAAGCTTGAGCAGCGGCATTACTGCCGGGACTCTGTAAGTAGCTTGGGGGAAGAAACTGCAGAGCAAGACAAAGCAAACACATACCCAAAAGCTTGTGTTTACTTCTCAAAAATGTAGGGAAAGAACAGAGTACTGAAGATAGAGGGATATTCAGGTGGACAGCCCGTGCACGCAGGGGAGGAGGTTTATATGACTCCATCACCACCTACATTTTCTCATGGACCTCACCCCCTCACTGCGCTCACCCAAGGTCTTAGGCAAGAACACCTAGAACAAAAGAGTGAAACGGGAGACAAATCCAACAAAGAGTAACAATTCGGAGGATTCTGTGGTCCAGTTATATCAGAGTGATAGCCTAAAACATAACTCCATTTGCACACAGAAGCCCCCTTGAGTTGGGGGATCTGCATCCTCAACAACCACAGCTGGCCTCTCCTGGGAGGAAGGTTACACCTTGCCTCACAACAGGCCCAGGAGCTGCTACCACACTCCCCACTCCCAGCTGGGCACGTCTTCCATTCCCAGGGCTCCCAAGACCAGTGTGGCGTGGTACAAAAAGCCAGACTCTAGACAGAAGGACCTGGGTTCAAATCTCTGGCCCTGCTACTTACACACCGGGTCTGTTGGCAAATTACTGCATCACTCTGGTTTTGTTTCTTGGCCTACAAAATGGGGACAGTAATCCCCATTTTCCAAAGTTGTTGTGAGGACTAAAAAAAATAATGTACCTAAAAGGTTCAATCAGCAACTAGCAGCTCTTACTAATATAAACAGAAGCCAACCGGCTCTGGGTACTAACTAAATTTCATTCTTTAAAAGAAAAAGGTTTCATGAAGTTAGTGAGAACTGACCATTTTCAGAAAATTCAAGGAAGCAGCGTGGGAAAACTACACTCCCCTGGCTTCTGGAAGGTTTCTGAAACCTCTCCACCACCAGCGCCCCTACAGGAATGGAGAAGTGGCTGGCATGTCTCCTTACTTCCAGACTCTTCACACTTTATAAATATACAACACCACTGACCAGAGAGTGCGGGCTGCCAACCTCTTGGGCAAACAAGTCCAACAGGATTTGATCCAGAAATTAAATGTCCAGGCAGCCCAGCCACACTCAGTTCAAAATAGATCTCCGTGACCTACTTAGTCTTCTAGTACCATTCCCAAAGCCAAAACCAAGCAGGCGGTGAGATGGGACCACTGACTTCCGCAGGGCCCTACACAGAATCCTTGGCTTTCCTGTATTTGAAATGTGCACTGAAACAGTGATGGCTCAAAAAATTATCTTGGGGGTAGCCAGACAGAAGCCCTAGCTTTAAAACAGCTGATTCAAATGGTTGTTAAAAAGCAAAGAGTCCCAAAGTCATGCTGACAATTCACCCCTCTGACCAGCCCCTATGATGCATTTTCATTCATTTAGACAAAGGGCTACCACCTCTCTTGACAGTTGCTTTTCAAGCTACCTACCCCTCACCCTCCTAGTTGTTTCTGGAGTAGCTGCGTCTTCTCCAGGACACAATGGGCTCTTTGAGAGCTGAGACCCTGTCTTCTTTATTGTGATATCCCACAGTGTCTTGCATAGCACGGTGTCTTGGTGCAGCAAGAAGCAAGCACTGCATCCACCGTAAGATGGTGAGAGCCTTCCCTCAACAGCAACAATCCTCCAGGCCCCACCCACTCCTGTATTTGTCTCCTCAAGATTAGGGAATAGAAACAGACAGACTGATACTTGCTGTAAAGACGAGGAAGACAGACAAAACCAGGGAAAGTTGATGCATAGTTTCAACCACCATGTGGCTACAAAATGACCTCCTCCATTACAATTCATTTCACTAGGAGGATGTGATTCTTGGGGAGGTTGGGGGGGGCCATGGACCAAGGACCTTGGCAGAGTCACATGCCGGTAAAATCCCAGAGCATTCCAACATCCAGTACTAGGCAGACAATGGGACCCGATATATCACCAACTAAGCAATGGTGGAGGAACCAAGCTGATGGCCCCACCAACGAAAACAAGCCAAAGCAAACCTGCCACTCTTCACATCCAAATCCTCCCTTCTCAAGTCTCCGGGGTCAGCCACAGACACTCCTACCCCACCACTGAGCACTCAAAATTCCCATCCTAGACATTTCCTTGGTAGGCCTTTAGTTTACTTAGTGCTTTTCCCCCATCATGACATTTAATCCTCTGCAATCATGGGAGGCAAGCAGAACAAGCATTTTTATCACCCACTTAGAAATATGGAAATTGAGGCCAAAGCACGTCAACAACCACGTGGTAAAATCAGGACTACAGCACAGAGCTTCTAACTCCAAGTGCAATGCCCTTTCTCTAAAATCACCCCACACCGTGCGCCCAGACCTGAGGAAGCCAGGTATCTAAGCTCTAGGCCACTGCTCTTTCCACTGTCCCCTACGGCTGAGCACCTTCTACAGACAGAACTCTAACACACAGGCCTCGCCACCCCGCCACCCCATGTACACACACGCTTCCACGTGTCGAACAAAGACAAACAGGAGCACAGAAATCATCAACCCGGGTGTCATTTAGGTCAGCCACTCGTGCCCCGAGCCAGGCTCACAACCCTCCTCCCTGTAAAAACGCAAAGCCCAACCCTAGCGCTGTCAAAGGAGACACACACTGGCTTTCTGCGATGAAGCGGCGATCATAGGGCAGGGTAAGTAATCACAGACTCCAACAGCCACAAACCAGAGATCCCAGACCTCTGAGTATCATCGCCCTGCATCCACATCCTGCCTCTGGAACTCCTTACTCTCTGTGACCTTAAGCAGCTGTGTTTCTCCAAATCTCAGCTTCCTCATTTATAAAATAAGGAGTTTAAAGAAAGGATCTCACGGTGAATGTATTTCATGCCACAGAGCTTAAAAATGGTTAAAAAGGTAAGTTTTGTAGATTTCGCCACAATAAAATATGCTAGCGTTTGTTTTTTTTTTTTAAAGAGAACCTTACAGGTTCATAGTGAGGATCAAATAAGAGTGTAATGGCAAGTTCTTACAGTGTATATAGCACATACTAGATCCTAATAAATAACTTTTTATTATTTATAGTAGTTTTTATAGCTTTTATTATCTAGACAATACATGCTCAACGTGGAAAATGCCGAAAAACAGAAAGATATAAAACCTCCTGTAATACCAAAATCCAGAGACAACCACTGAAATTAAATTCTCTGTAGTATTTTTCTAATGCAGAGACATTTCTTAAATTTAGAATATATAAACAACTTTGTCGTCACGGTCCGTTCTTTTCTGCCTTACCAGTAATTGCAGAAACAACTCTCATGACAGCATCCGGAAATAAAGGCACTTTGTTTAGGACAAGGATTCAAAGTTGCGTGAAACTTGAGACAGACACAAGGAGCTCATGCTGAACAGCTGGGGATGCCTGCCCCCAGAGCCAGGAGGGGGGTTCACATCAAAGCCCCCCAACTGTTCCTCCTTCCACCTCAGCACTCACCCAGAAAGCAAGACCCTGGAGGTCTGGCCAAGCAGGACAAGGGCCGCAGGGAAGCTCCTGGAAGCTCTGCGTGTGCCCTCTCCCACTGCCCTCAGGGAGCCCCCACCGTAGGTGCCGGCAAATGACCCCAGGACCCGTGCAAAGGGCTGCGAGGAGCACAAGGAAGGAGACACGCATGGCAACCATGTCATCCAACCCCCAGGTTAAAGATGCCCCAAGCCTGCAGCCATGAGACCAGTCTCTCTAAGGGGCCAGAAGACTGAGCTCTCAGGGTCCTGAGCTAACTCACAGATGCCCAGTTTGAAAAATGAAAACAAAGAGCTTCCCTGGTGGCGCAGTGGTTGAGAGTCCACCTGCTGATGTAGGGGACGAAGGTTCGTGCCCGGGTTCGGGAGGATCCCGCGTGCTGCGGAGCGGCTGGGCCCGTGAGCCATGTCCACTTAGCCTGTGCGTCCAGAGCCTGTGCTCCGCAAAGGGAGAGGCCACAACAGTGAGAGGACCGCATACTGCAAAAACAACAACAACAACAACAAACAAACAAACAAAAATCAGGGCCCATATCCAGTACTTACGTACAAGCACTTCTTTACCAAGTGCTTGAGACCCATCGGCAGAGAGACAAAGGCCACCTGGGCACAGGACAAGTAGCCTGTTCTACGAGAACCCTTGGGGCCCTGCCTGGCTCCCACTCTTGGGCATGGCCTCTCTGCCTCTAATGTGGAAACGAGGCCAGACTCCAAAGACTCCTGGGGACACTACCTGATTCAAAGCTTCCTGTAGCGTCTGGCAAACAAGGAAGCTCTTCTGCTGTGCTGGGGAAGCACCCTCAGAAAAGACTCTGGAAGAGGAACTACAGTCCCACAAAACACACTCTAACTCTGGCTATGTCTCTAGCCAGGCACAGTCTGCCTCACTTTCATTTTGCGTGGGTGTGTGTTTTGCTGGGAGGCAGGCGTTAGTGAGTGACTGGTGCCCAAAGGCAGCTCCTGAAATCCTACAGAGGCGCAGCTGCTCCTAGCACTGGGGAATTCTATTTCCATCTCCGCTTACACGTAATTATCTTCTAAAGCGATGCTCCCGGGAGGGGCGGCGGCGCCAGGGGCCTCCCGGATCACCTCCCTGGATGGGTTGCTCCTGGCACCACCCTCGCAGGCGGAGGCCGGGAAGAGGGTCTGAAATCAAGGCCACCCGTGGCCCGCTTCTCCAGAGCCCCAATCACAAACATGCCAGGCCCTTTCCTTTGGAAGCCTAGGGAGGAAATTAAATGTGAGCCAGATAAGGAGATTCCCTTCAGCTCTGATGCCAGGGAATCCAAAGTTATGATTCCCCCCAACGACCACGCAAACCAAACTGGCACAGGCCCCAGACCATGGGGCCAGCCACGCCTGGAGTGCCTTCTTCTCTGTAATGACGGCACTCAGATCGCAGGCCTGAGTGTTTTTATAGCAAATGTGAATGAGAATGTAAAGCTCTGCGGGCCAGTGACAAAGGGGTGGCAGAGAGGGCCCCGGGCCGAGTGAGTGCAGTGACTGCCCAACAGGCTCCTGGGCTCTCCACAGGTGCTTCTGCAAGTCCCTCCCTGCCCTGTATTTTCCAGGCCAAGTGAGGCTGCTGCCCGAGGCTGCTGACTCACCTTTTTTTTTCACGGCATAGTGACTTGATCCACAGAAGGATGCGGGGAGCTGAGTGCACTGACCTCACACTGACCTCAGCAGTTTCTAAATCTGCCAGGGCGAGGAACACCTTCACCATGGGGCACAGCATTCACCAGACGGCCTGGGGCTGGCGGGAAGGCGCAACTCCCACCAGGGCTGCCACGCCTGCTGGGCTTGCCAGCAGCCCTGGCCACCCCCAGCCTTGTCTACTCTCTCCTCTTCATGCTTGTGGTTTCAGCGTGGGGAAGCGGGTGGGTGGAAAGGCATCCAGAAGGACAGAGAACCGACAGGAAAGGGCAGTGGATCAAGGGTCAACAGAGCACTGATGTTTCAAAAAGAAACTGCCGAGTAACAATCGCTGCAAAACATCTAGGCGCACGGACGAGGCGCTGCAATGGCCGTCTGAACTTGGAAAAATCCTTGACGAGCTGGTCCACACGCCAACACTGCTGTTGGCACGCTCGCAGACTCAACAGAGGCTCCCATCTCGCGGGGGCAAAAGGCCAAAGCCTCACGAACACACACGTGTGCGTACGTACACACACACACACACACACACACACACACACACACACACACACACACACACACACACTACTTCCACGTCACTGTCCCCATACCAGCCTGGCAGGCGCACATGCCCACCTCAAGGCCTCCATGTTTTCTGTTCCCTTGGCCTGGACCACATCCCCTCCATAACTCAGCTCCTCCTCCCCTCACCCCTCCTCCACGTGGAAGCTCAAACACGACCTGTTCAGCAAGGCCTGCCTGGACCACCTTTCAGCACCTCACCAACCCCCTACCCCAGGCAGTGCCCGGACTCTTCAGCAGCCATTACCACCTCGCATACCGTTCTGGGTCAGACAGCGTCCCCTCAAATCCACGTTCACCTGGAACCTCAGAATGTGACCTCATTTGGAGAGAGGTTCTTCCCAGAAGTACGTAGTTAGGATGAGGACACACTGGAGGGGGGTGAGCCCTCATAAGAAAAGAGGGGCCACAGACACGGGAAAGAGGCCGTGTGGTAAGGGAGGCAAGAGAGCAGAGCTGTACAGCCACAAGATCCAGGCACCAAGCACGCCGGCACCACCAGAGGCTGGGGCAGAAGCAGGGAACAGGTCCTCCCTCAGAGCCCCAGGGCACAAGGGAGTAAGGTCCTGAGGTTTAAGCCATCGGGTTTGCGGTCCTTTGTCACAGCACCCTAGGAAACTAGGACACGTACCATGAACTGTAACCAGCTATTGTCTGCTGCCCCTCAGGAGAAATTAAGCTCCAGGAGAACAAGATTTTGACATCCTTTGCTTGGTGCAAAATGCCCGACACATAGAATAGCATCCAGCTGAATAAAAAAATGTATTTGCTGAACAGCTCTTGAGTGAACAAAGACAAGCCTAGAAGGGAGACAGGGGTGCTATACCCACCCTACAAGAGGGCAAAACTGAGGGGCTAATGTCCCAGCTCTGCTCAGAGACAGCAGAGCCAGGACCAGAACTGAACTGGGACTCAGCCTGCTCATTTGAGAGGTAACCCTGAGCAACTCCAGGTGCCGAGCAAACAGCTGCTGTATGAAGCACTCCGTGAGCACACGTGTGGAGTGGAGGGCAGGCAGGGCAGGCTCCAGGCTCGCCTCTCCTCCGCAGGGCCGTGACCCCAAACCAGGGAGCTCACCGGCTCTCAGTGTCCGCATCTGCAAATTGAGGGTAGATCACAAGCCAGGTCGACCTGCTCTCCCAGGAGCAAGCAAGGCTTGTTTAAATCTGCGCCACTTCTGTGAGGCCCTCTCAGACCCCGGGAGCCAAGGTGATGTCTCCGTGCCACTGATGCACGCTTAGGGCAGCATCTCTGGCACGCATCCTGTGCTACCCTGAAACCTCTCTCACACCACAGGCCACTTGATCTTGCTTTCGTAGTTCACTTCCACACACACTACTGGACTCACATCGTGGGCCTCTGCACCTGGCGCTCTGTAAGCCCTGCGGTCTGCCCAGGCCCTGCCTGTGTCCTCTCCAGCCAGTTCTGGTCCTCCCAGGCCCGCAGACACCAGGCTCCTCCACCAAGCTCCACTCCCAGGAGTGAGGTTTCCTTTTGCCCACCTGGACCTGGGCGGCCTGGGCTGCTCTGGAGCCTTGAGTACAGTACAGTCCTCCCCACACTCAACCGCAGGTCTCTCCAGTTTGGGTAAACCATCAGCAGACAAATCTGGGACTTCAAACGAACCTGCCGTCGTACATGCACATGCACACGCACATGGTCGGGGATATGAAACAAGCACAGACAGCATCCCAGGGCCAGCACTGTTAGGGCTGTGACTAGGCAGAAGGTAAAGCGTGAGCCAGGCAAACCCAGGCATGAGCCCCAGCCCTGCCCCGCTGTGGGTTATACTTCTGTTACCTTCCCTGCACTTGAGCGAGCTCAGCTCACAGCAAACTCAGTAGCAGCAGACAGCAGGCTCTGCAAAGCGCCCAACACTGTGTGCTTCTCTTTTCCTGCACCTTGAAACGGGCAGCATGTGGCCTGTTTACCCTGCATGGAGAGCAGGGTAAAGAGCCTCAACCCCCCAGGGCTTGGAGACCTGGTCCCACCTCTGCTCTGAACGACCAGGCAGGCCCATAGCTGCACCTCATCTCTCAGGGCCTGGCTCGGCCTCCTCAAAAACAAAAGGGAGAGGCTGCACGAAGTATCCCCAGCACCCAATCTACTTAAGAAAAGGGAAGGCCTCTGCTCTGGGGCCTCCATGTCTCACAGCAGGACTGGTGTCAGAAGAGGATATCAAATGTGCTCTCCTGCCCAACCTGCCACCTTTGCCAGCTACCCTCCCACAACCTCAGCTGATCCAGGTCTGCCTCTGCCCTCCTTGACATTCGTTACTAGAGGATGTACATTTTTACATTTAGCAAATGTAACGCTCATTCATGCATTTAAAAACACTTATTAAGGACAGGAGAACACAAATAAGAGTAGTAGTTGCTTACAACTTCTGAGTACTTACTAGGTAATATGCTCAGAGCTTTACAAACATTACACTCTGAATCCCCAGAACAACCCTGTGAGGTGGGTACTGATGTTATTCCAGATTTACAGGTGAGGAAACTGAGGCCCAGGGAGAAAGGATAACCGTGCTTAAGTCACACAGCCATAAACGACGGAGTGGGAGCTGGCAATGATCCTAGAGTCTCTTCACCACCCCGGGCTGCCCCTCCATCACTCCTTCTCCCTGGCCCTCTTTGAACCGCAGGTAAAGGACACTGTCATTCAGTAAGTCAGAGCCTCCCAAAACCCACTGGGCCGCTCAGACTGCAGGGACGGCCCAGGTGACGGCCTCCAGATGTGTCCTCTACCAGACCAGGCCCCTGGAACACCTTCTAAGGAACCCTGCTCAGAGACAAACCATCACAATATTCCCATAACAAACCAGGGAAGTGGGGTGCAGATCACCACACTGCCAGAAGGAAAGCCCCCCCACACGCAGAAGCGCGCTTCACTACATGCACGGAGCCTATTTCAGAAGCAAGAGCGTCTGATTTTCCATCATGTGATCCTTATATGTTCCCCCAGTTCAGCTCACCAGCCTGGAATCGCTGCCTTGGCTCTGCAGAACAGAACTGGTATCAACGTGCTCCTTATAAGCACTTGCTTCCTCGGGGAGAGGCTTGCAGAAAGACTCTGGCAGGTTACACCAAAATTATAGTGCTCTGTTACAGTGCCCAGCCTCTGGGGAAAGCGGAGAGAACGTGAAACCAGGAGTGCTAGCTTCCAGGGCCACGTTGCCACCCCTGGCGGCAGGACACTCTGAGCAGAGCCTTGGTCCTCGGGGGCTCAGCTCCCTGATCCTCCATGGTTATGACAGATACCTCCCCCTGCCCAATTAAGATCCGGAAGCCAAATGAATCTCATAGCCATACCAGTGATGGATGAAATGCCTACTAAACACTGTCCATTTCTATCACTAGCAGAATGGCAGCCTGTGGGAAAATGGGCAGCCTCATACACTATTGGTAGTTTAAACCAGTACAGCCCTCGCGAGCACAGTGTGGGGATTTGCTGTAACAGTTTAAATGAGTAGAACCTGTGGCATACAGATTCCACTCCTAGAGAAACACACGCATGTGTGCATAACAGCATGTATGTATGAAGATATAATAGCAAAACTAATGAATCACTTTATATGTCTATCAATGGGGGACTGACTCAAAAATTATGATATATCTATACTGTAAAATATTTTGTAGACAAATTAAAAGAGAGAAGAACTACATGCAAGAAAAGGTCTACAAGATCCATTATGTGAAAAGATAAAATAATGAAACAATATATATGATGCAATCAGATTTATGCTTACAAAAGAAACAAAACCGTATGTGTTTGCATCTGTAGAGGCTGATGGAAATTACACTTGGTTAGTGCTGAGGCCCAGCAGGGAGGCAGCACATGGGGGAAGGGTGCCAGAGGAAGGAGGACTCTACATCTTCTGCTGTTCACTTCTCCACTATTTGGAGGGGAGGGTGAGGTGCAAGAGCATAACATATTCATGTATCACCTATATCATTTAGAAAAAAGCCATCGAACTGATTTAAAAATAGCACCACCGCCACCGAAACTGGGTTTCACGTTCTGGTGTGAAACTGACACAGCAATGTGAACAAGTTTTGGTGCCACACTCCAAGGTCTTCCCAAGGGTGACTGATAAAGTTCAAGTACAGTCTCTAAGCCACAGATGACAAGACTGGATCGGGATCAACAGGGAAGAAGGGAAATGCGGGATGCAAGGAAAACGTTGGGGTAAGCTCTGCGGAAGCTGCAAACCCGTCCTGCCCTGAACCCGCTTGGCTCCAGGACATACTTTTCTGAGACTCTTCTCCCTCTCACCTCCATAGGATGAGAAGAAAGTAAAAACCAGATGAAGACAGAATTCCCTTTCCCGCAGCAGAGAGGAGGCCACCTGCTGTCACCAGCAGAGCTGTTCCCAGGCGGAGCCAAAGAAAAAGCCTGGCCAAACTCCACCTTCCCGACCAAGGCACTGCGTGCCAGGCTCCTGGGGCAGCAGGGACAGCCAAGGCTGGCAGCCTGAAGCCCACCCATTCGAGCCCCTCCACTTCAGGAAACAACCAGGCCAGCCTCTTTCCACATTCAACACTAAAATCCAAACTGAACCAGTATACAAGTCAGAGGGTCCTGCCAACACAACAGCAACAAGGTGGAATAAGGAGAGATAAATCAGTGGTATCCTCGATAAACATATAGTTACTATTTCTGCTTGTCCATAGTAACACTTCTGTAAATTCAAACATTTGATAAATACCTTTTTTGGCTTCCTAGTAATAATTAAAACAAACACGCAGCCCAAAAACACACACGCAGCTAAACATGGAGCAAAAAGGAAAACAGAGGGGCTTTGCTTAGGCCATGATGTTCAGGAGGTAGCCTGACAGTTGACATCCCCACACAAAACGCTCTCCTCCCATTAAATAGGTACCCTGTTAGTGCACCACACTCACTGGGCACTTCAACAGTCCACGGCTGGAGGCTACTCACAGGACAAGGAAAAGAAGTCACATCTCGGAGGGAAAGGGGTGACCATCAAACAGTAGGGGGGTGGAGTCCTTGTGCAGTGACTCACCGCAGAGATGGCCGTGACCGCGGACACCAGGAAGCAGGCAGACCAAAAAAGTAACTCTCAGCCTCCTCTCCATGAGGACGCAGCCCAAGCAAAGCCAGAACCCGACCACCTGGCCACAGCCCAGCAAGAACAAACTATCTGAAGGGCACAGGTACTATGCAATCAATCTGGAAAATGGAAGCCTGGGCAAGTTTCTTACAGACTCTGGCACTGACTAGGGGAGAGGGCATGGCACCAGCATATTTCTGATGTGGCAGTGATGCATCCTATGATGGGGACATGTGGACACTAGCAACCAGGACCAACCATGGACCCTCGCTCTGACTCCTGTTCTCCTGAGTATGGCTCAGCTCCCCACCGAGGCTGCACCCTTCAGGGGAGGGTGTTCGCCCCTCCTTGCAGGGCTGGCCACCACTGAGAACTCACCCATCTCCACTCCCCGTTCCCAACCAGCCCCTGCATGCTTGGTGACCACAAGTCACCCCCGCCTAGAGGCAGATCAGCCCTTGGGGAACAGCCAGAACTGAGGACCACAGCTACTGTGGTCCACTGGGTCCACCAGGGAACTGTGGGGTGTCGACTACAGCCCAGGGAGACTTCCTCCTTTGGGGGTTTTTGCCCTTCAACAGTTTCACTATAAGTTTGAATGTTCAAGCCAGCACTTCTCTAAATGGGGTCTGAGAACCTGACTTCCATCCTGAGATGCTCCAGGAAAGGTAGAAACTAAGGCCAGGGTGGGTGGGCAAAGACAGGGGAAGGTGCTTTGGGGTTTTCCTCAGGCACCTTTCTCTGGCTGTCATGAGAGACTGAAGGAGGCAATTTAAGTTTCTGCAGAGATGCTTGCAGTCTACACACAGTACCTCCACTACCCAGCCTGTGAGAATGAGAAGGGCAACAGGGAGGGGCGAGGAGAGAAAAGAGGGTTTGACTGCTCCCTCTTTCAACCCCAATCCAGAGCACTGAGCACCATCCCTGCTGGCCCGTTCTCTCTGCTCCATCACCCCTGCCACCATCTTAACGTCTTGAGTTCAAGCCCTCATCCTCTCTCATGCCCATTACCCTGATGGCCTTGTTTCTCTTCAGCGCATTCCATACTCCACACAGTCTACGGAGCCACGTTTCTAAACCCCAGCCCTTAACCAAACCCCAGTCTCTAGACGGAGTCCAACCCTGGCAGGGTGGGCGTGACTTCTGCCTGCCCAGGCTGTGCCGTCACAGAGATCACAGCTGCCGCTCGGACTGTGACACATGCCACCCCGCCCCCGACTATGAGGGTGCACAGGCTTCTGTTTCCTCACCCGTGCAACGGGAATAACAGGATCGCCCTCCAGAGCTTCTATGGGGGCTAATCCAAGCTGAGGAGAGCCCGGCCCTCCAAGAATGACCACGACTCTCCCTGTCCCCAACCTGGCTTCAGACTCTCTGCTCTTCACCACCTCGCTGTGCTACCTCCTCATAACGAATGAATACGAGTAAACGCAGGAGAAAAGAAGGCACGTCCAAGATCTAAAAATGAAGGGTCACAAACATTAGGCTACCAAGATGTAGAGGACACCAAAATTAACTCATTATCAAAATAATGTGAGAGGAGGGATGGGAAGAGAAGGAAACATTACTTTGGAGGATCTGCTTTTACAATAGACAGCTCCGCAAAATGAAAATAAATAAACAAAATAAAATAAAATAGACAGCTCTGTGATTTTTTTTTTAAAGACTTCATTTTTTCCAAAGATTTAGGAAGATTACATTTCAAAAGCTCACAAAGGAGACCCTTCTGGGTTTTTTTTTAAACTCTTTCTTAATTAATACCTTCAGAGAACTAAGAAGTACTTTTATAGACTGACTGAAGCTTAATAAAATTCTCAGAGCAATTCTGGCATCAGTCACAACAAACACCCTCCTGGAATTTAATTTCCTTTTCCGCATACAACTTACTATGGCAACTCATTTATGATGCCACCACAACCAGTCAAAATCTGCCTGGAGCATAAAAACTTCCAAGCCCCACAAGACAGACTATAGCACTCGATAGAAACTGGCCCCATATTTAGCCAAATCCTACATCTAACAGAGACTTCCCCCACACCAAACTATCCAGATTTTACTGGCAAAGTCAACTCTTCCACCTCCTTCCCAGCCCATATCTGCACTGCCCTCCCACCTTATACTATAGCTCTAACAATGCCTCCTATCAGCTTGAAGTCCCCAAACTCAGTATGTTTTCCCTGTCCCACAAAATGAATACAAGAGGAGAGAAGGGCACAAAATGGGCAAAGGGAAACTAGCTACATCCATCTTCAGCCTCTTACCAAAGACGTGTCCAGTCCCAGCAATTCCCTCCTTTCAGATGATGGTAGGTCCTCGAATATTCACTGTGTGTGTTGAGGATGGAGCGGGCAGACAAAAGCTAAAAGAATTATTTATAAGTACAAAAATGTACTTTAAAAGCCTTTCTCCCTTGAGGACAACTCCTACTGGAAGACTTAATCCCATTATCCCAAGTGCCCATGGGCAAGGGGAGAGAAAAGGCTAGATGCCAACCGTCACTGAGCACCCACTGCACCTCACAAGTGCGTCTCATTTAATGCAAGGCAGATACTATCATCCTGATTTTACATACAGGGAAATCGGGCTCAGAGGGATCAGGCGATGGGCTCGGCAGGTACACCAGTCCCATCAGACATCAAGACTCTGGACTCATAAGCTTTACCCTAAGCACCTGGGGACACCCAGGTGCTTAGGGTAAAACACTGTCCTAGGTTAGAGGGCACTTTACAAGTTTACACATTGCTTTTCATATACGAGATCTCATTCAATATCACAGCCCTGTAGGATAGTTAAGAATTACTTTCCCACTATCGTAAAACACTATTTGGTTTCAAAGATCATCAGTAACTTGTGAAAGCCAGTGGTAGCACTTAGAGTTGTACCCTGTCTAAGCTTTGTTTCCTCACCTCACAGTGCCTGATAAATGGTAGGGGCTCAAATGACAACTATTATTAGCAACATGATTTTTATTAATTTAATAGCCCTCAGCTAAAGTAAAATTTATACACACACACACACACACACACACACACACACACACATATAAACCTTAGATATTTTAAAGATTCAACTTAATTACTTGCTAAAGAGGATATAATTTTACCACTACCTCAACCTTAGAGATAACCACTAACTGCAGCTGCCAAGAAGCTGACAGAAAAGGATTTACTGAAAATGATGTGGTCAAACCCAATATGGATTTTGACAGCTACTAATGGAAGAGAACAGAAGGACAGGAGCATTCAGTTATGATAAAATACAAAAAAAAATCCTCCTCTCCCTCCAGCATCATGGCTTGATCATGAATGTGCTGTCTGACCCAACCATGTCATTTCAGCTCTGTGATGACCCTCAGCATCCAAAACGAGATGGCCGGCAAGTGACACAGACGTTCTAGTGAGAGGTCGCCCAGGAGGTCTAGGGAATAGGGGTGGGGCAGATACATTATTACCTTGAGCTATTTTTAATGTGCTGCATCTAATGCATTGTCTGCCTCACTTAATTTCACTCACTTGAAAAGAAACCTGGGAAGTTCAGAAATGCCAGATGCAACAGGGATCAGCTCCCCACTTCTCAAGCTAGAACAGAAAAGATGACAGAAGTGTGTTGGTACAAGGATGGCAGCATCAGTCAGACAGGAGGAAATCTATGCTACTATGGCAATGAGAGATCCTGGGGAGGTTCTTCGAGAAAGGCTGAGCCAAGACCCGACCCATCCAACTGAGCATCTACTCCAGGCTTGAAGGTTCAAACAAAAGAATAAAATTCAGGTCCACAGATGAAACATACGTAATTTTTTTAAGCACAGTTAACAGCTTTATGGTAATGACTGCTGGACAGGCATGTACACTAATTGCTGCATGAGAACAATATTCATACTGTAAATCTAATACCAATTATTATTAGTTTTTGGTTTTGTTTTACTTTATGCAGGCTTTCTTGCTTCTTAGCTGTGTCAAGTCCACCCTAATTTCTTTGTAATAGGCTGAGTTTGATTTTGTGTGGCCGATCTCGACTTACAAGGAAAAAATGTCAGTCTCCCTCAGACACCTTCTGTGCCATCAGACTGTCTAGCTCTTTATACCCTATTTTGAAGGAAACTGAGTTCCAGAGAGGGGAAGTGATGCATCCAAGGCCATAATCCTTGCTAATATATCTAGGACTACCGCAAGGTCTCAAGGCCTACAATGTAGATCTCCAGCTCTATCACTGTTGCAAATGACCTGGCATACTTGTGTCTTGAATACTAAGTTTATTTGGAGGGGGAAGAAAAAAAAAAAAAAAAAAGCTAACATGAGTCATCTCCTTTGTCAAGGGGCACCACACAGATGGTTCTAATAAAACATCCAGCATCTCCAGAACCACTTGTTTCTGAAATAGCCAACCTCAGTCCCAGCCATGTCTTATGCCCCTTCAGGATACCCATGACCCTGTGAGCAGGGCTTTGGGGATCTGCTAGCCCAGCCCAGGGAATCCAGACGTTGCCGGTACTGGAGAGGGAATGGGGTGGGTGGGTGGCTAGGGGAGGGTCCGAGTTACGTTTTCTCCTGGCAACAGTTATGATTTCATGCAGCCCAATCTTACTTCCCTTGGAACATCTAAATATCCCATCCATTCAGGGGTCCCTCCTCAACTTCCCCAGGACAGAATCACTGCAGTCTGGGAGGTGAATCTGGCACACCGGGAGGGACGGTATTTGACCCAAGCCGTAGAGGAAGCACCGCTCCGCTCCCTCCTCCACCAGTTACTGGAACTCCCCACCGGATCTTCAGACGCCAAGAGGCGTCCCCCACTCTGAGCCCGACACCTCTTTCAGCGTCTGCCCCAACAGAGGCGCGAGGAGGCAAAGCCCACTCCCCATCGCTCTACCCCGCCACCCACTCGCCTCCAGTCCCCCCAGTGGCCGACCCCCGTGGGCCTCCCTCACTCGCGGGGTTCCCGCCGGACGCTTGCCCGCTCCAGCCCAAGAACCTGAGCGCACCCCTTTCTCTCCGCCCGCATTGGACCCGCGTCTCCCGCCTCCGGCCTGGACCCCCCTCTCCCCGAGTCCCTCCGCGCCCCGGGAGTCAGCCGCGCACCCGCACTTCCCGCCCGGCCCGTGCGGGCTCCGTCCGCCCCAACTTTTCCCGGCCGCGGCCGCGGCGCCGGCCCCGCAGCGGCGGGGATTCCGCGTCCCGCGCCGCGAATGGCGGGCGGGCTCGCGTCCGCTCGGCCCCGGCCCGCCCCGCCGGCACGAGTTGCGCTCGGGACTCGCTCGGCGCCCGGGACTCGCTCGGCGCCCGGGCCTCGGCTGTCCGCCCGGCGCAGAGGAGGAGCCAGCGTGGCGGGAACCGCGCTGTCCCGGCGCCGGCACCCCCGCCCGGTGCCCGGTGCCTGCCCGTGCCGCTCCCTGCCCACCTGCCCGCCCCCGCCGCCGCCGCTGCTCACCTCCTCCCGCGCCGCCGCCGCCACTGCCGGGAAGACGTGGCAGTGGCCGCCGCTCGAGCTCCCCGCCTCGCCTCTTCTCTCGGCGTCCGCGCGGGTGGCTCCGGCGCGCCGGACCGCAGCGCCAGGCGCCCTCTGCCGCCGGGAAGGCGAATCCTCTCGCCCTAACCCTAACTCGCCGGCCGCCCCCGCCCCAAGGCTCGCTCCCAGCCCGGTTCCGCTCTGCCGGAGACCCTCCCCTGTGGCCGTCCGGGGAGCCTGCCCTGACCAAACAGCCGCTCGGCGCCCTTCCTCCGTGTCCCACCTGGGTCGATACATTTCCTGCTTCTCTGAATCTGAATGCCTAGACCGCGAAAAAGTAAAATAGGGTTGGGGAACAAACCACGTCTCTCGTGTTCGTCATTCTCTCTCCTAGGGCTAGGTTAGCGCCCTGCCTGGAATACCCAAGGGCGCAACAAATACTCCTTGAAGCAGCGAAAGAGTGAATGAATGAGTAGAGATTCTGGCCGCTTTCCATCCACGTAGGCTTCTAAACCTCCAGAGGACAGATATCCCCACCTGGATTTTTTTTTTTTTTTTTTTTTTTTGGTAAATTACACACACACACACACACACACACACACACACACACACACACACTTGCGCAGCTTTGCATGAATAAGTAGGATTCACAATTCCCCACCTCAGACTAGCACCAATGTTGCTCAAGGCCCGCAGCTCAACGTTATTCAGGGCCTTTAGTCAAACAGACTTAGGTTTTACATAGATCTACCACTTAAAAGCTGGGAACTCTTGGGAAAGCTAATCTCCCTGGGCAGTTATCTCATCTACAAATTAAGAGTAATAAAATCTACTTCACAGAGTTGTTGTGAGGATTAACTGAGATCCTGCACTGTGTGTAAAGCACTTTGCTCAACCCCTCCACCCCACCTATACTGTATCTAAAGTGGTAGCTACTGTTACTATTATTACTAATCGAGTAGGTAATAAAAACTATAGGCAAAAAGTAAAATAAAGGCTACATTTTCATCTGGGGACACCTTAATACCCTTGTATGTGGGGTATTGTCACCTACCCAAGAGAGCCAGCCCCGGGAGCAAGGCCTTTCCAGTCCCTCTTCTTCCCCACCCCGAATAATTAACTGGTCTTGGGTTTTAAGACCAGTTATGAGCTGGTCTTAAGAGCTGTAGAACTGGCTTTCCTGTAGGTTTTCCCCCTGGGTTTCGGTGGCCAATCTCTTAATGAACAAGTGCTTATTTTATTGCGAAGGCAGTCAATGTTTAAGGGCCCCTGTGGTCTACAGACTCTTCCTGCTTTCTCCTTGCCCTCTCTCAACACCTTGAGGCCGTCTTTTCATTTTTAACTGTCTCCTTCCTGCCCTGCACTTAAAACAGCAGTGAGTGCAATGAAGTGGCATCAGACAGGACTGGGCTGGAATCCCAGCCCATCAGCCTTGGGCTTTCTGCACCTCAGTCCCCTCAATCGTAAATTGTGGAGAATGATGCTTATCTGGGACATTGAGAGAATTGGTGATCCAGTCTGTGAGTGAAGTCCCTGGAACATATAGGTGTTTAATAAAAGGCAACTATCGATTCATTTATTTAACAAGCCTTTAGGGAGCATCCACTGAGTGTTGTAGGTGCTGGAAGAGCGAGGGAAACAAACTTTGGTGAGGTATGATTCTTGCCCTCAAAGGAGTCTGAGGTCTAGTGGATGAGACAGGCACCCACATGCTAGGGCAGAGGGGTTGGGAGGATATAGATGCTGCTAATATGAAATTAGCAAGCCTCAGTTCCAAATTGGGGCAGTGTTTCTACAATATCGATTGCTTTAATTCATTATCATTGTAAATGCCATTTTCCTCTAAATACGTACATAACTTTCCAAGACCACTGCAAAAAATTAATGAATAATTTTGTGAGACAAACAGAACCATTTGATGTAGGGTTCAGTCCCTTAATAAGGTGACTCCAAATGCTTCCTTATACTAGAAATAACATGTACATTGTGTCTTTGTGAGAGTACTATAATTTATAAGTTAAAGTTGCTTATCTTGCAATGCATATCTAAGAGGGAAAGTCCACATACTGTGGACCTCTAATGTATCACACCACCTAACCATGCCCATGATGTAGCCCCCTCCCGTATTAACCCTGGGCTTGGCCACACGACGTGTTTTGGCCACTGGGACATCAACAAACATGGCAAACGCAGGGATGTTTGATGAGCACTTGTGCCTCACTCCTTGCCTTCTTGAAACACTGTGAAGAGGGTGAAGAAATCTGATCCAACCTCCTTAAAAATGAAAGACTCAGGCAGAGGGAGGCTCACCATCCCGGCTGTAGCAACCCCCAGCCAACCCACCAGCTGAATGTAGCCACATGAGTGAGCCTAGGCACGACTAGCCAAAATGACTCAGGCAACCCAAGAGTTGTGAGAAATAAAATGGTGGTTGCTTTAATCCACTAAGTGTTGGCAGCAATAGATAACTGATAGACACTTCACACACAGGCATTTCGACCGTTGCAAGGTCTCAGTGAAATTCAGCCAAGAGTCAATACTCTCACTAGTGTTTTCTGTCATGAAGCATTCAATTGAAGTTAACATGTCTCCGCTTAGCCGAGTGTCACACTTTAAGTCATTCCTTCTTTCAAAGTTCTTCATTGAATGGCTACTGAGCCTAGTACTGGTTAAAATCCTTTTGCAGCCAACAGGACAATAAGCTGGCAAAATCAGCTTAAAAACCACTTTAAACATTATAACTCCTTGGCACACAGCAGGTGTTATAGAGGTTGGGTGTTTATCTCTCTATTTTTTTCTTTTTTTCTTTTGGCTGCATCGGGTCTTAGTTGCGGCATGTGGGATCTTTTGTTGCGGGGCGCGGGCTCTTCGTTGCGGGTGCGGGCTTCTCTCTAGTTGTGGCACGCGGGCTCCAGAGCGCGTGCGCTCTGTAGTTTGCGGCACGTGGGCTCTCTCATTGAGGCATATGAGCTCAGTAGTTGTGGCGCGCAGGCTCAGTTTCCCCGTGGCATGTGGGATCTCAGCTCGCCTACCAGGGATGGAACCCGCATCCCCTGCATTGGAAGGTGGATTCTTTACCACTGGACCACCAGGAAAGTCCTTATCTCTCTATTTTCTTATAAACGTCTTGATGATGGACACCTTGTCCAATCTGACAAGGTTTGACTGTAGATCATGAAAATCAGAGAAGGAAGGGAAGTTAGATCAGCTAATCTACCACCTCATTTTATAGATGAAGACACTGGGGCTAAGTGAGATTAGAAGAGCCTTACAAATTCCTAGGGTCCTGGAGCTGGCTCAGAGCAAAACTGAGATGACCAGCTCAAAGATCTTTACACTGTTTCTTGGATTGGATTGTTCGGTGGATTGTTTTTTCTTTGTGATGTTGGTTGCTACTAAAAATATCCTCCCCATGCTCAAAAGAGTTTTACAACTTTCCTTTGCACTTAGGATAAAATCCAAAGTCTTCATCTTGCCCCACAGGGTCTGGTGCAGCTAGCCCTCCAGAGGCATTCGTTTGGCTCTACCCATCCCTCAGAACGCTCTGCCCACTCCAATTATTTTCTGTCCTCGCATCACTCCACACAACATTCCAAGCCCTGAAGGAAAGCCAGTTTGACCTGGCTTGGTCACATGACCTAGCTTGATCACAACCCCAACCCAAGAAGAATGGGGCTCCCCGAATGAAATCCCCCAAAGATAATCATCAGGTGTTGTTACCAAAAGAAGAGAAAGTGGATGGAAGGTGACCAAAGCCAATGAATGTCCACTATGTTATCTCTCAGGCCTCAGCTTAAATGTCACTTTCTCAAGGAAGCTTTTCTTAACTACTGCATCTGTGATACTCTTTCATGACACTCCTGATTTTTCACTGTTCTCATCACATTTTATAAATACATATGTATTTGTTTGTTTGTTTCTGTCATGGTCTCCCTCCATGAGAGAAGGGACTGTGCGTGTTTACCCACTACTATATCCCCAACACCTGATGTGGAGCCTAGGGCATAATCGGCTCTCAATAGTTATTAAATGAATGAATGAATGAATAATATGGGCCTTATGATTCTTCTGACTCAGTCCATATGACAATAGCTTTGGAAGAATGGCGGAAAAAACAAAGAGAACACGAGGGTATAGGTTTGTGGAAGACACACCTTGTTGTGACACTGTGAAGAGGACAAGAACTCACACTCAGGATGAAGGAGGAAACACTGCCTTGTGCATTAGATGTGCCATGTTGTGCTGGGCTGTGCCAGTCTTGAGAAATAAATTATAGAAGCAGTGAATTAAGAAAGGGGAGGTCTAGAATGGTGAAGGCAGAATGTCTCAGAGTGTGTTTGCAGAAGTAGGAAGCCTCAAAGCTGAAATTGGGTTTGTGGCCTGGCTGCAGCTGCCAGGAGCACATGTCAGCCGTGTATGTTCATAAAATTGCTCCCTCAGCCCCTTCCGTACCCGGCTGTGTAGCCTCTACAGCAGGGTTCCAGGCTCATCTGCTGACGGCCGCAGGTCCTTGGAGATGTTTTTGCTACTCAGGGGCAAAACAAGATCTTATTAGAGCAATGTAAAGCTAAATGCATTCAATTTTTGTATCAATGAATATGAGACTTGTGATAGCTTGGGGTTTTGTTTTCAGCCATTTTTCAGCAAAATAAAAAGTTGGCAATCTCAGTAACCCCCTAAACGTTTTTGTAATGTTACAGGGCCATGCAATCTGAAAGCCTTGGACGTTACTGCCTTACAATCTCAGAGACCAGCGTGACCCCTGCAAAGTCTCAGCAGACTCAATAGACCATCATTCATTCAACTGTTGTTGTTTGAATCGTGCGTCTGTTTCCTTTCCTGCCTGTCGCCTACATGGCAGACACATTAGCTGGTCAGAATGTACAGCCTAAAGAGGCTTCAATCCCAGGACCGCATCTGTGGCCGTGGGTCAGGAGGAGATTGGTGGTGGCTCCGGAGATGTCCAGTCAGGAATGAGGCTCTGGGCTTGGGGTCTGGTCAATGACAGAGTACGTGTGTGTGTGCACGTGTGTATGCATGCACGCATGTAGGTGTGTGCTTGTGACAAAGGGAGTCCTTCTTAGGTCACCAACACTGTTCCAACAGAGGGGGGCTACTTACTCCTAAGAGGAGATATCGTTTTTAATCCCTGTCTTACAAAGGGGAAAACTGAGACCTAGCACACTTAAGTAATTCACCTAAAGCCCAACTGAATACAGATGTCAAACAGTTAACACCTTTGGCAATGTTTCCCTCCACAGGTACACAACTGGTGTTAAAGTTAAATCCAATAAGAATTCCCAGAAGCTGACATTGTGGAAAGACTCTTCTAGAACTAGAAAAGGGGTGAAATTTATCTTCCCTAAACTGAGGAAAATACCCAATTTCTTGTATTTGACAAGTGGTGTAGCATTAAGTCCCTTACATTTCCATATCCACCAGAAGCTAGCTTACCCATTTCATACACTTAGCTGGAATTTGAATTCCTCAGAGAAGACTACTGCATAAGTATCAAGTATTATAATAAAAATGTCTTTCTCTCACTGGTAGTAATATCATACATAAATACTTTTTTAAAAAAATTAAGACCTGAAACCAAATTTTATACCTACTCAAATCTACAGTAAAGGGAGACTTGCCCGTTTTCATAAAGCTGTAAAATCCCATATAAGGAAAGTTTTAGGATCTCTGCTTTCAGTTGTACAAAGACATTGGAGCAGTAATGAAAAGTTCAGCCAAGATCTTCATGCTCACTGCTTCTGGGTTTCTGAAATTTAAGTCTTCAGCTAAAGAATGGAAAGGAATCCCTACTCCACCCCACCGCTAGCAACCAAAGCAAACTCTCAAGCCAGCAACACCAGTGGATTCTTTCAACTTAATTTCTTCACAACTTTCTCCCTGCTGACAAATGTTAAGTTTCTATTTCAACAGAAATAAGAGCTTCATTAACTTGCCTGTCTTCATGGTCATCTAATTCCTTTCAGGGTTTCATGGCATATTTTTTTTTTTTTTTTTGGCTGGGAAAGTAAGACCAAAGTAACACACAACTCCCCAGAGCCCCATTAAAGGCAGAACGGTTGGAATGGTTGTCATGGGTGGAACAGAGCAGGAGACCCCACCTTTATTGCATAGGTTGTAAATATTTCACCACAGGTTTTCAATTCCAAACCAAAAAGCAATGTTTCTTAACTACCTTAACTCTCAGATTCATAACCCTTGAGATGTTCATCAGTGACTCATATATCAGCTGCCCCTTTGGTCTGGCACATTTTTTTAACATCAAACGGTATTTCCTATCAACTGTGCGCTTGTCCTCAAAGGAGCTTCATCATCATCAGAAAGCACTGATGTGGTTTCTAGCCTATACTTAACTCTCCCATCACTCCATGCGTATTTCCTGAGCACTTTGTATGCACAGGCACTGCGTTGAGTTTTGTGAATGCAGAAGCAAGCAAAAAAGACACAGTCCCTTCCCTCCCTAGAAAAGCTCACAGATCAGTGGAGAGAAAAATAAACATGTAATTACAAATGATTTTAAGTGTTTTGAAGAAAAAGAACAAGGCACCTTGAGAAAGTTTAATAACAGGACCTAATTCTAAGTTGAGAGGTCTGCGAGGACCTTTCTGGAAGTGACCTTAAAGCAGAGACCTGCGAGATGAATGGGGGTTGGCTCCATGGGGAGCCCAAGCTGGGGTACGTGGTCCTCCTCACCCAAGGCTTCTGTATTTCTTGGGTGATGACCAGGACAAGGAGTGCAACTCCACGGTACCTCATTGCTTTCAGAGAGGGGTTCTGGGAGAACTGTGGCCTCACAGGTACAGACACAGGACAGGGATGGTCTTCCTTCACTACTCAACCCACAGTCTGCTCTCTCAACTCCTAATTCCCGGTGGCAGCACTTGGGTGAGCACATCAATTGAGGATCACTTAGGTTACCAGTCCAGGTGAGTGTTTTACCTGGTTCCTGTGTGTGTGCAGCCTCTACACGTAAGCTGTAAGCTCTTGGAGAGCAGGTGACTCTGTTTTATTCTCCTTGCGTGATGCTTACAGTGCCTAGAAAAGAGCTTGAGTCGTAGCTGCTGTTCAGTGAACACCTGCTTAATTGAATTGGATTTCATCTCAGCGTTTAGTTGTGTGGTAAGCATCTGATATGAAAGAAGAGCCACACTAGACAAAGTAAGTAGCCTTTAGAAGAGCAGAGATTAAAAGAAAATGGCATGAAGAGTATAGGAATGGAAGCACTTTCTGAAGCTTCAGGAAATCTGGCCTGTATGGCTTTGATTGACTCTGAGAGACAACAGTTCCTCGGTTCTGAGACTCAGCTGTAAGATGCAATGCTGATCTGATTGAACAACGGTTTACTTTTCTGGGCATGGGGAGGAGGAGAGGGTTACTTTCAGTGTATACACATATTGAGAGCGATATCCTGATTTCAGAAACATCATGTTCCCAGAAAGTATGTCTTATAATAATAATTTTAAAAATCAGTACCCATCACTAGTTTTCATGGGACTTAAAATTTATCTTCTCTTTTGCCTGCCTTATAGCCACAGTAATTTTTTTCTTTTCTGTTTCTTTCCTTTCTTTTTTGATAATAGTGCCTCAGATTCCTCTGAGAAATTATTCTTCCTCACTAGATACAGTCCGCTGAGGTATTTGATCAAGGTGCCCAGCTCTCCTCTAGTGCAGAGATGGGCACCTGACCTGAGCTAGGCCCACTCAGACATTGGAACAATGATCAAGGGTTGAAAACCTGGCCCCAGATGGAACTTGCTTATTCTAGATATGGGATACAGATAAGACTGTCCAGAAGCTTCTGCTACAGAGGTCCTCTAAAACTGCCTGGCTACAGAGTTAGTTTCTGTTACTTACAGCCAAGAAATGCTAAATCATACACTGCCCTTGACTGCTGGTTCATGTAGAATTGGAGTTCTTAACTGGGGGTCCATGGGCTTGGAAATGGTCCATGGATGGCCATTAGGAGTTCCACAAATACGATATGATTTTTGTACCTGTAGATAATGCATTTTGGGGGTAAGATGGCCTACAGATAGCTTTCATTAGATTCTCAAAGAATCTGTGGCTGAAAATAGATTAGAAACCACTGATCCCAGAACAAGGATTCTTAAGCAAGGTCTGTGGATAAATCTGGTTGGGGGAAAATGATATCTTTGTTTTCACCAGCTTCCATGCATGTTCCTTTCCATTATGAATATAAACAACAAACCACAGTATTATTAGCAATATCTGTGACTTTGGCACCAATAGAAGTCAGATATTTTCATATCACATTATAGTGCTGCAGATATCTCAAAATATAATTTACACCTCTCACTACTTTAAAATTACAGTGTTGGGCTTCCCTGGTGGCACAGTGGTCGAGAATCTGCCTGCCAATGCAGGGGACATGGGTTCGAGCCCTGGTCTGGGAAGATCCCACATGCTGCGGAGCAACTGGGCCCATAAGCCACAATTACTGAGCCTGCACATCTGGAGCCTGTGCTCCGCAACAAGAGAGGCCGCGATAGTGAGAGGCCCGCGCACCGCGATGAAGAGTGGCCCCCACTTGCCACAACTGGAGAAAGCCCTCGCACAGAAACAAAGACCCAACACAGCCATAAATAAATAAATAATTTTTTAAATTACAGTGTTATTAGATCCACAGCTGGGTTTCATTAGTCAATGTATTAACAAAGTATACATAACACTTGATCACCAAATACTTTAATATTTTATAACTGCATCTCAATATAATTGGCTTCCTTTGTAATCCTGTATGCTTTATTTCATCTAAATTATTATCTTAAGAAAAGGTCCAAGAGCTTCATCAGACTGCCAAGGGGCTGATAATACAAAAAGATTACTAGCCCCCTTGGGAAAAACTTGGTAGGACTGTCTCCTAGCCTTACGGGTATTGGTTCTACAGACTTACCTGTATAACTTCTATCCTGTAGTTCCTCTCCTTTCAATAATCTGACATATTGGCTCCCAGCATTGCTACCTCTGAACTTCTCCAAAGCAGCAGGCATTATTGCCTGTGATCCAGAGAAACACACACACTTCTATGAATCATAAGTCAGAAAAAAGCAAAAAATTAATAATAAATTTTAAAATTAAAGAGAGATCTGGAATAGTTAAATCCATGGAAACAGAAAGCAGATGAGTGGTTGCCATGGGCCAGAGGGAGGAGAAAAGGAGAGGTAACTGCTTAATGGATGCAGTGTTTCCTTTTGGGGTGATGGAAATGTTATGGAACTAGAAAGAGATGATGGATGCAGAGCATAGCCCTGTGAATGTACTAAATGCCATTGAATTACCCACTGTAAAAGGGCTAATTTTATATTATGTGAATTCTATCTCAGTAAAACATAAGGTAAAATAATCAATCAGGGTTTCCCTGGCAGCACAGTGGTTAAGAATCTGCCTGCCAATTCAGGGAACACGGGTTTGAGCCCTGGTCCGGGAAGATCCCACATGCTGCAGATCAACTAAGCCCATGTGCCACAACTACTGAGCCTGCACTCTAGAGCCCGAAACCACTACTACTGAGCCCATGTGCCACAACTACTGAAACCCAAGCGCCTAGAGCCCATGCTCCGCAGCAAGAGAAGACACTGCAATGAGAAGCCCGCCCATTGCAACAAAGAGTAGCCCCCACTCGCTGCAACTAGAGAAAGCCCGCGCGCAGCAACGAAGACCCAATGCAGCCAAAAATAAATAAATTAAATAAATAAATTTTTTAAAAAATCAGTAAGTAAGAGGAAACTCTATTATAAAGTCACCTGGGAATTCAAGGACCTACTTAGAGGAATAAAGAAAAAAGATCCCTATCACCTCACACCAGTTAGAATGGGCATCATCAGAAAATTTACAAACAATAAATGCTAGAAAGGGTGTGGAGAAAAGGGAACCCTCTTGCCCTGTTGTTGGGAATGTAAATTGATACAGCACTATGGAGAACAGTATGGAGGTTCCTTAAAAAACTAAAAATAGAATTACCATATGACCCAGCAATCCCACTACTGGGCATAGACCCAGAGAAAACCATAATTCAAAAAGAGTCATGTACCAAAATGTTCATTGCAGCTCTATTTACAATAGCCAGGACATGGAAGCAACCTAAATGCCCATCGACAGATGAATGGATAAAGAAGATATGCTACATATACAATGGAATATTACTCAGCCATAAAAAGGAATGAAATTGGGTCATTTGTAGAGATGTGGATGGACCTAGAGACTATCATACAGAGTGAAGTAAGAGAAAAACAAATATCGTATATTAACGCATATATGTGGAACCTAGAAAAATGGTACAGATGACCAATTTGCAAGGCAGAAATTGAGACACAGATGTAGAGAACAAACGTATGGACACCAAAGGGGAAAAGCGGGTGGTGGTGGTGGTGGGATAAATTGGGAGATTGGGATTGACATGTATACACTAATATGTATAAAATAGATAACTAATAAAAACCTGCTGTATAAAATATAAATAAATTAAATTAAATTTTTAAAAATAAAATAAATAATAAATTGGGATTGACATATATACACTAATGTGTATAAAATAGATAACTAATAAGAACCTGCTGTTTAAAAAATAAAATAAATAAGAGAAAAAAAGATCCCAAAGTTTTATGCTATTTTGTTTCCTCTCTCCCCTTCCCCCTACCCGACCCCCAAGTTGCTCATGTACACTGCAATTTTAGCTCACTTACGAAATTGCTAATGTGTACTTTAGCCTACACATTAAATTCCGGTTTGCACTTACGCATATTAAAACACACCACTAGGGCTTCCCTGGTGGGGCAGTGGTTGGGAGTCCACCTGCCAATGAAGGGGGTGAGGGTTCGTGCCCCGGTCCGAGAGGATCCCACATGCCACGGAGCGGCTGGGCCCGTGAGCCATGGCCGCTGAGCCTGTGCGTCCGGAGCCTGTGCTCCGCAGCGGGAGGGGCCGCAGCGGTGAGAGGCCCGCGTACCGCAAAAAAAAAAAAAACACCACTAAATAGTCATCTGACAAGCTGTATTTTAAACCTCAAACAAGGTTTTATTGTGCCTGGATGCATTTTAATATACCTGCTAAATTTTTGCTGGAGTGAAAAATGGCTGGCAGCGATGATTGATAAAGGAGGAGGGTCTCTCCTGTCCTATCCCTCACATGCTGCTTCAGCTTGGGGGAACTAGGGGTTGGCAGCCCCTACCGCCTGAGAGCTCTAGAGAGCTTTCGGTAAAAGATTTCCAACATGATCTGATGGCCTCAAGCAGGGTCTGAGAGATCACTGAAAGGCTTCCCATTCCGGTAACTCCAGGACCTCAGTGTCTCGCATCAGTGTTCTTGGTCTCTGCCAGCCTCCGTCAGAGCAGACGGGGATTAACCTTTCACAAGCCTCTCTCACATCCTTCATAAGTCCCTCTCTGCCTGGGTTTTGAAATGCTTCTCCTGCTCACCAACCCTTGTGGCTCCACACAGCCTGCGGGATAATGCCCAAGCATCTTAGCCCAGCACTGCCGTTTTTTGAGGGCCCGGACAGTGGTGAGTGCTGGGTTAGGGTTTCCCATCAAGTGTCTTAAATGATGCTTATAAACATCATGGTCTTTTCACGGCCATTTGGAGATGAGGAAATTAGGCTTGAGGTCCTTCAAAGTCACACACTGGTGCTTCCCTGGTGGCGCAGTGGTTGAGAGTCCGCCTGCTGATGCAGGGGACACAGGTTCGTGCCCCGGGTCCGGGAGGATCCCACATGCCGCAGAGCAGCTGGGCCCGTGAGCCATGGCCGCTGAGCCTGCACGTCCGGAGCCTGTGCTCCGCAACGGGAGAGGCCACAACAGTGAGAGGCCCCCGTACCGAAAAAAAAAAAAAAGTCACACACTTGTCAAGCCCTCCCCACATTTCCCTGCCACCTTCCTTTCCATCCTTCCTCGGCCATTTCTGTACTCAGCTTCAGCCAGGTTTCTCCTCACCGTCCCCTGACTGTGTCACAAGGGGCCTCCACCCAGAATGCCTCTCCTTTCTAGGTCCCAAATCCTCCCATTCCTCAGGGTATGGCTCCCCATTCTCCAAGAAGCTTTCTCAGCCCCCAGTGTTCGGGCCTCCTCTGAATCCCCGTTTATTACACCACCCACTGCTCACTGACCCTGTGCAGGGATCGCCTGGCAGAGAGGCTGTATCTTGTCTCCTTGCCGCCCCCAACCCCCATCCCCTTCAGCAAAAATCCTCTCTGAGGGCAGGGACTGTGTCCTTTTCCTCTTTGTATTTACTGCAGTACCTGATAGGATTGAGAGATGGAAAGTGCTTGATTCTCTCAATCAGCTGGAGATCGATTTTTTTCAGGCCAAAGCATTGAGCCTATTTCTCAGCTTCTGTACCTCTCCTTCCTCCTGGGGAAGCCTAACAGGGTTCCAAGTCATTCTACGCAGGCTGCCCCGCACAGGTGAGCCCGGCTTCGCTTAGGGCTTTTTTCCTGCTCTACCACCTTTTCCAGATGCAGCCTGTTTCCTTTGTAGCTGGAAGATGAAAAGCGTTCTTTTTTCCCTTTACATGTCTAATGACATCATCCTTCTCAGGCAGGGACATTGGGAAATTCATGGCAAATGAAGTATGGCTGCTTATTCAGAGAATCAGCAGGTTGTGCCCTGTCTCCCGGTGACCAAAGGCTGCTGAGGAGGTGGTGTGTGGATCATGTTGGCAGGAAGAAAGGGTTCAGTAGCATTAAGCACCCACAGGAGAGGACAGGGGCCTTGGGATGGGGGAATTGGATGAAAGCCAAAGCTGCCTGTATCATGTGATTTCAGTGATGCTGTAAGACCCCAAGGGTTCCCTACCATGTTCCTTTGAGCCTGTGATGGTTTCTTCGTTCCTTCTGTGTTCAAAATTCCTATCATTTCACTTCTTCTCTGTTTTAGATCATGTGGCTTCTTCCCTTCTACACTGTCTTGACTTAGATGCACATGTTGGGAAGATTAATTAGGGGTGGGGTGGGTATGGGTGACACTGGTTTTCTGGGAAGATGGGCCCAGCTGGTGAAGGGCAAGAAACACCAGAATGAGTAGGCTTCACCCAATTTCTGCAGAGGACTAGTTGTCGCTTTGGGGACACTTTGACAGGTACAGGCAGTCAGAAGAGCAGAACAGGTAAGTCAGGAATAGGGTAGGAGAGTGAGGAAGTATCTACGAGGGAAAGGGCATAAGGTGAGTGAGAGGAGGACACGTAAAGCATTTGACTCAGGTCAGCCTGACCAGCTCCCTGAGATAGGGCCAGGCCAGGCTGGCCCAGCAACAGACAATGGAAATCCAGCCTGCAAAATGACAGCCGAAGATGAGCGTTTAGATGGGCAGCAGGTATCAGGTGGAACCAGAGAGACGTAGGAGCACCCAGCCGAAAGCTACAAGCAGGCAGGAAGTCAGAATGAGTGATGTCATAGGTCCCCCGCCCCCAGGACAAATCTCCAACCGGGCTATTGCAGGAAGAGGAGAGACGTGGAGGGGTGGCCTTAAAAAGCAAGCAGCCCCTGCAGCAGGGGGACTGGAAGACTAAGCAGTTTCTCCAGAGAGAAATCGCTGTGAATCAGGGATGCAGCTGGAGCACATCCTGTTGTATGAGAATAACAAGGTCTTCAAAGATAGATGTGCTGGTTTTTTAATTGTGGCAGGATACACAGAACATAAAATTTATCCTTTTAACTGATTTAAAGTGTACAATTCAGTAGTATTCATTACATTAACAGTGCTGTGCCACCATCACTACCGTCTAGTTCCAGAATATTTTCGTCACCCTCAACAGAAATCCCATACCCATTAAGCAGTCACTCACATCCCACCTGCCCACCAGTTCCTGGCTGCCACTAATCTGCATTCTGTTTCTCTGCATTTGTCTATTCTGGACATTTTATACAAATGGAATCATACAACAGGTAACCTTTTGTGTCTGGCTTCTTTCACCTGGCATAATGGTTTCAAGTGTGTCAGCTTGACTGGGCCATGGGGTGCCCAGATATTTGGTTAAACATAAATTCTGGGTGTGTCTGTGAAGGTGTTTCTGGATGAGATGAACATCTGAATTGGTAGACTGAGTAAAGCTGATTGCCCTCCCCAGTGAGGGTGGGCCTCATCCAGTCCTTTGAGGGGCTAAGTAGAACAAGAAGGCTGAACAAGGGAAAATTTGTTCTCTATCTCTCTCTGCCTGTTTTCAAGCTGGGACATTGGTCTTTGAAGTTGGACTTAGACTGGAGCTTACACCATTGGCTCTCCTAGTTCTCAGGCCTTTGGACTTGGACTGGAACTATACCATTGGCTCTCCTGAGTATTGGCTTGCAGGCTGAAGATCTTGGGACTTATTAGCCTCCATAACTATGTGAGCTAATTCCTTATTATGTATGCATAATATATTAATATATTTTATATGTCTCCTATTGGTAGGAGACATATAGGTATACCAATATTAATATATTTAATATATATTATAATATAGGTTTTATATATTATATATATATATATATATACACACACATACATACATATATACATATCTCCTATTGGTTCTGTTTCTTTGGAGAATCCTAATACATAACATGTATCAGTACTTCACTTTTTTAATGACTGCATACTACTCCATTGTACAGATATACCATATTTTGTTAATCCATTCACCAGCTGATGGGCATTTGGGTTGTTTCCACCATGCACCAGATTTTGAATCCTGGTTAAGTCAAGTCATTTAACCTCTCTAGGCACCTGTTTCATCACATGTGGCTTTCTTATAAAGAGTAAGTGAGATAAAGCATGTAGGAGCCTGACATAGATAGGGCAGTCAATAACTTGTTTCCCTTACCTGGCATCAGGACCCAGATCAGTGGGCCCAACAGCAGAGCTAACCTGCAATAGATCTGGGTTCCTTAAATTCCCCCTCAAACCAGAACTGGACCCAGAGTCAGGGCAGAGGGGACACCTGCAGGTAGAGGACAAGAGTTCTTCATTGTGAGGGAAGGAAAATGGACACTTTCTTGTCCTCCTGCCTCTTCTTAGCACACACACTTAGGGAATGGAGGTTCTGAATCAGGGCCCCAAAACCTGAGTATGCCTCTGTTTCACAGCATCTTAGGCCAATAAATATTGTGAGGAAATATCTCACACTTAAACTGTTAGAAATGCCACACATCTTGCAAATGTTTGAAAGATAAGGCACACACTGCCATCATATCCTATCGTAGAAATAAGTACTCTTCAGGCTTATTTGCAACTATTGTTCAGATTATTCTATAGCATGCACTCACAGTACATAAAACTTGTGAAAAAATAACACCTATCATTCCCTAAATCACAGTAATTTTAGAAGGTTACATTTACATTCACTTTTTTTTATGTTCTGTAACTGTAAATGTCGCTCTCCTAGATGTCATAAAAGGCAACTTGAAAGTGAGTTTAAATGCACTGAGTCTTCTGTGCTAAAGGCACACAGACAGAATAGCTTACTCCACATTCATACATGACCAATTCAATGGCCAACCTAAGAGCACTGACCTGGGTCTCAGGACCCTGTGTGCATGCTCCTGTGGGGCTGTGGACATGCCCCTTAACTGCTCAGAGCCCCAGTTTCCTCACCTGTGCCGTCCATTCACTCAGCAGCACTCTATGAGGACCACAGTGAGCCACCCACTGGCCAGGCTCTGGGGTCACAGAAAAGAGTAAGACCTACACCACTTACTCTCAGAAACCCACAGTCAAGCAGGGAAGTAGCTAACACACTCAAAGCCTTACTATGTGACAGGGGTTGTTCTTGCATCTCATACGTATTAGCTCATCAGATCCTTCCAACAACCCTACAAGTGGATAGTATTATTCATATTATTATTACCTTCATTTCACATATGAGGAAACTAAAGCACAAGGTGGTTCAGTAACTTACCTGGCTAGTCAAGAGCAAACATAGGTAGTCTGGTTTAAGAGACCACCCTGCAGCCACTATAGAAAACAATATGGAGGTTCCTTAAAAAAATGAAAAATGGAACTACCATATGATCCAGCAATTCCACTCTTGGGTATAGATCCAGAAAAAATAAAGACACTAATTTGAAAAGATTGATGCAGTGCTATTTGCAATAGTCAAGACATGGAAGCAACACAAGTGCCATCAACACACAACTGGATTAAGAAGATGTGGTACATATATACAATGGAATATTACTCAGCCATAAAAAAGAAGGATATGCTGCCATTTGCAGCAAATTGGATGGACCTAGAGAATATTATCCTTGGTGAAATAAGTCTGACAAAGAAAGACAAATATCAATACTATATGATATCACTTATATGTGAAATCTAAAAAATAATGCAAATAAATGTATATGCAAAACAGAAAGAGATTCACAGATCTAGAAAACAAACTTCTGGTTATCAAAGGGGAAAGGGAAGGGGGGGAGGGGAAAATTAGGGCCATGAGATCAACAGATATTATTATATATAGAAAATAGGTTATCAACAAGGATTTACTGTACAGTACAGGGAATTATACCTATTATCTTATAATAACCTATAATGAAATATAAGCTGCAAAAATATTGAATCATTATGCTGTACATCTGAAAGTCACACAATATTTTAAATCAACTAAACTTCAATTTACAAAAGAGTCTACCCTGTTACTCACCACAGATTTTGCCCATTGCGTATTCACATAATAGACTTCAATGCGAATGACACAGGAGCATAGAGCAGAGCAATGGATTTCATCTGAATGAAAGTAAGGAAGGCATCAGACATGACTATGTATCTTGGCCAAGAAAAATGAGTGGATCTCAGCCAGCAGGGATAGGGGAAAGAAACCACCAGGGGCAAAACTCTGGAGGTGGCAAGCATGTGACATAGTCAGGGAATGTGAAGAAAGCCCTGGTGAAAAGAACAAGGCTACCCAGGTGAGAATGAGAATAGGGCACAGGTCCACTCTGAAGGCCCTTATAGTTCTTAATGCTGTGGTTTACCTACAAGTTGTATCTACAATCCTTCATTCGAGGACACACAATGCTTGTCGATATATTAACAGTCACACTGGGGTTAAAGAAGCATATGCCTCTCTATCGCACCACCCAGATTTCCTTTAACCAGTTCATATGATGTGTTGTATATTTCATCGTGCATATTTTGAACATCTGCTATTTACTGAGCAAACACTTTGAACATTAACTCAATGCCCAGCATCCTCTTCATTCTTACTGCACCACAGGCCTCATGTCTTGCCCACAGGCTCTGCTTTCTCTACTCCATGTTCCCTCACCTGTGTGGCATTAATCTAATCACTCTGATTTCCTAATCTCTCTCCCACTTCCACGGCCAACCATGCTTCCAGCGCAAAGTTCATCCTCTTTAGCATGGTATTCAGCACCCTTCTCCATCGTTTGTGGTCTAACCTTCAACCTAACCTCCTGCCACTCCTCACCCCTCCATCGTTAACCCTCTATCCCAAGGCCCAGCCCACACCAAACCACTCCCCAACAAAAGAGCACATACCAGCTGACTTTCTGACAGCCCCAGACAGCTCTCACTCCTTCCTCTCACAGTTCTCTGTTCTTAACTGCATGGCAGTACTCACCTGATCATCCAGTTGCATCTGAAAGCCTTAGGTGTGTTTCCCCAAGGTTCACCTGACCTGCTTTTTGTATGGCTACTCAGGCAACAAATGCATGCCCATCTAGTGACCATACTAAAACCAGGCATGTGAATTTACAAATATTGACATGGTTAGGTGGTTACTACTTACAAAGAAATGTATAGGATTTTTTAGAATTTATTACTTAATATTCTTAAGATATCATTCACCAAATACATATTGAGCTTACCAGAGGAGAATGTGGGGAGGGATAAATGGGTGATTGGGACTGACATATACAGACGACTATATATAAAATAGATGACTAATAAGGACCTACTGTACAGTGAAGGAAACTCTACTCAATAGTCTGTAATGACTTATATGAGAAAAGAATCTAAAAAAGAGTGGATATATGTATATGTAAAACTGATTCACTGTGCTGTACAGCAGAAAGTAACACAACATTGTAAATCAACTATACTCCAATAAAAATTTTTAAAAATACATATTGAGCACTTCCTCTGTTCCTTGCACACACTAGGTATTGGTGACAGAGTAGTGGGCAACACTGGTGAGGAAACTGCCATAAAGAGGTTACAAAATATTCCAGGTGGAGAGACCAATCACAAAGTAATGAAATTGAAACTGTGATTTAAAATCTCTGAACAAACAAAAGTCCAGGACCAGGTGGCTTCACAGGTGAATTATATCAAACATTTAGAGAAGAGCTAACACCTACTCTTCTCAAACTCTTCCAAAAAATTGCAGAGGAAGGAACACTCCCAAACTCATTCTACAAGGCCACCATCACCCTGATACCCAAACCAGACAATGATACAACAAAAAAAGAAAATTACAGAACAATATCACTAATGACTATAGATGAAAAAATCCTCAACAAAATACCAGCAAACAGAATCCAAAAACACATTAAAAGGATCATACACCATGACCAAGTGGGATTTATCTCAGTGATGCAAGTATTCTTCAATATACGCAAATCAATCATTGTGATTCACCATATTAAAAAAATGAAGAAGAAAAACCATATGGTCATCTCAATAGATGCAGAAAAAGCTTTTGACAAAATTCAGCACCCTTTTATGATAAAAAACTCTCTAAGAAGTGGGCAAAGAGGAAACCTACCTCAACATAATAAAGGCCGTATACAACAAACCCAAAGCAAACATCATTCTCAATGGTGAAAAACTGAAACATTTCCTCTAAGATCAGGAACAAGACAAGGATGTCCACTCTCAGCACTATTATTCAACATAGTTTTGGAAGTCCTAGCCATGGCAAACAGAGAAAAGAAATAAAAGGAATACAAATTGGAAAAGAAGAAGTAAAATTGTCACTGTTTGCAGATGACATGATACTATACATAGAAAATCCTAAAGATCAGAAAACTACTAGAGCTAATCAATGAATTTGGTAAAGTTGTAGGATACAAAATTAATGCACAGAAATCTCTTGCATACCTATACGCTAAAAATGAAAGATCAGAAAGAGAAATTAAGGAAATAATCCCATTCACCATTGCAACAAAAAGAATAAAATACCTGGGAATAAATCTACCTGAGGTAAAAGACCTGTACTCAAAAAACTATAAGAAACTGATGAAAGAAATCAAAGACAACACAAACAGATGGAGAGATATACCATGTTCTTGGATTGGAAGAATCAATATTGTGAAATGACTATACTACCCAAAACAATCTACAGATTCGATGCAATCCCTAGCAAATTACCAATGGCATGTTTTACAGAACTAGAACAAAAATATTAAAATTTGTATGGAGACACAAAAGACCCCAAGTAGCCAAAGCAATCTTGAGGACAAAAAACAGAGCTGGAGGAATCAGACTCCCTGACTTCAGACTATACTACAAAGCTACAGTAACCAAGAGAGTATGGTACTGGCACAAAAACAGAAATATAGATCAATGGAACAGGATAGAAAGCCCAGAGATAAACCCACGCACCTATGGTCACCTAATCTATGACAAAGGAGGCAAGGATATACAATGGAGAAAAGACAGTCTCTTCAATAAGTGGTGCTGGGAAAACTGGACAGCTACATGTAAAAGAATGAAATTAGAACACTCCCTAACACCATATGCAAAAATAAACTCAAAATGGATGAGAGAGCTAAATGTAAGACTGGACACTATAAAACTTTTAGAGGAAAACAGGAAGAACACTCTTTGACATAAATCACAGCAAGAGGGCTTCCCTGGTGGTGCAGTGGTTGAGAATCTGCCTGCCAATGCAGGGGACACGGGTTTGAGCCCTGGTCTGGGAAGATCCCACATGCTGCGGAGCAACTGGGCCCGTGAGCCACAATTACTGAGCCTGCGTGTCTGGAGCCTGTGCTCCGCAACAAGAGAGGCCGCGATAGTGAGAGGCCCGCGCACTGCAATGAGGAGTGGCCCCCACTTGCCACAACTAGAAAAAGCCCTCGCACAGAAACAAAGACCCAATACAGCCATAAATAAATAAATAAATAAATTTAATTTTAAATAAATCACAGCAAGATCTTTTTTGACCCACCTCCTAGAGTAATGGAAATAAAAACAAAAATAAACAAATGGGACCTAACAAAACTTAAAAGCTTTTGCACAGCAAAGGAAACTATAAACAAGACAAAAAGACAACTCTCAGAATGGGAGAAAATACTTGCAAACGAAGCAATGGACAAAGGATAAATCTCCAAAATATATAAACAGCTCATGCAGCTCAGTATCATAAAAACAAACAACCCAATCAAAAAGTGGGCAGAAGACCTAAATAGACATTTTTCCAAAGAAGATATACAGATGGCCAAGAGGCACATGAAAAGCTACTCAACATCACTGATTATTAGAGAAATGCAAATCAAAACTACAATGAGTTATTACCTCACACCGGTCAGAATGGCCATCATCAGAACATCTGCAAACAACAAATGCTAGAGAGGGTGTGGAGAAAAGAGAACCCTCTTGTACTGTTGGTGGGAATGTAAATTGATACAGCCACTATGGAGAACAGTATGGAGGTTCCTTAAGAAACTAAAAATAGGGCTTCCCTGGTGGCGCAGTGGTTGAGAGTCCCCCTGCCGATGCAGGGGACACGGGTTCATGCCCCAGTCCGGGAAGATCCCACATGCCGCAGAGCGGCTAGGCCCGTGAGCCATGGCTGCTGAGCCTGCATGTCCGGAGCCTGTGCTCCGCAACAGGAGAGGCCACAACAGTGAGAGTCCCATGTACCGCAAAAAAAAAAAAAAAAAAAAAAAAAAAAAAAACTAAAAATAGAATTACCATATGACCCAGAAATCCCACTACTGGGCATATACCCAGAGAAAACCATAATTCAAAAAGACACATGCACCCCAGTGTTCATTGCAGCACTATTTACAATAGCCAGGTCATGGAAGCAACCTAAATGCCCATCAACAGACAAATGGATAAAGAAGATGTGGTACATATACACAATGGAGTATTACACAGCCATAAAAAGGAATGAAATTGGGTCATTTGTAGAGACGTGGATGGACCTAGAGACTGTCATACAGAGTGAAGTAAGAAAGAGAAAAACAAATATCGTATATTAATGCATACATGTGGAATCTAGAAAAATGGTACAAATGAACCAGTTTGCAGGGCAGAAATAGAGATACAGATGTAGAGAACAAACATATGGACACCAAGGGGGCAAAACGATGGTGGGGGGGGATGAATTGGGAGATAGGGTTGACATATATATACACTAATATGCATAAAATAGATAATAAGAACCTGATGTATTAAAAAAAATAAAATTTAAAAAAAAATGTTTGCCTGCGGTCCGGGTGCTCGGTGCAGGCAGACGCGGGGGGCGGGGCGGAGGATGGAGGCAGTAGCGCCTTCTGCAGGGGTCCGGGCTGCACGTGAGAAGGTGGCTGTGTAGGCACGCGGGCTACGTGGAGGCCGGCGGTGGCGTCCGGGCCATGGCGGTAGACCGCCTTCGTCGGGCTCACTGAGGTGCGCTCTCTGAAGTCTCTGCGAGCCGTGACCCATGGGCTCGCTGAGCAGCCGAGTGTTGCGCCACCAGGGGCGAGCCCGAGCCCAGCAGGAGCCGGGTTCTGGGGCTGGGGGCTCGGCCCGGAGGCGGGAGACTGGTGGCGACGCGGCCGCCCACGGCTTCTGTTACTGTCCGGGCAGCCACAAGCGCAAGCGGAGCAGCAGGGCCTTCTGCTACTGTCACCCCGATTCCGAGACAGACGAGGATGAGGAGGAAGAGGACGAGCAGCAGCGACTCCTCAACACCCCTCGGAGGAAAACATTGAAGAGTACATCCAAATATATTTATCAAACATTATTTTTAAGTGGTGAAAACAGTGACATTAAGATTTGTGCTCTAGGAGAAGAGTGGAGCTTACACAAAATGTATTTATGTCAGTCTGGCTACTTTTCTAGTATGTTCAGTGGTTCATGGAAGGAGTCCAGCATGAATATTATTGAACTGGAGATTCCAGACCAGAATATTGATATAGAAACACTGCAGGTGGCATTTGGGTCATTGTATCGAGATGATGTCTTAATAAAGCCCTGTCGAGTTATTGCCATTTTGGCAGCAGCTTGTATGCTACAGTTGGATGGTTTAATACAGCAGTGTGGTGAGACAATGAAGGAAACAATTAATGTGAAAACCCGTATGTGGCTATTACACATCGGCAGGGACCTATGGACTGGATTCCGTAAAGAAAAAGTACCTTGAATGGCTTCTAAACAACTTGATGACTCACCAGAATGTTGAACTTTTTAAAGAACTCAGTATAAATGTCATGAAACAACTCATTGGTTTATCTAACTTATTTGTGATGCAAGTGGAGATGGATGTATACACAGCCGGATGTTCCTTCCACTGTGCCTTCTTGGAATGGATCTTTAAAACAGCTTTTGACTGAAACAGATGTCTGGTTTTCTAAGAGGAGAAAAGATTTTGAAGGTATGACCTTCCTTGAAACTGAGCAAGGAAAACCATTTGTGTCAGTATTCAGACGTTTAAAGTTACGGTATATTATCAGTGATTTGGCCTCCGCGAGAATTATCGAACAAGATTCTCTAGTACCTTCAGAATGGCTATCTTCTGTGTATAAACAGCAGTGGCTTGCTATGCTCCGGGCAGAACAAGACAGTGAGGTGGGGTAAGTATGGTACATCATAGCATTGTTCATTAAATATATATATATATATATATATCTTTTTTTTACTGAAATATAGTTAATTTACAATACTGTGTTAGTTTCAGGTGTACAGTAAAGAGATTCAGTTATATATACATATTTTTTCGATTATTTTCCACTATAGGTTATTATAAGATACTGAATGTAGTTCCCTGTGCTATACAGTAAATCCTTGTTGCTTATCTGTTTTATGTATAGTAGTTTGCATATGTTAATCTCATACTCCTAATTTATCCCACCACCCCTCCCTTTCCCCTTTGGTAACCATAAGTTTGTTTTGTCTGTGAGTTCTTCTGTTTTTTATGTAGATTCATTTGTATTATTTTTTTGGATTCCACATATAAGTGAAATCTTTCATTGTCTTTTTCTGTTTGACTTATTTCACTTAGTGTGATATTCTCTGGGTCCATCCATGTTGCTGAAAATGGCAATATTTCGTTCTTTTTTGTGACTGAGTAATACATATTCCATTGTATATAAATATGCTACATCTTCCTAAGCCAGTCATCTGTTGATGGGCCCTTGGACTGCTTTGGTGTCTTGGCTCTTATGGATGGTGCTGCTATGAACACTGGGGTGCATATATCTTTTTGAATTAGAGTTTTTATCTTTGGGGGATGTATGCCAAGGGGTGGAATTGCTGGGTGTGGTGGTTCTAACTGTGGTTTTTTTGTGGGATCTCCACGCAGTTTTCCATGAGGGCTGCACCAGTTTACCTCCCCACCAGCAGTGTGGGAGGGTTCCTTTTTCCCCACACCCTCTCCAGATTTATTGTTTGTGGACTTTTTGATGGTGGCCATTTTGACTGGTGTGGGGTGATACCTCGTGGTGGTTTTGATTTGCATTGCTCTAATGGTTATTGATGTTGAGGATCTTTCCAGGTGCCTGTTGGCCATCTGTGTGTCATCTTTGGAGGGGTGTCTGTTTGGGTCTTCCGCCCATTTTTTGATTGGGTTGTTTTATTGAGTTGTATGAGCTGTTCGTATATTTTGGATATTAGCCCCTTGTGGGTAACATCATTTGCGGATATTTTCTCCCATTCCCTAGGTTGTCTTTTCATTTTGTTTGTGGTTTCCTTTGCAGTGCAAAAGCTTTTAAGATTTTTTAGGTCAGGTCCCGTTTGTTCATTTTTGCTTATATATCTCTTTTGCCTTGGGACACTAATCTAAGAAAATATTGCTACAGTTTATGTCTGGGAGTGTTTTGCCTATGTTCTTTTCTGGGAGTTTTGTGGTGTCATGTCTTATACTTGGGTATTTAAACTATTTTGAAGTTTTTTTGTGTATGGTGTGAGGGAGTGTTCATATTGATTTGCATGTGGCTGTCCAGCTTTCCTACCACCACTTGTTGAGGAGACTGTCTTTTCTCCATTGTATTAATATATTATTGCCTCCATTGTTGTCATTAATTGACCACAGGTGTATGGATTTTGCTGTGAATTTTTAAATGTATTCATTATGTTGAAAAACCAGTAACAGTATTAAAATCAAGAGCTGTTAGAGAAAAAAAAATGTTCTAGGTGGAAAAACAAACAAACACAAGAAAAGAAATAAACATAGCCATGGCAGGCTTCAATAAGTCCTCATCAGCAAGAAAGTCATCACAGGAAAGGATTTCACAATGGGAGGGAGCTGCTTAGATTAAGTCAAGTATGGTCTCTCTGAAGAGGTGACGTTTGCACAGACTCCTGATTGGATGCACGTGAGCCAGCCATGAGAACTGGAACAAGAGCCTCTGGGACCAAGAGCAAATGCTGAGGTCCAGAGGTGGGACAGGGCTCTGTGGGTATTTGGAATAGAAAGGAGCAGAGTGTGGCTGCTTTGTAAATTTCAGAGCAGGGGAGCTAGGGCTGTCGAAACGATTCAGTGATTCAAAGAGTGTAGAGTACATAGTGGATGCTCAGTAAGTGCTATCTGTCTATCAATCATCATCATCATATGAGTTTGTAGAGTTAGGAGGTAGATCATGCAGGTCACTGCAGCCCATGGTAGGAAATCTGTGTTTTAATCTTAAAAGATCTGCAAGTCACTGATGAGGAGTTTGCACGTTAAGTGACATGGTCTGATTTATTTTTTAAAAATATCCCTGGGCTGCTCAGTGAAGAGAGATTAGAGCAGGACAAGACTGGAAGCAGGGAGATGAGTTAGGAGGCCATTATAAGAATCTGGACACAAGCTTACACAAGGTAAAATGTTTGAACACCCATCTCTTGATCTTAATTCAATTCATAAAAATGAAATTGTGGGACTTCCCTGGTGGCGCAGTGGTTGAGAATCCGCCTACCAATGCGGGGGACATGGGTTTGATCCCTGGTCCAGGAAGATCCCACATGCCACAGAGCAACTAAGCCCGTCTGCCACAACTACTGAGCCTGAGCTCTAGAGCCCGAAAGCCACAACTATTGAGCCCGTGTGCCATAACTACTGAAGCCTGCACGCCTAGAGCCCGTGCTCCGCAACAAAGAGAAGCCACTGCAGTGAGAAGCCCCCGCACCGCAACGAAGAGTAGCCCCCGCCTGCCGCAACTAGAGAAAGCCCACGCGCAGCAATGGAGACCCAACGCAGCCAAAAATAAATTAATTAATTTTTTAAAAATGAAATTGTATGTGCTTTCGAGCTGGCTACCCACTTTTGACAGAAAAGTTTGTGTCTTCTGATGTTCATCGCGTTTAACGATGAACAAATTTATGTTGTTCTCTCAAGAATGCCACTGAGGTGCTTTCCAACACCAACGACCAATTCTGATTCTCCAGGCACCACCTGGGTGTCCTACAGGTAAATTAAATTCTGACACTACCAACCTGGACTTAGCATGAGTTCCCACACGTTAAAGGGTTCAGTTGCACAAGACTGCCCTCACTTCAGACGCCAGTCACAAGTCCTGAGGCATCTGTACTTCTGACAGACCGGCTAGAAGTTGGGAGTTCCCACCACCACCCCCTGAGGTTTGATAATTTGCTAAAACGGCTCACAGGACTCAGGAAGACAGTTCATTTGCTATATTATCAACTTATTATAAAGGCTAGAACTCAGGAACAGCCAAAGGGATGAGATGAAGAGGGCCAGAAAGTGAAGGGCAGTGCATGTAGCTCTCATGTCCTCTCTGGGGATGCCATCCTCCCAGTACCTCGATCTGTTCCCTGAACCAGAAGCTCTCCAAACCCTGTTATTTAGGGTTCTTTTTTTCCTGGATGATTCATCATGTAGGCATGATGGGTTATTAACTCAATCTCTAGCTCCTCTCCCCTCCCTGGGGGCTGGGGAATGAGGCTGAAATTTCCAGGCTTCTAATCAAGATTTGGTCTTTCTGGCAACATGCCCCCATCCTGAAGCTATCTGGGGGCCCCACCAAGAGTACCTCATTAGAAAAAAATCATCCTAGCATCCTTATCACTCAGGAAATTCCAAAAGGATTTAGGAGCTCTGTGTCAGGAACTGGAAATAAAGACCAAATATATATTTCTGATTATGCTACACCCACCATTGGACTAATTTAAGTATTTTATCTGATAATAACACTCTTGATTATTGCATCTAAGGTAAAATATGTTAATAGTCTATAAAAACCTGCTCAGATCTGCTAGCATGGCATATGTCATGCCAGGTAGACTTGGTTATTTTGTAATAACTCATCGGCTTCCCTGGGTATTACCCTCATAGGACTGTTAACTTCCAAAGAACAGACCTGATGATTTTTTGTCTTTGCTTTGGCAAATGCTTAGCACAGTCCCTAGGTCCCATAATAGGTCCTCGATAAATGTTTCCCAAATGCACCAATGAATACTATGTATTATGGACTGAATGCCTGTGTCCCCTTCCCAATTTGTATGTAGAAATCCTAACCCCCAACATGATGGTATTAGGAGGTAGGGCCCTTGGGAGATGATTATGTCACGATTAGGTCTCATCCCTCATGGATGGGATCTGTGCCCGTATAAGAGGGGGAAACGGTTCCTCTCTGCATGCACTCCCCAAGGAAGGCCATGTGAGGACGTGACCAGGAAGAGGGCCCTCAACAAGGACCTGACCAGGCTGGCACCCTGATCCCCAACCTCCAGCCTGAAAAATAAATGCCTGTTGTTTAAACCACCCAGCCTATGGCATATTTTACAGCAATACAAGATGACGGAGACATTATGGAAGCACCTTGGTAAGAAATGGTCCCTTCCCTCAAGGAGCTTGTAATCCATTCAGGAAGAAAATAGAGACTTGAACACTTAAATAATCATCCTTTTTGCAACCCTCACGGGAGAGAGATGCTGATGTGTGGTTAAAACTCTTAGATTTTGGAGTTAACCTGGTCTCTAAGCACACTCGCTGTGTGCCCCTTGGTGAGTTACTATACCTCTCTGTGCTTTCCCATCACTTTCTGCGAAGGGCGGCTGGGAGAAGTAGATAATCCACATAAAGTGCTTGGTTCAGTGCCTGGAACACAGAAAATGCTATCAATTTAAACCTCAAAGAGGGGATAATTTTTTGTGTTGACTAACACAGATGTCAAGGCTAAAGCGTTTGTTTGGGTTAATAAGAAACAAGATTGATAATGAGATGGCAGAAAGCACGTGTGATTTGGCATCCCGTGAACCCCGGAGCCTTGATCTCAACCCACACAGAGGTATCTGGTCTTCAAAAGAGCAACTGGCGTTGGCAGCCCCCTCAAAGACACTGGGACCTTGGCTGGGTCCTCCACGGGTCCCTGCTGTGGAGCATCAGCTTGGGAACGATCCAGGGCATGGCTGTGACTGAACCATCTCCAAGAAGCCAGTCATTCTGCTTTGGGCTGGAGGGAGGTTTGGGTGGCCACAGCTGCCAATTTTAGCTAGGCGCTGGCCACGTGTTGACAGTGAGGCTCTGGGAAAATGTGACCTCTTGTTTCATTCTATTCTGCACGGGTCTGTCTCCAGAGCAGGCTTTTGGCCCCCGCCATGGAGCTGGTGGCGAGCAATGAAGCAGTGGCTACTTCTCAGGCAGTTTGATTCACCAGCCTGGGTTCTACGCAGGTGACCAGTGCCAAGGAGGCTACCCCTGCCCACCTGGCCTCTCACCCCTACCCCAGCTGGAACATGGTGCCCTCCCAGCACTTCCCCCTAGCAGTCTTGGCAGGACTGAAAACACTTCAACAAGACTCAGAGCCAAACGGGCATGCTACCCCCTCACTCTCACCCCTAACCCCTTCCAAGCATCGCTATCAAAAATATGACACACTTCAGAAAACCCAGGCAGGTGGAAAAGCGCAGCAGAAAATAAAGATGATGTGTCAAGCCCTTGACACATGAAATTCTTCAGAACTGCACTGAAAATGATATCTGACACGTTTCCAGAGCATGACATTTTTACATAAAACTAGGTATGATTATGGGGCAACGTGCCCATCTTCTAATACTTTTCTTTGCTGCCCAGCATCTAGTTCAATGGCACAGTCTACTGCTCTCCCTCTCAATCGTGTTTTACTTCTTTTCTCTATTTTTTTCAACATATCATTTAAATTGGAATTTATCCTATATCTTATATTTATTAGAGGGAGGCAGAAGATTATGGTGATGGAGTCTGTCTGGGTTGGAATCTCAGCCTCACCATTCCCTAACGGGTAACCTGGACCAAGCTCTGTAACCTCTCTGTTGCCTTATCTGTAAAAGTGGGGCTTTTATGAAGCACAAATGAGATCAGACGTGTAAATTACTTAAGAGGAGTACCTGAAACGTAGGAAGCCCTCAGTGAATGTTTACCGATAACATTCTTCTTCCCAAAGCCTCTGACCAGTCATTCGTATCATTACCTCTTTTCCTTCTTTAGCTCCACTGATTACAAACATAACAGGCATTTTGTTCATTCAGTTATCAGTCTTTTTAATGGAAGAGTTATGTATTTTAATTTATGATGACGATAAAATAATATTAAAAAGCAGCAGTTAAACTTACTTAGTGTTTCCTGTGTGCTGGGCTCTATGCTCAGCTATTTACACACATCATCTCATTTAATCCTCATAGTGAATGGTTTCCAAAGGCTGAATGTGGACTAGTGCTGGCACAAAACTGAAGTTGTCATCAGTCTAAAATAAGGCCATTGGAAAACATTTTTCTTTAAAGATATCTTCATTTAAAGAGATTAATTCTTCCTATTCTTTTGGTGTTAAAATACTCTTTCTGGGCTTCCCTGGTGGCGCAGTGGTTGAGACTCCGCCTGCCGATGCAGGGGACACGGGTTCGTGCCCCGGTCCGGGAGGATCCCACATGCCGCGGAGCGGCTGGGCCCGTGAGCCATGGCCGCTGAGCCTGCGCATCCGGAGCCCATGCTCCGCAACGGAGGAGGCCACAACAGTGAGAGGCCCGCGTACCGCAAATAAATAAATAAATAAAATACTCTTTCTTTTATGATGAGGGTAGGTGATCGTTTATTTTTTGGATCATTCCTACATGAAAAAATAAATGATTGACAACCGTGTATTAGTCACTAGACTGTTATTGGTCCGTTGAATCCAATAGTCTAAAATCTGTTCCTCACTGCAGTTCTGATGGGTAGATGTTATTATTCCCATTTTGCAATGGAGAAGGCAAGGCTCAGAGAGGTTATGGGACTGCCCAAGGTCACAGAGCTAACAAAAGGCAGAGCCCAGAATCCTAGTTCTTGAGTCCTTAATAATAACATTTATTGAGTACCCACTGCATGCAGGACACACATCTCATTTCATTCTCATAGCTGCTCTGTGAGGAAGTGTGATTCCCCATTTTACAGAATAATGGAACTTGGGGAGTTTAGGAATTTGCCAAAGTCATAGAGTCTGAAAATATGAGAGCAGGATTGGAGCACAGAATTCTCTGAATCTGATTCCTGTTCTCTTTGCACCTACCATGTGCCAGACACCCTGAAGCTAGGCCCATCATAAATAGCTAAAAAATGTGCTCCAGCCTTAGGGGGTTCCCAGTCTCAACAAGGAGACGCTCAAACAACTTATCACAGTGCCGTGAGAGGCACTATATGAAGGTGCGTCCAAGACACTTTGAGAGCACTTAATGAAGGAGAACTTTATTTTGAGGCCTTTGCAAACATTTCTGACAGTATTGTAGTATCTTGCTATATTGTATTTTAAAGAAGCCCGTATGAAATGTAAGGTTTCATGTGACTACTTTTTATGAACAGTTGACAGGATATCTGTTTCATTACAAGCATATTTCTTGTATTATAATATGCTGCCCTGATTAGTCCTTTGGTGAGGGTTTTCTGGGATCCCATTTTATTTTGAAGGTTGAAGGTGATTTTTTTTTAATAATAAAAAAGGCATGGAACACTTAAAATCCTGCAGCCTCTATCGTACCCCCTAAAGTGACAAAACATTTCTCCTTGTACCTTTAACTGTGCCAGTTTGGAACTTTGGCAAAAGACCAAAAAGAACTTGATTCTGCTCCCCTCCCCCAGCCCCAGCTCCACATTTAGATTTTTATTTAATAGTCTGTAAATAATGAAATAGGAAATACAAAGAGCAACTGAAGGTTAAATTACACCAGGGCAAGAAAAAAAAAGTATAAAAGCTAAATTTCACTTTAAGCCCCAAAGAGGTAGCGGGTGAAATGTCTTCAGGCCAGATCCTTCTCTCCAAATTGCACCGCAGAGGCTGAGTCAGGTGCTCTGAGCCCAAGGAACTCCCGCTGACGTCAATGCATACTTGGAAAACAGGCTATTAAAGCTACAGGCAGGCAGACAGATGGCCCTGACAGCAAAGTCATGTCCTCGGACTTTGGGAATTGCCAAATCCTAACCTTTGGAGAGGAATGTATTTTCTGGCGTAACAGGGCACATGCCTCCACAACTTATAGTGTCCTTGAATCTTGTTTGTTCAAAGTTAAAGATTCTCTGACCCAAGACCTAGAAGCTAGGCTTGCATCATCCTATTTTATTTTGTTTTATCCACTTCCCAGGGGTCTATTCACTCTTTAACAATTATTTATTGAAGAACTTGCTATGAGCAAGGTCTAGACACATGGAAAAGCAAACAGAGACAGGCATGGTCTAAGCCTGCATGGAGCCGAGTCTAGTTGAAAGCCAGACATTAAATCAATCAAATCAATCACACTAGTGAATGTGTAATACTGAATCCATAGACTCAGGAGTGAAATGATGCTCTTTAAGAGAGAGCAATCAGGGAAGCTGACCTAGATTGAGGGATCAGGAGTGGGAGGGTGAGGAAGAGATTTCCAGGCAAAGGCTAGGATGCAGGAGGGCCTGAGAGACTGAAGAGCAGAGGCAGGTTGGTGGGAGGGGAGCTGAGAGCTGGGCAGGACTAGACCAGGCAGGGCTTTCCGGGCCTAGTTAAGTATTTGATCTTTATCCTAAGCGTAATAGGTGCGTTCAAAGCATTCTAAGATCAGGTTCATATCTGATCAGAAAGGCCTTTTGGAAAGATACCCCAGCAACTGTGTAGAGGAGATAAGGGGTGGGGGAGGACGTCAGATAGTAATGTAGGAAGACCAGTCAGGAGACCATTGTGGTGGTCCAGCCAAGACCTGATGGTGTCTTGACTGGGAAGGTGGTAATGAAGATGGAGAGGAGAAAAGAGATAAAGTTAAATGTGAGTGGATATAAGCTGAGGGAGAAGGAGGTGTTAAGGATGGTGCCTGGGCATCTAGTCAGAGCTGGGTAGATGCTGGTGCCATTTGGTGAGATGGGGACCCTATAAAAGGACCAGGTGGTGAGAGAGAAGGCCACCTTTCAGTCTCAGCCACAGGAAATGGGCAGTGTCTGTGAGATAGCTTAGTCAGGATGACTAAGTCTGAGCATGGGACTGGAGACAGAAAGGCCAGAGCTGGAGACATAATCATGGGAGTCACCAGGTAGTCATGGACGTTTAAGATATGAATGAATTCCTCCAAACCAGGAGAGTGTACAGCATTAGAAGAAGAGAAGGGCTTGGGTGTGTCTTCAGGAATTTTACCATGTGGCTTGAAAGAAGAAGATTAGTGTAAAAAGGCCTGAGATGGATTTGCTGGTAAATAATTCTCTCTCTTGTATGGGCCCCATTCAAGGTCTTTTATTAATAACTTGGTATTCTTTTAAAGAAAGCCCCCCAAATTGAAACTCCTTCCGGCTCCACAAAATCCAGTTGCACCTCTGGCATTCTTAGAGGTAGGAGGAAATTTAGGAATACAGGCGACCCACAAAACCAACAGAAGATAGTGTTTCATGCAGGAAGTCTGGTTCCAATATCCAAAGCTGCTGAATGATTAGGTAAAATGATGGTCAGACATGTAGGAAGGCAGGATGTGAGGGAGAGCTGAGGACCCTTCCCAGGTTTCCAGCTTCTGTGATAGGGCAGGTGGTGGTGCCGAGGTAGCAATTCAGGAAGAGGAGCAGGACTGGCCCAGCTCTCTCTCAGGGCCACACGGACCTCCCTTTCCATCATGGAAATCAAACATCAAGATCCCCATGGGATTCAACCTCTTTTCTTGAAAACATTACCTTTTCCTTCAACCATTCTCATTAGTTTCTTCTGCACAAGCTCCACATTCAGAAACTGAAGCCTGCCTTCCAGTAAGGTCCAAGCAGCCCTGAGGCATGTACTCCGTCGCCAAACTTCCTCATTCCAGACTCCATCTCAGTGGTTCCCCACTGGAGCTGCCTTTCACAGCCTTGCTTACTTGTCAATTAAAAAAAAACCCATTTCCTGCTCATGTTCTGCTTCTAAGCTACATCTCCCCCTCTTATATTTGTGCCATTGGATTTTTTTACCCAAATGCAGCACCTTACACTTGTCCTTGATAAATTTCAAACCTGTACATTTAGTCCATCTCTATAGTTTATGAAAGATGCTGTCCAGTCCTGATTCTTAATGTAATGTGTCTTCAGAGATATCTGTACTATACTGTGACATGGTCTCCAGTACAGCAGTCAGCAGAAGGCAGGCTAATGATTGGTAAGTCACATATTGTAGCTGGCAAATTATGAGAATCATGACTGCACAATATAACGTGTTCTCTGCTTACACAAAGTTAGATTACACCTCGTTGAACATTTATGCTAGCATATATATATTTTTTAATGTGTAAGTTTATTTATTTATTTATTGTCCATGCCATGCAGCATGTGGGATCTTAGTTCCCTGACCAGGAATGGAACCCGGACCCCCTGCAGTGGAAGTGCAGAGTCTTAACCACTGGACCACCAGGGAATTCCCTGCCATATATTTTTTATCTCACTCATTTAAATTAGAGTTATAGGTATCAGCATGGATAAATCATAATATAATGTTGAGACAAAACAACTTGCAGAATAATATGTGCAGTATTATATTTATTTATATAAAGTTTTAAAATGTGTAAAAACACCCTGCATTGTTTGTGAATTTGTATGTACATGGTATAAAAATATGCAAATAAATGATAAACATCAAATTTAAGAGAGTGATTGCCTTTGTGGGGAAGGAAAGGGAAAGACATTGGGAAAGGGTCCTAGGAACCTTCAACTATATCTATAAAAGTTATTTTTAATTTTTTAAAACATCTGAAGCAAATAGAGCAAAAATGCTAAGATTTGACAAGAATGGGTACCTGGGAGTTTATTTTATTATTCACTCTACACTTTTTGGGGTGCTTAAAATATTTCTAAACTTTTTTAAAGTTCACAATCAAGTGAGGAAATAACAAGTGATACAGGAGAGGCATTGACAAAAGATTATGGGAGGACAGGAGAAGGAAAAATTAATTTTAACAGGAGAATTTATGTTGCTAACTTCATCATCAATAGAAATATAGCCAATGTTATGTGCCTGGTTCTTCTAATTCAATAAACATTTATTAAGCACCATCATGTTAGTTGTTAGAGGCACAGGTATGAATACGGCAGTCTGTAACAACAAATCATACCATCTGAAAAGGGAACAATGGACCTAGAGGCTGTTACACAGAGTGAAGCCAGAAAGAGAAAAACGAATATCACATACTAACACATATATGTGGAATCTAGAAAAATGGTATAGATTATTTTATTTGCAAAGCAGAAATAGAGACACAGACGTATGGACGCCAAGGGGGAAAGAGGGGAACGGGATGAATTAGGAGATTGCGATTGACATATATACATATGCTCTTGATACTATGTATAAAATAGGTAACTAATGAGAACCTACTGTATAGCTCAGGGAACTCTACTCAGTGCTCTGTGGTGAACTAAATGGGAAGGAAGTCAAAAAAAGAGAGGATATATGTATACATATAGCTGATTTACTTTGCTGTACAGTAGAAACTAACACAATATTGTAAAGCAACTGTACTCCAATAAAAATTAATTTTAAAAAATTTAAAAGAAAATAAAAAGGGAACAGATTTCATAGACAGTGAAATGATAACCAGGCAATGTTATGTTAGCGTTAAGTAAAAGTTGCGACACCTATATCTGCCTGGGTAGGTGGGGGAAAGCTTCACAGAAGGGGAATCTCTAAGAAATAGAAAAAGATACGAAGAGCAAGAGGGAAGAGCAAAAAACAGGTGACAGGTACAGAATGTATTCAGATACGGAGTTGTGAAAGTTCCAGGTGACTAAAGATGAGCCTGGACAGAGTCTAGTTTGTGAATGGCTCTGCATGGTGTGCTGAATGCCTGTCTCTTGCCAATAATTATTTGTGAGACGGAGAGGGAGAGAGGAAAGTATGAAAGTGTATCTCAACCTGTAGACAAAGGGTAGTCAGTGGAAGCTTTTCATAAAGGGAGTGACAGGATGTGATTAGGATGGATGAGAAGGAAAACACTGGCTGGAGTTGAGGGGAGAGAGTGGGGAAAAATGGAATGCTTGAGGACCCGAACTAAGACCAGGTAAGAGAGAGGAGGGGAGAGACTCATTTGAGAGAAATGTTTGAAGTTGAGGCAGGACAATTGAATAACTGATTACTTGTAGGAGGTGAAGAGAAGGAAGAGGTTGAACACTTTTTTAAAATTCCAGTTGAGGGGCTTCCCTGGTGGTGCAGTGGTTGAGAGTCCGCCTGCCGATGCAGGAGATACGGGTTCGTGCCCCGGTCCGGGAAGATCCCACCTGCCGCGGAGCGGCTGGGCCCGTGAGCCATGGCCGCTGGGCCTGCGCGTCCGGAGCCTGTGCTCCGCAACGGGAGAGGCCACAACAGTGAGAGGCCTGCGTACCACAAAAAAAAAAAATTCCAGTTGACTGATTAAATTAACTTTATAAAGGTATGCTTTACATAAAATTAAAATGTGTCAATTTTAAGTATATAGTTTTGATGTTTTGACAAATATATACACCCATATACACATATATAATATATACATATATAATATATACATAATATATAATATAATACATATATAATATATACACAACCAAGACATGAAGTATTTTCATCATCTCAAAAGTTCTCTTATGCCCTCGACAGTCAGTAAACAATTCCCCCATGCCGCCCAACCCAGATAAACACTGATATGCTTTCTGTCCCTATAAATTAGTTTTTTCTTTTCTAGAATTCCATATAGGTAGAATCTTACAGTATGCACTCTTTTTTGCGTGTGGTTTCTTTCACTCAGCATAGTATTTTTGAAATTCATATAGAATGCTGTCTGTGTCAGTAGTTTGTGCCTTTGTTTTGCTGAATAGTATTCTGTTGAGTGGATGTACCAAATTTTATTTGTTTATATGTACCAATGGGCACCTGCTGATGGATGTTTTTGTTGGTTTCCATTTGGGGCTACTACAAATGAAGCTGTTACGTACATTTCTGTACAAGTCTCTGTGTGAAACACGTTTTTATTTCTCATCAGGGAAATAACTAGGAGTGAATTGCTAAAGCACATGGTAAATGTAAACTTATCTTTACAAGAAACTGCCAAACAATTCTCCAAGGTGTTTGCACCATTTTGTATTCCCACCAGCAATATACGTTGCTCCATGTCCTGGTCAACACTTGCATTGTAGGTCTTTTCAATTTTAGACATTCTTGTGGATATATAGTGGTATTTTATGGTGGTTTTAATTTTCATTTATTTGATAGCTAATGACGTTGAGCATTTTTTTCATGTGCTTGTTCATTTGTGTATATTCTTTTTTGAAGCATCTGTTCTATCTTTTGGTTGTAAGAGTTCTTTATATACCTTAAGAGATTGGAAAGGTAGAGAAGGCATTAACTGAGATTAGGAGCTGTGGGGAAAGAGCTGGAAACAGTGTTCTCAAGCCCAAGAGAGAGTGATCCAAAAACAGGTTGAATTTCAAGAAGTAGAGGTCCATCTAACAGTGTCAAATGTCACCACAAGTTCAAATGAAAAAAGACTGAAAAAATGGATGGCTGACTTTTCAGCCATGGTTTTTAAACTGTGGGTGACTATCTGTTAGAAGTCAATTTAGTGGAGCTTCACCAGTATTTTTTTTAATGAAATAGAATGGAAAAGTGCATTGCAGTTACTAAGGTTAAGTGTAGTTTCATGAAACTTATTTTGTTATATATGTGCATTAGGTACTGGGTCACAGTGTAAAATACATATTTTACTTTGGATTATGGTAGAAGAAAATCTTGGAAGAAGAAGGGAGACCACAGAAGTCCTTTCCAACATTATCCTGGTACAGGATGGTAGCAGAGGATATGGACTCAGTTGCCTCTGGGTTTAAGCCCTGGTGTCTTCTTCTTTGTTACATCTTTGTATAATCTTGAATATTATGGAAACTCTCTAATTCTCACTTTCCTTAAGTATAGGTTGTGAATAATGATAATATTTACCCAAAGTGCTGTTGACAGAGTTGCTTTTGTGCACACTGGGGAGCCCAGTGTCTCTCCCACAGGATGGACACAGCCAGTGGAGTCTGGGCTGGATTTCAGTCCCCAGCCCCACTGCTAGGCTGCCTGGTATAAGACTAACCTGCACAAGCTTTTGCCCTATGAGGATTAAGTGAGGTTATACTCGTAAACCACTGTGCACAATGCTTGGAACAGAGCAAGCTCTCCATAACCATCAGCTGTTGTAGATACTGGCTGTTATTCTTGTTAGGGCAGAAGCCAGATCCCACTAAATTAAGGAGGTGGAGGTAATGCATAGGGGCTTTCCTTAAAAAGTCTGGTTGATGAACAGGGAATAGAGCCAATATTTTGTAATACCTGTAAATGGAAAGTAATCTTTAAAAATGGTGTAAAAATTTTTTAATTTTTAAAAAGAAAAAAAGTTTGATTGATGGAAACAACCCAACGTTCATCAACTAAAGAACAAAATGTGACACGGGGCTTCCCTGGTGGTGCAGTGGTTGAGAGTCTGCCTGCCGATGCAGGGGACGCGGGTTCGTGCCCCGGTCCGGGAAGGTCCCACGTGCCGTGGATCGGCTGGGCCCGTGAGCCATGGCCGCTGGGCCTGCGCGTCTGGAGCCTGTGCTCCGCAACGGGAGGGGCCACAGCAGTGAGAGGCCCGTGTACCACAAAAAAAAAAAAAAAAAAAAAAAAAAAAGTGACAGGATGGAATACTATTCAGTCAGAAAAAAAGAATGAAGTACTAATACATGCCACAAAGTGGATGAACCTAGCTAAGTGAAGGCAGCTAGTCACAAAAGGCCACAGACTGAATATGAAATATTCACGATAGGCAAACCCATAGAAAGAACAAGCAGACTAGTGGTTGCCAGGTGTGGGGGAAGAGGGAATGGGGAGTGACTACTTAATGGTGATGGAGTTTCCTTTTGGGGTGATGCAAATCTTCAGGACTTGGGTAGTGGTGATACTTGCCCAGCATCGTGAATGAACTAAATTCTATTAAACTGTACACTTTGAAATGGTTAAAATGATACATCTTATATGTGTTTTACCATAATTTTTTTTAAAAGCGTTGTTCAACTTAAGGATGATTCATGGCTCTTTTATAATCTCCCCCCCCCAAAAAAAAAAACAGTTTGGTTGGGAGCACAGTGAGAAAGATTAACTCAAGGAGGAAATTTCTTGAATGTAGAATGGTACACAAAGGTTGCAGCAGCTGTTCAGCATGCAATCCAGGGCTACCCTGTCGTCTATGATGAGAAAAAAAGAGCTATTACCCAGACATCACTGGCTCGTTTTTTTTTTTTTCAAGAAGATGGATAGGATCAAATCCAGCAAGGAACCAGAACCTGTGCCATCCACGTCAGGCGTGAGTGAAATTGCAGCCTGGCCTCCGTCTCCTGTTGCCGACGATCCTTCAGCTCTACCATGTCCCACCTCCTCTCCTCCTCCAGTCAGTATCTCTTCTTGCCTGTTCACTCGATGCCAGCTCCTGTAGGCCAGCTGTTGTGCTGTATTACTGTACCTTTCAAGGTACTGTGCTGTAAGATTTAAAATGTTTTCTTAAAAAAAAAAAAAAAAAGGAATTTCTGTGCAGCTCTAAAGCCTTCTTAAGGAGCTGTGTGACCTGCTGAGTGGTCCTAGGTGCCAACGCAGGACAATCTCCCTGATAGAAGGACCCTGAAAGAGCGAGGTGGGCACGGGTGGATCCTTCGTGCCCTCATTAGATGTGGAGCGTATATTGTTGCTCTCTCTCAGGGAAAGAGGAATAAGAGGACAGATAATTAATAGTGATCCCCCATGCCTGCCTCTCTGGCAAAGTTGGTGCTTGGCTATGGCCCCGGGAGCGTGGAAACTAAATAACTCTTTATTATAAACTGATTTCTCAGTGAATGGGACTGTTGGTATTAATAATTAGAGTCAATTTACTATTATGTACATCACTGAGTGGTATGACACTGTGTAGAATTTGGAGCACAAGATGATTTTTTTAAATGCTTTGCATTGTGCTACAGGTATTTGACTCTGCTCCAATACATTTACTTTTTTGATTATGTCTGACTTGCGATAATTTGAAAATCATTTTGCAATCCCAGAGGTGGGCCATGCAGGCATCCTTCTTCTGGATTCTTTCTTCCCCCAAACATGCATGGCATTCCCCATTCTAAGAAATTTTAGCCTTAGACTAAAAACCCAAAACAAAACTAAAAACAGGGAAAAGCTTATGAAACTAAATATAGATCCCAGCATTAACAGCTGAACAGAGAATGTGATTTTTAAATTCTTAGCGGATGATAAAGTTGTATAGGAACTGAACACTTACAAATTATTTAAAACCTGGAATCACTGACCAGAAATTACACAGTTGGATCATGGGAAAACAGCAGCAAGGGTGTTTTTTTTTAATTCTGTAAATAAAATTATTGAGAGTGGACTATGTTAGAATGATCATGACAGTAATTAATGTCTCTCAGTCTAATCTGCCATAAAACATTTTGGCAATATCTACTAGTCAATAATATTTAAATCTCCTTGTTAGTCATTCATTCAATTTTTGAGACCATGTAGCAGGTGCAGGAGATGCAGAAATAAATAAGATGTGATTATTTCTCTCTAGGAACCACGGGTATAGTAGAGGAAACAGGCATGGAAACAAATATTTGCTCTCAAATTTAATAAATATAAGGAAAAAGCAATCAACTCAATGTGAGGTTGAGGCCTTCAGTGAAGATACATATGAGCGCTATCTAAAAATATTGCTTCCTTGTAGCCGGAAGATATGATCCCACTTTCATTTATGTCAATCCAACCCAATCCGAGATTAAAATTCACCTATCTTCAGTGTGCCGCAGACTGTCTCTGTTTTAAACTATTGTTGATATTTTTGTTTTTTAACTTATTTTTAGTCTTATTGCATTAATAGTGTTGCTTTTATTGACACAGTCCCGCATCTCTCCATCAAGCTAAAATGACAGGCAATAAAAAGCTTAATTGTTTTCCTAGAAAATGTCTCAGGCCCAAAGTTTATAAAAAAAGAGCTTTTGGCCATCTGCAAGAAGACAGATGATCACATCTAGTTTCCAGTTGTGGACCCATGTGTTACCACCCCAGGCTCTTGAACTCTTTAATCAGTAGAAATTAATAAGGCCAGATGAGAATTTCAGGCAAGGCTTTATAGGGGCTCATGCTATAGCACAAGGGAGCAAAAACAAGAAGCAGGTGTTCTCAGGCTTCCCTGGTGGTGCACTGGTTGAGAATCTGCCTGCCGGTGCAGGGGACACGGGTTCGAGCCCTGGTCTGGGAAGATCCCACATGCCGCAGAGCAACTAGGCCTGTGAGCCACAACTACTGAGCCTGCGCATCTGGAGCATGTGCTCCACAACAAGAGAGGCCACGATAGTGAGAGGCCCGCACACCGCGATGAAGAGTGGCCCCCGCTTGCCACAACTAAAGAAAGCCCTCGCACAGAAATGAAGACCCAACACAGCCAAAAATAAATAAATAAAATTAAAATATTATTTTTTAAAAAAGAAGTAGGTGTTCTTGCTTGCTCCCCAACCTGGGGCAGGGGGGAGCTGGTCCCTTAAATGGGGAGAGGATGGGGGGGATGGGCAGGAGGTGTGGCTTAGGTGGTCTGCCCACCCCCGTGGTGGTGCTGTGTTCAGGGATCACGCGCAATACCCTGCTTTTGCTCCCAGCACCTCAGAAATGGCAGTTGGTTTGTGGCCTTTTGGCCATAATTGCCCCAACCATGCCTGCGTGCAGTTATTTCTAGGCCTTTATAGTTTCTTTGTATTCTGTTGCTTGAGGACACTTTGTCCAGGTGCAAGCACTCTGGCAGAGTGTCCCAGGTCCCAGCCTGTCTCACATGCAGACTCATCCACGCAGGACTTTAGACATCTCAGGTGGTGTGTGATGTTTGTTCTTGGCTGATGAGCTGCCTCCCTCTGTCCCTGACCTGTCTCAGAGTAGTACAGTACGGGTACATTAGATCCAGGGCACTATGAAGACTTTGGTGACTAAGACATTAGTAGGATGATAAGTGAGCATAATTTTCACCTCTCCCAGGCCTCTACATAGATGTTGTGGATAGTGGTCCAAAGATTTTATTCCTTCTGGCTGGGGAGAAGTCTCTTAAACATTGTCCCTGTGAAAGAATAAACAGGAAAAGGTAAATTTGTGGTTGACTGGACCTTAAGGTCATTGCAACTCATATCAGTTGTTCAGTCATTGATTCATGCATCAATATTTACTGAGTGCCTACTGTATGCTAGGCACTGTGTGTGGTGCTAGGGACAAAACACACTATACAGATAGGCTGATCTGTGGAATTTACAGTCTAGCAGGGGAGAAAGATAGGAAATAAGGAAACAAATAAAGCAATAATAGACCTCAGATCAGTGCAGGAGTTGGGGGGTGGGTTGTCAGGCCCCTTAGATGGGGTGGTAATAGCAATTAGGGCCAGGAGATTAAGGCCAGATGTCACCAAAGTAATGCTGGGAACTCTGGCTGGAGAAGTGGAGAGACTATAAAAATAGGAGTTTTGCTATTCCACTATAGTTCTATAAGAAGACTCATAAAGGAAGCTGAGCCTGGAAAGAGGTATGATCTAGCTGTCATCAGTCATAGAATTTTAGAGATTATCTAGCTGGTAGGGGCTGAATTGTGTCCCCCTCCCAAATTCATTTGTTGAACCCATAACCCTCAATACCTCAGAATGTGACTATATTTGGAGATAGGGCCCTTAAAGAGGTGATTAAGTTAAAATGAGGTCACAAGAGTGGGCCCTCATCCCATCTGACTGTCTCTCTAAGAGTCTAGGACACACACAGAGACACCAGGGGAAAAGACCATGTGAACACACAGCAAGAAGGTGCCATCTGCAAGCCAAGGGCAGAGGTCTCGGGAGAATCCACACCTGCCAACAGCTTGATCTTGGACTTCTACCATGCTTAACTGTGAGGAAATATATTTCTGTTGTTTAAGTCACCCAGTCTGTGGTATTTTGTTATGGCAACCCAGGCAAACTAATACACTAGCCCAGGATCACTCATATCAGATGCTTATTAATAAACAGGATCATGGGTCCTGTGCCCTACTCCAGATAACTAAATAAAAATGTATATGGGAAAACAGTTATACTCAAATAAAGATGTTTTTAAAAATGTATGTGGGGAAACAGGTAGAATTCTAAATTTTAAACACTGTCTCCAAAAAAAAAAAAATCCAATAATTGTAAAGATTTCACTACACCGAAGTTTGAGAACTGCTAGCATTAAGACCAACTTGGCCTTGGCTGGAGAACCTTTCATTGGTTCTCCATGCGGGTCAGACGGCTCCACTAACCTACATTCACATCCCTCATTTTTGTAACCCGCTGTTCATTTCTTCATGTCCAGAGATCTACGTTTGCCTCTGCCTCTCCTTGGAAACTACACTGTGCAAAAACACAAAGGAGCTTCTAATCCCAAGTCTCATGGCAGCTGTGGTGTGTCCTCAATCTCCTGGCCTCTTTGGGGCATTGATATTGCTGGTGTTTCCTCCCTGAGACTATGCTTTCTCTGGCCCTGGTGGCAGTCTGTGATCTTGGTTCTCAATTCCTTTCTATCTTGGAATGATGCTTCTGTCCCTTTACTCTCTGAGTCCCCCTAGATGTAGGCACAAGCCTGGATTAAGTCCTCTCTTCTTTCTCTACTCTCTTAGAACCCACGTATTCTCATGCCTTCCACAAATTCTTCTACATGCAGGGTCATCCAGTCTTTCTCCCTGCACTTTTGCCCAAGAGCCAGTCGAATGTTTCCAGATGCTTGTTAGATAGTTCTACTTGCACGTCCTTCCAGGACCTCCAATTCATCTAGAATTGGATTTGTCAGCTTTCTTCCAGACCAGCTCTTGCTTCTAATTTCCTTCTCTCTTTCTCTTAAGGATACCCAGCAGCCTAGACAAGACACATTTTGACCTTATTCTTCTATTTGGCCCCTTCATCCATCCAGTCACCATCCTGTCATTTTCTGCCTTAATGAGGCATTTCCCAAGTCCTCTGCTTATCCCTACTATTACCAACTGTGGCCAGTTTGGTTAAGCTGGAACTTAATCCATTCCCTATATGGTTCCAGGTGAGACTTGATCAAAGGAAGAATGTGGTGGCCATGAGAATAAGAGTCTTGGATTTCCAGCTAGAGGGAGGGCAACTGACTGGCCCCAGATGCTGGACTCTGAAATCCGTCACCGTGTAAGCACCCAAGTCACACTTCCCATGGGCCACTCTCAGACAATGACTGAGCATGGCAGGGATACTAAAGCAGGCTTGTACCTGTGAGATGGAACATTCCTCTGACGGACATTCCTCTGATTTTGTTTAAGGACTCCCCAGTGGCTTTGCCAGACTCTCTTAGAACTATACTGATCCTCCCAACCTTCCTTTCTTCCCTCTCTCCTTCACCTAGGACCAGACCTGCTTCATGGTCTGATGGCTCTTTCAGCCTCCCTCGTACTCTGGCTGTCTCTCCATTTTCCTTCACAGATGGTTCCCTTAAAAAGTCTCTTGCAGGGACTTCCCCAGTGGCACAGTGGTTAAGAATCTGCCTGCCAATGCAAGGGACACGGGTTCGATCCCTAGTCCAGGAAGATCCCACATGCCGTGGAGCAGCTAAGCCCATGTACCACAACTACTGAGCCAGCACTCTAGGGCCCGCGTACCACAACTGCTGAGCCCACGTGCCACAACTACTGAAGCCCATGCACCTAGAGCCTGTGCTCCACAACAGGAGAAACCACTGCAATGAGAAGCCCATGCACTGCCACGAAGAGTAGCCCCCGCTCGACGCAGCAGCTAGAGAAAGCCCGCGTGCAGCAACGAAGACCCAATGCAGCCAGGGGGGAAAAAAAAAAGTCTCTTGCATTGTTAACCCCATTTTGGCTTCTACTTCCCAGAGGACCTAGAGTAATTCAAAGAATCTGAGCAAGTTTTGAAAGGTGAAGTGAATTAGCAGCCACTGCTCTCTGAAGGTCATAATGATGAGAAGTGAAGACAAATGCAGAGGTGGAGGGGTGGTCTTTTGGAGGGGGGGTTCTTTCTCATTTGGCTGTCTTGCTCTCATCTACTTCATGATTGGCTCTCCTTCCCAGCTTTTGGCCCTTATGACTAACAGTAGCCTAGGCTCACTACCAGACACATGGCTGGAGACCTACAGAAACAGTAGCTACACAGAGATGCAACTTCCCGTAGAGTTTTCTACCACCTCTCCTTTGTGGTCCCACCCTGGAGGCTACATGTACCTATCCTCCAAATTGAAGCTCCAACTTTTCCACCCGTGCCAGTGCTTCAGGGAGACTAGTTAGTGGACTTTTCTCACACGTTCCAACTCCCCCTTTCAGACCCTTTCTTCCATGGCTTCTCTCATGATACTTAAGGTCTGTATCTATAACGAATCCTTATTCCATATACTCAGAGTGGATCTGCTTTCCTGATTGAACCCTGACTGATCCAGCAGCCCACTGGTGCCTTTATCATCAAAACTCAAAACACAGCAATAATGGCCTAAAACTGCTTTCTCTCCCACCAACGCATTTTGACTCTTGCTGCTAGACATCTTTATCTTTACACTCCAAGGATGAAAGGTAGCTCTCCATTGCCTATAAAATAAAATCTGAAGCATCGTCAGGATCCTCTCCACAAGCTAACTTTCCAAGTTTATGTTCCTCATTCCCCCTACATGAATTTTTCTCTTTTGCCAAATTGATCTACTCACTTCCCCCCAGTACTCCTTGTTTTTACTCATTCTACCTATTCTTTGGCACCACGTCCCATCTTTCTGTTTTCCTGATCCATTTCTGATCCATTTGTTCAAATCCAATACATCCTAGAGAAGCCAGTCCAAAGCCCCACTGCCTCTGTGAAGACTTAGCTGGTAAAGATTGCTATTTCTACTGAGCAACTTCCTAAAGTAATTAGGGCCTTCTCTTGACATTTCTCTTCTATCATATGTGCCAGAATGTTGATTTTGATAACCCTTTCTCCATATGACACAAGATGAAATTCTAATAAAGAATTTCATTTTTAATAGACCTCAGTCACCAGTAAAAAGGAAGCAAGTATCATATATTGTTGAAACGTACACTCAAATCAAATAAAGTGTATTTCTTCAACATCTTTATTAGAGTATAATTGCTTTACAATGGTGTGTTAGTTTCTGCTGTATAACAAAGTGCATCATCTATACATATACATATACATATATCCCCATATCCCCTCCCTCTTGCAACTCCCTCCCTCCCTCCCTCCCTCCCTATCCCACCCCTCTAGGTGGTCACAAAGCACCGAGCTGATTTCCCTGTGCAATGTGGCTGCTTCTAGTTATATATTTTACATTTGGTAGTGTATATATGTCCATGCCACTCTCTCACCTTGTCAGCTTACCCTCCCCTGACCCCTCCCCCCGCAGTGTCCTGGTTCTGATGAACCTAGGGGCAGGACAGGAATAAAGATGCAGATGTAGAGAATGGACTAAAGTATATTTCCATATGGAGTTTTTTAACCCCCTATCTTATAAAATGAATTGGATTCCCCTTCCCCTTGTTCAGTGCTGAGGATGCAGCTAACACAGTCAGGGGTGTCCACAGGGCCAGCGTGGTCTGGGTGTTGGGGCTGTGGATGAAGAGGCATCCTGCCTGGTTAGGAGACTGCTTACAGAGGGAGGGATGGAGAAATAAGTGCATATATTGGTGATGGTGGGGGAGGGGAAGACTGGAATAAACCCGTGGTGTTCGGTTAGAATTGGAAATATTGGTCTGAACTTATATATTTACAATTGTAGAAATAGGAGTGTGTGTGTGTGTGTGTGTGTGTGTGTGTGTGTGTGTGTGTGTTGCAGATTGGGTTCTCTGGAAGCAGACACTAAGATGAAGATTGGATTGTAGGATATTTACTAGGGATCAAAACATGTGGAAGGACACAGGTTGGGCAGAAGAAGACGCTGAACTGCCAGCCCAGGGCAGTCTTGGTCAGCTCCACTCTGGAGCACACAAGGCCTGTCAGATTTTTCACACTGCACCAAAATGACCAATCTGTATCCCTTTCTTCAGTCAGTCATTAGATGCGGGCTGGCTGCCCAGGAGAGGGGTGATACTGGGCAAGACATTTCTCTGCAACAAGTTCTTCCTTGTAGGGGGATCTGAGTGGTACATTTTCACGTCTACCACAATGCATATGTGTATGTGTGTGCATGCATGTGAGTGTGTACATAGATTTCCTGGCTGTCTGAGAAGGCCTAGGAGCAATGAAATCCATTCTCTCAAAGGAACCAAGACTACTCAGAACATGGCTAATTCCAGGGCTGATGCAGGGAAAGTACAAGATACACCTGGAACATTTTGTGCCATAAAGTAAGAAATTAATCCAAGAATGATGAGAGTCTGTCAAAAGAACATAGGCACCATCTTAAAAGGGCTCATCCTGGCCAAATCTGCAATGTTTCAGTATCAAAATAAATAATGATAGTAACGAATTATAACTCACGGAATAAAATAGAGATCCATGAATCCACACAAATAAAAATAAAGAAATTGAGGGAAAGGGAAGGATCAACCTATTGTAGAATGACAACTGATCATTGTAAAGGGTTCATGGAACTGAACAATTTGGCGATTATAATAGGAGCAATTGATCCAGCAAGATTCATCAATGGATGCTAAAACTAGTAGGTAAAATTTTCAGGAAGACATTTAAGTCTAGAAGTATCTCCCTATAAAATGCTTATTGATGACTTACTGTATAAGGTATAAAATGCTTACAGTTTACCTTTACAGTGGAGAAATCTGGTTAGATACTGTTTTACCACATAATAACAGAATGGGACATCTCTTTTATCATCTCTAATGATGCAACAAATCACCATCACGTGCCTCCTGGTATAATGCACTGAGAAGAATACAGCATCACTTCTGTGATATTCCTGCCACAAAGTGGATAAGCTGAATCTAAACATGAACAAGTATCAGACAGACTTCAAATGAAGGACATTCTAAAAAGTAACTGGCCAGTACTCTTTTTAAAAAAATCATACTATAGTCATGAAATACAAAAAAAGATAGAGGAAGTCAGTGGTGTATGGGAGGCAGCTGGTATTGATTGGCTCAGACCCACTCTAGAAAATCAATTGCATGCATCTCTTCCTAATGCTGCTGCTCAATGACAGTGATATCAAGTTGCTAACTTGTAATTGGCTAGAATGGGAATATGTACCCCATAAAAATTGGCAACCACTACAAATTAAGGCTTTTTTTTTTCTCCCAGTGAGCCAGTTTAGCAGCACAGCCTGGAAATGTTCCCGATTGAAGGGGACAAAGGAGTCGTGACAAATAATGCAACATGTGATCCTGGGTTTGATCCTGGGACAGAAAAGGACATGAGTGGGACCGACCAGAGAAATCGACATGGGCTCTGAGGACTAGATGGGAGTAGTGTATGAGTGTTCATTTCCTGATTTTGATGACTGTACTGTAGTCTTGTAGGAGAATGTCCTTGTTTTTAGGACATGTACAGTGAAGTATTAGAGAGTAATGAGGCATCATATCTGCAATTGATTCTCAAAGGTTCAAAAAAAAAACCTGTATGTAAAAATAATATGGAAAGAGAGCAAATGACAAGGCAAATGTGGTAAAATGTTAATACCACATTAGGGAATTTGGGATTAGGGAACAGGGTGGAGACTCTACAGTAGTTCTTTTACTATTCTTGCCACTTTTCTGTAAATTTGAAATTATTTCCCCCCAAAATATTAAAGAATTGTATTTTAATCAAATGCTTCTAAGTCAGGCTGTGGCTCCCCTCCTTTGCTGCTGGGTCTGATGGGAGTTCAGCCCCTTTCACATCCCACAGAGTTGGAGAAATACTAAAGGAAATATAGGAATGCATAAATCGCTGTTTGTGATCCCGTGTAACTAAATGCAGTCTCTCCTGGGCTCTTACCCCCTTCTCCTGGGTCTGTGGAGAAGTGGAGAAGCTTCTTTTTCACTTCTCAGAAACTCAAGGATTCCTGAATACTGCAAGAATGTTACTTTACTGCTGTTACAAACAACAAGGATGAGAACACAGTGAAAAGCAGAGCTTTTCCAGGAAGTACTTTTCTGTTTGTTTTGTTATGAACAAGATAGGTAGACATATGTAGTGTAATGTCTGAACCCACATTACTAGGAACTAAATGATGGGGTTTTTTTAATGCTAAGAATTCAATTAGTTTTTTAAAAAATTAAGCATTGAATCTCTAATAAATTAATCTTAAATAATTCAATTTAAAAATAATGATCAGGGCTTCCCTGGTGGCGCAGTGATTGGGAGTCCACCTGCCGATGCAGGGGACACGGGTTCGTGCCCCGGTCCGGGAGGATCCCGCATGCCAAGAAACGGCTGGGCCGGTGAACCATGGCCGCTGAGCCTGCGCGTCCGGAGCCTGTGCTCCGCGACGGGAGAGGCCACAACGGTGAGAGGCCCGCGTACCGCAAAAAATAATAATAATAATAATGATCAGGGATCACATGGAAAGCAATGGGGTTTGTTTTTAAATTACCTCTTTTTTGATACAAATGAGATCATTTACAAAACAGAAACAGATTCACAGACACTTAGAGAACAAATTTATGGTTACCGGAGGGGAAGGGTGGGGAGGAGGCATAGTTAGGGAGTTTGGGGTTGACGTGTACACACTGCTATATTTAAAATGGCTAACCAACAAGGACCTACTGTAGAGCACAGGGAACTCTGCTCAATATTCTGTAACAACCTAAATGGGGAAAGAATTTGAAAAAGAATAGATACATGTATATGTATAACGGAATCACTTTGCTGTACACCTGAAACCAACACAACATTGTTAATCAGCTATACTCTAATATAAAATAAAACATTAAAAATAAAATAAGGGCTTCCCTGGTGGCGCAGTGGTTGAGAATCCGCCTGCCGATGTAGGAGACACGGGTTCGTGCCCTGGTCCGGGAAGATCCCACATGCCGCGGAGCAACTAAGCCCGTCAGCCATGGCCGCTAGGCCTGCGCGTCCGGAGCCTGTGCTCCGCAACGGGAGAGGCCACAACAGTGAGAGGCCCGCATACCGCAAAAAAAAAATAAAATAAAATGAAAAATAAAATAAAATAACCTCCTTTTCCCCCTCCTTCCTTCCTTCCTACCTTCCGTCCTTCCTTCCTTCCCTCCTTCCCTCCATCCTTCCATCCTTCCCTCCTTCCACCCTTCCTTCCGTCCTTCCATCCGTCCTTCTTCCCTTCCTTCTTTTGGTAGCAAATAAGCACTGTGTGTGTGTGTGTGTGTGTGTGTGTGTGTGTGTGTGTGTGTGTGTGTGTGACTTTCCCACGCACAATCAGTGCTCCCCGATGGATTTCGCCTTACACTTTTGTCCCCCCACAACACCTGCCAGCAGTTCTAGACTTTCCCATATGTGATTGGGCCACTTAATGAGACAATAGAGGTTACTGCCAATGCTGAAAAAGACAGCAAGTCCCTTGCGGATAGTTGTCTGAATTGTCACCATAGTTGATCTGAGAGTCAGGATGGAACCGAGTCCTGACAAAGAGCCCACTCCGCTCCAACAGGGGTAAAGTTCCTCTCCACCTCTCCTGCTGTCACAGAGCAATTTACAGTGGAAGGTAGGGAGGGAAGGGGCTGGCTGTGAACCCATTTAGCAGCATTTTTCTCTTGGGCTGTTCAGATTTATCAAAAGCTCTCAACTTGCCATTTTCAAGGGCCCTGCTGTGCTTCCCTTTAGGGGAGGTTAATAATGCCAATCGGGACTTTCTGTGCCTGTTTACTTGTGGTCAGGTGAGTTCCATCTCTTCCTTAAACTCTAAAAGAAGAAAGTTCAGGGCTGGTTACATGAGTAAGTAACAGGGTCTGCTGCACTGTACGTGCAGTGGTGAGAAAACCACCAGTCATCTAAGGGGTCCGGGGAAGGCCTTTTGGACCTGGATGCATGCTCTCTGATTCTGTCAGTACCTTTTCCCAGCTGTGGGCCTGGATATGAATAACCAGGTAGCCTCAGGTTTGAGCATCAGGGGTAGTGTTTTCAGCAAAAGCAAATAAAACTCACACTAACAAAATGTATGTGAACTATTTTAAACTCATAAATGTGTATATTAAATCAAGTTAATTTTTTTTCAGTCTTTAAAACAAGCTTTTCTCTGCATTTTGGTAACTCCCTAGTGACATGGCAGCTCCAATGTTTCTGCACATAAATGGGCCTTCATGTAAATATTGCTTAGGGAGCAGGAAGAAGCATTTCCTGCTTCCTCCTTTTCTTTCTCTTAAATGTTTCCTCCTCCCCCACCAAGATATTGTACTCAAATTGACCAACAATTAATATTTATAATTGAGGTATAATTTATAAACAGTAAAACCAAAAATTGAAATTTTAAAATTATTAAATTTTATTTGAATGATATTAAATTGTATCAATAAAAAGGGATAAATTCAGGCATATTGAAATTTATCTTCTAAAATTCCATCATTTTGTTGTTTCAAACTTCTCCTTTTCTCTAAAATTTATACACATTAACTGGTAATTTTTTGCAAATACAGTGTACACTAAATTATCACTTCATGTAAATAAGAAAGCAAAAACTGTGGAATATAACCCTTTCAGTGCACCCTAGGGATTTCATTTTAAGTGTTTAATCAGGTGTTTTACACATATTCTAAATGTGTCTAACTTAAAAAAAAAATTCCTATGTTAAAATTTTTCTCCTCTGTCACCTTTTTGAAGCTGGTTATGTTTAGTATAACCATTTAAAGCAGCTTTTAATTACATACTGCCAATCAAACTCTTGGCATTATGGGCTGTGTTTTAGTGCCAGGGAAGACACCAGTCTTTAATTACCGTTGCATTGTTTCTAATTCCATTTCCAAAGTGTATCTGCATCTGGAGTGACAAGATGGAAAACAAAAGAAAAATTCCTACATTTCACATTTTGCCCTTGAAATCGAAACTGCACAGGACAATGGTAATCAGACTATATTGTTTCAGTCCTAAACGTAACAGTAGCAGGAGATGGGGCCCCTAATGGAAAGAATTAATCATGGGCTTTTTTGATATTCGTGGGAGGGGACGATAATCTTGCTGCAGAGTGACATCCTTTCGAGGGAGCCCGGCTTCTGGCTGTGAAAACCATTCCCATGTGATTTCTTTCCAACACACCAGAAAGCTGCTTTAATCTTTCAACATGAAGCATTGTGCTTATAGTATCAAAGGTGGGCAAGTTCTCCTACTGAGGTTCAAAAGCAGATAATAATAAGAACCTGGTTGTTAAGTCAGGCTGATGTCAGCTCTGAAATCACTTTGCACTTGATTGAGCCATTTTGTCCTCAGGATCTCTTTGTTCTATTCAGCCCGATTTCTTCCAGCCGCTAAGAGAGAGCAGCACACCCAATGTGTGCTTTCCCCCAGGGGCTTCTGGTCAGAAGGGAGAGCCCGACTGCAACAGACATGTTATTTCTCAGCCAAACTCGGATGGCCCTGGGATAGCACAGCAGTTCCTCTCCACCCAGCTCCAGGCTCACTTTTCCAGTGCCCCACAAGCTCTGACACTTCCCAGCCTGATGGGGGAAGTATGTCCACTCCCAGCAGGCAGAGCCCCCAGGATGCCAGACTTTCCTTTTTGCCTGAAAGAACCACCAAGATACTGGGTTTCAGAAAGATTTGCATGATGCAGTTGTACCATTTGAGGAGCCATCCAGTAAAAAGTCTCCTGCCACAAACAGAGGTAAGTGAACCAGAGAAAATAACTCTCAGAATGAAGTTCCATTAGATCAAGACAAAGCTGAGAAAAAGGAAAACTTCCACAGACTATTAGCATCTAACGTTTTTACACACACACAACACACATTTGAGACACTGTACAGTCTGCGGTTCAGGGTGTAATCCAAGTTTGGGGAAGTCCCCAGATTTCTACCACCGGTCTCAAACTCGCCTTAATTTCTTTAGCAGTTAACATTATTGGACACAAACAATTAGTCTCGGTTTGCCTTTTGGAGCCCTTACTTCCTAATTTGAGGCAGATCCTGGGACAGCTGTGAGTCCTCCTTTCTGTGCCCTTGTATCACTCCACCTCACTGTTTGTATTACTTTCCTAGGGCTGCTATACCAAATTACCACAAATTGATGTCTAAAAACAGTAGAAATTTGTTCTCTCATAGTTCTGGAGGCTAGAAGTCCAAAATCAAGGTGTTGACAGGGCTATGCTCCCTCCAGAGGCTCTCAGGGAGGATCCACTCCTTGCTTGTCCAGCTTCTGGTGACTGCTGGCGTTCCTTGGCTTGTGGCCTCATTACGGTAACCTCTGGCCCTGTGGCCACTTTGCCTTCTCTTCTTATCTGTGTCACATCTTCCTCTGCCTCCCTCATATAAGGATATAAATGATTACATTTAGTGCCCACCCAGATCATCCTGGATAATCTCCCCATTTCAAGATCCTTAATTTTATCCTATCCTATCTTCATTTTATCCTATCCAAAGTTCCTTCTTTCTATTTTTCCTTTGTTCCATATAAGGTAATATTCATAGCCTCCACAGATTAAAACAAGGAATATCTTTTGGGGGGCCATTTCTCAGCCTACCACGCTGTTACTGGTTGCTAAAACATGACTTGTCTCTCACTTGAAGGCAGGGGTTAGCTAAGAGAAAAGAGCTGAGTAGTCCATTCCAGCTTGGGACACCTTACAGGTCATCCCAGGCTCCTAGGGCCCTCCCTGATTTAAACTAGCAAATAAGACAGAATACTCAGATTTTAGTTACGTCGAGAACCTCCAGGGAGTAGAAGTAAATTGTAGGACGTTTTTCAAACTACCTTAAATTCCCTTTAGGAGGATCCATAAAGAGCTATTTAAATTTGGCCTGTGTTTGATTCAAGCAAACTTACCATGTAAACTGAAAATGTCATGGGCAGTGTTTATATCTAACACTGTATGTAACTGTACCATATTATTTTACCGTCTTTCAGGTCACCCATTGTTATGATCAAGTAGTTCATTGTACAGGACTTCAACAGCCTTTCAAGGGCTGGATCAGAGGTTGGTGGTATTTGAATTTTAGATTTGAGTCTTGAATAGTTTCTAGCATGACCTTAACGTAAAATCCACCCTGACCTAAATCACCCAGCTTGCTGACCTTGTGCCAAACAAATACACCAGATAATTATGCAGTATTGGACTTTGTTTCAGTTGGGTACGCATATTTAACTTATCTAAGCAAGCAATGCAGCGATGCAACTTGGAAAAGCAGAAGCACCAGACCTTGGCTCCAGTGCTGAATTTAATGGACAATGCATAAGTAATGAGAAAAGCAATAAGAGAAAAATAAAAGCGAGGGACCAAGAAGCTTTGCCAGTAAGCTGGTGAGACATTGAAGACTTTCCTCGGGACTTCCCTGGTGGCGCAGTGGTTGGGAATCTGCCTGTCAACGCGGGGGACACGGGTTCGAGCCTTGGGCCGGGAAGATCCCACATGCCGCAGAGCAACTAAGCCCGTGCGCCACAACTACTGAGCCTGCGCTCTAGAGCCCGTGAGCCACGACTACGGAGCCCACGTGCCACAACTACTGAAGGCCGCGCGCCTAGAGCCTGTGCTCCACAACAAGAGAAGCGACGGCAATGAAAAGCCCACGCACTGCAATGAAGGGTAGCCCCCCGCTCGCCACAACTAGAGAAAGACCACACGCAGCAACGAAGACCTAGTGCAACCCAAAATTAATTAATTAATTAATTTTTCAAAAAGAAAAAGAAAACTTTCCTCAGAAAATTCAAAACCTGCTGGTTTGGCTTACTACCTTACCCCACTTTTACTGGTTAGCAGTCAAGTTTACTCTGTACTAACGCTGAATACATTCATATTGCAAAATGGCTCATAATAATGATGTCCCTGAGCTGCTAATTGATTGTGATGTGCTTTAAGAGCTTTATGACAGAAGGAAGGTAAATTAGTTATTATTAGATTATGCAGTTCATTAAGGGCAAACAAAACCTCAATGGCAAGTGTTTCTATGTATCTCCAGTGAAAAAATAGACTTGTCAGGCCACTATTCTCTGCTATTAGCAATGTCGCCTCACCAGAATGGAATGTGCATATTTTGTCACCATATGGAGTTTTCTTATAAATATTGTTGGGAGCAGAGATATAAGCGTTCATTTAGATGGGATGCTTCATTGAAAATATAATCTGGGGCTTCCCTGGTGGCTCAGTGGTTGGGAATCCGCCTGCCGATGCAGGAGACACGGGTTCGTGCCCCGGTCCGGGAAGATCCCACATGCCGCGGAGCAACTAAGTCCGTGAGCCATGGCCGCTAGGCCTGCGCGTCCGGAGCCTGTGCTCCGCAAAGGGAGAGGCCACAACAGTGAGAGGCCCGCATACCCCAAAAATATATATATATATATAATCTGGCCATCATATCTATATACTAACCAGCACTCAAATGTAAATGCCTTGTAAGTGTTTTCCATATCATATAGTTGAAAGCAAGAAGGGAATTTATGAATTAGACACACTTAGAAGCCCATCAGAGGAACTCCACATCTGTATATGGAAAAAAGGTCCAATATAAAAGTTACTTTAAAGAGAAATATGTAAATGGTACTTACATAATAGTTTTTCCTGTATGAATTAATATTAATATTATCCCCTTTTCTGCATCCTGAAACATCTTCTCAGTGAAAGGTATGATATTTTCCTCTGGGAACCACCAGCCCATAGCTATAGGCTAGCTAGTGCTCTAAATAGCCTTGCTAAAAATCGGGGACACATAAATTGAAAGTCCCCAAGAAACAAACCTAGAAATTAAAGTTTTTGGCCTGTGATTAGTGATCCTATTGATTAGATAGAAAGTTTGCTGAATGTGTTTATAGTCCATCTACTGGGGAAATTATCTGGATTCTTTGCCAGTGACAGACGCCCAATTCTACCACCCAAAACTGGGAGATGTATCGGATTACACAGTCATGGATGCAGCTGGACTTAGGGAGCCCCATAAGCAGGGACTCAAATGCTATGGAGAACTCTGTCTCTCTGCTCTGCTCTGCTCCTTTTTGTACTTTGACTTCATTTATTTTATTGCAAGTGGAATTTCTCCACATGGCAAGGGACATGGCACAGGCTGCTCTGGGCTTACAGCCTTCAGGTTTAATGATCTAAAGGAAGGAGGACTTTCTCTCAGATATGTTTGAAAAATTCCAGGGAAGAGCTCTGGTTGGCTTAGTTCGAGCTACATGACTCTACATGGACCAGTCTCTGAGGACAGGGGAAAGGCATAGGGTGTATTATAACTGACCCCACCTAATAGTCCCCATGATTGGTAGGGCCAGGTCTGGGTTTTTTTCTTTGTTTTTTTTTTTTTTTTTTTTTTTGTAGTACGCGGGCCTCTCACTGCCGTGGCCTCTCTCATCGCGGAGCACAGGCTCCGGACGCGCAGGCTCAGCAGCCATGGCTCACGGGCCCAACCGCTCCGCCGCATGTGGGATCTTCCCAGACCGGGGCACGGACCCGCGTCCCCTGCATCGGCAGGCAGACTCTCAACCACTGCGCCACCGGGGAAGCCCAGTCTGTTTAAGTAATTAAATTAACAAATAATAATAATGATGAGGGGAGATAGCACAGCGACAGCCTCAGCCGCCAAGGAAATTGTTGTGAGGTGACTACCACCCTCCCCCAGTTGGTACCTACTGCATCCCCTGCACACACAGACAGGCAGACATCCCCATTTTGCCATGCAAAGTGAATGGTCTTTGACATCAGACAGAACAGGGTTTGAATCATACCTCTGACTCTAACTAGTTGCCTAACATTAAACAGATTACTAACCCACAAACCCTTAGTTTCCTCATATTAAAAAAAAAATGGGGATTATAATACCTGCTGTATACCATGTAATGATTAAATTAAATAACATATGTAAAACAACTCTTAGGTACCCAATAACTATTTGCTGAATAAATGAGTATCAGGCAGGGATCAGACCCTGGGACTTAGGGACAAAAAAAAAAAAGACACAGACATTATTCTTGCCCGCAAGAAACCTGTTCAAAACTACGTCTGGTTCTAGACAAGACCTTAGACAGCTGGGAAGCCTCAAAGCCTTCTGGTAACTTCAAACTCCATATGACCCACCCTGACATTATCCGCACTCTGGGACTGGATTCTAGCCCAGGCTGCCCAGACCTGGTCTAGACTGCTCTCTGTTCTCTACTCCAGACCCCTCACCTCTCACCATTTAGTGAACAGTCACTATATGCCAGGTGTTACTGCGATAATACTTTGTGTACATTCTCTTCCTCCATCCCACAACAAGTTGTCCCCACTCCAGATAGGAGAATGGAAGCCCAGAGAGACTATGAAATTTGAACAGATGATATAATCAGAAGGAAGCGGAGTCAGGGTTCAAACCCTGATCCGCCTGACTGCGGATCCCACTCCTTCAACACTCCCTGACCTGGCCTCCCAGCCTCTGAATCAATCTTCCCTATTCCAACCTGTGGAGCCTGCCTGCTTTTCTGCTACAACTCACCTCTCAGGACCAGCTCTCTGCCCCTTTCCTACCTGACCAAACTCCCAGTCCTGGTCCCCAGGGCACAACTGTCACCAATTGTGATGCCACACGAATATAAAAAGACAACAAGTTTTCCTGCTTCTTGATGTCACATAACACATGTGATTGGATTCTTCCCGTCTTCAACCACTTGTTTTGGTATGGAAGAGACTTCTTTAGTGATAGTCTTTGAATAAGCTCCAGCTTATTTAGTTAGTTAGTTTTTAACTCCAATAAAGATCTATTAAAAAAAAAAGTGGGCTTCCCTGGTGGCGCAGTGGTTGAGAGTCCGCCTGCCGATGCAGGGGACACGGGTTCGTGCCCCGGTCCGGGAAGATCCCACATGCCGCGGAGCGGCTGGGCCCGCCCGTGAGCCATGGCCGCTGAGCCTGCGCATCTGGAGCCTGTGCTCCGCAAAGGGAGAGGTCACAGCAGTGAGAGGCCCGCCTACCGCAAAAAAAAAAAAAAGTCAGGGCAGGAGTCAGCACGTGAACTAAAGCAAGCGGTCCATACGTGATGGGCTGGGTGAGGGAGGGGCTGGACAGGCGACTTCCATCCTCCAGCATAAGCTCTTCAGAACAATTGGATTTCTTCTTAAAGCACACGCCTGTATTACTTTGATTTAAACTGAAGTATAACGGATTGGTAATTGGATGTCAATGTTATTAAATCCCTGGGCTGCTTGGCAGGTTGACCCAGTCAGAGGGTAAAAGAACATCTTCTGTCATGGGCTGTAATGGGACAAACCCTACCCCGACCCCTCGCCAGAATTCATATGTTGAAGTCCTAACACCCAGTACCTCAGAATGTGCCTGTACTTGGAGATAGAGCCTTTAAATAAGTAATTAACTTAAAATGAGGTCCCTAGGATGGGCCTGATCCAAAATGACTAGTGTCCTTATAAGAAGAGGAAGATATGGGCACTGGCACAGACAGAGGGAGGGCCATGTGAAGACACAGGGAGAAGATGGCCATCTACAAGTCAAGGAGAGAGGCCTGAAACAGCTCCTTCCCTCACAGCTTTCAGTAGGAATCAACCCTGCGGACACCCTGATCTCAGACTCCTAGCCTCCAGAACCATGAGAAAATAAATTGCTTCTATTAAGCCATCCAGTCTGTGGTACTTTGTTATGGCAGCCCCAGCAAACTAATACATCTTCCCACATTCACCCTTGTCACCAGCAGATGAGCTTCTCCCACCCTTTCCAAGGGAAGAGGAATCCATTCAACAACCAGTTGTTGTGCAGGAGCCGGTAAGGCATCAGGCGTTGTGCCAGCACAGGAGCTACACAGGGAAGGGAAGGGAAGGATATAAGGCGTGTTCTTTTTTTTTTTTTTTTTTTTTCTTAAACCCCAGTGTTCTCTGGCTAGCATATCCAGAAATAGCAAATTCAAGACACATATATACATATCATTACCCCCCACTCTCGTGACCATGATCAAGATCCATAATCAGCCATTTTACTCTACACGCTGAGCCCAGATCCTTGCCTCAGAATCTTTTTTAACACAGTGCTCTGGGAAATCACTACAAATAAGTTAAAATCTCCACTTGAGTTGAAATTAACTTGCCCTATGAAGAAGAAGCTGCTTATTGCATACCCAAACACATATCTTCTTCTTCCTTACTGAGACAGTCCTGTTTTTATGCAATAAAAGCAATTTTTTTTCACCCTCTCTTCTCTCTTATACTGGTCAGTGAGGTAGAATGGGAGATATTGGTTGGAAGACCCTCCCAAAGAATGACAATTGTCTAGAGTATGCTATTTTGCCATCCCTCTTCATCCTTCCTGCTTTCTGGAATGAAACTGTGATGACTGGAACTTCAGCAGCCATTTTGGTTTATGACTCCACAATAAAGATGGAAGCTAACACTAAGGATAAAGGAAAAGAAAGATAAAAGAAACCTTTTCTCTCGATGATTGTGGAGCCTCCATACCAGCACTTGATTGCCTACATCCAGACTCTTATGTATTTAAACTACTATTATTTTGATTTTCTCAATGCATGCTGCCAGTTCTAAAATTTGATCTAAAACAATGGTATTTTAGAGGTATTGTAGAATTGCTTACTCAACACCAATTATCAACTTCTTCTCACGTGCGCCCTTCTATTACATTCTATTTTAGAGGCTGGAAAGCTAAAAATGTCCCTTCCTTGCAGCTGGGATGGCCATATGAAATGTAAGCCAGTTCTGGCGATAGAAATCTAAGTAGAATTCTGCTGGTGATTTTTGGAAAAGGCTCTTCCTTTTTCCTCCATCCTCTTTCTGCCTAGAATGCAGATGTGTGGCTGCGTGGCTCAGGAGCCAGCTTCAACCATGAAGCAACAAGCATGAGGACAAAAGGCACCAACAAGTTAGAGATGGTAGAGTAGAAATATGGAAGGGCCTGGGTCCCCTATGGCATGGGCAATTACACAAACCCTGGACTGCTTATCTCTGAACCTCTTGTTATGTGAAAACAAAGGAACCTTATTTGTTTAAGCCACTTTGGATGGGATTTTTGTTATTTGCGGCTGAACACCTACCCAGTGCCATCCCTATTCTAGCCCTTCAGTTCTCAGCTGAGATGTCACCTCCACTGGAATCACCCCAAGCCTGTAGGTTGTATTTGTTTCCTAGGGCAGCCATAGCAAATTATCACAAACTGAGTGGCTTAAACCAACATAAATTTATTTTCTCACAGTTCAAGAGGCCAGAAGTCCAAAATCAGGATGTCAGTGGGGGCTATGGATTCTCCATTGATTCTTCTAGAGGTTCTGAAGAGCCCCTCTCCCATCCCCCAGACCTCTCTCCTAGCTTTTCGTTGCTCCTGGCAATCGTTGGTGTTCCCTGGCTATAACTATATCACTCCAGTCTCTGCTTCTGTCTTTACATGCCCTTCTTTCCTGTGTGTGTGTCTGTGTCTCTTCTCCCCTTCTTGTATGGACACCAGCCATTTGATTTAGGGCCCACCCTAATCTAGTATGACCTCATCTTAACTTGATTGCATATGCAGAGACCCTATTTCCAAATAAGGTCACAGTCACAAGTACTGGGGGTTAGGACCTGGACATATCTTTCAGGGGGACACAATTCAACCCACTACAGTGATGGACCCCTCTGATTGCTCCCTTGGGGACCCATGGTATTACAATACCACATACCACGCCCAGCTCATTATATTGGAAAGAGCCTTAAGCTGGGCCTTCAGAACAGTTTCTAGCACCAGCCATCTCACCAATCATTTTGATGGCCTAGCCATGTTTTTAAGCTCTTCAATGACTCAGTTTCTTTAACAATAATATGGGAATAAAAACACCTGCTCTGTCTATAGGCTTGATGTGAAAAGCCACTGAAATAGTATAGATGACACAGCCTTGAAAAACATAAAGATTTTTCAAGAAGTAAGGCCTTGTGGACTTCCTCTCCTTCTTCAACAGCATCATCATTATTTATCTCTGGTATTCAAATGCCTAACGATGAAAAGGAGAATAGGAATGAACTTGGGTAACTGGAATTGGTAAGTAGAGACAAGCAAAGACTTAACTTGTTTTCCACTTGCATTGGGAGTGGATATCCCCAAGGGCAGCTTGGAGATTGGCTCAGAAGAAAGCAGCAGTGGAAGGAGGCTGGAGCTTTGGCTGGACCAGGGCTGAGTCTGAAGGATATGGTCCTGGGATGGAAAGCTGACCAGCCAACAGGTACTTCACAAGCTTCCCTCCAAATTGTCTCTCTCATGCCGACCTGGACCTCACAGCTTTGCTATCATTCTTTAGGGCTCTAAAAACATTAACTTTTTAAAACATAACAAAAATATAGTAATTTAATAAAAGCTCACATTACCCCTACCTAGATTTAACACATATTAATATTTCACCATATTTAGTCCAGATTATTTTTAAGAAGCCAACCATAAAGATACATATGAAGCCCACTATGTACCATCTTATTTTCCTTCCTCCTTCCCATTGTTTTCAACTTGGTGTGTATCTTCCTGTGCGTGTTTTATGTTTTTCTACATATGCAAGTAGCTATATTTTAAAATGTTCAATATCATCTACATTTAAGATTTTTCATAAAAGGCATCATTCCATACAAATTTTTTGCACTTGCTTTTTTCACTCACCATGATTTTGAGATTTATCCATGTTGCTACATATAAATCTAGTTTATTCATTTTAACTGCTAATGTTATTAAATTATATGAATAAACCACAGTTTATTTTTCTACTCCCCTGCTGAGGAACAATTAAGTCCTTTCTAATTTTCTAATTTTTTACATCACGGTGCTTCAATAAACAACCTGGTATTCCTCCTCATGCCTACATAGGAGAGTTTCTCTAGATCTACCTGTAACCCAAATACTTGGGTTATGGGGTATAGGCATCTTCAGTTTCACAGACATTCTACATTTTAATGTCATTTGAGTTAACCATTTTCCTCAATATGGTTTGAACTTTAGTGTCTTATTTAAGAAATCCTTTTCTACACTTAAGTTTCTAGAATTAGTTGCATAGTTTCTTCACCTGTTTACATGTAGGCCTTTAATCCACCTGGAATTTCTTTTTGTATATGTTGTGAAGTAGGGATCTAATTTGGTACTTTTCCATATGAATGGCTGGTTACCCAGAACCATTCTTTGAAAGGTCCATTTCTTATCCGTTGACTCATACTCCAGCCTCATTGGTGGAACCGTTCTTCTACATGGGATTCTCTATGTGGGCTGGAGTGGAGCTCCAGCTCTACTCTGTCCCAGCTGTCTACTTTGGCACTAATACCACATTTTTAAGTTAATATAGCTTCATAATAAGTCTTAATAGCTATAGAGCAAGTACCTTTCTAAATTCTTCAAAAATCTCTTGACTCTTCTGGGCTAAGTACCTTTTTAAGAAAAAAAAAAAGAAAGAAAAACTGTGTGAGTCAAGGCTGACAACTTAAAAGAATAACATATTTAATGGAATACGTTTAACTAAAAACCCTTTAGCACTTTTTGTCACTGAGCAGAAAGCAAGTTTGGATAGAGTCTCGTCATAACAGACCTTCAGACAGGGAAGGGCGGCAGGGTGTCTGAATGGTATGGCCCAGGCTGGTGAAGAGCCAAAGTGGGGCATTCTGGAGAGACAGGGGAAGGGAGGATGGCAAAGAGGCAGCAGGTCCCATTCAGCATCTTTCACAGCTTGCTACAGGGAACCCCTGTGTTACAGAATCTGTAGCCCCAGTTTCCTAATATGTAACACGGATATAATAATACCACCCTTTCAGAGTTGTTTTCTAGAAGACAGAGATAATGCACCTAACACCCTGCCTAGCATACATTAAGGAGGTGCTTAATGAATAGTAGCTATAAATTTTATCATTATTAATTACCATCAGTCTATCCAGCACCCACTCAGCAATAATGACAATCCCCAATTTCCCAGAATATGTTTTTAAGCATCAGTTGAGGACGCATTTTACCATTGCGGTAGATGTCTCCAAAGACGGCTACAAATAACTCCGCCCCATCCTAATTGTCCTTGCTGCTTCTCCCACCAAGAGGTAGAATCAGTTTCCCTTTCCCTTGAATCAGAGCTGGCTTTGTCACTTGCTTTGACCAACAGAATATGGTGGAAGTGGCACTGTACCCAGTTCTGGGCCTTTCCCTTAAGAGGTGAAGGGGTCTGGCACTCTGATTTCATGCTCTTGGAAGCCAGCAGCATATTGTAAGGAAGTCCAAGCTATCCTGCTGGAGGATGAGACCGTGTGCAGAGACAGACCACATGGAGGAGAGCAGAGCTATCTCAGCTGACTGTCAGCACCCAGACCCCAGACATGAGAGAGAGGCCTTCATGGACCTTCCAGCCCAGCCCACCTGCCAGCTGAACGCAGTTGTTTACGTGACCCATGTGGAACTGAAGAACTGCCCAGTCAGCCCACAGAATTGAGGAAAGCAATAAATCTTGGTTGTTTTAAGATGCTAAGCTTTAGGGTGCTTTGTTACCCAGCAACAGATAACAAATAATTGTAGATACAACAGTTTAAATATGATGGTCGTATTCTCCCAAGACTAGTAGGAAAGCCTGCTTAATCCATAAACATGATACATGTGCAATGAGAAATAATAGAAAATTTGACAGACTGATCCAGTATACCTAGAAAATCTAAGAGGGCCCAGAGTATTGACATGCAAATGAAAATAAGAACTCCCCATCAGAATCAGACAAACTAGAAAAGGACTCACGGTCTACCTGAATTCCTATTCTTTCCCCTGGGGCAATCTGTTTTTTAAAAAGGAAAGAAGAGAGAAAGAATCATTAAAAAAAAACATAAAACCCTTCAGTTCCAATCACTCTTCAAACTTGGAACGACTTTCACAGCCTCAGTCAAGTTTGTCAGAAAGTAATTTTCTGCCTAATTTATTTTCGCAGGATGCAGACCTTCTCAGAGGCTGGAGGAAAAAATCCCTTTCCTACAAGTGTGAGAATGGAACTAGATTTCTTCCAAGGTTCCCTTCCTTCTGGCCACTTTGCAAGGGTACCAGGGACAGGCTCTGCTTAACCCAGCAGGTGCCCTGCTCTCAGGAAGCCTGGAGAATCCCTCCCCTCAGTGGCAGCACCAGGAACCTACTTTTGATTCCCTGCCATAGCTGATCTGTTAGCCCCATGGTCATGGTCAATTGGAAACAGAAATCCTGGTTTCCTGGGGGTTGTTACACAGCTAAGAATATGAAGAAACCCATGTGGCTTCTTGTTTACACAGGGGTCAAATAGAGGTGGAAGAAACTGAAAACCAATTTTGACTTCAGCTTTACTAAGTAATTTACAACAATGCAGGCAGAGATAAAAATCTTCCCAGAAAAGGAAAGCAGGCAGGTAAATTACTGTGGCTTTCTAAATGATCCCTCGATTTTTTGCTTATCTTCTCTGTCTATTTTTAAAAAGCTGCTCCTTTGCCTCATTATTTCTGTATATAAATGAGAAGACTTTTTGTTAATGAATGGCCCTGTAGTGAATGACACCATTTCTCAGCACAGTATCTGTGTGTTTGGTGTCCCCATCCCATATCAGCCCACCCCCAACCTTTTCCTTTGTGCCCCAAATCCAGTTGCAGGCTGTCATGAAACATTAGTGATTTTTAATTTCAGAGTCTAATTACTGTGATAGAAATGATCATGCAGAGAATAATTTGGGGCATGCACCAGCACTCTCAAACCATTCCACTGTGCTTCTTTTTGTGCATTCCTGGACTCCCTTATTTTCCATCGAGAAGGTGGCTGAATCCCCTTGCAACTTCTGGAATTAAGATGCATAAACTATGGGTGGTTTTGACATAGCAAAGAAAGGATGATCTTCGCCAGACCCTAAATTCACACTGATCTTGGAGAGATCTTGCTAAGTCCCAGATCGACCTTGCCACAAAGAAGAAACGAGGGGAGAGAATACAAGAGTTCAAAGGGCAGAATGGGCCCCCTGAACTACCTTTGGTCAGCACCTATCACGGACTGGGCTGGACACCTTATACATACAACTTTTCACCATCCATTCTGACAAGAGCTCTCTCAGTTAGGTGGTCCTATCCCCATTTTATGGATAGTTACCACACCTCCACCTGGAACGCTCCCCTCCCTCACCATCTGGTTACCTTCTCTTGCTCCTTTGGGATCACTCAGTCATTGCCTCTGAGAACCTTTCCCTGACCTCCCCTCCTGCCCCCGACTCCCCGGGGCTCTGAACTCCCATTGCTGCCTGCTCTTATGGCCCTTATTATATGCTGTGTGCTAATCATTTGTTTACTTTCCCTCAGCCTCTACTAGACCCCTGGAGGGAGGAATTTGATCTTATTCATCTCTGTGGCTCTCAGACTTAGCACCATGCCTGGCATGTGGTCTGGGCTTAGTAAATGGTTGTGGAATGAGCTGAGTGAATTGCCCCTGAGAACACAGTAAGGGGTGGAGCTTCTGCATGGGGCAGGTCCTTTTGATTCAGAAGCCTTAACACAATAGCTTCTATTCAAGACTTTTTATTAAGGAGTCATAATATGCAGAGCATTGTTTCAGCAAAAAAAAAAAAAAAAAGGAGAGGAAAACTCATTATCCGAGTTTAAATTGATGTTAGAGGTCATGGGGAATCTTCTGGCATTCTCCGAGAATAGGCATTCAGTGGTATGCTGCTGGTAACAACAAGGGGTAGGCCTGCAGCACTGTGTAGAATGAATTTGCTGTTTGTGTAGACACCGGAGAAATCCCACCTCCTTTCTAACCCATCTGTGCCCCTGGGGGTCACTAGGACTGGGGGACGACAGCACCTCCTGCTGCCTTCCTTCAGAATACAAAGATTTCAGAACATGCTGAAAAATACCCAGCCCAAGAATTGAATTTCATCCCCTGTTATGAGCAGAATTGTGTCTCTACCTCTACCCCCCACTCCCTGCCCAGAATTCATATGTTGAAAACCTAACCCCCAGTAACCTCAGAATGCAACGGTATTTGGAGATGGGGGTCTTTAAAGAGCAAATTCAGTAACAACGTGGCCATTTGAGTGGGCCACGATCCAATATGGCTGCTGTCCTTGTAAGAAGAGATTAGGATATGGGTATGTTATCGAATCGGGCCCCGATGCTCACCGCTTACAGAATCAATACTCACAAACGGTAGAAAGGGAAGGTGTCTTTAATCAGAATGCCGGCTATCTGGGGAGATGGTGGACTCACCATCCCCCAAAAACCACCTCCGAAGATTCTGCTTGGTCATGAAAGCTTTTGAAGGGAAACAGGGAAGTGATCTCAGTTAATCGTTGAGATAAGGGGTTAGAGTCGTTGACATCCTCCACTGTGTGCAGGCTGGTCGACTCCTCGTGTGTGATCTTCCTCTAGATGTTATCTTGTTCACAGTTTGGTCATACAGTTTGTTCACCAGATTACTGAAGGGGAAGCTAGGGAAGAGATCTGGTTATCTGTTGATTACTTATTCTTCATTTCTACCTCTTTGATCTACAGAAAAAACTGACAAGTTAGGCAAGGTATTGTGTGATTAAAAGATTTGAAAGGTGTGCTAGGGCTGGAGCTGAATAGAGCATGGGGTTGCAAAGAGCTGCTTACATGTACACAAAGAGGGAAGACAATGTGTACACACAGAGGAAGACAGCAATCTACAAGCCAAGGAAACATACCTCAGAGGAAACCAATCCTGTTGACACCTTGATTTCAGACTTCCAGAGTCCAAATTGTGAAAAAATAAATTTCCATTGTTTAAGTCACCCTGCCTGTGGTACTTTGTTATACCCACCCTAGCAAACTAACTCATCCCCAAAAGTAAAAACTGAACAAACAACTTTAATTTTCAAGCCCTGACAAGATATTTTTGAGTAGCTAAGTAGTGGATGGTCAAAATGGGTCAGTTTTCCCTACACCAAGAAGGCATGGCAAAAGGGACGTACAGCGATTGACAAAACTCTGCATAATAATACAATGTTCTACTTCTATTATGGTGCCAATGAAAAATCAATTAACAGTCAATCTAAGAAAGAAACAGAGAACTTTATCTGAGCCACTCTGAGGATTATAACCTAGGAGACAGTCTTTCAGAAAGTTCTGAGGACATTTCACCCATTAGAGGTCAAAGCAGTCACATACATTTTCGAGACAAAGGATTATACATCAAAGTAACATACTAACAGTTTATATAGTCCAAGGTGGACTATATAAGGTGCATGTACAAGGTGGGTAGTGGGCCATCGTGACCCCTTACAGGATTGAGAAAAGAGTGTTATCTCCTAAGGAGTTACCTTTCTTGCACCAGGAGAAAATTGCTCTTTTCAGTCGAGCAGGCATTCCTGTGTTTTCTAAGGAGGTCTGGTTAGGTGTAAAGCAGATGCACAGTGCACACCAAAGAAGAGTAGTATCCCAAACGAGCTGAGAGAGAATTTTTTTTTTTTTTTTTTTTTTTTTTTTGAGGTACGCGGGCCTCTCACTGCTGTGGCCTCTCCCGTTGCAGAGCACAGGCTCAGGACGTGCAGGCTCAGCAGCCATGGCTCACGGGCCCAGCCGCTCCACAGCATGTGGGATCTTCCCTGACCGGGGCACGAACCCACATCGCCTGCATCAGCAGGCGGACTCTCAACCACTGCGCCACCAGGGAAGGCCCAGAGAGAGAATTTTATGTTTAAAAATTTTCTAGTCCTGCCTTCAAAATAATTTTATTTCACCGTTGGGCCAGAGTACTTCCGTGGACCATGCTGCGGGTTAGAAATATTTCATTTCCTCAATATGGATTTAGATTGTATTGTGCGTGCGTGTGTGTGTGTGTGTGTGTGTGTTGTTAGTGTGCCAGTGTGTGCAAGTGCGCTAACAGTTATATCTAGGATCACCCAGAAAGCTGAAGAGGCCCATGTGCACCTCTCCTCAGCTAAGAGACTTTGAAGAGGACAAGTTAAAACCGATCTTAAACGAGACTTGTCCATACAACTCAGAGACTTTGTGAAACGTACCGATGGCATTTCTGTGTTCCCAGCACTTAGGGCCAGAAAAACCCCTGTTAAAAAGAAACAACAGGCCCCAAATGAAGTCACCTGTGTTAAGCTCCCAAGTCAGCAAACCAAGACATAATACCTAACCTAACCACAGCTACAACCTCCCCCCAGATTGTAACCTTTAACCATTCCACCTGGAATTACCTGGTTAGCACCCAATAGGTCTCTTCTGTTCCCCTTAGAGGGCGAGCCTGCCTAAAACAATGCATTTTTGGCTAATAGTTTCCCTTTCCTGCACCTCTCCGCCTGCCTTTGCTACAACTCATTGGAGCTCCTTTTTTATTGCTAGATGGAATGTTGCCGGATTCATCAATCGTTGAATAAAACCAAGTCAATCTTCAAATTTACTCAGTTGAATTTTTATTATGTAATACTCCTAAGGGTGGGGAGCAGGATTTCCATTAAATGGTGATGGTTTTGTATGCTCTGAGCTTTGAAGAACGCTCTACCTGAGGATGGAGATCCTGGCTGGGAATTGGAGTGTGCCCCCCCAGCCCAGGGTTCCCCTCTGAAGGGTGAATTCTACTCATGCTTTACCATTTACCATTGACTTTGAGGACAGCCATTTGGTTTTTCTTTAAGACCCTTTCCCCTCAACCCCATTTATCATCATTCCCTCTAGTTAAGCTAGCTCTTTGGTAAAGTCTGACACACCCATTCATTGACTCTTGGGTGATGATGTTGTGGGAAGCAAAGGGTTTGGACAGTAAAGGGGGTGTGTGCACTGCCCACCCATACCCCTCCACTGATGCCCCACAAAGGGGCAACTTCCTACTGGGAGCTCTGTGCCCTGGGGGGCGGGCAGAGAACCAAGTGGGAGCTGGGAAGTGGTGAAGAAGGGTAGGCAGCAGGGAAATGATGATCTCGGTGACTCAGGGACCTTCAGGGGAGGATCTTGACTTTGGGGTTATAAGTATGGGTTGCAGATATGGGAGAAAAAGAAATTGCCCTAACAAGCCTTTTCAAAAGTGGGCTAAAACTTCCTCATAACCCTCAGTCCCTGAATGGAAAGATGGAAAGAACTGGATTTAAGGTAGATTGTTTCTCCTGCATGTCTGGCAGTCTGCCACCTGGACATTCTCAGGACACAACTCTGTTTAGGAGAGGACAGAGGCCCCAGAGGCACGTTGCTCCCCAGGACTTGTGCATGAATGCTTGGGCAGTCACAGGTGGTTAATGGGGTCCACTTGGAGCCCTTCTCTAAGGCCTATCTGGACTCACTAATGCAAGACACAGGAGAGCATCTGCTCCACAGACACCTGGGCAATGCCTGCAACCCTGACCATCAGGGAATTAGCGAAAATTTATGCTAGCACACACTGTTCCCCTATTCTTTCTTTCCTCTTTCTACTGCAGTAAAGCCTGAGTAGTCTCATGTAATTCTGGCCCTCAATAAACCATATCTTTTCTGCCCTCCATTTTCAGGAAAAAGAGGCAAAGCACAGGTAAACAAGCTATGATAAGGAATTTATTATTTTAATCATTTTTTTCAGGGCACGAAGGAGGGCAAAAATAATACCTTACTTTACGAAGTCTTTACTTAACAGAGGGTTTTCATATCTGATAGCTCATGGTCTTCATAGTCTCCAGGGTCAGATGTTATAATTAAGGAAATCAGCGTTCAGAGAAACTGATTGATTTGTACAGGCCACACGGCTGGAAAGTGATAAACTGGGCCTCAAATCCAGTATTGTGACTCCACATTCCACACTCTTTGATATCATATTAGCATTTATCGAGTGCCTACTATGTGCCAGGCTTCACATTGAAGGGTATGATTTATTATTGAATTAAATTGTGCACACTTCCCATTACAAACACAACCTCTGATCCACCTCCAAATCAAGGTCACGTCCAAGATCAGGAACATTCGAAAACTGTGCCAGGGTAAGTCCCTATTCAGAAGCTTCTTTACTCATGGCTCAGGGAAAAGAAACAATGCTGATTATAGTGACTCCTGGGGTTTGGAAATCTGTTCTGGGCATAGGATCTTGAAGTTGAGCTTGAGTCTAGACTTTTAAGAGTCTAGACCAGTGCTGTCCAATGGAACTTTCTGTGAGTTCTAGTGGAAATGTCCTATATCTGCACTGTCCAATACAGTGGCCACTAGCCACATGTGGTTATTGAGCACTTGAGATGTGGCCAGTGTGACTGAGGAACTAAATGTTTAAATTTCATCTAATATTATTGCTTTAAATTTAAATACCCACACATGACTGACTAATGGCTGCCATATTGTATAGCATAAGATTCTAGACTATCAAATCATGCAAACTTGAGTTCAAATCCCAAATCTGAATGTTCTAAATTCTCTAAACGCCAGTACCCTAAACTGGGCATAACAAGATCTACTTAATAAAGATAATGGAGGGGGCTTCCCTGGTGGCGCAGCGGTTGAGAATCCGCCTGCTGATGCAGGGGACGCGGGTTCGTGCCCTGGTTTGGGAAGATCCCACATGCCGCGGAGCGGCTGGGCCCGTGAGCCATGGCTACTGATCCTGCGCGTCCGGAGCCTGTGCTCCGCAACGGGAGAGGCCACAACAGTGAGAGGCCCGCGTACCGCAAAAAAAAAAAAAAAAAAAAAAAAAAAAAGATAATGGAGGTAAAGCATCCAGGAGAAGGCCTGGCACCTAAGAGGTGCTTTTTATTTGTCACAGTTGCAATCTCTTGGTTAAAGTCTCTAATCCCTGCCAGATGGTAAACTCCATGAGGGCAGTGACTCTACCTTATTAACATACGCATTGCTAGCAATTAGCACAGCCTGAGATAATAAAAATATATATTGGTGTCTCTTCCCTGGCTCCTGACCCAGGACTCCTGAAACCCTTGTAATTTCCTGAGTGATAAGAACCCTAGGAGCATCTTTTGTTCTAATATTTGGTGTTTGACCCTGTCCTGACATAGGGCTCCTAAATCCCATGTATATTCCTAAGTGATAAGAGCAGAACACTTGGACTATGTTTTGTTCTAATGAGGTGACTCCTGGCTGGGCTCCCAGATGACTCCTGGCTGGGCACTGGGCACTAGAAAGTTCAAGTCATAATTCGAAGCTTGGAATTTTAACCCCTTCCCCTTTCTCCAGAGAGGGCAGAGGGGCTGGAAATGGAGTCAATAATAGATCACATCTACGTGGGGAAGTTTCATTGAAATCCCAATTGCATAGGATGCAGAGCGCTTCCAGGCTGGTGAACACATCCATATCAAGAGGCTGACACATCCCAACTTCATGGGGACAGAAGCTCCTGTGCTCAGGACCCTCCCAGACCTTACCCTTTGTACCTCTTCATCTAGCTGTTCAACTGTATCCTTTATGAGATCCTTTAATAAACTGGTAAATGTGTTTCCCTTAGTTCTGAGATGCTTTAGCAAAGTAGTTGAACCTGAGGAGGGGGGCGTGGGAACCTCCAATTAGTAGCCAAGACAGAAGTTGTGGATAACCTGCGGACCTGTTACTTGAGATTGGCATCTGAAGGAGGATGGGAACATTCTTGTGGGACTGAGCCCTCAGCCTGTGGGATCTGACACCATCTCCAGATGGATAGGGTTAAATATTGAGTTAAATTGTATAGAACACCCAGCTGGTGTCCTACAGAGAATTACTTGTTGAGGTGGAAACCCCATACATTTGGTGACCAGAAGTGTCAGCTGTGTGAAAGTAAAGAAGACTCACAGAAGAAGGGAAAATTGTAGGTTTTTCCAACTTACACAGTATACATAATAGGTATTCAATACATATGTCTTGAAACGAATTGAACAAAGGATGGCAAGCTTGGCTGAAGCAAGGCCAAAAAGGGTGATTCGTGCCCACTGTCTTCTCTGCCCTCGAAGTGCATTTTTGCTGAATTGCACTTGGAGGTAACACCATCTGCCAGTATTGGAAGATATTACAAGAAACGATACTATAAAATTTGCGTTCCGCTGTTGTAAAGATGCAGCTGAGGATGTTGTTCACTCTGTTCAACGGTGAGATTTTTATGAGGATATTTAGGATAAATCTAAATTTTATATTTAGGATAAAATTTAGGATAAATCTGCCTTGGAGAAGATTATCACTACTTGAGCGGTTACATTCTGTTTTATATCGTGACACTCTCAACTGTATATAGTGGTGAAGTCTTTGTGTTCTCGTTGGGTACCACAGGATGTCTGAAAAGTCTGGGAATGTAGGATAAACTTATTTTTAAACAGCATGTTAGTTACTTTTAACTAACTGACTAATATGCTGACTAATATGGATGTGTCCAAAATAAATGCACCACGGAATTTCAGATTGTTAATCTGAAAAAAAGAATAAATACATTATCTTGCCTCTGTTTTGAAACTTTTATTTTTGACACTCTGTTTTATATTTATTGTACGTTTTTCAGATTAAGCATTAGACCCACTGCTTAAAATTTAGAGATACTTTACTTGCAAAGATGTCTGGAGGGGAAGCATATGATTTGAAAAAGTAACTGATCTACTGTCTAAAAATAAGCTTACTCTACGTTTCCTGACTTTGAACATCCTGCAGAAAGCTTGCAGCCAAGCTGTGGGTCAGCTTTAGTCAGGGATTTGTTGTTGTTGCTAAGAACAGAAACCACTAAAAAAAAATTTTTATTAAAAATAAATTCAAGACAGCCTCTTCAATAAGTGGTGCTGGGAAAACTCGACAGGTACATGTAAAGGTATGAAATTAGAACACTCCCTAACACCACACACAAAAATACACTCAAAATGGGTTAAAGACCTAAATGTAAGGCCAGACACTATCAAACCCTTAGAAGAAAACATAGGCAGAACACTCTATGACATAAATCATAGCAAGATCCTTTTTGACCCACCTCCTAGAGAAATGGAAATAAAAACAGAAATAAACAAATGGGACTTAATGAAACTTAAAAGCTTTTGCACAGCAAAGGATACCATAAACAAGACCAAAAGACAACCCTCAGAATGGGAGAAAATATTTGCAAATGAAGCAACTGACAAAGGATTAATATCCAAAATTTATAAGCAACTCATGCAGCTCAATAACAAAAAAAACCAAACAACCCAATCCAAAAATGGGCAGAAGAACTAAATAGACATTTCTCCAAAGAAGAGATACAGATAGCCAACAAACACATGAAAGAATGCTCAACATCTTTAATCATTAGAGAAATGCAAATCAAAACTGCAATGAGATATCATCTCACACCAGTCAGAATGGCCATCATCAAAAACTCTAGAAACAATAAATGCTGGAGAGGGTGTGGAGAAAAGGGAACACTCTTGCACAGCTGGTGGGAATGTAAATTGATAGAGCCACTATGGAGAACAGTATGGAGGTTCCTTAAAAAATTACAAATGGAACTACCATACGACCCTACAATCCCACTACTGGGCATATACCCTGAGAAAACCATAATTCAAAAAGAGTCATGTACCAAAATGTTGATTGCAGCTCTGTGTACAATAGCCAGGACATGGAGGCAACCTAAGTGTCCATCAACAGATAAATGGATAAAGAAGATGTGGCACATATATACAATGGAATATTACTCAGCCATAAAAGGAAATGAAACTGAGTTATTTATAATGATGTGGATAGACCTGGAGTCTGTCATACAGAGTGAAGTAAGTCAGAAGGAGAAAAACAAATACCGAATGCTAACACATATATATGGAATCTAAGAAAAAAAATGTCATGAAGAGACTAGGGGTAGGAGGGAAATAAAACACAGACCTACTAGAGCATGGACTTGAGGATATGGGGAGGGGGAAGGGTAAGCTGTGACAAAGTGAGAGAGTGGCATGGACATATATACACTACCAAATGTAAAATAGATAGCTAGTGGGAAGCAGCCACATAGCACAGGGAGATCAGCTCGGTGCTTTGTGACCACCTAGAGGGGTGGGATAGGGAGGGTGGGAAGGAGGGAGACGCAAGAGGGAAGAGATATGGGAACATATGTATATGTATAACTGATTCACTTTGTTGTAAAGCAGAAACTAACGCACCATTATAAAACAGTTATACTCCAATAAAGATGTTAAAAAATAAATAAATATATTCAGGGCTTCCCTGGTGGCACAGTGGTTGAGAGTCCGCCTGCCGATGCAGGGGACACGGGTTCATGCCCCAGTCCGGGAAGATCCCTCATGCCGCGGAGTGGCTGAGCCCATGAGCCATAGCCACTGAGCCTGAGCATCCGGAGCCTGTGCTACGCAACGGGAGAGGCCACAACAGTGAGAGGCCCATGTACCGAAAAGATAGATAAATAAATAAATAAATAAATAAATAAATAAATAAATAAATAAATAAATAAATAAATTCATTAAATAGATGAAACAGAAAACTAACTAAACCAAGAAGGGAGGGTGTCTGGAAGAAAATACCATCACACTGACACTGAGAATAGTCTCTCTCCTGGGAGAGAGTCTGATTAGGTCTGTCCAGGCAATACTTTGCCCACCCCACTCCCCAATTCCTGGTCCAGTCGGCAGTGGCAGCAGAACTGGGTCCACCAGAACACAAACTTGGCTGCAGCAGGAGGAAAGGGAAGAAGTGGCTGAGATTGATTTATCCTTAAGTGATGTCTCCTCCATTCTTTATGTTTTAGGAGTCCTCATAAGCTATCTTAAATATTTTGGGGAAAGATGGAAAAGAGAGGTGGCAGGAGGGACTGAGGATTTGAGGGAGCAAAAGTGCAATTATCATTTATTTAACAAACATTTATCAAGTGCCTACAATATAAAATCGTATAAGACACAGTTTTCGTAAACCCAGTGAAAAGTTACTCTTGGTGCCAACTTTGGCACAGGGCAAAGGTGACCAGCACTTGCTTTTCAGCTTTTACCTTTTCAGGCCTGCATGATAAAAGCCAGCATTCAGAGTGACAGCCCAGGCACCCCGAGAGCTCCTATCATCACAGAAAGATGAACTTTGTATGTTCATGGAACTGAGGGCAGAAAAGGGGACTTGTTCATTTGGAAATATTTTCAACAAGATCTGGACAAAAGAGGCTTCAGAGTTAATTTTAAGTTAATCTTCTCGTAAACAGAACATTCCATTCCCCATCTAAGCCCTTTCTGTAAAAGATTCATGTCAATGAGTATTGATAAGTAAAGAAGAACTGAAAAAAAAAACCCCACAAAGGAATTCCATGGGGGAACATCATTTAATGGTAGACACAATCTGAGTAAATGCTGCCTGCATGATCTGCAGGTTCCTGTAAAGTGTGCAAAAGATACATCAAAATAGGGAAACACCAAACCGAGCCTACTGTTTTTACACATCAGACTGAGGAACTTTGGGAAAATCTTAGAGGGGGCTGCTGTTTGGCAATTATAATAATAGCTAACACATCAGACACCACTATGCTAGGCACTTAGTATACAAGATCTTATTTAAATAAGATACATATACATACGCACATACATATACATATACACGTGTCTTGTTTATAACTCTGAGAAATAAGTTATTATCACCCCCATCTTACAGATGAAGAAACTGAGTCTTGAAGAGTGAATAAAGCCTTTTGATTACCCAACACAACCCGTTTTTAAGAACTTTTTGTGGCTTAATAAGATAATGTCCAAAGAGTGGAATATAAAGTTGAAAGTCTACTGAGTAATTACTCAATAGTTGTCCAGAGACCCAATCTAGGTAATTCTGGCCTGGAAATAGATTTTGGAGGACCTAAATTAGTCATTTACTTAAGTGGGTTTTAATTCTACAATTTTTTTTTTTTTTTCGGTATGCGGGCCTCTCACTGCCGTGGCCTCTCCCGTTGCGGAGCACAGGCTCCAGATGCACAGGCTCAGCGGCCATGGCTCACGGGCTTAGTTGCTCCGCGGCATGTGGGATCTTCCCGGACCAGGGCACGAACCCGTGTCTCCTGCATTGGCAGGCGGATTCTCAACCACTGCGCCACCAGGGAAGCCCTAATTCTACAATTTAAATCACCCACAACTTCCATCCCAACTCATGCAGAGAAGTGACCACCACTTATAAAAATCCATAAGGAATCTGATTCTATTTTTTTTATAATTAATTAATTAATTTAATTTATTTTTTTGCTGTGTTGGGTCTTCATTGCTGCACGCAGGCTTTCTCTAGTTGCAGCGAGCGGGGGCTACTCTTTTTTTTTTTTTTTTTTTTTTTTTTTTTCTGCCTCTCCCGTTGCGGAGCACAGGCTCCGGACACGCAGGCCCAGCGGCCATGGCTCACGGGCTCAGCCGCTCCGCGGCATGTGGGATCTTCCCAGACCAGGGCACGAACCCGTGTCTCCTGCATCGGCAGGCAGACTCTCAACCACTGCGCCACCAGGGAAGCCCAAGGGGAGGGGGGCTACTCTTCATTGTGGTGCATGGGCTTCTCATTGCGGTGGCTTCTCTTGTGGAGCACGGCCTCTAGGCACATGGGCTTCAGTAGTTGTGGCTCACGGGCTCGACAGCACAGGCTCAGTAGTTGTGGCGCACGGGCTTAGTTGCTTCGCGGCATGTGGGATCTTCCCGGGCCAGGGCTCAAACCCGTGTCCCCTGCATTGGCAGGTGGATTCTTAACCACTGCGCCACCAGGGAAGTCCCAGGAGTCTGATTCTTGAGTTCAGTTGTGGAACTCAGCCAAGAGGCTTTTTAACTCCAGCACACATGTGATGGGGTAGCGTAATCACATTGAGTCAAGATCAAATCTGACAACAGGGAGGTCACCTATTAAAGAAAATCATTTGAAGATCACCGCAGAATTGCTTGTTAAAAGCGATCATAAACCATGGTGCAAATATTGATATTTATTAAAATTTTTTATTACTGTCATTTTAAGTGAATGGCTTAGCAGACTACTTGTCTGTTCTGGGGCACCCCAACTTGCCTCTAATGAGTTGACCTTATAAAATCAGTGAAATCAGACCACACTGTCAAAACTGGGGCTGGGCAGCCCTGTGAAGGTTTCTCCGCAAAATCAACAATCGACAACAAAGGCTATACTATCGGACCAGGACAATGTCACGTGGAACGCAGAAGGAATGAAGTTGCTTTTGGCAAGAACATAAGATTGGTAGATAGTTTGGGAGCAACAGGAGAGGAAAAAGCACTTACTTTTTCAGTTTTGTGGTCACCAATGTGGGTGACCCTCTGTCCCCTGGTACCCTCTTACTTTCTAGTTGAGCGTTTCCTCCTGGCCTTACAGGCCTTTTCTCCAGGCTCTTAAACAGAAGGAAACATTCCTTCCATTTCTCTGTCATTAACTCCTGAGCATGTATGCTCTTCTCTCTCTTCTCCTAATCACACTGTATTAGTGTAATTCAGCATTGTCTTACTTCACTGTGGTCTGCGCTACAGGGAGGGCGGGGATCTGACGTGGAAAGCAAATGAAACAAATGTCCCCTAAGGGAGAGCAAGTGAGCAAGGCCATTCTAGCGCATGGGAGGGGGTGTGGGGTGGGGGTGTGGGGAGGAGGAGGGGGAGGGGCGAGGGGGCGCTCTGCTGCTTCACTCTACCCCCCAACCCCTGTCCTGCAGCTCCAGGTTTTCACATTGGATATTATAGCCCTGGAAGTTCTCCCTCCAAAAGTATAAAAGAGCATATGTAAAGTTAGTTTTTAATGCAGGCTTAAAGGACAAGGGGATATTCTGAAATGGGGTTTTGGAGGCTAAAACATTTAGAATACATGTGAATATATAAGAAAATGGTTGTGGTGGTGGCCTCTGGGGAGAGGAACTGAGAGACTGGGATGGGGATGTATAAATCCTCTTATACATTTTGGATTTTGTATCACATTTTTAAAACAGGCTTTTTAAAAATTGAAGTACAGGGATTCCCTGGTGGCGCAGTGGTTGAGAGTCCGCCTGCCGATGCAGAGGAAGTGGGTTTGTTCCCCGGTCCGGGAGGATCCCACATGCCGCGGAGCGGCTGGGCCCGTGAGCCATGGCCACTGAGCCTGCACATCTGGAGCCTGTGCTCCGCAAAGGGAGAGGCCACAACAGTGAGAGGCCCGAGTACTGCAAAAAAAAAAAAAATTGAAGTACAGTTGATTTACAATGTTGTGGTAATTTCAGATGTACAGCAAAGTGATTCAGTTATACATATTTTTTTCAGATTCTTTTCCATTATAGGTTATTATAAGATATTGAATATAGTTCCCTGTGCTATACCATAGAACCTTGTTGTTTATCTATTTTATAGGTAGTAGTGTGTATCTGTTAATCCCAAACTCCTAATTTATCCCTCCCCTACCCTTCACCTCTGATAACCATAAGCTTGTTTTCCATGTCTTGTGAGTCTGTTTCTGTATTGCAAATAAGTTCATTTGTATCATTTTTTTAGATTCCACATATAAGTGATGTCATATGATGTTTGTCTGACTTACTTCACTTAATGTGATAATCTCTATGTCCATCCATGTTGCTGCAAATGGCACTATTTCATTCCTTTTCATGGCTGAGTAATATTCCATTGTATTGTACCTCATCTTTTTTATCCATTCATCTGTCGATGGACATTTATGTTGCTTCCATGTCTTGGCTAGTGTAAACAGTGCTCTTTGAACATTAGTCACCCACCATCTCTTCATCTGAATGTCCAATCGGTCAGAGAAGAAGTCTGTGAAATTGAGTTTGGGGGAGGGAGTAGCATTTCCTCAACCAGTTCCAGCTCTGGTGTCAGCTTTGGAAGGTCCAGGGCTAGGTTTATAAAAGCAGGAGGCAAGACAGCTGTTCACTACCATCACAGCTGCTGCAGCTCTTGCTGGATCGACTTTGTTCCTTTTGCTCTGGAGGTAGGGACTTACAGGGGGCAGGGGACAAACTGCAAATTACAGAGTGTCAGGGTTTCTTGTACAAGAAGTGGGCCGGGGCTGGGGAGTGCGGTGGGGTGGAGTGGAGGGATGGGAGGGATGGGGAATGGCCAACATGTTCTGGGGAAGGCCCACACAGGAGAAAGGATGGTTAGGCCAGGACTGCTTGGAAGTACCAGCTATGGCCCTAGGATCGTGACTCTTGCCAGGGCGTGAGCCTGTCAAGTCTTTTACTTTTCAGTTGACGCTACCATGTCCCAGGCTCCAGGCTAGGCTGTGAAGTAGGGAGGGAGATGCTGGGCAGGAGCAGGGTAGAGGGGAGGGGAGGAGAGAGGTAGGCCTAGAACGCTGTGGCCTCACCCGCCCCATGCTCCCCTCTAGCAGTGACTGAAGGAAGGATCCCGCCGCCGTGAGCAAAGAGAAGACCCATATCAATATCATTGTCATCGGCCACGTGGACTCTGGCAAGTCCACCACTGCCAGGCATCTCATCTACGAGTGTGGGGGGATCGACAAGAGGACCATCGAGAAGTCTGAGAAGGAGGCAGCCGAGGTAAGGCACCCACGCGTGGTGGTGGCCTCTAGGAGCTGGGGTGGGGGGATGGATGTCCTGCTTCTCGGTGGGTCCAACGCAGACAGCAGGGTGCACCATGAGGTCTAAGGCGCCACTGAATTCCCTGGGATAGGTCAGTCTGCTCACCATCAGTGCGCTCTACTCACTCCCCACCCCTCCCCAGATGGGCAGGGGCTCCTTCAAGTATGCCCGGGTGTTGGACAGACTGAAGGCAGAGAGAGAGCGTGGCATCGCCATCCACATCTCCCTGTGGAAGTTTGAAACCAGCAAGTACTACATCACCATCATCGAAGCCCCAGGCCACAGGGACTTCAACAAGAACATGATCACGGGCACCTCCCAGGTAAAGCAGCCCTTGTTCCCAGGGCCGTCCCTCTCGGATGGGGGCGGGGCAGGCGCAGAGGAAGGGCGGAAACTCAGGCTTTATTTCCGGGACTCTGGGAAGGAGGGTTATCATAAGCCTTAGAAGGTTTTCCTCATCCATGCCAATCATCAATTCTGAAAGAACCAGAGGAGGACAGACTCTGTGAGGCTCAGATACGGGCCCCCTTTCAGGCTGGGGCAGGGACCAGGTTTTCTGACGCCCAGACAAGTAGATCACTTGGGGTCCGTCTGGGAGGAAGGAACTAAAAGCTCATTTATGGGACTAGGTGAGAGTTTAACTGGAAGGCGGGACCTCTGCGCACAGCAGCAACCAAGGGACCCACGAATTTATCAACTTCTGGGGAGCAGCCCGTCCCCGAGCTTTCTCAAGGGGCCCAGGACTGCCCGAAACTCTAGCAGGCTTCCCAGCCCGGCCGGCGCCCCCTCCCCCAACTAAGCCCTTGACCCCGTGGTGTCTGTGTCCTGCAGGCCGACTATGCAGTGCTTATCGTGGCCGGTGGCGTGGGCGAGTTCGAGGCGGGCATCTCCGACAACGGGCAGACCCGCGAGCACACGCTTCTGGCCTTCACCTTGGGCGTGAAGCAGCTGATCGTGGCCATCGACAAGATGGACTCGACCGAGCCCGCCTGCAGCGCCGCGCGCTTCCAGGAGATCACGGAGGAAGTGAGCGCCTACATCAAGAAGATCAGCCTCCGTGGCCTTCGTGCCCATCTCGGGCTGGCACAGCGACAACATGCTGGAGCCCAGCAGCGACCTGAGTGCGGGCTGGGTGTGCGGGTGGGTGGAGTGGGTCCTGGTCCTGGTCCTGGTCCTGGGGTGGGTGTGCTGAGAGCAATGCCCCAGGCTCACCTCCACTATGTTCTGCATCCTCCCACAGATGCCCTGGTTCAAGGGCTGGAAGGTTGAGCGAAAGGAGGGAAACGCCACCCAGGTGACACTGCTGGAAGCTCTGGACTCCATCCTCCCACCCTCTCGCCCTGTCAACAAGCCCCTGAGGCTGCCTCTGCAAGACGTGTACAAGATTGGAGGTGAGGTGACAGGGCTTCTTGAGGAATGAAGGAGTTGAGAATGAGGTCCGGTGTCTGACTTGCCAGGGTTCAGATCCTGACTTCTGAGCTGTAACAAAGTGTAAAGCCCCCAGCGTTTCCAAATTATCTGATACACAGAAGAAACAGCAGTCCTGTAGGTGCCTTGGTCCTTGCACCCCAGGACAAGGGACTTCCCCAGAAGCCAGTTGTCCCTGGGTGGGTCTAGAATCTTTCTGACTGCCCTTCTTCCCATTGCACAGGCATCGACACTGTGCCCTTGGGCCATGTGGAGACCGGCCTCCTGAAACCTGGCATGGTGATCACCGTTGCTCCCAGCAACGTCACCACTGAGGTCAAGTCTATGGAGATGCACCACGAGGCCCTGCCTGAGGCCCTGCCTGGTGACAATGTGGGCTTCAACGTGAAGAACGTGTCTGTGAAGGACATCCGTTGTGGCATTGTGGCCGGAGACAGCAAGAACGACCCACCCACCTGCCTCCCATGAGGGCCAGCAGCTTTGTGGCACAGGTAAGCTGCCTGGGAGGCCACGGGCCTTGGTGCTTGGTGGTGATGGAAGTGCTTCTTAGAAATTAGCCCCGACTTCTACAGAAGGCACAGGTTGGCCGAGAGTTGGCCCCAGATCACAGGTGCCATCTGATCTCTTCTAATTCCATCCTCCTCCCCTTGCCAGGGGATCATCTTGAATCACTCGGGACAGATCCATGCCAGCTATTCCCCGGTGCTGGACTGCCACACAGCCCACGTCTCCTGCAAGTTTGCCAAACTGAGGGAAAAGATTGACCGGCACTTAGGCAAGAAGCTGGAGGACAACCCCAAGGCCCTGATGCAGCCATAGTGCAGATGGTCCCCAGCGAGGCCATGTGTGTGGGGACCTCCTCTGAGTACCCACCTCTAGGTGAGCCAGGGACTGATGGCTGCTGAATCCTGGGAAGGAAAGCACCTCTGACTGAGGCCAAGGAGCCTTTTTCCTTCAGTGTCACTTTACAGAAATCTCATTCTTCCTTCCTCCTCCAGGCTGTTTTGCTCTGCAGGACATGAGGCAAACAGTGGCCACTGGAGTCATCAAGGCCGTGGAGGAGAAGACAGCCTCTGCAGCCAAGTTCAGCAGTGAAGGCCAGCAAGAAATGAAATGTGTCCTCGGCAACCTCCACTATATGAGATACTTCTATTGACAGGATAAAATTAATAATAAAACTTAAACTAGCTGTCTTTGTTTCTTCCAAGGAGGAAAGCATCAGGTTAATGAGGAAAATCTGGGTAGAAGAACAACTAATTTAAGGTTCATAGGCTTCAAAGTTTTATGCTCTGGGTGGTGAACACAATTCAGGGTCTTACCTCCTTCTCCCACCCAGGGCTGTTTCCCATCCTTGAACCCTCGAACTGAATCATCTCCAGCTGGTCATCTCTGGGAGGAAGAGGAATTATTTTGGGATGTGATAAAGTGTATTCGCAATGGCATAGGGTAGGATCCCAGTGTCAATAGGCTAGTTCAGTGCTAACATGTGCATCCTTCTCACCCACCCTCACTTTCATATAGATATATTTCTCTTTTTTTATTAAAGTATAGTTGATTTACAATGCTGTGTTAGTTTCAGGTGTACAGCAAAGTGATTCAGTTACACACACACACACATACAAACACATACATACACACTCATTCTTTTTCAGATTCTTTTCCATTGTAGCTTGTTACAAGATACTGAATATAGTTCCCTGTGCTATACAGTAGGCCCTTGTTGTTTATTTTATAGATAGTAGTATCTGTTAATCCCAAACTCCTAATTTATCCCTCCCCCACCCCCTTTCCCCTTTGGTAACCATAAATTTGTTTTCTATGTCTGTGAGTCTGTTTCTGTATTGTAAATAAGTTCATTTGTATCATTTTTGAAATTCCACATATAAGTGATATCATACGATATTTGTCTTTCCCTGTTTGACTTACTTCACTTAGTGTAATAACCTCCAGTCCATCCATGTTGCTGCCAAAGTCATGATATTCTATTTATGGCTGAGTAATATTCCATGGTATAAATATACCATATCTTCTTTATCCATTCATCTGTTGATGGACACTAGGTTACTTCCATGTCTTGGCTGTTGCAAATAGTGCTGCTATGAACATAGGGGTGCATGTATTTTCAAATCAGAGTTTTCTCCAGCTATATGCCCAGTAGTGGGATTGCTGGGTCATATGGTAGTTCTATTTTTAGTTTTTTAAGGAACCTCCATACTGTTCTCCATAGTGTCTGTACCAATTTACATTCCAACCCACAGTGTAGGAGAGTTCCCTGTTCCCTGCACCCTCCCCAGCATTTATTTGTAGATTAAATAGGTTGTAGAGGACCTAGAGGGTCATCTAGTTGAAGATGAGATAAGGCATGATTTTTTTGAAAGGAATCCTTGACGACTGTGTATCTGCCTCTCCCCTAGACCTCCCTGAAGTCCTCTCACAGGGAAGCGACCCATTCGCCTATTCCCTCATTTGCGCACAGAAGTGGTAGAAGAGTGGAGGGCACATATGGCTAGTGTTCTTCATGATCCTTTTGAAACATTGCTCATGGGTCTTCAAATAAAAACCACTCCTTCAGGCTTCCCTGGTGGCGCAGTTGTTGAGAGTCTGCCTGCCGACGCAAGGGACATGGGTTCGAGCCCTGGTCTGGGAGGATCCCACATGCCACGGAGCAACTAGGCCCGTGAGCCACAACTACTGAGCCTGCGCGTCTGGAGCCTGTGCTCGGCAGCAAGAGAGGCCGCAACAGTGAGAGAGCCGCACACCACAATGAAGAATGGCGCCCTCTCGCCACAACTGGAGAAAGCCCACACACAGAAATGAAGATCCAACACAGCCAAAAATAAATAAATAAATAAATAAATTTATTTAAGAAAAAAAAAAAAAAAAACACTCCTTCAAAGCTCCTGCCCTCCAGGCAGTAAATGCTAATAATATCTACATTTATTGAACTTTTATTAAATGTACAGCGTTCTAACTGCTCTGGATACGTAATCTATTGTATTCCCATTTACAGACATCAATGCTGCAACAAGAGAGGCTAAGTGACTACATGGCTATTGTGTGCTAACCTTGGCATTCAGATCTAGGCTTGTGTCTGAAATCTACTCTCGTAATCCCATCCCAACCCTCCCTTCTCCCTCTTTCTCCTTGTGTCACCTCCTGTCACCTCGACATCCACTGAAAAGTTTTCCATGTGACATGGTACTTGTAGCCTCCCCTTACCTCATCTTCATCCTGGAGTGAGGGAATGAAGCTAGGAAGGGCAGGTAGGGAAGGTTAGAAGGCCATTCCAGGTGGGGGCAGGGAGGCAGAATTTAAACCACCGGGAAAAAAATAAGCCTCAGGAAAATCCAAGCACAGCCTCCTCTTCATTCTCTGTGACCACATCCTCCCCCCAACACACACACTCACACACACACACACACACACACACACACACACACACACTCATAAACATAGACACTAATTCTCTGACAGCTCTAGATCCCACTGTTGAGAAGTTTGCTTCTTTTCTTCCTAGGCCCTGAGGTTTCAGCTTTTTATTTCATCTTTTGTCAGGAGCATCACTAAAAGAGTCACTGAAAAGGATACTGGAAAGACCTGCCTGATGGTGCCTGCTGAGTCGACAGAAAAGAAGGCTTCGTCCTGTGGGGAGGCACAATTCCTAGTGGAACAGGGCATGGAATTGGGACACAAAGGTCAGCCACTCTTAGGCAGAAAGCAGAAAAAGGAGAAGAGCGGGATCCCGGCAGTTCAGGAGGATAGAGAGGAAAAAGGACAATGCTTTTTCTTTCTTCAAAATTCCAAAGCAATCAGAGAAATAAGAAAGTTAATCATCTCCCTTCCCTCACCCCCTGGCTGATCAATGGCCTGAAAATAAATAGCTGAATTACTGTCCTCTGTACCATCCACTAAGCCATCACGGTGAAAAAACAAGCTACAAGCAGAGCTTGTGTTTCGGGAAAAGAAGAGAGAATTCATCTTTGGTTTTCAAACTCAGAAGTGGTTGCCATAGCCCTACTAAGGGACAGAGAGGCGCACACACACACACACACACACACACACACACACACACACACACACACACACACACACACACCCTAAATAGGAAAAGAATCTAGGTTGGTGTCTTTGTGTCTCTTCAGTTTCCTACAGCTTGTATCCCAGGCAGAAAAGATGTTGTTTCAAGTTCTGACAGGGGACTAGCTTGAAAGAGAAACTCTGAAGTATTTAAACTGCTTTCTGAATAAGGCAAAACTCAAGCTGTCAACAAGATTTATATTATTATTTTTTTATTTTCCCTCACCCTTCTACTTTTTTCTTTTGCTTTTCTCCCTTGATACACCCCTGATCTTTTCCTTTTTTCTACCCTCCCTCCCTTTTTTCCCTTCTTCACAAAAACTATAAAGACAGAACAGCCAATAAGAGTGCTTTCACTGTATCACAGTGTTTGGGGAATTAGGAAGAATAAATGTCATGTCTCTTTAGAAGATTGACAGCCCAGAAAAAAAAACTCAAATAAGAGAACTGGAGCAGAATCCCGGGAGCTACCAGAGAACAGCTCATAACCAGTGGGATGAGAAGAGATGCATCTTTTGGGCTGGTTTTGCAAAATCAGCTGCATTGATGGTAACTTTGACTAAGATTAGCACCATAAGCACAAGGCCAAGGCTGCCACAGTTCTCAATAAATATTACTTCATTAGGATATTTTGATGGAACATTATGCCACTGTTTTGCAAGCCAGTATGACCCTTTTGTCAGAGACATGGTGGCAAAAAGGACCTGGATAATTGTAGAGATGTCATTTCTATATGTTTGAGCATCCATGTGGAAACCTCAGGGGGTCAGTAAAGAAACTTGCATGTGGAATCAGGTAAAGCCAATAACACCTACTGTGTGCCAAACCTGTGTAAGCAAGTTTGCAGCCCCTGCCCTGGAAACCTCAAAGTCTGCTGGGGAAGTAACATTTATATATATATATATACACATACACACACACACAAGTCCAACAATAAGGCTAAGAATATACATGGAAGGATTAATTCTGCTTTAATGAATAGAAACAGCTTCCTAAGAACCTATAGCCTCTACTTTCCTCTGCCATAACCAGCTACCTTTCTTTCTCACCTCTTGGCTCCCATGCGTGTACATATACCCACCCAAACGTTGACCTTACTCCTGCCAAGATTCCTCACCTCTCAGAACTCCTAGTCTGACCCTGACCTTGACAGCTAGGAGTTCCTTGGCCCTTAGTGATTCCCCAGCCCTCTCACTTTTAGCCTATTTCTGACCAGAAAATTCACCCATTCACTCTTTGGTTCTTGCCTAGACTTTTGAGTCACCTGACTTCTGTCTGTTCCTGTCCACTGATATCCCACTCTCATGGGTCTTTGGCTCACCCCCAACTAGTGATCTGGTTAATGCCCAGACGCCAGATGTTTCCTACTTTACCCTCCCTTTGGCCTGATGGAGTCCTACTCTGTGTCTTGTTGAGTGGAAGGTCAAGACCCAGCATTCTTGCCCCAGTTAAGTGAGTTACATTATAATGATGGAAAAAAGGGCAAGTGGTAGATTTCCTCTTGCTATAATGTATTATCTTCATCTAGGTGAAATGACCCAACCAGTGACTGTAAGACTTAGGATCCATAAAAATTATCTGTGGCTTTAAGAGACCAAATAAGGGGTCCTTATATCAGAGCGAGCCTCTTCCCCTTCCTCGTTAAGAAGTGAAGTAAGTCGGAAAGAGAAAAACAAATATCATATATTAACACATATCTGTGGAATCTGAAACAATTTACAAGGCAGAAAGAGAGACACAGACGTAGAGAACAAACGTATAGATACCAAGGGGGAAAGTGGGGGAGGGGGTAAATTGGGAGATTGAGATTGACATATAAATACTATTGATACTACGTATAAAAGAGATAACTACAGTATAGCACAGGGAACTCTACTCAATGCTCTGTGGTGACTTAAATGGGAAGAAAATCCAAAAAAGAGGGGATATATGTACACATATAGTTGATTCACTTTTGCTGTACAGCAGAAACTAACACAACATTGTAAAGCAACTCTATTCCCATAAAAAATTTTTAAAAAATAAAGTGAACTGCAGAACTCCACAGGAAAAGTCAGCAAGTATTATCACTACCTTCAAGAGCTCCAAACAGTGCTGTGGCTAAACCCTCTCATTGTCAGGAGGTACCCATATGCTGGGCTTATTACAATCTGCTTCCTTGTGTGTCTTGGGTCTGTAGGAAGAGAGAGCAGTGGAGAGCTAACAAAGTGGACAGCCCATGCCAGTTGCCTCTCTTCTCTTTCTCTTGATCTGTACGCCAGATGTGGAAATACTGCTCCTACTTTTCTGACGAGGCGGAGGAAATATTGTGGGCCTCTTGGATGGAGGCACCAGCTTATTTATCTTCATACCCCCCATGTTTAGGCCAGAACCGGGCACATAGTAACAGCTTGATTAATGTTTGATGAACACATGGTGAGGACTCTGCTTTACTACACTTGGAATCTTCTAGTTCAATATTCCTTCAATTAACACTTCTTGGATTCAATTCAAACATCATTAACAGAGGTTAGGGGACCTTCCTGAAATGTTGGCTTAGTAGACTCAAAATGTTTCACTGAAGCAATGATTCACCTTCTGTTTAAGCAGCATATAACCTTTGGCCCAAAACAAATTCATTTGGACCCAGTCTAATACGGATCTTAAGGTTTCCTTTCTCCAGGTTGGCGTCACTCAGCTGTGACCCTCAGTCTGTTATTGAAAGGCTGGAGTCTCGGGTTCAACGAAGGTTGAGAGCAAACAGTTGAAGGCAACTGACTAAGAATTTTGCCTTTGGGGACTTCCCTGGTGGCGCAGTGGTTAAGAATCCGCCTGCCAATGCAGGGGACACAGTTTCGATCCCTGGTCCGGGAAGATCCCACATGCCCCGGAGCAACTAAGCCCGTGCGCCACAACTGCTAAGCCTGCGCTCTAGAGCCCACAAGCCACAACTACTGAGCCCACGTGCCACAATTACTGAAGCCCACGTGCCTAAAGCCCGTGCTCAGCAACAAGAGAAGCCACCGCAATGAGAAACCCGCTCGCCGCAACTAGAAAGAGACTGCGCACAGCAACGAAGACCCAACGCAACCAAAAATAAAATAAATAAAAAGAAGTTTGCCTTTGGACAAATTTCAAACATTGATGTAGAAATTTATACTGTGTTTTCTTCTAACATGGTCGGAATACTAGTGGAGAGATGCACCACCCCTCACTGGGGTAATGCTGAAGCACTTGATTGTAATCTTAAATAACAATGATGACTTGGCTATGGCTTTTGGAAGCAGTGGCAGTGCCTAAGAATCACTTTCCCTGAGACTGAAACCCATGCCGTGTTGCTTGCGCACATGGGGCTCACTGAAGGTTAGTGGAGCCAGCACCCAATCCAAGGGGAAAATCTGCTGTATTTCCCTCAATATCCAAATCCATTCTCCCAGAGATCATGCCAGGATTCAGGGAGTTAATAAGGTGTTTCCTAAACCCCTTAATGATCTCCCAGTCACAGGGCTATTCCCTATACAGTTTGGTCTAAATTATCACATCTGCTTGGCAAGACTTGGCTGCTTCCGAGTGTTAGACTGACTCCAGGTAAAACTGTAAAGATGTCCAAGTCTGTCTTTGTGACCCCCAGCTCAATTTTCTGCACTTTCCCCTACCCCCTCTGTGCCACCTCCCTCTGCCTGGCCACCCTGGAGGTACCCAGGCCCTCGGGCACAAATTCTCAAGAAAGGCTTGACAATTAATGTGACTTGATTTCCTATTCAATTTCCTATTCTAAAAAGTGTTCTCTGTGGAATGAAAGTCTTTATCCCTCCTAACTTGGGGTGGAGGGATGGGGATTTGACGTAGCCCTTCCCCAATACCTTTCAAGTTCAACAGATGTATTCTAAGCACTTTGCAAAGGCCGAATAATGCGGGGGCAGTGATTCTCAGCCTTGACTACCGATTAGGGTCACCTGGGAGGCTTTTGAAATATACCAATGTCTTGCCCTTAGTCCAGTCCAGGTAATCAGACTCTCAGCAGGGGTTTTTTGTTTGTTGGTTTGTTTGTTTGTTTCATATTCTTTTCCCTTATGGTTTATTAAAGATATTGAATATAGTTCCCTATGCCATACAGTAGGACCTTGTTGCTTATCTATTTTGTAGACAGTAGTTTGTTTTTGCTAATCTCAAACTCCTAATTTATCCCTCCCTCCCCCTTTCCCATTTGGAAACCGTAAGTTTGTTTTCTATGTCCGTAAGTCTGTTTCTGTTTCATAAATAAGTTCATTTGTGTCTTATTTTAGATTCCACGCATAAGTGATATCATGTGATATTTGTCTTTCTTTGTCTGAGTTGGTTCACGTAGTATGATCATCACTGGGTCCATCCATGTTGCTGCAAATGTCAGCCAGGGTTTAGAACCACCGGCATGGTGGGACACACTTAGGCTTTGGCATTGCCAGGTGTAGGTTAAATCCCAACCCTGATACTTACAAGTGGCATGACTTTGAAAGAATTACTTAACTTTGGTATGTCTCAGTGCCCTCCTCTGTCAAATGAGGTAGTAATACCAATCTCACTGAGGTGTAGGGCAGTTAAATGACCAACAGAGCACCTGACCCATAATAGGGATGCTGGAACTTTGGTTTCTTTCCCCCACTCTGCCAGACTTTGAGAGAGGTGCCAGAAATCACACATACAAAGAACCAAGTACTCCAACAATATCTAGCCCTACATAAACAGATACCTCCCTTTTGACACACACAAAAATATTTCCTCTAGCAGTTCCCACATCTTCCTGAGAAGTGATTTCTCACTTTTGGAGGCACATTAGAATCACTCTCAGAATTTTTTTTAATGCAGATGAATTTTGTCTCCATCCCAAAGATTCTGATTTAATTGATCTGGGATAGGACCTGGGCATCAGTATTTTTTAAAAGCGTCTAATGTGAGTCCAGGATTGAAAAGATACCTTTCTAGAATAAGGTCAGATATATTTTTGTGGAAAGAGAGATAAATAACTGGTCAAAAGATGGTTCTGCCTTCGAGCTCTACCACTTTCAGTATGACCCTGAACACATCACATAAATTCTCCAAAACTGATAATGGATATAATATTACCTGGCTTAAAGGAGAGTCATAAGGATCAAATAAAATAAGTGAAAGTGCTTTTTAAACCATTAAGCACTGTGCAATTTTAGCTTATCATTCTGAAGATGACAAAAGTCTGGGGTTGGTAGCATTGTTGGTCTACAACCCTTCCCAAGATTGTCCAGTGCCTGGGGGTGGGATGGAGAATTTGGACATGGGAATACAAAGGAATATGGTGTTGACTCTAACAAGATTTTGCCCACTTTCTCCAAATGAGAAAAGAGAAAGTTTTCCTCTAGGTCAAAAATCCATCAAACTTTAAGGCAAATTGAAACAGCAAATTTCTCACCATCCCAAACAACAATTTATCTGATATGTAAACAGTTGGTAGGACTTATTTTTGAAATAGTTTCTGCTTCCCAAATTTGTCTTCTTCCTGCTCCTACAATAGTCCCCCCCACTGACAGGTCTTCAAGGTAGATTGAAATAGTTCATTATTCTAATCACACAGGTCTTGGGTATTGAGTTTAATTTAGCTGTTTGTGCAGTAAGATGCTGGGATATTATCAAACCTTTAGCCCCTGGCACTGTAAATCAGTGTGAATGTCAGCCCAGGAAAGTGTTAGGATATGAGTTAGCCTTGTGTCCACAAATACCACTCATTATTTCTGTAATAAGAAAATATAAAAAATAAATGTTGCATTTAAACACTACTTTGTAGCAGTTCTTAAATATGGATTGGGGAAGCTTTACAAATGCTGCTGTGATTCCCTCTCCCTTCAGTGTTCAGACACTCTTGGGTGGCTGTGGCCACGTGCTGTTCCAACATTTCTTTAGACGGTAGTTCTCAACCTTGGTCCCATCATTGGAGAGTTGGGTAGAAATCAGATTCTCAGGCCCCACTTCAGACTTCATGATTCAGAATCTGCACTTTAATCTGCATTTCCCACAGGTGATTCCTAAGCACATTAAAGTCTGAGAAGCCCCATCTGACAAATCATCTCATCAAATCCTCCCAAATCAAAGCAGCCGTTATTATGTCCCCGTCTCAGGGACGAAGCAGCCGAAACTCAGATGGGAGCAATTACGTTGACTAGATCAGGACCACACAGCTAATTATCATCAGAGACCCATCCACGCTCTGCTGATTCGAAGAGAAGAGCACTACCCGCAGCCCTCAAGACATTGGCCTTGCTGTAGACGTTCCTGGGTTTCTTTTAACTGTCACTCAGGACACAGGGTCTGTAATTTATTCTACATCCTCTTCTGCACCAAGCAGCTTCTCAAGGATTATTCGTTTTTTTTAATTCAAACAGAAAGTCACAAAAATTATAATCATCCTCATCAGTTCTCAAGGATTATTCTTAACAAATTAACTGCAAGAAGAAATAAAACAGAAAAGTTGTGAGAGACACACCATCCAGAAAACAAAGGTGGAGGAAAGTCAGATTTCCATTGGTAAGGACTTTGACAAGAAAGCCAGAGAAAGCCTTCAGTCTATGGATTTCTGGTAAACCTGGAAACCTGCACCTCTACGGAACAGGGATAAAAATCCTCAAAGGGCTAGGATGAAGATTAGTGACATAATTAGATAAAAGGCAGATGGAACTCTTTGAGAAGGAAATCAATACCCACACAGATGCAGAATACCAATATAGAAAACAAGGCCCTGGCCCTGTTCCCCCCACCCCCCACCCCCATTGCTGAGGTGATGCCCAGCTGCAAAGCACTGGCCTGGCGGGGGTGGGGCTGAATATCCGGGGCTTTGGCTGGTGACATTACCCCTACCAACTTGTACTTTTGCCCTGCCTGATCCAAACCCCAAGTGCCCACAGTCCAGGCAGTTCCAGAGGATGACGGAGGAAATGCACTGGAATAGGTATGCGGAGACTAACTAGCTGTGTGACTTAGATAAGTCACTTAACGTCTCTGAATCTCAGTTCCCTCATCCATAAAATGGGGGTAACAAACCTGGCCTGCCCCCATCATGGACTTTTTAAGGATTAACTCTGTTAATCCATATGAAAGTGCTTAGGAGCTCATGATTTTCTCGTCGTGAAGCCTGATGATATGTATGGTGTTATAATTACTAGCTTCTTCCTGGCCATGCCGGCACAGGCACTTGAAATTCACACTATCTGGCTGAAAGTAGCCCAGTACTATGCAGAAGCCATCGGCTTCCCAGCTGCTTGAATTGTGTGTCAAGCTGGGTGCCAGCAAATACTGGAGGATATGATAAATACAGGTTGTTTAGAAGGGACTGGGAATAATCCAGAAAAGTCCCCCTAACAAAAGAGCTCCCCCACTGGCAAGCCACACTGCCTCATATTCCACTATTATGGCAGTATGTGCTTAGTCAAAGCGTTGTCCTGGGAAAGCTTTGAAATGCAAATATTCCTAGAAAATGTTAACATATTGACTGGTTACCAGTCTCTCACACTTTTGTCTGAATTAGTCTATCTACAGATTCCTCGGGTATTGCTGTTAAGCAAAGTCCCCAACCAAGGGAATTGAATGGAAATTTTGATAGTGGAGAAGAGAGAATTTTGGAGACTGAGACTCTAACTTGAGTGGCAGAGCTAGGTAGGTTGCTACAGGAAGATGCTAGAGGGCACTGCCAGGGTGGGGAGGGGGGTTGGGGGCGGGACGGCGTGTTGGGGGAGAGGTAAAAGTCCCAGACTAGTGAGATGAACACTAAATAAAGGAATGGTAGAAAGTGCTGACTGTAGAGCACAGGGAACTCTGCTCAATATTATGTAACAACCTAAATGGGAAAAGAATTTGAAAAAGAATAAATACATGTATAACAGAAATAATTAATTAATTTTTAAAAAAGAAAGTGCTGAACCATATTCACTTTCTACTGTTTCTCAAGGTCTAAAAGGACAAGAATGGGATTCCTTGGCCTGATCTATCTCTTTGCCCTTTTCTTCTTTGTAGCAGAGTATACCTTGCTATTGCTCCAGGTAATGGGAAAACAAACCAAGCTAACTTAACAATATTGACTATTACTCATTGTAAATCATTATTTATCCCAGACAAGTTGCTATCTGCAAGGCTCTCCTAACTTCACCTACTTGTTATCAAAAGTCCTTTAAAGTGAGTTGGAAGAGTTTTGTACAATATAAGTTACTTCGTTTAAGAAAAAAGCATTCAAGGGTCCTAAAAAAGATCTTCTAAGGCTATAAACATGGGAAGTGTTCTAGAACCCATCACTGGTGTAGCAGCCTGCTGCCTCAGTTTCTCCAGGGTGATCAGCCTCTACTGAGCTGAAGACAAGATAGTGTGAAGGCAACTCTGATCCAGTCAAACAAAATGGATAACTCACACCACTCTGATGGACCCTAATGAGTTCTGTTCCCCAAGCCTGAACATTCATGAAACTTTAAACCATCCAGTTCATCCGTGTCCCAGCCAGTCACAGGTCAGTGGATGAAAACCACCCAGGGTGTCCACCCTTGAGCCCACCCTTGCTCTGAATCCCTGCATTCCTTTAGTTCTGATAGATTCTAGCCTCACTGATCTTCCCTTCCAATTCAGCCTCCACTTTCATCCATTGTACTTGACTTCTGAATTTAGATCCCAAATTCATTCCTCAGAACCCTTGACTCTTTGTAGTAGATTGATTTACTCATCATCAAATGTTCTGATCCTCCTCCCTGTGAGGGGATTATAAAAGCCTACACTGCTGAACTCCAGAGTAGCTATGGGCTCACCTGGCCAATGAAAAGTGGGCAGAAGTGACACTAAGAACATGGTTTCCCATCTTTCTTTCCCTCTGTCTCAATGACAGGAAATGTTCCCAGAAGAGGCTACTCCATCAGCTTGGCTTCAGTATGGAGATATGGAACAGAGTAGCAGTTGAGCCTTTGTGGGATATAGGAGTGAGAAATATACCCTTATTATCATAAACATTGAGATTTGGGAGTCTTATTTGTTACTGTAGCATAACTGATTCACACATCCTTGGATTCCTACCACTTCTAGCAACTTCAGACAGACAGACAGACAGACTGTTAAACTTAACTCCAGCCCCAACTTACCATGACGTTCAGAGTGGGAGGATAGACACACCAGCCAGGGAAAAGCCACATACTCAGGTATTCTATGACAACTCAACACCTGGATAGAAGTGTATAATCTTCTGAGTCCCTTGATTTCATCTGTGTTTCTGGGTTTAAGGCTCTTATCAAAATCTCATACCAAAATCTAGCATCCTACATGATACCAGGGTCCCCTTTGGGAAAACTAAGCATTAGCATCTGAGAAGGCTGGGGTGGAATCTCATTACAGTGTCTCTTTCAGGCCTTGTAAGAGGAAATCACCCATCTGGCCTTGACCAGGCCACCTACTCATCCTGAAAATCACTAAACTCTAACCAATACCACAGAATTGAATTTCTAAAACCTCAGCAGTAATCAGTAGAGGTGTTACTTTCTAAGTTAAATTTTCTTCACATGTGGATTTTCCTTTCTTCTCTTTATCACATTCTCAACATTCTCAACTATGGAAATAAGGTGGTAAGTTCAAAAAAGCTCTGCTCTGGGGTCTGACAAACGCAGGTCCTGATTATGCCACGTTCCCCCAGTGTAACCTGGGGAATATTCTTACCATCCCGGAGCTTCCCCTCCTTTTCTATACATCAGAGATAACTATGCAGATATGGCACTGCTGAGAGGAGTGTCTGACATGAGTAAGTAGCCCTTCCCCAAATCACGGCTTACTCTCTGTTATCACATTCCCCAAGGCCTGGATTTCTTCCTTATTGACAACAGATATATTCCAGGGAGATATATTTGGGGGGAGGCATTTCCTTCATTAAGTTAATGTGATAAAATTGTGTATTTCTATTTTTCCTCCTATTCTCCCCCTACTCCTCCAGGAGACTGTGGTAACTTGAGGGTGGAAGCCATGATAGAATCAAGTATCTACCAAATGGCCCGGTGTGTGATAAATGTTCAGTACGGCTATTAAATAAAATAATGAATGAACGGATTCAAAATGGGGAGTCAGACAAAGACAAATATCATATGACATCACTTATATGTGGAATCTAAAAAAATGATACAAATGAACTTATTTAGAAAACAGACAAAGACTTTGAAAACAAACTTATGGTTACCAAAGGGGAACGGTACAGGGGAGGGATAAATTAGGAGTTTGGGATTAATATGTACACACTACTATATATAAAAAAGATAACCAACAAGGACCTACTGTAAAGCACAGGGAACTCTACTCGATATCCTGTAATAACCTATATGGGAAAAGAATCTGAAAAAGCATGGATATATGAATATGTATAACTGAATCACTTTGCTATACACCTGAAACTAACACAACATTTGAAGTCAACTATTCCAATATAAAATAAAAACTAAATTTAAAAAAATTTTTAAATGAGGAGTGTTACAAATAATTCACTACTATTTATTCTTTCCAGTTCCTTCCCCTTAGTTCCCCTTCTCTTCATACATCAATCCTAGGTTCACTTGTGGAAATCATCAAATAAAGGGCATGTGAGTATGCTTGTGTGTATGTGTTACACCCTGAGTTCTTTGGAAGAAGAGTGTATATCAAAAACATACATATATTCAAAAATGAACTCTGTTGAAATAAAACGGGAGAGGAGAGCTCCTGCACCTTTGTGGCTAGCTATTGTTCATCGTTCTTTAACTCTGCCATGCCCCAAGGGGTTCAGCAATGAACCGACCGATTCTGCTGTGCTGGTTGATTTTTACTGTGTTCGGGGTGTACACAATTTATTAGCATGAGTTACAGCCATCCAGTGATCTAAATTATACATGAAATCATAAAAATGTTTAAAAGGTAACCAACATCCCTGCCTGCGTTCAATTTTGTAGACTGTGAAAAATAACAAGCTTTTGGTTTTGTTCTTAAATGGATCCTGGATCTTTCCTTTACTTGGCTGCAGTGTCTGTCTGGTACTCAATCAACCCTTATTCAGCTGTGGTGGATCTCCTCCATGCTCTCTCCCAAAGCTTGGAATGGTTTCCAGAAGCTGCCAGGGGATCTGGGTCCATCAAGGTGGGGAAAGTCTTTATTACTATCAACCAAACCCTCATGTGGAAGTGCTTTGGAAATATAGGGTAGTATTCTCCCCCAACAGTACATTCAGAAAGTATAGTAATGTGCTAGTGCTTTGCGAATTGTAACCACTTGCCTCGAAATCCCCAGGATGGGTGGGTTAAAATGCTGATTTCTGGGCCTTTCCCTAGATGGGTTGGATCCGAATTTCAGGAAGGAAGCACAAGAAACAGTATTTTTAATACTGTTTCCTCCTCAGGAAAAATCTTCCACATATGAAACTGTGAGAATCACTAGTATACCCATTAAGAGCATGGGTTCTAGTGTCAGATGGGATCTAGTTTGAATTCTTACTAGCTGTGTGACCTTAGGCAAGTTACCTCCCTAGACCTCAATACCCACACATGTGAAAAACTAGCCCACAGTGTGTTGGACAGATAAAATGAAATGAGATTATGCATGTAAAGACTGTTTCTCAAGCTCCATGTGCATAGAAATCACCTGGAGATCCTGGTAAAATGCAAATTCTGATTCAGTGGATGTGGGTTGGAGCCTGAGATTCTTTTTCTAGCAAGATCCCTGGCAAAGTCAATGCTGTTGTTCCCCTGTCCACACTTAGCAAATTCTGAATAAGTGTTATCTATTCCATTATAAAAATAGGCTGGACCATACAATTCAACATTAAAAAAAAATTTTTTTTTTAATGGGCAGAAAGGGCTTCCCTGGTGGTGCAGTGGTTGAGAGTCCGCCTGCCGATGCAGGGGACATGGGTTCGTGCCCCAGTCCGGGAAGATCTCACATGCCGCGGAGCAGCTAGGCCCATGAGCCATGGCTGCTGAACCTGCATGTCCAGAGCCTGTGCTCTGCAATGGGAGAGGCCACAACAGTGAGAGGTGTGTGTACCGCAAAAAAAAAAAAAAAAAAAAAAATGGGCAGAGGATATGAATAGGCATTTTTCCAAAGAAGACATACAGATGGCCAAGAGACATATGAAAAGATGCTCAACACTGCTAATCATTAGGGAAATGCAAATCAAAATCCCAATGAGATATCACTTCAAACCTGTCAAAATGGCTATTATCTAAAAGACAACAAATAACGAGTGTTGAGGAGGGTGAGGAGAAAAGAGAGCCCTGGTGCACTTTTGGCAAGAATGTAAATTGGTGCAGTCACTATGGAAAACAGTATGGAGGTTCCTCAAAAAATTAAAAATAGAACTACCATATGATCCAACAATTCAACTCCTGGGTATTTACCCAAAGAGAACAAAAATACTAATTCAGAAAGATATATGTACCCCTATGGTCATTGCAGAATTATTTACAATAGCCAAGGTATGGAAGCAACCTAAGTGCCCATCAATAGACGAGTGGATAAAGAAGATGTGGTATATATATATATATATATATATATATATATATATATATATATATATATATATACAATGGAATATTAACCATAAAAAGAATGAAATCTTGCCATTTGCAACAACATGGATGAGCCTAGAGAGTATTATGCTCAGTAAAATAAGTCAGACAGAGAAAGGCAAATACTGTATGATCTCATTTATATATGGAATCTAAAAAACAAGACAAATGAACAAACATAACAAAACAGAAACAGAGTCATAAATACAGAGAACAAACCGGTGGTTGCCAGAGGGGAGGGGTGAAGGGGAAGGAAAGAAATAGATGAGGGAGATTAAGAGGTACAAATTTCCAGTTGCAAAATAAATGAGCCACAGGTATTAAATGTACAGTATGGGAAATATAGTCAATAACTGTATAATATCTTTGACTATTGACAGATTGTAACTAGACTTACCATGGCGATCATTTTGAAATGTATACAAATATTGAATCACTATGCTGTGTAACAGGAGCTAACACATCACTGTAGGTCAATTATACTTCAAAAACAAACAGAAGATGGCAGAGTAGGAGGATGTGGGGTTCATGTCTTCTTTCAGCTGAGGCACCTACTGGGAGCTGGAAGGGGTCCTCAGGTGCCTTAGGGGGATGGGAGGAACCCCCACCCAACCAGGTAGGATGTGGGAGGGAAGGAGGGAGGGAAGAAGTGTGGAGGCAGGATGGGACCAGCACCCCTTAAGGGAGGCTGGGGGAGGGGAGAGGTTCCCGGGCTTGGAGTGGCCCACTGATGGCAGGCAGCAGGGGATCAGCAGGGACAGAGAGAGAGCTTCAAGGGATGGGGATCAGAGGGAAATGTAGCCAGAGCCTCCCCCAGCTGTTCCGGTCCCAGCGAGCCTGCTGGGGTCCTGGGCCTGAACCCTCCCGCACCCGCCAGGCCTCTTCTGGCCTCGTAGGTCCCCGAGCCTGAGCCTCCCCCCCACAACCAGGCCCTCTTCCCACCAAATGGGTCGCTGGGCCCAAGCCCTGAACCGGCCAAAGCCTCCCCATGAGTCCTGGCAGCATGAGTGCCACCCCTGACAGGGCCTCCTCTGGCCAAGTGGATCCAGGCGGCAGAGCACTGGCCTACTCCAAGGCCTCCTCCTGCTGCACTGGCCCCTGCAGGCCCTGGCCTGGGCCTGGGCCTCAGCTGCCCTGCATGGACACATGTGCTCCCGACCAGCTCCAGGAACAGATGCTGGTGAGAGAACACACATAAGGGTGGAGCTGGCACAGTGGGTCTAGAGACTTACCTAGAGGCCTCAGAGACCTACTGGGGAGGCAGGTGTCTGCTGTAGCTCACTGTGAGGGCAAGGACACTGATAGAGGAGCACCAAGGAACATCTTTTAATTTTAATTTTTTTTATTGTTTTTATTTTCTTTATTTTACTTTCTACTTTTGTTTTCTGCTGTTGTGGTTCTGTTTTGTTTTGTTGTTGCTGATTCATTTTTATTGTTATTTTTTCTAGGATATTTTTTATTTTTAAAAATTAATTTTATTTATTTATTTATTTTTATTTTACTTTTTCCTGTTTCTTTTTTTTTAACATCTTTATTGGAGTACAATTGCTTTACAATGGTGTGTTAGTTTCTGCTGTATAACAAAATCAATCAACTATACATATACGTAAATCCCCATATCTCATCCCTATTGCATCTCCCTCCCACCCTCCCTATTCCACCCCACTAGGTGGTCACAAAGCACTGAGCTGATCTCCCTGTGCTATGTAGCTGCTTCTCACTAGCTATCTATTTTACGTTTGGGAGTGTATATATGTCCATGGCACTCTCTCACTTCATCCCAGCTTACCCTTCCCACTCCCTGTGCCCTCAAGTCCATTCTCTACATCTGTATTGTTATTCCTGTCCTGCCCCTAAGTTCATCAGAGCCATTTTTTGTTTTTAGATTGCATATATATGTGTTAGCATACGTTATTTGTTTTTCTCTTTCTGACTTACTTCACTCTGTATGACAGTCTCTAGGTCCATCCACTTCACTACAAATAACTCAATTTCATTTCTTTTTATGGCTGAGTAATATTCCATTGTATATATGGGCCACATCTTCTTTATCCATTCATCTGTTGATGGACACTTAGGTTGTTTCCATGTCCTGGCTATTGTAAATAGAGCTGAAATGAACATTGTGGTACATGACTCTTCTTGAATTATGGTTTTCTCAGGGTATATGCCCACTAGTGGGATTGCTGGGTCATATGGTAGTTCTACTTTCAGTTTTTTAAGGAACCTCCATACTGTTCTCCAGAGTGTCTGTATCAATTTACATTCCCATCAACAGTGCAAGAGGGTTCCCTTTTCTCCACACCCTCTCCAGCATTTACTGTTTCTAGATTTTTTGAGGATGGCCATTCTGACCTGTGTGAAGTGATACCTCATTGTAGTTTTGATTGGCATTTCTCTAAAGCTCAGTGAGGTTGAGTATCTTTTCATGTGTTTGTTGGTAATCTGTATATCTTCTTTGGAGAAATGTCTATTTAGGTCTTCTGCCCATTTTTGGATTGGGTTGTTTGTTTGTTTGATTGTTTTTTTAATATTGAGCTGCATGAGCTGTTTATATATTTTGGAGATTAACCCTTTCTCCACTGATTCATTTGCAAATATTTTCTCCCATTCTGAGGGCTGTCTTTGATCTTGTTTATATTTTCCTTTGCTGTGCAAAAACTTTTAAGTGTCATTAGGTCTCATTTGTTTATTTTTGTTTTTATTTCCATTTCTCTAGGAGGTGGGTCAAAAAGGATCTTGCTGGGATTTATGTCATAGAGTGTTCTGCCTATGTTTTCCTCTAAGAGTTTGATAGTGTCTGGCCTTACATTTAGGTCTTTAATCCATTTTGAGTTTATTTTTGTGTATGGCGTTAGGGAGTGTTCTAATTTTATACTTTTACATGTAGCTGTGCAGTTTTCCCAGCACCACTTATTGAAGAGGATGTCTTTTCTCCATTGTATACTCTTGCCTCCTTTATCAAAGATAAGGTGACCATATGTGTGTGGGTTTATCTCTGGGCTTTCTATCCTGTTCCATTGATCTATATTTCTGTGTTTGTGCCTGTACCATACTGTCTTGATCACTGTAGCTTTGTAGTATAGTCCGAAGACCAGGAGCCTGATTCCTCCAGCTCCGTTTTTCTTTCTCAATATTGTTTTGGCTATTCTGGGTCTTTTGTGTTTCCATATACATTGTGAAATTTTTTGTTCTAGTTCTGCAAAAGCTGCCAATGGTAGTTTGATAGGGATTGCATTGAATCTGTAGATTGCTTTGGGCAGTATAATCATTTCCACAATGTTCACAATGCCATCTGCTCCTGGGCTTTTGTTTATTGGAAGATTTTTAACCATAGTTTCAATGTCAGTGCTTGTTATTTGTCTGTTTATATTTTCTATTTCTTCCTATTTCAGTCTTGGAAGGTTGTGCTTTTCTAAGAATTTGTCCATTTCTTCCAGGTTGTCCATTTTATTGGCATATAGTTGCTTCTACTAATCTCTCTCATGATCCTTTGTATTTCTGCAGTGTCAGTTGTTACTTCTTTTTCTTTTGATTTGAGTCTTCTCCCTTTTTTTCTTGAATGAGTCTGTCTAATGGTTTATCAATTTGCTTATCTTCTCAAAGAACCACCTTTTAGTTTTATTGATCTTTGCTATTGTTTCCTTCATTTCTTTTCTTTCTTTTTTTTTTTTTTTTTTGTGGTATGCAGGACTCTCACTGTCGTGGCCTCTCCCGTTGTGGAGCACATGCTCCAGACACGCAGGCTCAGCAGCCATGGCTCATGGGCCCAGCCACTCCACGGCATGTGGGATCTTCCCGGACTGGGGCACGAACCCATGTCCCCTACATCGGCAGGTGGACTCTCAACACTACGCCACCAGGGAAGCCCATTCTTCATTTCTTTTTCATTTACTTCTGATCTGATCTTTATGATTTCTTTCCTTCTGCTAAATTTGGTGTTATTTTATTCTTCTTTCTCTGATTGCTTTAGTTGTAAGGTTAGGTTGTTTATTTGAGATGTATCTTGTTTCTTGAGGTAAGATTGTATTGCTATAAACTGCCCTCTTAGAAGTGCTTTCGCTGCATCCTATAGGTTTGGGGTCATCGTGTTTTCATTGGTTTCTAGGTATTTTTTGATTTCCTCTTTGATTTCTTCAGTGATTTCTTGGTTATTTAGTAGTGTACTGTTTAGTCTCCATGTGTTTGTAGTTTTTACAGTTTTTGCCCTGTAATTGATATCTAGTCTCATAGTGTTGTGGTGAGAAAAGATATTTGATATGATTTCAACTTTCTTAAATTTACCAAGGCATGATATGTGACCCAGGATATGGTCTATCCTGGAGAATATTCCATGAGCACTTGAGAAGAAAGTGTATTCTGTTGTTTTTGGATGGAATATCCTATAAATATCAATTAAGTCCATCTTGTTTAATGTGGCATTTAAAGCCTGTGTTTCCTTACTTATTTTCATTTTAAATTACCTGTCCATTGGTGAAAGTGGGGTGTTAAAGTCCCCTACTATTATTTTGTTAGTGTCAACTTCCCCTTTTATGGCTGTTAGCATTTGCCTTATGTATTGAGATGCTCCTATGTTGGGTGCATAAATATTGACAATTGTTATATCTTCTTCTGGATTAATCCCTTGATCACTATGTAGTGTCTTTCTTTGTCTCTTGTAATAGTGTTTATTTTAAAGTCTATTTTGTCTGATATGAGAATTGCTACGCCAGCTTTCTTTTGATTTCCATTTGCATGGAATATCTTTTACATCCCCTCGCTTTCAGTCTGTATGTGTCCCTAGATCTGAAGTGGGTCTCCTTTAGACAGCATATGTACAGGTTTGTTTTTGTATCCATTCAGCCAGTCTATGTCTTTTGGTTGGAGCATTTAATCCATTTACATTTAAGGTAATTATCTATATGTATGTTCCTATTACCATTTTCTTAATTGTTTTGGGTTTGTGATTGTAGCTCTTTTCCTTCTCTTGTGTTTCCTGCCTAGAGAAGTTCCTTTAGCATTTGTTGTAAAGCTGGTTTGGTGGTGCTGAATTCTCTTAACTTTTGCTTCTCTGTAAAGTTTTAAATTTCTCCATCGAATCTGAATGAGATCCTTGCTGGGTAGAGTAATCTTGGTTGTAGACTTTTCCCTTTCATCACTTTAAATATGTCCTGCCACTCCCTTCTGGCTTGCAGAGTTTCTGCTGAAAAATCAGTTATTAACCTTATGGAGATTCCCGTGTATGTTATTTGTTGCTTCTCCCTTGCTGCTTTTAATATTTTATCTTTGTATTTAATGTTTGATAGTTTGATTAATATGTGTCTTGGCATGTTTCTCTTTGGGTTTATCCTGTATGGTACTCTCTGCTCTTCCTGGACTTGACTGACTACTTCCTTTCCCATGTTAGGGAAGATTCTGACTATAATATCTTCAAATATTTTCTCAGATCCTTTCTTTTTCTCTTCTTTTTCTGGGACCTCTATAAGTTGAATGCTGGTGCATTTAATATTGTCCCAGAGGTCTCTGAGACTGTCCTCCATTCTCTTCATTCTTTTTTCTTTATTCTGCTCCCTGGCAGTTATTTCCAGCATTTTATCTTCCATCTCACTTATCCGTTCTTCTGCCACAGTTATTCTGTTATTGATTCCTTCTAGAGAATTTGTAATTTCAGTAATTTTGCTGTTCATCACTGTTTGTTTGCTCTTTAGTTCTTCTAAATCCTTATGAAATGTTTCTTGTATTTTCTCCATTCTGTTTCTGAGATTTTGGATCATCTTTACTAGCATTACTCTGAATTCTTTTTCAGGTAGGTTGCCTATTTCATCTTCATTTATTTGGTCTTGTAGGTTTTTACCTCGCTCCTTTGTCTGTAACATCATTTTTGGTGGTTTCTTTTTTCTTTTTCTTTTTTTTTTTTTTTTTGATGGGTGGTGCTGTATTCCTGTCTTACTGGTTGTTTGGCCTGAGACGTCCAGCACTGGAGTTTGCAGGCAGTTGGATAATGCTGGGTCTTGGTGCTGAGATGAGGACCTCTGGGAGGCCTCACTCTGATTGATATTCCCTGGGGTCTGAGCTTCTCTGTCAGTCCAGCAGTTTGGACTCTGAGCTCCCACCACAGGAGCTCAGGCCCGACCTTTGGCCTGGGAACCAAGATCCCACAAGCTTTGTGGCGTGGTAAAAAAAAGAAGAAAAAAAGGAAGAAAGAAAGAAAAAAAGGAGCAGTACAATGTCAAAGAATAAAAAACAAAATAAAATTAGAAAGATAAAAAATATATTAGGAAAAATAAAACTGTAATTGAAATAACTGGAACAAGGTAAAATAAAGCCACAACAGAAAAAAAAAAAAAAAAAAACGGGTGTGGAACAAGCCAAAAGGAGAGATCACTAACAAAATATAAAGAACAAACTAAAATTAGAAAAATAAAAGATTTCTTAGGAAAAATAAAAATATAAAAGAATCAACAACAATGAATCAGCAAGGTAAAACAGAACCCCAATCTAAAAGAGTAAAAAAGAAAAAAAAAGGCTTGGCTATGGGGGCGGAGTTTAGGGGGGGTGGAACTTAGGCAGGGGCAGGTTTAGGGTGGGGCGTGACCTAGGCGGGTTGGGTGGTGACTTTTGAGCATGGGGCAGGGCCTAGGCTCAGGAACTATAGAGCCAGAAAAGACCTTGGGGGTGGGATCTCTGCTCAGGACCTGCACAGAGGGGGAGAGGCAGCATGTGGAAAGGAGGGCCTCTGGAGTGTGGAGTTCCAGAGTTTTGAGGTAGGGCCCTGAGTGAGGGTGTGTGGGTGGGGCTTAGGCCCAGCTCCTTGCAGGGGGTCTCCAAGTGTAGAGGTAGGGCCCTGGGTGGGGGTATAGGGCTGGGGCTTGGGCTCTGCACAGCAGGAGGGAGGCTTGGAGGGCTGAGGATTAGGCCTGGGACCCCAACAAGCTTCCTGGTGCCTAAGTGGAAAGGGAAAACACTGGGCCCGTTCACTTCCATTACTTTGCACCCCTCCCCCACTGTCTCTCTCAGGGTCTCCCCTGTTGTTGCTGGACCCCAAAACATGGGTAGGTCCCACTGGGTGTAGGAACTCCTTCCCTCCCCCAGCCACCCCTCTTGGGTGCCAGTCCCAGAGGTCCAGCCTTTACTTTTGTTCCCCCTTCCTTCCCTCCCACTCCCTCAGGACCCATGCAGCTGGAGGGGGCCTCAGTGGGCAGAGAATCAGGCCCTGGATCTCAACTCCTGGGATTCCACGTGGGCAGGGGAAACCTGGCCACACTCCCTTTTGATCCTCTGCCCTCTCAATGGTTCCCAAATTTCCCCCTTCAGGCGTCGGATCCCTCCGCCTCCCCCAGTCACCCCTCAGGGGCACCAGTCCCATCCTGCCTCCACTTCTCCTCCCCCTTCACTCCCCCCACACCCCACGTCCTACCTGGTCACTGGGGGTCCCGTCCCCTTAGGTGTCTGTGGTTCCCCTGTGGTGCCTGGTAGGTGCCCTAGTTGTGAGGAGACGCGAATTCCACATCCTCCTAGTACATCATCTTGACTCCACCCCCTAATTTTATTTTTTAATCTTCGCTATTGTTCTGCTCTTATCTGTTTGTTTTTGTTTTTTGTTTTCTCTTTTTTTCTGCAGTGTGGCTTGTGGGGTTTTGGTTCCCGGGCCCAGGGTCAGGCTTGAGCTCCTGCGGTGGGAGTGCTGAGTCCAAGCTGCTGGGCTAACAGAGAACTTCAGGCCCCAGGGAATATTAATCAGTGTGCGGTCTCCCAGAAGTCCTCATCTCAGCACCAAGACTGGGTTCCACCCAACTACCAACAAACTCCAGTGCTGGACACCTCAGCCCAAACAACCAGCAAGACAGGAACCCATCAAAAAAAATGAGAACAAAAAAAATATGTTACAGACGAAGGAGCAAGGTAAAAATTTACAAGACCAAATAAATGAAGAGGAAATAGGCAACCTACTTGAAAAAGAATTCAGAGTAATGATAGTAAATTATCCAGATAGTAATGATCAAGAATATCAGAAATAGAATGGAGGCAGGAATTGAGACAATACAAGAAAATTAACAAGGACCTAGAAGAACTAAAGAACAAACAAAAATCAATGAAACTAAATGCTGGTTCACTGAGACAATAAACAAAATTGGTAAAAGTTTAGCCAGACTCATCAAGAAGAAAAGGAAGAGGACTCAGATCAATAAAATTAGAAACGAAAAAGGAGAAATTACAACTGACACCACAGAAATACAAAGGATCATAAGAGACTACTACAAGCAATGATATGCCAATAAAATGGACAACCTGGAAGAAACGGACAAATTCTTAGAAAGGTACCACCCTCCAAGACTGAACCAGGAAGAAATAGAAAATATAAATAGACCAATCACAAATAATGATATTGAAACTACAATTAAAAACCTTCCAACAAACAAAAGTTCAGGACAAGATGGCTTCACAGGCAAATTTTATCAAACATTTAGAGAAGAGTCACCACCTATCCTTTTCAAACTCTTCCAAAAAATTGCAGAGGAAGGAACACTCCCAAGCTCATTCTGCAAGGCCACCATCACCCTGATACCAAAACCAGACAAAGATATCACAAAAAAAGAAATTTACGGGCTTCCCTGGTGGCGCAGTGGTTGAGAATCCGCCTGCCGATGCAGGGGATGCGGGTTCGTGCCCCGGTCCGGGAAGATCCCACATACTGCGGAGCAGCTGGGCCCGTGAGCCGTGGCCGCTGAGCCTGTGCATCCGGAGCCTGTGCTCCGCAACGGGAGAGGCCACAACAGTGAGAGGCCCGCGTACCACAAAAAAAAAAAAAAAAAAAAAAAAAAAAGAAATTTACAGACCAATATCACTGATGAACATAGAAGCAAAAATCCTCAGCAAAATACTAGCAAACAGAATCCAACAACACATTAAAACAGTGGTCTCCAACCTTTTTGGCACCAAGGACTGGTTTCGTGGAAGACAATTTTTCCACGGACGGGGTTGGGGGGTATGGTTCAGGTGGTAATGTGAGTGATGGGGAGCGGCAGCTGAAGCTTCGCTCACTTGCCCGCTGCTCACCTCCTGCTGTGCGGCCTGGTTCTTAACAGGCTGCAGACTGGTATCAATCCCTGGCCCAGGGGTTGGGGACACCTTCATTAAAAGGATGAGACACCATGATCAAGTGGGATTTATCCCAGGAATGCAAGGATTCTTCAATATGTGCAAATCAATTAATGTGATACACCATATTAACAAATTGAAGGATAAAAATCATATGATCATCTCACTAGATGCAGAAAAAGCTTTTGACAAAATTCAACATCCATTTATGATAAAAACTCTCCAGAAAGTGGGCATAGAGGGAACCTACCTCAACATAATAAAGGCCATATACGACAAACCCACAGCCAACATCATTCTCAATGGTGAAAAACTGAAAGTATTTCCTCTGAGATCAGGAAAAAGACAAGGATATCCACCCTTGCCACTATTATTCAACATAGTTTTGGAAGTCTTAGCCATGGCAACCAGTGAAGAAAAAGAAATAAAAGGAATCTAGCTCAGAAGAGAAGAAGTAAAACTGTCACTGTTTGCAGATGACATGATACCATACATAGAAAATCCAAAAGATGCCACCAGAAAACTACTAGAGCCAATCAATGAATGTGGTAAAGTTGCAGGATACCAAATTAATGCACAGAAATCTCTTGCATTCCTATACACTAATAATGAAAGATCAAAAAGAGAAATTAAGGAAACAATCCCATTTACCATTGCAATGAAAAGAATAAAATACCTAGGAATAAACCTATCTAAGGAGGTAAAAGACATGTACTCAGAAAACTATAAGACACTGATGAAAGAAGTCAAAGACGACACAAAAAGTTGGAGAGATATACCATGTTCTTGGATTTTCACAATACTGTGAAAATGAGTATACTTCCCAAAGCAATCTACAGATTCAATGCAATCCCTATCAAATTACCAGTGGCATTTTCCACAGAATTAGAACAAAAATTTTACGATTTGTGTGGAAATACAAAAGACCTGAATAGCCAAAGCAATCTTGAGAAAGAAAAATGGAGCTGGAGGAATCAGGTTCCCTGACTTCAGACTATACTACAAAGCTACAGTAACCAAGACAGTATGGTACTCACAAAAAATCAGAAATATAGATCAATGGAACAGGATAGAAAGCCCAGAGATAAACCCACGTACCTATGGTCACCTAATCTATGACAAAGGAGACGAGAATATACAATGGAGAAAAGACAGCCTCTTCAGTAAGTGGTGCTGAGAAAACTGGACAGCTACATGTAAAAGAATGAAGTTAAAACACTCTCTAACACCATACACAAAAATAAACTCAAAATGGATTAAAGATCTAAATGTAAGACCGGACACTATAAAACTCTTAGAGGAAAACATAGGCAGAACACTCTTTGACATAAATAACAGCAAGATCATTTTTAATCCACCTCCTAGAGTAAGGAAAATTAAAATAAAAATAAACAAATGGGACCTAAAGAAACTTAAAAGATTTTGCACAGCAAAGAAAACCATAAATAAGACAAAAAGATAACCCTCGGAATAGGAGAAAATATTTGCAAATGAAGCAACTGACAAGGGATTAATCTCCAAAATATACAAACAGCTCATGAAGCTCAATATCAAAAGAACAAACAACCCAATCAAAAAATGGCAGAAGACCTAAATAGACATTTCTCCAAAGAAGACATACAGATGGCCAACAAACACATGAAAAGATGCTCAACATCACTAATTATTAGAGAAATGCAGATCAAAACTACAATGAGGTATCACCTCACACTTGTCAGAACGGCCATCATCAAAAAATCTACAAACAATAAATGCTGGAGAGCATGTGGAGAAAAGGGAACCCTCTTGTACCATTGGTGAAAATGTAAAATTAATACAGCTACTATGGAGAACAATATGGAGTGTCCTTAAAAAACTAAAAGGTGAACTAGCATGTGACCCAGCAATCCCACTAGTGGGCATATACCCTGAGAAAACCATAATTCAAAAAGAGACATGTACCACAATGTTCATTGCAGCACTATTTACAATAGCCAGGACTTGGAAGCAACCTAAGTGTCCATCGACAGATGAATGGATTACAAAGATGTGGCCCATATATACAATGGAATATTACTCAACCATAAAAAGAAATGAAATTGAGTTATTTGTAGTGAGGTGGATGGACCTAGAGTGTGTCATACAGAGTGAAGTAAGTCAGAAAGAGAAAAACAAATACCATATGCTAACACACATATATATATGGAATCTAAAAACAAACAAACAAACAAAAGTTCTGAAGAACCTGGGGCAGGAAAGGAATAAAGACGCAGACATAGAGAATGGACTTGAGGACACGGGGAGGGGAAGGGTAAGCTCGGATGAAGTGAGAGAGTGGTATGAACATATATACACTACCAAATGTAAAATAGATAGCTAGTGGAAAGCAGCAGCATAGCACAGGGAGATCAGCTCAGTGCTTTGTGACCACCTAGAGGGGAGGGATAGGGAGGATGGGAGGGAGATGCAAGACGGAGGAGATATGGTGATATATGTATATGTATAGCTGATTCACTTTGTTATAAAACGGAAACTAACACACCATTGTAAAGCAATTATACTCCAATAAAGATGTCAAAAAAAAAAGGTGTGGTACATGTATACAATGGAATAATACTCAGCCATAGGAAAACAATGAAATTATGTCATTTGTTAAGACATGGATGGACTTAGAGTCTGTCATACAGAGTGAAGTAAGTCAGAAAGAGAAAAACAAATATCATATATTAACGCATGTATGTGGAATCTAGAAAAATGGTACAAATGAACCTATTTGCAGGGCAGAAATAGAGACACAGACGTAGGGAATGGATGGGCACAGGAATGGGGTGAATTGGGAGTTTGGGATTGATGTATCTGCACTGCCATGTTTAAAACAGATAACTAGTGGGAACCTGCTGTACAGTGCAGGGAGCTCAGTTCAGTGCTCTGTGGTGACCTAGATGGATGGGAGTGGGTGGGAGGGAGGTCCAAGAGGGTGGAGATATATGTATACATATGGCTGATTCACTTCGTTTTACAGCAGAAACTAAGATAACATTTTAAAGCAACTATACCCCAATAAAAAAAAAAAAACAAACTCAGAAAAATAGATCATATTTGTGGTTACCAGAGATGGGGTGCTGGGGGAGGGGAAATTGGATGGAGGCAGTCAAAAGATACAAATTTCTAGTTATAATATAAATAAATACTAGGGATATAATGTACAGCATGATGAATATAATTAACACTGCGGTATGTTATATATGAAAGTTGTCAAGAGAGCAAATCCTAAGAGTTCTCCTTACAAGGGAGAATATATATTTTCTTCTATTTCTTTAATTTTGTATCTATATGAGGTGATGAATATTCACTAAATTTATTGTGATAATTATTTCATGATGTATGTAAGTTAAATCATTATGCTGTACACCTTATACAGTGCTTTAACTCACACAGTGCTGTATGTCAATTACATCTCAATAAAAAAAGCAGACTTGACAAGGATGGAAAGATAGAGAGAGTAATCATTTTTTAAAATCCCAATCATTCATTATAATCACCTATGGTGCCTCAAAAAATGTAGATGGACTGAGCTCCCATGTTTGAAGATTCTGACTTTAGTATCTTTAGAGTGAAGCTCAGGAATTTATATTTTTAAAGTTCCACAAGTGAGGTAGGATTGAGAGCCATTGGATATAAAGTAATTAGTATCTTAGATGAAATTTATTTTGTAGCCACTAAGAAATGTCAAAATGCCCCCCTAGTATGAAACTCTTACTTACCATTGCTAGTGAATGAATGTTTGTGTCTCCCCAAAATTCATATGTTGAAATCCTAATCCCCAAGTTATTTGGAAGTGGAGCCTTTGGGAGGTGATTGGGTCATGAGGGTGGAGCCCTCATGAATGGGATTAGTGCCCTTATAAGAAAAGACTCCAAAGAGCTCCTTTGCCCTTTTCACAATGTGAGGACACAGCAGAAAGACAGCCATTTGTGAAGCAGAAGAGGGGCCTCACTGGATATCAAATATGCTGGCACCTTGATCTTGGACTTCCCAGCCTCCAGAACTGTGAGAAGTAAATGTCTATTGCTTTTAAGCCTCCTAGTCTATGGTATTTTGTTATAGCATCCTGAACAGATTAAAGTGTACTGCCTAAGTCATGGTCATCAAAAAAGGAAAAGAGAGAGTGAGAGAAAACTCTGGTCTTAGCCCCTAGACTGCTCTAACCATTCATTATGGGGCCAGTCTCAACTGCTGTTCTGTATCTTATTGCACAAAGGAAGAAGGGTTTCAAGAGGCAAACACTGTGGGGGACCCAACTCCATCACTTACTAGCTGTGGGATCTCAGGCATGGTACTGTAACTCCTTGCTTCTCAAAAACCTCATCTATAAAATGGGGATAACATCTAGCCCACTTACCTCATAAGCTTGTTATGAGAGTCAGATGAACACTCTAAAACCTTGATACTCAAAGTGTGGTCCATGGACCAAAGTATCAGCACCACCTGAGAGCTTGCTTGAAATGTAGACTCTCAGAGCCACTGAATAAGAATCTGCTTTTTTAACAACACCCCCGCTCCTGCCACCATCCACTCAGTGATTCCTATGCAAAGTTTGCAAAACACTGCTTTATGGCACTAAAAGAATTGTAGGGAAGTGTTATAAGGGTGAAATAACCCTTGTCATTTAGGATCCTACAGTCTCACTGGAAAGGAGCAAGACTTGTATTGTACATGAACAATTAGCTATGGGGAAAGCCAACAAAATCAGGTGCTAAGTAGTGTCCACACTTTTCCATTAAAAAACACAACAGCAGCAGCAGCAACAACAACATTATTTGACATTCTTTCTAGCTCTGTTTATAATAATGAGTGCTCTCCAAAGGTTTTCACAATCAAAAAGCAAATAACAATGTTTACAGCAGGATGGGGTTGTTCAGGACCAGAGTCCAATGTTATGAGCACTGCTTCTGAAACTTAAATGAGCAGACAATCACCTGGGCATCTTGTGAAAATGCAGATTCTGAGATGAGAACTAAAATTCTGCATTTCTAACAAGCTCCCCAAAGATGCTGCTTGTCTATGGACAGTAATTTGAGGCATAAGAGTTGGGGATCCAGGCCCCCCAGGCCCTCTACCAGCAGCACAGAGGGCCAGGAAGGAATAAATATCTTAGGACACCTCAACACATCTGTGGCACAATGGACGGGAAGTGCTATCCTCAGGCATATTAATTTGAGTGAACTCATCATATATATTGGGACCAGATGGTGTTGTTTCTGGACCTGGGGACATCTTCAGTGCCTGATGCACATGGTGTCAGGGTGGATGGGAAGACATCTGCCTCCATGCATAAATATACCACTTTGTGGTGAGGTATATGTCAGCCAATACCGCTGACAAGGGAAGGGAAATAGCTGGTGATTATATAGTTCTGAAAGCAGGGAAACCTGTCAAGGTAAACCTTTCTGATTCTCCAGAACTCTGTATTTCTGTTCCTTTGTGTGTCTCTCCCTGAGCAGAACAATGTGAGGGCACAGTTTCCAGGAGCTACACAATGTTCTCTCTCTGGCACCTGCTCTATGAATAGGTGTTTAGCAGCTGTAGTCAGCTCACCCTTCCGTGAACTTCCCAGAGAATTGGGTTCATGGCCTTTTGCCTTGGTATATAACATTCCTACATCACCACCCCCAGATTCCTGGGACTATACATTTGATGGGTTAGGTAGTACTATGCCACTTCCTTCTACCTGGACCCATAATATAATACTTTAGCAGGAAATTTATCCACAAGAAAAGAATATACTTAGTAAACATTTCCAAGAAAGCCTGAGCAAGCTCAATATTCAAGTATTCATTCATATAACTATATTCTTATTGGAGAAATAAACAATCACCAGGGGAAAATGAATAAATTTGACTGCATAATATATTGTTAACTTCTTTTTGGCAAAAACACCAAAAACAAGGTTGAAAGACAGATGAAAAACTGGAAAAAAATATTGGCAATTTAAGCAAAGATTTAATACACAAAGAACAAATCAATAAGGGAAATAACCATAATAGTGAAGTAGACAAAGAACACAATCTAGGAATCTGCACAAATAATGCATGTACAAACAGTCAATAAATCTATACATAAAAACATGCAAATAATCCCAAAATGCAAATGAAAAGAAAATTTTTTGCCTATAAGATTACTAAAGATGAAAAGTATTGACAAAACCCTTTTTGGTGAGCATTGAGTCAATGGCACTGTCATGTACTCTGCTGACAGGAATATAAATTGGTCAAATATGTCTTTAAAATTCATAACCTGGGAGTCAGTAATCCCACTCCTAGAAATCTACCCAAAGGAAATCATTGCACTAGAAGATGCATATTCATTCGTTCAACAGATATGTATTAAGCCCTTATAGGTGTCAGGCATTAGATTAGGAGTTAGAGGTACTGCCAAGAACAAAACAAGTAAAATGCCTGCCTTCACAAGAGCATACATTATAGTCATGGGAGACAAAAGACAAATATAGTGTGTGTGTGTGTTTGTCTGTCTGTCTGTCTGTCTGTCTGTCTGTGTGTCTGTGTGGTGATAATGGTAAGAAAAATAAAGCAGGGGGGTAAGGGCAATAGAAAATGGAATGTGCTATGCTTAACAAGGTGATTAGGAAAGCCTCTCTGATAAAGACACTGAGCAGGGATTTGAAGGAAGTAGGGAAGCAGGGCCCAGGGATACCTGCGGAAAGATGATTCCAGGCAAAGGGATGAGCAGGTGCAAAAGTGGGGTCAGGGAGGAGACCAGTAAGTCTGAGCAGAATGAGGGGTGGGGCTAAGTGGTAAAAGCCCAGGGCTTGGTGCTCTGAGACCACACAGGGCCTTGTCAATCCATGATAAAGCCACTGGGTTTGACCATCAATGAAACAGGCAGAATTGGAGGGCTTTGAGCAGAGCAATGATGGTCGATGACTTGAGTTTGTAAAGACTCTCCGACTGCTGGGTGGAGAGTAGGCTGGAAGTGGGCAAGAACGTGAGCAGGAAGACCACTTAGGGTGAGATTACAATCATCTACATGAGATCTGATGCGGAAGGGGGACAGTGATGTGGTTGAAAGTGGTTGAGTTCTAGACATGTTTTGAAGGTAGAGCCAGCAGGATTTCCTGACAGAGCAGATGTGAGTTGTAAGAGAAATAAAGAAGCCAAAGATGACTGAGACTTGGGGCTAAGAAGTATGATATTTATTGAAGTGAGGAAATCTGTAGGAAGAGGGTGAGGTGAGGTTAGGGAAATCGAGGCTTTCAACTTGTCACATTTGAGATGTCTATTAGACATCAAAGTAGAGCTGTCAGGAAGGCACTTGGATATGAATCTGGAGTTCAGGGAGAAGTCTGGGCATATAGATAGTTCTTAGTTCTGAGACCAGATGAGTGTAGATAGAGAAGAGAAGAGGTCGGAGATCTGAATGCTGGGATGCTCCAAAATTTGGAGGTCAGGAAGACAAGGAGAAACAAGCAAAGGGGACTGTGGCCAATGAAACAGGAGAAAACCCAAGAAAGTGGTTTCCTGGAAGGAAAGTGAAGAATTCCAAAGAAAGAAAGGAATGGCCAATATGTCAAAGGCTGCAAGAAAGATGAAGATGGAGGATGACCATTGAGTTTGACATTGACAGTCACAGTGACCTTGACAAGAACTGTCTGTGGATGAAAATCTGATTGGAGAGAAAGCAGAAGTAGAGAAAGTGAGACTGGCAAGTCTAAACAACTTTTCAAGAATTTTAGGTGTCTGGAGAAACAAAGAAAATGGGCTACAGCTGGAGGTGGAGTGACATCAGGGAAGGTTTTTTTTTTAAGATGGGCGCTATTATCTGATATCTGTTTGCTAAAGAAATGGTATAGCAGAAAGAAAAAAAATAGCAAAGGAATTTAGGGAGATGAGAAGAGCAATATAGTTAACAAAAGAGGGGGATGATTTGGATAGAAGCAGATACAAAGAATTTGTTACACAATTGTTCTACTGGTAAAAAAAGAAACCGGAAATTAATGAAAAGTTTATCAACAGAAACTAGATAAGTGATTTTAGGGATCTAAGTACAATAGATTAAAACACAGTCGTTAAAATCGATAGTGAAGATTCTGTATTTACCTACATGGTAATGTATCCCTGTAGTGACATGGATCCATAAAAAACAAAACATTCATTAAAAAAAGAGCAATATAAAAACAGTATCGTAGGAGCCTGACTAAAAATGGTTAAACACGCTTTACCTAGATGATAAGATTTGAAGATAGTTTTTACTTTCTTCTTTAGATATTCTGTGTTGATTTGGGGTTTTTTTTTTTTTTTACAGTGAATATATAAAATTTGCTTAAAGGTATTTTCTCCACTTAGAGGGGCTACCATAAGACAGTGTCCAGCCCAGAAGCCCTCTTGGAGGCTTTGAATGGTAATTTACCACTTAATTTCAGGTCCTTTCCTCTCAACCCCCTCCTTCATAAACATCAACTCAAACCCCACATCCGCCACTTAGTCACTTGCTTTTGAGCAATATATTTAACTTTAACAAGCATGTCTCTTCACCTGTAAAGTAATGATTTTAAAAATTTGCCTCAGAAGGCTGTTGTGAGGATCAGATAAGATATTGTAGGTAAAATGCCTAGTAAGGTGCCTGGTATATAACAGGCACTAAATACTAAGCTGTTATTACCCGGATGTACTCCCTGTTTGCTTCCCTAGGGCAGGTCTAGCATGTTGTACACACGTAGAGAAGATGAGGAGGACCCGCTCTTATCAACAGCAATGGCACTGCCTTTGCTTTTTCCTATTTCTGGTGATCCTTGTCTCTCTTCTCTTGTCTAATGGTGGGGCGGGGTAGAGGGTGGAGGGGATGTGAAACAACACACATTCCCACGGCTTCTCAATGGCCAGCAGACATTCTAAAATTTGACTAATCTGCCCTCTAGTGGTAAACATAATAATTTCCACCACTTTTCCCCCAACTGGAGTTGAAATAGAAAATGCCCATAAAGGCATAAAGGACAGCATCTGAGGTGCTCGGCTCACCTCCGACTACTGGTTCTGCCACCACAATGTAAAGAGAGGAAAGTGCCTAAAACTAGCCCATTGCTCACTTCCTTGTATTAAGGCTTTGACGGTCCTTCTGAAAACACACACCTGTGCCTATGCCTATGCCAAGGAGGAGTGGTCTGCCTGAGAATCCTTTAGCTTGAATGTAGCCAGACTGAGGAATGAGGCTCAGTGGGACGAGGTCAGGAAATTCCATGGGAAGTCAGCCAAAAAGTGAGCCATAAAGGGGTCCCCTGGCTATTCCAAATGTAAAGAGCAGAAGACAAGATGTGTAATACCAGGCACACTATTTAGTCTTTCTGAGCAGGAGCTTTCCCATCGGTAGCACAGGCATGATGGTGATAATTCTGCTCTCAGTGAAATGCTTGCTAAGCCACAGATCATGTAACAGTTTTGTTATTTTAAGTCTCTCTGAACATGGTATATTGGGACTCGTGTTGAAGGTGAAAGAGGGACACATACTTAAAACAGACACCCCTCATCTGAGCTGGGCTTTAGGACATCAGGGAATGGATTATGAAGTCATTAGGCTCTTTAGTAAAAGCTTCGGAGAGAGAGCACAGGATGAGTAGATCCCTACTGGAAGGTTTGAGGGAAATTTCAGTTGTGGAGTTCTAATAGTGAAGTCTTAGGAGCAAAGATGTTAGGGAAGGGAATGAAAAGGGGGAAAAAAGAGCACAGAACCTTGAAACCTGAGAAGGGCTATTGGAGATAAGAGATTTAACTCACAGAAATAAGATAGGGGATTTTTCTAAAGGAGAAGAGTCAACAGGATCCTAAATGTGGAACCCACCCTCATGACCTAATCACCTCCCAAAGGCTCCACCTCCAAACACCACCACAGTAGAGGTTAGGACTTAATATATGAATTGGGGGTGGACACAAAAATTCATTCTATAGCTGAATTGTCTCCTTGGTCATCTGACCACAGATGGGGAAGTGATCATCACCCCCACAGCGAGGGCTCTGTGTCTTGTATCTCTTTATTCTCAGGGTCTAATACGGAACCTGGTCATAGCAGGTGTTCATTAAATGTTGAATTAATGCATCTAACCAGGTAGGACAATCATCTCATGAAATAATAAACAAATAGTTAACCCATGTGACATAGTTCTACATATAACATTTTATAGGCAGGAGAAAACGGGAGTGAAGGTTCTGAGCCCCACATCAGGCTTCCCAACCAGGGGGTCCAGCAATGGGAGGTGGAATACCTAGAGAATCAGACTTTGAAGGCTAGGGGGATTTGATTGCAGGACTTCGACAGGACAGGGGGAAACAGAGACTCCACTCTTGGAGGGCACACACAATGTAGTGTGCACATCGGGACCCAGAGGAAGGAGCAGTGAACCCATCGGAGACTGAACCAGACCTACCTGCTAGTGTTGGAGTGTCTCCTACAGAGGCGGGGGGTGGCTGTGTCTCACGGGGAGGACAAGGACACTGGTAGCAGAAGTTCTGAGAAGTGCTCCTTGACATGAGTCCTCCTAGAGTCCACCATTAGCCCCACCAAAGAGCCCGGGTAGTCTCCAGTGTTGGGTTGCCTCAGGCCAAACAATGAACAGGGAGGAAACCCAGGCCCACCCATCAGCAACCAAGCTGATTAAAGTTTTACTGAGCTCTGCCCACCAGAGCAACACCCAGTTCTACCCACCACCAGTCCCTCCCATCAGGAAACTTGCACAAGCCTCTTAGATAGCCTCATCCACCAGAGGGCAGACAGCAAAAGCAAGAAGAACTACAGTCCTGCAGCCTGTGGAACAAAAACCACATTAACAGAGAGATAGACAAGATGAAAAGGCAGGGCTATGTACCAGATGAAGGAACAAGATAAAACTCCAGAAAAACAACTAAATGAACTGGAGATAGGGAACTTTCCAGAAAAAGAATTCAGAATAATGATAGTGAAGATGATCCAGGACCTCAGAAAAAGAATGGAGGCAAAGATCGAGAAGATGTAAGAAATTTTTCACAAAAACCTAGCAGAATTAAAGAACAAACAAACAGAGATGAACAATACAATAACTGAAATTAAAAATACACAAGAAGGAATCAATAGCAGAATAACTGAAGTTTAAGAATGGATAAGTGACCTGGAAGACAGAATGCTGAAATTCACTGCCATGGAACAGAATAAAGATAAAAGAATGAAAGGAAATGAAGACAGCCTAAGAGACCACTGGGACAACATTAAATGCAACAACATTTGCATTATAAGGGTCCCAGAGTGGAAAGAGAGAGAGAAAGGATCACAGAAAATATTTGGAGAGATTATAGTCAAAAACTTCCCTAACATGGGATAGGAAATAGCCACCCAAGTACAGGAAGCACAGAGAATCCCAGGCAGGATAAACCCAAGGAAAAACATGCCGAGACACATAGTAATCAAATTGACAAAAATTAAAGACAAAGAAAAATTATTGAAAGCAACAAGTGAAAAATGACAAATAACATACAAGGGAACTCCCATAAGGTTAATAGCTGATTTCTCAGCAGACACTCTACAAGCCAGAAGGCAGTGGCATGATACATTTAAAGTGATGAAAGGGAAGGACCTACAACCAAGATTACTCTACCCAATAAGGATCTTATTCAGATTTGATGGAGAAATCAAAAGCTTTACAAACAAGCAAAAGCTAAGAGAATTCAGCACCACCAAACCAGCTCTACAACAAATGCTAAAGGAACTTCTCTAAGTGGGAAACACAAGAGAAGAAAAGGACCTACAAAAACAAACCCAAAACAATTAAGAAAATGGTAATAGGAATGTACATATCGATAATTACCTTAAACGTGAAAGGATTAAATGCTCCCACCGAAACATACAGGCTTGCTGAATGGATACAAACACAAGACCCATATATATGCTGTCTACAAGAGACCCACTTCAGACTTAGGGACAGGTACAGACTGAAAGTGAGGGGATGGAAAAAGATATTCCATGCAAATGGAAATCACAAGAAAGCTGGAGTAGCAATACTCATATCACATAAAATAGACTTTAAAATACAGAATGTTACAAGAGACTAGGAAGGACACTACATAATGATCAAGGGATCAATCCAAGAAGAAGATATAGCAATTATAAATATATATGCATTCAACATAGGAGCACCTCAATACATAAGGCAACTGCTAACAGTTATAAAAGAGGAAATCGACAGTAACACAATAATAGTGGGGGACTTTAACAACTCAGTTAAACCAATGGACAGATCATCCAAACAGGAAATTAATAAGGAAACACAAGCTTTAAATGAAACAATACACCAGACAGATTTAATTGATATTTATAGGACATTCTATCGAAAAACAGGAGATTACACTTTCTTCTCAAGTGCCCATGAAACATTCTCCAGGATGGATGACACCTTGGGTCACAAATCAAGCCTCAGTAAATTTAAGAAAATTGAAATCATATCAAGCATCTTTTCTGACCATAACGCTATGAGATTAAATCAATTACAGGGAAAAAAACATAAAAAACACAAACACATGGAGGCTAAACAATGCATTACTAAATAAGCAAGAGATCACTGAAGAAATCAAAGAGGAAATAAAAAAATACCTAGAAACAAACGACAATGAAAACATGACAATCCAAAACATGGGGATGCAGCAAAAGCAGTTCTAAGAGGGAAGTTTATAGCAATACAATCCTACCTCAAGAAACAACAAACATATCAAATAAACAATCTAAACTTACACCTAAAGGAACTAGAGAATGAAGAACAAACAAAACTCAAAGTTAGTAGAAGGAAAGAAATCATAAAGTTCAGAGTAGAAATAAATGAAATAGAAACAAAGAAAACAGTAGCAAAGATCAATAAAACTAAAACCTGGTTCTTTGAGAAGATAAACAAAATTGATAAACCATTAGTCAGACTCATCAAGAAAAAGAGGGAGAGGGCTTCCCTGGTGGCACAGTGGTTCAGAGTCCACCTGCCAGTGCAGGGGACACAGGTTTGTGCCCTGGTCAGGGAGGATCCCACATGCCATGGAGCGGCTGAGCCCATGAGCCATGGCCACTGAGCCTGCACGTCTGGATCCTGTGCTCCGCAACAGGAGAGACCTGTGTACCGCAAAAAAAAAAAAAAAAAAAAAAAAAAGAGGGAGAGGACTCAAATCAATAAAAATAGGAATGAAAAAGGAGAAGTTAAAACAGAGACCACAGAAATACAAAGCATCCTAAGAGACTACTACAACAACCTATGCCAATAAAAAGGACAACCAGGAAGAAATGGACAAATTCTTAGAAAGGTATAACTTTCCAAGATTGAACCAGGAAGAAACAGAAAATATGAACAGACCAATCACAAGTAATACAATTGAAACTGTGATTTAAAATCTTCCAACAAACAAAAGTCCAGGACCAGATGGCTTCACAGGTGAATTTCATCAAACATTTAGGGAAGAGCTAACACCCATCCTTCTCAAACTCTTCCAAAAACTTGCAGAGGAAGGAACACTCCCAAACTCATTCTATGAGGCCACCATCACCCTGATACCAAAACCAGACAAAGATACTACAAGAAAAGAAAATTACAGACCAATATCTCTCATGAATATAGATGCAAAAACCCTCAATAAAATGCTAGCAAACAAAATCCAACAACACATTAAAAGGATCATACACCATGATCAAGAGGGATTTATCCCTGGGATGCAAGGATTCTTCAATATACACCAATCAATGTGATACACCATATTAACAAATTGAAGAATAAAAACCATATGATCATCTCAATAGATGCAGAAAAAGTCATTTGACAAAATTCAACACCCATTTATGATAAAAACTCTCCAGAAAGTGGGCATAGAGGGAACCTACCTCAACATAACAAAGGCCATATACGACAAACCCACAGCAAACATAACTCTCCATGGTGAAAAACTGAAAGTATTTCCTCTAAGATCAGGAACAAGACAAGGATGTCCACTCTTGCCACTGTTATTCAACATAGCTTTGGAAGTCCTATCCATGGCAATCAGAGAAGAAAAAGAAATAAAAGGAATACAGATTGGAAAAGAAGAAGTAAAACTGTCACTGTTTGCAGATGACATGATACTATACCTAGAGAATCTTAAAGATGCTACCAGAAAACTACTAGAGCTAATCAATGGATTTGGTAAAGTTGCAGGATACAAAATAATGTAGAGATTTCTTGCATTCCTATACACTAATGATGAAAAATCTGAAAGAGAAATTAAGGAAACACTCCTATTTACCATTGCAACAAAAGAATAAAATACATACGAATAAACCTACCTAAGGAGACAAGAGACCTGTATGCAGAAAACTATAAGACACTGATGAAAGAAATTACAGATGATATAAACAGATGGAGAGACATACCACGTTCTTGGATTGGAAGAATCAATATTGTGAAAATGACTGTACTACTCAAAGCAATCTACAGATTCAATGCAATCCTTATCAAATTACCAAGACAATTTTTACAGAACTAGAACAAAAAATCTTAAAATTTGTATGAAGACACAAAAGATCCCGAATAGCCAAAGCAGTCTTGAGGGAAAAAAACAGAGCTGGAGGAATCAGACTCCCTGACTTCAGACTATACTACAAAGCTACAGTAACCAAGAGAGTATGGTACTGGCACAAAAACAGAAATATAGGTCAATGGAACAGGATAAAAAGCCCAGATACAAACACATGCCCCTATGGTCATCTAATCTATGACAAAGGAGGCAAGGATATACAATGGAGAAAAGACATCCTCTTCAATAAGTGGTGCTGGGAAAACTGGACAGCTACATGTCAAAGAATGAAATTAGAACACTCCCTAACACTATACACAAAATTAAACTCAAAATGGATTAGAGACCTAAAGGTAAGACTGGACACTATAAAACTCTTGGAGGAAAACATCAGAAGAACACACTTTTGATATAAATCACAGCAAGATCTTTTTTGATCCACCACCTAGAGTAAGGGAAATAAAAACAAAAATAAAGAAATGGGACCTAATGAAACTTAAAAGCTTTTGCAAAGCAAAGGAAACTGTAAACAAGATGAAAGGATAACCCTCAGAATGGAAGAAAATATTTGCAATGAATCAATGGACAAAGGATTAATCTCCAAAATATATAAACAGCTCATGCAGCTCAATATTAAAAAAACAAACAACCCAGTCTAAAAATGTGCAGAAGACCTAAATAGACATTTTTCCCAAGAAGACATACAGATGGCCAAGAAGCACATGAAAAGCTGCTCAACATCACTAATTAGAGAAATGCTAATCAAAACTACAGTGAGGTATCACCTCACACCAGTTAGAATGGACATCATCAGAAAATCTACAAACAACAAATGTTGGAGAGGATGTGGAGAAAAGGGAACCCTTTTGCACTGTTGGTAGGAAAGTAAATTGATACCGCCACTATGGAGAACAGTATGGAGGTTCCTTAAAAAGCTAAAAATAGAATTACCATACGATCCAGCAATCCCACTACTGGTTATATACCCTCAGAAAGCCATAATTCAAAAAGACACATGCATCCCACTGTTCATTACAGCACTATTTAGAAGAGTCAGGTCATGGAAGCAACCTAAATGTCCATCGACAGACGAATGGATAAAGAAGATGTGGTACATATATACAATGGAATATTACTCAGCCATAAAAAGGAACGAAATTGGGTCATTTGTAGAGATGTGGATGGATGTAGAGACTGTCATACAGAGTGAAGTAAGTCAGAAAGAGAAAAACAAATATCGTATATTAACGCATATATGTGGAACCTAGAAAAATGGTACAGAGGAACCGGTTTGCAGGGCAGTAACTGAGACACAGAAGTAGAGAACAAACATATGGACACCAAGGGGGCGAAAGCAGTGGGGGACCCAGGGTGGTGGTGGGATGAATTGGGAGATTGGGATTGACATATATACACTAATATGTATAAAATGGATAACTAATAAGAACCTGCTGTATAAAAAATAAAATTAAATTTTTAAAAAAGACATTATGGTTGGTGTATTATGTAAAGAGAACCACTGTAGGTTTTAAGCAGGTCAGGAATGCTTATAAAGGTCTCTCTGGGGACTTCCCTGGTGGCGCAGTGGATGAGAGTCCGCCTGCTGATGCAGGGGACACAGGTTCGTGCCCCAGTCCAGGAAGATCCCACATGCCGCGCAGCGGCTAGGCCCATGAGCCATGGCCGCTGAGCCTGTGCGTCTGGAGCCTGTGCTCCTCAACGGGAGAGGCCACAACAGTGAGAGGCCCGCGTACCGCAAAGAAAAAAAAAAAAAAAAAAAAAAGGTCTCTTTGGCTGAAAGATTGTCCCATGTCACCACTTTCTGGAATGCTGAGGAAAAAAACAAGTCTAACCATACAGAGATTGCAACAAGCATAACTAATTCTCTCAGCTGTGCTTGGCTGTATTATAGAAGTGCAGAATTCCCCTCAATATGCCTGTTTCACCACATTACAAGCATTTAAATAAATATTTTACCCCATCCACACACAGTGACACCACATGCATTATATTATCAATACTCTGTTCCCTTTAAAATTGCTAGAATATCTTAGAACCCCACCTGTCTTCTTCCTGGTGCCAAAGATTTATAGCTGGAGTTCCTCCTTTCTGGAAAGCATAACATGTTTACCATATGTGTTGGATCTCTGGGGTAGCAGACACATCCATCATCTCAATAGTCATTGCTTCCTTCTTTCTGCTAATTTGAGCCCTCAAGAAGCCCACAGACTTCTGATGGCCACCTCACTAGTTCACCATTTATGTGGCAACCACACTTTAAGCTCAAACAGGGTACTAGCTGGGAATAAAAGCGAGCAAGGAACGAGCAGGCTGTTGCACTTAATATGAGGTATTGTGAGAGCCAGTTCAGATGTCTGCACTGCCTTTTCGAGGGTAGGATCATGTCTGTCCTGTGCATTTGTTACATCCTCAATATTTGGTTCATCACTGTATCCTTAAAGTACTTGGTTGGCACTTAGTAGTTGCTCAATGGATAGTCAATGAATGAATGAATACAACATAGCCAAAATGCTTATAAATGGATAATTACCATCTTTTGGGGGAAGCACACCATGCAACTTGCGGGATCTTAGTTCCCTGACCAGATTGAACTCAGGTCACAGCAGTGAAAGCACCAAGTCCTAACCACTGGACTACCAGGGAATTCCCAATTACCATCTTATTAAGATGCCCACTATGTAGACACATTCCCAAGTTTCTGGGTGAGAGCTAATCCATCATAAAGATAACACCGACCCATCCTATTATTACCCTCCTGGACATGCTCCATCAAGGGAGATGAAAGGAACAATGGTTTCTCAGTTCTATGCTCGATGCCTCATGTAAATTATAGATATTATGATCCCCATTTTATAGGTAAGGAAATTGAATCTCAGAGTGACTGATATTCTAAATTTGTAAGTGGCAGAGCTGGAATAAGAACTCCAAATCCAGTATACTGTTTCAACCACACCATAAACTTATACCACAAAGTGGCCATGGTCTGTATTGGTAAAATGTAGCGCAGTTGTCCCCAGCCTTTTTGGCACCAGGGGCCAGTTTCATGGAAGACAATATTTCCACAGACGGGGTGGGGTCTGGTTTAGGTGGTAATGTGAGCAATGGGGAGCAGCAGATGTAGCTTCCCTCACTTGCCCACCACTCACCTCCTGCTGTGCAGCCCAGTTCCTAAAAGGCCATGGACCAGTATCAGTCTGTGGCCCAGGGGTTGGGAAGCCCTGATCTAGGGGATAGTATATATTTCCCATTCCCTCACTTTTAGCCTGTGTGTGTCTTTAGATCTGAAGTGAGTCTCTTGTAGGCAGCATATATTTGCGTGTGGTTTTGTAACCATTCAGCCAGTCTACATCTTTTGATTGTAGCATTTGGTCCATTTACATTAAAGTAATTATTGATAGATATCTATGTATTGCCATCTTCTTAATTACTTTGGGGTTGTTTTTGTAATCATTTTTGTTTGTTTTTTCTTCTTTGGCTCTCTTCCCCCATTTTAGATAGTGTCCTGGTCTGCCTCTGTTACTTATTCATATTATGATTCATTTATTTCCCCTTTTCTATTCCTATTTGGAAATAAATTACTCTGTCCTAAATTTGCCTCACATGGGGCTTTGTGTCAAGCAGTGTTTCTCAAATTTTAATGTGTGTATAAACTGCCTGCAAATCTAGTAAAAATGCAGATTCTGTCTCAGCATACCTGGGATGGAGCCTGAGAGTCTGCATTTCTGACAAGCTCCCAGGTGATGCCAATGCTTCCGGTCCTTGGATCACACTTTGCGTGGCAAGGGTGTAGATTATTGTTATATTCATAGGGAAATGGAAATAATTTTGGATGAAGAGCACTATGACCAAATAATGCTGATTCTTGTTGTATAAAAGCTGGATCAATTAAAGCAGGTCAAATGGCAGTAACAAACTGCAAAGTGGACATTGCCTGTCCAGAGCCTGCACAGGTGGTCAAATTGTAGTATGATCTTTTATAGTTATGTATATGTTTTTATGTAGGATATTTACAACCTTTCCTAGTTGGTTTTTATAACTTAACTTTTTAAAATGTAGTTTTTACAACTGTTCTATAAGATAGGAAAGGTATTAGCATCCCTGGCACATGGAGTGCCCAATAAATGTTGGGTATTTTCATCCCCATTTTATAGATAAAGACGGAGCCTCAGAGAGGTTAACTGTTGGTCAAGCAGATGCCCAAACCTAAATCTTCTGACTCCAGCTGCAAAGCTCTTCCCCAGCCCACCTAATCCTCCTCAACTGCTATGTACATGTCTGGGTTGTAAACAATTTCCTTTTTTTCCCCCTTTTCATTCAGACTTCCCTGTCTTTTTTTTAAAGTATGTAACTCATGGTTTACACCCTCATGGCTTAATAAATATTAATAATATTAATAAAAATCATATTAGCTGAAAAAGATTTAAAAGATGAAACAAAATTAATTTCCCTATTCTTTCCTCTCAATTCTCACTCTCCTTAAATAAATGGCCCAATTCCTCCCCACCTCCGGATCTACCCACACACATTAAAAAAATATATTTATAGCTTTTAAAAGCCTTTCCCAGCCCATCTTTCCTCTCCAGCTGAGCACTCTTAATCTCACTTCTGTTACTGGCTGTAAATTATTCTGAGATACTATCACTTGTTAAGCTCTTGTGGTGTTTATGCCAGAGAGAGAAAGGCCAATTGGCAGATGGTCAGATGGAAGTCTGATTACTTCTGTTCTTGCAGTGATTCCCTTTCTTCCGGACTTTATACATGAGAATTATTGAGGGTCCCCCTACCCCGACTTTAATGCCAATCTCCCATATTGAATGTGGATAAAGATGAAAGGAACTCAGAAAACGGTGAAACTGTTGCCATCAGAGAAACATCTTAAACTGCTCCACTCCTGAACGGCTTTCACTGCATTTTTTTTTGCGGTACGCGGGCCTCTCACTGTTGTTAACTCTCTTGTTGCGGAGCACAGGCTCCGGACGCGCAGGCTCAGCGGCCACGGCTCACAGGCCCAACCGTTCCGCGGCATGTGGGATCCTCCCGGACCGGGGCACGAACCCATGTCCCCTGCATCGGCAGGCGGACTCCCAACCACTGCGCCACCAGGGAACCCCGCTTCCATTGCATTTTAAGGGGCAGCACTGCATAGCAACCAGTCACACTAACGTTGTTACTACCTAGGGGAAACTCTTCCTCTTGATCATTGTTTATTAATGTTCATTCCCTAGTGGGGTAACGACACTAGGAGCTAAACCTATATACCTATCCCTAAGCCAATAAAATACAAAAGGACCTAATTAAAAATTAAACCCTGACTATATTCAATATCTTGTAATAACCTAGGAAACAAAAACAGGAACGTGAAAAGATATCTGCACCCATGTTCATTGCAACATTATTTACAACAGCAAAGATATGGAAACAACCTAAGTTAGATAATGCAACTGTAATAAATATATATATATATGGAAAAAAATTAAACCCCAAACACTAATAAACACATTTCAAAGGTTTTTTTGTTTGGTTTGGTTTGGTTTTGGTTTTGTCTCCTGCAGTCTGAGATGTATGTATTAAAATAAAAGCCAAAAAAGATAACATTTATGGCATGGTTTGTGCTAAGCATTGTCTTAAGAGTTTTAAACCTCATAACCTTTCGAGTACTTTTACTACATCCCTTTTAAAGATGAGAAAACTGACTTCTCAGGAGGTTGAGGAACTAGCTCAAGGTCACAGAGTTGCTAAGCCAGAAATTTAAGCCCAGGCAGTTGGATTGTAGGTCCAATATCTGAACTTTGATTCTATGCTATTTTCCAAGATGCCCAGATGTTGTTTGCCTGTGAGAATTTAAATGTAAATCTACAGCCTCTTTCAATTTGCAAAAGTAAGAGAAACTCCCATTCAAAGCAGCTTAAGTAAAAGGTCAGGGAGAACTTAATGGCTCCTACCAGTAAGCTTTAGAGAGAGCTCACATCAGGGATGGCTGGATCCAGGCACTTGACAACTGTCAGGATTCTCTCTCTGTGTTCCTGGCTGAGTGTCAAACTTATTCTTTCAGACCAGCTTGTGGGTGACCACATGGTGGGAAATCTTGCTGGGGAATCTCCAGCTTCATACCATAACATGAGCTCAGAGAGTTAAATATTCATCTCTGCTGACTCCAGTAAGAAAATTCCTGTGAAAGACTCTGATTGACCCAATTTAGATTATGTTCCTATCCTTGGGTCAATCTCAATGGCAAGGGAGATAGAGAACTGTGATTTGCCCAGTCTGGGCACATGCCTACCCCTGTGGCCTGGAGGGCTGGGTCTGTATGAGAACAGAAAAGGAAGTTTCCCATATATAAAATAACTGCTAATGTATCTAACATGGTTTTGGAGTTTATAAGTGCTCTTTTTGATTCATGCCTTTGAGTCTCACAACCAGCCTGTGAAGAGGGCTGGTCAAGTATTACTAAGGAAACAGTGGTGAATTAAAGATGGCCGCAGATTTTTTTGTTACTTCATTGAGATGGCTTTTGTTTCCCCTTCACTTGAATTTGGGCTGGCCCTATGAAACTTAATCAATACACTGTGGCAGAACTTACTATAACTATTTCTCAGCCTTGCCTTTAAAAGGACTCGCAGCTTTCACTTTCTTGCCCTGGAAATACTTATTCTTTGGACACCCTCTTGAAACTCAGCTAGTAAGAAGTCCAATCCACATGGAAAGGCCACATGAAGGCACTTCAGTCAATAGTTGCAGCTAAGTTTTCAAATGACAATCAGAATCAACTGCTAGTCATAATGAGTGAGCCATTCTGGACATCCTAGGTTGGTTTGGTTGGCAACAGTAGAGAACTAAACTAGAAACTAAGGCTCATTGGCTTAGTGTTCTATAGCTGGAAAGTCTCAGAGTTATGATGCTAAATCAAACACTGACTCTAGGCCCACTGGGCTTTCTTTGATTCCTCAGTGCTTCCTATTAAAACCATAACAAGTCATAATTCAAAATCTTCAATTGTAAGATTTCTACCCAGGATGGAGGTAGAGGAAGTGATGCATATAATTCATTCATTTGTTCATTCATTTAACAAACATTAGAGAAGCTCTGTGGCAGGCAACTGAACAAAATGCACTCCTGGTTCTTGAGGAATTCAGAGTCTCATCAACAGAGTGCCTAATAAACATGTCATTTCAATAAGAATTGATAAGTGCCATGATGGGGAATGTGCAGAGTGCTCCTGGAAAACATGGTGGGCACTAAAACTAGCCCAAGGCATGAAATAATGGGCACACCTTTTGTTGGGTGTGGGAGAGTATTTATGAATCTGTGTTGAGGATGTTGAGGAGGTATGTTTAGAATAAATACAGCTATTCATTAAGATAAATGTGACAGGAAATGGATAGGGAAGCAGGGAGGAAGAACCCCAGTATTGGGGATAAATACATGAACTCTAGTCTTCGCTCTACCCTTCCCTTACATGTGCTCTTGGCCAGGTCACTGAATTTCTCTGTAACTCAGCTTCCTTGTCTGTAAAACCAAGTTGGATCACACTATTTCTTCTTCATCTTCTTCCTCTTTTTTTTTTTTAACATAATGGTTTCTCTTCTTTCTTGATTTTTTAAAAAATTATTTATTTATTTGGTTGTACTGAGTCTTAGTTGTGGCAGGGAGGCTCCTTAACTGCAGCACATGGAGTCCTTAGTTGTGGCATACGAACTCTTAGTTGCAACATGCTTGTGGGATCTAGTTCCCTAACCAGGGATCGAACCTGGGCCCCCTACCTTGGGAGAGTAGAGTCTTATCCACTGTGCCACGATGGAAGTTCCCACACTATTTCTTCTTTGTGTACTTGACAGTTCCTTTCTCCAATTCCTTTAAGTCTCGGTGTTCCTCAGAGTTTGGTCCTTAGTTCATTGCTCTTCTCATTCTGCAAATTCTCCCGAAATGATCTCATCCACTTTTATAGCTTTGGTTATAACTCATATGGAAATGAAACCCGAGTCTATACGCTAGTCCAGTTGTGAGCTGTCTACCATTGTATTCCTCTTCTTGCTGCACGTCATTCCACAGGCACGTGAAGCCCAACATGTCCGGAGCTGAGCTCATCACCTTGCCCACTAAATTGACTCCCACTTCTGACTTCTCCCTTGGTTACTGGCAGCACCATAATAGCGCTCCTTAAGCCAATGACTGTGAAGTTAATTTCACTCTCCCTTTTCCTTTAACCTCACAAGCAATTGTTTGTCAAGTACTGCTAATTTTTCCACCTAAATATTTCTGGAATTCATTCCTTTTTCAAGATATCCCAGGGCTTCCCTGGTGGCACAGTGGTTGAGAGTCCTCCTGCCGGTGCAGGGGACGCGGGTTCGTGCCCCAGTCCAGGAGGATCCCGCATGCCGCAGAGCGGCTGGGCCCGTGGGCCATGGCTGCTGGGCCTGCGCGTCCGGAGCCTGTGCTCCGCGGCGGGAGAGGCTGCAGCAGTGAGAGGCCCGCGTACCTCAAAAAAAAAAAAAAAAAAAAAAGATATCCCAGAAACGGCTCAAATTAAAAATATTCAAAACTTAACTCATTAATTTCCCTCCCCAAACCTAATCCTCTTCCTGTGTGTTCTAGGAGAATGTTATCCCCATCCACTCAGTTGCTAAATATGGAACTTGGGCATCACCATTGATTTCTCCCTTTTTTTGCCTTCCATAACCAGATAACCACCAACTCCCGATGTCTGACCGCCTATTTGCCTCTTAAATCTATCCACTTATCCATTCTTATTGTAATCATCTTTCACTTCCTGCAGCAGAACCCTAATTGGCTTCCCTGCCTTGGCTTCAGTCTTAACTTCCTCTGACTTCTTCTCCACAATGAAGCCAGATCTGATCATATAAGCAACTTCCCTCTCCCCCACTCCCCATGTTCTAATTCTTTGATTCCTGGTATGTTTCACCCTCTAGACTACAAAATCTAGGATGGGGTCATAATCCATTCACCCTTGTTTCCCCTGCACCTAGCACACTGTACTTGGCACAGAATAGGTGCTCAATAAATATGAACCCGTGCTCATCCCCTTTCTGACTCTCCGTTATTTACAGCAGATAAATCCTTGACATGTTCTAGGTGTGGCAGACCTCTGGAAGCACAGAATATCATGATACAGTTCACTGTTGCACGAGTTGAAAGCTATCAGAAAATAACTGCAAAATCAACGTATCTACTAAACAAAAACAGACTCACAGACAGAGAACAGACTACTAGTTGGGGGGGCAGGGTAGGGGAGGGAATGAATGGAAATCTGAGATTAGCAGAGACAAACTATTATATATAGGATGGATAAACAACAAGGTCCTACTGTATAGCACAGGGAACTATATTCAATATCCTGTGATAAAGCATAACGGAAAAGAATACGATAAAGAATATATGTAAATAACTGAGTCACTTTGCTGTACAGAAGAAATTAACACATTGTAAATTAACCATACTTCAATAAATTTTTTAAAAACAAAAAAATAACTGCACCGTAATAGTACCACATGAATTGCATAGTCAGTACACAAAAGGATGCATATCCCAAGGAATCTTCATGATGGCACTAAAGACTAACGTCACCCTCATGGCTCTGGGTAAACGTGTTCCACTTTCCGGACCTCTGTTCGCGATCTGCAAAATAAGCACGTTGTGAGAGGTGAGGTAAAACCCGTGATCCGCCCGCGGTGGGAGAAATAACCCGGCCAACTGAGGGTCTGCGCGTGCGCGTGCGCGTGCGCAGGGAGCGGGCTTTCCGGCGCGGCAGTCCCGGCGGCCCCCGGAGGAGGCGGGACGAGGCGGGTTCCCGCGGTTCCGCCGCGCCATTGGCGGGCGGTTTGAATGACGGAAGTGACGGAAGCTTGGCAATGGCCGCCACGCAGGCGCGCAAACGGCTGTTGGGAGGCTGCTGTGTGGCGGCCGCTGAGACCTTCTCTGTCTGAGCCGCGGTTCGTGAGTCCGGGGTCCCGTTTCCCGGGTGAGTGACGGCTGCGGGCGTGCACGACTCCCTGAGGCCGGGAACCGGGACTGTGCTCTGGATGAAGGGGGTGCCGCGCACGTAGCGCGGCCCGCGGTTCTCCGGCCTCGGCGGGCCGCGGGCCCCGGCTGGGGTCGGGCAGGCGGCCGGGAGGAGCGCCGGCGCAGCGTGTCCCGACCCAGACCCGCCTGCTTCGTGTGAGAGGCTACTCCGGGGCCTTTGGCGCGGGTGGTTTTGCGTGTCCTCCCGGGATCGGGTATCGCGGGGTCCCTGAGCTTCCAAGTCAGGGCGGCCGGGACGGCCTTCGCGGTCGCTACTGAGAACGCTTCTGGCTGCGTCCTGCCCACCCTGCCCCCAGGTCACCTGCGGAGTGGCCTCAATCCTGGTAGCCGTTTAAGAGCACTGCCTGGAATTGTTTAATGCGGAGAGCGTACTCTTTCTCGGTGTCTCTCACCTTTAATTTCTTAGATATTAAGTCCTGCCACAAATCCGAGCTTTTACAACAGTGGGGAATTTTGAATGTTTAATATTTAGAAAATATTTGGCAGTTTATAGTCGTTAAGTCACATAATCATCAGAACAAGCTGTTGGACACGATATTGTTATTCCCCTTATATAGTTTAAGGAAACGAGACCAAAGTGACTTAAGGGGCTTCCTTCTTTAAAGTGGTAGTGTTGGGCCCTGAACCCAGATCTTCTAAGTCTGGTATATGTGATTACGATGTGCCAGCTGCCATTTAATCCTCAGGACAAAGTGTTGCAAGATAAGTAGCATCACCTTTATTATTTGTCAGTTAGAATACATACAATTTGAAAATCCATATTAATGTGAATAAATACTAAAGTGAGGGAATGGGGGAAACTCTTACAGTAGGATTCCAGTTGGTAAGTGTAGAAGGAATAATGGAAATAGAGAATACCTTTTGACAGATGCCTTAGTAATTGTTTCAGGCAGTTATCAATGGATACTAAATTTAGCTGGTAGAAGTATGGTGAGGAACATGATATTTATATAACCTCAACTATCTCTCCACCAAATACTTAAAGGAAAAGTAGTATCTACAGTGGATAAACGTGTTAGACACCTCCTTAATCAAGTTATCAAAATTTGCATCATGTTAACATCATTTACCTCCTGGTGTGATGCACTGAGAAGGGTGCCTAGTGACTTCTGCAGTGGTTTCGGCAAAAATGCATAACCTTAGCCCAAACACAAGAAGGGATTAAACACATCCAAATTGAGGGACAGTCTGCAAAATAACTGACTGGCATCTTTTAAAAATGTCAAGATCTTGAGGGGAAAAAAAAAAAAACAGACTGAGGAAGCTTTCAGATTAGAGGAGTTGAAGGAGGCAAAACAACCTTGGCAGCCATTAGGACGTAATTCATAGACCCTCAGCCCCGGTGTTCTGAAATCTGTTTCCATGGATGACTTCCATGGACTGCTCCTAGTTAATGACTGAGCCTGGTATGGATGTGAAGGCAGGCCCGTTCCTAAGACACAAGGGATTCTGGCTTAAGGACTCCCCAGAAGTCTTGCTGAACCTTCCTGAGACTGCATGGCAGTCTAAGAGGCATCTATCCAACTTTCCTTCCCTCCTTCACTCAGTGTCAGATTTTTATGGAAGTCTGAAATGCTCCCATCTTTTACCAGCTCCCTCCCCATTTTCCCTCACACAGAATTTCCCCTAATAAAATCTTTGTGGGTTTCATCCCATCTTGACATCTTGGAGGACCCAGAGTAACACAACAGTCAAAGGATATGTTTCCCTTGGCTTGGGTCCTGGTCCAGAAAATGGACATTAGTGAGATAATTGATGAAATTTGAATACTGTCTGTAGATTAGTTAAAAGTATTGTGCTAGTGTTAATTTCCTGGTTTTGGTCATTGTACTACGGTTGACATTTAGAGAAGCTGGGAATTATAAGTCAAATTATTTCCAAATAAGTTTAAAAATTAAGAAAATGATATACAAGAGAAAACAGTTATTCTATCACATGTTAGGAGGTAAAAATAACAAGTGTATTATGTTTTTCTGTAATCCTCTAGGAAATGAAATGGATGGATACTCAAAACACTGAAAAGTTTAAGATTTTTTTCTTTTTCGTTGAGGTTTAACTTAGAATTAAATACACAAACCTAAGTGTACTGTTTAAGGAATCCTTACATATGTATACACCTGTTACACTTGTGTAAAACCATCATACGGATTAAAATATGGAATATTTCTAGTACTCCAGCAGGCTCCTTTGTGCCCCCTCATTCTCAGTAGTCTCAGAAAGATGACTGACCCCTATTTTAACCTCTTTCATCATAGGTCGGTCTTCCTTGTTTTTGAATTTCATGTAAATGGAATTTTATAATATGTCTCTTTTTTGCTTTTTTTCCTTTGGTACTATGTCTGTGGGACTTATCAGAAATTAGTTTTAATAGTTTGAATATGAGTGATTTTTCAGAGACCTTCAGACAAATGAATAAAGATGCATTGTGAAGACAATTTAACCTTGCTCAATTTTTTCTTCTTTGTTTAGTTCTTACCTGTTTTTCAGTCCCCCCTCGCAAAATATACTGGCTTAAACAAAATTTTCCTCACTCCATATATTTTAGCATTTCAGAAAGTTAGGAGCCATATGGAGTAAGAAAACGGGATTCTTCCCTTGGTTCTGCCAGTAGATATTGTCATTTGGGTCAAGTCCTTTAACTTAAGAGGCCTTTGTTTCTTCTTGTCTAAAATAAGGAGAACAATTGGCACTTTTCCAGTTTTGTGAGTACATTACCAAAGCCTTGTGAGTATCAGCTGAGTGGGATGCACTGGAAAAGATTACTCCTTTTTTGGCATCAGATTGTAACAGTGACCACATATGTGTATGTAGCACTTTACATGAATTAACTCATTGAATGAGTCATTCATTCATTCAGTCAACACACTGAAGGACCTGCTTACATGCAAGGCACTGTTTTTAGGCTATGCACGTAAAACCATGAATAAGATCATTCCTGCCCTCATTGAGCTTACATTTTGGTGGAGAATTCATTGAGAAAGTGTTAGTTCCTATTAGATAACCCCAACTTCTTCTGGCTGCTGTTTTTACACCTGAGTGAAAGCAGTATCTATCCATAGCATGTGAAATAATTCCTGGTAGTTGTGATTCATTGTTATTATTTTAATTTGAATATTAAAACTAAAAAAACCCAGAGCCTCTGTCCTTTAATTGTTAGGAATCTAACTAGAAAGGGCAAGCTGTAATTGATGAAAAATGAGAGGAAGGTGATACCAAGATAGCATAAGTTTAGTCCCCATATGAATGTGAAGGTAATATTCGTTATAGGTGGGCAAGTCAAGAATGAGTGGTAGGTGGGTGGAGCAAGAATCACTGGAGGGCAGCTTCAAGGAGAAGTGGTGCTTAAGCTTCAGAAAGGGAATTCCCTGGTGGTCCAGTGGTTAGGACTCTGCACTTCCTTTGCAGGGGGGCCCAGGTTCGATCCCTGGTCGGGGAACTAAGATCCCACATGCTGTGGCGCAACTAAGCCCATGTGCTGCAATTACTGAGCCTGCATGCCACAACTACAGAGCCCTTGCACGACACCTGCTGAGCCCTCACTCTCTGGAGCCTGTGCACTACAACTAGAGATAAGCCTGCACGGCACAACAAAGAGCCCTCACACTGCAACGAAATATCCCATGTGCTGCAACTAAGACCTGACGCAGCCAAAAAAAAAATTGCTATTTGTAAATAAGTTGGACTTGGTTTACCCAAATTATTTTATTTGCAAGTACATAGCCCTTTAAATGGTAAAAAATTTTAATATGAATTTAAAAAATTTTTCTAGTATTTGCTGCCCTACTTTAATAGATATATATATTTTTAAAATCAGAACCTTCATATTTAAAGTACTACATGAAAATGAAAAGAAAGGTGGTGAATGCCGCCGGTAAGCTGAGATTGAGTCCTAATGAGGAAGCCTTCATTTTAAAGGAAGATTATGAAAGAAGACGAAAACTAAGATTGCTACAGGTAAGATTTATTTGGAACATAGTGTCAAATTCTTCGTCTTCCCCAAAGTATCAGTATATTTTACATTAGAGTGCTTTAAATAAAATGTCACATTTAACAGTCTTTTCTGGCTGTACAAGAGCCCTGGTTCTTGCGTATTAACTAGTTTTGGAACATTTGAAAAGTATGATGAAACAGTAAATAAATTTGAGGATAAGGACTGACTCAATGATTATTAGGAAATAGTTCATTTTTTGAGATTATTAAATACTTAGCAATATATTTTTCTTTATATATATGTATATATATATATAACTTATATATGCAATATTTATTTCCCAAGATCTTCCCCCAAATAAATTTGCAGAATATATCATTTGACATAAAGGAAAAAAAAAAAAAAAACCCAAAAAACAAAAAAAACCCAAACAAAAAAACCTATGAATCAATACAAAAACATAGGCCAACTCCCCAACCCCATTGCTGAAAATAGTTCATTTTAAAAATCGTATGTAACTGATGAAGATTCGAGCAAGAATATTAGAATGACTTTGAAGATTTACTAGAAAGATAATTAGCTACTGAAAAAAATTTATTCAGAAGTTGTCTATTCTTCTCTAGAAGTCTTTTTAGAGTTACGCAGTTAAGTCTTTGTGAAACATTTTAGGTGCCATTCTGTCTAGAATTGGGGATGATGTATCACAGATACGGAATTCTCATCTAGATCTTTCTGTACTTGTCTGGGCTATACATTTTATTGAATCATGATGACCAATTTAGCCCCTTGTATGTTATTAGAATGATAATGGCAGTCCGAGAGGAGGAACATAATTGCTAATCAGGCAACTTTAGAAGTAGTCTTAAGATTTTAATTTTTCCTCCATCACTTGGATTTTCTGCTTTAAATAGGCCTTATCTAATATAATATGAATATTCAGGAGAATTGATGTAGCTAATACCTAAAGAGAATTCATTTAAGTTCCTTTTTCCAAATAGCTTTTCAGAAAAGTTGAAGGAAGCCTCTTTTCATAAAATGTGTTAAATATTCATCCTTCAGGTTCGAGAACAAGAAAGAGATATTGCTTTACAAATAAGAGAAGATATAAAACAGAGGAGAAATCAGCAACTCACGCGTTTGGCAGAAGAACTAAGGACAGAATGGGAGGAATCACAAACTCAGAAAATAAAGAACTTGGAAAAACTGTATTTGGCAAGTTTAAGAGATATGGGAAAGGGGCATCAACAAGCCAAAGAAAATGTAAGTGAGCACTTATTTGACTACGATTACAGTTGTTAGACACTTATAAAAATGTTTTCATGTAGAGAATTTGCTGTGGGCAGCCCGAACTTTTTTGTAAATTTTAATATAATTTAAGAATTCTAGGTTCATTTCCTAGTAAGAGTCATGCCAAGAATAATCTATTTCCAATGATGTTTAAGTTAACATTATTCTCTAACAAATTTATGGTTACCAAAGGGGGAAGGTGGGGGGGATAAATTAGGAAGTTGGGATTAATGTATACATAGTACTATATATAAAATAGATAACCAACAATGACCTAGTGGATGGCACAGGAAACTTACTCAATATTTTGTAATAACCTATAAAGGAAAGGAATCTGAACAAGAATAAATATGTATATAACTGAATCAGTGTACTGTATACCTGAAACTAACACAACATTGTAAATCAACTATACTTCAGTTTAAAAAAACAAACATTATTCTCTACCAGTCCTTAATTATCTGTGTAAATAAAATAGTAACCTTCAGATTTAGAAGTTGTTATTCATTTCAGGCATTTTGGACAGATTCAGTGGAGTGAATTCAGATTTGTGGTTTCATTTTCATTATCATTCATTATTCCTCATACCTCCAAAACGTGTTAGTGGAGTGTGTATACACTTGAGTTCATTCACAGACAGTAAAAATTCTTTGATGACTTTCACACAGGCCAAGTAGAACTTAACTCAGTATTTAAGACTGCTCCCTGACCTTATTTTGTTGTTTATTGTGCTTTATGGTTGGAAAATGCTAGATTGTGGTCCCAGAGGTAGTCAGAACAAAATAAACAAGCTGGGTTCCAAAAAAGGCACGTCTTTGTTACCAAACTTTTAGGGAATAAGAGAACTCTTTAAAGAATGTGGCAATCAAAATATTCTCAGTCCCGGGTTTTAGTTTGTGTTTTTTAGTAGTAGCCATAAGTTCTGACATCAGATTTTTGTAGCTTTATTTATGCCATCATTAATTTTGTGCTTTAGTGCAGTGTTTCATTTGAATACACACCTTCATGATTTTTGCCCTTACTGGGTACCACCCATATTATCATATATTTGACATTTTAATCCTGTTTAACATGACATTTTAAGTAATATTTGTTTTTAGGAGCCTGATTTAAATGCTTTGGCACAACGGGCAGCAGAAAGGAAAAAAAAAGCAGAAATGAGGCATAAAGAGGCCCTGAAAGTACAGAAAAATCAAAAAGAAATGTTAATGAAACAAAAAACCTGGTAAAGTAATAGTGATTTTTACCATATTCTCCACTGAAACTGATATGGCTGGAAGTAAAGGGTACATTGGATACTTTTTAAAAGTCAGTATATCCATTGTGTTTGTTAAACTTGGTTTAAAATAATGCAGTGGGGGAGTGGTTGCTTAGATGAACATACTAACAAATGAGCTTTCTCTTCTAGTCTGACTGTAGTGGCAATTACTAAGTTTCTGGAGAAATGTATTACTAGTTTAGAATGCAAGTCAACCAAAATCTGTGCCTCTGATATAAAAAGAAAAAAATAAGTGCAATTATGAACATTAAAAGAGGTTGTAGACTCTTTGTAAGTCATTGATGAGATTTTTGCAAGTATAAAAATGAAAGAGCATGTTTACTAGTCAGCAGTGGTCATTGTATACAGTGGCCCATCTTTATCAATAATTTGTAGTTTTTTTACTCTAAATTATTCTCAACTAAAGAACATTAGATGTTTGTTGGGTCACTCCCCATTGTGGAGCTTTATATCTTTAGATATACCTCTTTCACTTGGTAGTAAACATCTTTTTACCTGTTCACTGTGTATAGACTCTTGAGCCTGTGGGATCAGACTGGAGGATTTCTTGAGGTTGTAATGGCTTTTATATTCTTAACCCTAAGAGTTGTACTGTAATATTATCTGAGAGATTAATTTATGACATCTTGTGTTTTTTAAGGCATATAAAAGCTCGAAAAGAAGCACTGCTTGCTGAAAAAGAGAGATCTGCCAAAATTACAAGTCTGCCACCTCCTCCTCCAACTCTTTTTGAGGTGAATTACTTTGAGTATTGGAGCTAGGTTATAATAATTCTTCTTTACTATTAGAATTCAGTGTAGGTCAAAATACCATTTGTATTAATTTTTAACTGTACAAGTAACACATATCTGGAATATTTAAAAATAATCCTAGATATCATTTTACCTATGAATACTTTAGTATGTATCTCTGATGTTTAAGGACTTTTTTAAAAGCACAATACTCATATAATATTGTTCTTAATATAATCTAATACCCAATTTGTGTTCAGTTTTCCCCAGTTGTCTCAAAAATTTCTTTTGTTGTTTGAAAAACTGTAGTTTTTTTATTTTATTGGGAAAGAAGAGGATTATTTGCCCTAAAGACTTTCCTACATTCAAGGTTTGACTATTGTAAATAGTTACCATTTTACAGATAAAGAAATTAGGTTCAGATAAATTAATACATTTACACAAGATTATGTAAAATGAGGGCTTCCCTGGTGGTGCAGTGGTTGTGAGTCCGCCTGCCGATGCAGGGGACACAGGTTCATGCCCTGGTCTGGGAAGATCCCACATGCCATGGAGCGGCTGGGCCCGTGAGCCATGGCCGCTGAGCCTGAGCGTCCGGAGCCTGTGGTCCGCAACGGGAGAGGCCACAACAGTGAGAGGCCCGCGTACCACAAAAAAAAAAAAAAAAAGATTATGTAAAGTGATAAGAGAGGCCTGTTTCTTTATGGGAGTAAAATGTTTGATTTTGTGATTTGGAGCTTATTTTTTTAAAAAAACATTTAACTTATTAAGCAGAAATTAATTTTGAAAGGTCTTGCCTCTCGTTCAGATTATCTTGTTATGGTTATTAAAATGGCTAGTTTGGATGATTATCAAAATTACATAGTTATTTTTATCAAAAAAGTTAAATAGAAGTAAAAAAAAGTACACATACAGGGATATTTAATTTAGTTGTGTAGACAAGTGTATTTTATGTATGTATGATCAGCCTAAGTACCAGATATTCTGGTCTTAAGCCTCTGGTTTTGTCAGCCTTCCTGCTTTTATGTTGAGCCATCTGCCATGTGACAGTTGATCCAACAAGATCCAAATGGAAAAGGCAAATTTCAGCCACTCCCTCAGTACCTTGTTAAAAGGCAGGCAGTATTTTATCCATGTTTTTTTGATTACTTTTGTCATAATTCCTAATGTTCCTAACAAGCCAAGGTCAAAAATTTAAAGCAAGCAAAACATTGTCTGTGTAAGTGATTTGGCAAATATGCATTATATGTAAAAATGTGGTTGTACTTTTTTCCGCCACCTTTTTATTACAAAAAATTTCAAAATACAGAGAAGTTAAAAGGAGAGTACAAAGGAACAGCTGTTTGCATTGTGTATAGATTTCAAATGGTTGTGTATACATTTGAATGAATAAATATATACATTTGAATATAGACTGTAGAGATTGCATTTCACCTTGTATACTTCAGCATGCCTCTGCTAGAATAAGGACATTCTCTTATGAAACCACAATATCACACTAAGAAAATTCACCAGGATCCGGTCAAGGTTTACCTGTTGCCTCTGCTTGCTTTGTCTCTTGGTCTATCTCAATGTAAAACATTATCTCCCTCAACCCTAGTCAACATTTTATTTCAGAATTTTTGCATAGAGTAGACTAGTTTCTTATATTCTGTATTTGTCTGATGTGGTTATGTGACTACAAGAGATCTCCATTGTAAAGGTGTATTTTTCTCTTTTCAATTGTCAAGTAATCTGGGAAATGATACTTTGGCACTAAATAGGTATCTATCACCCTTCTACATTTATTCATTGGCCTACTTCTGTTAGACAAAAGAAAAGAGAACTTTCTCTTATCAGTGATTATGAACCACCACAACCAGATGATCAAACTTAGAAACAATAATAGCAGAGCACCTTGCCATTATGTGCCTCCTGATATCATGTAGTAAACTGTACAGCATCACCTATTCAGTATTCTTGTTGAAATAGAATCTGGGGCTTCCCTGGTAGTGCAGTGGTTAAGCATCCACCTGCCAGTGCCGGAGACACAGCTTCAAGCCCTGGTCCGGGAAGATCCCACATGCCACAGAGCAACTAAGCCCATGCGCCACAACTACTGAGCCTGTGGTCTAGAACCCACGAGCCACAGCTCCTGAGCCCGTGTGCCTAGAGCCCATGTTCCCAATAAGAGAAGCCACCACAATGAGAAACGTGCACGCTGCAACGAAGACTAGCCCCTGCTTGCCGGAATTAGAGAAAGCCTGCACGCAGCAGCAAAGACCCAGTGCAGCCAAAAATAAAAATAAATAAAATAAATTTATTTTTTAAAAAAACAAATATAATCTGGCTTTTAAACCTAAATTCCAGCTTAATGGAAATACAGTGCATGATCTCATGGAAAAAAAAGAATAACTGATTAAAATACAAAATTATTTTTTTCATTGGATCCTGCTTTAAATGAAAATTAATACGTTTAACCTAACAGTCTATTTTCTCTTTCATTTTTCAGAACATTGAAGTAAAGAAAACTTCTAATGTGAAAACCAATAGTTCTACCTACCATCATCTTTATACTTTTGTTAATAGAGAGGTGGACACAAAGCAGGTGATTGACTTTTTTCCTGACCTTCACTTTATTATTTCTCTGTTCATTGAATTGAGTTACATCTTTGTTCTGTTTATTGTTCTCAGATATCAAAATTTGAACAGCTCTACCAACCATATTAGGGTAGTAGTGATAAAAAAAACTTTTAAATATGCTTTGAATTATGATGTCATGTTTATTATGAATGCTGATTTAACATGAAAGAAAAGAGTTGGCTACTTAAACATTATATTTTAAAATAGTATTTTTTACCATAAAATTTTTTTCAACATAAAAATACATACTCTGTGAAAATTTGAAACTATACACATAGGTGCGAACTAGGAAAAACACCCATGATTCCATCACCAAAAAGTAATGCAGTTAATACATTAATGGATTTGTTATAGTGTTTATGTATAAACATATATACATACTTTTCAAAACATGATTTTTAATAGCTACTTAATATTTCATTATAGAATTTAACTATTCTATTGTGGTTTTCTTTTTTTTTGCTTCATAACTGCAAACATTATCATCTTGCACATTTTGTCTGCAGCTCTGACTGTATGTTTAGAATAGATTCCTAGAGAGAAATTATAGGTTCCAAACTGTACAACATTTGATAACATATTTAATATACAGATCATTAAATTGCCTTTTAAATAGCATTAGCAACATATGAAAATGGCCATTTTATCATACCCTTGTCTGTATGAAATGTTGTGGTTTAAAAATTATTGTAGTCTTAAGAGTGACAAATGATTATCATTCCTTATTATAATTGCTATTTCTTTGTAACTGGGTTTTCACTTTTTTCGTATTAGATATATCTGTCTACTAGGAAAATAAACTTTCATAGTATAGCATTCATCTGGAGGTTAGAAATCAACAAATTCCGTAATAGCAGGTCAGTATTCAGTCGAGACATGAGATGAGTATTATAGAATTAACTTCTTTTTATTTTTTTGAATTCTTGAATTTTATTTGTTTTTATACAGCAGATTCTTATTAGTTATCCATTTTATACGTATTGTATATATGTCAATCCCAATCTCCCAGTTCATCGCACCCCCGCCACCCCCCCGCCACTTTCCCCCCTTGGTGTCCATATGTTTGTTCTCTACATCTGTGTCTCAATTTCTGTCCTGCAAACCACTTCCGCTGTACCATTTTTCTAGGTTCCACATATATGCGTTAATATACGATATTTGTTTTTCTCTTTCTGACTTACTTCACTCTGTATGACAGTCTCTACATCCATCCACGTCTCTACAAATGACCCAATTTCATTCCTTTTTATGGCTGAGTAATATTCCATTGTATATATGTACCACATCTTCTTTATCCATTCGTCTGTCGATGGACATTTAGGTTGCTTCCATGACCTGACTCTTCTAAAATAATGAACAGTGGGATGCATGTGTATTTCTGAATCATGGCTTTCTGAGGGTATATAACCAGTAGTGGGATTGCTGGATCGTATGGTAATTCTATTTTTAGTTTTTTAAGGAACCTCCATACTGTTCTCCATAGTGGCGGTATCAATTTACTTTCCTACCAACAGTGCAAAAGGGTTCCCTTTTCTCCACATCCTCTCCAACATTTGTTGTTTGTAGATTTTCCTGATGATGTCCATTCTAACTGGTGTGAGGTGATACCTCACTGTAGTTTTGATTAGCATTTCTCTAATAATTAGTGATGTTGAGCAGCTTTTCATGTGCTTCTTGGCCATCTGTATGTCTTCTTGGGAAAAATGTCTATTTAGGTCTTCTGCACATTTTTAGACTGGGTTGTTTGTTTTTTTAATATTGAGCTGCATGAGCTGTTTATATATTTTGGAGATTAATCCTTTGTCTGTTGATTCGTTGCAAATATTTTCTTCCATTCTGAGGGTTATCCTTTCATCTTGTTTACAGTTTCCTTTGCTTTGCAAAAGCTTTTGAGTTTCATTAGGTCCCATTTCTTTATTTTTGTTTTTATTTCCCTTACTCTAGGTGGTGGATCAAAAAAGATCTTGCTGTGATTTATATCAAAGAGTGTTCTTCTGATGTTTTCCTCCAAGAGTTTTATAGTGTCCAGTCTTACCTTTAGGTCTCTAATCCATTTTGAGTTTAATTTTGTATATAGTGTTAGGGAGTGTTCTAATTTCATTCTTTGACATGTAGCTGTCCAGTTTTCCCAGCACCACTTATTGAAGAGGATGTCTTTTCTCCATTGTATATCCTTGCCTCCTTTGTCATAGATTAGATGACCATAGGGGCATGGGTTTGTATCTGGGCTTTTTATCCTGTTCCATTGACCTATATTTCTGTTTTTGTGCCAGTACCATACTCTCTTGGTTACTGTAGCTTTGTAGTATAGTCTGAAGTCATGGAGTCTGATTCCTCCAGCTCTGTTTTTTTCCCTCAAGACCGCTTTGGGTATTCGGGGTCTTTTGTGTCTCCATACAAATTTTAAGATTTTTTTGTTCTAGTTCTGTAAAAAATGCCATTGGTAATTTGATAGGGATTGCATTGAATCTGTAGATTGCTTTGGGTAGTATAGTCAGTTTCACAATATTGATTCTTCCAATCCAAGAACATGGTCTGTCTCTCCATCTGTTTGTATCATCTTTAATTTCTTTCATCAGTGTCTTACAGTTTTCTGCATACAGGTCTTTTGACTCCCTAGGTAGTTTTATTCCTAGGTATTTCATTCTTTTTGTTGCAGTGGTTAATGGGAGTGTTTCCTTAATTTCTCTTTCAGATTTTTCATCATTAGTATATAGGAATGCAAGAGATTTCTGTGCATTAATTTTGTATCCTGCAACTTTACCAAATTCATTGATTAACTGTGATAATTTTCTGGTGGCATCTTTAAGATTCTCTATGTATAGTATCATGTCATCTGCAAACAATGACAGTTTTACTTCTTCTTTTCCAATTTGTATACCTTTTATTTCTTTTTCTTCTCTGATTGACGTGGCTAGGACTTCCAAAACTGTGTTGAATATAGTGGTGAGAGTGGACATCCTTGTCTTGTTCCTGATCTTAGAGGAAATGCTTTGAGTGTTTCACCATTAAGAATGATGTTTGCTGTTGGTTTGTCATATATGGCCTTTATTATGTTGAGGTAGGTTCCCTCTATGCCCACTTTCTAGAGAGTTTTTATCATAAATGGGTGTTGAATTTTGTCAAATGACTTTTTCTGCATCTGTTGAGATGATCATATGATTTTCATTCTTCTCTTTGTTAATATGGTGTATCACATTGATTGATTTGCATATATTGAAGAATCCTTGCATCCCTGGGATAAATCCCACTTGATCATCGTGTATGATCCTTTTAATGTGTTGTTGGATTCTGTTTGCTAGTATTTTGTTGAGGATTTTTGCATCTATATTCATGAGTGATATTGGTCTGTAATTTTCTGTTTTGTAGTATCTTTCTCTGGTTTTGGTATCAGGGTGATGGTGGCCTCATAGAATGAGTTTGGGAGTGTTCCTTCCTCTGCAAGTTTTTGGAAGAGTTTGAGAAGGATGGGTGTTAGGTCTTCCCTAAATGTTTGATAGAATTCACCTGTGAAGCCATCTGATCCTGGACTTTTGTTTGTTGGAAGATTTTTAATCACAGTTTCAATTTCATTATTTGTGATTGGTCTGTTCCTATTTCCTATTTCTTCCTGGTTCAGTCTTGGAAAGTTATACCTTTCTAAAAATTTGTCCATTTCTTCCAGGTTGTCCATTTTATTGCCATAGAGTTACTTGTAGTAGTCTCTTAGGATGCTTTGTATTTCTGCAGTGTCTGTTGTAACTTCTTTTTCATTTCTAATTTTATTGATTTGAGTCCTCCGCCTCTTTTTCTTAATGAGTCTGGCTAATGGTTTATCAATTTTGTTTATCTTCTCAAATAACCAGGTTTTAGTTTTATTGATCTTTGCTATTGTTTTCTTTGTTTCTTTTTCATTTATTTCTGCTCTGATCTTTATGATTTCTTTCCTTCTACTAACTTTGGGTTTTGTTTGTTCTTCATTCTCTAGTTCCTTTAGGTGTACGGTTAGATTGTTTATTTGAGATGTTTGTTGTTTCTTGAGGTAGGATTGTATTGCTATAAACTTCCCTCTTAGAACTGCTTTTGCTGCATCCCATAGGTTTTGGATTGTTGTGTTTTCATTGTCATTTGTCTCTAGGTATTTTTTTATTTCCTCTTTGATTTCTTCAGTGATCTCATGCTTATTCAGTAATGTATTATTTAGCCTCCATGTGTTTGTGTTTTTTAAGTTTTTTTCCCTGTAATTGATTTCTATTCTCATAGAGTTGTGGTCAGAAAAGATGCTTGATATGATTTCAATTTTCTTAAATATACTGAGGCTTGATTTGTGACCCAAGATGTGATCTATCCTGGTGAATGTTCTGTGCACACTTGAGAAGTAAGTGTAATCTTCTGTTTTGGGATGGAATGTCCTATAAATATCAATTAAATCTATCTGGTCTATTGTGTCATTTAATGCTTCTCTTTCCTTATTTATTTTCATTTTGGATGATCTGTCCATTGGTGTAAGTGAGGTGTTAAAGTCCCCCACTATTATAGTGTTACTGTCGATTTCCTCTTTTATAGCTGTTAGCATTTGCCTTATGTATTGAGGTGCTCCTATGTTGGGCACATATATATTTATAATTGTTATATCTTCTTGGATTGATCCCTTGATCATTATGTAGTGTCCTTGTCTCTTGTAACATTCTCTATTTTAAAGTCTATTTTATGTGATATGAGTATTGCTACTCCAGCTTTCTTTTGATTTCCATTTGCATGGAATATCTTTTTCCATCCCCTCACTTTCAGTCTGTATGTGTCCCTAGGTTTGAAGTGGGTCTCTTGTAGACAGCATATATATGGGTCTGGTTTTTGTATATGTTCAGCGAGCCTGTGTCTTTTGGTTGGAGCATTTAACCCATTCACGTTTAAGGTAATTATATTATGTTCCTGTTACCATTTTCTTAATTGTTTGGGGTTTTTTTGTTGTAGGTCCTTTTCTTCTCTTTTGTTTCCCACTTAGAGAAGTTCCTTTAGCTTTTGTTGTAGAGCTGGTTTGGTTGTGCTGAATTCTCTTAGCTTTTTCTTGTCTGTAAAGCTTTTAATTTCTCCATCAAATCTGAATGAGATCCTTGCTGGGTAGAGTAATCTTGGTTGTAGATTCTTCCCTTCCATCACTTTCAATATGTCATGCCACTCCCTTCTGGTTTGTAGAGTTTCTGCTGAGAAATCAGCTGTTTACCTTATGGGAAGTTCCCTTGTATGTTATATGTCATTTTTCACTTGTTTCTTTCAATAATTTTTTCTTTGTCTTTAATTTTTGCCAATTTGATTACTATGTGTCTTGGTGTGTTTCTCCTTGGGTTTATCCTGTATGGGACTCTCTGTGCTGCCTGGACTTGGGTGGCTATATCCTTTCCCATGTTAGGGACGTTTTTGAAAAAAATCTCTTCAAATATTTTCTCAGGTCCTGTCTCTCTCTCTTCTCCTGCTGGGACCCCTGTAATGTAAATGTTGTTGTGTTAAATGTTTTCCCAGAGGTTTCTTAGGCTGTCTCCATTTCTTTTCTTTTTTTTTCTTTATTCTGTTCCACAGCAGTGAATTCCACCATTCTGTCTTCCACGTCACTTATCCATTCTTCTGCCTCAGTTATTCTGCTGTTGATTCCTTCAAGTTTAGTTTTCATTTCATTATTGTATTGTTCATCTCTGTTTGTTTGTTCTTTAATTCTTCTAGGTCTTTGTTAAACATTTCTTGCATCTTCTCGATCTTTACCTCCATTCTTTTTCCATGGTCCTGGATCATCTTCACTATCATTATACTGAACTCTTTTTCTGGAAGATTGCCTATCTCTGCTTCATTTAGTTGTTTTTCTGGGGTTTTATCTTATTCCTTCATGTGGTACATAGCCCTATGCCATTTCTTCTTATCTATCTTTCTGTGCATGTCATCATAGAATTAACTTCTAGGAAATAAGAGTAAATCTTGAAACTTGTTTAAAATTGTAAAATATTATTACAAGGTCAGTATTTTATAATACATAAATAATAACTTCCATCTATTTCTAACTTGCTTTTGCCCTATATGTTTGTCCACTTCACTGAAACATTGTTTTTACATATGTTTTTACAGTATTAAATAGATGTTTAATACTAAGATTGATGAAGAAAGACATTTTTCTTCTAGCTGTAGTATAGGGTGCCGCTGATGGTATCACAGTAAGTTATTAAACTTTCCTGTTTGACAGGAAAGTTTTTCCTGTTTAACTAAAAGACCTACCTTCTCTTCAATTTTTGGACTTGAAGATTATATCAGTAGTTATAATGCAGTTTTGTAAAAACAGCTACACAGGCTAAAGCATTCTGGTATTTTCTTTTATTTGCTTCCTCACACCATCACTTAGGAAAAATCTGTCCTTAATCCTTGGGTTTAAAATGTGCTTGGTTTTCCATATAACAAATGTCTGCACTTTCATCTGCATCTAAGCTTATTTCACATGCACAATAATTTAGAATCTTTCTTGGAGTATAATAATAGGATCTTTACAGCAGGTATTATATAAAAAATACTTGTACTCTTGGCATACATATTAGTTATTCCTTCAACTGCTTTCTCCAAATAAGCTAGTTTCTTTTTGTTCAGTCAGCCTTTTAGCATGTAATAAGAGTTGCTATCATTTTTTGTTTGAATATCTTGATAAAGTGGTTCTAAAATTTCTTGTATGTTATAAAATTTGTCTTTGAAGAAAAATGATGAATTTGACCTGCTGTATTCCTACTTAGAGCCAGTTATTCTCTAAATTTTGTTTTATGCTACATTTATGTTCTATACACACAATTAAATAAAACTTCGTATGCTTGAAATTTTTGAATTACTCGTGCCCCTCATCCTGTTTGTTCCTTTGTCCGCAACAATTAACACAGCACTTGTTAAAATGGATTTTTCATCCTAGAAATATTTTTCCAATCAGATCCATTATATTGTTTGTTGTGAGACCCAGAAATGTCAGCAGACAAGCAGAAACACTTAAATTCAATTTACCATCATACTTAAGATAAGTCTGATGTAGAAGATGCAGAAGTAGCATGTTTAGTAATCACTTATTGTTTTGTGTACTGCAGATTACAGTTCATGGAAAACATTTTCAGAAACATGTTTTCTAGAAAGAATTTTTTGCTTGGGTTTCACGGTTTTTGCAAATTTCATAGATCTTTTGAGTTCAACTGCTAAAAATGGAATCTAACTATTATTTCAACCAGATTTTTGTTTAAAGTTTTAATTGTATTGACACAAATTTTTAAGGGATTGTCTTTCTAAAACATTCTTGTAAAATCTTGTTTTAACATTGGGCAGTCAGATTAAAACTTGTTTGGGCTACCTAATTTTTCTCTAACCCTTTATTTACTTGATATTCTTTATGTACCTCATTATATCTGGACTGAACATGTTTATTATACACATTGTATGTTTTGAAGTTTTTCCTTCCTTTCAAATTTTGGTTTACCAAAATTGACATTCTGCTTTTAATTCATCCCCACATGATGTGAAGAATTCCCAAATAACATTTTTCTTGAAAACCTCATGGCCTAAATGAAATGAAATGTTGCTCCTAAAGATTATTTTATTTAATGTTATGCATTAATGCAGTCTGACCTGTGTTTATTTAGACTTGCATAAATATTTATTAGCTCCAAAGGGATTTTAATATTTTTCATACACTTGTTTGGCCAGTGCACTCTTTTTTTTTGGCCACACCAAGTGGCATGTGGGGATATTAGTTCCCTGACCAGAGTTCGAACTCACACCCGCTGCAGTGGAAATGTGGAGTCTTAACCACTGGACCACCAGGGAAGTTCCTACTCTTTCTGAATATGTTAACTGTCTCTACCTATTTATCTCACTGTTTGAGAGTTATAAATAATTTTAGATATGTAGTTAACAACTTTCACGGTCATTATTATTTCACTTGACTAATTGTCAACATATAAAATATATAAGATTTTTTACAAAGTGAACGTTTATGTGTAATACACATTGTGTGTCCTCCCACATTTGATATTATTGTTACGTCAATGAGATGATGGCTCACTGTGCAACCACGTAATCACTGATTATGCACAAGTTCTAGGAAACCAGAAATTATATTAAAGTAGGTGTTTTGGTGATTTGGCTTTCCTGAGGCTGAAGCCAAGCTGTACGTTTTGGCTAAAAACCAAAGACAAATCTTAGTGCTTCCCCAAATGGCTTACATGACCTTCAATGTTTGTGGTTTCTTAACTACTAGCTTTGCAGGTCTTTACCTTTCAACACTGTTGTTTTAATAGAATTTCTAAAGAAAAATGATGGAAAAATGTATTTGGATGAGTGTAATTTACTCTGCTTTAAAATGAACAACTTGTAAAACTTTACACTAACAATTTGACTTTTTTCATAGTACATGCTGTTGATAATTGTGGGCATTTAAAACTATAACTTGTTATCATTTAATTCGATATAAGTAGAAAAACATGATTTTAAGGTTGTTTTGTTTTTTAGTTATCACTTTGTTTCACACTTTATTTAATATCTAAAATGTTACTGATTGACTGCTAGCCAGATCCTCATTTGGCTGCTAAAGAAGAGGCTAAAAGATTGGAAGAATTACAGAAACAAGCAGCAGAAGAGAGAATGGAGCAGTGTGAGAAGGCACTTGCACGGGGTTTCCAAGCAATGAAAAAGATCCATTTGGCTCAAGTAAGAATTAAATTCTGGCTGTGACCACTACTGATAGCCTTAGCGATGGCACTGTAAAACTTAAGTGATAGTGAACAGGCTCAGAGGACAGAGTTGTGAAGAATGGGAAACTATTCTCTCTGATTCGTGTCATTTCAAGCTTCCCAACTTGCTTTTACCTCCTGTTTCAAATTCAGGTTGGGTGAAGCTGTTCTCATTTCTCTTCTAAAATTTTTACTGATGAATGTATTAAAATTTTAATATTTTAGTCAGTCTGAAAATAGCCCAAGAAGAAATTAATCACTTTTCTAATTTAATTATTTGAATTGCATTTGTGCTCTGCAAATTTTAAGATTCGATTCATTAAATATTTATTGAGCAAAGCACTTTTTGGCTTTGCAGAATATTGATTCAAAGGTAGAGTCATGATCCTTGCTGTCAAGGAGCTTTGACTTTGTTGCAGAGCTGTAAAATATGTATCGTGCAAACTGGCTTTGTAGTCACAGCTTTACATCTGTCTTGCTTATTGTTCAGTGTTTATTCTCTTTTTTTTTTTCTTTTTTGCGGTACGTGGGCCTCACTGTTGTGGCCTCTCCCATTGCGGAGCACAGGCTCCAGACGCGCAGGCTCAGCAGCCATGGCTCACGGGCCCAGCCAGTCTGCGGCATGTGGGATCTTCCTGGACCGGGGCACGAACCTGTGTCCCCTGCATTGGCAGGTGGACTCTCAACCACTGCACCACCAGGGAAGCCCAGTGTTTATTCTTGAAACAGCATAAAAATGATTCTTCATCTTTTTAGAAGTCTGAATTTGACTAATGCATTTAGATGTTTTAAACATTCATCTGAAGAATTAGTTTTTAAGTAATTCTATGGGAATTAAATGTCTTAAAATTCTTTCGTATGGTTTGAACTGAATTATGACCTTCTCCCTTAAATTTTTAGTTCTTATAAACTAAGGGTAAGTTATGATTATCATAACTTACCCCTAGTTTATAAAAATTAAAAGATGAAAATATTGGTAATAATTCAGACATTCGGTTACTTACTGAATGTAAAATAACTGAATGTCTGAATTATTACCCATAATTTTCATCTAAGATTTAAACTTATAGGAAAAAAAACATGAAAAAAGCAGTTGGTAAACAGAGCACATTCTTCCATAAATCAGAAGTGTTTAGTGGTTAAGAAAGTGGACTCCGTGGTCAGTCTTCCTGGATTTTCCTCCCTTCTTCACTGCTTAGCTGTTTGATCACAGGCAGGTTACCTAACCTCTCCGAATTCTGTTTCATCGTCTGTTTTATGAGGGTTAAATGAGTTTAATAAAGCCCTTAGAATTGTGCCTAGAATTTCATAAGTTCACAGTGTCAGTGGTCATAGTAGTTGTTATAAATAATTCAAGTAGAATAATATGCCACACTTTTAGTGAGCCAGAAATAGTATGCTTATTCAAATAATTTTGAAGTTAATTTAATGATATGGTTTGAATCTTAATATAAAAAATGAATTTGTTCATAATTTGATTCTTTTCAAGGTTGGGCAAAAAAAACTCATCTCCAAATGACAAAATATTTACAAATAAGTAGTGTGTAATCACTTTAACAGAAACTTTGTTTTACAGGCTCTCTACCTTTTTCTAGACTGTATCTCTTACACAAGAATGGTCTGCAATACATACAGAGGATTTCCTTTCCCCTGTTTGAACCTTTTTGCTGCAGACCATATTGTGCCCTGGGATCTTACTTACTGCTATAGTGTGTTGTATTTGGCCTCTACGTGCCTCTCCAACTTTATCTTTTTTCCTTAACCATCCCTGCCCTCCATACCCTATCTATAATGAACATTTTACTCTCCCTGACTGCCCATGCCTTCATCTGCATAATTCCGTGCTGGAGTTGTTATTTCTTACTTGTACTCCTCCTCTTTCACCCACTTATATCTGGCTAAATCCTCATCCCGGGGGTGAGAGGTCTTCCCTTATCCCCCCCTCCTTATCCTCCACCACCAAAATTAAGTTAGGGAACGTCACTAAAACATTGTGCTTAAACTTTCATATTTGCCAGACTCTAAACTTGGAAGAGATATGTACAAATCCCCTTTAATCTCGAGGACTCATAAGTGTGGAGTAACAAGAAATATCTGTTAAGCCACAGTTACCCTGTCTGGGTCTTGGTGCTCACCTGAGACTGGCAGCTGCTGCTGGCTGTGTGGAGAGCTGGAACAAAGTACACTGCAGGAGCAGTGGCAGCTTAGATAGAAGGTAGCTTCGTGACTGTCCTGAGGAAGAAGACCTGTGCCTGGCAGACACTTTGAAGCCCTGTGGCCTAACCAGAGCCGTCTTCTCATAGTACTTACTAACATCATATGGTTAACCCTGGCACTGTATGGGTCCACTTATACCCACATATTTTTCCATAGTAAATACTGTGGTATTGCGTGGTCCATGGTTGGTTGAATCTGTGCATGTGGAGGAACCGCGGGTATGGAAGGCCAACTCTTTTTTTTTTTTTTTTTTTTTTTTTTTTGCCATACGCGGGCCTCTCACTGTTGTGGCCTCTCCCATTGCGGAGCACAGGCTCCGGACGCGCAGGCTCAGTGGCCATGGCTCACAGGCCCAGCTGCTCCGCGGCATGTGGGATCTTCCCGGACCAGGGCACAGACCCGTGTCCCCTGCATCGGCAGGCAGATTCTCAACCACTGCACCACCAGGGAAGCCCTGGAGGGCTGACTATTAATTAGTGTCTTTGTGTTTGAACAAATGGTAGAGGAGGGGAGGGTACTAAAGTCCCTGTCTTCATGATTTCTCCACTTTTCCCTCACGATTCATGTTACTATCCACTGTCCAAAGTGTGTTACTCAATTGTTAATTAATTCTCTTTATTCTTGAAGAATCAGCAGAAACTAATGAAAGAACTCAAACAGCTACAACAAGAGGACCTGGCACGCAGGAGACAGATGGTAGCACGGATGCCACCACAAGTAGTTGAACTTCCATACAAACGCAGTGAAATGAAAGATGATTGGCAGAGAGAGCTAGAATTTGCCTTTGAAGACATGTACAATGCAGACAGGAGTAAGATATTTTCAGTAAACTTTCAACAATGCTTTGAAACGTTTTGGTAGGAAAATACATTTGTCTTGAAGCAGTTTTTATTTTGAAATGAGTTCTCAGTTTGAAAGAGGCTCTCATATTTTAGACTTTAAACTATGATGGTCTTTAAACTTTTATGCTCAAGTTCTTCTTAGTCATTTTGGAATGGAAACATGTCTCTGTATTTCTTTATTGAGAGGTGAAAGGAAACCTGATTTTGCACCTTGAACCAGAGCCTCTGCCCACTGTGACTAATCAGATCCAAGATGAAGAACTGGACCTCTCAATGGAACAAGAAATTTCAGGGGAGACTGAAAACATTCCAGTGACAGAATCTGAAACAATATGTTCTAGTGAAGCAGACGGTAAAAACTTCTGAGCTGAATATTGCAGTATTTCATAGGAAAAAACTGCTAATCATTTGCCAACAGGAAAGTCTGGTCTCTTAAGTGCAAACAGTGACTAATACTCATGGGAGTGATGGGAGGAGGGAACTTCAGATTTCCATCACTAAACATCCTTTTCATATGCATAGGAGGAATGTTATTTTATTTATATGTACATACAGTCTAAAGATTTTTAGGTTATTTAAGTTAGATGATCAATTTTGAATTCATTTGAAAGGTCAGCATTTTTTGTTTAAGACTTTGATCAAATCACCAGAAATCCTACTGTTATTAATTACTGCTAGGCACTTCATGTATAATGATGATCAGCACAAACTTTGGTCTCTCTTCTAAACTTTATCTCTATCTCCACCATTCTGAACTTTTTCACTTGGCTGTTGCACAGGTACTTAGAACTTGGTGTCTGGCAATAAATTTATCATCTTCTCTTGCCTACTGAAACCTTGTCTTCCTGCCTTCCTCATGTTAGTGATGATACCACAGTCTGCAGTAATCCAAGCCAGAGACATGAGAGGTACCTCCTAAAAGATAAAGGTGTCTCTTACTCCACATCTTCTTAGAGACTAAGTCCTCTTCCTTTTGACTTCTTTTCTCCCCATACCTATGAGTATCGCCTTTGTTTAAAACCACTCAGGCTTTCTTTTCATCTTCACCCTATACTGTGGATAGGTAGTCCTTGGGGTTCCAGTTTTATGTGGGTCTCCTCTTAGACTCCTTGGGTGAGGGCTCTAAGCTTTATCCCTGTCTCCTGTGCCTACACTGCTGTCCAAACAAAGTGTAAGCTTCCTGTGGTTTGGCATAAGCTTCAGAAGATGGGTTTAGGGCTCAATTGCCGTGAATTCCCCTTGAAACTTCATTTCTGGCCTCTGCAGAATCTTTTGTTTTCTTGTGAACCTTACAGCACATATTTTGAGTGCTAGTCTTACACACAGATTAAGAGATATGCATTCTGTCCTCATTTAGCAAGCAGAATAAACATCTTCCTGATACATTTTTACACTTGAAATTTATGTTGCTGCCTGTTGTTGAAAAATACAGTTGACCCATGAACAGCAAGGGGTTAGGGGTGCCAACCCTCCATGCAGTCGAAAAATCTGCATATAACTTAGAGTTGGCCCTCTGTATCCAATGTTCCACATCTGCAGATTCAACCAACCCTGCATCATGCAGTCCTGTAGTATGTATTTATTGAAAAAAATCCTCAAATAAGTGGACCTGTGCAGTTCAAGTGCATGTTGTTCAAGGGTGAACTATAGTTGAATTTTGGTGTCCTTATTTAAATTTAAGTTGAAAAAATTATTCCTGGTTATAAAATTGTGTTAAATTATAAATATTGAGGAAAATAAAGTTGTGCTTTTGTTTTAACCAGTGGTTGTTATAGTAACTAAGTATAAAGATAGAATAATTTACCTGGTTTGTAATACGTGCTGAATAAATTTTTTTTTCTGTTCTTTTAGTTCCCTTGCCAATGAAGACCCACCAGATTCCTTCAAAAATTCTTTTTAAAAAATTATTAAATAAGATACGAAACCAAAAGTCTCTCTGGACAATTAAATCCATGTCTGAGGATGAAAGCGAAATGAATACAATTGTTAATGAAACTGAAAGTAAAGCCCTGACAGTTGAATCAGGAGCAACTGTTAGTGAAGACAGAACATTATCCTCTGGGCAGAAACAAGGTAGTTCTCTCCAGTCATCTCATTTTATAGCACATAAACCCTTTCTAAGTTGTTCAAAAATATGCTCATTTCTGAAAAATGGAAGAATAGAGGTCAAAAGGAAGAAAATATTTTAAAGCCCATAATGCTGCCACTTAAAGGCAATAAATGTTAGAAACCTTAGTGAATCTCCTTCCAGAGCACTTTAAGTGTAGTAGAATTATATATGTATATATAATCTTACATATTTCAGTAAGTGGCAAAAAATTCTCTTGCTTAAGCCACAAAGCTTGTCATTCTGGTTCTGCTCTTCTGTATCCTACATCCAAACCATCATCAAATCCTGTCGGTCCTACCCTGAAAATATATCCAGAGTCCACCTGTTTCTCACCACCTACTATCCTAGTTTAAGTGATGTTCATTCTCTAGTGTAGATTCTTGCCTGTATTAACTGGTGGCCTCCTAACTGGTCTTCTATCCACAGCTTTTGCACCTTCCTGCAATAATCTGTTTCCAGAGACATCCTATTAAAACACATCAGCTTATCATTCCTCTGGGAGAAGCCTTCCAACAACTACCCATTTCCCTCAGGAAAACCATTTTGCTTACAGTGGCATCAAAGCTTTACATGAACTGCACACACACCCCTCCCCACTACTTCTCTCTCTGACTTCATTTTCTCCCCAACCACTGCACTGTAGGCACTGGCTTCTTGGCTATTTTTCCAACACAGCAAATACGAATCATATGGTCTTTGCAAGTGCTGGTCTTGGTTGGGCGAGGGAAGAATGCTCTTTGATATTTTTATGGTTCACTGTCTCACTTCCTTCAGATATTTGCTCAGATACTGCTTTCTCAGTAACGCCTTCTCAAACCACTCTATGTAAAACAACAAACTTCTATGCCTTCCCCCACCCCCATAATCTTCACTCCCTATCACCTCCCCACCCCGATAATCTTCACTTCCTATCACGTCTACTCCATAGCTGTTAAGCATAAATTTACTTTCTTGCTTATTTGCTTCTTGTCTTGACACCTACCCCTCTCCACCTTCCTCATCCTCCAGTCCTTTAATATAGGGCTTGATTTTGTTCATTGCTGTATCATCCCCAGAGCCTAGACTAGTGCCTTATACATAAAAGGTGCTCAGTTAATATTTGTTGAATTATTTGACTAGCCTAAAGCAAAGAGAGGTAAGTTTGGAAGTCAGATATACATATGATATTCAAGCACATGGGCATGGAAGAATTCTTTAGGGGAAAGAATTCAGTGCGAAAGGACTGCATCATTTAGATGATGGCTAGAGAAGGGGCAAGCAGCAAAGGCAGTAAAAAGGAGTGAGAAGAAGGAGAGAGAGTATGGTGTTGGCATTTAATACAAAGGGACACTTTCATCTTTAATCCATAACCAAGTTATTTTGGAAAAGGTCCTGTGTGAGTAGGCTTTCTCTAGCCTCATCTGGCTTCATTCTTCCCCTTGTCTGAGCCAAGTTTTTCACTCCTCACAGGGTCTTAATACCTGCTGATCTGTCTGGAAAGGTCTCCTGTACATCCCCACACTCTTTACCTGCTTGATTTCTCCTTACCTTTCAAATGTCCACTTAAATGCCATTTCCTAAGAGAAATCTCATCTGAGTTCCTAGTCTAATTCAGATTCCTCTGAAATACTCGATTGTATAACCCCCCCTTTTTTCTTATATAATACTTAGCACCGTTTCTAATTTTATAATTTTTTTCTAGGATAATTATATAATGTTCTGTCCCCCACTTAACCTCCTTTGAGGCCTTTTCTTGTTGACCATGGTAAGTGTGCAGTAGGTGCTGAACAAATGAGGTGACTGAATGCTCTGTTCAGTTTCTGGCTACCCTAATGTGATCAAAGTATACTGCTTTAACTTCCTTCTCTTCTCTGGATTCATAAATAATAAAAATCCTAACACCTAAGTATGTCAGAGATACATTTAAATTTCTTCTCTTTTTACACTTCGGTGCCTTGCTTAACTCTGCTCTTTTTATGCTTTCCCATTGTGTTTGAAACTCTTTCAGCCTACCTTTTAAGTCATTTCTCCTTTGTTTTTCCTTTTTTGTTTATAATTTTAGTCTTAGGTCTTTTTGTATTAGCCTAGAATTTATTGGATAAAATATGTGGTCTCTAGAAGGTGGCTAGATCTTAACTAAATAAGTCATTCAGGTGGACCAATGTTAATCTGAATGTAGATTTTTGTTACATTTGTCAGGTTTAAGTTTGACAGTGATAATATGTTCATAATGATGTATCTATTACAGTTGTTGAAAGTGACACACTAACAGTTGACTCTGGACCACTTACTAGTGAAGATAAACCACTTTCATTCAATACAGACTCTGAAAAGGAGCAAGGTATTTCTTTTTATCGTATTCTCAAATTAAACTTGCTTGATTCTTCACATCTTTTTCCTAATAAAATTACATGTAATAAATGAACAAAAGACACTACAGTGGTATCAAATTCTAAATTACTGAAACTAATTATTGCTTTGGGGATTCTCTTAGAAATGAAAGAGACTCAGCCTATCACAGCTGTAGTTCAGAGTTCAGTTCTACTTCATCCTCAGGAAGAAGCAGCCAGAATTAGAATGGCAGCAAGGCAGAAACAGGTAATTGGAAATTTTTATTTTATTTTATTTTTATTTTTTAATTTATTTTGGCTGCACTGGGTCTTCGTTGCGGCGCACGGGCTTCTCTAGTTGTGGCGAGCAGGTCCTAGAGTGCGCAGGCTCGGTAGTTGCAGTGCTCAGGCTTAGTTGAGGTAAGTGGGATCTTAGTTCCCTAACGAGGGATCGAACTCGGGCCCCCTGCATTGGGAGTGTGGAGTCTTAACCACTGGACCACCAGGGAAGTCCCTGAAATTTTTATTTTTAAAGGTTTCTTTCTTTCCCTATGTACTGTAGTTTTATTTGACCAGTGAAATTTGTCTTAACATCTGGCTACTTTTGATACCATTTCTTCTGCCTTGTCTTACACATTCATTTGATAGAAGGTACTTCATCTTTACTTGTACTACTCATTTGACCCTTATTGCATTCTGCTTTGTATTTTATACTCTGGTATGTATTTTATCTTCCCTATAAAATTTATCAGTTTTTTAAAGGCAGAGACTCTTTTTTTTTTTTTTTAATGCCTCACCATGGGCATGTGGAACTTCCCCGACCAGGGATCGACCCATGCCCCCTGTAGTGGAAGCATAGAGTCTTAGCCACTGGACCACCAGGGAAGTCCAAGACTGTCTTTATTAAAAAGTCAATTTATCCTACATAGTTTCTTGTACAATGCTTTATATATAGTAAGTACTCAATAAATATTTGTTGAATAAATGAGTCCCTATCATAACATTAAACATTGATCTGGGCTTTGTAATCCCAAAAGTTTTTTTGAAAAACGGTATTTCAAAGAAAAATTTTAAATTCAACTTCTATAACTGTAATATTTGTCCCTTCTACTTTAATGAAAGAGGTTCTTAACACAGATTACCTTGAAAGAAGCTAATTGTTACTAAGCCAGTCAGTTTATAGTCATAGTTTTTATAAAAATGCAGCTGAGGGATGACAATTCTATGAGCCAGTATTTTGTCTCAGATAAATGCTTTCTAATCAATATTCTAAAGCAGTATTGTCCAATAGATTTTCTACAGTAATGGAAATGTTCCATATCTATGTTCAGTATGGTAGCTGCTACCTACATGGGCTGTTGAATACTTGAAGTATGAGTAGTGCAACTGAGAAACTGAATTTTAAATTTTATTTGTTTTCGGTTGATTTAAATTTTAATAGTCACATGTAGCTAGTGACTACTATATTGATAGTGCAGTTCTAAAGTTACTACAAAACTGTAAATGGTTTAAATTCCATGGCTCCTATGAGAAGGAAAGGAAGGTGAAGACAGGAACTAAGCTATAGCCACTATTGCCTGATTAAGAATAGGTCATATTATACTGAGACATGTTTAATTTTTTAATTTTGAAAACAAGATCATTCTTCATTATCTCTAGTAGACGTATTCCTCTTAATAAAACTTCACATACATTTCCTTTTCTATTTATTCAGTATATGTTTCTTATATATGTTTCAAGGACTACTAGGTGTTGGATTTAACAGGCAACCAGACAGACTAGTCCCTGTCCTCATGAATCTTACAGTTACTTTAACACATGTTTTTAGTTCTTGGGTTTATGTGTATGTGTGTTGGTATAATTTTGAGTTGATTTGTCATCACTTTGCCATTATTTTCCATCTCTTTAATGCCTGACAGTAAGGACTGAATATTGCTCACTGTACTTTTATTTAGCTTGTAGATAACTGCACCCTTTTATGAGTATGCCTAAGAAATCAGTGTTGTGAGCATTCTCGATGTTTAATTTCTTAGGCATTATTCTTACTGAGAACAAGGTAAAATTAAAGATGTGAACACAGAATTTGCTACTTCTCTGGAGGTGGTGCTTTAGTGGTGATAAAGGTTTCCCTGTGCTCCCAGAAAATAGAAATAGTTAATATGTTTATTTTTACTATTCTCCCTTTTCCTTCTTTCCCCTTTTCCTGTCTCTTGTTTCCTTCCTCCCCCTGGCAGTGCAAATAACAGGTAAAACATCACCACTTTCTTCTTGGATAATTGGTACTCTTGGTGATGAGACCTGTTTCTTTTCATTGTAATGCATATAAACTTTTCTTTGGCATGAGTTTGTTGTTAATAAATCAATAGTACTTTTGTTATTTAGATAATGGAAATAGAAGAACAGAAGCAAAAGCAGTTGGAATTACTTGAACAAATTGAACAACAGAAGTTAAGATTAGAAACTGAGTGCTTCAGAGCTCAGCTGGAAGAAGAAAAAAGAAAAACAACTCAACAGACTGGGGTACTATGCAGGAAATCTCATCCCTACATAGATTTTTGGGGGCTAAAGAAGTGTGGGCAATCTTAGCATTCAGAAAAGTAAAGTGCATTTCTAATTTGTATTTGATAATTTTAAAAAATTATAATGTATACATAAAAATAACTGTACAAACCTAATGACTTTCATCTTTCAGTTTCTAGAGGGTGCTAATATATGTGACCATGACTTGTATGTAATGTGTATGTTGAGCTCTTGGGCTTGACACTAAAGGAGAGCGGTAGATTACTTCATTTCTTAACAATGGAAATGCCAGTCTTTTTTATAAAAAATAAAGCTATATGGAAGTTTACAATTATAGAACGTCAGTTTATGTAAAGTACTTTAGTTCTTATTTCTGGATTTGCCTTTTAGTTAGTATCTGTGTCTTTTATTAGGTTAGCACTGCACCAGCATCATGCATCATAAGTTCTGATGAAGATAATCACAGACAGATGATTCATAACTATCAACAACAGCTATTACAGCAAAACAGGTATTAGCTAGGGTACAATTTATATGTGATAGTGTGTGGCTGCATTTTCAGGATTTATTATTTGGTTTATATGAAGGTCTTACCAGGATTCCCTTTAGAACTATGACATGTAGATTTCTCAAAGAGCAATGTTAATAACATTGTTCCATTTCTGCCTTGATTATGGCCACCCCTAGATTGAATTTAATGTATAAAGACTTAAGAATGTGGGGCATTTTTTTTAATCAAAAAAGAATAATGCTTGTTTGTTTTGGGTAGGCTTCACAAACAGTCTGTTGAAACAGCCAGGAAACGATTACTCGACTATCAGACTATGTTAAAAGGAAAGTACCCATCCATGTCACCTACACCATTGATACCTGGTTCTGTTACATCAGTACCACCACAGAAATCTGAAAGACGTGCTGTTACATCAGAACATGAGGATCAAGGTCAGAGACCCAAGTTGAGTCCTAACAAACAACCTATGCAACCCATACAGATCTCTAAATTAGAGCAAGATTTTCAGGCTTCAAGACAACATCGCTTTCCACAAAGACAGGTAGAAACAACTGAAATGTTAGTTACTTCAGATGTTTTAGTCGAGCAAGCTTTGGAATCACAGGAACAGCCAAAGCAACTTTCACAGACTGAAGCACAACAGAGAGAGTATAAACTGGTCCCTAAAGACTCTCATACGCTTTCAAGGGCTTTGTCACATGATAAGCCACTGATAGTACAGGATGCTAGAGAAAGAGCTGAAACATCTGGGGCAACAACTTTGCAAACTTTAGACTCCCAGCAAATGTTCTCAGAGAACAATGAAAGTATATCGTCTAAGTTAATTGAACCTTCTTCATTCCTACCATTGGTAGCTGAGCATTCTTTTAGTTCTCTGCCTACTAAAGTTGAGTCTGGAAAAATGCAGGAACGCTTTTCAACTGGGAGCAAAAGTGTAGTTTCTGTAAGCCATTCTGTAGTTGGCCAAACGCGGGATAAGTCTTTGCCATTCTCAGAGAATATCATAGCCCAGCAAAGTAATTTGAAGGCTCTCCAAAAACAGTTAGACCTACAGAAAGAAGTTCTTCGGTTAAGACAGGAAGCTCAGGAACAATTGCTTTTGTGCAAACAGAAAGAACTGGAAGGGCAGACTGGCCTTTCTGTATTCCTTCCATTGGTACCTCTGGATTCGTTTGCTTCACTGCCTTCTGCCAAAGCTGAGTCAGGGAGAATCCAGGAATCTTCTTTAACCAAGAAAGAGACTACAGTTTCCTCAGGCCATCCTGGGGTCCCACAACTTCAGGATAGGCCTAATTTTAAATTTCTCCAAGAACAGTTAAATATTCAGAGGGACAGCTTTCAGGCTAGACAGGAAGCCCAGGAAGTATTACGTGTACATAAACAGAGTGAATTGGATGGAAGAGTATGGGCTGAACAGACTGAGCCCCCTTCTGTCCCATCTCAAGGAGCTCAGCATACATTTACTTCACGACCTTCTGCTGGTACCCAATCTGGAAAAATCCAGGACCAGTATTCATCTAAGAATGAGAAGGAAATTCTCTCAATCCAATCTGAAATCCCAAAATCTCAGGATGGGTCTTCAAGTTTCCTACAGCAGTTCCAACCTTTGCATGATAGTTTGAAGTTGCTCCAAGAACAGCTGACTACACAGAGGGATGCTCTTCAGGCCCAGGCAGAATTACTTTTACATAGACAAAGGGATTTGGAAGACTCTAAGTCTGTGCAGATGAGTTCTTCATTCCTGCCAGTGGTCACTCAGCGTTCAGTTGCTTCACAAGCTTCTTCTAAAATTGAGCCTAGAAGAATTCAGAACTTTTATTTCTCTGAGAAGGAGAGTGTTATTCCCTCAAGTCATTTGGTAATGCCAGCATTTCAGGATGAGTCTCTTAATTTTCCACAGCGTAGCCTGCCACAGCAGGAAAATCTAACAACACTCGAAGGTCAGTCACACATTCAGAGGGTAATGCTTGGTGCTAAACAAGAAACTCAGGAATTTGTACACAAACAAAGTGAATTAGAAAAAAAAATTCCTTCTGAACAGACTGGCACCTCTTTATCTCTGTCTCAGGGAGCTGAATCTGAAAAATTCCAGGACTATATGTCATTCAGGAGTGACAGTACAGTTCCCTTAAGCCATTGGAAGATCCCAAGATTTCAGGAAAGACTTCTGGGGTTTTCACGACATACACAACCTCTACAAGATAATTTGGAAGGACACCAAGAATGGTTAGACACAGAAGAGGAGGCCCTTCAGTTTAGCCAGAAGACCCAAGGGAATGTATCTTCTGAACAAACTGGCCCCTCGTTCACACCCCAGTTAGCACAGCTTTCTTTTCCTTCATTGCCTTCTGCTGAATCTCTTACAGCCTGGGAACCTCTTTCAGCAGAGGGTGAGAGTAGAATTTCTTCAAGCCATTTTCAGATCCCAGAATTGCAGGATAGACTTTTGAAGATATCACAGCTTATCCAGCCTCAACAAGATAATTTGAAGGCACTTCAAGAACAGTTAACTACACAGAGGGAAGCCATCATTCAGTCTAGACAGGAAGCACAGCAAGAATTACTTTTGCATAAACAGAGTGAGTGGAAGGGAAGAATATCTCCCGAGCAGGTTGGCACCTCTTCCTTCCTACCCCTAGTTGTACAGCGTCCTTTTGTTCCATTACCTCTTAGTGAAGCTGGTAGAATCCAAGAACCTTGTTCAACTAAGGGTGATAATATAGTCTCCCCAAGTTGTTCTGAGATACCAAGGTTGCCTGATAGGCTTTTGGGTTTACCACAGCCTGTTTTACCTCAACAAGATTATCCGATTACATTTCAACAGGAACACATGTATACACAGACAGGTCCCCTTCCATGTAGCGAGAAAACCCAGAAAGAGTTGGTTTTGCCCAGACAATATAAATTTGAGGAAAAGTCATCTGAGCATTTTATCCAACCTCTCCATGGTGATTTGAAGGCACTTCAAGAGCCGTTAGACATACAGAGGAAAGCCACTCAATCTAGACAAGAAGTCCGAGAAGAATTGATTTTGCAAAGACTAAGTAAATTGGAGAAAGGGGTCTTACCTGAGCAGACCAGCACCTCTTCATCATTATCCCACATAGCACTCCCTGTTGCTGACTCTGAAAGAATCCAAAAATCTCTTCCAACCAGAAGTGACAGTACTGTTTCCTCAAGTCATCCTGAGATTCCAAGGTCTCAGGATAGGCTTTTGAGTTTATCCCAGGCTTTTCTGCCTCAGCAAGATCATGTGTCAGCACAGTTGGGCTTACAGAGAGAAGTGCTGCATTTTAATGAAAAAGCTCAGGAAGAACTGCTTTTAAACAAGCAAGCAGAGCTGATTGAAGTCGACTCTTCTGAGCAGCCTGTTCCCTCTATGTTTCTACCCAAGGAAAGAGAGCATTCATTTATTCCACTACCTTTTGCTGAAGTAAAATCTAAAAACATTTGTGAATTGTGTTCAGCCAAGAATGAACATGCAGCTCCTTCAAGTGCTTCTATGAGCCCAAGACTTCAAGATAGATTTTTGGGTTTTTCACAACCTCTCTTAGCTCAGCAAGATAATTTGGGACTTCAGAAGCAGATGGAGCTACAAAAAGAAGTTCTGCATTATGGCCAGAAAGCCCAAGAAGAATCGCTTGTACAGAGACAAACAGCATTGCAGCAGCACATTCAGAAACATCAGGAGACCTTGAAGGATTTCTTTAAAAACAGTCAGGTATGTATTAATCTTGAATATCTAAGAATTAAACATCGACAATAACTCAACTCAGCCAAGCTAAATATTTGTTTCAATCCGAGGTCGAAATAAGTTCTGAGTTATTGAGAATAAGTGGTTTGACCTTAACTGTGCTTTAATTTTCTACCTTAAACAACGTGGAAATTAAAAGGTAAAAATTGATCCACCTTGCATGGCATTTATGAAGTTAATGGTTATTTGAAGCCCAACTAATTTCAGCCACTGGTTTGATATAACCAAACTCAAACATCATGGAAAATATAGGTTGCCTTTTGAAGTTTTGTTATAAAGGATTTTGAGCTTGCCACAGGGAAGATTAAATTGTAAAATAACTAGTTAGCAGAATTTCTCTTAGGCAAATGGCAGACATTGTGCATTCTGTAGAGCACTTTGTTGACATTTGTGTAGAATCAAAACCAGTACCATCTTTTTCCATAAGTGACAATATTAACATCTGTTATAAAAGTGGTGCGATTTTAGGCTGATGGACCACCGGACTGGCTGCTTGTGACTGAATTGTTGAGAGGACTCTGATGTGGTCACTCAGATGACTGTTCATAGTTTCTCTATATGGGAGACAATATTCTCTCCTATATATGAATGTGTCCATTTTATTTTAAAAGGCCACTTCCTAAATTTATGAGTTAGCCTAAACAGAATTCTGCAGTCCTTTGATGCTCAGGAGAAGCTTGAGTTGCGTTCATGAGAACTTGAGTTCTGGGTATTTACTGGTCATTTTAAGGAAAAGGAATGGGAAAAGAAAAGCAGAGAGGGATACTCAAGTATAGTCTCTTATTGAAAGGTGCAGTGGAGGCTGTTTGTAAGGTCCCAGGCTGTGACTGGTTGTACTTTTCAATGGAATTATTACCCTTTCAATATTAGAAGTACTTCTCATTTTTATCTATAGATAAAATTGTAATAATGTGGTTGATGGAGCTGTTCATGTGGTTGAGGTTCTAACTGAAGAAGGGAGATACAAATCTAATGACTTCTTCACATGATCTTTCATTTTTTGTCATCCCCACCCTCGTCTGTCTACTTTTTCAGACAAGTAAGCCCACAGTTGAAAATGATTTTGAAACTAAGAAGCTCAGAGAATGCCTTGTTCATCTCCAAGATCTAGCCAAAGACAATCAGGAAAACATTGGTACTGTAGGCAGGAGAAACTGTGATGATAATCAGCTCCTTTCAGAAGATAGTAATGCCAATCAGCTCCTTTCAGAAGATAGTAATGCCAAGCAAAGTGGTAAGATAACTGCATTTTATTGTACTGATTATCCTGATGATGATTCTTTATTTTAACCTCCTGCAACTTGCCAGTTGAAGAAGTTTCTTTCGTTAACAGATTTGTATTGTGCCTAACTTTGTCTTTGACTTGATAGGGGAGCATCAGGACAAAGAACTGGGTGGGAAATCCTCAAAACCACCTGTAGCAAAAGTTAAAGGTGGATTGAACTTGAACCAACATGAACTTAGTGCCATACAAGAGGTAGAATCACCAGCAAGTGGCAGAACTTCTATACTAGGTAAACAGATGGATTGATAAAATACGATTTTTTTAATATTTGCCAGTTTTCTGCAGTTTTTTCAGGATGCTAAATATTTTGTTGCTGAGGAAACTTAGACTGTGAGTACTCATGAAGGGGAAAAAATGGTTTGTACTAACAGTATTTAAAATGTGGACTTAAATATGTCATTAGGTAACTAGTTTCTTTATATATGAGGAAAAGCAATTTATTGTAGACAAAAATTCTTTGCTATCCATTATTCTGACACTTTTGCTTCCCTCTGCTTCCTTTCTAAACCAGTTTCTCTAGGATATAACCCAGTTTTTTTCTCTTCTGCCTTGCTGCTCTTTCACTTCAGTACCTTCACTGCTCTTTTCCTGTATCTTTCACAGGATAATCATGGTGCGTAAAACCATGGCTTTAAGAGCAGTTGTAACACGTACATTTCTTCACTGTACTTCTTCCTAGATTCAATTATCTTGAAAAATTCCTCCCTGCGATCCTTAGTAAATAGCCCTATTTTCATTTTTTAATTATTTCTAGATTTCAGACTCAACCAGATAATTCTCTTGATCAAATCTATCAAAGCAAATTCTTTTTTAAGGGGGAAAATAACTTTGTTAGTAGAAAGGTACTTAGAAATGTAATGTTAATATTAGCTATTTTGGTCTTAAAGCCATAAAATATTGTACCTTTGTTTCCAGCTAAAAGAGTTTAAGAAGACAGAGATTCAGAATAACTCTTAAGAATCATTCCCCTTTTACTTTCTTCTTATGTCTTATGGAAATTATAACAAAGTAATTATTCTATTTATTACTAGGCTTTGGAAGCTTTTCTTCATTTTGCATTATTTGGTAAACACAACTGTTCAGGAATTGATTGGTGCTTTCCCTAATTCAGAATGAGCATTGGGAAATTCTGACCATTGATTCCTATAATTTAATGAGTTGTGTTTGAGATTGCAAAGATGTCAGCCTATCTAAAAGGGAAAGCTATATATTCCCTCACTTCCACCTCCTTATCGTTCAGCCTTTTTTCAATGAAAAGAACCCAGATGTAAGTCTTGACTGTTTCCTTGTCTATACCTCTGCAACTTCCTACAGACTACCAGTTCTTCTCAGTTCTAGCTGATCAACCCTGGAGTCTGTCCATTTGTTTCCATTCCCACTACCACTCTTAATTCCGGCTGTCATTTCTTTCTTGAAGGGCTGCTACAACTCCCCATGTCTCCCTGTTTCCAGTCTAGCATTATTCTCATTCATTTTCCCATGGTGTACTCAGAGTAATCTGCCTCTACTGCTCAATGTTTAAACTCTTCAATTGTTTCCCTTTGACTGGAGGAGTGAGCCTAAATTAAGTCTGAAGTCCCTAGCTTCATCCACAAGGCCCTTCATGATCTCACTCCCTCCCTTCAGGGTTGAGGTAAGTGCCACTTGTGTGGCATAAACTGCCTCAGCTATCAGGCATCCCTCTCATCTGCTCTTTGGGAGCTTTCATCGTAGCCTTCATCACACTTCTTTGGGTAATACTTTTAGCCAAAATATTATAGGCAAATAGTGCCAAAAGGTTACAACATGAAACAGCATTTCTTCCTGCCCCTACACACCCCCCACCCCTTGATGCTACTCACCAGACACAGTCACTTTTCAAGTCTCCTAGGTGTTTCTTCTTGTATTTACTTCTGTAATTGGCAATGGATTTTAGCAAAAATTAAGCCAAATATTAAACACTGCTAAAATAATTTGAGATCACATCATTTTCTGTTTGTGAGAACATCTTTTAGTGCGATATTGGAGGATACATTCTTAACAAGGTTATTATTGTCCCCAAAGGGGATGAAAATTGGTTCTCAGGGAGATGAAAAAGTCTTACTCTTTATGTACCAAAGCACAAATGTACATAAAAAGATATACAGTATATATATAGTTATTAAGTTTCATAGAGTTAGGGGGCAATTAGGGAAAAAGTCTTGAAAGGGCTCCTTAGGTGGGTGATGATAAAGTTAATATTGAGAAACACTGAGCTATAATATTCTTCCAATTTTCTTTTCTTCTCTGTATTCTACTTTTTTTTTTTGGCTTCGCCAGGTCTTAATCTCTTTTTTTTAGTTGTGGCATGCAGACTCCTTAGTTGCGGCATGCGAACTCTTAGTTGTGGCATGCATGCAGGATCTAGTTCCCCGATCAGGGATCGAACCCGGACCCCCTGCATTGGGAGCATGGAGTCCTACCCACTGGACCACTAGGGAAGTCCCTGTAGTCTATTTCTTATGGCTTTATTTTTTGGGAGAATTTTCTCAGCTTTTTCTTCTTACATTTCATAGGAATTTTTATTTTGGCTCTCAAAGTAGTTTCTAAAAGCTTGCCCTCCTTTCTGATTTTTTCTTTTTGTAGCATCCTGCTCTTGTTTCATGGATGCAAAATACTACCTACTTTGAATATTTATAGGTTTTTGTTTGTTTGGGTTCCTGTATTTTCTCTGTTTGTCTGGGTTCTTCCTTTTTTTTTCTGTCTGAAATTTTAGAGGCTTTTCTCTACTATCTTGCATATTTGAGTGGAACACTGAATGGCTAATTGGAAATTCTATAGGTGGGGACCTTATTTACTTCTGGATTTCATTGGAAAATGTGGCTTTTTCTTGAGGACCTTCAACTTAGTATCTGTGGTTCTTTTCCCTGAGCAATTTACAGTTTAGTTTCTTCAAAGAAAGATCCTCCAAGTTTGATATAAGCCTGGCTGTTGCTGTCATGGAGGCAGAACTGGGGGGATCTGAGTCAAGGGTGCAAACTTTCTTTTAATACCTCTGATTTCCTTATGGCATTCTTTTTCTTCCTTCCACTCTTGCCCCTTTCAGTGCCTAATCCCCCTAAATTCAGAGTGTATTGGATTCATGTACTTGTGGCCAAGTGGTTAAGATGACAGACTAGAAATCCATTGGGGTTTCCCCACACAGGTTCAAATCCTGTCAACTACTGCACCTTTCCCCTTAGAAAGGTAATCCTTTGACACTTTACCAGTCTGAGAATCTGCTATAAATTTGATTGCAGAGTGTATAGGATTCAGTTTCTCTAGAGGATAAAACCTTTAGTCTTCTCTGGGGATGTTGTTGAGAGAGAGGAATCTCAGGTGATGGGAGGGATCTGTTCCATGTACATGTTTTTAAACATTCTTCCTGTTTTCAGTTCCCTGATTCACACTTTCCTTTTTTTTTTTTTTTTTTTTTGTGGTACATGGGCCTCTCACTGTTGTAGCCTCTCCCATTGCGTAGCACAGGCTCCAGACGCGCAGGCTCAGCAGCCATGGCTCACGGGCCCAGCCGCTCCGCGGCATGTGGGATCTTCCCGGACCAGGGCACGAACCCGCGTCCCCTGCATCGGCAGGCGGACTCTCAACCACTGCACCACCAGGGAAAACCCACACCTTCCTTTTGTAATACCTCTTGCCTTTAATTCCCAAGTTTTTCTGGGGTTCTGCACAGTAAACTAGCTTCTACTTCTGAGTGTCTCCCACTCCTTTGTTTGTTTCATGAGTGTTTATTTCAGTGATTATTACTTTGATAATCACCCTCAGGTAAACACCATCCAGGTCAGGAACTGGAATGTTAAAGAACTCCATAAACTCTTGCCTTGTACTCTCGCAATTACTCTTCCTCCTCTTCTCCCCAGGGTAAACCGCTATCTTGATCTCTAATACCACAGATTAGCTGTAGCTGTTTTTGAACTTTATATTGTGAATTCATATTATTCATTATAAAACTTAATGGTTAATAATTTTTCCAGGCATTTTTTCCTGTGATTAGTCAGTACTGAAGCATTTTCTATTATTAGGAAGTAGGAGTTTCATTAAAAATTAGTAAAATTGAAGTGAAATAATTAAAGGCTTTGTGAAAGTTAAGCAGTTACTATTTTCTTGCTACACTGATTAAGTCTTTAAGAGTTTAGATTTTTACCCATAATCTAAATTGCCTTTTTAGTTTTAACTAAAAACATAAGTGGAAATCCAGTGAGTCAATTTTTTTTCCCTCCCAGGTAAACCAGACTTTTACCAAGACAGAGACCCACTGAGGGTCTCAGTAAGCCGAGAACAAAGTTTTCTTGGGAGCCCCCTGGACTGTGATCCATTTGGTCATCTTCACCCAGTTGCCCAGGAGAATATCTGTGGTGATGACTCTGATAAAGCAGGTGAGAGAGAAGTTGAAACTGGAATTGCTGTGCATAAGAATATGTGGACAAAAGATAGTTATAGTAGTGTTATTTGTAATGAAAAATGGTAAATAACTTCTGTGAAACTGCAGTTTTGTGAAGGTGTTAAATGAGGGGAGAAAAGTCTATGTTCATGCATTTGAAAACTGTCTGGAATAAGAATCACCAAAGTTTAGGTATGGGTTAATCTTTGTTGGAGGTTGGGTTTCACACTTCTATTTCATATGTTTACATACTGTGAAATTTTTTTTCCATAAGAAGCCTATGTTATTTCTGTACACAAAAAGTTGAATGAGGGAAGTGAAGTTTATTTAGAGAATAATTAATTACACTTTTAAATTGTTTCACTAAATAAGTTAATGTTAGTAGGTATGTAAGGGTATGAGGTTTTTACGTTGGCAAACTCTACACATTTTGTGTTTAAGCCTATTTGTAACAATCCACATTAAATACTACTGAGTATTACCTTTTAAAAATTCTATCTGTGGCATTCTAAACGAGTTGTTTTATGTTTAGTTTTAAATATTTGGAAAGTATTAAGGAACAAGTTACAAGGAAGAAACTTTAAATCACTTAATTCTGCCACCCAGAGACAACTGATGTTAATTTTCTCACTTTTGAATTTGTGCATATTTATAACAAGCTATTTTATATGTATAATATTGACCCTGCAAAGCATAGTTCCAGTACTGCTTCATTAGTTCTAAAGCACCTTTTAAGTAGTTGCCTTTTCTAACCAGATTTTTTATTTTAGCTGTCACATATACTTGGATAATTGTTATCTTAGTTGTATCTAGAGTTTAATACAATGAGAGATGAGCAAGATCTATTTTCTTTTTGAGTGTTTATAGAAAAATTGACTTTAGCTTCTCCTTTTTTAATTGGAGATTGAAATAACTACAAAGTATAATTTCCAATGAATTGTAGTTTTTGACATTTTAAAATAAAAACCATTACCATTTTTTTAGATTTAGCCAGTGAATACTTGCATTTCTTTTTATTCTACCTGTCAATGTCTTCTAGCCAAAGACTACCAAGAACACACATGTAATTGAAGAAAGCTGGGTGCTTCAACTTGTTGTAGTGAGGGAGAATGCACATTGTGGGGAACCATGAGGCCAATGAATTAGTGAGAGGGTATTAGAAGGGACTTACTATAAGACTTGGGCTTTATTACGTGACTTTGAAATAGGGCTTTGCTTGTTAGTATTGGATATTATCAGGAAGCAAGGGTGATCCTGTTATTGGACACCTACAAAATTCTTTTTTCTGTTTGGTCTAAGATAAGGCAACTCTACAAAGCAAAATATGAGAGAAAATTGTAGGAAAGCAGGAAATTATGCCCTCTGGTGCTAAAAATTTGATTTGTCATAATCCAGACCTTCCCCCTCCTTCCCCATTTTAGTCCATGTCAGTGAGGCTGTGGTTGAGAATCATGCAGTATTAAGTTACGCTGTGAAGGAAGAAGACCATACGTACCTGGGTCCAAATGTGAAACCAGATGATAAGGTTAGTAATGTCTTGATGTGTGCTGCATTGTTAGAGTTGCTTGGCTTCATACTGTCTTTTAAGGTTACAGAAGTTGTGGAATATTAGTCTGTGTTCTCTGAGATCTGCTCTTACTGGAGTGGATCGGTGATGAAAACAGCCAAATCTGAGCATCAGAAGACCTCTTAGTCTACCTGATGCATGATCTCTGTAGTTCTGAGAAGCAAAAGAATAATTTAAAACAATAAGGGTGTGTGTGTGTGTGTGTGTGTGTGTAAAGGTGACTGGATAACTGAGGACTTATTGATGGGGGAGTGAGAGTGGGCTGGGGGTGTGTGTGTATGAAAGGCTGATCAGTTCTGAGCAATGATGAAAAGGTTTTACTACGGACCTTTATAACTATGAAGGTTTCTACACTTGATCTGAGCTCAGAATAAATAACTGCCGATGTTGGTGATTTGGGTTTTTTCTAGATATTACTTCCTACATTGTGGCCTAAATGTTCTCCTTAAATTTTAGGCTGAAACACAAGAAATTTATCATGAGCCATTATCTTCAATAACTGTTTCTACTGGGAGCTTTTTAAGTTATGAAAACACAGATTTGAGCCTTACAGGTAAGAATATCAGAATGTTTATAAATAAATTGAAAGAGAAGCACCAGTTGCACTGCAGTACAGTGGTGAGAGCCAACATTGCTTTTCACAAGGTGCTGAGAGGGATCGTTCTTTAAATCTCAAAAGTAATCATGCCTTTAGAATATTGGACAGTATGACATTCTAATCATGATTGAAGTCACAGGGCTGCAGACGCAGACACTCCACTGATCTCCAGTAGCACGTTGAGGAGGGTCTGCTAATGTTGGTGGGAATTTACAGAGCACATTTCTTGGCTGCACTGATTCCTTATTGATGTGTATTGCTATGCCTCTCTGCTAAAATCTATCTCAAAGGAAGTACCCACAGACACTGAATATTTTCATTAAACCCAATTTTCAGAGTCGTTTTCAGAGCTTGTGGACCAGAGGGAACAAGAATCTCCCACCAGTAAAGAAGAGGAAAGAAATGTTTTAAGTTCTGTAGTTCCTTCAACACAAGTTATTTATCAAAGACAGGACTCTCAGGACGCCCTTAAACCTCTTTTACCTGCATTGGAAACATTTACATCTGGTCAGACACAGATTCAGCAGATGATAGACAAGTACATAAATGAAGCAAATTTGATGACTGAAAAAACAGACTTGCGGGGTAAAATTATTTGTGAACAAATACTTTCATGTAAACTAAGTGCTTTTAACTTTTAACCTTTCATCCTTTTTAGTTGGAAGTAGTGTTTGAGCTTTGTGTTTTGATGGCTTGCTGTAGCAGGCATAACATGGAAAACGCTGAGGAGGGCACTTAGTGAGAGAGGGGCTCTGGAAACAGACTGAGACAGTGTAGAAGAGATGAGCAGATCTTCATTCACCTCTGCAGAGTTAACTACAGTAGCTCAGTATTGCCAATACTGAGCACAAGAACTCAGAAATCAGACCTCTGGACCGTTTCCTGTGAGACCACAGGAAGCTTACTCTTTTGTCTCCTGTGGAAGGAGGGGTGTTGGGGATAATGCACAGAAAGTGCAGTGTCTGGCCTGTGACAACAGTCGGTACAGTGAGCTTTTCTTCTTTTTTTCAAATCATTGATCCTGAAATGAGCTAATTGAGAATAACAAAACTTACTGTAACAAAGCAGTGACTATGATGGCATCTTACTCCTAACTAACCCCATAAAGACCTTGAGGCTAGTAGAAATGGAAACTTGCATTTGTCAAAGGTTCTGATCAAACCACTGCCACCACCTGCCCTTTTTGTACATGAGAGATAATGGTAGGACTTAATCTGAAAGTGTCTGCTGGTAATGAAAAAAATGCAAGTAATTTTGTTGGGAATTATCTTAAAATAACTTTTATGAGTATGTTCTTAGTACTACTTTTCTAGGCTTTATTTTTAAAATAAGTGTCTTTTTCCCTTAAAATTCCAACAGTTGACTTTGACTTTCCAGAACTGGAGCACAGTTTTCCAAATTTGCATCATCAGCTGTTTAAACCGTTAGAACCACATCCAGATTTTGATTCGTCATCATCTTTCTCTGGGATTTCTCAAGACAGCAAAAACTTTTACCAGGTATAACAAAGTAGATGCTTCTTTGCAGTGAAATTTCCAAAAACTATCTTTTCTTCTGTTAGAACAGAACAATGCTTCTTAGCCTTGGCTGCCAATTAAAATCATCTAGTAAGCTTTTAGATACCAGTGCCCAGACTGTATCTCAGACCAATTAAATCAGAATCCCTGGGAATGGTCACATGCAGTGATTACAATGCAGAACCAAGATTGAAAACAGGTGCATTAGAATTCTGTCCCAACAGTTTTATCTCCAGCTATTATGACCCATAAAAACTTATCTTCAGGGTTTTGGGGGCAGTTTTATCTCCAGCTATAATGACCCGTAAAAACTTGTCTTCAGGGTTTTGCGGGGTGGGGTTACTTTAATGGAATTCAGTCAGGTAAACAGAATTTTGCAAAATTTAAAGTCTCTTCCTATACAATAAAGGAGCTAAGATTCAAACCTGGGTCTTTCTATTTCCGGGCAGCTCTGCATACTTCCTGCTTATCGGAAAATGATTGTCATATTCTGACCTGTCTTGTTAATTCACAATGTTTTCTAAACAACGTCTGTTTCATATTTACTAAAGTGAAAGAATTGGGCTTGAATAGCAAGTGGTTTATGTGGTAGTAAATTGGAAATTAAGGAAGAATAATATTGAAGAAACAAAAAATTGATTCAAGTGGTAACATAGTAAATACTAATATTTCAGCCTTTCCCTGGTGTCTTCCATCAGAGGTCAGATTCCTCCTGTGAAAGCCTCCGTTCTAGTCTGTCACCCAAAAGTATAGCTTCTTTTAAAGCACTGAGGACCAGCCTGCATTCTTCTCTTAACACCAGCCTGAACCAGCAGCCTGACCCTAACTGGGCTCGTGATGAAGCTCAGAGTTTTGCTACAGAAAATGTTATTGAAGGTATGAAGAAGTTCAGAAGTTAAATAAAGCTCAATAGTTTTTCATGGATGTTTGTATCAATTTTCCTTGGAAATTGTACCTAGTACAATTTCCTAGTACCTAGTACCTTGGTTTGTCTCCGCTCCTCACCAGTTTCTCTGTGTATTTATTTAAATAACAAATATATGCTGTTTGCATTTTATTTTGATAAAATAAAAAGTGCTGCCTCTTGCTCAACTTCCCTACCTCAACCCTTACAGTTATCAGTTTAAGTATCCTTCTAAAACTTTTTATACAAATTTTATATATATATGCACACATCACAACATATATGAGATGCACATACATGTTTAAGTCTGTTATAGTCTATATTCTGTTATGGGGGAAAAGTCCTCGTGTTTAATAGTCAGAGTTCCTTTGTTAAATATAGAAAATACACGGTGTGAGCAGTAGTTATTTGAAAATCACTGTGACCATCCTTTAACTTTCTATTCATATCTATGTACATCAGTTTTCATTCCTAAAATTTTAAGTAACCCGACTTCATTATTTGCAATGTTCTCAGCAACTATTAGACTGTATCTCTATCCAAGTTTTACAACATATAATTATGATCAACTGATTTCTTATAGGGTCTGAACAATCTTTTCAACAACTTCTGCCAGAATTATCTTCACAAGAAGGAAGCCAGCATGCTGACTTACCAAGTATTTTTAGCAGCATTGAAGCGAGAGATTCTTCCCAAGGGGTGGAAAATCAGTACTCCTCTGAACAGAGTAAAATATTACAAAACAAGCAAAAAAGTGTTCATTTCCAGCTCTTTGTTGGAAATTTGTCAAGTTCAGTCTTCAGTTCATCTGGTGAGGCTAATGTATTTCATCAATTAAATCTACAGCATAGCACTCCATGTGGTTCTTCCTCTAGTGAGTGCTCAATAAAAGACCAACCAGAAGGCAGAAAAGAAAGACTGGGCTATGAAGAACTATCAGAAAGAGGAGTTAGTACAGTGTTACAAGGTCAAGGGCTCACTGATAAAGAAACCAGTGGAGTTTTAAATATAAATACACAATTATGTGTAAGAACTTCAATTCAGACACCATATTCAGTCACTGTTCAGAATGAAAAGTGTCTTGAGGATTCAACTAACGCAGAAACTCCAACAATCGTAGGAAACCAATCTCAACTAGCACAGTCAGAGCTCTTTGTAAGTTCTGGATCGTTTTCATTACAGAACTCTATTCCAATCTGGGTAAGTGAAATCTATGTTGTAATTTTTGGTTTCATTTTCAGGAGACTTTTTAAACAAAATTGCAACCAGAACTACTATCTGAGATATAGTCAATCTCATAATCATTGGAAATCTCCAATGAAAAGAGAAAAATTTTTTAAATTTGAGCTTCCTCTGAATTTTGCAGATCTTCCCAATTCGCATTTTTCTCCACTTTCCTGAAAAATGGTGGCTCAGCCCATGCTTCAGCACAAGTGTTGAGCCTCATTGTGCTGCACCGGATTACTCTGCTTGGTTTCCAGCTTACCTTCTAGTACTGTTTGTCTCTCCACAGATAAGCAAAAAATGTGATTTACTTGGCAGCTTTTAGAGTTTTGGGGGGGTGGGGTAAATTCTTGTTCAGTAGTGAAAGGTTTTTTCAATAAAGTGTGGTCTAGGGACTTCCTTGGCAGCCCAGTGGTTGAGACTTCTTTGCCTTCCAGTGCAGGGGGTGTGGGTTCCACCTCTGGTCAGGGAGCTAGGATCCCACAGGCCTCGCAGCCAAAAAACCAAACCATAAAACAGAAGCAATACTGTAACTTAAAAGTGGTCCACATCAAAAACCACATGGTTGAAGCAACTTGTGGTCTTGCTGCAGCCCAACGGCCATTCAGGTAGGTAGGGGACACACACACTGCAGTTCTGCACAGCCCCCCAGTCAGTCAGCAGGCACTTGGCTCTGTAACCCACGGAGGAGTTTGTCTTCTCCAGTATCCTTAGTTGAAGAACCTGTTTTTCCTCCATAATGTACTATTTTTCACATTCTGAGTGTTTGAGGCTATGATTTTTGAATATTGTTTCCCTTTTAATTTTACTGCACAGGAGACAGAATGTGGCCATGGTATAATGGAAGAACCAGAACTTACATTGATAAGCAACAGTGATAGCAGTATTGCTGAAATGGATTTTGCAAACTTAACTCTAGAAGAAAAGAGAGATGAGGCAAAGAGCTGTTTTCAGGTAAATTTCATAGCTCTCATTTTATACAGCAACCCATAGTTGAGAATTAGGGGATAGAAATGGATAGTTTTACTTAGCTTTCTACATGGCATTTCTTCTTACATTAGAATTGTATGGATGTGCTCACAGTGGACAAGCTGACAACTGAACTTTCTAGAAAGGCAGTTCCAAAGGACCTAGGGTTTAGAATGGGTAAAGTTTAGAACCTTTGCTGTGAATCTGTACAGTGAGGTAAAGTGGTAAGTCTGACTTTCTCGCAATTAGGTGAGTGAATTTCTGCCTCTTCTATCAGAAACACAAAACTCAGATTGTCCAGCTGTATCAGAACATCCTGTGGAGAAACCAGCTGTGTGTGCAGGTATGTATGCCCTTAGCAACAGATTAGTGAGCCCAGGGGCCAGTGGGGTTCCCCCTACTTGAGCAGAAACCCCACACGTTCGTATATTGCTGACATAAAGCCTCGATTTTTTTTTTTTAAACAGAAACCCTTTCAAAGTTTACAGCTATTCCAGAGAGCTTACAAGAAGCATTTATGAAAAGAAAAAAAGCATTTATAGAGAGGTCCTCACAGAGACAGAAAGAAATAAGGAATAAAATTCGTGTCTCTGGAAGTTCTCAAACCAAAATAGTAAAGGAGAAACCTACAGGTATACTCTCCACATCAGTTTTCAAAGAGAATCTGGCATTACATACATATTAAATGACTTGTTCTCTGCTCAGGTTCATTTGTCAGTCACCTAAAGGGTGTGAACAAGGTTAGAGTGTCTCTTCCTGAAGACAGAAAGACTGCACAAGCCCATATGCACCAAAGGGCTCTAAGGTATGTATGTGGATATATGAAGATATATGAATTCACATAGCTTAAGTGTCTTTTAATTCCATATAAATTTTTTACAGATTATACCATCAGTTACCTGAAGTGAAAAAGCAAAAGGAAGAGAAAGCAAAGCAAGACGCATATGCCCAAAACAGAGCAAGGGCAAAAGAATTTCATAAGGTGAGCAGCCACCGCCTCCCCCCACCAATTTTTCATGTCTAACTCACATCAGAACTACAACTGATAAGCGTTATTATTCCCTCTACAGAAAACATTAGAGAAACTTCGAGCCAAAAATACATAGTGACTTCCCGCACAAAGTGTAAAGGGTTTTTTTTTAATTATGTGTAACACAGTTATTTAAGTCAATAAATTTTTAAGGAATTTCACATGTTCCGATTCTTTCCACTGCCAATCACCTTAGTTCCTCCAAACTCATAATCTTCAAGATAAAATAGCCCTAAAGAAGAGAGTAGACATTGGTTAAAGTTGGAAAATATTTACATTTATTTTTACTTTCCCTAATCATAGGTATGAGTGGCTTGTATCTCCATCTGGAAAACATAGCACTATCAAGTTACTATTATATCCAGTGGAGAACTCAGTCTTTGGTCACAGCGTAAAGAGCTCCTGGATTTGGTCCCATCAGCCCTCTTTGAAATGACCTATAAAATTTTCTTTAATGTAATGTGTACATACCTTTCCAAAAGAAGTTATCATGTGAGTCAGCCCTGCATAACAAATACAAAGATAAGGATCCATTTTCAGAGATGCTCATGTAAAATTCTGAAGCCAGCCTCCCCTCCTTTAGTAACCAGGCAACCTGTAATGTAATAAACTAAAAGCCCAGGATTAAACAAAGAACTCCAGCAATCTAGGCACACACTGTTCAATATAATAGTCACAACCCATGTATAGGTACTGTAAAATCTAATTAGAAATGGCTTGTGTTCTATTTATACTGGAACAGAGCTGACCTAAGCAGTGGAAATACAAGTAAATAATAAAATGTTCCCAACAGGCTGAATGCTACAAAGTAGCAGAAACAAAACCTAGTGGGAAACTTTTTTTATGGTCATGTCCACAGCAAATGAGAAACTGCATTCTAAAAGCCTTGGTAATGACCATTAAAACCAAATAATTTGGTGTGATAAAATTTTTAAAAATTACCACAATTCTTTTAGTTAGGCTTCTTTGATCTCCAATGAAATATGGACACACTTCAAAATTCCCCACCTACAGAAAAAGATTGTAATGGCAACTGAGACTGATTAGGTTCCATTTTCATTCATACCTAAATTTAGCTGGATTGTTTCCAAACATGCATGTTTCGGGCAACTTTTATCTTAGAGCTTTCATGTTTTAAAATATAGCTTTATGTAAGATGGATGTTCAGAAAGGCTAATTTCATTCAGCCCACTCAGAGCAGTTGAACATTTTGCCCATCATCATGACATCATATGTCACTGGTAAACAGTAAAACAACTAATGGCCAAGGGAAAAAAATGAAATGAAAATCATACCTGTAAATCTTTGGGATCCAATTTCCTCAATCCAATTTCCTTAGGACCCTAGAAATTAAATGTACGTTGCTATTTATCCCTTCATCTTTTCTAATACTGAAAAGCCTTGTTATATCCAATTTTTACTCATCAGCCTAGCCAAAAAAAAAAAAAAATGTTGCAGGTCTCATTGTCACCACTGCAATAAAATTACAGTGATGGAAGCAAAACCTGTGTTCTCAATGTAGCCACATTAACAATTTACAGGCACCATGAACAACAGTGCCCATTTTCAATAGTATGAGGCTATTTCTCTCAAGCTTATATATACACTGTGCAAAAGGCTTCTGCTAACAATGCTATCAATGAAGGAAAGCTACTAGAAGCAACAGAAATAGAAAGCCTTACATGTTTAGGGTCAGGAGATGGATCTGCCTGGTTCTGAATTTGACACCCTAGAAAAATAGTATTAGTTACTGTTGAAGACTGTCAAACTGAACAGTATGAGAAAGTATAGGAATACTGTATCAGTAGAAATACCAGGTCTAACGTGCACAAAGCCAAGAAAACCAACGATGCCAAATACTGAATTTATATTGCACTGTCCTTTGAACACCCAGCAGGAACAAACTGCTGAATGCAGATACCATGCAGTGCAATTACAACTGAACCAGAAAAAACCCTCAAGTTTGTAATGTTACTATCTGAGAAATATTATCTTCACACATCTCTAAAAATTTAAGTTCTTGTAACATGTTAATTTGTCATTCCAATGAGACAACTACATTAACTCCATTTTAAACTATGAACCTAGCCATTGCTACCTTTACCCTCTCTATACCTGTAGAACTTACATAGGAAACTATCCGATTATACATATTTACATGTTAATACTGTCTCTTCATTTTTTTCCAATTCTGTAAACACAAATATTACAGCAGTATTTTTGGCCAAAATCCTGATAATTGTTTTATACCTAATTAACTAGCAATCACAACAGTAATGAATGCAATACTCAAAATTTACATTCTTATCAGAACTTCTGAATCCTTAATTTGAATAGAAATTAAATATTCCACTTACCTCTAAGAATGTATTAGGTTGAAATCATATTCACTCCTGCAGATAAAATATCAAATAAAAGATGGATACCATACTCATGTGATTAAAAATTAAAACCTCAATATATTAACTTTAAAAATTTAGATATTAAGCATACTCAGCTCTATCAGAATTAAGTTTTTTATTAGTTCATGTCTGTATCATTCAGCAGTTGAACGGTTAAATTCATCATCTGAACTGGAATGGTCGCCCCCCCCACCCCCGCACAAATTACACTGTCACTGATTAAAACTTACCTAAGCCATCACACCCTAGAACAGTACAGATCACTGGGATATGCCAATACCTAAGATAAAAAATCTGTTAGGTTTTTCAGTTTACTTGGCAGCTGTATTGTAGTTCTTTCCCACAGATCTAACAGGTAGCTCTATGAGTAAAGGAAACCACACAGTTAATCTATGAGGCGTTTCCAACGATGTAGGTTTACAGAAAAAGCCCCATCGGGATAGACCTCAACCACTGCTTACTTTTTAAAAAATATAAACAAGTCCACAAGAGAACAGTTATTTGAAAGAGCTCCAGTCTCTTAGATGAGTTCAAAACTGCATAACAGTCAGACATCACAAAGGATGTTTAAGAAATTTAAGGAAATCATCCCATGAATTAATCACATGGTAGGTATTTTAACAATGCTTAGAAAAGACAGCTCATCCCATGAATTAATCACATGGTAGGTATTTTAACAATGCTAAGACAGCATTATACTAACAGATAAAAATATGCAAAGTACTAATTAGCTATTATACATGAACCAAATGAAGTGTTCCACATATAAATTTAAGCTTGATTTTAAGAACTTCACTACTGCAACGTATTTTGCCTATGCAATTCCCAGATTACTGCAAAATTCTTACTTTAACTGAATTTTTGCCTTAATTTAAGAACTATATAAAGCATTTTCTCATTAGCTGATATTATAAAAACACAGAAAAATGTTAATGTGGCTTATGTTCTGACCATTGGGGAATCGTTAAAGACAAACTGGGTGTATTTAATTAAACTTTATATCATTCAGATTAACGAAATTTTGTGTCCTGTGTAGTCATTTCTAGCATTATACTTAAATTTTAAATCTTCTACCTCATTTTAGATTATGCATTCATTAAAAACATTGTGGGGACTTCCCTGGCATACAGTGGTTAGGAATCCACGCTTCCACTGCAGGTGGCATGGTTCAATCCCTGGTCTGGGAACTAAGATCTACAAGCCACCTGGTGCAGCCAAAAAAAAAAAAGAATGCACTGGCCAAACAAGTGTATGAAAAATATATCCCTTTTGCAAATCTAAATAACAAAGGTCAGATTAAATCAAAATTATAATCTATTAAATTATTCAGCATATTAACATGTATAACATTAAAATAATCTTTAGGAGCAACATTTCATCTCATTTAGGTCATGAGGTTTTCAAGAAAAGTTATTTGGGAATTCTTCACATCATGTTGACGGTGAATTAACAGCAGAACATCAATTTTGGTACACCCAAATTTGAAGGGAAGGAAGAACTTGAAAACATATGATGTGTTTAAGTAAACATGTTCAGTCCAGATGTAATGAAATATATAAAGTAGAGCCGCAGCCAGAAAATTTTAAAAATAAATAAAAATAAAACTATTGGATAGTACAGTAACAAAAAAACCCACCCAATCAAAAAATTTGCAGAAGACCTAAATAGACATTTCTCCAAAGGCGGCATACACATAGGCACATGAAAAGATGCTCATCATTGCCGATTATTAGAAATGCAAATATAATGAAGTACTACCTCACACCAGTAAGAATGGCCAACATCAAAAAGTCTACAAATAATACATGCTGGAGAGGGTGTTGGAGAAAAAGGAACACCCCCCCCCTACACTGTTGGTGGGTGTATTTAAACTGGTACAGCCAGTAATGGAAAACAGTACAGCGGTTCCACAAACTGAAAACAGAGCTACCATATGATCTAGCAATCCCACTCCTGGGCATATATCCAGAGAAAAACATGGTTTGAGAGGATACATGCATTGCAACGCTGTTTACAGTAGCCAGGACAACCTAAATGTCCATCAAGAGATGGATAAAGATGTGGTATACACACATATATATACACAATGGAATATTACTCAGCCATGAAAAAGCATGAAATAATGCCATCTGCAGCAACATGGATGGACCTAGAGATTATCATACTAAGTAAGTCAAAAGTAGAAATACAAATACCACAGGATATCACTTCTACGTGGAATCTAAAATACCACACAAATGAATACATCTATGAAACAAACAGCCTCAGAGAACAGACCTGTGGTTGCCAAGGAGGGGGATGTGGGGGAAGGATGGACTGGGAGTCTGGGATTAGCAAATGCAAACTACTTATGTATACAATACAGATAAACAAGGTCTTACTACATAGCACAGGGAACTATATTCCATATCCTATGATAAATCATAATAGAAACATGTGTAACTGAGTCTCTTGCACAGCAGGAACTAATATTGTAGATCAATTATATTTCAATAAACTTTTTAAAAATACTGTATAGGGTGCGGGGAGGTTAAAAATATGTTGTATATGCTTGAAGCAGGAATATCCAAGATTCTGATTATAATTGCCTAGTTTATAGTTCTGGGACCCTTTCCTTCAAGCAAAGTGAAACTGGCAGTGTCACTATATATAAAGCATGTCAATCACGAGATTCATTTTCTGAAATTACATTATGAACAGAAATTTTAAATTGGCGTAAATGCCTTTCAATAATGAAACCTATGGAGGTTTTAAATTCTGACAGTTTATCACATTTACACAAATGGGACCCAAACTCACCTAAAACATAAGACATACCTTTTTAAATTATCCAGACACTGTGTTCAAGATAAAAGCCTAGGGCTTCCCTGGTGGCGCAGTGGTTGAGAATCCGCCTGCCGATGCAGGAGACACGGGTTCGTGCCCTGGTCCGGGAAGATCCCACATGCCGCGGAGCAACTAAGCCCGTGAGCCATGGCCACTAGGCCTGCGTGTCCGGAGCCTGTGCTCCGCAACGGGAGAGGCCACAACAGTGAGAGGCCCGCATACCGCAAAAAAAAAAAAAAAAAAAAAGATAAAAGCCTAAAAAAAGAAGCCATCTTTGTTTCATGTCAATGTTAAAATTAAAGTACTAAATCAATACAGCTGATAATTTAAAAGCTTAAGATGAGGGAAATTATCAGCTCTATAGTCCTGGAAGCAATCTTTATCAATACACCCCCATCACTTGACTCTCTTAGGTATCATGTTCCTTCTTATCTGTATCAAAACTCATACTGAACAATGAGCTCTGGGTTGCAAAAGAGGATTTATTTTTGCACCTGTCTAGAAGTCTTTGTCCACAAATTAAACAAAAACAAACACAAGTGCTATGGTATAATGCAATATATAGAGTGGCATAATCTGTAACATACAGTGGTGATAAAAATGACAGTTGAAATATTATAGGTAGTTAGGAAAGGAAAATATTAAGTTCTTATTACAGTAATAGGCATTTCACACTAAATTTCTCTGAGAAAAATAAAAATGGAGTTGCAGGTACTCTAAGGAGGGTGGCTGGCTGTCAATCATTAGTGGTTATTGCAACTAAGATTTTCTTTTCAGGATTACAATCTTATTTCTTTGATTCAAAGCTCAAATGGCACCTTTAAGTTCTCTTACTCAGAAATACACCACCATATGCAAAAACAGTAAGACGTTTATTTTTTTGGAAGTGATTATCTCTGCTGTAACAGCCTCAATCTTTTTTCTACATAATCTCACTGTTTTTATTATTTTTCTTATAATTACTACTTCAGGAGTTTTATAAATTTGTTTTTTCTTTTTATTTTCTTACAAGGTTCTTTTTTATCATAAGGCTGGCATATGTATTCACATTTATCATCTTTTATTTCTATAAAGTTCCTTTTTCTCTACTCTGTTTACCTTGTCTGGTAGTCATAATCCTATCTATTTTCAGGCCATTCTGTCCTCTGTCCAGTGTTTTTTGGATTTTGATGCTCTCTTTTTAGGCAATGCAGCTTCTTCAGTATATTCCTCTTGTTCCAAATATACATTCTTCTTCTTTGGTAATTCAGAACTTATTATGAAATAATTATCCTCCTGCATAAGAAATAACAATACTAAGCAATAACTGAAACTACCACGGTTAATTACATATAACTAAACTCTAGGTTACTTAAAATAACCTGGATACATCTGGATATTAAAAATCCAAATTAACTTCCGCTGATTTTCTCATCTGATATCCTAGTAGCAACACCACACATGAAAACTTACAATAGTATTGTTTTTACTGATACAGTATTGATAATTCATGTCCTCACCAATTACCCATAAAATTCTTATTTTTATTCTTGCATTTCCTGCACCAAGAGCATTGAACCTTTCAAAACTTTAATGCAGACAGTAACACAACAGGATAAAATTCTCCCTTTGTCAACAGCTGTCCTCCCAAAATGAAGTGGGATAAAATTGTCACTTACCACCAATTTAATATCACATTCATCATGTTCAAGATTTGTTGTAATCTCCTCCTCTGCTCTGCAATATTAAAAGCATATCACTCAATGTATAACTGATTCAACTGTTATAAAGCAGAAACGAACACACCATTGTAAAGCAATTATACTCCAATAAAGAGTTAAAAAAAAGTGTATCAGTCAGATAACAAATCTTTTATAACTCAATGAGTAGTATACTCATGACATACAACTGAAACAGCAATACCATTTAAGTTTGTTAATATTTTATCTGTGCTCACATCACTATTAAAGTATAAACAAATTGATAGCATATGGAGCAACATTAAAATTTTAAGACAACCTTATAAAATCTATGTCCAAAATTATTCCAATCCATGATAGAACTTACGCTGACTCTTCAATAGGAGAGATAGATCCATCATCATCCAAGTATCTGTATCTACGACTATCAAGGTCTTCTTTTTCTAAATCTTCACCAACATTCATTTGGTTCAAGGATTCCTTGAGATGGTATTCATACTTCAGTTTTTCAAGGTAGTTAAAAAATCCTCTTGCCACTGCTTGCTATATACCAAAAATACCATATTTTAAGTCAAGGACTTAAAAAAATTTTCTTCCACTCAGCAAATGCCTATGTTCCAAACTGACAAGGATCCCCGTAACAAGGTCCTTACTGATCTTGATTTAACTACTCTGCCACATGGAGATCATGTGTTATCAATTCACAGTTCTACCTAGCAAGTTATCAAAGTTAGTACCAAGAAAAACAAGCGCAAATCTTGTATCATTTGGGCATTACTTAAGACATTTTTTAATGCAGAGAACTGTCTATTTTAATCACCTTAAAACATAAAGAGGTTAATGAGTATTAATCCTTTCCAATATATCAGATTCTAGAACAAGTGACTACAAATTATACAATCACTTATCTCAAATATTTCAGAGTCTACTGCTAAGTACTGGCGTTATTTGTCTGGTGATTCTGTCAGAAATTGAAATATCTGAACAAAATGAAATCTACTAAAGCCACTGAACATGAAAGGCAGGTGTAGGTTTCACTTCGGTTACTATAAAACAACTGGGCATTTGAGTTTTAGGAATGTTTACAGCCCTGACAGGATAAGATCAAGGTATAAAATCAGCCTTAGAGCACTTCATATACAGGTACATTCACCCGTGTTAACAGTGCAAGATTCCACCCAGAAGTCCAAGTGAACTTTGAGCTGAAGGGTATAGTCAGTACAGAGAAGTATTACAAAAGATGAAGACTGTATGTTCCAGGTACATCTGAATTCTAAAAGCGACCAACAACTCATTTCAGACATTTTAAGCTATGTGCATCAGCATATATAGACTCACCTCAAAGGTTAAAATTTTTCTCCAAGGTAATGGTTTTCTTCCATTTTCTGATTCTAAAAATGGGAAGCCAAGTCCTTTGTCTTTAAATTGTTTCTTATTTATTTGTGAGCTTCTAGTGTTTCTCCTTCCTTTTGGTCTTCCCCTTGATCTTCCTGTTGGCTTGTATTTCCTTTTTTTACGCTTCTTTTTTTTGAATCTTTCAAAAATAGCTTTTAAAGTCAATGGTCTTGGCTCTATAGATGAATCACTAGATGAATCTCTTGCTTGAGTACTTTCAGGTGTGTGAACAAATTTTCTAATAGGGTTTCTCTGCCTCCTTTTAGGTGGGATAGGAACACACTGAGTTTTAAATAAGCTGCTACCAGAGGAAGAGTTACCACTAGAAAACAGGGAAAGATTAATTGTACCCTCTTATATTACTGAGTGTTTATTACCAGTAATATACTTTTCTTTTACAAATCAAAGCAGAAAAACATGCCCAAAGTAATTTTTTAAAAGATGGGCTCAGTTCTAGCCAATCACTTAGCTCTGACCACTCTACAAATGGCCCATAATGCCATGTGCCACAGCACTTAGCCAAAAAATCATCTTCCTTTATGTAAGTTCCACAAAGGCAGCCTTGTTCACAGCTAGAGGCTAAACTAAGACAAAGCCTCCTTTAAATAAAACAAGAGTATCCTAGTGGAAAGATGTAGTGAGTATACTAGAAATGCTCATTTGTTTTCCCAGTGAGATCAACGATTAGGACTAGATACCTCTCATCATATACATAAGCCAGCATTCCTGATAATGTGGAATATAAGAACAAGTTGATTTTAAAACAAGATTCCCTACTGATATCCATTTTCTTCTTATAAAATGAAGATGATTTAATCAGGAAGACACCAGTTTGGCCCGGAGAATATACTCCTGTTTCCCTGAGTTAACGATGTGTCCCACGATAAGTAGTTAAAACTTCAAAGGCCTGTACAAACCAGGTTTTCCTTTTCTGTTCTAATGCATGAAAATTACCATTACCACCACTCATTATCTACAATGATTTATGCTTTCCCCATAATTCAAATACAGTAAAATTACCATCTAGTCTCTTTTCCAGAAAAACCTAGTGATTGTTTTTTTTTTTAAAAAAAAGGCACTTACCTTTGATTCTCAATTTCCACGGCTGAGTCAGATGCCGTTGCATAGTTGAGAGAATCCATTCCTGGTATGTGTTCTCCAAGCCTTTCTCAAATTTGTTGTCAATTGTCCTTTGTTTTAAACAGATTTCTGACCATATAAAATTCAGTAAATGTGATGTTGTTTCCCTGAAAAAATGCAAACAGCTAGTATCAGAGTAATGAAAATGTTGATGTAGTCGTGACAATTATGTAAATTAATTACACATAAATTAAGGCAAAAATCACATACAAGGCCTTTAATATTTTCATGTAGGAACTGTCATTTTAGGCCAATCCTAAAATCTAGAGATTTTATTCACAGGTTCTATCTTTCAGTTTTGCCTCCTTAATCTATCCAATGGAAGATTCCAGAAGAGTACTGTAATTTCCAACGAAAGTATCAGTTTTCCACAACTGTAAAAAATGTAATTTTACCCTTAGCCAAATAGTAATGTACAATGAAGAGTATCACTGTTCAACTAACGGCCAAAAAGCTATTTTTCAACAGCAGATGGGAACTAGTACGAAAATCTTTTGTATACAAAGCCAGAAGGTGGAGTATGGCCTCAGTATACCTGGGAAAATAATCAGCAGGACTTAACTACCTCTATCCAAACTCCTGGTCTGGAATTTGCTGTTATGGGTATTAATTTAAAAGTTCTGAATTCTCAAACTTTTCGATGAAAGGCTTACAGATTAAAAAAAAAAAAAGACAAAGGGCACTGTTGTTATCTCCTTAGATACATTACAATAGTTTGGACAAAATTTTTAAAAGATGTCTAATTTTACTTTTCCATCTCCCTTATCGGGGATGTCATCATTCTTCCTACTTGTATATTCTTAGTCTTTAGCATTCCTGGTAATGACAAATGAGCAACGATGAAAGAAGTCCTACAAGAACAATATACTTCAAACATAGGAAACCAATAAGGTCACAGAGATCTCAGATTCGCAAAATATACAATGGACTCCTGGTAATTTCATGGTATGTTTTATCGTAGTTAAATGCAAAATCTAAGAAATAAGTCACGAAATAACTGCCCAAAAAGAAATTCAACAAGTGGATCCAATGGCACTGATGGTATACCTAAGATTAAAAAAAAAATCAGAGCATATTATCAAAATTAAAGTTGACTCAAAACCTCTTTTTCGGAAACTAGAAAGCATTCCTACGTAAGTGTGGCTTCCTATTCCGAGATTCTAAGAGGAGCACATGACGATACTGCCCTTCACTGGCTCTAACAATTCCCCTTCAGCACTTTGTGCAATTCTGGGTCGAGCGTCTCCAGGAAGCGCCTAACCTCGTGCAAGAAGAACGGCGTCAGCAATGGTTACCTCGCACTTAACCCCTATTAATTCAGAAAATGTGTATCGTCTGTACCACCTTTTAACATCTACATGCCTAACAACGGACCACGACCACGCCACAATCGTTTACTGTGGGCCGCAGTAAAGCCACTAGGCCCGAAGTCCACAAAAACCACGAGCCCTACGCCCTCGGGGACTGACTTCCGCGGCTGGACCCCGCCACGCCACGCAAGGGCCTGGGAAAAGCTACAAGAGGAAACCCTCCCCCGCCCACAAGGCCCAGAAGCCCCCCGTCCTCTCTCCTACCCGTCGAGAGGGCGGACAGCTTGCACCAACCTGCGCCGGTTCGGCGTGGGCCTCAGCTGCGTACCAGATACACGCCACCGCTCTCTAGGAAGTCCGCCTTCAGCAACCTCCGGACGCCTCCAGCACTCCAATATGCTAAGAGCCACCAACCTCCACCTCCGCGCTGAAGAAAAGGACAAGCGGGCTGCGCGCCCCAGCTAATAGTGAGGACGAAGTCTCGCGATAACAATTTGACTCCCGGAAGAAAGTGAGAGGTGGGAAGTGACGACCCGCGGGGCGCCATTTTGATCTCCTTGAGGGGAGGAACGATTTCGAGCGGGCAGGGTCTGATCTCCAGGATCCAGAGAAGGCGGAGTTGACTGAGGCAAGATCGGGTTTCAGGTGTAGGCTTCCCTCACCAATTAGGTAAGTGGAGTAGACAAGGATGTTTCGGCAAACTACAAGAAATAAATTGTGGGGTCAGGTTAACGGAATGACTGTGAACAGCAAGAAAACAGGCACTCCACCTGCTTTGCTTCCAGTGGTCTCGCCTTTGCTGAGCTGTCCTCTGACTTCCCAAAATCTGATCTCGAGTGTGTACGGGGGTGTGCGTGTGTGTACGGTGCCAGGTGTGTTTTGTCATATTATGTCTACTTTTGCCTTCAGAATGTTCTCTGCGTTAAATTATAAGACGATCATGCTTTGACCGAGACTCAAAATGTGTAACCTTTGTACTGGAAGCCAGAGTTACCCCGTAGTACATCCAGGTCCCCTCTCCCCTTCGGACTTTTGTTAACTACTCTTTCACTCAGAGCTAAGTGTCAGCCTCCCAGGGATTGGTTAACTTATCACAAGAGATACCAGCGGCGAATTTTTTTGTTTATTTTCTCCCTTAGTTCCCTGAATGATTAATGAATGTTAAGATAAAAGTTTAAACTAGTTTAGTTTTGGTATTTTAGGTGTTTTTTTCCCCAAAGTAGTTACAAAAAGGAATGAGCTGGCTCGATTTGTCCACTTTCAGACCTCTTGTATCATATACATATGATAAAACCAGGAAAGCCGTCTAGTCTTAATCTGTGGTTAGTGTCATCTTCGGATTGGACAGACCTGTAAGGTAATCTAGCCTCTTTACTCAATTTTGCTCTAAATGTTGAACAATTCCAGGCACAGACAGTCTAGTCTTCTAGGCATTATGAAGTACCGTAAGCTCCAGAACAGGGATTGCATGTCTTATTCACTGCCATGTTCCATAACATGCCTGCCTATGTAATTTGTGAGTCTCTATGAAATGAAAATGCAGGGCCCCTTGTTCAAAATGCAAGGGGACAGTGCCATTAAAGGTACTAAACTATAAGCTGTCTCCTTTTTTCTGTAGTATCTCTTTCCACTTGTCATGATGTTTTAATTAATAGCATTAATTTGCTATTATTAATGACAATCATTCTATTTTATTGATTTATTAATTAATCACTAATTATACTATTATTAAATAATAGCATTAATTTGCTATTTATTGTCACTCTAAGTAAAGAAAAATTGAGTTGAACTCATTAGCATGAGATTTGCCACTCTATTCTGCAATACCAGTTTTAACTACAAACATAAGAACATTTAGCTTGTATGCAGAATTACTGAAATTTCACAATTCGTACTATGTAGGCATATGTATTTTGTTCTTACTAGAACACTGGATACTGCACAAAACTAGCACCCCTGTATTTATTTTACTTCTCCATGCGTGCATATTCTACCGACACTATGGAATCCAGGGAATTTGAGTCTCCATGAACTCCCTTGGACTGTGCATCCACCAACATTCTATGCTCACAGGACTTAAACACTTTTTGTGAATGGGAAGCAAGGAGTGGTGGTGGACATGCACATAGACCCTCTCTCCTCTGATCCTAAGCATGTTCCATTGTCCTATCCATCTTAAAAGTTCAACTATAAAGTTAAGAATTTTAAAAAATATTTATTTTATTTATTTAGTTGTCTGTGCCAGGTCTTCGTTACAGCACATGGGGTCTTCATTGTGGCATGCAGGCTCTTAGTTATGGTATGCGGGATCTAGTTCCCTGACCAGGGATTGAACCTGGGCCTCCTGCATTGGGAGCGTGCAGTCTTAACCACTGGACCACCAGGGAAGTCCCTAAAGTTAAGAATTTAAAGATGGTGGCAATGGAGCATAAACCACGTGCTATTCTGAGCACATGGTCCTGTGTAACTTCACTAGTTGCACATCCATGAAGCCAGCCGTGTCCCAGAACCTTATGAGTCTGGAATGTCATAAGTGTTCAATAAAAAAAACTAAGGCTGAACTGGTAACCATTGTATGCTAGGTACTTGGAAGACAAATATGAGAAATACAGTCCTATCTTCAAAGAGATCACAGTCTAAGGGACAGAAACAAAGCAAACAGATGACCACAGGTATACTGAGTGCTATATGGTTGCTCTATACAAACTTTCTCTTATCGTGAGCTAAATTGTATCATTCCCTCACCAGTTAATGGCAAGGTATAATGTGATGAGTTCTGGGTTTACAGTGGGCTAGATTTGGTTTTGAATTCTGTTTCTGCCACTTAATAGCTGAGTGATCTGGAGTAAATAATATATTCTCTCTGGCCTATTTCCTCTTATAAAATGAGAAAGATAATATGTCATTGTGTGAGGTTTTGAAGGAATGTCTGTAAAGTGTCTAACATACTGTCTGGTTTACAGAATGCAGTTTGTCAATAGTTATTGGCCATACTTGGTCTACCCCTTTAGGCATTGCTTCTGCAGCTCCATTTATCCTTCTCCCTCCTATCTTCCATTCTTCCCTTCTCTAGACCCTACTTCTGGGCCACTGACTCCCAGCAGTGGAATCTGGAGAGTGAATGTTGTTTGCCTCCATGTGGCCCAAACCTGTCCTCCTAGAGCCACTCTGGATTTGTATTAGAACTTTTCTAACCCTTTTCTCTCATCCAACTCCAACCTCCTCTTCCCTATCTCTCACTCACACAGAAACACTCTTATACACACTACCAGGCTGCCTTCTGGGCTTTTGGCTTGCATTTCTAAACCCCTTATTCAGGCTGTAGCCTCCTAGGGTAGGAATTTGTTTCTGTTTTGGTGGGGAAAGAAAATAAAAACCTGACCTTTGAAAGATAGTAAAGGGTGTAAAATTAGTGATGCAGGAGATATAGATGGGCCCCAGGCTGAGCAGCTGAAATCTGTCCTGTGTGGACAGCTACTCCAAGATAAGATAATACCAGGAGCTGAGAGGAGCTGAATCCCACCCAGAAAAAAGATAAAGAGACCACATATTTCTCATTCTCAACATCAAGGAGATCTTCCCAACTATACAGGTGCAGAAAGGCTGGGGGTGTGGGGAAGGGAGGGGGCACCACCCCATAGTAGGTGATGTCAACCTTCCCATAGGTCTCTGCATTAAGAGATGTGCGCACATACAGAGGAGAACCCTGAGTTATACCAAATACGGACTCAGAGCCAGGCAAAGCAAGACATTGGCCAGAGGAAACCTGCAAGAAATGCCCCATATAAGTGATTTAAACTACCATGAAAACACAACTCTCTTAGTCCACCCATGTGTGTCTATTCACACGTACTTTTTTCCCTCCTAATAAACACTTCACTTGTTTCACTAATTTCCATCTTTGTTGAAATTAATTTTTACAAATAAGACAAGCCAGGAGCCTTGTCACTAGCCACTGGCCCTCGTGGTATAATGGCTAGGATTTGAAGGGATTATCATAACCCTTGTGACTCAACCCCCACCTAGGGAAAACAATTCCAAGAAGCATCTGGTTACACCCTTCCGAGAAAAACCACAAAACACGAAAATGTAAATTAGGCATCCTATAGCTAACCAATCAAGGAACTAGAGCCCAGTTCCCACTCCAGTCCGTCCGGAACAAACAAACCAATCAGAAAAAAACCCTCGATATATCCACACTTTGCATAATGAAAAAATAAAACCTACAAAATGTGTGTAATTCCGCTTTTAGGGGTTCCTTTTCGGCCTCCTGCGTGAGGACCAAGGAACCCCGGTGCACCGGCTCGTAATAAACCTCTTGCGTGTTGCAACGACTCTCGACTCTTGGCGGTTCTTGGGCGAGCTGGGATCCCTCGGAGACCTTTCAGGTCTAACATTTGGGGGCTCGTCCGGGATCCCCACTCGCCCCCGGGTCACAAGAACATCGGGAGTCGGAGGTATCAGGTAGGCCTAAATGTCTGTCTGTCTTCTGTCCTCTGTAAGCCGCCATCAGAAAGAAGCCGTGCGAACCGGCTCGCTGTGAAATCTGTATTGGACTCCTGGCTAGGCAGACGTGCCAATAGCTGGTGTCCACGGACCCTGGGGGACGCCCTGGTGGTCCATCTGGAAGGAGAGACAAATTTTGTCTCCCCTTCACCCGGTCCTGGCAGGATATACAAACTGCCATCTGAATCTGAGTTGGTTTCAGTTTTAAAACGAGCTCGCGGCGGCAATATTAATGTGTGTCTTCTGAAATTTTATTGTTCTCCTGTGCTCTATCTTTCTCCTGACGGACGATAATGGGACAAACTATGACGACTCCTCTCTCTCTCACCCTAAGTCACTGGACCGAAGTTAGGGCTAGGGCCCACAACCTTTCGGTAGAAGTAAGGAAAGGGAGATGGCAAATGCTGTGTACCTCTGAGTGGCCTACATTTCAGACAGGGTGGCCACCCGAGGGATCCTTTCTGTTAGATCAGGTCAGGCTAGTCAAGTCTAGGGTCTTTAACACAGGACCCCACGGACACCCAGACCAGATACCATATATACTGGTCTGGGAAGATCTGGTTCTCTCCCCGCCTCCGTGGGTCCGGCCCTTTGTTCCCTCAACAGGCATGTCTGCATGCGCACCAGCACGGTCGGAAGTACTGGCCCTGAAAAAAGCCCCAGACACCGAGAAGTCATCTGCAGCCCCGGACCCACCAAAGGCGATATATCCAGACCTGCAGTCCGATCTGCTTCTCCTCGATCCCCCACCACCACCTTACCCTCCAGCCCTAGACCCCATACCGCCTCCCGATCCCCCAGCTCCACAACCCTCCGCACCAATAGGGCCACCTGTTGTGGCGGGGGGGGGGGGGTCCCTCGGCGGGCACCAGAAGCCAGAGGGCTATTTCCCCGGATTCTACCGCTCTACCCCTTAGAGAATATGCCCCCCCCAATAACCATGGGAATAGGCCCCTCCAATACTGGTCCTTTTCCTCTGCAGATCTTTATAACTGGAAGATGCATAACCCTACTTTCTCTGAAAATCCACAGGCTCTCACTGCTTTAATAGAGTCTCTTGTCTTCTCCCACCAACCCACCTGGGACGATTGTCAACAGCTCCTCCAAACTCTCCTCACAACTGAGGAGAGGCAACGGGTTCTCTTGGAGGCTAGAAAGAATGTGTTAGGCGCCAATGGGCAACCTACCCAGTTGCCTAACGAGATTGATGCTGGTTTTCCACTCGTGAGGCCGAATTGGGACTTCAATACCCCAGAAGGTAAGGAGCACCTGAAGATGTATCGCCAGGCTCTGGTGGCGGGTCTCCAGGGAGCGGCCAGGCGCCCCACGAATTTGGCCAAGGTAAGAGAGGTAACTCAAGGGCCCCAGGAGTCGCCAACCGTGTTCCTAGAACTCTTGATGGAGGCTTTTAGACGGTTCACTCCTTCTGATCCAACTTCTGAGGAACATAAGGCCACCATAGCAATGGCCTTTATTGACCAGGCGGCCCCTGACATTAGAAAGAAGTTACAAAGGCTGGATGGCCTACAAGGTTTCTCACTTCAGGACTTAGTAAAAGAGGCAGATAAAGTATATAATAAGAGGGAAACAGAAGAGGAAAGGGAAGAAAGAAAGCAGAAGGAGCAAGAGGCCCGTGAATTAAGGCGGGACAAGCGGCAACAGAGAAATTTGAGTAAGATACTGGCCACTGTAGTCAGAGGAAGAAATATTAGAGACAGGAATAGACAGGAAGGGCGGACAATGGATAAAAGGCGACCATTAGACGAGGATCAATGTGCTTACTGTAAAGAAAAAGGTCACTGGGTAAGAGAATGCCCTAAAAAGAAGAACGGGGGAAAACCAACCAGAGACAAAATTTTAACCCTGGAAGAGGAAGATTAGGGAAGTCAGGGCTCGGACCCTCTCCCCGAGCCCAGGGTAACTCTTAAAGTGGAGGGGGAACCCGTCCAGTTCTTGGTAGACACCGGAGCTCAGTACTCAGTCCTCCTCCACCCAAAAGGCCCCCTCTCAACTAAAAGGTCATGGGTCCAGGGGGCTACAGGAAATAAGCAGTACTCATGGACCACACGAAGGACAGTAGACCTTGGGGTGGGACAAGTAACCCACTCATTCTTGGTCATACCTGAGTGCCCATACCCTCTGCTAGGCAGGGAATTACTCTCTAAGGTGGGGGCCCAAATCCACTTTCAACCAGAAGGGCCCACCATAACTGACAACCAAGGGAGATTACTCCAAATTTTGACTATGAAGCTGGAAGATGAACATAGGTTATATGAAGTGCCCTCGCCTCCACAAGTTGATATGCAGGATTGGGTGACCAGGTTTCCACAGGCTTGGGCAGAAACTGCTGGTATGGGAATGGCAAAATATCGCCCCCCCGTGGTGGTAGAACTCAAAGCAACCACCACCCCGGTGACAGTCTGCCAGTACCCTATGAGCAAAGAAGCCCGGGATGGCATTCGTCCTCACATACAAAGGTTGCTGGAATTACGGATCCTGGTAAGGTGCCAATCTGCATGGAATACCCCTCTTTTACCAGTTAAAAAGCCAGGAACTAATGATTACCGGCTGGTACAAGACCTACGTGAGGTGAATAAGCGGGTGGCGGACCTCCACCCCATGGTGCCCAACCCCTACAATCTCTTAAGTACTCTTCCACCTCAGCACACTTGGTACACTGTTTTGGATCTTAAAGATGCTTTCTTCTGCCTGAGACTCTCCTCTCTCAGCCAGCCCTACTTTGCATTCGAGTGGAAGGATCCAGCTTCTGGGATGTCAGGCCAGCTGACCTGGACTCACCTGCCACAAGGATTCAAGAACTCCCCCACCATTTTCGACGAGGCTCTCCACCAGGATTTGGCATCTTATAGAGAATCCAATCCTCAGGTAACTCTACTTCAATATGTTGATGACATTCTTTTAGCTGCTGAGACCCAAGAAGACTGCATCAGGGGAACTGAGAGGCTGTTAATAGAACTTGAGACATTGGGATATCGGGCTTCAGCAAAGAAAGCACAAATATGTCAACGACAGGTCAGTTACCTGGGGTACTTGTTAAAAGGAGGACAGAGATGGCTCTCGGAAAGCAGGAAAGACACCGTTGCCCAGATACCGGCCCCCAAGAGTCCCAAACAGGTTAGGGAATTTTTGGGGATGGCCGGATTCTGTAGGCTATGGATTCCAGGGTTTGCTGAATTAGCAGCCCCTTTGTATCCCCTGACCAAGAACGGCATCCCTTTCGCTTGGGGTGATAAAGAACAACGGGCTTTTGACCAAATTAAACGAGCCCTACTATCAGCCCCGGCTTTGGGGCTACCAGATGTAACTAAGCCTTTCCATCTGTACGTGGCCGAGAATAAAGGTATCGCAAAGGGAGTACTAACTCAGAAACTGGGCCCCTGGAATCGCCCGGTTGCGTACCTATCAAAGAAATTGGATCCTGTGGCAGCAGGATGGCCCGCCTGCTTAAAAATAATCGCCGCCGTGGCCGCTTTGGTCAAAGATGCTGACAAATTGACTTTGGGACAGAACTTAACGATAACAGCCCCCCATCCATTAGAAAGTGTGATTCGTCAGCCACTCGACAGGTGGCTAACAAATGCCAGAATGACTCACTACCAAGCCCTGCTGTTAAATTCAGACCGTATTAAGTTTACATCAGCCACAGGACTTAACCCGGCCACCTTGCTGCCTGACCCCGACCTGGAAGGCACCACCGTCATCCATGATTGTCAGGAAGTACTGGCTGCAGCACACGGTAGCAGGCCAGACTTGATGGATCAGCCTCTCCCCGATGCCAACATTACCTGGTTTACCGATAGAAGCAGTTTCCTAGAAGAAGGTAAGCGTCGGGCGGGAGCAGCTGTGGTAGATGGGAAAGAGGTCATCTGGGCAGCCGCATTACCGCAAGGGACATCGGCCCAGCGGGCTGAACAAATTGCCATGACCAGGGCATTGGAACTAGCAGAAAACAAAAAGGTAAACATCTATATGGACAGTAGGTACGCATTTGCTACCGCCCACGTCCACGGGGCCATCTACCAACAAAGAGGGTTGCTCACCTCGGCGGGCAAAGAAATTAAAAACAAAGAAGAAATAGTGGCCCTGCTAGCTGCCCTCATGCTCCCCACTAAAGTCAGCATCATTCATTGCCCCGGGCACCAGAAGGACAATACCCCGGTGACAAGGGGCAACAACATGGCAGATAGGGTGGCACGAGAAGTGGCGCTAGGGGAAATCGTACTAGAACTATTGGACAAGAGTCCTGGGGAACCAAATGACAGGGGAATAACCACCCCAGCCATAACCAAAGAAACATTGTCTCCTCAACAAGCAAAATCCATGCTACAACAGATTCACAGATGGACACACTTGGGAACCAAAAAGATGGTATCCTTACTACACAAGACAGGTTATGATACCCCTGGACTAACCAAATTAACTGAACAGATTGCACGGGAGTGCATTCCATGCCAACAGGTAAACTCCCATAAAGGAAAACTTGAGAGCGGGAAAAGGCTCAGAGGAGACCGCCCAGGAGCCTATTGGGAGGTCGACTTCACTGAAATACGCCCTGGAAGGTATGGTAACAGGTATCTCCTAGTTTTCATAGATACCTTCTCAGCTACTGTGGTAGCCAAGAAGATCTTAGAAGAAATTTTCCCCTGGTTCGGGGCACCAAAGGTAATAGGGTCCGATAATGGTCCTGCCTTCGTCGCCCAGGTAAGTCAGGGTGTGGCCAAATACCTGGGGACTGATTGGAAGTTACATTGTGCCTATAGACCCCAGAGTTCAGGACAGGTAGAAAGAATGAATAGAACTCTAAAAGAGACCCTAACTAAATTGTCCATAGAGACTGGCGGTACAGATTGGACGGTGCTCCTTCCCTTAGCCCTGTTCAGGGCTAGAAATACCCCCTCCCGCTATCATCTCACTCCATTTGAAATACTATACGGGGCCCCACCTCCCCTTCTCACGCTAGGGGAAAGAATAAGTCTTGACTGCCAGAATAACACTGACTTATATGCTAGGCTGTTGGGACTCCAGTTGGTCCAAAAGGAGGTGTGGTCCCAGCTGGCAGAGGCTTACCCACCCGGAACACCAGCAGAGGCTCATCCCTTCCAAGTCGGAGATTCCGTGTACGTCCGTCGGCACCGAACCCAGACACTAGAGCCTCGGTGGAAAGGACCATACATCGTCCTGCTCACCACCCCCACGGCTATAAAGGTAGACCGCATCGCTGCTTGGATTCACGCCTCACACGTAAAAGCTGCACCAGCGTCTGCATCATCATCGGAATGGCGGGCCCAAAAGACCAGCAACCCGCTCAAGCTCAAGCTCCTGTGATCATCAGACTCATAACTCTGACTTTGTTACCCCTACTGGCTGTGAGTAACTTTAGTCCTCACCTGCCCCAGCGCTTAACCTGGCAGGTAATTTCCCAAACTGGAGATATAATATGGTCTGTTAGCCATACCGCTGCCCCTTGGACCTGGTGGCCAGACCTCTTCCCCGACGTTTGTAAATTAGCCATAGGAGCCCCTTATTGGGATCTAGAAGAACATTACGATCAAAACACTGTCCCTTCCGTGACCTTAAACAGGGGCGACTACTCCGGGATAGGTTGTCATAACTCATATCGAAGAAGCAGGCTCAGGGCCCTCCCCTTTTATGTATGCCCTGGGTTCCATCGTCACCGATCCCTGAATTATGGATGTGGGGGAACAGAAAGTTTCTATTGCCAAAGCTGGGGATGTGAAACCACAGGGGACACCTACTGGAAACCCACCTCTAGCTGGGACTTTATCAAGGTAATGGCCAATTACACTCATCATGAAGATCCCCGAACTGTTGTGCCCGAATGTTCAAACTGGTGCCATCCCCTTAAAATTTCTTTTAGTGAACCGGGGAAGAAAAACAAAAACTGGATAAGTGGCCATTCATGGGGTATCAGGTTTTATAAAGATGGGTATGATGATGGGTTGCTAATGACCATCAAGTTAAAGATCGAAACCCCTACTCCCGTTCCCATGGGCCCCAATCCTGAGATTGGGCACTCTCTGCTACCCTTGGCCCCCCCCACAATGCTACCAGGGATAAAAAAACCAGACTTCTAGACCAAGAGAAATAATAATCAAACCCAAAACCCCCCGGGACCGAATGCTCTCGTTGGTCCAGGCGGCTTTTGGGGTCCTAAATGCCACAAATCCAGAGGCTACCAAATCATGTTGGCTTTGCTATGCTGCTCCTCCCCCTTATTATGATGCTATAGGATATAGTTCTAATTTTAGTAATGTCAACTCTCCAGATCAATGTCGATGGAAACCAGAAGGAAATAGTAAATTGACCCTGTCTTCAGTATCAGGAAACGGTACATGAGTAGGAACGCCTCCCCCCGCCCCACCCCGTCCCATTGACATCTCTGTACCAATTCAAGCCTCCCACAGGGCTCAGGATATCTCCTCCCTCCTCAGGATGGATGGTGGGCATGTAGCACAAGACTGACCCCTTGCATTTCTCTAGAGGTCCTCAATGCTTCAACCGACTTTTGTGTGTTAGTCCAGCTGGTCCCCAGACTCATCTATCATTCGGATTCATCCTTTCTAGACGAATATGAAGGCAAAAGGAGATTTAAGAGAGAGCCCGTAACCCTCACCCTGGCTGTACTCCTAGGACTAGGAATGGCAGACGGGGTAGGAACAGGTGCAACAGCCCTCATCCAACAACCTCACTACTGTGCTAACTTAAGACAGGCTGTAGATATCGACCTCCGGGCATTAGAAGGTTCCATAACTCAGTTAAAAGAATGACTCACCTCGCTCTCAGAAGTGGTAATGCAGAACAGGAGGGGACTAGACCTGCTGTTCCTTAAGGAAGGTGGACTATGTGCCGCACTAAAAGAAGAGTGCTGTTTTTATATTGATCATTCTGGGGCTATCACCAAAACTATGGACAGGCTTAGGGAGCGCCTGGACAAAAGGCAACAAGAAAGGGAAAATCAAAAAGGATGGTTCCAAGGTTTGATAAATCTCCCTGGCTTACTACTTTAATTTCCACCTTATTAGGACCCCTCATTATTTTGTTGCTGCTCTTAACTTTTGGACCATGCATTTTAAATCGCTTGATAGCCTTTATCAGGCAGCGTGTCAGCACAGTACAAGTGTTAATGCTAAGACAACAATATCAAAGCTTGCAGAAAGAAACTGAAATTTCATGATTGAAATTAGTTACAAAAGAAAAAGGGGGGAAATGAAGGGATTATCATAACCCTTGTGACTCAACCCCCACCTAGGGAAAACAATTCCAAGAAACATCTGGTTACACCCTTCCAAGAAAAACCACAAAACACGAAAATGTAAATTAGGCATCCGATAGCTAACCAATCAAGGAACTAGAGCCAAGTTCCCACTCCAGTCCGTCCGGAACAAACAAACCAATCAGAAAAAAACCCTCGATATATCCACACTTTGCATAATGAAAAAATAAAACCTATAAAATGTGTGTAATTCCGCTTTTAGGGGTTCCTCTTCAGCCTCCTGCGTGAGGACCAAGGAACCCCGGTGCACCGGCTCGTAATAAACCTCTTGCGTGTTGCAACGACTCTCGACTCTTGGCGGTTCTTGGGCGAGCTGGGATCCCTCGGAGACCGTTCAGGTCTAACAGATTCAGTGGTCTCACTGCCATGGCCTGACTTCACTGGGGAACGAGATCTTGCTTCAAGCCACTGCAGGCCAAGGCCACCTGAGATCATTAGGATTGTATTTAATTTAAACTTGAGTCTTTATTATTCCTACTATAAGTAGAAATATCTAGAGTGCTTTTATTATCTTCATTTTAAATAAACATGGTATTCACTGAGCAGATTTTTACATGTTCTTAATTAGTACTTGCTGGTTTCTCATAAAGAAAATATAAGATGATGGGCCTTCCCTCGTGGTCCAGTGGTTAAAGACTCAACGCTAACACTGTAGGGGGCACAGGTTCCACCCCTGGTCTGGGAACTAGGATTCTGCTTGCCTCACAGAGCGGCCAAAAAAAAAAAAAAAAGAAAAAGAAAAAGAAAGAAAGAAAATATAAGATGTCAACACTTGGAAAATCTAGGTGAAGCGTATATGAGATTATTTGTATGTATTTTCTGTCCATCTGAAATTATTTCAAAAAAGTTAAAATGACTCATTCCTAAACAATTAGAGCTTATTCAATTTGAAAATATATTTTCGGGAATTCCCTGGCCGTCCAATGGTTAGGACTCCGTGCTTCACTTTCACTGGCAAGGGCCAGGGTTTGATCCCTGGTCAGGGAACTAATATCCTGCAAGCCGCAGTGCACAGCCAAAAAAAGAAAATATATTTGAGATCATCTAAATATGATTATATAGGGTTTGGGGCCCATTATCAACACTTTATATTTTCTTTGGGAGACCAAATTACGCATATTAAGTAAATAAAGGGTAATAAAGTATTATTTGATAAAATACTAAAGAAATGTCAGGTCTTAAATGTATGTTTGTGGAGGATGTGTTATTTGATATTATCATCAAAATTAGAAATCCAGTATCTAAGAAAACTGAATCTTTGGAAAATTAAAAAAAAATTTTTTGGAAGAGTATTTCAAGTGATGTTGAAGGACTGTCTTTCACTTACTAAGTAATGGTATATCAGAGATTATTCACATTAATGAGGTATTTCATTAACAATTTTAATGAGAACTCCAAAAGTGTTCTTAGAAACAGCCTTAACAGTTGTGTCTTTATTCCTTGTTGTGATTGGCCTCTAGTGGGATTCCCCACCCACCTCATATTACTTTCGTTTGGTTGGGTTTTTTTGCCTGCATTTTATTTAACTCTCTGCTTGCACAGCTCATCACCTGTACACTTGAGGTAAGATACTAATCTCTGTGCATATATGTCTACTTATTGTAAAATAAATTTAGCATATATTTTTTAAAAATCAAATTATAATTGGTTAGGTTATCAGAATAATTGAACATTGAAGCTGTTTACCAAGAAAATATGTTTATTTGTAAATGAAATAATTTGAATTTCAAAAGCTAATAATTTGTAGAAGTTTCCATTTCTCTTAGTAATTTAAATTTTCTCTTGTAAAAGGGATAGTCTAGGAAACTTGTTTAACTTTTAGCCTAAATGTCAAATATAGAATAGAAAACACAAGTAAATGATCTATTATAGAATTACCTGAGAATCCTGTACTGTTATCTACAACCATTTAAACACTTATTCATAAACCTTAATAACTACCTTTGCTTCAGGATCTATATTCCTTAAATCAACCGTTAGAAAGCTGCATGTTAGGCTTCCCTGGTGGCGCTGTGGTTGAGAGTCCACCTGCCAGTGCAGGGGACACGGGTTCGTGTCCCGGTCTGGGAAGATCCCACATGCCTTGGAGCGGCTAGGTCCATGAGCCATGGCCGCTGAGCCTGCGCGTCCGGAGCCTGTGCACTGCAAAGCGAGAGGCCTGCATACTGAAAAAAAAAAAAAAAAAAAAAAAAAGCTGCAGATAACATGACTGAAGAAAATGAATCATGTGCCCTCTTGGTTTGGTATTCCTCTTGTCTATTTTAAATGTCAGCTATTTAAGGTATTAGTATTAAAAGACGTTACTTGGACATTTCTCACTTGGAATATTAAATAACAAGAAGTTATGGTTGCCTTTCTGTGAGGACAGACACCTAAATGCCCTTTTGCCCTCTTTATATAACTGAACTCTTTCATTTCCAGAGCAGCAGTTGTTCATGCTTGGTGCACTGCAATAATTAGCCTTCAATTGCTTTATTTTGTACATCCTCGTGAAACCTCAAAACTCAGATTGGGACTTGAGCGCATGGGCTGAGACTTGACCCCAGCCAAAACTCAGATTGGGACTTGAACACACTGTCCTTTAATTGAGATCACACACTCAGGACTTAACGAAGCTCAGGTTCTTTATGTCTCATCACAGAAAGAATTCAGTGAGACACAAACTGATAGGTAAGAAGTGGATTTTTTTAGAGAGACACACTCCATAGACAGAATGCGGTCCATCTCAAAAGGTGAGATGGCCTTGGGAGAAACATACTCCACAGAGTGTGGAACACCTCAGAAGGTGAGAGGCCCCAAAATATGGGGTAGTTAGTTTTTATGGACTGGGTAATTTCATAGGCTAACAAGTGGGAGGATTATTCAAGCTATTGGGGGAAGGGGCGGAGAATTCCAGGAATTGGGCCACTGCCCACTTTTGGCCTTTTATGGTCATGGCACCTGTGGGTGGGTCATTTAGATGCTAATGAATTACAATGAGTATATAATGAGGCTCAAGTTTTACTGGAAGTCTGCCATCTTGGACCTAGTTGGTTCTAACCAGTTTTTGTGTCCCCCAACAGCTATGTCATTCTTTTAAAGGTTGTGTCCTGCCCCCTTCCTGTTTCAGAAAGAAGATGTCTTGTGCTGAATATTCTTTTCATGTGCCAAGTCTAGAGGAGCTTGTTGGAGGTAAATGCAATACTGACTTTTAAAAATTATCCTAAGGAAAAAAATTTAAAAATAAAAACATTCTAACATCAGGTTTATACAATAGTACTTTCGATACAGAACTAATTTTCCTTTTCTGTATTTGTTCTGTACTGTTTTTCTTGAGAGAGTCCAAAACTCCGCCCCTCAAAAAAAATCTAAATTCACGATTTAAAGATTCTTGATGAGATACGAACTTTACAGAATGAAAATGAATATGGTAATCCACAATTTAAATATGTGTGGTGCCCAAAGAGTTGTACAAGATTGCTTTATTAACTTTTTTTTAACATCTTCATTGGAGTATAATTGCTTTACAGTGTTGTGTTAGTTTCTGCTGTATACCAACTGAATCAGCTATATGCAAACCAATATTCCCATATCCCCTCCCTCTTGCATCTCCCTCCCACCCTCCATATCCCACCCCTCTAGGTGCTCGCAAAGCACCAAGCTAATCTCCCTGTGCCATGCAGCTGCTTCCCACTAGCTGTCTATTTTACATCTGGTAGTGTATATATCTCAATCCTGCTGTTTTACTTCATCCCAGCTTACCCTTCCCCCTCCCCGTGTCCTCAAGTCTATTCTCTACATCTGCATCTTTATTCCTGTCCTGCCCCTAGGCTCTTCAGAACCATCTTTTTTTTTTTTAGATTCCATATATATGTGTTAGCATATGGTATTTGTTTTTCTCTTTCTGATTTACCTCACTCTGTATGACAGTCTCTAGGTACATCCACCTCACTACAAATACTCATTTCGTTTCTTTTTATGGCTGAGTAATATTCCATTGTATATATATGTGCCACATCTTCTTTATCCTTTCATCTGTCGATGGACACTTAGGTTGCCTCCATGTCCTGGCTATTGTAAATAGTGCTGCAGTGAACATTGTGGTACATGACTCTTTTTGAATTATAGTTTTGTCACGGTATATGCCCAGTAGTGGGATTGCTGGGTCATATGGTAGTTCTATTTTTAGTTTTTTAAGGAACCTCCATACTGTTCTCCATAGTGGCTGTATCAATTTACATTCCCACCACTAGTGCAAGAGGGTTTCCTTTTCTCCACACCCTCTCCAGCATTTATTGTTTGTAGATTTTTTGATGATGGCCATTCTGACTGGTGTGAGGTGATACCTCATTGTAGTTTTGATTTGCATTTCTCTAATGATTAGTGATGTTGAACATCCTTTCATGTGTTTGTTGGCAATCTGTATAACTTCTTTGGAGAAATGTCTGTTTAGGTCTTTTGCCCATTTTTGGATTGGGTTGTTTTTTTTTTTTTGATATTAAGCTGCATGAGCTGCTTGTATATTTTGGAGATTAATCTTTTGTCAATTACTTCGTTTGCAAATACTTTCTCCGATTCTGACTGTAGTCTTTTCTTCTTTTTTTATTGTTTCTTTTGCTTTGCAAAAGCTTATAACTTTCATTAGATCCCATTTGTTTATTTTTGTTTTTATTTCCATTTCTTTAGGAGGTGAGTCAAAAGGGATCTTGCTGTAATTTGTGTCATACAGTGTTCTGCCTATGTTTTCCTCTAAGAGTTTTATGCTGTCTGGCCTTACATTTAGGTCTCTAATCCATTTTGAATTTATTTTTGTGTATGGTGTTAGGGAGTGTTCTAATTTCATTCTTTTACATGTAGCTGTCCAGTTTTCCCAGCACCACTTATTGAAGAGACTGTCTTTTCTCCATTGTATATTCTTGCCTCCTTTATCAAAGATAAGGTGACCATATATGCATTGGTTTATCGCTGGGCTTTCTATCCAGTTCCATTGATCTATATTTCTGTTTTTCTCTCAGTATCATATTGTCTTGATTACTGTATCTTTGTAGTATAGTCTGAAGTCAAGGAGCATGATTCCGCCAGCTCTGTTTTTCTTTCTCAAGATTGCTTTGGCTATTCGGGGTCTTTTGTGTCTCCATACAAATTGTGAAATTTTTTGTTCTAGTTCTGTGAAAAATGCCAGTGGTAGTTTGATAGGGATTGCATTAAATCTGTATATTGCTTTGGGTAGTAGAGTCATTTTCACAAGTCATTTTCACAGTTGATTCTTCCAATCCAAGAACATGGTATATCTCTCCATCTATTTGTATCATCTTTCTTTTTTTTTTTTTGGTGGTGGTACACGGGCCTCTCACTGCTGTGGCCTCTCCCTTTGCGGAGCACAGGCTCCGGACGCGCAGGCTCAGCGGCCATGGCTCACGGGCCCAGCCGCTCCGCGGTATGTGGGGTCTTCCCAGACTGGGGCACGAACCCGTGTCCCCTGCATCCGCAGGCGGATTCTCAACCACTGCGCCACCAGGGAAGCCCTATTTGTATCATCTTTAATTTCTTCCATCAGTGTCTTATAATTTTCTGCATACAGGTCTTTTGTCTCCTTAGGTAGGTTTATTCCTAGATATTTTATTCTTTCTGTTGCAGTGGTGAATGGGAGTGTTTTCTTAATTTCTCTTTCAGGGTTTTCATCAGTAGTGTATGGGAATGAAAGAGATTTCTGTGCATTAATTTTCTATCCTGCTACTTTACCAGATTCATTGATTAGCTCTAGTAGTTTTCTGGTAGCATCTTTAGGATTCTCTATGTATAGTATCATGTCATCTGCAAACAGTGACAGTTTTACTTCTTCTTTTGTGATTTAGATTCCTTTTATTTCTTTTCTTCTCTGATTGCTGTGGCTAAAACTTCCAAAACTATGTTGAATAATATTGGTGAGTGGGCAAACTTGTCTTGTTCCTGATCTCAGAGGAAATGGTTTCAGTTTCCTGAAACCATGGTTTCACCATTGAGAACGATGTTGGCTGTGGGTTTGTCATATATGGCCTTTATTATGTTGAGGTAGGTTCCTTCTATGCCTACTTTCTGGAGAGTTTTTAGCATAAATGGGTGTTGAATTTTGTCAGAAGCTTTTTCTGCATATATTGAGATGATCATGTGGTTATTATCCTTTAATTTGTTAGTATGATGTATCACATTGATTGATTTGTGTATATTGAAGAGTCCTTGCATTTCTGGGATAAACCCCACTTGATCATGGTGTATGATCCTTTTAATGTGCTGTTGGATTCTGTTTGCTAGTATGTTGTTGAGGATTCTTGCATCTATGTTCATCAGAGATATTGGCCTGTAATTTCTTTAGCTGTGACATCTTTCTTTGGTTTTTGTATCAGGATGATGGTGGGCTTGTAGAATGAGTTTGGGAGTGTTCCTCCCTCTGCTATATTTTGGAAGAGTTTGAGAAGGATAGGTGTTAGCTCTTCTCTAACTGTTTGATAGAATTCGCCTGTGAAGCCATCTGGTCCTGGGCTTTTGTTTGTTGGAAGATTTTTAATCACAGTTTCAATTTCAATGCTTGTGATTGATCTGTTTATATTTTCTGTTTCTTCCTGGTTCATATTCGGAAGGTTGTGCTCTTCTAAGAATTTTTCCATTTCTTCCAGGTTGTCCATTTTATTGGCATATAGTTGCTTGTAGTAATCTCTTATGATCCTTTGTATTTCTGCAGTGTCAGTTGTTACTTCTCCTTTTTCATTTCTAATTCTGTTGATTTGAGTCTTCTCCCTTTTTTTTCTTGATGAGTCAATTTTATTTATCTTGTCAAAGAACAAGCTTTTAGTTTTATTGATCTTTGTTATTATTTCCTTCATTTCTTTTTCATTTGTTTCTGATCTGATCTTTATAATTTCTTTCCTTCTGCTAACTTAGGGTGTTTTTTGTTCTTTCTCCGTTGCTTTAGGTGTAAGGTTAGGTTGTTTATTTGAGATTTTTCTTGTTTCCTGAGGTAGGATTGTATTCCTATAAACTTCCCTCTTAGAACTGTTTTTGCTGCATCACATAGGTTTTGGATCATTGTGTTTTGTCATTTGTTTCCAGGTAGTTTTTTATTTCCTCTTTGATTTCTTCAGTGATCTCTTGGTTATTTGGTAGTGTATTGTTTAGCCTCCATTTGTTTGTATTTTTTACAGTTTTTTTCCTGTAATTGATATCTAGTCTCATAGCATTGTGGTCAGAAGAGATACTTAATATGATTTCAATTTTCTTAAATTTACCAACGCTTGATTTGTGACCCAAGATATGGTGTATCCTGGAGAATGTTCCATGGGCACTTGAGATGAAAGTGTATTCTATTGTTTTGGGATGGAATGTCCTATAAATATCAGTTAAGTCCATCTTGTTTAATGTGTCATTTAAAGCTTGTGTTTCCTTATTTATTTTCATTTTGGATTATCTATCCATTGGTGAAAGTGGGGTGTTAAAGTTCCCTATTATGATTGTGTTACTGTCGATTTCCCCTTTTATGGCTGTTAGTATTTGCCTTATGTATTGAGGTGTTCCTATGTTGGGTGCATAAATATTTACAATTGTTATATCTTCTTGTTGGATTGACCCCTTGCTCATTATGTAGTGTCCTTCTTTGTCTCTTGTAATAGTCTTTGTTTTAAAGTCTATTTTGTCTGATATGAGAACTGCTACTCCAGCTTTCTTTTGATTTCCATTTGCATGGAGTATCTTTTTCCATCCCCTCACTTTCAGTCTATGTGTCGCTATGTCTGAAGTAGGTCTCTTGTAGACAGCATATGTACAGGTCTTGTATTTGTATCCATTTAGCCAGTCTATGTCTTTTGGTTGGAGCATTTAATCAATTTAAATTTAAGGTAATTATCAATATGTATGTTCCTATTACCATTTTCTGAATTGTTTTGTGTTTGTTTTTGTAGGTCTTCTTCTCTTGTGTTTCCTGCCTAGAGAAGTTCCTTTAGCATTTGTTGTAAAGCTGCTTTGGTGGTGCTGAATTCTCTTAACTTTTGCTCATCTGTAAAGGTTTTAATTTCTCTGTCGAATCTGAATGAGATCCTTTGTGGGTAGAGTAATCTTGGTTGTAGTTTTTCCCTTTCATCACTTTAAATATGTCCCACTCCCTGCTGGCTTGCAGTTTCTGCTGAAAAATCAGCTGTTAACCTTATGGGGATTCCCGTGTATGTTATCTGTTGCTTTTCCCTTGCTGCTTTCAATATTTTTTCTTTGTATTTAATTTTTGATAGTTTGATTAATATGTGTCTTGGCGTGCTTCTCTTTGGGTTTACCTGTATGGTACCCTCCGTTCTTCCTGGACTTGATTCACTGTTTCCTTTCCCATGTTAGGGAAATTTTTGATGCGAATTTCTTCAAATATTTTCTCAGACCCTTTCTTTTTCTCTTCTTCTTCTGGAACCCCTATAATTAGAATGTTGGTGCATTTAATGTTGCCCCAGAGGTCTCTGAGACTGTCCTCAATTCTTTTCATTCATTTTTCTTTATTCTGCTCCCTGGTAATTATTTCCACCATTTTATCTTCCAGCTCACTTATATGTTCTTCTACCTCAGTTATTCTGCTATTGATTCCTTCTAGAGTATTTTAAATTTCAGTTATTGTGTTGTTCATCACTGTTTGTTTGCTCTTTAGTTCTTCTAGATTCTTGTGGAATGTTTCTTGTATTTTCTCCATTCTGTTTCTGAGATTTTGGATCATCTTTACTATCATTACTCTGAATTCTTTTTCAGGTAGCTTGCCTATTTCGTCTTCATTTATTTGGTCTTGATGGTTTTTACCTTCGTCTGTAACAAATTTTTTTGTCTTTTTTGGTTTTTGATGGGTGGTGCTATATTCCTGTCTTAATGGTTGTTTGGCCTGAGACGTCCAGCACTGGAGTTTGCAGGCAGTTGGATAGAGCTGGGTCTTGATGCTGATATGAAGATTTCCTGGAGGTGTCACTCTGATTGATATTCCGTGGGGTCTGAGGTTCTGTGTTACTCCACTGGTTGGACTCAGAGCTCCCACCACAGGTGTTTGGGCCCGACCTCCAGCCTGGAAACCAAGATCCTGCAAGCTTCATGGCGCAGTAAAAAAAAAAAAAAAAAAAAAAAAACGGAAGAAAGAAAGAAAAAAATGGAGCAGTACAATATGAAAGAATAAAAAATAAAATAAAATTAGAAAGATAAAAAATATGTTAGAAAAATAAAATTATAATTGAAACAACTGCAACAAGGTAAAATAAAACAACAGAAAAAAGAAAAAAAATAAAGGTGTGGGGTAACAAGCCAAAAGGAGAGATTACTAACAAAGTATAAAGAATAAAATAAAATTAGAAAAATAAAAGATTAGGAAAAAATAAAAATATAAAAGAATCAACGACAATGAATCTACAAGGTAAAACAGAGCCCCAATCTAAAAGAGGAAAAAAGAAAAGAAAAAACAAAAAGTATTGGCGATAGGGGTAGAGTTTAGGCAGGGAGTGGAGCTTAGAGGTGGGGTTTTGGGTGGGGTGGGACCTAGTCGGGTGGGGGTGTGACATTTGAGCATGGGGCGTGGCCTAGGCAGGGTGATGTTTGAGCGTGGGGCAGGGCCTCTGCTTAGGACCTGCGCAGAAGGGGACAGGCAGCATGTGGAAAGGAGGGCCTCTGAGTGTGGAGTTATGGAGTTTGGAGTCAGGGCCCTGAGTGAGGGTGTGTGGGTGGGGTTTAGGCCCAGCACATTGGAAGGGGTCTCAGAGGGGGTCTGCGAGTGTAGAGGTTGGGCCCTGGGTGGGGGTGTAGTGGTGGGGCTTGGGCTCTGCATGGCAGGAGAGAGGCTCCAAGGGCAGAGGATTAGGCCCTGGAGCCCAACAGGCTCCCTGGTGCCTAAGAGGACAGGGAAAGCACTGGCCCCATTTGTTTGTGCCCCTCCCCCACAGTCTCCCCCAGGGTCTCCCCCATCACTGCTGGACTCTTAACCATGGCTGGGTCCCGCTGGGTGTAGTAACACCTTCCCTCCCCTGGCCACCCCTCAGGGGTGCCGGTCCCATAGGTCCAGGCTTTACTTTTGCTCCCCCTTCCCTCCCTCCCACTCCCTCAGGACCCACACGGCAGGAGGGGGCCTAGGTGGGCAGAGGATCAGGCCCAGGATCTCAACAGTTTCCTAGGGGTCCAAGTGGGCAGGGGAAACCTGGCCATGCTCCCTTTTGATCCTCTGCCCTCCCAGTGGTTCCCTGATTTCCCTCTTTGTGTGTGGGATCCCTTCCCCTCCCCCAGCTGCCCCTCAGGGGCTCCAGTCCCATCCCATCTCCACTTCTCCCCCTTCACTCCCCCCAAGGCCCATGCCCTACCCAGTTACTGGGGGTTCCTCCCGTCCCCTTAGGTGTCTGTGGTCCCCCACCGGTGCCTGATAGGTGCCCTAGTTGTGAGGAGACACGAATTCCATGTCCATGTCCTCCTAGTACGCCATCTTGACTCCACCCCTGCTTTGTTAACTTTTTACCAGTTGTAATATTCTTGAAATACATAATCTACTGTGGTGTATTAATCATGTTCCCAATCTACTACTTTTTACCCCCTCTCCTGATATGACAGACTGCCAGTGAACTTGCTTAGATTTCTCTGTCTGTGTATGTTTTTTAGGTATTTCATCTTATTTGAACAAGAACTTAAGGCAGCTTCACAAGATTAATTTGAAGGAGGGGATATAGATAAGAAAAAGAAAATAAAAATAAGAATATAAAATGAAGCCAGGAATACTACTAATCCAAAACTGTATAGCCTGTCAGAATGCTAGCATTTGTCTGACAGCCTTTGGATTCTATTCTGAGGGTAAGTGTAAAACCTACACTTATCTCAAAGTGTATCTGTCCTGGTAGTTCTTCTGTCCTCCTGATAAGGTTGAAGTCAAGAAGTATATTCACCCTATTCCCCAGTGAAGGGGGCACAGTTCTTGAGGCACTAGCCTATGTTCCCTCTTTGCCTGGCAAAGAAATAAGGCCACTTTCTTTCTCCTCCACTGAAAAAAAAAAAAAAAAAAAGAGGTATATTCACGTTTTGCTTGGTTGTAGCTCTCCTCTTAAAACCTTCATATTTTTCCTAAGTTGAAGGGGAGTTAGTAAACAAACTGGATTACTAATATTCTTTGTATTTCTTTTCTGTCAGTCTTTCTGTCTTTCCTGATATAACAGGACAGCTAGGAATCAGATGAGTGACTTCCTACAACCTATCTTCTCTTGTGTCTTTATGTTTCTGTTTTCTTTCTATCTGTACAAGGTATATTCTATACAAAACAGAGATGAAATCTAAGTTTTTAGGCTTAAAATTTGTTTTCAGTTTTTACAGAAAATCTTATAGCCAGAACTTGGTCCCTTTGTGATGGGTAAAAAATAGATTTTACTACATTTCCATAAATTGAATCTTTATATATTCATAAATATGCAGTCATTAGTCTAGATAGGGGGATTTTGCAGTCAATTTGGTTTCTGTTCTCATGTACATAAAAGATCTGGTATGGAATATCTATTTAGGATATTTAGGGCTAAATTTAGGATGACTTTGTGTTTTTAGAAAGTCTGATTCTACAAGACTTAAAACTAATGGCTGACACTATTGTCAGAGAAGGTTTTTTTGGCTGCACCGAGTGGCACGTGGGATCTTAGTTCCCCAACCAGGGATCGAACCTGTGCCCCCTGCAGTGGGAGTGCAGAGTCCTAACCGCTGGACAGCCCAGGGAAGTCCCCTTAGAGAAGTTTTGTATAAGAACTTTTCATCCTTAAAAGTACATTGCTCCTAGATTTGTAACTTTGAGACATCTGTTTGCCTTTTTACCTTTTTGATTGAGTTATGACATATCTACAGTAAAGTACACTAATCTTTTTAAAATTTATTTATTTAAAAAAATTTTTTTGGCTGCGTTGGATCTTCATTGCTGCATGAGGGCTTGAGGCGAGCGGGAGCTACTCTTCATTGCAGTGCACGGGCTTCTCATTGCTGTGGCTTCTCTTGTTGCGGAGCATGGGCTCGAGGCGCGCGGGCTTCAGTAGTTGTGGCACATGGGCTCAGTTACTCTGAGACATGTGGGATCTTCCCAGACCAGGGCTCGAACCCATGTCCCCTGCATTTGGCAGGTGGATTCTTAACCACTGTGCCACCAGGGAAGCCCAAGTACACTGATCTTAAGTGTATAGCTTGATGAATTTTAACATGTTTACACCCATAACACACCCAGATTAAGATATTAAATATTTCCAGCATCCCAGAAGACTCCTTGCACTTTCTCAGTCAATATCCCTACCCCAAGAGGTGACCACTGTTCTGACCTGTTAGAACCTTAGATTAGCTGCCTGTCTTTGAAATACATATGAGTCATATAACACATACTTTCATGTCTTCTTTTGCTCAACAATTTTTCTGTAAGCATTAATGAAGGTGTTGCATGTAATTGCTTACTTTCTAGCAGTTTAAATATTTACATTTCAATACTTGGATCCTCTCCCTAAAAGAAACGTAGTCCTCAACTGAGTGCGTTGTTTATCTTCAGTGGTTTCTAATCACTACAGTTTACAGTGTTATTTATGGAAGTATTTATGTACCTTAATATATGTATCTTGTAATTAATTATGTGTCCAGTTTCTGATTATATTCATTAATAAGACCATTTCCCCCTCCTTTTGTTTGTTTGGCTGCGCTGCACAGCATGTGGGGAGCACCCCCTGCAGTAGAAGTGCTGAGTCTTAACTGCTGGACCGCCAGGGAAGTCCCTTATCCCCCTCCTTTTAAGTTACACAAGTTTAGGGACTTCCCTGGCGGTCCAGCAGTTAAGACTCCACGCTTCCACTGCAGGGGGCACGGGTTCAATCCCTGGTCAGGGAACTAAGATTCCACATGCCATGTGGCGCATCCAAAAATTAAAAATAAAAAAATAATAAATTACACAAGTTTAGGTTGGAAGTATGACACACAAAACAGTTGAGGGAAGACTTGATATGTGATGGCAAATTTCTACCTAATGTTTAACCCTTTTCCTTGTCCTTATTAGTTCTGCAGAAGGGGCTAATGGATAACTTTGCTGATGTCCAGGTCTCTGTAGTTGATTGCCCTAATTTGACCAAGGAGCCATTTACCTTTCCCGTAAAAGGTAAGCAATATTTCCAAAGGATATTGCCCCAACTTTTATATTAAATTGTGCTTAATTTCTGTGTTTTCTAATATTGGTCAAATTTCATTTTATACCCTTGTAGAAAAATATGGTGTTTTATGTACTTTTGTAACTTTCACAGGTTATATAATAGATATTCAATAGGCTAGAATCCTGAATATCACATGAGAGTTTTGTTTTTAATCATTCAAGTGACTGTTATGGAAACTTACTGTAATTTTTATTTATTTATTTATTTATTTATTATTCATTCATTCATTCATTCAAGACCAGAAGGGATCTTAAAAGCCTTGTATTTATTTGAATCATCTATTAAATACTAATATCCCTTCAACAAATTTGTCAAGTGATTATCCAGCCAATGTTTAAAGTGAGAAGGGAAATTAATATTGATGCTGAAACTCAGCCTCTGTGCAGGACTGCTGAATTGAATCTCAGAGATGAGAGGTTTTGGGTGAAGTAGAAAAGAATACTTTTATTGCTTTGCCAGGCAAAGGGGGCCCCAGAGGCCTAATGCCCTCAAAACTGTGTGTCCCAAACTCAGTGGGGGGAGTTGTGGGGAGTCTTACAGTCAAGGGGAGGGGCTTCTCATAAGGATCAGAGTGCTTGCAAGGCCTGCATTCCTTCAATCTAAGGATCATCTCAGGTGGTCCCGTGATCTATGGTTCTCTAGGTTATTGAACTGTAACCTTCTCTCTGGAATGAAGAATGTTTCATCAAGTAGTTAACATCTTCCTTGTGGTGGGGATTTTAGTTCTGCAGAAGAGCTCAAAGATATAGTTATGTATATCCCCTGAGGAGGAACCAGGACCCTGCCCCAAGGCAACACTATTGTTTCTTGACTGCTCCTCCCTTGTCTCTTCGTCCCCTCCCTTCCCTGATTAGCAACTGTTGGAACCTGCCCTTTGGAACTCAGGGAAGGTCACAGAAGCTGAATGAAGCCTATTTCATTCAAACAGGGGACACAAAAAGACTTTTGTGCCCAGGAGCCCCACAGGGTCCTGCTGGGTTTCTTTTTTGTTTGTTTGTTTTCTTTTTGAATTTTATTTTTTTATACAGCAGGTTAGTTATCCATTTAATACATATTAGTGTATATATGTCAATCCCAATCTCCCAGTTCATCACACCACCACCACCACCACCCCGCCATTTCCCCACCTTGGTGTCCATACATTTGTGCTCTACCTCTGTGTCTCTATTTCTGCCCTGCAAACCGGTTCATCTGTACCATTCAGTTTCAATATTAAGTAAATATAATTTGTCAGACAGTATGATGGATATCTATATTTGATGTCTTAATTTTTATAACACTGCAAGGTAAGTACTAGCCCCAGTTTATAGATGAGAAAACTGAAGCTGAAGAGAGGCTAAGTAATCTCAGTGCGAATCATAATCAGGATTCAAATCCAGATCTGTCTGCTTCCAAAGTCCAACATTCTCTCATTATACCCTACTGTGATGAGGAATTTGGAGAGAAACAGTCACACTTACTCACTCTTTTATTATGTAATTGACATCTTTGTTAAAACGCAGTTTTAAGTAGAAATCCTGGACTCTAGTTCTTTCTCTGCCACTTAAGGTTTCATTACCCTGAGTAAGCCAATTAATGTATCTGGGCTTCAGATACATTAAAATGGGGGTGGGGAGGAGTGGGATTTGGGTTAAATGTTCTTTTTGGGTCCTTCTAGTTCAAACAGTCTTTGATTTTAAGGAGACCTATAAATTCTAGAAGTTTTATGTACCAGATAGCAATTTCTTTTCACACCTTAAAAGCATTTATCATAATACGTTTTTTATTTGTTTTATGTTTTGGTTTTTGGCCCGGAGGCATGTGGGCTCTTAGCTCCCCCACCTGGGAATGAACTCGCACCCCCCTGCATTGGAAGGCAAAGTCTTAACCACTGGACTTCCAGGGAAGTCCCTATCATAATACTTTTTTATAGCTCTGTTTCTTCCATTTATAAGGGTAATATATTTTACCCCAAAATAAATAATTGATTAAATAATTAAAATAAAACCCAGAAAACACAGAAGAGTACAAGGAAAAATAGTTAATTTTATCACCCAAAGGGTTGGTTTGAAAAAGAGTTTTCTAGGTTCTTGTCAATAATTTGTCTTTAAATTACATACTAAGGAAGCCAGATATGTATGTATGTTATATATATGATCTTTCATAAACATATTTAGGTACTTTCTACATGAACTGGTCTTGTCACTAGTGATCTTGGTGTGTTTACAAGTATTATTTCATCTTTTTACCCAAAAACCAGGTTCACCTCTTGGTGGGTGTCGTGCCAATAGACACAACCAAAGCACTAGAAAAGGAAGGATTTATTGTCACTTGCAGCAAGTAAGGAGAACACTGGGGGATCTTTCCCAAGGCAGTGTCTGCCCAACAGCAAAACTGGGAAGTTTTAAGCTAAGAGTACATGCATATTCATGACGGGGCTTGAGCAGAGGAGAATTCAGCATAGAATTGGGGCAAAGAGTCCAAGCTTTAGTTGATTGAAGTCTGGAGGGTCAACATCATCATTCCATCCTCCACCTGGGTGGGGACCTTAGTTCCTGCAGAACTCCAAGATTTATTATTATCATCTATATTCCTTGAGGAGGAAGTAGGACTCTGCTTTATCACTGCACTATTGTTTCACTACCTTTTTTCTGTTCCTGCATTCCTTTGTTCCCTTAATAGCATTAACTGCTGAGACCTGTTCAAGGGCAAGCATTGTGGCCAGGCTTAGATCACAAAATGGCTTAGGCCAAAATGAGTTCTCTTATGTCAGGAAAACCATTCCTGGTTCTCTTTCTCCAGGGACTCCTACCCTATCTGCTTACAGTCTCTCTACACATTTCATACTGGTTGGCCACTGCTGCCTAATATTATTTCTCCTCTTGGTTCTCCTCTCTCCTTGGTTCTTTGCCTCATCTTCCTTGGTGCCTTTCCTTCCTCAAGATCTGTCTTCCTCATTTTTACTGGCTCCTTTATCTTTCTGGCAGGCTCTTAAATTTTGATCTTTCCAGAATTCTTTCCTCATCCTCTTATTCTGTCTAATCTCTCTGGCTTTTCCATCTACTCCTGTGGTTTTAATTCTGCTTGGATACAACAACTTTGAAATCTGTATATCTCACCTAGCTTTCCCTTTTTCTTAGCTATAGGTCAATACTTCCAATTCATTACTTCACCGTAGTTGCCTATTCCTTCTTTGTTCTTTTTCTTAATTTCCTCATCTGTTTTTAGCTCATTACTTGTCTTTTCCCTGGACTACTAAAATAGTCCTTCTAATGGCTTCTGTAAACTTTAATGTTACTATCATTTATGAGTCTTATAAATGAGTAATTTCTGCCGATCCCATGGAAAACATTTCCAAAATCCCTAATTATAAATGGAACCTCACAGAATTCTGTAAATGTGTCCTCTGCATAGCTGAATTGAGCAATTATATCTACATTTATTATGGAATGATGTTAGTGTGAAATTTATAAGACTACTTTTTCTCAGATAAAAGGTAATGATTTTCTACTCTACATTAACAAAAAAATAATAATAATAAAGTGCCTTTTCCCAAACAGTGTCTAGCTGTACCTGTGACGTTTAATTAAAAATGTAAGTAGAAAGTTCCTAGCATCTGAAGTTACCTAAAATTACTTGTCATTTTTATAAACAACCTTGGAACAAACAACTCTAACAAGATGACTTCTCAATATGGATTTTTAAAAGAAGTAATATTTTACCAAAATATTTTAAATTAAAATATAATTTTAGCTAAAACCTTCCCTCCCCAAAAAGAAAGATTTTTAAAGGAATAAGTCATTATATACTAATTCTAGAAACTTCATCCAATTCAAACATTGGCTCCAGTTCTAGCCCTTGCCCTATCATCAACTTTCTTTTTTTTATATTATTAATTTTTACTGGAGTATAGTTGCTTTACAATGTTGTGTATCATCAACTTTCAATTGCCTTTATGCTACTAACTATATCAAGTCATGCTTGGTTATGACAGTATTAGAAACACAGGAAGTTAGAATAGGACAGGGATCCTAGCTACTTACATTTTCCAACCCCTACTCTTTGTAAAACTATGAACTGCAAAGTTATATACTCTTAATAAATTAGTGTCTTCTGGCATTTTATACTTAAGTTTAGATGTTTGCCTATTTTTAAGATGGCTTGTTTTATTTATTTTTTTTAGGTATCTGTGGGAAAACTAGAATTGCAGAAGTAGGAGGTGTGCCTTACTTATTGCCTCTTATAAATAAAAAAAAAGTAAGTTTCTTTTACTTTTCACATTCACATGAAGATTATGAAAATTGGGTTGATTCCTATTTTTATTATTAGAAGGTCCATTGACCAATGTGACAAGGAAATGTTAATGGATATAGTAATAAAAAGTAAACCTGGAAATTTGTATAAGTAAGATTTAAATAATATGTGTTTCCTCTTGTATAGGTTTATGATCTAAATAAAATCACAAAAGAAATCCAGCTTCCTGGAGCTTTTGTTCTTGGAGCAGGAGCAGGCCCATTTCAGACTCTTGGATTCAATTCTGAGGTCAGCAGATATATAATTATTTTATTTTATTGATTTGACACTTAGTTTGCCTTTTCCCTTTTACTGCCCTATCAGAAATCTTGTCTTCTGAATGAATTGTAAGTGGTTGATGTCATACCTCTCTACAGATTTGTTACTGTTTGATACAGATTTGGAGTATAGCACATGCTCCAATTAGTCCAACTGAAATGGAGCACTCATCTCTAATTTAGATTTTCTTATGGCACACACTCAGTATTAGAGGAGTCCATCGAAGGTCCTACTGTGATTTGCTGAGGACTCTGGACTGTGAAAGATTTCAATCCTTACACATCAGAGGATTCCTAACTTCTCTATGATCTTTGCTGGTATAAGGGCAGCTTTCAATCAGAAGATGAATGAAATATTTAATGATCTAATCAACTCCCTCTTTCAGACCAAATTGTGGGAACCTACCCCAGTAGTATGATTATTATTTACAAAAGGTAATATCTATCACTATGTATGTTAACACATTTCCAACATAAAAACATCACTGTTTCTTCACATCTCACAAACAGAAGATTGAATAACCTGCTCAGTCTGCACATTCTCTCACAGCCTCTTACAGGTGTGACTGTTAGTCAATAATCGTACAAGTCCTTCTACAGAAACATTAATTTGCCTAGCGTTCAAGACAGAAAAAGTTTAAAATTTCAGTGAGAAATTTTAGGGACTTCTCTGGCGGTCCAGTGGTTAGGATGCGGCGTGGCACTTTCACTGCCAAGGGCCCGGGTTCAATCCCTGGTCAGGGAACTAAGATCCTGCAAGCCACTCAGCATAAATAAATAAATAAATAAATTTATTTATTTTGATGCAAATGTCACAATCTTATAGAAACAATATAATACTGTAAACATTTTCTAAAATTTTTTTTCAGGTTTTTGATATTTGTAAATCTTTAACATTTTGAATCTAACATTAAATATTTTATTTTTCATGTTTTATTATTAGATCTTGAAATAAAATGTCTTAAAGTCTAGGACAAAATATTTTGTTACATTATTCAAGATCTTCTCTTTGCATAGAGATACTAGGCTTGACTAATTACCTTATTTACTTTTCTTTTCAGTTTATGCCAGTTGTTCAAACAGAAAGTGAACACAAACCTCCTGTGAATGGAAGTTACTTTGCTCATGTTAACTCTGCAGATGGAGGGTGCCTACTTGAGAAATACAGTGAGAAATATCATGATTTTGGGTTTGCATTACTGGCTAATCTTTTTGCCAGTGAAGGCCAACCTGGAAAGGTGATTTGTTCTAAAAAATGCAGTATTCTCCAAGAGTTCTCAGATAGCTAAAAATTTGAATGCTTATTGCTACTACTGTAGTTTTCTTAAGAAAATCCAAAGCTACCTAAGTCCCAAACCTCTTTAAATAACCAGTTATGAAAGATTCAGAAAGTACTACAGGCAGAGTGATAGTCTCATTTAAAACTAAGGTTAAGAATAACACTTTGGGCTTCCCTGGTGGCGCAGTGGTTAAGAACCCACCTGCCAATGCAGGGGACATGGGTTCGAGCCCTGGTCTGGGACGATCCTACATGTCACGGAACAATTAAGCCCATGTGCCACAATGACTGAAGCCAGCACACCTAGAGCCCACGCTCTGCAACAAGGAAGCGATCGCAATGAGAAGGCCTAGCACCGCACCGAAGAGTAGCCCCCGCTCTCCTCAACTAGAGGAAGCCCGCACACAGCAACAAAGGCACATGCAAACAAAAATTTAAAAAAGAAAAAAAACAAAGAATAATACTTAGTAAGCAATAGCCTTTTTTCCAAGGAACTAAAAGTAATAGGATGTTCCTGTGGGGAGTGAGTTAGTCAAATAGATGAACCATGCAGCTGAAGTAGATAATGTCTACCTATATAGTTAGTATATACGTAACTTACTCATTTCTGACTGATCAGACATTGATTGAGATAGACAGAAATGATGGGAGCAAAAAAATTATAGAAGAGGTGAGGAGAATTAATGCCTCACTTCATATTTACTTCCTGTTAGTACAAAAAAATGGATGATTTCATGTTCCAAAATTGTAATGATGGTCGCACAACTCTATATATACACTGAAACCCATTGAATTGTATACTTTAAATAGGTGGATTGTATGGTATGTGAATTATATCCCCAATAAAGCTGTTATTTTTTTTTTAAGATTTCAGTTTTAGCTGTTGTGAGAACTCCCAGATCTTGTAGATATAACTACTTTAGCCACTTTGGGAAATGAGATAGTGAAGCAAAAATACCTAATAAAGTGGAGGTAACAGAAGTCCAGATTTTTAAAGGAAATGAGAAAACATAATCATCTCTCCTCCCTCCAGTTATCAGAAGTTAATCCCTTTAAACCAAAAAATTCTCAGTCTTTTACCACCTTGACATATAATAAGAATCTCTAGAGTTCAGTGTAGAATTTGGCTATAAATTTATAAAATTTAGCTGTAACTCTCTTTCTCAGTCCAAGAAAGCACAAATATGACATTATTAGAGTAAATGATACATAATTCATATATATATATATTATAATACTATATATATTATTAAGACTTAGAGGATTGAGACACTTCTGCTCATATCTGTGTGCTCGAAGCAAACAAGTGAATATTTGTTTGATGGCATTGAATTATATAGTGTTTCACTTGGGTAGTTATTTACATAATATTTTGCAGCTTAGAACAATGGTATATATATTTATGTCCTCTCTAGGTCATTGAGGTGAAAGCCAAAAGAAGAACTGGAAAACTTAACTTCGTGACTTGTATGAGACAGACTCTTGAAAAACATTATGGAGATAAGCCTGTAGGAATGGGAGGTACTTTCGTGATTCAGAAGGGAAAAGTGAAGACTCATATTATGGTAAAGGCCTGTGTGTGGGGGTGGGTGTGTGGGTGGGTGTGTGCGCTTGCATGCGCACGTGCTTAAGATCATAGGATTTTTTTAATATACATTGAGAATTTAACCTTTTTAAAAAACATTTATTTATTTATTTACTTTTGGTTGCATTGGGTCTTAGTTGTGGCACGCGGGATCTTCGTTGCATCATGTAGGATCTTTAGTTACGGCATGCCGGCTTCTTAGTGGACTTAATTGCAGCATGTGAACTCTTTTTTTTTTTTTTTTTTTTTTGCGGTATGCGGGCCTCTCACTGTTGTGGTCTCTCCTGTTGTGGAGCACAGGCTCCGGACGCACAGCCTCAGTGGCCATTCCTGGACCGGGGCACGAACCCATGTCCCCTGCATTGGCAGGCGGACTCTCAACCACTGCGCCACCAGGGAAGCCCATGCGAACTCTTAGTTGCAACATGCATGCAGGATCTAGTTCCCTGGCCAGGGATTGAACTTGGGCTTCCTGCACTGGGAGCACAGAGTCTTACCCACTGGACCACCAAGGAAGACCTGAGAATTTAACTTTTAGAGACACCCTGAACAAATCCTTTTACTGTGATCATATTACTTTCAAATTTAAATGACAAACAATACTGTAAAGCAACTTGTATGATAATGTCCAGCTGGAGTCCTTTTTTCATATTAATATATTAGAACTTTCTTCTCAATTTGTTTGTATTAAAGATTGAGATAGATGTGAGTATAAGCCTTAGAAACTGATTATTTTCATTGCTAGAATCCCTATATAGACTTTGCTATTAAGATGGTTGTGGTTTTATGGAAAGAACTCATGAAAATTATTATATTATGGGCTAACTATAATAAGTTTATAAGACATTAATGACGGAATACTATATGAAGACAGACTAGGTCATCTAGGACTTTTAAAATAATTTTTGGTAGGTGAGTGAAAGAACGAATAAATGAATGAAGTGTAAAACTGTCATAACTTAATGTCCTTTAACAGTGAAGCCATTAGAAAATGTATTGTTTTGATGTTTTTTATCCTGATAATTTTAAATGGCAAGCCAGCTGATTCTCCATAGAAAGACATAACATTTGTGAAAATACTTACTTTTCCAATTTACAACAAAATTATAGATAAATCTATTTGTAAATACCAAAGGATTATAGGATTTCTTAAAATTCAAGTAAACAATACTTTATTATTAACTATAGTTACCATGATGTGCATTCGCTCTCTAGAACTTATTCATCTTATAACTGGAAGTTTGTACCCTTTGATCAACATTTCCCTATTTCCCCCACCCCCTCATCCTCTGGCAACCACCATTATACTGTTTCTCTAAATTGGACTTCTTTAGATTCCACATATAAGTGATATCATGCAATATTTGACTGTGACTGGCTTATTTCACTTACTGTTGTATAATGTCCTCCAAGTTCATCTATATTGTTACAAATGGCAGGATTTCCTCCTTTTTTTAAGCCTGAATAATATTTCATATACATATCACAACTAAAAAGATAGACAGATAACAATTTCTTTATCCATTCATCTGTTGATGGACACTTAGGCTGTTTCCCAATCTTGGCTAACGTGAATAATGCCACAGTGAACATAGGAGTGCATATATCTCTTCAAGGTAGTGATTTCATTTCCTTTGGATATATACCCAGAAGTAGAATTGCTGGATCATATGGTGGTTTTATTTTTAATTTTTTGAGGAACCTCCGTAATGGTCATGCCGATTTACATTCCCACTAGCGGTGTACAAGTGTTCTCTTTTCTCCACATCCTCACCAACACTTTTCATCTCTTGACTTTTCGAGAACAGCAGTCTGCACTAGAGTAAGTGATATCTCATGGGTTTGATTTGCATTTACCTGATGAATAGTGATGTTGAGTGCTTTTTCATATACCTGTTGGCCATTTGTATGTCTTCTTTGGAAATATGTCTAATTCAGTCCTTTGATCATTTTTTAATTGGGCTTTTTTTTTCTTGCTATTGAATTCCTTATGTATTTTTTATATTAACCCCTTATCAGATATATGGTTTGCAAATATTTTCTCTCAGTCCATAGGCTGCCTTTTTCATTTTGTTGACTGTTTCCTTTGCTGTGCAGAAGCTTTTTAGTTTGATGTAGTCCCACCTGTTTATTTTTCCTTTTATTACCTGTACTTTTGATGTCATATCCAAAAAGTCAATCCAATGTCATGAAACTTCCCTCCTATGTTTTCTTCTAAGAGTCTTTACAGTTTTAGCTCTTATATTTAGGCGTTTGATCCATTTTTAGTTAATTTTTATATATGATATAAAGTAAGGGTCTAACTTTATATTTTTACATGTGGATATCCAGTTTTCCCAGCACTATCTGTTAAAAAGACAGCCCTTTCTCCATTGAATGGTCATGGCATCCTTGTCAGAAACCATTTGACCATATATGCAAGGGTTTACTTCTGGGATCTATTCTATTCCATTGATCTTTATGCCTGTCGTTATGCTAGTATCACACTATTTCGATTACTATAGCTTTGTAGCAAGCCTGATATCAATAAGTGTGAGACCTCCAACTTTCTTCTTCTTTTTCAAGATTGTTTTGGCTGTTTGGGGTCCCTTGAGATTCCATATGAATTTTAGGGTGGATTTTTCTAAAATGTCATTGGGATTTTGACAGGGAATGCAGTGAATCTTTAGATTGCTTTTGATAGTATTGACATGTTAACAATATTAAGTTATCCAATCCATGAACACAAGATGTCTTTCCACTTATTGGAGTCTTTTAACATTCGTTTCAGCAATGCTTTGTACTTTTCAGCGTACAAGTCTTTTGCCTCCTTAAGTTTATTCCTAAGTATTTTATTCTGTTTGATGCTTCTACCCCACTTTCAATGCCTTCCTTTTTTTTCATTTACCAGTATCAATAATGACATTTAAGACTGGGATGAGGATATACTCATAGGAAAACTGAGAGACTCCTTTATTTATTCATTCATATCTTTTAGTGTGTACACATTGATTGCTGGTCCTTTTGAAAACTAGGGTATATAACTTCTCTTGGTGCCAAAAATAGCAATAGAATGTATAAGAAGGCTTAAAGGTTTTAACAATGAAATTGTATATGAATTTTTAGCTCAATAATATTCGATGTTTACTTGTTTAATGTCCTTTTATTGTAGCCAGAAGAATTTTCTTCCTGCCCATTGAACTCTGATGAAGATGTGAATAAATGGTTACGTTTTTATGAGATGAAGGCTCCTTTGGTTTGTTTGCCAGTTTTTATCTCCAGAGACCCAGTAAGTCTATGTCTGTCTTTTACATTGCAATAATGCTTGATTTTTAGAATATTCTTTTAGAATTAGGCACTTTTTGTGTTCTTATTTAAGAACTAGGGTAGTCTGTAGAATTGTCTTGAAAGGTAAGGGAGCAAGTATCTGACCACCTATGATTTAGTCAGAGCAGATTTTACCTTTGGAGAATTGAAGGCACAGGCATTTTAAATAACACCCAAAGTCACATTATTAAATAGTAGAATCAGGACAGGATTCAGTTATACTATCATCTTATTTGCTGTTCTATATACTGTTCATTATATTCTAATATTCTACCCTAGAAAAATAATATAGACTAATTCAAAGCAAATATCTACCAAAATACTATTTATATCTTTTTTTTTTTTTTTTTTTTTTTTTTAAATTATTTATTTATTTATTTATTTTTGCTGTGTTGGGTCTTCGTTTCTTTGCGAGGGCTTTCTCTAGTTGTGGCATGCGGGGGCCACTCTTCATCGCGGTGCGCGGGCCTCTCACTATCGCGGCCTCTCTTGTTACGGAGCACAAGCTCCAGATGCGCAGGCTCAGTAATTGTGGCTCACGGGCTTAGTTGCTCCGCGGCATGTGGGATCTTCCCAGACCAGGGCTCGAACCCTTGTCCCCTGCATTAGCAGGCAGATTCTCAACCACTGCGCCACCAGGGAAGCCCTATTTATATCTTTTGATCCAGTGATTACATGTCTAGGAATTTATCATTAAATATATGCTTATGTGCATAAAATGACTAGTTAAAAGGGTAATTCATGACAGCATTGCTGTAATAGCAGAAGAACTGGAAATAATCTAATGTCATTTGGAAAGTGGTATGCGCATACAATAGAATACCATAGATATAAAAGAATTAGGAGGCTCTTTTATGTTCTGATATACAAAGATCTGAAAGCTATATTGTTAAATGAAGAAGAGCAACATACAGCACAGTAGGTGCAGAGTACTACCATGCAAGTAATAAATTTTTTAAAAAATCCTTTTGGAAGGATATAGAAGAAGCAGCTTACTTTGGTTGTCTTCTAGGAAAGGGAGTAGTGAGGGCAGGAGTTGGAAAGATACATTTTACTGAATATATGCTTTTGCACCCTCTGAATTTTGAATCATGTGACTGTATTGCGTACCAAAAAATAAATAAAAATTATTGTAACATAAATTAAGAAGGTCTCCCATCCCCTTAACAAGTTCTATGCAAAATAATTGGAATACTAACAGATAGCTTCTCTGTTGTCCTAGGGGTTTGATTTGCGGTTGGAGCACACTCATTGTTTTAGTCATCATGGAGAAGGTGGACACTACCATTATGACACCACCCCAGATATAGTGGAATATCTTGGATACTTCTTACCTGCAGAGCTTCTCTATCGCATTGATCAACCAACAGAGACCCATTCATTTGGGCGAGATTAAATCAACTGATACTCGTTTCACTAACTCATTAATTGATACTAATATAAAGCCTGGGCTTCCCTGGTGGCGCAGTGGTTGAGAGTCCGCCTGCCGATGCAGGGGACACGGGTCCGGGAGGATCCCACATGCCGCGGAGCAGCTGGGCCCGTGAGCCATGGCCACTGGGCCTGCGCGTCCGGAGCCTGCGCTCCGCAACGGGAAAGGCCACAACAGTGAGAGGCCCACGTACCACAAAAAAACCAAAAAAAAACCCAAACAAACAAAAAAGCCTAATAGAAATGATCTCACTACTTAATAAGCCCTATTTTTTTCGGCCTTTGAAATGAAAGGTATGTTGACACTGTGCTCTCTATTACTTCACAGATCTATCTGAAAGGGATTATTGGGAACAAAGACACATGATGGAGATGTTCTTCATTCTTTTTATTCTAAACATCAGTCTTATGTTTATAATTAAATATAAACACAATTTTTTTTTTTGGTACGCGGGCCTCTCACTGTTGTGGCCTCTCCCATTGCGGAGCACAGGCTCCGGACGTGCAGGCTCAACAGTCGTGGCTCACGAGCCCAGCCGCTCCGCGGCATGTGGGATCTTCCCAGACCGGGGCACGAACCGGTGTCCCCTGCATCAGCAGGCGGACTCCCAACCACTGCGCCACCAGGGAAGCCCCTATAAACAGGATTAAGAATCAAGTGATGATCCCTACTAGCTAATGGCAATAATTTACATTTGTATATTCAGTTTTTCAAGTTAGTCTTACAACTGCTAAGTGGATGTTTCTGGGTATTAGAAAAATCAGTGCTGGAAATGTTGATAGTTGTTAAATCTTTCTACTGAATTTTTAAACTCCATTTTAGAAGTCAAAGTACACTTTTTCCATGGAATAAGTGGTCAGAGGGAGCAACTTTACTCCTTTTGGTGATGTTGATACTCCGAAGTTTGCAGTTTGCCTTTAACAAATATTAGCAACCATACGGTTAGCCATGATTCCTCCTTTGTTTGGACTGTCAGTTGGAAGCAGTTTGTGCCTTGTTGGTTATTTGCAAGAAGAGAAGTGAAAAGAAACAGCAACAAAATATAACCTCGAAGTGAGTGTACTTTAATTTATAAATGAGGCTATTGCTAAATATGACTACTATCCTTCATGAAGTATAAAATTATACCTTTACCAATTGTAATGACTGAAATTTTCCTCAGTGTTTTTCTATAATAACCATGAGCCAAAAACAACTCTCTAATCTTGTAATGCCAACACTGATTTAGGAGCTTTTTAGTACTAAGCATATAATAAATTGTCAAGAAATATTTTTTGTCTTTGGATGTTAACTATAACATGTCCTGTGAGTATAAATTCCTAAATATTATTTTTTAATAAACACTAGTTTGTACCAAAAGAAATGAATAAAAATTTTACATTCATATGATATTGTGTTTCTTTTTAATATCCTACCTCCAGACAAAAATAATATTAGTATTCATTCATTTAACAAATACATACTGAATGAACGCCTACCCTGCCCTCTGGAATGTAAGCTCCATGGCAAGGGCTTTGATCACCACTATAGCACTATTGCCTTTAAGAGAACCTGGCCAAAGTGGGCACTCAAATATTTGTTGAATGAATGATTATGACAGATACTTCACTAGATGCTGGGATCTATCATTCAGTCATTTATATAGTAGGGGAAGGCAAATACATATTATGTCAGGTGGTACTAGTGCTATGAAGAAAAATAAAGCAGAAGATGGACTGTGAAGGAGGATGTTATTTTGTTGTGGGCATCCACACTGAGAAAAGGTGGACTCCCCACCCAAAATTCAGCTCAGATGTTGAGAATGATGAAGTCACACACATACCAAGGGTGTATGAAAGACTTTATTATTCCCATAATGAGGCTTTCTGGGGAAAGCAGGGCAGCTCCCAAGCAAGTCCAAAAATGGCCTGAGAGAACAGCGAGAGGAGACTGGCTTGGGGGTTTTATGGTGGTTAGCGGGTAGGGCCAGGGTGATGGTTCCGCATGCAGTTTGAATTTCCCACAGGTGGCAAAGCAAGAAGCAGCCAGGCTTTATTGCACAAACGTGGGGCAGAAGGGGAGGAAGGAGTGGGGTAAGGCTTAACAGCTGTCAGCAGTCAAACATCAAACGTGGACTCAGACTCTGTATGACATTTTATAGAGAGAGATCGGGGAAAGCCTCTGATAAAGAGACATTTGAACAAAGGTCTGAAAAAACTGAGAGAGTGAGCCATGAAATTATTTGGAGAAACATCCTTTCCAGCATATTTAAAGGCTCAGAGGCAGAAGAGGACTTGGTATTTTCAAAAAATGGCAAAGAGGCCATTGTAAACAAAATAGGATCACCTGAACTCCATGAAGCTAACACCTAGCGCATATTGCGAGAAGCAATTTTTAAAATGCTAGCTAGCTAGCTAATTTGCAAAATTATGTTAATACCATATTCACTTTAGTAATGTGACAAGGATGCCCAATATCATTAACTATTGGAGTTTCAACCAGGAAAAAAAGACAAAGACAAAATAGGTATAACAACTGAAAAGGAAGGAAAAAATAATTTTTTCAGCAGAAAACATGATTGACTTCTTGGAAAACCCAAGAGACTCTATAGTTGAATCATCAGACTGAGTTCAAAGAGGTTTCTAAATATAAATATTACTGAGCCATAAGAAAGAATGAAATACTGCCATTTATAGCAACATGGATAGACCTAGAGAATATACTAAGTCAGACAAAGACAAATGTATGATTTAACTTAAATGTGGAATCTAAAAAATAATACAAATGAATCTATATACAAAACAGGAAGACTCACAGACATAGAAAACAAACTTACGGTTACCAAAGGGGAAGCAGGTGGCAGAGGGATAAATTAGGAGTGTGGAATTAACAGAAACACACTACTATACATAAAATAGATAAGAAACAAGGATTTACCGTATAACACAGGGAACTATATTCAATATCTTGTAATTATCTATAATGGAAAATAATCTGAGAAAAAAATATATATATAACTGAATCACTTTGCTGTACACCTGAAACTAACACAATATTGTAACTATACTTCAACAAGGGAAAAGAAAAATTGCTAAATGTAAAATCAATATACAATAATGAGTTGTATTTCTGCATACCAACAAAAAATAGGTTAAAAATGTAAATTTGGCAGGAATTCCCTGGCGGTCCAGTGGTTAGGACTCTGTGCTCTCAGGGCCAAGGATCCGGATTAGATCCCTAACTGGGGAACTACGATCCTGCAAGCCTCGGTGGCATGGCCAAAACCAAATAAAAAGGAAATTTGAAAAGGATACCAATTACAATGTTACCAAAAGTACACAGCAGTATTTTTTCTGTGTGTGGTACGCGGGCCTCTCACCGTTGTGGCTGCTCCCGTTGCGGAGCACAGGCTCCAGACGCGCAGGCTCAGCGGCCATGGCTCACGGGCCCAGCCGCTCCGCGGCTTGTGGGATCTTCCCGGACCGGGGCACGAACCCATGTCCCCTGTGTCGGCAGGCGGACTCTCAACCACTGCACCACCAGGGAAGCCCCACAGCAGTATTTTTATTTAACAAAAATTATATATAACCTTTATGGAGAAAATTATAAAACTGTTGAAAACTCAAAGAAATCAAAATAAACAGTTATATCCAGGAAGATGCAATCTCATATAAGTATTAAATCTATAAATTCAATTCAACATCAGTCTAATCCCAGTAGGGCTTTTATAGAACCTCACCAGTTCATTTTAAAATATATGGGCTAGGGGGACTTCGTTGGTGGTCCAGTGGTTAAGACTCCACACTCCCAATGCAGGGGGCCCAGGTTCAATCCCTGGTCAGGGAACTAGATCCCATGTGCTGCAACTAAGACCTGGCGCAGCCAAGTAAATAAATAAATAAATATTTAAAAAAATAAAAGCAGGCTCTCACTTGCTTTTGGCTTTAAAAGCCCAGCTTCCTTTTAGGTTCTGTGATGCCTCCATGTGGCTTGTTCTACCATTCATTCCAGGACAATTTACTGAACACCATCAAGCGCCAAGCACTGTACCAGGCCTACCCCAGTCAGCTGGGGACACTGACTGACATATGAACAAATAATTAAAATAAAACAGTATAAGTCCTATCAGTATTACCCTGTAAGGTATTGTACATTAAGAGGACACTTCATATCACAAACACAAAAATAAATTTACTAAAGAACACATGAATTTCTGGTACTGGCCAAGATGGAATAAGCCCACAACAGGCTATTCCACAATTCCAAAATACAAAATTTTGGATAAAATACAAAAAGCAACTCCCAGAACACTGTTGAAAATTAAACCATTTTGACTGAATGGTTGAAGAAGGAAGTCAAAACTTGAAGAATGAACAATACTGATGATGAGTTTCCTGATTTTTCTTTCCTCTTTTATCAGAGGCAGTCTGGGTCACAGAACTACGCAATGGGCATGGACAGCAAAAACTCCCAAGAAACAGTTCTTTTTGGCCAGAGAACCAGGAAAGGAAGCCTCAGCAGGCCACAGTGTGAAAGTCTCCATTTTTTTGTTTCTCTTTTGTCTCTTGGCTCTGCCCGGAGGCTAGTCCCAGTGCAGTCAGAGCTGCACTGCTGCACCAGTGGTATCAGGGGAGCTGTTACCTAAAACACCAAGAGAAACATGATTCCAGAGGAATCAGGAAATGGGTTTCTTGTGGTCCCATTTTTCTCTCTCTTTTCTCTTGGTGCTTCATCTGGAGGGTGGCCCCCACTGTGAAGAACTACATTACAGTCTGGGGTGTAGGGCACTAAAACTAAGAAAAACTGGTATTTGTGGCCAGAGGAAGCAGGAAAAGGGGTGATATTCACAGTATTCCCTTATTAGCCTATTAATGTAAGAATTTTGAATGTGTATCCCAAATTATCTTACACTCCATTCTGTGTTTTGGACTTTTCCATTGTCCAATCTTTTGAGTTCACTAATCCTTTTCTGTGCTGTGTCAAATCTCTTTGTAAACCTTGGGTTATTAATTGCATCTAGTTTTTAGTCTAGAATGTACATTTGATCATTTTTTTTATAGACTGAAATTTTTCTGTTTAAACTCCCCATCTTTTCATCCATTTTGTCCATTTTCCTTTTTTTTTTTTTTTTTTTGGTCGTGCAGCATGCAGAACTTCCCTGACCAGGGATTGAACCCATGCCCCCTGCACTGGAAGCACGGAGTCTTAACCATTGGACGACCAGGAAAGTCCTCTATTTTTTTTTTAACATACTAATCTGTTAAAGTCCTTGTCTTCCATCACCAATGTTTTGATCATTCATGAATACGTTCCTATTATTTGTTTTTGCTTATGTTTTATCAGTCACTCTTTCCTACACCTTACTACTGCTAGATGGTATCTTTCACCAGTGAGGATTTCCACCTTTCTTTTGTTAGGCAGATGAAGTGAGAGACTGATTAGTTCATTGTAATCAGAGATGGAGCTGGGTTGGGGCTCGGTTGCATTTTAAATAAAACTCAGGCCACCTCCGCCTAGAGTCTGTTACTCTGTTACTTCTGGGATTTTAATTCAGAGCCTGGCAGATCTCTGCCTCCTCAATCCTGAAAGATGGTGTGGGGTTCAGTTCTTCCCTTTCGTAGGTTTGAGCTCCATGAACCCTCAAAATCTGACAAATATTTTTTATAGAACACTTCCCTTTAAGCAGGACTTAAGTATGTATATACCTTATGTGTATCTTAGTCTGCAGACGACTTCACTATTTTTCACACTTAGATCTTTACTCCATTTGGAATTTATTTTTATTTAGGATGTGAGATAAGGGAATGCAACTGGATTATTTACCATATGTGACTGATGGTTGGCCCTGCTCCTCCCATTATCCACACCCCTTTCTATGTAACTCTGCAGTTTCTGCAACTGAAAAAGCTGAGTGTAACCCCTTTCCCATCCTTGACTTTTGGGTTTGGCCATGGGACTTGTGGATTTTAGACATGTAATGCAGGCAAGGCTTACATCTTGTACCTCTACCATCTGCATCAGAAGGACATACCCTGACCAGCCTGCTAGTACAAGAAGAATGAGAGACACATGGCACAGAGTCTTCTAAATGGCCTGTAGACCTATAACTTGAAGTAGAACCAACCAGCTGAGCCCAGCCTAGATCAGCTTGACCTCTGGTCAAGCCCAGCTGACACAGCAGACGCCTCAGCCAAACTGTGTAAGTATGAGCACCTTATAAAGATTAAAGGAGAAATAAGTTTAAAACACTTAGCACAGTGACTGGCACAAATAGAGCCCAAGATAAATATTAATCAAATTTTGAAATAAGGTATTAAAATCTTTTACAAACTTATGCATAAAGAGTAAGTACGTAGTTCTCAAACATGACTGTCTGGCAGAATCTGTTGAGATTGCCAACGTTGAGCTTCCTTCCTTGAAAATTCACACAAACCCCCAACAAACACCCCACATGTATTGTTTAGGTAGAGACTGACACCATGACAACCGTATTTTCCTAAATACCTTAGAAAAGGAGTTGAAAAACTTAAATATACCTTAGCACAAAACTTGGAGAGACTCATGATAAATGATATACATAATTCCTTAAATTAAGTAGAGTTTTGTAACAAAAGAATTCATCTTCCCCTGTGGAATTACTACTGATGAAATACTTTCTCAGGGACTCAGAGACTCATCAGTGCTTTTTTAAAAAATATTTTTTCTGAATTTTATTTTTTTATACAGGTTCTTATTAGTTATCTATCTTATACATATTAGTGTATATATACGTCAATCCCAATCTCCCAATTCATCCCACCACCCCCACGCCCACATCAGTGCTTCTTAATCTTATATTATTTTAACTCAAGCATGAAAGAAATATGCGCATATTACACGTCAGATATTCACCATCATGGAGTTTACCACTAACGGGAGTTTAGATAACAAACTAATTATGCAGTATAATTTTAAGTAGTGATAAGCACAATTCATTGTTTTCCTCAAACTACACCCTTATTTTCTAACTCTTCAGATATGTTGTTTCTACCCCAGGTGTAAACCCTCAAATCTCAGCATTCTCAGAGGGCCTCTCGTTGCTAGGATCCAGGGGCCCATTCATCTCCTTTTCCCTACTTCTTTTCGGTCGCCTTCATCCTTCTATCCAACATCACTTTCCAACAAGCAACACTTAAAAGGTGGACACCAGGCATTCGCCTCCGCAAGCTCTCTGCACCCGGATCCCACCCTCCCACCGCCAGCCACGCCTCTTACAGACCAGGAAGCTTCTCCGGACGACGTAGTGGGATTCACCGGAAGCGCTCGCCCGGAAGTGCAGAGTTCCCGCGTCAGCCGGTTTCCTTCCGCGAGACTCCAAGGAGCGGGGGAGGGGGGAGCGCGAAGGGGCCTGCAGTGCATTCTGGGGGAGTTTCAGCGCTCTCGTCTTTGTTTCCGGCTCTAGAGCAGCGTTTGGTTTCCCAAAAGCTCGTCCAAGGCGCGGTTCCCGGGTTCCCGGCTCCCCACAGAGGCGCACATACTTCCTCCCTCGGTTTTCGGCTGGCGCTGGGGTCCTGCCGACGCCGCTAGCATGTCTGGGGTGCGCGCTGTGCGGATCAGCATTGAGTCTGCCTGCGAAAAGCAGGTCCAGGAGGTGGGCCTGGATGGCACTGAGACATACCTGCAGCCGCTGTCCATGTCCCAGAATCTGGCGCGTCTGGCCCAGCGGATCGACTTCAGCCAGGGTTCGGGCTCCGAGGAGGAGGAGGCGGCGGGGGCAGATGGCGACGCGCAGGACTGGGCGGGCGCCGGCTCCAGCGCGGACCAGGACGACGAGGAAGGTAAGGCCAGTGGCTGTGGCTCGAGTCTGCTGGGCGGGTCTGGGGGTCCCGGTACCCGCCCAGGTAATGTCACTCTGCCTCTCCTGCGCCAGGTGAGATGCTGTGCTTGGAAGTACTTTGAACGTAGGTACGCGAAACGTTAATTGGGCTCTTCGTCACCTGGACAATTTAGGGCACTGCTTGACTCTTTTTTTTTTTTTTTTTTTTTTTTTTTCGGTACGCGGGCCTCCACTGTTGTGCCTCTCCCGTTGCGGAGCACAGGCTCCAGATGCGCAGGCTCAGCGGCCATGGCTCACGGTTCCAGCTGCTCCTCGGCATGTGGGATCTTCCCGGACCAGGGCACGAGCCCGTGTCCCCTGCATCGGCAGGCGGATTCTCAACCACTGCGCCACCAGGGAAGCCCCTGCTTGACTCTTAATACTCCTTATTCTTCTGCAGGTTTCCTTGAGTGGGAGCGCTTGAGGGATACTGTCACTGGTGAAGTGTTTGCGTTTTTAATAGAGCGTCTGTAATGTGGCACACCCTGGTTAAGAGCCCTGTAGTTCACATCTCGGCTATGATACGTATTAGCTATGTGACCTTGGACTCGTTATTTTGTTTTCCTGTGCAAGGTGGATGATTATAGTAACTGAAAGGGGATTTGTATTGACTGGAATATGTGATAAGATCTAAAAGGTAGGCAGAGGCCAACTCATTTAGAGCCAGTAGGCCAGAATAAGCACTTGGTTTTTATTAGAACGACAGCTGAAAGTTTGAAGGATTTTAAGTAGACAGATGATTTTGTTTACAAAAGATCACTCTGGATGCTATATAGTAAATGGATTATAAGGAAAATAAAACTAGTTAGAAGAGAATTATAGAAAAAGTATGTGTGGTTTTTGTATCCTTATTGTCAAGAATAAAAAAACATTAACAGTTCTTGATTTAGTTATGTGAAGAAACCCTGTGTAAATGGGCATTTAAGGATGGCATTTCAAGCCAGTCGTGTTAGGACAATTAGGGATCCGTTTGGGAATGAAAGGTAAATACTACCTCAGACCTCACAGAAATACTTCCGCAAGGATTGAAATGCAAGTGAAGAGAATAAAACAAAATATTGGAAAGAAGTTATAATCATGTAACTTCGGGATTAGGAGAGATCTTCTTAAGCAAGATAGGAAACAGACATTATAAAGGAAAAGATAGTTATAATAATAGGTATATTAATTACATAAAACTTTAAAATAATAATGGGAAAATATGCCATAAACAAAGTAAAAAGATAAATGACAGACTGGGAAAAGTATATGCAACACATATGACACACAAGTGGTTGATACCCCTTGTGTTCAAAGAGTCCCTTGAAACTGAAAAGAAAAAGACAATTCATTGGAAAAATAGGCCAAAGATATAAACAGTTTGCTCACAGAGGAAAGACTTCAGATCTCACTAGTAGGGAGAAGCAAATGAAAATATCATTAAGATACTATTTTCATGCATAAGATTAGTAGCAATTTAAAAAGATTGTTAATATCTCGTGTTGGGAATGTGAATTTTTAGAGTCTTTTTGGGTGACAGTTCGGCAGTTCAGTATGTATCAAAATCTTTAAATGTTCATCTCGTTTGTTTGCTTGTTTTTGTTTGTTTTTGGCCACGCCTCATGGCTTGTGAGATCTCAGTTCCCTGACCAGGGATTGAATCCCGGCCAAGGTAGTGAAAGCCGGAATCCAAACCACTGGGGAACTGCCAGTGTGTATCTCTCTTGAACCACTAATATCATGGCTAATGATTTAACCTACAGAAAAAGTTGACGTATACACAGATGTGTGTTCAAGATGTTTACCACTGCTAGCGTTGCTGCAACCAATCTCCATGTCCATTAAACAGAAATGGGTAAACTTACTGTACATCTATGTTCCAGAATATCATACAGTGTTAAAAGAATGAAGTAGATCTGGAAGTGTTTCTAGGACATATTAACTTGGTGGGGTGGCGGGGAGAAGCAAGCAATAGAAAAATGGGAGTATATGTATGTAAATGCATAGAAGAACATTTGGACGGGTATGCCCCAACTGTTAATGGTGACTGCCTGTCAGGAAGGGAGAGAATTAGGGGTGGGGAATAAAGGGAAACTTTCACTTTTTACTCTATAACTATTGTTTGAACTCTGTACAATGAGCCTGTATTCATGAAATTTAATTTTTAAAAGTGATTAAGAGGTTGGAAGATGTGTTAATAGTGTTTACTATCTGAATGCTGCCATTATAGGTCATTTTTATTTTTGTACTTTTCTGTGTATTAGAAATTCTCTACAATTACTTGTTCAGGTTTTGAAAGCTGGAAGAAAAAAAGGTTATTAAGAAGGCGTACATAAATTTTAAAAGTTGTTTGAAAGCCTATCATGTTGTAATGTTAGAGTTAACTTAGGAAATTAGCTATCATACTTGTTTTGACATTGTGGGAATACTAAAATGTTAACCAAGATTCAAGAAAGGGTGGAGAGAATGGGATAAAAGAGGGAACAATTTAAAAATAGAATTCATTATTTCTTTTTAGTACTTTTAAACTTCTAAATGAGCTTTCTATAACTAATACCTGTGTATTTCTCTTTTTTTCTTTCTCTTTTTAGGGTTGGTGAAATTTCAGCCTTCCCTTTGGCCTTGGGATTCAGTGAGGAACAATTTGAGAAGTGCCCTGACAGAGATGTGTGTTCTCTATGATGTTCTCAGTATTGTTAGGGATAAAAAATTTATGACTCTGGATCCCGTCTCTCAGGATGCACTTCCTCCAAAACAGGTATTTGTGGGATTTGATTGAATAACGGTGCCGTTTTCGTAAGTCCCAGGACCATCTTTTAGGCTGTGTGCCCATTGTTTCCTTTTCCTTAAATGCAAAATTAAGTCCAGATGGAGATTTAAAGATTAACTCTCTTGAGTTCTCCAAAAACTCAAAATTCGGTTCAGTAATATGATAAAAAAATTGTGACATTTTTATGAAACTTTATTATTTTGACTCTTAAGCAGCAGCCAGAAAACTTTTATTAAACTTGGCTTTTTGGAAGTATGTCTACATGAATTGGTAATGATTGTCGATATTTATATATGTATATATAATACATAGATTTTGATTTCTCATCAGTTTTCCAGTTATGGACTTTGATCTGAAGTATACTGAGTGCCTCGAAAGGGTGTACGTGTGGGTCGGGGGGAGAGTGGCATACATAGGAGAGGAATGGCAGTAGAGAGTGGAACCTAACCTAGGCTGGGCCAGGTTGATGCAGTGTTAGGATTTATAGTCTACTGTGGTGATTTGGTTTAACACAAATCTTTATTTGAGTTGACCAAAGAAGTAGGTTGCGGTCATTTTTTTAAAAAAATTATTATATGTGCTTTTCACCCTTCTCTGTACTTTTCTTTAATTTTTAAATTTTCCCTTGAGTAGGTATTTTATTGTTGAGAAAAGTGTATCTTTTTTTTTTTTTTTTTTTTTTTTTTTTTTTTTTTTTTTTTTTTTTTTTTTTTTTTTGCGGTATGCGGGCCTCTCACTGTTGTGGCCTCTCCCATTGCGGAGCACAGGCTCCGGACGCGCAGGCGCAGCGGCCATGGCTCACGGGCTTAGTTGCTCCACGGCATGTGGGATCTTCCCGGACCAGGGCACGAACCCGTGTCTCCTGCATCTGCAGGCGGATTCTCAACCACTGCACCACCAGGGAAGCCCGAGAAAAGTGTATCATTTTAAAATCATTTAAAAAATAATACAGAGCTACACTTTTGGATTGTTTTTGATAGAATCCTCAGACGTTGCAGTTGATATCTAAAAAGAAGTCACTTGCAGGAGCAGCACAAATCCTACTGAAGGGGGCAGAAAGACTGGCTAAATCGGTCACTGAAAACCAAGAAAATAAGCTACAAAGAGACTTCAACTCTGAGCTTTTGAGACTGAGGCAACACTGGAAACTTAGAAAAGTTGGAGATAAAATTCTTGGAGATCTGAGCTACAGAAGTGCAGGTATAGATTATTGTTTAAAATGTAGTTTTTCAAAAACTAAAAATGGTAGGTTGTAATGTTACCTTTTCGGGTGGGAAGAGGGGCCACGCCGCATGGCTCGTGGGATCTTAGTTCCCGGATCAGGGACTGAAGCTGGGCCCTTGGCAGTGAAAGTGCCGAGTCCTAACCACTGGACTGCCAAGGAACTCCCACATATTCTTCTGTAATAATATTATTTCTCAGTGACATGTTACATTGTGAAGTTTTAATTTCTGTGCCCATAAGCCTGAAAAAGCTAAAATTACCACAAAAAGGCTAAAATTATCACAGCCTATGTAAATATATGTATAAATAGTTTATATTCAATTTGAAAACATTTTAGATACATTTAATTGAAAGTTCAGAGATAGGGTTTATGTGCTCATACACCCTGAACCATAATTGACATTTTAGTCAGAAATAAGGAGGTAGGGTTAGAGTCCTCAATCACAGGCTTACCAGTAACCCTCAAAAACTGGGCATAAATGGAGAAAAGAAACTTCTCTCTTCTTCCTTATTCTATTTTTCTCCCTAAAGTCTGCTAAGCTGTTTTCATATCCTGGGTGAAGAGAAACAGTGGTAAAAACACTTTGCCTTCCTTTTTCCATTCAGCCAAGGTTGCAACACTAACTTAAGGAATATACTTTGTTGAAGTATATCAGCGTTTAATATCTTGAATTCACATCATTTGGTATAAATTCTTTGTTGTTGAGCTGTGATATATAATAGCAGGTTTTTCGAGGTAATTATGGTACTGTCTTTAAGCTGCTGAAGTATATTCAGAGGATACAGTAAAAGTTTATGAGTCACAGCTCAATGGGGTAAAAACTTTGAATGTCAAGGGATAAAAAAGCAAGGAGCCCTGGCTGTGATCACTGGGATAACAATAGTAGAGTGATATTTTAAAAGGATTCATTTGTCAGAGCAAGCCATCATTATCCCAAAATTAAAGGAAGGTAAATTGAGGTAGTTAAGTACTGGAGCACCTACATGCCTTAGCGTTGATGTGAATTGAGAAATTTTGAACTCTGAAGGTAAAGTTCTATCACAAAGATGAATTTGAGATGACAAAGACATTTTTACATTTTAATAGGTAGTCTGTAGAAGCAGTGCTTTCTGGCTTTGAACACTGTAAGCTCTTCCCAACAAATAATTATGTGCAAGAACTTTACTTAATTTCTCTCTATGGGATAGTCACCTATGTTATAAAAGGATTTGATTACATTCTGGGGTTTTTTTGTGTGTGGTACGCAGACCTCTCACTGCCGCGGCCCCTCCCGCTGCAGAGCACAGGCTCCGGACGCACAGGCTCAGCGGCCATGGCTCATGGGCCCAGCCGCTCCACGGCACGTGGGATCCTCCTGGACCGGGGCACAAACCCATGTCCCCTGTATCGGCAGGCGGACTCCCAACCACTGTGCCACCAGGGAAGCCTTACATTCTGTTTTTAATTGTAAGAAAATCTTGAACATCTTCCCTTGTTATAAAACAGCAGTTACGGTAATTCAGCAGCCCAAAACAACTGTCCCAAACTTATGCACTACATAAAAAGACATCACATGAAAGTCTAGGAATTGGTTGAAAAAAGGGTGGTATATACACTTTCCTTTTGTTCTTCTCTTACTGAATTCAGAACCCTTTAATTGCAACCTTATTACAGAGACTGAGCTCCAGAAGTTTTTAATCTCCAAAGTTTAAATTTATAGAAGTATTTTCTAGAATTATATTCATTTTGTCAAAACTCCATTTGAATAAAACAGTTTGGATGGCCTGTAGAGTTCATATTATTATGATACCATTAGACTAAGGCATATGATTTTTTTTAAGGTAAATAACTCTTTTCTCCTGCTTCCTTACTTCCTTTTGTTTACCACGCCTCTCCCTTCCCCCAAAACACACGTTTTTCATAGGAACTTAATTTATGCTTCAGTGATGGGTATGTGAAATATTGTTATACAGTTAATAATTTGTGTTAAATTAACATGTGAACTAGTTTTGATTTTGCTATTTTTAATATACCTTTAGGATCTCTGTTTCCCCATCATGGTACATTTGAAGTAATAAAGAATACAGATATTGATCTGGACAAGAAAATACCTGAAGATTACTGTCCCCTTGATGTCCAGATTCCTAGTGATTTAGAGGGCTCTGCATATATCAAGGTATTTGTCAAAGTATTTTTCAAGTAATTTCTTATTAGCCCAGAAGCTAAATTGCTAACATTTTTTCGTGTTATTATTGTCACATAGGTTTCAATTCAAAAACAGGCTCCAGACATAGGTGATCTTGGCACAGTTAACCTCTTCAAACGACCTTTGCCTAAATCCAAACCAGGTATAGTTATGTTCTGTCCTCTAACTTCTGGTGTTATCTAAGCTTATATTTACAAATGAACTGAAGATAAACATAGATAGGAAAAATAGGTACTTAGGAATAAGAGCAATTAGAAATGTAAGTATTTATAATTTGTTAATTAACAATTAGTGAATAGCTGTGTGATCTGTTTTTAAAGATTGAACTTATTTACCAGTTTTCTCTGTGTAAAAGAAGTAAAATGTTTTATATGCCATAATGCACTGTTTTCTAAACTTTTGTCATATGTATCCAGATCATCATTTAAGCTAGTTAATACCTAATATAATTAGTCAATTAATATATACGTATGTCTGCTGTCTTGCAGGTTCCCCACATTGGCAGACGAAATTAGAAGCAGCACAAAATGTTCTCTTATGTAAAGAAATTTTTGCACAGCTCTCTCGGGAAGCTGTTCAAATTAAATCACAGATCCCTCACATTGTGGTGAAAAACCAGATTATCTCTCAGCCCTTTCCAAGTAAGTGCAGCCTACCCTTTTGAGATTTATAATTAGGACTCTGTGGTTTGGGGAACAGGACAAAGTGGGTAGCTATTTGAGTGTGCTGAAGGAACAGTAAGAGCAAAGAGGTAGTGTGCGGTCTGTAATAACAGCCAATGAAGTATGCAACACAGTCTACACTGCTGACTCTGTTCTGTGTCCTCAGTAGTGTCACTCCTGGGCTTTAAACAATATATGTTAAAGTTTGTCCTAGCAAGGCTGTTATTCAGTAACAGTTGCTTTGAGGTGTCTATGCCAGCACCATTTGTGGAAGATTTCTCAGGGATCCTGTCTTATTGTCTAAATGAGATGTCAATTAGAAAATGCTTGTTTTTTTTTTTTTTTTTTTTTTTAATTTTAAAAATATTTTATTTATTTATTTGGTTAGTTGCGCTGGGTCTTAGTTGCGGCAGGCGGGCTCCTCGGTTGCGACTTTTTGTGGCATGCAAACTCTTAGTTGCGGAATGCATGTGGGATCTAGTTCCCTGACCAGGGATCGAACCCAGGCCCGTGGCTTTGGGAGCGTGGCCACCAGGGAAGTCCCTATTTTAAATTTTTTTATTGAGGTATTGTTAATGTATAATATTATATAAGTTTCAGGTGTACAACATAGTGATTCACAATTTTTAAAGATATATTCCATTGATAGTTGTTATAAAATATTGGCTATATTCCCTGTGTTGTACAATATACCCTTGTAATTTATTTATTTTATACATAGTGGTTTGTACCTCTTAATCCCCTGTCCCTACATTGCCCCTCCTGCCTCCTTCTCCCCACTAGTAACCACTAGGTTCTCTATATCTGTGTGTTTATTTTTTGTTATATTCACTAGTTTGTTTTATTTTTTAGATTCCATCTATAATTGATATACAGTGTTTGTCTTTCTGTGACTAATTTCACTTAACATAATACTCTCAAAGTCCACCCATGTTGCAGAGGACAAAATTTCATTCTTTTTTATGGCTAAGTAGTATTCCATTGTGTATATATACAACACATTTTCTTTATCCATTCATCTATTGATGGACACTTACTTTGCTTCCATATCTTGGCAATGGTAAATAATGCTGCTATGAACATTGGCGTGTATGTATGTTTTCCAATTAGTGTTTCTGTTTAGAAAATGCATAATTAAATATCCATAATATTCCTAAATTTATGGAGATTGAATTTAAAATATTATTAAAAAGCAGTTAGACTTACCTAGAGATCAATTTGTAATTAGCTGCACTTGTTTTTTACATAAATTCTGAGCGTCTTCTTAGATCTTGTCAAGGGAATAGGTATTAGGAGTGAAAAATTTCATCCTGATTCTCATGAGAACAGGGAACGATATCTGTCTTCTAGTCAGTAAGACCAGATGTTAACTCTGTTTTGTTTCGTTTTTAATTTAAAATCTAGAAGAAATAAATGAACATAGTTTCTGTTCACCTGTCTTTAGCCACAGCTCAAGGTCAGCAGCCACGTTGTAGGTGAACAGAATTTGAATTGTTAAAATATATGGTAGTTTATTATATTCATGAGTACTCATTTTGGTGTAAAAAATGTTGATCACGAAAGCTTCCTTTTAAAGTTCAGAATGTATCTTTTGAGAATGGGCTGTGATTATACTTTATGAAAACAGTTTGTGCCTTTCCATATTATAGGTTATTTATATCTGTCCTTCTTATTTTTATAAATAGGCTTGCAGTTATCTATTTCTCTGTGCCATTCTTCAAATGATAAGAAATCCCAAAAATCTGCTACCGAGAAGCAAAGTTCAGAGGACCATCTTTATGTCCTAGAGCATAATTTGCATCTACTGATTAGAGAGGTAATGAAGTAAATGTTTTTCCTTGCATTGTGGTAAGAGTATCCACAGCAGTGAATGTACACACATTCCCCTCTGCTGAGTCCTCATTATTTATATAGTGATGACATTCACTAGCTGTGCTGTGAAAGATCCTTGCTATGGGCTCAGGGAATACAGAGATAATCAGAATACAGTCTATCCCGAAGCATAGCTTCTAGTGGCAGAAGTACAGCACAAGTTTTATAGAGAGATGTAAGAAATGCACACTAGAGGGTATTCTGATTGGGTATTCAGGGAAAATATCTTGCCAGAGCCCGTGAAAAGAATTACTTGAGTTATTTCAGGATGTATTATATTTACACGTCATCTAGAACTATGTTTCCAGAGTGCTGGTTCACAGTTTAGGCTAATTTCAGAAGACTCCCCTGAAAATCTTTTAATAGAAGTACGTATTCCAGCCTTCTCTGCCTCACCCCAAAATCTGGTTTAGTCATTTGTGGTGGTGCAAGAATCAGTATTTTTTTATGTTCCTCAGATGGTTCTGTTGTAGCCAGGTTTGGGAACCTCTAATCTAGGGTATGGTGGAATAATTATCTATTGATTTCATGTTTTCTGTCAATGGGACTTATTAAAGAATATTTGTTTTTCTACTTTAAAACTTTTAAAATAAAAACAGAAGCTTGAGAGGGACCCTTCTCTTTACAAACTCACATTAAATGTGGCCTAGTAGATGTTAACATTTATCTGTGTGCCAAGACTGCCTTTATATGTGGTTCAGATCCATTGCTTTCATATTTCCAAAATGTGAGCCATGTTTTGAACGAACATTGTGTAGTTAATATGTGGGTATTGGCTGTTTAAAACGGCTGTTCTTGTTACAGTTTCATAAACAGACTTTGAGTTCCATCATGATGCCGCATCCAGCAAGTGCACCTTTCGGCCACAAGAGAATGAGACTTTCGGGTCCTCAAGCTTTTGATAAAAATGAAATTAATTCAATACAGTCAAGTGAAGGGCTCCTGGAAAAAATAATTAAACAAGCAAAACATATATTTCTGAGGAGTAGGTAAGGACAGAGTTACTGTTTTTCTTTGAAACTGCAGTCTTTTTTCCTTTGTTAGTTTTCTTTATTAGTTACATTATTTTTGGCATGCTTTAATTTTTTTTCCGGGGAGATGGAGGTGGCTATGGTAGAAGAGTTTATGGTCGTAGATGGTCCTGTCAAGTTTGGAGAAGACTTAGCACCATTGCCCATGTAACTTAATATATTGTTTCTAACTCTGGCACTAATGTTTCCAAAGACAACTGACTAGGAACCTGCCGTGGGACACCAAACTTTCTTCAGTAACCCGTCCATGGGATCCTCTTCCTGAACTGATTTAAACCTTTTTTGAAGCTTTCCCTACTTTTTGGTTGTCACACATTTTAGGACTTTGGAAGGCACTTTCCTGTATGTTGACTTATTTAATCCTTAGCTCTGGGGCAGATCATGTTAACCCATTTCTACTGATGAGAAGATTGGGGTTTAGAGAAGTTGTGTGACATGCTGAAGGTTACACAGCTAAAAGGTTAGCAAAATCATGATTTATGCCCACGTTTATGTAACCCCAAAGCTCATTTTCTTTCTTCCATACACATCATTTACAAAACAAACTTGCATGATTGAACCTAAATGAATGTTTCACTTCCAAATGCTAAAGGGTGCTCTTCTATTTTGTTATTGGCACTTAGTGAAGAAGTCTGTTTTTACTTCATTCATGATTGTGCCTTGGTGGTACTCAACAGGCGTGGGCACACTGTTTTTGTGAATGACATTTTATTTTTGATTTTTTGTTTTTTCCTGTTAATACAGTCATGGTTTTATTAGCATATTAGTCTTTGGTCTCAGAATGGAAACTTTTAGTAAAATGAATTAGGAAGACATGTTAGAGACAACAGCATGATACCGAGAAAGGAGTAAGGACTTTAGGGTAAAAGATGCATTTAAGCCAGGGCTCAATGACTTGCTACGTAACTTTGGGCAAGTTAGTTAATATCTGTGGCCTTCTATTTCTCTGTCAACTGGGGGTATAGGAGTCTGGTCTTAGGATCAAATTGAATAATGTATACAGAAGTTCCTTATAAACAGTAAGAATATTATATGTTAGATTATTGTTGTTACTTTCCATTTGTACATTTCAAGTATAAAAGCTATTAATTTGAGTATATTTTTAATCTTGCAAATTTCTGATTAACCATAAAGTTAAATATTCCCTGAAATAAATGAAGGGCATAGAAAAAGTTATCTTTAGAACGCTTATAAATTTCTGAATAGTAGTTGTAATCTTGGAAGCAGCAAAGTTTTAAAAATATTCTCTTTTCTCCCCTTAGATATAGAAATAATGTTCCAGATGTATCAACCCATCTGTATAATTCCATACAATTAACATGCTCATATATTTTTACATACATTTGAGCCTTGAGCAACACGGGGGTTAGGGGTGCCACCCTCTCTGTACAGTTGAACTTACAGTTGGCCACCAAATAGGCAATTCCTCCTTTTCCCAGGTTTTGCATTCGTGGATTCAACCAACCAAAGACTGTGCAGTATTATAGTAATTATTTAGTGAAAAAAATTCTCTTATGGGCTTCCCTGGTGGCGCAGTGGTTGAGAATCTGCCTGCCGATGCAGCGGACGAGGGTTCGTGCCCCAGTCTGGGAAGATCCCACGTGCCGCGGAGCGGCTGGGCCCGTGAACCGTGGCCGCTGAGCCTGCACGTCCGGAGCCTGTGCTCCGGAAAGGGAGAGGCCACAACAGTGAGAGGCCCGCATACCGCAAAAAATAAAAAATAAATAAATAAATAAATAAATCTGGTATCATAAAGTTTTATACCCTGCCTTCAGAGATACTTTAATAGCTATGTAATAGCCCATTGTGTGACTAATCCATGATTTCTTTTAACAAGTCTCAATTGCTAGATACTTTTTTATTCCCAGTGTGTTGATAGATATAATACTGAGATCAAAACTCTCACATACGTATTTATCTGCTGTAAACATTTTTGAAGCACTGCCAGGGAAACAAATCACAGAAAAAGAAGGTAAAGTTAAAAATGGATTGAGAGAAACCAGTACTAGAGCAGAAGCAGGATAAAAGAGCAAAGCCCAAGCCTGTTGGTATAAAAGCCCCTTGTCCTCAGTGGCTATTCTCATTTCTTCCATTTCCTTTTGGCTTTTCCTTCTCTTTCCAGTAAAGTGCTAGAATCAAATTTTAGAAACTGAGGATCTCAGTAATTGGGTTAACTTACATAATTTATGCTTTGGTTCTAGGCAGTGGCTTTTCATTTGTGTGTATAAAATATAAAGGAAAGATTATTGGCTCTGGAGTTAGACTTCCAGGTTTTGTGCCCCAAACAGTTACAAACTTTGGGCAACTTACTAAACATTGCTAAACTGCTTTTGTTCCTTCTGAAAAATGGAGGTAATAATAGTAGTGTCTACTGTTGTTAGTAAGGTTAAAATAATTCATGAAAGCACTTATTAATAGTAGTTGGTACATAATTATCACTGGATGGATCTTAATTTTCATTTATACTTACCATATTTATCTTTCTTGGAGTATAGGTTTTAAATGTGCAGTAAGTCTCTCTAGTTTCTCTTGAAAATGATTGTAATTCCATGACAGTAATGGAATTACAATTCCAGGTGCAGGTATGTCCCAAGTCACTTGTTACCAGGGATCAAGTACTGATACTTAAGAGTAATTTATATTCTTCACAGAGCTGAGGTTAGCACCCTGGAAGTATCCTTCTCACTTGTGTTCTGGTAAGATTTTCTGAGTGGCAGAAAACAAATGGAGTTAAAAGGAAATCAGTGTGGCATGAGAATGTGCCATGATGTGAAACTGAGAACCAGCACATCAGAGCTACATCTGACCTTTCTTTAAAATCTTTGCTTTTCAAGTGATGGTATTTTCAAAAAGTAGTCATTTGTTTTTCAAATAACCATAAAACTCATAAGTGATTTATCATCTTATTATTTTTTATGGTAACTTTATAAAAATTTTAACTTATTTTCTTTAAAAGAACTGCTGCAACCATTGACAGCTTAGCAAGTCGCATTGAAGATCCTCAGATACAGGCTCATTGGTCAAATATTAATGATGTTTATGAATCTAGTGTGAAAGTCTTAATCACATCACAAGGCTATGAACAAATATGCAAGTAAGTATCAAAAAGAAGTTGTTTAATATGTTAAGTTGCTTTTTATGTATTGATGTTTACTGAGTGATTATATCAAGATTTTGGTTTTTATTTGCTAGGATGGCATAACATTCCAGTAAATTATATCAGCTGTAGAGTGTTTTTAAGAATGAAAGATAAGGACTTCCCTAGGGGTCCAGTGGTTAAGAGTCCGCACTTCCATTGCAGGGGGCGTTGATTCTATCCCTGGTTGGGGAACTAAGATCCCACGTACCACGTGGTGCGGCCAAAATACACAAAAACCAAACTAACCAATAAAAACAGAGGTAAGAATGTCTAAAATAGTCTCTATTAGGTAAATGTCACATATTTGAGCTGTGGTAAAGAAGGAACCCCAGCATTGAGCGGAAAGCTGCCACGCTTCCTCAGACTCCGATCCGCTTCAGTTCTTGCCTAGAGGCTGTGGCCAGTCTGGGGTATTTGAGGTGAGGAGGGCTGTTTATATTAGAGCCTGTCCTTTCCATAGTGTGCCTAAAACACCCCTGTGTCTAATCCAGTTCATGATTATGCCCTTAATGACTTTTGTCCCCAGCATTCCTGGAGGAGCAGTCTACTTGATTTATATTCATAAATCACAAGTTAATATACAGATAGTAGATTGGTGGTTGCAGTGGTGGGGAGTTGGTGAAGGTGGTCAAAAGGTACAAAATTCCAGTTATAAGGTAAGTAAGTTCTGGGGAAGTAACGTACAGCATGGAACCTACGGTTAATAATACTCTATTGTATATTTGAAAGTTGATAAAAGAGTAATCTTAAAAGTTCTAATCATAAGAAAAAGAAAATGGGTAACTATGTGAGGTGATGGATGCTAAAAAAACTTATGGTGGTGATCATTTTGCCATATATACAAATATCAAACCATTATGTTGTACACCTTAAACGAATACAATGACATTGTCAGTTATATCAGTAAAACTGGGCAGTGGGGAGGAACACGTTAATATAATTAGCTGGTGGCCATGAAAGACATTTTGGGCTTCCATTTTAGCCTCTTTGAAAATTAACAACTAGAAAGATGGAGCTGAGTCCCCTCCTCCAGGTCAGTCTGAGAGAGTGAGTATGTATAACAGGGTCTGTATGTTTTATTTTTCAAGCTTTAGTTGCTTTATTTCAGGCAGACGTAACTAGCCACAGTGGTCTCTCAGTGAGCAAAACACAACTGGAAAGGAAATCACCACCCTCAGGAGTAGGGGAATATAATAATATATAATATAATGTATAATATAATACTATATTTTAATAGGGATGTTTTAATTCTCTTTTTTTTATAAAAATGAAAAATAGTAGACGAACATGATTAAAGATCAAATATAGAAGGTGGAAAAGATTGGTGAAGTGGATCATGGCTTTCTTCCCCCTCTACCTAAAGAAATAATGAAATAATTGGGGTGGCTCGGGGATGTGGTGGGAGAGGAAGTATTGAATATATGAGACAAAGTTAGTATATGTTTTTAACTGTTAAGGCTAGGTGACAGGGTCATCAGCTTTCATTATACTATATTTTTGTGTGTGTTTAAAATTTTCCATAATAAAAACTTAGAGAGTGAGCACAAAGGAGAGGAAAAGAAGAAATTGATCAGCATTGAATTATTTACATCTAGAACTAAGACCAGACAACTGTGGGATTATGGTTATAGAATCCACTGTAAATGTTCTAAACTTCTGTGAAGAAAGGTTTGTGATAATGTAGCCTTGATAGAATCAGGACAGGAGAGGAAGTAGAAGTGTAGAATGCCCTTTTCCCCATCTTCTATAGCTGGTGGGGTCATCTTATGCTATTTAAAATTGAAAGTAATTCTCTTTCTTAAAGCTCCCCAACTTTCTATTGTTGAACATTTTAGTTGTACGCCAGCAAAATAATTTGTATATGTAAGCATATCTATAGGATAAACTCCTCCAAGTGTAACTGCTGTTGTCAAAAGATAAGGACATTTAAAATTTTGATTAATGTTACCCGTTTGCTTTTCAGAGTGGTTACAAATTCCTCTTCCCTCACACCTTTGTTTAAAAGAGGAGAATTTAAAAATTTCGTTAGATTTATGAGTCTTTTCCTTTAAGCCTTCTGAATTTTGTGTTTTTTTCTTGGAAAGAAATATGTAAACTTCATCAAAATTACAATTTTATATAGGTAGTTGCCAAAATGCTTTATTCTTAAATATTTGCTGTAAAACAGTTAGGAAAAAAGAGGTACTATCAAATGTGGAAAGATATAATGCTATTTTTTTCCACATTTGTTCATCTGGATTATTTGATTTGGAGAGTTTTGTGTTTCATGTACATGTTATATGCTAAAAATTTATAAATTAGTTTGGAAGAGTTTTGTGATCTGCATATATATTCATTGGTTATTTTATGAGTTTCTTTGTTTGACCTAAGCCTAGTTAATAGAGCGTACGTATTTTGACTTGTTTGCTGATTATTTCAGGAGAGGGTGAAGTTAACAAGCCCTATTTCCTTTCTGTATGAGAATTTGACCTTTGGCTAACTCTCGCTCTAGTCTCCTAGTAACTTGATAAGGAAAGATGCCAGGTGTGTTACTAGGCAACACTGCTTATGGCAAAAATGATCCCAAATTGGTAAAATGGTTCTGGACTGGGAGAAATTATAAATCCCTGATGGGGCCAGCTTTGGATTTCCCAGGATGGCGTGACTTCTGACAGTGGGCAGTGTCTCTGCTGGGCACCCTGGAAACCATGCCTGTGGAGCTGTTAAGGGTGCGTGGCTCCTGTGAGGGACCAGGTTGTTAAGTCAGGGCAGGTCCCACGTATTCTCAACGTGGATCTCATTTCATTGCGGCAAAGGTGTATTGCTGCAGTGTTGACAGCTGAAAGGCCTGCGGTAGAAGAGGAGCAAGTGCTGTTGGCCTGCTGGCAAGCCGTGCTTCCCCCACTGTATCCTTCTGAGTAGACTGCTGCTTAGCGGACTACAGTAGTTTATAGAGTCTGATGGTTTCCATTGAACCTAAGAAAACTCTCCCCCATGGGTGTTGGTGTAGGTTATCAAAACTGTTATATTCTTTTTCTTTGATGTTAAGGTTTTGGGCATTGTATAAGGTAATTTTCAACATTTCTGATTTTTAGTATATGTGTCTATAAAGGTCCATTCAGCTGCAGTTGAATATTGGAGTTGAGCAGATCCGAGTCGTACACAGGGATGGAAGAGTAATTACTCTGTCTCACCAGGAGCAGGAGCTGCAGGATTTCCTTCTGTCTCAGGTAACAGTTGCAGGCTACAGGTCTTGAGCTCCTAACACTCATAACTATTGAAAGAACAAAGTGGGTAAGAAGTAAAATTATTTTTTAAAAGCCATTTTTTCCTACCACCTAATTTCTAGTGCACATTTTACAACCTACAGGCTAATTGAAAGTGTTGACAAACTGTCTAGATTTGTTTCTATTCTTAGTTTGTATTTAAGATGCAGGACCAGTTCTGAGACTATCAGACTTGTTTCATTTCTCATGTTAGCCAAGATATACAACCCCTCCAGGACCACATGAAAGTTTAGAATTACTAACCCAAGAAAACCAGAGAAAGGGAGATTAGATACAAAGCTATAGTGTCCATTCTCCATACTGATAAATGGAATGCTTTCCTCTTGAGCCCTAAGCAAGAGTTCCTCTTATTAAGGGACAGTATGGAGAGTGCTGTCACAAACCTTCTCTGTGACACTGGACAAATTTCTGGACCTTTCTTTCTTCGTCTGTAAAGTAAGAACAGTATTTTTCCTACCTTCTTCATGGAGTTGTGATGATCCATTGAAATATGAGTTATGGGAGAAAGGGTAGGTTTTGAAATGCTAATGAATCTTTCACATAAAACACATATTTATGTTTCACATAAAATTTTTTGAAAATACTGACACTCTCCATCCTAGAAGCAATAATCTTTTATACTGACTTGCTTATGTGGTACCAAGGAAATAAAATGCATTCGTGAGGTATGGCAGCTCTTGGTTGATTGCACCTAAAATGGCTTTGGTCGGCTTACGCATACACGCAGAAACATATTGAAAGCCTATTGGATAGCTTCCAGAATTGATGAGAAGTCTAGCAAATAAGACTTGCAAATGGATCAGGATCAAAGGAAGCTAGATAGAACTACAGCCAGGGCAGTGCCACTACTGATGCCATCCCAGCATTACTGCCTTCATCGCTGGGACAGAATGCACTCTGAATTGCCCCATGTATCAGTCGGGGTCTTAACCGGAAGTTAAGTGGCACATTCAGGATAATTTCAGGAGTGTCTGTTTACTATGGACCTAGTCATAAAAGCTGGTAGTGTAACCACATGGGTCAGCCTCCCAAGACAGAGTAGGGTGGAGAGTGGACTTGAGGGGGTTAATGGAACATATTCAGCTACACACCCTGCTACTACTTAAATGTTGCTTCATAATCAGTGATCCAGGTGGCAGGTTCCAGTTGGCCAAGTTCAGGTTGTATGCCTGTCTTCCAGGTGCCAGTGGACAGGAAAGCGAGTATCAGGCTGTTTTAGCTTCTGCAGTAGAAGGTGGGGTGCTGTTCACTTCCCTCAGTGGTCACACAGGAGGATTCCTCAAACATAAGATAGGGTTCCTGTGCTAGGCACTGAAAACCCCAACAGAAGTTTATTTTACAGTCACGATGTCAAGTCACTGCAAAGTAAATACCCATGCTGATTGTCAATGAAGTTTCCTTTTTCATTCACAGATGTCACAGCATCAGGTGCATGCAGTTCAGCAGCTAGCCAAGGTTATGGGCTGGCAGGTCCTGAGCTTCAGTAATCACGTGGGACTTGGGCCCATAGAGAGCATTGGCAATGCCTCTGCCATAACAGTGGCCTCCCCAAATGGTGACTATGCTATTTCAGGTACTTTCTGCTTTTCTGAATGTGAAGAGACCTTTGGGAGTTTGGCCTTAGCATTTAGCTTTAATAGTTACTATACTTAATAGTAATTTATCTCTGCAGTAGGTGAGTTCATGCAGTAATTATACTGAGCATTTATTTCATCATAGCTGTTATTCAGAACAGCAGGTTATTACTTCTCTTTCTAGTAGTTATAAAAAATGTCTTGCTTAGCAACACATTTTCCTAAGAGATTATCTTAAAAATGCCATCAGCATTGTTGCTCCTGCAATTCAAAACTTTTAATGGATAAATGCTTTTTAAAAATACACTGCTGGGGAGTTCCCTGGCAGTCCAGTGGTTAGGACTCAGTGCTTTCCCTCCATGGTTTCACTGCCATGGACCCAGGTTCAATCCGTGGTCAGGGAACTAAGATCCCACAAGCCACATGGCCAAAAATAGATAGATACATAGATAGATACATAGATACATAGATAAAATATCTATACTGCTGCAAATATGCAAGATTAATATTTGATCCTAAAGATGGTCAAGGGATGGAACAGAGGTGTCTTATGAAGCACCTATGAGTGGGGCACTTTGATAGGCGTGTATACGTACTGTCTAGTTGAAAATTATATATGGTTTTAGTGTGATCTTTTCTAATACCTGCTCTAAATATTTGAAAGAGTGGATAATTAGAAATTCTTCCCCACAGAATCAGAGCTTGTGAATCTGCAGGCTTGATCATTGCTAGGCCCTTATTGATAATTTCTTTTCTTCTTTCCTGGGTTATAAAGCCTCATTAAAACCTAAAGTTCATATTTGGAATAATCTTTCCTCCACCCTTTCCAGTTCTGATTTTGAACATTTGAGTTTATCACATAGTAGGTATATATTAACCAAGTCATTGAATGATTGGGTTGTCATGTATTTTAGAAAAAAATAATGATGTTCTGAAAATGTATAGGACATTTGACTTTCTTAAACCAACATTCATCTTGCCACATTTTTATAGTACAAATGGTAATTCATGAATATTTATACCAGCCGAGTATCTATAAATTAGTAAATTTTATTTTAGCTTATTGAACCTGAAAAGCACTTTTAAATGAGCACTTTCAAGTTGATAGACAAACAAGGTTTTTATACTCATGGAAAATGAAGTTGTGTGATCTTTGTTGTCTCTAGCTTAGAAAATGAGTATATTGAATTTTGGGTTTTGTTCCACAGTTCGTAATGGCCCTGAAAGTGGCAGCAAGATTATGGTTCAGTTTCCCCGTAACCAGTGTAAAGACATTCCAAAAAGTGATGTTTTACAAGATAGCAAATGGAATCATCTTCGTGGACCATTCAAAGAAGTTCAGTGGAATAAGATGGAAGGCCGGAACTTTGTTTACAAAATGGAGCTGCTTATGTCTGCACTTAGCCCTTGTCTACTATGATTTTCTTCCAGACCAGTTTCCAGAAACTTTGAGAAATGTTTGCAGATCAACTATAAGCACAAGGAAGAGGAATCTTCCAAAGGAGTATTGTTTTTAAAAAGTCATGATTAGCAAATGTTTACCTAGCATTTTGAAAACTTTCACTTTATAAGTGACAAGTGCTTTGAAATGCAAAAGTTTATGTACAGTTATAGGGTATACAAGTATGGAGAGATGTAACTACTTTTTTTTTTTAATGCAGTTAACTTGAACTGTTACTAACTTATGGATTTGAATTTGCTTTTTAAAATATTCCTTTGAGGGCTTCCCTGGTGGCGCAGTGGTTGAGAGTCCACCTGCTGATGGAGGGGACACGGGTTCATGCCCTGGGACGGGAAGATCCCACATGCCGCGGAGCGGCTGGGCCCATGAGCCGTGGCCGCTGAGCCTGTGTGTCCAGAGCCTGTGCTCCGCGACGGGAGAGGCCACAACAGTGAGAGGGCTGCGTACAGCAAAAAAAACCCAAAACACTAAAATATTCCTTTGATGTTGACATCAAATAAAGTATATAGTTAAAAATTCCAGACACTCTGAACTCAACCTCAGTGAATTGTCTTTAATTGACTTGTCTCATTCCACTATTTGTTATTGCTTAAGAATATTTAAACTCTTAAGACCCAGCTTTCATACAGGAATTCCCTCCAGTTTAGAGAAGCAGATCCTTTCCCTGAAGTGCAACAATGTACTCTCCAGCCAAAGGAGCCTGTTCTCCACTCCCTGCCAGAGCTATTAAAGGGAGCTCTTGTATTAGTGGATAAAGTACCTCTTCCTCTGATTGTCTTTGTTGTGCATGCCTGGGTCTACTACTTTGAGAAATTCCTTGGAGAGTTCCAGCTGAAGGCCTGGAAGGCAGACTGTATCTTTAGTAAGAATAAATAACATGAACTTCTTGGAAATAGTGCCCCAGTCCTAAAATATGTCTGAGGAACTTCACTTAATAATGTTCCCAGTGAATTTGAGGTTCTTGCTTTGTTGAGAAAGAATTTGGAGACAAAGTGATAGGTAAGAAGCAGATTTATTTAGATAGAAATACACTCAGACATGTGGACCATCTCAGAAGGTGAGAGAGTGCCCTGAAATATGGCATGGTTAATTTTTATGGGCTGGGTAATTTCATAGGCTAATGAGTGGGAGGATTATTCCAGTTTTTTAAGGAGAGGGGTGGAGATTTCCAGGAAGTGGGCCACCAGCCACTTTTTGACCTTTTATACTTAGCCTCAACTGTCATGGTGCTGGTGGGTGTGTCATTTAGCATGCTAATATATTACAATGAGCATATAATGAGGCTCAAGGTCCACTGGAAGTCAGATCTGCCATCTTGGATCTAGTGAGTTCTAACCAGTTTTTGTCATGTCCTATGGCCGTGTCAAGGGTTGTGCCGTGACCCCTTCCCTCCTGTTTCATTCCCCCCTCAGAGATTTTACTCCCGTACTCTTAAGGGAAGCAGAGGGGTGATGGTCTGTCTTCTACAACTGCTTCAGGGCTGAATAGGGGTGTCGACCCTGCCTGTCAGGGAGTAAAAAAATCTCTGGATGCCTGATCTAGGAGCCACAAGGGCAGGACAACTCCTTGTTTTAAGTCCGTACGGGCTTGGGCTGGAAGCCGTCATCTTGTTGTGGAACTGTTATAACTGTTTTCTTAGCCTTCCTATGAATCTTGATGATGAACCACTTTTTGTAACAGTGTCAGAGTACAAAAATATCTATAAATGACAAAAGACTTAAAAGGCTTGATTACACCTCTGATTACATTTAATTTAACATACAAAATAATCCTAGTTAAATACTTCTCTTTGAGTTACCTCAGGGGCCCTCGAAAGTATCCCAAAGTTAGCTGGAAATCAAAGGAACTTTAATTAAAATTTGGTATTTGGGAAGTTCGTCAAAAAGATTTAAAACACTTGGTCAAATAAGGTCCTAGGTCACTGAGACAATAGTTACTTAGCCAAAGTGACAATAAAACATTTCAAACACAAATACAGAACAGATCACTTAAAAGGTAAAGAACTTAAAACTGGTTAGCAAAGACAGTTCAACGTTTTAAGAAAACCTGTCCTTTTAAGAGAGGGAAAGGCCAAATTCAAGTGTTGTACCAGCTTACTTTTAAAATTCATTTACTCAATTAAATTTATTCTAAACTTAATCAATCTTGACCATGCACAAAACCCTTTTCTCAGGGTCCACTCTCCACAAACTTTTATCACCTTCTATATCCATCACTTTATTTTTTTCCATCCAGAAACAACCAGAAGACAGATTTTCTTTTCCCTTAATTAAATGCAATTCCATTCCTCACACTTTCTTTACTGAAAACACACAATCTACTTTCCTTAAATGTTTTTTTCACATCGAGTTACTTTTCTTGTTGACAAATCCGTAACAGAATGAGGTCTTATTTGACCTCTAGTAAACCTGGGTACAACAGAAGTACTATACTTAACATTGATGACTCTATAAAGACATGTCTATATTAATCAGACCAACCAGCTTAAGCCACCTTTAATACCAGATATCAGTCTAGTATTGAATATTTCCCAGATGACGTGAGCCTGAAATTCATTCTGGCCAGTTTTATATTTCTAATTATTTATATAAGCTATAAGGACTTAATTTCCTTTAAGCCAATTAAATAGAGCTCTTTTATGAATTAATTTTGGCAATAGCATACATCTACAACACACATAGATACATACGAACACACAAACACAGAGACCTCATAGTTCCCATTTCAAAATTTCAGCCCTGAGTCAGGTACAGTAATATAAAATCCATCATTTACAAGGGGTTGGGTTCAAATTGGGCTTCTGGCAGATGGAACAAATCCAGGTCACCTGTCTAGATGGCTAAACCCTCTTTTACTAATGTTTACAGAAAAGACACTTTCTAAATTACTTTACCCTCTTTCAAAATTTGCATTTTAAAAAGATGGCAGAGAGAAGGGTTCCTGAGAAGACCTTTACCCTCTTTCAAAATTTGCATTTTAAAAAGGTGGCAGAAATAAGGATTCCTGAGAAGACCAGGTAGGATTGGAGTATTACAGGGAGATTGGCATGGCACCAAAAGCCCATAATTAATGAATTTTGAGATTAGGGGTTGGAGGCCTCTTTGAGCCTCTGGTTTTATGGAGAATTGGCACCTGGAAGGGAAGTTATTAGTTTCCTGCAAGGTGATTTTTATAAGAGTGACAAATTTGTTTTCCCTGGGATTCCCTGATCCCAGACCTGTGGATCTGTAAGTTTTTCTATTTCTGGGGGGAATATTTTGGGTTGGACTGTCCATGTCTTGTATAATACATAGTCCAGCCAAAAACACTCCTTGGCTTTGGTCTTCAGGGAGAGTAAGAGTTGCCCCCAAGACTGAGAAAATCCCTTCCCAATAATGGGCTGGGGCATTCAGGCATGACAAGGAGCTTGTGAGTGTTAAGACTTCCCAGGTGCAAGTTAGAGGGGTGGTGGAATGTTTTAATTTTGGCTTTCCTTCAACCCCAACAATAGAGCAGGTTTCAGGGGCAAGGGGCCCAGCACGAGAAGTCAGGACAGAATAATTGGCTCCTGTGTGCACTAGAAATTGGACAAGCTTACCTGCCACATCAGTGGTCACCCGCAGTTCCTCCCGTGTATGATGACTGTCTTCTCAGGAGCCTTGGGGGGTCCCAGGTCCTGTCAATCAACCACTGCTATGACTGGCATGGGGGAATATCCTCACTCCCTTTGGAGCTGGGGGCAGTCCTTCTTCCAGTGGCCCATCTTCTTGCAGAGTGGGCATGGCGTTTTGGGTGTAGGCTGGGACCTGTTTCCTGAGCATTCCTTGCTCCAGTGTTCAGGACTCCCACAGCTGAAACTGGTTCCTTTCCCTGGTGGAGGTCTTCTAGGAGTACTTTTGGGGTGACCAGGAAGGAGGTGGCTTAGGTCTCGTCATGACAGCTGCCAAAAGCTTGGCTTGCTCTTGTTCCTTCCTCAAATCATGCTGTTCCTTCTTTTCCTCCTCAGCCCGGTCTCTATTGATAAAAACACTGAAGGCTGTGTCAATAAGAAGGTTGAGAGGGGTTTAGGGCCCCATGGCAAGCTTTTGAAGCTTCCGACAGATGTAGGGGTTGATTGGCTAATGAAGTGGGTTGCAAATACATTGTGTCCCTTGAAAATATTTGGGTCTATATTCGTATATTTTCTGAGGGCATCTACCAATCGGGGCTGAAATAGGGCTGGATTATCATCTTGGCCTTGGGTGGCCTCTTTAACCTTAACATAGTTAACAGGTGTAATTACACATCATTTCATCCCTTCAACGAGGCGAAGGATCATGTGATCCCTACTAGTGATACCAGACTGGCCTGGTTGATAGTCCCAACTGGGATCCATTAGAGGCTCTGCTGTCAGGCCCAAAGGATATCGATGTGGTTGGGCAACACTTAATTCATCAGCATATGTTTGAACCTGTGCCCAGATACGGACCTTTTGCTCACTGGTGCAGCAGTGGGAAAGGACAATATTTTCATCCTTCCAGGTAAGGTCAAAGGAGAGAGTCAGTGCCTGGAATTCTTCGGTGAACTGCCCCAGGTCCTCCAAGAATCTGCCTAAGCAGGTGTGGCATTGGTTAAGGTCAGACAAGGAAAAAGGGGTGTGGACTCTGGTAATTCCCTGAGGCCCACCTGTTACTTCCTGAAGGGGGCAAAGAGGCTCTGGCTGCATTTCTGGTACGGAAGGGTAAAGAGGCTTATAGGGCGGGGGAGAGGCTGAAGATGGTGGAAGAGCGTTAGGACTTGGGTCTCCTGTCTGGGGCTCCTGTTCTTCTAGGTGTGCCACTACAGAGGGCTTTTGTGTAGCCTAAATGGGTCCCAGCCGGCCAGGTTCCCTAACCTAGGACTTGCGAAGCTCCGGGTTTTCTCTCAGGGCCATAAGAGCCTGTACATAAGGAACTTCTGTCCCATTTCCCCTGCCTTTTGCAAAAGATGTCTAACTGTAGGATTGGTATTATAGTTGAGGCTCCCGTTTGCTGGCCAGGCCTCATCGTCCTCAAGTTTATACTGGGACCAGGCTTCATTACAAAAGAAAATGAGCTTTTTCGTTTTAAAGAATCTAGAGAAAACTTGTCCCAGTGACTCAAATTGCAACCAAGGGGTGAGCCCTTGGGGATGGAGGAGGTGTTTTGCGTCGTTGCTTCATGGAGAGGGTGCTCCTGTACCAGAGAGAAGCACTAGCATCAGGAGGTCCCATGGGAGCTCTCTAAGACAGAACTGGTTCCAGGCCTCCCCATCCACATGGTCCTGTTGACTTTATCCACAGTGCGGGTTAGCTACTTCCCCATGTGGCGGTCCTGTTGGCCCCAAAGTCCTGGGGCCTGTATCCTATCCTGGCGTCTGTGGTACCCAGGATGAGTGACCTTCCTGAAGGTTTCTCTATACAGTCTACAGATTAATTCCTGTGTTCTGGGATATGTTCCCCTGGAATGGACATCCTCATGGCTCTAAGACTTATTTAAGTCCCAGCCTTTTTCCCTAAAAAGGTGGTAAGTTTCAGAAAACAGGCACTGGCCATTAAGGCAGATGGTTTGTGAGAAAGGAAAAACTTCTCTTTTCCCTTCCTTTCTGTGGGCAGCACCCCTGGGACCTTGGTGCCATCCTCCCCCTTCCCCCACTCCCAGCGGGCAGTGGGGCTGGTTGCAGGGGCTGATATGGCAGCCGAGGCAGAGGCACCGTGACTGTCGTTAGGGAGATGGAGGGCCCCCGGAACCCTAGAAGAACACTCCCAATCACGTGACCCCAGGGAGGCAAGCACAGCAGATGCAGATCATTGCTCAGGCACGTATCCCTGGGGCGTGGCCATGCAGTTTGAGTCGCCTGCCCAGCCCTCACAGGGCGTGGTGGCAGTGGGGTCGGGGTGGACTCTGGAGGGGGCCGGACAAATGCCAGGAGGCGGGTGGTGAACGGTGGTCCTGGTCCCACCACCGTGAGTCCCAACCACGTGGGGAGGAACCATCCCCCTCCTAATACCCGGGGGTATGTGCACAGACAGCCTACTGCTTGAGGGAGCTCCTCAAGGGATCGCAGCCGCTGCAACCATGGCACAAACTCTAAGTCAGGTTGTATTCCATATTTTTCCACAATTGGACCTGTTAACAGTTAATTAAATGGTGGATGAGGCAAACCCAGAAGGCAAAGATCCTGTGGTTCAGCTCCCTAGATGCCTGTGAGGATGACTAGCAGTAAGGCTGTGCCTCTCAAGCCCAAGGGAGGTGAGAGGCTAAGTCCAAAAAGGCGACAGACAGTAAGAAAGCAAAAGAGACAGAGTAAGGGAGAGAGTAGGAGAGAATGGGAGAGTAATGGTGGGAAATAAAGTAGTCCCTCTCAAGCGCAAGGGAGGCGAGAGGCTGAGGCTTACCGAATTCTCCTGGCTAGCTCACCAACATGTTCCCAGTGAATCTGAGGTTCTTGCTTCATTCTAAAAGAATATGGAGATGAAGTGATAGGTAAGAAGTGGAGTGCGGACCATCTCAGAAGATGAGAGGCCTTGGGAGAAACACACTGCACAGACAGAGCGAGGGCCATCTCAGAAGGCGAGAGAGGGTCCCAAAATATGGTGTGGTTAGTTTTTATGGGCTGGGTAATTTCATAGGCTAATGAGTGAGAGGATTATTCCAATTATTTGGGGGAAAGGGGCAGAGACTTCCAGGAATTGGGCCACTGCCCACTTTTTGGTCTTTTATGGCCTTTTACGGTTAGCCTCAGAACTGTCATGGTGCTGGTGGGTGTGTCATTTAGCATGCTAATATATTACAATGAGCATATAATGAGGCTCAAGTCCATGGGAAATCGATCTCCTGCCATCTTGGATCTAGTGAGTTCCAACCAGTTTTTGTCGGGCCTATGGCCATGTCATTCTTTTAATGGTCGTGCCCTGTCCCCTTCCCTCTTGTTTCAATTAGAGATTTAGCCTTATGGGCCTTTTGGTGCCACTGTAAACGATCTATAAGTAATCTGTAGCTTTCAATCTTTAAAAGATACCTTTCTAATAATTTATGACTGAAGTAACTTTTTAAAAGTCCTTTGTATTTCTCTACATTTTTTTTCTTTTAAAAGATAAATAGAGCTTGTAAGCCATAAAATACCTAACACCTTTCTGTTTCTGTTTGCTTTTTTCCCTCCGGATTAAGGTACATCTTTCTACCAATGGAAATGGAAAGACTGGTATGAATCTGCAGTCATTTAAAAAATTTCTATGCTTCATAAGTTATGGTGAACCAAAAGTTGCCTTAGGTAATTTTACTAAGCTAATCTGTACATTTCTACTCACATAAGGAGTCTTTTAAGAAGGCTCACACTGCAGTACAGTGATTCTCAAGCTTTCACCAAAGGACTGTTTTTTGTTTTTGTTTTTTTAAAAATTTCTATCCATTGCAGATTGATACTTTGGTAAAATACAATAAAAATTAATGACTAGAAAAATTTTGAGATACAAAATAAAAGCCCCATTTATTATAATAGACATAAAATGGCTGTCAAATATAAAAATGTTTGAATGTTTTATTTTCTCTTTCTATGATTATCTTGTCATAAACCAGTAAAAGGACCACACTTTGAGTAGAGCTGATGAGAATACATGCACAGACATTACCACCTGCTCATTTACACTTCATCTGAGTGGACCGGGATAACTGAAGACCAACAGGATCTCCAAATGCCTTCCTGTCCCCAGTATCTTAAGTCACTGTTTAGAGAATAGCCACTTCCCACTTGAAGAATAGTGAAAACTAAAGTAAATATGGGGGAAATGACAGGCAGCTCAGTTGCTGTGGCAGCAACTCTACATTTTCCAGCTTAATGTTTCAACCTGAATTACCTGGAGTTGGAAGGATGTGCTGTGGAATTTGGGAGAGAGGCTGGAAGAAAACCAATTAGTCCCTCACCAAGTATTTAATAGGCTGGCAAAGCAGCTGTGTTGGAATGTTGGCTGTACATCTGCTCAGCTGTGTCTGCTTGGCAGGGTTACCCTCTCTGAAGCTGTTTCCATGAATATGCAATGGGGACAAGGATGCCTCTGGTAACTGCAGCAGTGGTTCAAAGGTTTCAGTATGGTTGGTAATGGATGTTAAATTCTGAAGTGTTGTGCGAATATAAAGCATTAAGCAACTGTTTTCTAAAAGCTGAGCTAATTAGAAGTTGGAAAAATGGTTAAGACATCAGCTTTATGTTTATTTATCATTAGGAGAAAATGTTTTAGCATGCCCTATATTCAAATTTACAGATGGTAAAGACAGGGAGCGCATTTGTGGGTGGAAGATTTGTTTTCTCCAGTTTATTTTTAAAGCCATTCTCTGTGGTTGACCTCTCTCTACACCTTCTCTCTTGGTCTTTCATTCACTTTCACTTTCCTACTCCTGTTCTTTGTTGATACCTTAAATACTTGGAGCTAAATTCAAGTCTCTGAATCTCACTTTACGCTGGGAACTAAGAGGAAGTTCACCATGGAGAAACCCTGTCTCTTCGAAGCAGCAAACACAGTGACACAAGTGCTACTCAAAAGTCAGTGACTAGAGCTGGGTCTTTGCTTTAAAGTTTGCTGTTTCCTATCTGCAAGTTCACTTCCAGAAATTTATCCTATAGACATACTTCACAAAGATCATTGTGTAAGGATTATCAAGGTCTGTAAAAGTGAAAAACTGAGACCAATCTAAACATCTGAAAGAATGACTAAAATTATGCTAGGGGGGTCCCAGACGCAGGCACTCATTTTTACTTCTCTAAAAGTTGAGCTCAAATGGCTGAGGAGTTTTTCTACTCCCAGTATTCTGGCTTCCCTAGCTTACGAACCAGAAAAACTTCCATGTTATACTGTCTTCGTCTCCCTATTTACTGATTGTGAGCTTTGTAGAACAGACTATACCTGGCCTGAAATTTGGTAGATGAGGGAGAAGTCTGAGATAGAAAAGTAACGTACAATCTGGAAAACTTCCTGATAACTTAGTGAGTATACCAAGGAGATTAGGCCAGTGGCAGAATCTCTTTTTCCACTCTATTCACAGCTTCTCTTTTAACCTTCTTACATGTAGTCCCATCCCGATCCCCTTGAGACCCAAAGAGGCAATAAGAGAGAGCTCTGATCTGTGGTTACAAGCCTAACAGAAATCATATATTTACCCTTTAAAACTTCACCATCAGATTTCTTTGCCAGAACACCATGAAATCAAAGTGGTATTCCTGGTAATCTCATGTTGACCGGGAATTCTAACTGGCATTTATGCATTGTTATTGAATAAAAACAGGAAACTGAATTATTATTTAATAAGTCCACTTTGTTTAGTAAGAAAAAGTCTTTTCAAACCATGAGGTACCTGAGGGAAAAGTACTCTCTAGCATATTTAGGGAAAGAACTGCCTTAACAACCAGGAGTCTTGCACCAAAATAATTTAACCTACCTGTGGGTGCACTTGATAAGGTCAAATCTGAAGCGAAATCTTTTGATTTTACATTAATAGTGTTCTTTCTCCCTCTCCCAACATTCAGTCTTTGCTAAACTTTACATAAAACCCACCAATATTATAAAACATTCGAAAAAACAAACAACCCAATCAAAAAATGGGCTGAAGACCTAAATAAATTTCTTTAAAGAAAACATACCAATGGCCAACAGGCACATGAAAAGGTGCTTAACATCACTAATTATTAGAGAAATACAAATGAAAACTACAATGACGTATCACCTCACACCTGTTAGAAGGGCCATTATCAAAAAGTCTACAAATAATAAATGCTGGAGAGAGTGTGGAGAAAAGGAAACCCTCCTACACTGTTGATGGGAATGTAAATTAATACAGCCACTATGGAGAACAGTATGGAGGTTCTTTACAAAAATAAAATTAGAGCTACCATATGATCCAGCAATCCCACTCCTGGGCATATACCTGAAGAAAACCAAAATTCGAAAACATACATGCACCCCAATGTTCATTGCAGCACTATTTACAATAGCCAAGACATGGAAGCAACCTAAGTGTCCATCAATCGATAAAGAAGATATGGTGTATATATATATATGATATATACACACACATATACACACAATGGAATATTACTCAGCCATAAAAAAAGAACGAAATAATGCCATTTGAAGCAACATGGAAGGACCTAGAGATTATCATGCTAAGTGAAGTAAGTCAGAGAAAGACAAATATCATATGACATCACTCATTTGTGAAATCTAAAAATATGATACAAATGAACTTATTTACAAAGCAGAAATTGAATTCAGACATAGAAAACGATTTTATGGTTACCAAAAGGGAAGGCTGGGAGGGGGGTTGATAAATTAGGAGTTTGGGATTAACATATGCACACTCCTGGGAATTCCCTGGCAGTCCAGTGGTTAGGGCTCCACACTTCCACTGCAGGGGGCATGGGTTCAGTCCCTGATTGGGGAACTAAGCTCCCACAAGCTGTGCAGCACAGCAAAAACAAAGAAGAAAAAAAACATATACACACTATTATATATAAAATAGGTAAACAACAAGGACCTACTGTATAGCACAAGGAACTATATTCAATATCTTGTAATACCCTATTGTGGAAAAGATTCTGAAGAATATATATGTGTATAACTGAATCACTTTGCTGTACACTTGAAACTAACACAACATTGTAAATCAACTATATTTCAAAAAAAATTTTTTTAATATTATAAAACCCTATAATATTATTATTATATATATTATATATAATAATATATATAATATATATTATTATATATAATAATTATATTATTATTATAATAATATTATTGAATTTCCTGAAAGAGGAAGAGATTCATAGGCAATGGAGTTGAGCACCTTAGTTAACAAGTGGAAGCCATCTTGGCTGAAGGAACAAGTCTGATGTGATAGGAAGATTGCCCAAGATATTTATTTTTGTACATACCATTTGAAATAAAATTTTTCAGTGAACAATTACAATGTATCCATGCCATGAATTGCACTGTGGAGGCAATAAGAATATTTAGGAATAGGTAGAGACATGAAATAATGCCCAAGAAACATTAAGGGAGAACAAGCAAGTTGTAGGGTAATGTGTATAATAGAATCCCATTTGCCTAAAAAGAAAATAGATGAAATATGTATATTGTGGTCCATGTATATATAGACAGATATTTTCATATATGCATGAGCAAGTCTAGAAGGATACACCCGAATTTAACTATTGCGTAGGAAAAAAGGAGAGAGAACTTTTACTTTTTACTTTATATATGGACTCCAATATCATTTTAATTTTAAAGAACGATTCATCCCCTTTGTAATTAAACCAAACACCCACCTAATGTTGAAAAGGAAGTGGAAGGACTTCCCTGGTGGTCCAGTGGCTAAGACTCCCAGTGCAGGGGGCCCGGGTTGGATCCCTGGTCAGGGAACAACTAGATCCCTCGTGCCACAACTAAGAGTTCACATGCTGCAAATAAAAGTCCCGCGTGCCGCAGCTAAGACCTGGCGTAGCCAAATAAATAAATAAATATTTTTTAAATAAATTAAGGCAGTGCAGATATCACTTACATGTGGTATCTAATTTAAAAATGACACAAATGAACTTATTTACAAAAGAGAAACAGACTCACAGATCTCAAAATCAAACTTATGGTTACCAAAGGGGAAACATGGGGGGAAGGGATAAATTAGGAGATTGGGATTAACATATACACACTACTATATATACAATAGATAACTAATAAGGATCTACTGTATAGCACAGGGAACACTATTCAGTATTCTCTAATAACCTATATGGCAAAAGAATCTGAAAAGCAATGTGTGTATATATATATATATATATATATATATATATATATATATATATATATATAAAACATTCACTTTGCTGTACACCTGAAACTAACACATTGTAAATCAACTCCAATAAAAAAAAATTTAATAAAAAATATTAAAATAAAAGGCAGTGGAAATAGTGGACTCAGTATCCATGTTCTCAGGGTTTGGAAAAGTTGGCAGTGGGGATGGGTTATGGGTGTGCAGAGAGGTGCATGTGCTGGAGACTTGCACTGTTCCTTAATAGAAGCTGAGCCCTGGATCGACACACTATCAACTACCACAGGGATTTGCTCTGCTTTCAGTAAACTAGAGGCGTCTGAGGCTTCCCTGGAAACTGGGCAGAAGAAACATGCTGGATATATAAAGGCTGATGACAGAGAGAGGGTTTCCCTTCCCCCAGTCTCCCCTCCCATGTTGTCAAAGGGGGCTATACTTGCGTCTGGGCCCTGGGGTTTCACCCCATCACATTTGGTTCCTCTTGGTTCCATCTCCTAACGTTCTATTCCGCCATGTCTTCTCTGCCCTCGTTACAGTTATCTAGCCTTTCCAAACCCTATCCTCTCTCAGGGCTTGTCTCTACATCCCTGCACTGAGCAAGATATCCTGATAACCTTCTTATCTCTCACTGCCTTAGCTCCTCAGCTTTCTGTGGTACCATTTCAAATCAGAGCAAGCGTGAAGTCCTGTGGAGTATTTAGCATCTCATGTGGGCTCCAGAGGACAGGGGTGCTCTGTTTCAGCAATCCTTGCATACCTGGAACACCATGAAATGAAAAAGAACAGTGTGTCCCTTTTGGGTTTCTTAGATCACAATCTCTGAGAGGGCATTCTGTCGACAAAGCACGAAAGTTCTGGCGTTTTATGCACCGTTGAACGAGGTGATAACAACGGCCGCATCCTCGTTTCAGCCCCTTCGAGAAGCAGGAAGGACCCTAGTGAATCACAAGTCACGTTCAGGAAGCAAAAACTTCAAATTAGTCTTCTGGTTACAATACAGGGGAGAATAATGGCGCTAATGAAGTGTGGCTTTTCTGAATTGCTGAAGAATGTTTATGGTTAGAATCAATGTGATTAATTCCATTGTCATGAAAAAAACCTGTCAGGTCCCTGGCTGTGGCTGAGGGTTTTGCTTCTGTCTACAGCTGATGGAAATCTCTCCCAGGGCCTCTGAGTTCTCCGCAGGGATGGGCTCGCACACAAAGGACCAGAGCTTTGTTTGCAGGTTTTATTTCAGTCTTTTTTTTTTTGCGGTACGCGGGCCTCTCACTGTTGCGGCCTCTCCCCTTGCGGAGCACAGGCTCCGGACGCGCAGGCGCAGCGGGCATGGCTCACGGGCCCAGCCGCTCCGCGGCATGTGGGATCTTCCCGGACCGGGGCTCGAACCCGTGTCCCCCGCATCGGCAGGCGGACTCTCAACCACGGCGCCACCAGGGAAGCCCTATTTCAGTCTTTAAAACTTTTTTTTTCCTCACAGCTTGAAACATAACTTATAGTTTAACATGTTCAGTGGCTAAACCTCTATGATTTAATATTTTCTTTTTTTAGACAAAACCCCCAGGCTCAAGAATCAAGAACTTTCCACAGGAATATGCAAGATGGTGGGAGCTTAAAAGTGCAAAATAAAGACACAGAAAGCTGAGGGAATAAACTTTCATGAAGATTTGGGGCAGGGGCAGGGCACAGATTTAATTTACATCTGGGTTTGTGCCTCTCTCTGGATGTTCTTTTCCATTTCTCCTTTTATTACAAAGATTACCACCCCTGACTTCTTATAAGCTGAGAGGTAGAGTTCTGGAAAGCAGGTAGTGTCAAGAGGACAGAGGCTCTAGCAGCTACCCAAATCAGTCCGGTTTCCTGCTGATGGGTGTGCTGTGTGAAAAAGGACGAAGAAATGATCAGATTATCCTTGACGCTCTCTGGTACTTATCCTGCTTCTTCGTGGCACTGGAGACCAGTATAAGAAACCCATCCTTCATGGCATAGGTCTGGTTCCTCTGATTGCTGTCCAGGGAAAAGGGTGCAGGTGTGTGTGTTTACACACGTGTCCAGGAGGTGGCCTGAGGTGAGACCCTTCTGTGTGTCACATACTTAGGCTACAAATCAGTCGTGTAGATCAACTGCTCTTCACCTTCTGAGTCAAGCAGTGCTTTTGGAGCTCTGCTCTAGATCACTAATAGCTCCAAAAGATCCCTTCCTGTAACCCCAGATTCAGTATTCAGGGAAAAGCCTCATACTAACGTCTCCAGGTAACTTCTGGAAAAGATGTGGACATTGGGGACTTGAAGAGAGGGAGAAGAGAATGTTCTAGCTCTCCTTCATGTTTGTGTGGGCAAATTTGCAGCTGAGGGCTGGGGACACAGCTACTAAGCTCAAATTCCACCAATAATTGGGATGGTACCTTTGACCTGTAGCTAAGGATGTTGGAGAGGGTAAACAGAATGGAAGATAAATTCATGCCTGCTTTAGAGCTTGCCGAAAGGAAGCTGGGATGGAGAAACTCAGGCAAACGTGGTGGCCAGCAACTTCAGAGGATAACGGCCAAGGCCGGCTGTGATCCAGTCCCCACTTTCACCTGGAGCCCCAATACCCCAGGGTATTTTACATTTTCCAGGACTCAGCATAGTGCTTATTGCTTTCTAGGCTCTGGAAGATTCTTCATGCTTTCCTTCCATTGCTCGGAGTGCTCTGTGCTACTGCGGGCCTCACTTGATACCCTGAGGGTGAGGTAGGTGAGGGCCAAGTGTTCCTCAGCCGTGTTGGGAGCAAGCAAGGCTCTGACTTGACAGAAAGTGTGGGTGGCTGAGGGGGACAGATTCCAAGCCCGCGCTGACTTTCCAGTTGTCCCTCCCACCGTGCAGGCCCAGCCTTCACACAGGTGGTGTCACCCAGCTTGTCAGGGGGCCATTTGGAAGCCAGACTCTGCCCATGGTGGAGATGAACTCTTCTCCTCACACTGGCCTACGCTGGGGCCGTAGAAGGGGAAAATCTAATTAACATTGGAGTACGAGAGAACGAGAAAGATAATTTTCTCCCTATTCCTTGTTCCCAACGCTGGTCCCTGTGGAACAAATTAAGCTCTTCTCCCTAAAGCTCCAGGCCACTGAGGGAGGGGGATCCTTTCCCTGCTCTGAGCAGGTGCTCTAATGCCTCAGGTCTCACAATAGCTCCCACAGCAGAGGGCTGGAGGAGGCCACAGGCAGAGGAGACCGGAGCACGGAGAGCTTGTTCTGGTGCTGGCTGCACACCTGATCCGGAAATACTCTGGCCTCTGGTACGGGGACCCCTCCAATGGCCATCCCCCCGCCAGAGCAGAGCATAGTGAGGAAGTGGCCAGGGCCTGCACGGGGCCACTGCTGATGCGTCCGCATGGCCCGGGAACCGCAGCCAAGCACAGCTCTGGCTCAGAGCCTCCACCCCTCTCCTCTTTGAACTCCATGCCACTGGAACTGCCTTCATCCAATCCAGAGCCCAGCTCCAGGCAGTCAACCTTGCCAACATCCAGCTGTCCCATCAGGAACCAGTGTGTGGCACAAGAGGCTCGGGGTGGACTGGCCGTGTTTGCTCCTTTCGTTGGGAGATAACGTTTTCCTCTTGAGGTAGGAATGTAACTGGGCCCAGCCTTGGCTAACACTCCACATCTTGCAGCTCGATCTCCTCCGTCGTGCTTTCTGCAAAGCAAGAGACACATCCATGAGTTGCCAATCGGCCAGGGGTGGTTTCTCGGTGAGAACAAGATGACAAGGGCCACCTTTGGCCATCCAAGTCGTGAATCAATTATCACAAGGCCCAGAGAATTACCTTTGAGCTTGTGTCTTCTCTTCCTCTGGAATTTATACGCACACTTATTACAAACCCACATGAGGCTGATTAACACTGCAGCCACGGCAGCGAGAAGAGCAAGGAAGACAGCGACAAAGTGGAGGTCTTCATAGAGGATCTCTACGGGGCGGGGGGAGGGGAGGGGGAGATAACGTCTCTTTTAATATCATGAAGTCGGCCTCCGCACGCTCACAGTTCTGAGAGGCGCCGGGGCCCCTGGGGGTGTCTTACCCGACACGTGCAGCACGATGGTGCCAAACTGACTGCTCCCCAGGCGCTCGGTCACCGTGATGACGTAGTAGCCGGAATCCCTCACGCCCACACTGAAGAGCTGGATGGAGCCGTTGTCGAAGGTGCAGACCCTGTCCTTGTGGCTTTGGGAGATGTTGGCCTGAGTCCCTGGCTTCCACTCCACGATCTTCTGCACTCCCCAGTTGGACGTATACTTCCATTCGATAGTGGGGATGCCATGGCAGGAGTATGCAACCGAGAGCAGGATGTCCTCTTCCACCGTGGCATTGATGGCTGCCTGGGGAATGTACAGGGACACGCCCTGACCTGCGGGATGGAGTGCTAGACTTGGCGCCACTCATATGGACTCACAGTGAACTTCTATAACACATTCATTTATTTAGCATGTATTTATGGAGTGCCTATTACAGGCCAGGCTCTCTTCTAGGTTCCAACGCTGATGCTACAATGGCGAATGTCATGGACTGAATGTTTGTATCCGCACCACTCCCCAGTTTCTATGTTGAAGCCCTAACCCCCCAGTGTGGCTGTATTTGGAGATGGGGTCTCTAAGGAAGTAATTAGGGTTAAATGAGGTCATAAGGGTGGGGCCCTGCTCCAGTTGGATGTCTTTTTTTTTTTTTTTTCCTGCCATGCCAAATGGCATGTGGGATCTTAGTTCCCCTACCAGGGATCGAACCTGAGTCCCCTTCATTGGAAGCATGGAGTCTTAACCACTGGACAGCCAGGGAAGTCCCCTGGATTGGTGTCTTCGTAAGAAAAGTCTCTCTCTCTCTCTCATTCTCCCCCTCTCTCTCTCATTCTCTCTCCATGGGCTCATATGGAGAAAGGACCATTTGAGGTCACAGTGAGAAAGCAGCTGTCTACAAGCCAGGAATAGAGTTCTTCTTGGAAACCAAACCCTTCCAGAACCTTGATTTTGGACTTTCCAGCCTGCAAACTGTGCGAAAATAAATTTCTGTTGCTTAAGGCCCCCAGTCTGTGGTATTTTGTTATGGCAGCCCAAGCTAGGACAGTGAACAAAACACAAGGTTACTATTCACTATTCCCTAGAGCTTCCATTGTATAAGGGAGACACACAAGGGTTAAATAAATACATGAGATCATTTTAGATAACAAGTGCTTTAAAGATAATAAAATAAGGTACTAGTGGCGGGTGGGGATGGAGGTGGTACACAACATGAGACAGGATGGTCAGAGAGGACCTCGCTGAGGAAGTGAACTGGGACCCAAACGACAGGAAGGACGAGGAGGCAGCCACGCAAAGACACACGTTTCAGGCAGAAGGAACAACTACAAAGAGTGAGGTGAGAGTGAACTGGTATGTCTGAGGGACAGAAAGAAGGCCAGAACACAGGATGCAGGGAGTCATGGGGCGAGTTCAGGAGACAAGGCTGGAGAGCTAGGCAGGACTTGGGTCATGATGTGAGAGTCAGGGGTGGGTTTTACTCAAGGGTGATGGGAAGCCATAGGAAGGCTTAGGTGGGAAGGTGACATTCTCCATTAAGCTTGAGAAATTCTGCTGTGGAGAACATCTGGGGGTGAGGGGGCCAGAGTGGAGGCAGGAGGAACAGTCAGGTGGCTGCCGCAGAGACTAGATAAGAGATGGAGACATAGCCTTGGAGACAGTGAAAGGTGGTCTGATTTAGGATGCATTGGGAAGAGAACACGATGATAACTAGCCGTGGCAGTGGGTGAGGCAAAGAGGCATCAAGCCGAGATTTCTGCATGAGTGTGAAGATGAACAGTAGAGCCCCAGGCTAAGATAATATATGTCATGAAATATTTTATTAAGTAGGTACCATGCACAGGCCCTGCGCTAACTGCTTTACACACCCACGTCATTAAGGTGTCACACAACCCACTATGATTCCATCAAGGATATAAGAAACTTCAGTGTCAACAGGATTAAGTAGCTTGTCCAAGTTGACCCTGCAAGGCTGAGATTCACACAAGGGCTGCTGACTCCAAAGGTCAGATATTTAACCTCTATGCGTAAGTCAAAGGTCAGTGGTTGGCAGTTAAGGGCACAGAATGTGACAAATCTCCTCCACCTCCACCCTCCCCACACAGAGAACAGTCAGGGCTGGCTGGAGACTGGATAGTGAATAGGGCAGGATTCAAGCTGGAGCCCATGCCTCTGTTTCCACCTCTACTTCCTGTTTAGCCCCTCACTGTTTGGGTGCCCAGTTGCCCCTAGGTCCCTGCTGTGTGGCTCCAGGTAACCACGCCTGTTACTTTTCCAGACTTTTCTCATTGTCCTCTCCCATCCCCAGAATATCCCATTACCATCCCTCTCCTAAGGCTCGGTTAAGTAGCTGGAGATAATCCGATAGGTTCCATGCTGAAAAACTGGGAGGTAATAATGGCTTTCAAGAGTTATAGCTGCCGGGACTTCCCTGGTGGTCCAATGGTTAAGAATCTGCCTTGCAATGCAGGGGACACAGGTTCAATCCCTGGTCGGGGAACTAAGATCCCATATGCCATGGGGCAGCTAAGCCTGCACGCCGCAACTACTGAGCCCGCTCACTCTGGAGCCCACACGTCACAACTAGACAGCCCGTGTGCTGCAACTGCTGAGCCTGCACAGCACAACTAGAGAGAAGCCTGTGGCCTCAACGAAAGATCCTGAATGCCGCAACGAAGATACCACATGCCGCAGCCAAGAACCGTCACAGCCAAAAAAAAAAAAAAAAAAGTTACAGCTGCCACGTAACAGAAAAATATTTTCTCCCCAACCCTATCTAAAATAATGTTAAACTCACAGAAAGATTGAAAGCCAAGTACAATTAACATCTATATACCCTCTCCTAAATTCACCAATTATTAACATTTTGCCTCATTTGCTTTTTCTCTCTCTCTCTCAGGTAGAAAACAGAGGTCAAGTTCCAGGTCAGCCCTTGGAGGGCAGGAATTAGGTGCTTTCTTCATCTCAGTGTTCCCTGTACCCAGCACAATGCCGGACACATAGTGATTGACCAATAAACATTTGTTGAATGAATAAGTGAATGACTAATTATAGCAGCAAGAAGGCGAGCCGATCTGATAGAAATGTTGCTGCTTGGGTGGTTTGAAAAATTAGGCACATCTGGGCTTCCCTGGTGGCGCAGTGGTTGAGAATCCGCCTGCCGATGCAGGAGACACGGGTTCGTGCCCTGGTCCGGGAAGATCCCACATGCCGCGGAGCAACTAAGCCCGTGAGCCATGGCCGCTAGGCCTGCGCGTCCGGAGCCTGTGCTCCGCAACGGGAGAGGCCACAACAGTGAGAGGCCCGCATACCGCAAAAAAAAAAAAAAATTAGGCACATCTAAAAGCTTATACACACATAGCAAAGAGAACTGTAATTTATTCAAGGCTTTATGTGCCCATTGCTTTATTAACTATTTATTATGTATTTTTAAATCCTTCTATTTTATTTTTTACAGGAGTCAGCAACATGCCCATGTAGCTAGGAAATGGCAAAGGTGGGATTTGCATGCAGTTCTGTCTGATTCAAAACCCACAGTTTTTCCACTCTACTTGGTGACTACTGATCTATCATCTATTTATCTATATTTTCTGATTTCCCAGACCTCACCTATGAGCAGCTGGGATTATGATTACCGTAAGATTTGGAGAACCATATTTAGAACTAATGACCAATCTGGATCATCAACTATTTGTATTACATGTACATCCTGTGTTAACCATGTTAGTCAAGGTTACTGACAGACTAGTCTCCTAGAAGAGTAGCAGCCCTTTTAATAGCCTTAGGGACCTCCATTTTGAGCCTTTCAGTTATTTTGTCCCAAGAAGCAGCAAAACTGAAAAACCAAATAACATGCCCAAGTTTCTCAGATGCTGACACAGCTGGAAGCTGGCCAACTGGTCCTTGTTAGCTTCTATATTTTCTTTTGACGAGAAAACCCTCTTCCTAATCTGACAAATTAATTAGGCATTTAACTAGGTTTTGGAACAAAGAGTTCCTCTTCCTCCTGACACATGGAAGTAGGAATAAATGGTCTATGGCAAAGATGGAAAATGAACAGTTCCAAGAGTTTAAAGGCAAACTGCTTGTCAACTGTTTAAAAAGTTGAATTAATGAGTAACCACTCCTGCACCTCATGCTAAAATCATTCCAGAACAAGTCCAGAGAAACTTAGTGGCTAGGCCAATAGTCAGACCTGGCTCAAATGTTCTACTCAAGGAGGTTGGTGCAATAAATCAGATTTTATTTGTGACATGGATGCCAGGCAGCCATGAACAAGAATGAACTTTGTGCAGACAAGGAGGGAAGATACCTATGACATGTTACTCAGTTAAAAAATAAATTTATAAAACAATATGCTATGATCTTACTTACATTTGTGTAACTATGTGCTAATATGTGTATATTTTGTATGGAAAAATGTTGGAGTAATATATGCTATATTAACAGGGATTATCCGTTAGAGATTGGATGGCACCAGAAATTTTCCTAGTTATACATTTATATCATTTTGCATTTTCACATTGATTAAACTGATAATAAAAATGTTTTAAAAATCATTTAAAGTTCTCCTGATTAGACCAAGATATCTGGTGAGCAAAGTTTAAAGTTTAAAAGTTTACCTTGCTTTTCATCTTTACTTGAATTCTATGTAGAGACAAGAGAAAAACTAAATTCTACCAGTTTCCCAGAAAGATGTAGATGCTTCCTTTAAGGAAGAGGTCACGTAACTGAAGACATTAGCAGGGCAGAAGTCACTGGAACCTGAACCAAGGGGCTTCCGGAAAGCCCGATTTCCTAGAGCTGGTGACACCCCTTGGGAACTAACCAAAGAGAAAGTACCAGGCAGGTGAAGCCAGCTACTGAGCAACAGGCTGGAATCTAATACTCTAATCTAATCTAAAAGGAGTAATCCTTACTCCTTTTCTTACAAGTAAATTACAGAGGTAGCACTTTGCTGCTTTAAAAAATTTATTATTTAAGAAGGATATATTTCCCGAAATCACAATAAAGGTTGATACTGTTCACACCACAATTTGGGAGGACAATAGCATCAATTAAAGGGGAGACAGATATTGCCTGCCATGGAGGGTACACCTTAATCAAGACAACTCATTTTTAAAAATTAATTAATTATCATTATTATTTTTTGGTTGTGTTGGGTCTTTGTTGCTGCGCGGGCTTTCTCTAGTCGCGGCGAGCAGGGGCTACTCTTCGTTGCGGTGCGTGGGCTTCTCATTGCGGTGGCTTCTCTTGTTGCAGAGCACGGGTTCTAGGTGCACAGGCTTCAGTAGTTGTGGCTCGCGGGCTCTAGAGTGCAGCCTCAGTAGTTGTGGCACACGGGCTTAGTTGCTCCGTGGCATGTGGGATCTTCCCGGACCAGGGCTCGAACCCGTGTCCCCTGAACTGGCAGGCAGATTCTTCACCACTGCGTCACCTGGGAAGTCCCAGGACAACTCATCTTCATCTCACCTATCTGGAAAGCCACTTATCCGGCCAGTGTGATCATCAGAGGAGAACGAGGAAATAAGCATCATCGTCATCAGTATCCTTATCAAGACTGCAGGCAACTAAACTAGAAGTCAGAGAGCCTAGTTTAGGGGTCCTAATTCAGAAGTACCGGAGCAGGTTGGTGAAGTGATGAGTCACATCACAGAAGTGTTATTCCAGGTGCGGTGAGGTGCGGTGGAGATACCTGATGTGAGAGCATCTACACAGGTTCACCCCGGGGACCTCTTAGCTGTCAAGGCCTAGAGACGGCACGTTCACTGCTGAGAGCCCTGGCTTCCTCTGCTGCGGAATGAGGACTGGAAAACCTCGGGAGGAGGTCTGTGAGGATGGGGTGACACAACACATGTAAGGCCCAGTGGGGCTGAGCACAAGGTACCCGTCCAGGAGCTGCAGTCCCCACTGCTCACCCCTCTCCATCAGTGTGTCACCAGCCTCAGGTGACCAACCCTCATGGTTTGCCCAGGGCTGAGAGTCTTCCGAGGATTCAAGAGTTTCAGTGCTAAAATCAGGACAGTCATGGGCAAAACAGCACAGCTGGTCACCCCATCTGAGACTCAGAGAAACGTTGAAGAGCAAAGAGAAAACTCGAAGGTAGACAACAGCTGATTTCTGAGGCACCCAAGGGGGCTCCACAGTGGGGGTGTAGAGACAGCCAGCTCTGGGTGGACAGAGAGGACAAAAGCCCTTCTTCCCTTAACCCTTTGGCTTCCATGGGTCAGCAATCTCACTGCATCCCCTTTTTAGTGGGGACCGCCCACCAGTGATTGAGCCCAGCCCCACACCCGCCACGCTTCCTCCATGGCAGGGCACTGGCTCGTGGGCGCTGGCCTGGTGAAGAGTATATCATCACCCCCATTTTAGAGAGGAGCGAGGTCAAGCCACTGAGGTTAGGTAATTTGTGCAATGTCACGGTAAGTGGCTGAGTAGAGATGGAAATCGGGGTATTCTTCAACTGTCCCGATAATAAGCCAGGATGTTTGCAGGAGCTGGGGAATGGGCAAGACATCATTACAGTTGAGGCTTGAAGAATAAGATTTTGAAAGGGAGGAAGGGCAATCCCAGCTAAGAAAGAAGTGAGCCCACCTAGAGGAGCATGATGGAGCCTCATGTTTGGGACCTGGTGAGTAAGAAACAAAGTTGGGCTCTACCATGAGGAATCTGTCACAGGCTGGGGATCAACTGAAGGAGTTATCCACGGGCAGTGAGGCCCTAGGATGGTATTCAAGTAGAAGCATGGCATGCTCTAAACAGGGCTTCAGGAAGGGCAATCTGGCAGCAGAATTCACGATTTTATCATCTACACACCTCACCTGCACGGCCCTGGGCTCACCGCATGTGCTTGTCCTATGCACCTTCAGGAGAGCTCATGGCTGGAGCCCAAACAGGTGGGAACAGCCTAAGGTGCTGAGTGTGGCCAGACCTGGGCCAGTCTCTGGTCTGGACTGGGGAGACGGGGTGGTGGGAGCAAGAAGCACACACGTGCATGGTGGATCTGCCCTAGACTGTGAGATCTTTGCTGGGAGAACTCGTTTCCGATTCATCTCAGAAACACCAGTGTCCAGCACAGGGTCTGGCATTTCATAGGTGCTCACAATATGCCTGTATGAAAGAATGAATAAATAAACAAATATGCATGTGCTGCCTGTTGAACTGCTGCCCATTTGGAGAGATCAGGAAATTAAGGGGTTGGATCTGTATTGAGTTGAGGGGGCAACAGGTCTGGCTGAGGGAGAGCTGGCAAGACCCCTTTCCCAGCCCCAAGTATGCTGAGAGTCAAATAGCTAGGAGGAGAAATGGGATGGTTTTAAACTGCAACTAATATATCCATGTCCCTGCCTGACTTCTGCCATTCTTGAAACAAGTGAGCCTGGAATTTCGGACACACAGCTTCATGAGGGGCCAACACAGAAACCCCAAATAATGGCTTTCAGGTTTAGATGCCATGACTAGTGTTGATGACTGACATTTGCATATAAATTACAGGGTACCTATCCCTCCCGTTAGCTCAGGTAGTAATTCTCCCTCTTGGAGCCTGATTACTCAGAGACTAAAGAGCTCAGCTCTTCCCTGAGGGAGCTCCTCCCACCCCCCCACCCCCCTATATTGCCATATAATGGCCTTGGGAAGTCACCCAGATGTCAGCCAAACCCAAACAAAATGGACAGATGCAGGTTTAGATCGAGGCTGGCAGGCTGCTTTTCTTCATCAGGTTCCTGTACTTGTACCCCAACCAGAAAAATCACTCCAAAATAGCAAGCGCCACCGTTTCTACTGGTAACACTTGTTAAGTACTAGCTGTCATACACATTTATCACAGCTCAGTGAAACCCAGGCTGGGAAAGTTGAATGACTTGGCTACTATAGGACAGGGAACAATGAGAAAGTTGTATAACATTATGTGGCCACAAGTGTGCAGAAGTTATACTCAATCATTACTGTGGAGATTATAAATGGGTATAATCTGCTTGAAGGGCAACATGTTGAAACCTATAGAAATATTAAACAGCACATACCTCTTGACCCAGAAATGCTACTTTTAGGAACTTATCCTATAAGTAATAAGGGCACATAGATGCAAAGTTATAAGTGTACATATTGTCACTGAAGCACAGCATAGTCAATTGCAGTAGCAAAAGACTGATGACAACCTATGTGTTCATAGGTAAAGGAAAACTGTTTCTTATTCCACAAAGAACACTTCTGACACTTACTACCTGAAGTTAGTGCAGACTCCACAGGTTAAGGGCTCGTTCTCACAAGACTGCTCCCCATTTCAGACACCAGTCACAAGTCCAGGCTTCCTATACTTCTGACCAACTGGGTATAAATTGGAGGTTCCCATGACACCCTATTCAGGTTTGATAATTTGCTAGAACAGCTCACAGAATTCAGGAAAGCACTTTACTTACTATGAGCACTTTATTATAAGGGATACAACTCAGGAACAGCCACATGGAAGAGATGCCATAGGGCAAGGTATGTTGGAAGGAGTGTGGAGCTCCCATATCCTCTTGGGCCACACTGCCCTCCCAATACCTCCATGTGTTCACCAGCCCAGAAGCTCTCCCAACTCCCTTCACTTAGGGTTTTTTGGGGAGATCCCATGACAGGTATGATTAAATCATTGGCAATTGGTGATTAACTAAATCCCCAGCCCTTCTCCCTTCCCGGGAGGTCAGGGATGGGGCTAAAATTCCAACTTTCTAATCACATGGTTGGTTTCTCTGCAAACGCGCCCTCATCTTCCAAGAGTCACAATCAAAAAAACACTCATCACTCTGGAGAATCCAAGGGTCTTAGAAGCTTATGTGTCTGGAACCAGGGACTAAGACCAAATATTATAACAAAAGATGGTCCTATCGCTGCTATCACCCAGGAAGTTACTAGGTTTTTAGGAGCTCTGTGTCTGGAATCAGGAGCAGAGACCAAATATATATTTCTTATTAAGTCAGAACTGGTTAAATAAATTATCAATATTCACACTTGGGAATACTACAGCAGCACTTTTTAAATGAGGTAGATCTATATGCATTGATATTAGATGATCTCAAAACTAATGAAAAAGCACAGAGAAGAACAGTGTGTAGAGACTGTTTCCATTTGAGTAAACTAATGATATGTATATGTGCGTGTGTACACACACACAGAGAGATATGCACATTTATCCATAATATGCACAGGACATCTCCCAAAGGGTATTCTAAAAATCAGGTGCCATGGTTGTCTTTGGGGAGGGAACTGGGTGTCTGGGGTGGAAGAAAGCTTTACATTTAATTTTATATCCTTTTGAACAGTTAGAATATTTTAGTGAGTTTGTGAATTACTTAAAGTAAAACAATAAATAAAATGAATGCCAAGACTGGGTCAGAGTCCCAGATTTTTCACATATGATAATGTTAGTAATTCACATATACACAACTGACAAAGTACTTCACAGGCATTATCTCAACCTGTGAGACAGGCAGGGGACTGCGGTTAAGGACCCATGTTTTTTGCTTCACAGGTACTTACTTATTTGATCACTAAATATATGCACCCAACATAGGAGCACCTAAATAGATGAAACAAATATTAACAGACATAAAGGGATAAATTGACAGTACCATAATAATAGTAGGGGACTTTAACACCCCACTATGTCAATGGACAGATCATCCAGACAGAAAATCAATAAGGAAATACTGGCCTTAAATGACACATTAGACCAGAGTCACTTAATAGATATATAAAGAATATTCCACCCCAAAGCAGCAGAATACACAGTCTTTTTAAGTGCAGACGGAACATTCTCCAGGATAGATCACATGCTAGGCCACAAAACAAGTCTCAGTAAATTTAAGAAAAGTGAAATCATATCAACCATCTATTTTGGCTACAGTGCTATGAGACTAGAAGTCAACTATAAGGGAAAAACACTGCAAAAACCAAAAAAACATGGAGGCTAAGCAATATGCTACTAAACAACCAATGGGTCACTAAAGAAATCAAAGAAGAAATAAAAAAAAATACTTGGAAACAAAGAAAACACAGTGACCCAAAATCTATGGGTTGCAGCAAAGGCAGTTCTAAGAGGGAAGTTTATAGCAATACAAACTTACCTCAGGAAACAAACAAAAAAAAACTCAAATAACAACCTAACCTTACACCTAGAGGAACTAGAAAAAGAAGAACAACCAAAAAACCAAAATTAGAAGGAAAGAAATCAAAAAGATCAGAGCAGAAATATATAGAGATTTAAAAAAATAGAAAAAAAATCAATGAAACTAAGAGCTGGTTCTTTGAAAAGATAAATAAAATTGATAAACCATTAGATAGACTCATCAAGAAAAAAAGAGAACGGGCTCAAATCAATAAGGTCAGAAATGAAAAAGAAGTTACAATTGACACTACAGAAATACAAAGGCTCCTAAGAAATTACTACTAACAACTTTATACCAATAAAATGGACAACCTAGAAGAAATGGACAAATTCTTAGAAACATATAATCTCCCAAGACTGAAGCAAGAAGAAATAGAAAATATCCACAGAGCAATTAACAGTAATGAAGTTGAATCAGTAATTTTAAAAACTCCCAACAAACAAAATTCCAGGATCAGATGGCTTCACAGGTGAGTTCTACCACACATTTAGAGAAGAATTAACACCTATCCTTCTGAACTATTCCAAAAAATTGCAGATGAAGGAGCTCTTCCAAACTCGTCTACTAGGCTAGCATCACCTTGATACCAAAACCAGGCAAAGATATCACAAACAAAGAAAACACAGGCCAATATCACTGATGAATATAGAAGTAAAATCCTCAACAAAATACTAGCAAACAGGGGCTACCCTGGTGGCACAATGGTTAAGAATCTACCTGCCAATGCAGGGGACATGGGTTCGAGCCCTGGTCCGGGAAGATCCCACATGCTGTGGAGCAACTAAGCCAATGCATCACAACTACTGAGCCTGCACTCTACAGCCCATGAGCCACAACTACTGAAGCCTGCACGCCTACAGCCTGGGCTCCTCAACAAGAAAAGCCACCACAATGAGATGCCTGCACACCACAACAAAGAGTAGCCCCCGCTCGCTGCAACTGGAGAAAGCCCGCATGCAGCAATGAAGACCCAACACAGCCAAAATAATAATAATAATAATAATTAATTAATTAAATTTAAAAAATACTAGCAAACCGAATCCAACAATACATTAAAACAATCATACACCATGATCAAGTGTGATTTATACCAGGGATGCAAGAACAGTTCAACTTTAGAAATTCAATATGATATGTCACATTAATAAGCTGAAGAATAAAAAGCATATGCTCATCTCAACAGATGCAGAAAAAGCTTCTGACAAAATTTAACATCCGTTTATTATAAAACTCTCCAGAAAGTGGGCATACAGGGAATATACCTCAACATAATAAAGGTCATATATAACGAACCTACAGCTAACATCATACTCAATGGTGAAGAGCTAAAAGCATTTCCTCTAAGATCAGGAAGAAGACAAGGATTCCCACTCTTGCCACGTTTGTTCAACATAGTATTGTAGGTCCTAGCAACAGCAATCAGAGAAGAAAAAGAAATGAAAGGCATCCAAATTGGAAAGGAAGAAGTAAAATTGTCACTGTTTGCATGATATTATACATGATACTATACAAAGAAAATCCTAAAGATACCAGCAAAAACCTATAGAGCTCATTAATTAATTTGGTAAAATTGCAGGATACAAAATTAATATACAGAAATCTGTTGCATTTCTATACACTAACAACAAACTATCTGGTAGAAAAATTAAGGAAACAATCCCATTTACCATCACATCAAAAAGAATAAAATACCTAGGAATAAACCTACCTAGGGAGGTAAAACACCTGTACTCAGAAAACCATAAGACACTGTTGTCTTCAATGAAACTGAAGACAACCCAAACACATGGGAAGATATACTATGGTAAGATGGATTGAAAGAATTAATACTATTAAAATGTCCAAAGTATCCAAGGTTATCTACAGATTCAATGCAATCCCTATCAAAACAATGGCAATTTTCTCAGAACTAAAACAAATAATTTTAAAATTTGTATGGAAACACAAAAGACCCCAAATTAGCCACAACAATCTTGAGAAAGAAGAGCAAAACTGGAGGTATCATGCTCCCTGACTTCAGACTATACTATAAAGCTACAGTAATCAAAACAGCATAGTACTGGCACAAAAACAGACACAAAGATTAATGGAACTGAATAGAGAGCTCAGAAATAAACCCATGCACCTATGGTCAATTAATCTATGATAAAGGAGGCAAGAATACACAGTGGAGGAAAGATAGTCTATTCAATAAATGGTGCTGAGAAAACTGAACAGTTACATGTAAAAGAATGAAATCAGAACATTTTCTTACACCATACACAAAAATAAGCTCAAAATAGATTAAAGACCTAAATGTAAGACCTGAAACTGTAAAACTCCTGGAAGAAAACATAGGCAGAATACTATTTGACATAAAACATAGCAACATTTCTTTGATCTGTCTCCTAACGTAAAGGAAACAAAACAGGATCTAAGTAAACTTAAAAGCTTTTGCACAGCAAAGGAAACCATTGACAAAAAAAAACACAAAAAAACACAAACAACTGAATGGGAGAAAATATTTTCAAATGATATAACCAATAAGGCGTTAATATTCAAAATATATAAACAGCTCATACAACTCACTATTAATAAAACCCAAACAACCCAATTAAGAAATGGGCAGAAGACTTGAATATACATTTTTCGAAAGAAGACACACAGAAGGCCAATAGGCCTGTGAAAATATGCTCAACATGGTTAATCAGGGAAATGTAAATCAAAACCACAATGAAGACTTCCCTGGTGGCAGTTGTTAAGAATCTGCCTGCCAATGCAGGGGACATGGGTTCGAGCCCTGGTCTAGGAAGATCCCTTATGCCGCGGAGCAACTAAGCCCGTGCGCCACAACTACTGAGCCTGTGCTCTAGAGCCCATGAGCCACAACTACTGAGCCCACGTGCCACAACTACTGAAGCCCATGCTCCTAGAGCCTGTGCTCTGCAACAAGAGAAGCCTCCACAATGAGAAGCCCATGCACTGCAACAAAGAGAAGCTCCCGCTCGCCGCAACTAGAGGAAGCCTGCGTGCAGCAACGAAGACCCAACGCAGCCAAAAATAAATAAATAAATTAAAAGAAACAATCATACATAAATATAAATATATATATATTTAAAAAACCACAATGAGCTATCACCTCACACCTGTCAAATGGCCATCATCAAAAACTACAAATAACAAATGTTGGTGAGGATGTGGAGAAAAGAGAACCGTTGGACACTGTTGGCAGGAATGTCAAGTGGTGCAGCCACTGTGGAAAACACTATGGAGGTTCCTCAAAAAACTAAAAATAGAACTACCATATGATCCAGAACTTCCACTCTTGGGTATATATCCAAAGAAAACAATAAACACTAACTTGAAAAGATATATGCCCCCAATGTTCATAGCAGCATTATTTATAATAGCCAAGATATGGAAGCAACCTAAGTATCCATCAACAATGAATGGATAAAGAAAATGTGGTATAAGCACACAGTTTATATTGAATATTAGCCCTGAAAAAGAATGAAATTTTTCTACTTGCAACAACATGGATGGACTTAGAGGGTATTATGCTCAGTGAAATAAGTCAGATAGAGAAAGACATACTGTATGATATCACTTATAAGTGGAATCTAAAAAATAAAACAAACTAGTGAATATAACAAAACAGAAACACTCACAGATACAGAGAACAAACCAGTGGTTACCAGTGGGAAGAGGGAAGGGGGAGGAGCAAAATAGGGGTAGGGGATTAAGAGATACAAACTACTGTATATAAAATAAATAAGCTACAAGGATATATTGTACAGCACAGGGAATATAGCCAATATTTTAAACTATAAGTGGATTATAATCAATAAAATTTTTGAAACACAATGTTATATACCTGAAACTAATACTGTAAATCAACTATACTTCAATTTTTAAAAAAGTTTGTGATCAGAATGTTTTACAATCAAAATCTTATTAAGCCAGCAGTACATTTATTCATTAAGAAAAAAATGAGGAAACTGAGGCTGAGTCACAGTATAAGTGTCCAAATCCCTGACAAGTAGAAAATCAGACCTGAGACTGGAACCCAACTCTCCATTCACTGCTCCACAGCTGCCTCTAATAAGATAAGGCACTTTGAGTATAGAGGTGGAGTTTTTCACTTCTTTTATGTTTCCCAAAATAGCACATCACTCAGTGCTGGTAAGGACTTGGGAGACAGATGTGACAAGAAGCAAGAGTCTAGACCTGGGCTTTCCCATGTGGTAGCTGAAAGCCGCAGTAGCTATTGAGCACTTGAAATTAGCTAGTCCTAATTGAGATGTGCTCTAAATGTAAAATACACACCAGATTTTGAAGACTTGGTACTTCGTATATTAAACAGAATGTAAAATATCTCATTAATAATTTTTTATATTGAATACATGTACAAATAATATTTTAGACATATTGGGTAAAACAAAATATATTAAAATTAACTGTGCTTGGGCTTCCCTGGTGGCGCAGTGGTTGAGAGTCCGCCTGCCAATGCAGGGGACGCGGGTTCGTGCCCCGGTCCGGGAAGATCCCACGTGCCGCGGAGCGGCTGGGCCCGTGAGCCATGGCCACTGAGCCTGTGTGTCCGGAGCCTGCGCTCCGCAACCGGAGAGGCCGCAACAGTGAGAGGCCTGCGTACCGCAAAACAAACAAACAAACAAACAAAAAAAACCTGTGCCTGTTTCTTTTTTAATGTGACCACTAGAAAATTTAGAATTATATACATGTCTTGCATGTGTGGCTCACATTATATTTCTATTGGATACCATTGGTTTAGACCATCACTCCTCCATCCGCTTCAGAAAAATCCTCTTCCCTTGAGTTTGTTTCACCCTCTCCCCTCCTCACAATTGTGAGTGCTCTGTTCCCCCAGTCTCCTCTTCACTCTTCAAACACGTTGGCAACTCTACTGCAAGGTATGGCATCATCCTACATACCTCCAGCATCCTCGTCTACAAGAAGATTCTCCCTCTACCTCGGTCTCCAGTAGAGCAGCCTGTTCTGACCACAACCTTCTCTCCTTCCTGTTTACTGTTCAACATCTCCCACTGGCCTCCTCCGTCCTTCCACTCCAACTCTCTCTACCTTTCCCAATCCATCATTCTCACACCCCTGCCTCTCCAGCCTGGGTTCCATAGCCCATCATGTCCCAAACACTCTTGCCAAGATTCTTCCAACTCCAGTGGCCTCTGTCTTTTAATCACATCTACTAGCAAAACCCTCACCCTGGATCAACAGCTCTTCACTTCCTCTCTGCCCAGACCTGAGACCTGAGCAGTCAGCACGGCAGGAGAACATCCCCCGGCCGACACTCTCCAGAACAACAGTGCACACAGATTCCAGTGCACGTTCGAGAGGGCCCTCCAGACTGCCTATCTTAATGTATTGTTCACGTAAATTCACTCTTCCTTTCTCCATGGTTATTATGTCCCTCCAATCTCTTTGACCTCCAAATTCCTCCTCATTCCCAGCAGATGACCTCGTCCTCCTGGGACACCACGGAGCACCCTCTCCTGCTTGAAATGCCCTGTGGCTTCTGGGCCACCACACTCACCCGATGTTCTCCTCGGCACCTTTTCTGCCGGCAGAGAGGAAACGCCGCCCTTCTCCCCAGATGCCAGGAAGGCACATTTACCTGCCTGTGGGGACAGAGGGTGGCAGAGGAGGGCAAACGCCGGCTGGGGAAGCCCTGGAATCAGAAGACCCAGGTCCTGTTTCAGCTGCGCCAGGCCCTAGCTGAACAACTGCGCAAATCCCCTCCCCTCTCTGAGCCACTATTTCCTCATTTGTAATTAAGGATTATCATGGCTTAGCTGTTAATGATTCAATTTAAAAAAAATGTAGGTGAGAGAGCTTGACGGCTAGGAACAGTTCCAGGGGGCACAGGAGCTCTCTTCTCTGATTTTTCACCCAGACTCAATCCAGCCTCCTCCCATTCAACAAGAATTTGGGAAAGTAAGTCAAGGGGACTGACACTGATGGAGCACCAGCCCAGAGTCACACACGCTACATGCAAATCCATAATTAGCTCCTTTGGCATCTGATCAGCTCCACCCAATCTCTTCTCAGAGCCTCGCAGAGAGGGCCCGGCAAACCCACCTCCCCGGCCAGCAGACTGGACCAAGGGGAACCACCTGATCGAATCTAGTTATTGTCAATCTTTGAATATTAGACCATTTGGGGAAGCTTTTTTTTTTTTTTTTTTTTTTTTGCGGTACCCGGGCCTCTCACTGTTGTGGCCTCTCCCGTTGCGGAGCACAGGCTCCAGACGCGCAGGCTCAGTGGCCATGGCTCACGGGCCCAGCCGCTCCGCGGCATGTGGGATCCTCCCGGACCGGGACACGAAGCCGTGTCCCCTGCATCGGCAGGCGGACTCCCAACCACTGCGCCACCAGGGAAGCCCTGGAGAAGCTTTTAAAAATCCTACCCTGGACTATGAGTTTAGAATCTTTGGGGGTGAGACCAAAGCCTCTGTGATTTTAAAAAGTCCCCACATGATTCTAGTGTACAGCCAAGACTGAAAACCGCTGAACGAGTCTGCACTAAGGGGTTCGCAGCTGAAGCCCATACCTACTTCCTAGGGACATTTAACAAAGCCTAAACCAAAGGAATGAAGGGCCGTTGTGTGAAAAAGGAATGTTTGAGGCCCTGTGACAGCCTTTCAGCAAGCTATTTGGGGGAAATGGGCTCTTTCTGGCATCCCTCAAATTTTATTATATCTGGTCCTATTTTTAGAGATGCTTTTGGGTTAGGGAGGAAGAATGAGTTACCTAAGTATTTCCCTTTGCCTCTACTCTCTGCAATGTTATAAGGCAATGGTTCTCAACATTTAGTTGCATCAGAATCACCTGGAGGGCTTATTGAAACAATTGCTGGGCCCCATCCCTAGTCTCTCATTCAGCAGGTCTGGGGTGAGGCCCCAGAGTTTGCATCACTAACAAGTTCCTAGGTAATGCTGCTGCTGGTCCCAGGACAATAACCTTAGAACTTTGGGCAAAGGGGGCACTGAGGATGCTGCTAGGATCCCTGAAAGCTGGCCCCTCCTCTCCTTCCCGAGCACAGTTAATACCACTTCTGCCAGGCAGGGGAAGAGCCTCTGCTGCAGAACTTCTCATCTTGGAGAAGGGAAGACTCGAGACACCCAATCATTGCCAGAACGAGGACCAGTGTGTAAAGATTGAAAGAAGATGGGTTCCGGTGAAAAGAACTGAGAGAGTGTGTGTATAACGCATGCATTCATAGACCTGGAGTCAGGCAGACTTATCCTCAACATTTAGGTCTGCCAATAACAGCTGTGTGATCTGGGGTAAATTTGCTTCTTTCAGTCTCTGTTACCGTACCAATGAAATAAGTATACTATAATAGGGTTGTGCCCACCTCCGGCAGCAGAATGAAGTTTAAGGGAGGCAAGACATATAAGGAGCTTATCACAGTTTCTAACACTTGGTGCCCATTCAATCATTATTGAACGATTATTCTTCAAAGAACGAGAATTCTTTGAAGATGCACTGAGCTGCTTATTGAGGTAGTGAGCTCCCCATCCTCATGGGTGTGTAAGCAGGAGCTGGAGTTGTACCAGGGACTGAAGCAGTAGATCTGAGACTGTGAGCTGGAGTGTTGAGTGAAGGAGGCTCGTTCTTCCAGCCCAAATTACATAACACGTATAGAACTTGAATCAGCGTTTGTAAATCTGTGATCCACTTGTGGAGGTGTGGCAAGAGACTGGGTGACCCGAAATTCCTCCCTGTGGAATTCCTTCTGGAATCTTTCCGACTTAAGCAAGAGCCACCCTTGCTAGAAAGCCAAACACTTTTCTGAATGGTCACAGGCTATGGTCAAGTCACTGCTGTGTTTCTACTCGGATGTCAAGGAAGCCAGGTATGGCAAAGGTGGCTGCCTGGCCCTGCCCAAGCTTGGGGGATGGGGTGCTGCTGGGTTTTCCCTCTGCAGATCTGGGCTGCAGGACTTATGGCAGGCCTGAGTCAGTGGCCAGCCTGGGGAACCAGGCGGTGGGGTGCTCCTCAGACACTTCTGTGGAAATGTGTGTGGAACAGGAGGATGAAGGAGGAAATGAGGTGGCGACCTCCCAATAATTCTTTTTACAGGAGGCCTGAAGGCACTTGGAAGAGGGGTGTTGAGTGATCAAAAAATAATTCAGGCACACACGTGACTGGGTACCACAGTTAGAGTACAAAGCTCCTCCTTCAACGAGACTAAAGGGCCATTCCTCTTCATCCTACAGGTCTTAGTTTAAACATCACTTCTACCAGGAAGCCTTCCACAGTCCCTCAACACCAGGTTAGGGGTCCCAGCTCTGGGTTCCCATGGCTCTCTGTCCCTCTCTATCAACTTATCCCTGTCCATTGCAATTTCTCTTGATTAATGCTCCATCCTCCCAGATCAGCTTTCAGCTATGAACACAGGGGCTGGTCTAGCTTTTTCTTCATTGACTCCCCTGGGCCTAGCACAGCGCCTGGCACTTTGGGTTTCCCATAAACACCTGATGAAAGAATGAATGTCTTTAGGCAAGTCTCTCAACCTCTCTGAGCCTCAGTTTCCCCATCTATAAAATGGGGACTAATAATACCTATTTGCAGGATTACTGTGAAGTTGCATGGAAAAGCAGTTGTTACAGTGCTTAGCACAAAGTATGTGGTGCTCAATAAATAGTCACAGATATTATTGCCTTGTAACTGCTATTAACAATGATAAAAACTCAGGAGGTACTGGCTTTTCTTCTCTTCAGTTGGCTAGAGGCTATTATTAGTGATCTTTCTAAACTACACATCTTGCTGTGTCTCTCCTGGCTCTGAAAGACCTAAAACGTCTCGCCTCAACCTTCTTTTCCTTCCCCATTTCCCAAGACTCCTTGCCACCCCCCAGTTCCAGCTGCACCAAACTGTGGACCACTCCCCACTGTGGCTTACTCCCTCTAGCTCAGCTCAGATCACCCATCCCCATTCTCAGCCTTCTGTTCACTCCTAAAGGCCCATCTTAAATGTCATTCCTCTGCCAGGCCCCACTCGGCTCCCACAGCACAGTTCCCAGCTGGCTTTGCATTCGTGTTGGATGAGTGACTGCCCGTCTCCCCCGCGAGAAGGAGCAGGCAAGCACACACTTAGGTCCGAATCGCCAGCACCCCAGCAGTGTGTGACATGACGGATGGCTCATTCACACTGGGGCTGTCAAACTGAATTGACAGTCTACCTGACATCAAAGAACAAGCTCTGGTTCAAGGACTCCTGAACTCCCAACCCAGGGCACGCAGAAGGCCTGCTTGATGGCAAGAGGAAAGAGCGGGTCTGGTGTTCCGCTTTTGGGCACTGGCCTCCAAAAGGAATGTGATCCAGCCCCACAGTGAGCCTGGGGTGGGGATACTGTAATAGGACGGAAGGGCAAACAGCCAGAGAAGGCTCACGTTAGGTCCCCTGGCCAGCGTCTGGTGCCGAGGGACCCACATCTCCCTCCTGATCCCCTGGCACTCGTGTAAGAGTCTATCAGAGGAAATATTCCAGCACTTAAGATCCAAGACCTTCCCAAGCCCCAGTCCTTTAACTGTTAAGACAACTTATCAGATTGAATATGAAGAAATTGACCAGAGCTGAAAAACTTAACTAAAGAATTGTCACCTGCTACTGGCCCCAAACGCGAGAAGGTGGCGGTGCTGTGTCTGTGCTCATTATTTCCTGTCGCTCAGAACCTTCCTCCTCCCGGCTCACCTGGCTTCTTCCTACTTTGCCTTCGAGGCTTCTTCTTTGAGAAGACTCCTTCCAACTCTCAGCTGAGCTAAATGCTTTTCTCAGTACTCCCTGGGCATCTGACCTCAAATCATCTGGGTAGGATCTGACCTCCCCTCTGGGTCATGTGATTTCCCCCCACTGCAGGCACCGTGCTGAGTACCCCTGGCTCCTGGCATGGTGCTCCCAATACAACAGGTGCTCAGGAACCATTTACTGAACCAAACCAAACTTCAAAGCAAAGCAGCCTTCTCTCTTGACCTAAGCCTGGTGGCAGAGTATCATGGGTTTGTCAGGATGGCATAAGCGAGACTCATCTGCATACAATGGTGGGTGTTCTGAGAACACCCACACACTTAGATGGGAGAAAGATGCACTGTTCATGCCCAGCTCTTTGCTTAAGATAAGATGAATGGAGGGGACACGGAAATGGTCTAGTCCAGGAACTCTCTGCCTGGCCACCCATTAGGGTCACCCCAGGAGCCTAACTTGAAACGAAACAGTGTTGGGTCCTGCCCTCAAAGAGACTGATGTAACCATCTGGGGTAGGGTGTGGGCATCTGTAGGTCTTACAAGCCCTCCGGGAGGTTCTCATGTGCAGCCTTGGCTGAGAACCGCTAAACAGCCCACCCTCCTGGCCCTGTGCACTCAGAGAATGAAGGTGACCCCATGTACAGGGCTTACTGCCAGCACGGGACTGGAACCAGCCCCTCAGGCCCTGCCCCTTCCCAGCTGGGGACTCCCCAGGAAGCCCCAGAGCAGCGGGGTTCCTCTGGGATCAGCATGTCACTGGCCTGAGCTGCCCCTAGGGATGTGCCTCAGCAGGGGAAAGGCCACTGTGCTTCCTGGACCACAGTGAACAGCAGGAATGTTCCGTGCTCGCTTTACGGTCCAGTGTGTCCTTTCCCCTTTGCCCACAGGGCTGACCGGTGCCTTCCCAGCCCAGCAAACCAGTTACGGGAGAAAATCATTGCCCAACTTCATACTTGCCAATGATACCTCTCTCCCACTCCCATTTCTGCTAGGTGAGTAAATACTTTCTGACCCTGAGACTGTGTTCCAGGGAGAATCCAGGTGCAGGCAGCCCAGTGTTTGAGAGCAGAGGCTACGGGGGTGCAGTGTCAGTGGGGTCGCTGAGTGGGGGACCAGTTAAGTTTCCAGTAGGTGCCTACCAAGGCAACTCTCCCACTTCTCCACTTCCTCTTCCTTCGCTTAGCACACCCAGACCCTGCCAGGTCCCAAGAGGATGGGTGAACCTACTTTTTGAGCACTTGCTGTATGCCTAAAACTCTCTTCTCTACCCTGTCCTGCTATACACCCTTACTCATCTTTCAAGACTCAACCTCACCTTCTTCATTCCCGTTCCCCAGGTAGGAGGATGCTTCCCGGTGATGGTGACCGACAAAGCAACACACATTCGGGAAGGACTCAACTTCAGTCCAGGCTGACAGAGATTACAGCAAAGTTATTTATTTGTAACATGAATCTTGACTTTAGATATAGCGGAATACTAAAAGTAAAAAAAAACGTCTTAGAGCAGATGAAATAAATAGGTGTCCTTAAGTCCTGGGCACAATGGAGAAAGGAGAATCTCCTGACTGCAGCCCCTTCCCAGACCAGCAGAGAATATACTCAGGACTCCGTGGGAGACCAGAAATGGAGAAATTTGGGTGACTTTCTGGCTGACCCCGCCCCTCCCTTAACAGCTTCAGTGTAATCCCCCAGCCATTTTTTGAGCACTACCCCCAAGGAGAGGAGATGTGTGTGCAGGGGGTACCTGTCAGCCTGGAGGTGGCCCCCGGCCTTCCTCATCCCCCATACGATGTGCATATCAATAGCACTGCACTCAGCACCCTGTATCAGGGCTCTGTTCTCCCCCCAGGGAGGGCTAAAATCTGAAAGCTGACATGTCCATTAGAAGGGAGGGGGCTAGCTAAGGAAAAAGTAGCATGTGGATACAATGACATACGGATAGCAGTTGAGAGGAATGAGCAAGATCTAGGCTATCAACATGGACAGAGCTTAAAAAACTGCTGTAAAAAGGGAATTCCCTGGTGGTCCAGTGGTTAGGACTCGGTGTTCTCGCTGCCAAAGGCCCGGGTTCAATCCCTGGTCAGGGACCTAAGTTCCCACAAATGGTGTGGCATGGCCAAAAATAAATAAATTGCTGTAAAAAGTAAGTTGCTGAGTAACAAGCACAGCATGACTGCATTTTTTTTTTATTGCATTTTTAAAAGCACACCCAAGCACCACTCTTTTGGGTGGGTACCTTTAGAGGTATGCAAGATCATTGTCTATAAATCAGAGAGGACAGTGCAGAGAGAGACCACGCCTCATTTGTTTCACCTGGGCCAGTGCAAAGCCCGATACACCATAACTGCTTAGTAACTGTGGACGGCTGCATAGGTGACCAGTGGGGCCTTGTCCTGGCATAATGGATCCCGGTGTCTCCCCGGGGCCTCCAGGGGATTCCTCCAACACCGGCTCTCCCTCCCCTCCCATGGCACCTCCAGCTAAGCCAGAACCCATAGCTCCATCTGGTTGTGGCCGCTCTGGCCTATCAACTCCCTCCCCAGACCCAGGCTCAGCCCCCATGCTGTTCCTCTGTTCTCCTGGGCACTGGGCCATGAGTGACTCAGTGGGGTTAGCTCCTCCATCCCTGGCTCCACCCTGGTAAAGTGGGGATGTTAAAGGGCACTCGTGCGTGTAGTGCACGTGTGTGGCTGTGTGTGCGTGCTGGGGGAGCGGGCTGCTTTTTAGAAGCTGGGGTTGGAGCATAGGAAGCAAGCTGACTTGGCCCAGGTCATTAGCTAAACTTTCCTACTTAACAATAGGTCCTACTGTATAGCACAGGGAACTATATTCAATATCCTATGATAAACCCGAATGGAAAAGAATATTTAAAAAAGAATGTATAGGGCTTCCCTGGTGGCGCAGTGGTTGAGAGTCCGCCTGCCGATTCAGGGGACGCGGGTTCGTGCCCCGGTCCGGGGAGATCCCACATGCCGCGGAGCCTGTGCGTCCAGAGCCTGTGCTCCGCAGCGGGGGAGGCCACAACAGTGAGAGACCCGCGTACTACAGTAAATAAATAAAATAAAAACTTAAAAAAAAAAAAAAAAAAGAATGTATATATATATATATATATATATATACATACATATATGTATATATATATATATATGAATCACTTAGCTGTATGGCAGAAATTAATTCAACATTGTAAATCAACTATACTTCAATTAAAAACAAACAAACAAAAAAACCAACAACAAAAAAACCCAAAACTTTCCTGCTTGAGTCTTGGATCATCTGCTTCCAAATGAGCGGGAGCATTGATGAGCAGGAGGCCTGATGGATAACTTCCCATGTTGAGAGCTGAGAAAGGAAACGAACAAGGGTCCTAGAAAAGCGCTCCTCCTTGGCCAGGTGCAAGAGGCCTGCCAGCTTTCAGAGGGGATATGCTTTTAGGTCCCTGTCTTACTCAGCTTGAGCTGTTATAACAAAATACCAAAAACTGGGGGGCCTAAACAACATTTACTTCTCACAGCTGTGGAGGCTGCGAAGTCCAAGGTCAAGGTGACAACAGACTCAGTTCTCTGTGAGGACCCTCTTCCCGGCTTGTAGATGGCCGCCTTCCTGCTGCATCCTCACATGTAGAGACAGGGAGCGCTAGTCTCTTCCTCTTATAAAGACATTAATCCCCTCATGGAAGTCCCACCCTCGTGACCTCATCTCAACTTAATTGCCTCCCAAAGGTCCCACCCACCTCCACGTACCATTATATGGGGAGTTAGGGCTTCAACATATGAATTTCTGGGGGACACAAACATTCAGTCCATAACATCCTGCCCCTGACCCCCCAAAATTCATGCAATGAATTCTTGCATGCAAAATACATTCATTCCATCCCAACAGCTCCAAAAGTCTTAACTCCTGTCAGAGACTTGGGGTATGATTCATCTTGAAAGAAAATTACTCTCCAGCTTTGAACCTGTGAAACCAGGTAAGTTAGGTACTTCCAAAATGCAGTGGTGGGACAAACATGGGATAGACATTCCCACTGCAAACAGAAGAAATCAGAAGTAAGGAGTGACGGGTCCCAAGTGAGCCCCAAACCTAGCAAGGTAAATGCCGTTAGCTCTTTGGTTCGATGCTCTGCCTTCTGGACTCACCGGGGTGGTGGTCTTGCCTTTAGGACCCACTGAGACAGGGGTGCACCCTCACCCCTGCAGCTCTGCTGGGCATTTCCATGTCCCCCGGAGACTCTGCAAGGCCTCCATCTTGCCTGTTGAAAGCAAGGCAATGCCCCACCCCCACCCTTTTGAAACCGGGGAGACAGCTCTGATGCTGGCTGAATTGCCTTCAGAGTCATTCTTTTCTTAGCCTGAAAAATAGTGTACACAGCTAAACAGTGATACAGTCAGCCCTGTAGGATCTATCAAATCTGACAGCCTTCCCTCATTCCATTCTGTCTTCACCCACTTCAGTTTCACTGGAGTTGTTTCTGCTAGGGTGGCTGATTAGGCCTGTGGTTCACACCCAGGCTAATCTTATCAAACAGTGTTTGGCCGCAATCTACGTGTTCTCTTCTGAACATGCTCTCTTTTTCTGTAACATAGATAGGCTGAGAATTTTCCACATCTTTAAGTTCTAGTTCCTTTTTGCTTAAGAATTCCTTCTTCAAGTCATTTCTCTCTTCTTGCATTTTACTATAAGCAGACAAGAGGGACCAAGTTGCTCCTTCGACACTGCTTAATATCTCCTCAGCTAAATATCTAACTTCTCCTCACTCCCAAGCTCTACCTTCCACAGAACACTAGAACATGAACACAGCTCAGCCAAGTTCTTTGCCACTTTCTAACAAGGATCACCTTTTCTCTATTGTCCAGTAACATGTTCCTCATTTCCACCTGAAACCTGACCAGAATGGCCCTTAGAGTCCATATTTCTAGCATGTACTTCAAAACTCCTCCGCTTCTACCCATTACTCAGTCCCAAAGCTGCTTCCACATTTCTGGGTATTTGTTACAGCAGCACTTTACTTCTCGGTACCAATTTCTGTCTTAGCTTGGGCTGCTATCACAAAATACCATAGACTGGGTGCCTTAAACAGCATAGTTCTGGGAGCTAGGACAAGATCAAGGTGACGGCAGATTTGGAGGACTCTCTTCCTGGCTTGCAGAGAGCTGCCATCTTGCTTCGTCCTCACATGGCAGAAAGAGATAGAGAGAGGGATCTCTGGTGTCTCTTCCTCTTCTTATAAGGACACTACCCCCATCGTGGAGGCCCCACCATCATGACCTCCTCTAAACCTAACTGCCTTCCAAAGGCTCCACCTCCACATACCATCACATTGGGGGCTGAGGTCTCAACATGTGAATTTCAGGGGGACACAAACATTCAGTCCATAACAGTCCCGTTTATAGAGAAAAGGCCTCAAATGCAGGGTGTTTGTGTGTTTGTGTTTGTGGAGCATGCTTTCATGCAGACTTCAGTGTAAATGATGATGAATATCTGACTTTCTGGGTGGAAGCTTTGGGCAGGGGCTGAAGAGGTAGAGAATGGAGGGAGCTGGTGAGGGGGAGGAGGCCCCCTCTACATCATCAGTGCTGGCCCTGAAGCACAGGCCCCCATGAGGCAGGTGCACACCCACTCACTATCCTTAAGGGGTAGACTCTGGCTGGCACTGGACAAGCGCTGGGAATCTGTCTTCCTGGAGTTTACAGCTTTGCAGGAGTCACTATTCAATGGAGAACTGCAAAACTTCGACCCTTCCTCTTGGTTTTGCATGTGCTTCCTCTTTACCTAAGATGCGCTGTGTTCCCTCTGTCCCATTCCCCTGGCTGCTCCTATCCATCTGTCACTGGGTAGGTGCAGCTCCCTTTGGGAGGCTTGGCCTCATTCCCCTGAGCCTCTAGGGCTTCCAGAACTTTGGCACTTCCTGCCTCTCAGGACTCGCCACTCCAAGCCGGCACTCTTGTCTGCTCGTCTGAGGACAGGACTGTGAACCATGGCATCCCCAGTACGATTGTGGCCTGCTTCCTGGAAGCAGAGGGTGCCATGAATGAGCAAGTGAATAAATGAATTATACACTGTGGTGAATCGTTGGTCCTTGAATGCCTGGGACAGCTGTACAGATGTTGCATGAGAATGCCTGATTGGAAATACATGTTGAAGGGTTGACAAATGATAGAAAAGGTCACTGCAAGGCCAAACACACCCACCCACCTGATGGACTAGCTGGCTATTCCTTGCTCCACAGACAGCCAGAGGCACATGTCCCCTCCCAGTCCTTTTGGGTTTCTGAGATCTGCAGCCTCCAAAGCTGGGCTCTAGCTAGAGAGGTATAAAGGTCAAGCGTGCTAGATTGCCCAGGTTTAAATCCTAACTCCACCACGGCCTAGCTGGTGACGGCTGTGCATCGGCTTCCTCACTTGTGAAACAGGGATAAGAGTGGCACTTTTTTCCTAGGGTTGCTCCGAGGATGCAATGAAAGAAGTGTTGTCAAACCCCGGGGACAGTGAGCGCAAACACGCTTAGTAAGCAGCGCCTCTTACTATAGATCCTCCCGCAGCCAGTGGCCCCGCACTGGTCAGGCTCTACACTTCAGATGACTAATCTGTAAAACGAGAATCATAACGATTCTCATACGGTCATAAGGATCATGATGAAATGATAAAGTAGAACTGCATTCTAATCTGTGGTTTGGGTCCATGGTAGTCTGTGGGGCTGTGCGTTACATGCAGACTCACCAAGCCGGGGGATTCTGGAGACAGCTCATCCAAAACCCTCCGCTCCGGGCAGAGCGGTGAGGACCACCGCCGGCCTGAGGGATTCAGGCCCCAACACCCACCCAAACCCCTACAACCCCTTCTCTTCGAGAGAGTCTGCTGGGGGTTCCTCTGAGAGGTGGGGAGGCCTACAGCACCAGGGACCAGCGCCGGGGACCAGGGAAGGCGCGGGAAGGAGAGGGGGAGGGTCCCCGCAGTAGGGGGCGGGGCCCGTGTGCCCGGGGGTCGCGGATGCCTGGGCTGCGGTCTGGTAATTCCAGGAAAAAGAAATTAAAAATGCTGCAGAGGAGGCGGCCACCGGGCCGAGCCGGTTATCTTCCGGGCGGCTTCCGGCTCTGATAACGCCCGGGGCGGGGCGCGTACCCAGAGTGGCCCGGGAGCCGGCCTGGAGGATCCTCGCCGGGCCGGCTCCCCGCTCCAGGCCGCGCCCAGCCCCGCGGAAAGCTGTGGTTCGCCCCGCGTCCCCCGCCTCCCGCCCGGTCCGGCCCTTGCTTACTCTGCAGACAGCGGGCAGCGGCCAAGCAGAGGGCGAAGACTCCCAGCGAGAGGCCGTGGCTGTTCCTCCTCCGGCTCGGCAGAGGCCTCATGAGCAAACCCCGCGCGCCGCCGGCCCGGCATTGGCGTCCCGGGCGGCGCGGCGCGGCGCGGCGCGGCGCGGACCCGGCTGTGCGCTCACGTGGCAGCCGCTGCAGCTCCTGGCCGCCCGGCTGCCCGCTCCTCCTCCTCCTCCGCTGCCTCCTGCTTGTCCTGTGAGGCCAGATGCAGATGAGCTGGTGTACTCTGGTTGAACCAGTTCCCAAGGAGTGGGGAAGGAAGAGGAGACGGGGAGGGAGGGAGGGAGGGGAAGAGGGAGGGAGAGAGAGAGAGGAAGCAGTTGGAATGCACACACTCAGAGGTAAATAATAGCAAAAAATGAGTAGTCTCCTTCCGTTCACACCCACTTGACTGGTATTGATTCAAGATTCAGCTGGATGCTGGGTGGCAGAAGGAAGGGAAGGTATTAGCTGTTACCTGAGGACCAAGAGGGACCATCTAATGGCTCCATGTGAAATGAAAAGGCTTTCAGGTAGGTGAAATGACAGCCTAGGGTGAGAGGGGTGAGAAGAGGACAAGGGAGCCTCAGGCTGCTCTGGGGGGAGCCACTGGACAGTGATGATAGCTATCCACCATGTACCATCCAGCCATCTAAACACCATCCATCCACCCATCCATGCATCCACCCACCCATCCATCCAAGCATCCATCTATCCACCATCCATCCACCCATCTATCCATCTACCATCCACCATTCTTCCATCCACTATCTACCCACCCCCCATCCACACCTCCATTCATCCATGCATACAAGATGTGTTCACTGAGAGCCTACTTATTTGCACAGGGCCTGACACATGGTAGACAGTCATAAAACATTGGTGGATTGAAGCTGGATTGAAGGTTGGGGATACAGCTATGAATAAGATAGAAGTCTTTAGAAATCCTAGCGAGGGGTAGGGCTGGAAAAACAAGCAATTGCTGTACAGTGCATATGTCCCTTTGATTAGGGAGGCCCAGTATGCTATGGGGACTCAGGGCAAGAGTAATTAACCCTGGGGTGGGAGAGTACAGGATGGAGGAGGAATTAGTATTGATCCCAGCTAGTCATGAAATTCAACTCGTTTGTTAAAACTAGATTTTCTAGCCTTCTTTGCAGCTGGGGGTAGGAGAGTTGTCCAGTGCTGGCCAGTGATGTTAAGGGAAGTCTTCTTGGGATGTTTCTGGGAAAGTTTTTGCTTTCTTAAATTTATTTCAGTTAATTAATTAAATTATTTTTATTTTTTGCTGCGTTGGGTCTTCGTTGCTGCACGTGGGCTTACTCTAGTTGTGGCGAGCGGGAGCTACTCATTGCAGTGTGCGGACTTCTCATTGCGGTGGCTTCTCTTGTTGAGGAGCACGGGCTCTAGGCGCGTGGGCTTCAATAGTTGTGGCATGTGGGCTCCATAGTTGTGGCTCGCGGGCTCTAGAGCACAGGCTCAGCAGTTGTGGCGCACGGGCTTAGTTGCTCCGTGGCATATGGGATCTTCCCAGACCAGGGCTCGAACTCCTGTCCCCTGCATTGGTAGGTGGATTCTTAACTACTGCGCCACCAGGGAAGTCCCTGCTTTCTTGATAAAAGTGACAGATAAGGTTAGGGCTGCCCCTCTCCCTTTCTTCCTGCCCTGAAGACATCATAACTTTTAGATCTGTGGCACCTATCTTGTATCCATGAATTTACATGGATGAGGACAAAAGCCATCATGCCAAGTAGGATGATGGAGCAGAAAGATGGAAAGGTAGAAGACCATGGCAGTCCAGCACACTTTCCTGTCTCCTTTTTCTGGTTCCTAAGGGGGACTCCTTGCCAATTTCATGTGTTCTTGGTGAGGTTGACCGTAGTGGTACCCTGCCAACTGCCCCTGGGTGAGCTTGTGAGCCAGGCTGACCAATCAGAGTACACTTTTCACCAGCCAAAGTGTTTGGTTCAGAGATGGTTGGACAGGGCCCTCAGAGTCTTCCCTGGGAATGATATGTGGTCATTGTTGGGATTGCTAAAATGAGAGGGTACGAACCTGGGAATACTGGGAATATTGGAAAGGCCCTGAATTAAGCATGAAGCCAAGATGGTACAAACTAAGCTGGGAGCTGAGAAGAGAGATAGAGCCCTCATGACATGGATTGAGCTCTGGGATTCTGCACACTAACCTTTGCCAGTTATGAGCAAATAAATACCCTCCTTTGCCTCAAAAAATTAAAGTTGGATTTCTCTGACATAAAGTTGAGAAAGTCCTGACTCATACAAGGGGTCTTCTTGACAGTTTTCTGTTTTTTTTTTTTAATTCCATGTAAGGGGATTCAGGAATCACTTGCATTCATTTATTTATTCATCAAACTTTCATAACATCTGACCCCGTACCAGGCTACATGCTAGGCCCTGCAGCTGCAAAGATGAATAACTAACTCATGGCTCCTGGTACCAAGAAACTCACAAAGTAGACAGCATGATCCAGATTGAGAAAGGCCTCCAGGTGTATGGGCTCTTCCTGCTGAGGCCGAGATGAGAGCAAACTGGCTGTTTTGCTCACTTCCATGTACCTGGCACCTGGCACGTGAATTAGAAAAACTGTAGTCTGAGAGATGTAAGAGAGAAGGAAGAATTTCATGAGAGGAAGAGCTGATAAAGGCTAGAGTGACTTAGTGATGCTCTGAGTTCCTGTCCTGCCTCTGTCACCCACCAGCTCTCTGGCCTTGGAGAAGTAACATCAACTCTCTGGACCTCTGAGGGGGTTGGGCTGTACCAGAAATGCTCAAACCTGTCTGCACATTAGAAAAAAAGCACCGCGGCCTGGGCCTCACTCCAGTTCAACTAAATCATATTTTCTGAGCTGGGGCCCTGGCATTAGTGTTTTTTGAAAGCTCACTGGATAATTCTAATGTGCTGCCAGAGTGGAAAAACACTGCTCTGGGTTAGTTAGAAGCTTCTTGTGTCATATTCAAATGATACTTTGATCTGAGTTTATGGGATCCTTTATATAGAGTAGGATTTCATAGAGGGGAGGAGGGAGATAGCATGAGTTCATTTAAGCCCTGATTGTATTTACTATTTCATTTGTTCATTCTCTCCTTCCTTCCCTCCCTCCCTCCCTCCCTTCTTCCTTCCTTCCTTCCTTCCTTCCCTTCCCTTCCCTTCCCTTCCTTCCTTCCTTTCTTCCTACAACTTTTAGTTAAGTGCCTACAAGATCCCAGGCATGGCAATAGTCTGGCTGAGGCAGAGAGGGAGGAATAGGGAGAAAAACTAGAAAAGCATGTTGGGACTAAGATTTGAGGGGTCTGTATACTGATACTGAGGATGCTTGTTTTTGCTATAAGGGTATAATTCAAGATTCATACTTAGTATGAAATGTAGGCTTCTCTTTTGAAATCTTTGACATAAGCTATAGCCCTCAGGTATTTGATAACTATTCTCACCGATCAACCACTTGGTTAAAAAAAAACCATCCACCAGTGTTTATTTTCTCAAAACCTTAGGAGCCATTCTTCACTTCCAGAAGAAGAAAATGATGTGTGTTTATAGTGATCTAGCTTTATGACAGCTATATATATATATATCCCCATATAATTCTCATGTTCAAGGACAGCCCTGATTTTAAATATGCTCTTCCAGTGAGACCATATATCTTGGTGTTCAGTTTTGCAAGATTGATTACCACATTTAGATAACCTGTAAGTTCTTGGGCTTTTTTTGTTGTTGTTGTCTCTCTTGAAAATATGCTTGTAGTTTATTATGTATGTGTGTATGGTATTAGGGTGCCAGGCAGGTGGTTGAAGTGGGAGGGGATTGTGTTGAATGTTACAGTATGAAAGACCTATACACATCTTTGTTAAAATCGGTTCCTTTGAGCCAGGCTTTTATGGTGCCATACAGTGCCCTAAGTCTCTTAAGCTGAGCTGGTGTGTGTTCCCCATGGCACTCTGGGACCATATGGAGGCCAAGCCTACTAAGGGGGAGATCCAAAATGGCAATTCTCTTTCTCCCTTGAACTTGGCTGGTCCACACTGCCTGTACCACGCAGCCTGGGTGTGGCCTCTGTGAGCAGGAGTTGTGATGAAGTGGGCAAGCCTTATCCCCTATTAGCCTACGATTACCTTAAGGGTAAGTACCAGTGCTAGTCTCTTAATATCCCTTCTGCATGGTAATAGTGATTCTGGGGAGCACATTGGATAAGAGCTCTGGCTCTGGAGTCAGACAGACCCAGCAAAAGCCCAGCGCTTCCACTCCTAGCTGTGTGGCCTTAGGCAAGCTACTTAACATTCCTTTACAGCAGTTTTTTCTCTGAAAAGTGGGATTCTGATACTACTACTTAGTAATGCTGCTGGGAGGGTCAAATAAGACACAGGTGTGAAGTGGGATGGTCGCACGGGAACCCCTGATCCACGTCAGTTATTATCACAGCGTCCAGCTCAGTGTCTTGTATAATAGGTGCTCAGCAATTGAATACATTTCCCTGGTGGATTCATGCCTTTTTAGTCTTGGACGCTAAGACTACACTTCTAAAGTGCAGAGACCATTTCTTTCAGATCTTCTATGGGCTGTCTCTTCCTGCACAGGGCCCGGCATGTAGAAGGTGTTCAGCAAACATGCAGTGGGGGCAGTTTGGTGGACGGCAAAAGTCTGACCTGAATCCTGGTCTTAGCTGTTCCATTATGGAAATGATTTAATGTCTCTGGGTCTCCGTTTCTTCATCGGTAAAAATGAGGAGTTAGGCATTGAATGCATGGTTTGGAGCAGATGCTAACTGCTTGATCCCAGAATATGGTCTGCAGGAGATTTTCAGTCAAACGCAACAAAACAAAAATAAAAATTAGAAAAACAAGTAACAGTTTTCCTGAATTCGCTGGCACTTGTGAGCTGGTTGGCCAGCAGGATCTGACATGACCATTAGGGACCCAGATGGGCTGGATATCCCATGTACAAGATGGGAATTGAGCTATTCAAGTCTAATTTCAATAAAAGTCAATGAAACAGTCGCAAAGGCAGGGCACTGTGAAGGAAATTATAATAGGTATGATAAAAGCTTATGAGACATTTTTAAAATTAATTAATTAATTAATTATATTTATTTATTTTTGGCTGCTTTGGGTCTTCGTTGCTGCGCATGGGCTTTCTCTAGTTGCGGTGAGCAGGGGCTACTCTTTGTTGCGGTGCGTGGGCTTCTCATTGAGGTGGCTTCTCGTGGAGCACAGGCTCTAGGCACGCAGCCTTCAGTAGTTATGGCACGCGGACTCTGTAGTTGTGGCTCACAGGCTCTAGAGTGCAGGCTCAGTAGTTGTGGCGCACGACCTTAGTTGCTCGGCGGCATGTGGGATCTTCCCAGATCAGGGCCCGAACCCATGTCCCTTGCATTGGCAGGTGGATTCTTAACCACTGCGCCACCAGGGAAGCCCTATGAGACATATTTTAAAATCATGGTTTACCACTGTACTCAAAAAACAATTAAGGTTAACTGTATGCCACACAGAATTTTCTGATCCCATGGACCATTACTGAAAACATTGGTTGTAGGAGTGGTCTGCTTGAGCAGGGGAGAGTATTCTGTCACTGACATTGTTTAGAATTGCCGGTGCATGGTGGTAATGAAATTTCTTAAGTGGGTCTTATTCTTATTTTTAACTTCTTTTTAGACACTGCACCTCCTCATTGCATCAGGGACCAGATGCCCCCTGCCCTTGGTTTGCCATGGATTGAAAATATTTGGGTGCCCTTGGACTAGGTCTCTTACCACTTGAACATCATTAAATTTTCAGCACAAATTTCATTCTGTTCGAGACCTAAAGTAGCCCTGCCCTACCAACCTGCACAGTCACTATTCCATTTTTATTTTTATTTTTTTATTATTTATTTATTTATTTATTTATTTTTGCGGTACGCGGGCCTCTCACTGTTGTGGCCTCTCCCATTGCGGAGCACAGGCTCCGGACGTGCAGCCCCAGCGGCCATGGCTCACGGGCCCAGCCGCTCCGTGGCATGTGGGATCTTCCCAGACCGGGGCACGAACCCGTGTCCCCTGCATCAGCAGGCGGACTCTCAGCCACTGCGCCACCAGGGAGGCCCACTATTCCATTTTTAAAAATCAACTTGACTGAGGTTTAATTTATGTGCAGGAAACTGTATCCATTTAAAATGTACAGTTTGATGGCTTTCGTTACATGTATACACCCATGAAACAGCCACCACAATCAGGAAACAGAGCATTTCCTTCACTCCAGAAGTTTCCTCTGGGCAGTCAGCCTATCCTTCTCTCTGCCCTCAGCCCTAGGCAACCACTGGATTGGTTTTTGACAATATAGATTCATTTGCATTCTCTAGAACGATATAAATAGAGTCATACAGCCTGTAGTGTTTTGCATGTGCTTTTTTTCGCCCAGCGTAATGATTTTGAGATTCATCCATGTTGTTACATGTATCAGAATTTCATTCCCTCCTATTCCATTGTATGGATATACTACTGCCATTTGTGTATTCATTCTCCTGTTGATGAACATGGGGGTCATTTTCCGTTTTTGCCTATTGACGTCAGTCTGTTTCATTGTCTTCATTGCATTGTCACTGTCTGAAATTTTCTTCATCTGTTTGGTTGTTTTTGGCTCCCCTCTTTTCCCCAAAACAAACAGGACCTCATGTTCTAGTTCTCCACTTTCTCTGCAGTGCCTGACACATGATGGGAGCTCAGGATTGAATAGTGCCAGGAATTTCAACATTGGGCTGTACTTGGAGCATTTCTGAGTTCAAATACCTCCTGCACTATGAACTTTGTGACCTTGAGCAAATTGCCTCACGTCTCTGAATTTCATTTACTTCATATGTAAATAGAGCAGTGTCATACTATCTCACAAGTATGCTGTGAACATAAAAGTAGATTTATTATTATTTTTTCAAATAAATTTATTTATTTTTGCCCGCATTGGGTCTTCCTTGCTGAGCGCGGGCTTTCTCTAGTTGTGGCGAGTGGGGGCTACGGTTCGTTGTGGTGCATGGACTTCTCATTGCGGTGGCTTCTCTTGTTGCAAAGCATGGGCTCTAGGTGGGCAGGCTTCAGTAGTGGTGGCTCTCAGGCTCTAGAGGGCAGGCTCAGTAGTTGTGACGCGTGGGCTTAGTTGCTCCGCGGCCTGTGGGATCTTCCCGGATCAGGGCTCGAATCCGTGTCCCCTGCATCGGCAGGTGGATTCTTAACCCCTGTGCCACCAGGGAAGCCCTAGAGGTAGATTATTAAACATGCAAAGTTAGTGCTGTCCTAAGTGTCTTACGAGTAATAATTCATGTAATTCGTTAATCAGTTCATCAACCCCAAGAGGAAAGTACTAGTATTATCATTCTGACCATTTCACAGATAAGAAAATTGAGGCAGGAGTTAGTAAGAGCAGAGCTTCACTTGTACCCAGCTGTTTAACTTATGAGACTGTTCTCCCCATCGCTGTTATTCTGCCTCTCTAGGCTATTAAACCAGATAACATGTGAAGTGCCCAGCGCAGTACCTGACACATAATAGCTTCACAGTAAATATTCGTTTCCTTCTTCCTTAGGTATAAAGTCACAGAGTAAGATGCCAAACATCCCACCATTTACCTATCATTTCAGGACCATATGTGCAAAGTTGCAGCAGGTAAAATTCAATCGAATTTTGTAGACTGTGATACACTGCATTATTTTCATCCTCTTGACATTTTAGTTTCTTGTGCTGAGACATGATTTAAGTACTGGGAAGGATAATAAGTTTGTTAAGTAGATCAGTTTGATTATATATTTTTCCAGTGCATTGATTGTGAATTTTTGTTCATAATTTGGCCCAGAAGGAGACTCTCTAGGCCCTTTTAAGGCAATCTGGGAGCTGGCCTGAGAGTGGGGTCTGATCCTGAGGGTGTCCAGGTTAGCATTGTAAGCAATTCACAAACAACCACAGGAAACCAATCAATGTCAAATGATCAGCCAGGAGCCAGTGCCAAGCCTCAGGGAGGGAACAGCTATTTTCTTTTCTTTTTTTCTTTCTTCCAGTTTTATTGAGATATATAATTGACATACAGCACAGTATAAGTTTAAGGTGTACAGCATAATGATTTGACTTACATACATCCATGAAATGATTACCACAATAAGTTTAGTGAACATCCATCATTTCATATAGATATAAAACTACAGAAAAAGAAAAAAAGATTTTTTCCTTGTGATGAGACCTCTTAGGATTTCCTCTCTTAACAAATTTCATACATAACATAAAGCAGTTAGTTATATTAATGATGTACATTTCATCTGTAGCACTTATTTGTCGTATAATGAGAAGTTTGTACCTTTTGAGTACCTTCATCCAATTCTCCATTCCCCCACCCCTGGGAATAGCTTTTTCTGATTTGGACCATACAGCACTCTGCTGAAAATAACTATTCAGCAATATTCTTGGAGCTACAGGCTGTGAACTGTGTTCATAGCTTCTTATCAGAGTGGCCAGTCTGCGAGAGACTCACAGGTCCAGGGAGGGACTGGAGGGAGGGAAAGCCGGCTGCTGTGGCTCAGGGCAGCACAGCTCTGCCTTGGCACAGGGGAGGTGGGTGCAGGACAGGGACTCAAACCCAGGCCTGTTGCTGATCTGGGGGGACTTAAACAGGCCACACCCAGGCTTCTATGAGACCAGGTGGGGGGAAAGAGCAAAGTAGTCGCTCTTTCTACCCTCCATAATCTTCCAGTCTCACTGGGGAGGCAGGCACAGGAGCTAGCAAGACCAGTGCCTTGTGGGAGGATAACGTGTGAGGGAGTCCCAGGCAAGGAGCATGGCATTCCCTAGGGCAGAGGGGCTGGGACAGGGGCTATCAAGGGCACCAAAGATAGTTTCTTGGAGTAGGTAAGTCTTGCTATTGACAAATCTGTCCCAGATGTATGACCCATGCTCAGAGGGCCTCCCTCCCTTGGGTTAATGCTCTGCTCTCGCCATCTTGAAATTCTCAATAATTAAAAAAAAATTTATTCCATTAAAGTATAGTTGATTTACAATGCTGTGTTAGTTTCTGGTGTACACCAGAGGGTTTCACTTATATATATATATATATATATAAAACCCATTCATGGAAATGACACCGCATTACTTTTGCCCTATTCTTTTTTTACTGAAGTATAGTTGATTTACAATGTTGTGTTAATTTCTGCTGTACAGCAAAGTGATTCAGTTATATATATATACAAATTCTTTTTTAAAATTTCCTTTTCCACTATGGTTTATCATAGGATATTGATTATAGTTCCCTGTGCTATACAGTAGGACCTTGTTGTTTATCCACTCTATATATAATAGCTTACATCTTACTTTTGCCATATTCTATTCATTAGAAACAAGCCACTAGGTCCAGCCCGCACTCAAAAAGGGGAGAAGTACACAAGGACGTGCCTACCAGGAGGTAGGGATCATTGGGGACTATCTTGGAAGTCTGCCCACCCCACCACCCAGGTGATTACAACATGTACCAGGGTTGAGAACCATTGCTCTAGAACAAGGATGTAAAGAAGCCCACCCCCTATCTCAGCCTGGTTAAAGAGTAGTGAATCTAGAGTGATGAAAGTGATTATGAAGCTATACCTGGGCTCCATGGGAGCAGCGTGGTAGTTGAATAGTAACATCTGCCAAGGTCAAGGGATATGGCAAATGTGGGCTATGCCATCCCTAGTCTACACTCTGCCAACCCAAATACAGACTTTGGGGGTAATCTAAAAACTCTCTCCAGTCTCCCCCAGTCCTCCAACAACAATAATTTTTTTAAACTTGTTTGCAATATCAATTGTTCTGAGCCCAGTTGTATTTCTTTCCTCATAATACTGTATACAATAGCTAATACCTCTTGAGGACTTACTAAATGCAAGGCACATGTCTTCGTGCTTTATATTAATTATCCCATTAAACCTCACCACAACCCTAGAGGTAAGTTACTATTAACATCTCCATCATTTCCAGTGAGGAAATTGAAGCAGAGAAAGGTTAAGTAACCTGCCTGGGTCCCACAACTAGTAAATGGTGGAACTGAGAGTCAAACTTAACTGGTCTGCTCTTAAACCACTAATTTAATGTAAAAAGATCTTCAGTACCTACACATTTACATTTATGTTTGTCATGACATTGCCATTCATAATAGTTAAAAAATGGAAACGACATACCTGTCCAATAATAGGGAAATGGTGGCATAAATTATGGTACATCTCTAGGATGATCTATTATATTCATTAAAAGGGATGCTTTTCAACAAATTTTAAAGATGTGGGAAAATGCACAAAATGATGTTAAAAGAAGAGGAATGGTATATATCGTTTAACCTCAGTTATGAAAATATATTTGTATATGAATAGAAAAAAAAGAAAATATAGCAGTATTTTTTTGTGGATTATGTAATTATGGGTGATTTTAAAAATAAACATAGTTTACATATAATAGAATGGACTGATATTAACTGTCCAGTTCAATAAATTTTGATAACTTTATACACTTGTAGAAATGTCATCCAAAATGAGAGAACATTTCCATTATCTGAGAAGGTTCCTTCTCCAGTTAATCTCCCTTCTGCCTTTGCCTTCTTGTCAGTACCACGCCACCACCATCCTCATTTTTATCACAGTAGGTTAGTTTTAATGACATGAAAAAAACCTCTGCCCTCTCCTTCAGAGTCTCACAAAGTTGCAATCAAAATCAACTGGAGCAATTTGTCTATTTTTAAATTTCATATAAATGGAATCATATTCTTTTGTGTTTGGCGTCTTTCACTCAACATAACATTTTAGAGATTTGTCATTATGTTATGTGTTTGTTCCTTTTTATTGCTGAGTAGTATTCCACTGTATTAATATACCATGATTATTTATCCACTTTCTTATTGATGGACATTTGGGTATTTTCCAGATTTTGGCTATTATGAATCAGTTTGCTATGATTATGTTTTATCTTTATGTGATCTTAGTTTTTCACTTCTCTTGGGTTTATACCAAAGAGTGTAATTGCTGGGTCATAGAGCAGATGTACATTGTACTTTATGAGAAAAGAAAAAGATGGTTTTCCAAGGTGGTTGCACCATTTTACATTTTACTTCCACCAGCAGCATATGAAAGTTCCATTGTTTGTACATCCTTGCCAACAACTGGTCAAGTCAAATTTTTATCCAGTCTTGTGGGTGTGGAATGATATTGTGTTTTATTTTGGAAGGAGAAAATCCTTTTTAACCTGGTTTCAAGGTTGTCTCATAGGTAATTTCAAATACCAACCCAGGCTCTTCTGCTTACCCCCTCTATGTGTTCTATGTCCTATTAGAATTGGACTTTTCTTGTGCCCTAAACCATGCTTTCCTGCCTTTGTAGTGGTTGCAAGATTGAGTGCGAGAGGGTTAGAAATGTAGAGGGAGGGGAGAAAGAGGAAAACAGGGAAAGGGAGACAGAGGCAGACATATACAAAAGACAGAAAGAGGCAAGGTGGCAGAGAGATGGGATTAGACAAAGATGAGAAAAATAAAGAGCAAAGGAAAGGAGATAGGCACCAGATAAAGGAGGAGGGGGACAATGCGACTGCAGGAAAAGTGATAAGGAAAGAGAGTAAGAAGAAGTGTGCATGAGGGGAGGGGACAAAAAAAGAAAGTGAAGTGGGACAAGGAAGGGAAGGGAGGATGGAGATGGGAGACGGAGGAAGGGAGGAATCAAGCGAAAAAGAGAAGCAAAATCTTTCCTGCACCACCCATCTAATGGGCAGCCTTGGATTGTCCCAGCCCTGGAGAGAAGCTCATATGCCAGCGAGGTCTGTCTCTGCTCGTGGTGGGCTGATGTCCAGGAAGCAGCGCTGAGTTGTGCTGAGAGCATCCCTCATTAATATCAGAGGCCCCAGCCAGTTCTAATGGCCTCTGAGCCTCATGGGCTGCAGAAGGACCAGAGAGCTTACATGTTGGTTGGGCAGATGCCAGTCTGTGCTCACAGAGAGGACACTACCCTGGCCTAACCTGGGGTCTGATGCCAGGCCAGGGCCTTGAGACCTCTGAGTCATCTGGAAGGCAAACAGTAGTTCCTTTGGAGTGATGGAAACATGGTGAGTCCAGTTCCCTCTCCTGGGCCTGACTAGGGTGACAAGCAGCCCCCATGAGTATAGTTAACGGTCAGAGAGAAGCAGCTCATGGCAACCGTGTCATTTGAGTCAGTCCTTTGGGTACATTTGATCAGTCAACAGAAACTGAATCTTGCCCAAATCTCACCTGTCCTCAAATAGCTCACAGTCTAGTCAGAAAGAGGTGACAGTCAATGAAATTACTAAGACTTAAATATGTCCTATAAGAGATAAATATGGTAGTAACTCCTTTCAAACCTCAAAAACTCAGTAAAGATTTATTTATTTGATGAATAAATGAATGTTCAACCCATGTATCCAGTAGCACTGAGGAAGAAGGGTTATTGATGAACTAATCCTTTGCACAGGATTGGACACATGGTGGATGCCCCAATTCAGCTTTTGTAAATGAATGGCTGGTTACATTTTACTGCAGGGAAAAATGCAATACTTCTCAGGAAAGTAGCACTCTAAACTGCTGTCACTCACTAGTACTTTAATATGTCCATTTTTGCTGATATTTACAAATCACATTAGCTCCCTTAAAACTCGTGTCCATTCTGTGAGTTGGGCAGGGCTGGAATCACCATCTGCATTTACAGATGAAGAAATCGGGGACCAGACAGGCTGGGTGTAGCCCGTTGAAGTCCTAAAGCCACATCTGGAGTGCAGGGCACCCAACAGCTCAGCCAGTTCTCTTTCTCCACTCCATGTGGCCATCCTCATGTTCAGTAACAGCTGATGGAGGGGGAGGTCTGATGCCACTGGGGTTTTGGGGGGAAGGATTATAGTGGTAGAAGTGGGAACGCTGTGCTGGCAGTAAGGGAGTGGCTCTATAGAAATGATTTCATGTAACTATCACAACAGCCTTATGAGATGGGAATTGTTTGTTAATTAATTAATTTATTTATGGCTGAGCACAGCACGTGGTTTGCAGGATCTTAGTTCCCCTACCAGGGATTGAACCTGGGCCACCACAGTGAAAGCGCCGAGTCCTAACCACTGGACCAGGGAATTCCACAGAGCCCCACTCCCCCTTTTTTTAGACTTAAGGAAATATAGGCTCAGAAATATCGAGTAACTTGTCCAAGGTCAGAGCTGGAATTCAAACTAGATCTGTTGTACTTTGAAGTTCACATTTTTTCCACTGCATCATGGTTACTCGAGGTGATTTTGGAAAGAGATGAACAAAGTGATAACATCGAAGTTTCTGAGACTCTTCAGCAAACCACAGCTCCTCTGGCATGGGGTGGGAATCGAAGGGTGCAAGTTGTGCGTCTCCAGGCCTCAGGGGCACTTTGGGATTTCCTCCCTGTGGGATGAACACACTGGATTTTATTTGGCTCCCCGGTTCCCCCCTCCAGCGATAGAAAGAGTAAACAGACCTCCTTAGCTGTGGTAGCTGGGCTTCCTTGCAAATTTAGGGACAAACCAATCAATCAAGTTTAAGTGGGACAGAGGAGGGGAAGGGTTTGAGGGGAAAGAAAATTACCCATAATTCTCTGAGGTAGATTACGTCCTGCCTGCAACCAGCCTGTGGAATTTCAGTGCCTGTGAGGATGGCCCAGCCTCTCCGCTCAGCTTTCTCCCCTTCCCTCCATCTGCTTCAATCCCCACCCCCAGGGCCCATCCCCAACTCTGCTGTTACCAAGAGCAACTCTACCTCAGACATCTTAAATGGCTTTCTTATCGTCTCCTTCCCACTGCCATTTTAATACTTACAGAAACCTCCAGAGCCTGGGGTCTGGGCCCTGATCTGTCTGTTACACTTCATTCTGTTTGTCAGTGTGTATTAATAGTCAGGGCTTTTCCAGTGGCAAATGGTAGGTATCCATTTTACACTTGCTCAGAGAGAAAGAGTTTTGCTGGCTTTTTAACTGGGAAGGACGGGTACGATATCTGGGGTCAGAGGAGCTTGTCAGACTCAGGGTCCCTGTGTACAACTGTTCAGCTTGTATACTGCACAAAGGCACCACATCTAAGGGGGGGCCATTCCCATGGCATTGTATGTGAAATACATGCCATTCACATACTAACCACATGAGGTAGGTGAGACAGTTTCAGCTGAGTCCTGGAGCAGTGAGGGAGAATCCCCTCTTTAATAAAGCCATATTGGCATACGGAGCCCTAAGCAAGCTCAGGAGATATGTCCACACAGGTGCAACCGTGCATGTCCCAACCACTTCCTGCCTCCCCTAAGGCTGCTTCTCTCACCTGCGTCTCTCAGAGACACGTTCCTGTCCCCCGCCCTCCAACTCCAGCCTTCCTCAGAGGGCAGGATGGCCACTGGGGCTAGGACGTTCCTTCAGGGTTACTGAACATGGCAGAGGGCATAGCCACCTCTGTTTCTATTTCCAGGGCCCATGACTTAGGTTTGTTCAGGTTGTACTCTGATATATATGTATATATGGGATATATATGTGATATATAATGATATATATGTGTATATATATGGATGTATGTATATATATATATATATATACATACATACATACATACATACACATACATATTTTTTTTTCTTTTTTTTTTGCCGAGTGCTGCGCGGCATGCAGTATCTTAGTTCCCTGACCAGGGATTGAACCTGGGCTCACAGCAGTGAAAGCGTTGAGTCCTAACCACTGGACTGCCAGGGAATTCCCTGTACTCTGATATATTAACATAGAGCTTTTTTAACTTGAGGCAAAGGTACTTTTCCCTAATTCACACAAAGGTGTTATATAGGCTGGGATGACCCTGACCAGTGTTTTCATTTCTATAAGGAGGCCCAGCAGGCTTTAAGTAGGGGTATGGCCCATTTATAGAGTTCCAAATTGCAATAGGTGTCATTGAGTTCTGTATGCCCACCTTCAGACTATCAGGTTCCAGAGTGATCTTTCTAATGTACAAATCCAATGATATTGCATGAATGAATGGATGAATCAAAAGAGTTATTCAGGAACAAAGAGAAAGGTTGTCAAGCTGCACTGAGGATTCAGCTGAGATGAGAAATCATGAATTTGCAGAGCCCTCAACTTGCACTGTTGTGTCATGTTCTCCAGCAACAGACCAGCAGAAGAGACAGGTTTGTAAGATGGAGACAGAGTCAGAATTTTGCCATGTCAGACTCAAGAGTGAAGGGTGCTGGTGAGAGAGTAATTTTGATGACTTACCACAGCAGTGAAGGTTGGGTAAGAAGGAGCATAGCACAGTGCTTTCATCTCTCAGCTCTGCTCTGTCATTCCCCACTGTTGTAGAGAGGGCTCCTCTGTGTGGTGAAGATGGTTGTGGTGAGCCCTAGACTGTCATCCTTCCAGTATAATTCTACAGACAAAAGGCTGGCTTCCAGCTAGTCCCAGGTGCAGTGTTGGGAAGAACACTAATTGGCCTGCTGTTGGTCACGTGACCATCTTGGGGCCTAGCGTGGTCGTGGGAAGGGAGTGGAGTACTCTGATTGGCCAGCCCTGGATCACATGGTCTCACCAGTGAGTAAAATTGATAACTGTCATAACCATCTTCCCATCTTCTCATCATTCAACAAAAATGTACTGAGCACCCACCATGTACCAGGCACTGTGTTATGCTCCTTCTTTTTTTTTTTGCAGTAACGTCTCAACTTATATTGGCCTCCTGCTCCCCAGGGCACCCTGCTTCTGCTAACTCAATGCCTCAGAACTTTGGTGTCTGAGGTCTCAGACACCACTTTGCCGTCCACGAACCCGAGGGTGGTGGTCTTCTGGATGGTTTGCATGGAGTTGCTGCTGTCCACGGCGTCACCAAGATTGAAGTCCTCCCCATCTTCCAGCAGGCGGCGGTAGGTGTTGATCTCAGCCTCCAGCTTGACCTTGATGTTCAGCAGGGCCTCGTACTCCTAGGTCTGGCGTTGCCCCTGTGCTCAGGTCTGGGTCAGCTCCGACTCCAGGTGCAGGAGGACCCCATTGAGCTGTTCCATCTGCATGGCATAGCGGGCCTCCACTTCCCGGGGGCTGTTCTCCAAGCTGGCCTTCAGATTTCTCATGGAGTCCAGGTCGATCTCCAGGGACTGGAGAGTGCGTCTCAGCTCCGTGAGTGTCATCTCAGCAGCTCCTATCTGAGCGGTCTGCGAGGTGACCCCTGTGGTGCTCTCCTCAGTCTGCTGGGACCAGTACTTGTCCAGCTCCTCTTGGTTCTTCTGAGCCAGCTCGTCATACTGGGCCCAGATGTCTGCCATGATCTTGCTGAGGTCCTGAGGTCTGGGAGCATCCAACTCCACTGTCAACCCAGAGTTGGCAGTCTGGTTTTGTAGACCCTTTACTTCCTCCTCGTGGTTCTTCTTCATGAAGAGCAGCTCCTCCTTGAGAGCCTCGATCTCAGTCTCTAGCTGTAGCCAGGTGACACTGGTGTCATCAGTGACCTTGTGGAGCCTGTGGATGTCACTCTCCACAGACTGGCTCATGGCCAACTCCGTCTCATACTTGACTCTGAAGTCATCAGCAATAAGACAGGCATTGTCCACAGAACTTGCAAAAATCTGAGTCCTGAGGTCCTCGATGGTCTTCAAGTAATGCCCCCAGTCTCTGACCTGGGGTCTCTTCTTCTCCAGGCATTCCCAGGTTTTGCACTCCAGTCTCCTATTATCAGCCTCCAGTCTCTTCACCCTCTCCAGGTAAGAGGCCAGGCGGTCATTCAGGTCTTGCATGGTCTCCTTTTCTCCCTGGATGCCCCCTACACCCACCAGACCCCGCCATCCTGGCGCCCAGGTTCCTGGATCCCCAGCCACGCCGGACACTAGTGGAGTGGGACACAAAGATCGGGAGCCCGAGCCCCTGGCGCCTGCACAGACGCTGGCAGCGCTGCTGACCGGTCGGACCCAGTGGCCCGGTGACTGAGCAGAGCCCAGGGACCAGTAGTTGGAGAAGGTGGACTGGGCACTGAAGCTCATGTTGTTTGTTCCGTGAGGAAAGAGCGAGGCCAGGACTCGGGTGCTGGGCTGTTGCTATGCTCCTTCTTACCCAACCTTCACCACTGTGGTGAGTTATCAAAATTACTCTCTCACCAGCACTCCTCACTCTCGAGTCTGACATGGCAAAATTCTGACTCTGTCTCCATCATGGAGAACATGACACAGCAGTGCAAGTTGGTGGCTCTGCAAATTCATGATTTCTCATCTCAGCTGAATCTTTAGTGCAGCTTGATAACCTTTCTCTTTGTTCCTGAATAACTCTTTTGATTCATTCATGCAATATCATTGGATTTGTACATTAGAAAGATCACTCTGGAACCTGATAGTTTAAAGGTGGGCATACAGAAATCAATGACACCTATTGCAATTTGGAACTCTATAAATAGGTAATACCCCTATTTAATGCCTGCTGGGCCTCCTTATAGCCTATAGAATAAAGTCTAACCTGTTTATTAGTTTGGCATACAGAGCCTGGCCCCTCCCTCACTAACAGCCTTAGCTCCCTGCCCTCTTATCTTCCTACTTTCTGACCTATGAACTCTCAGCTCATTTCCTTAACTCACCCATGCTGTTCATGCTTCTGGGCCTTTGCTTACACTGTTGTTCCAGCCTGAGTGCTCTTCTAACTTTCTTCCATGAGTAAATTCTTGCTCATACTTAAAGACTCAGCTCAAGTGTCATTTCCTTCACGTAGCCCAACCCCTTTTCGTGATGAGGTGTCCCTCCACCAGGCTCCCATGGCACCCTGGGTATGTCTCTCTCATAGCACTTACTGTATCTTGTTGATATTATCTTTCTATTTCCCCCACCAGTCGGTCTGTTCTGGGAAGACAAGGGCTGTGTCTTGTTCATCTGTTCATCTCTGGCCCTGGCACATAGAGGGGAATTGATCTGATCTGAACTGACCTATGATCCACTAAGCTTTTCTAGCCATCTCTCTCTGGAAGAGACAATCCCCCACCATTTCTCTTTCATGCCCATAAGAGCTGCAACCCTCACTCCAAGAGGGGCAAGTACATTTCACTCCCACTGGTGTTGCACGGTGTTTTCTGTACAGGCCACAGAGCAGATGTCCTGCAGAGGTATCAGGCAAACCACTCCTTTGCTTCTTGGTCCACACTCCTCATTATAGCTCCTAATGTACAATCTGAGAGGTAGACATCACCCAGCATTGAGATTCACACCTCTCCTCCAATGTCGCTGACCCCTTCAAATATGAGGGACTCTTCTATTAGGATAAATGATTTGCCAAGATGCTACTTGTTCCTGATGTAAAACTGGCTCCTGGCCAACAGTTGCCCAAATGTGCTCACTAGGTCTGAACCCGCAAGTGGGTATGGCTTGGCTTTGCTAAGCAAGGGTCACTCTTTCGTGGGAAGTTGGTTGGGACATGATTTTTGAAATTCACGAGTGGTCTGCTTCCTTTGGGGATCCTTGGTTGATGAGTACTATGCCCCACCAAGTGGTCCAGAGAGAGTCTCTGACCTGATGGAATTGTTCTTGAACCTGGGCCACCAGGTCATGTGAGAAGAGAGGGAGAGAGAAGCCTTGGACCTCTGTGGACCTTTGAGCCACAGGATGGTTAGTGATTTTTTTTGTCCCCAGAGAGAAGAGAGGCCATTCCTGACATAGGAGTTTGCATGATTTAGCATTAAGTATCCCTAATATAGCTCTGCTGAATAGTCTAGAAAAAAAGAAATGAATTTCCAAGAACAGTTCAATGTTCTCATTAGGAGGGTAAAACAGGACAGCACTGCAAGGCCCAAGCCTGGCAGGCTTGGGCTTAGCACCTGAGCTGCTCCAGAGCAGAGGGAAAGTGAGGAGCAGCCACAGACAGTGGCATGGCTGGGACGAAAGAGCAGGGCATTTGGAGTCTGGAGACTGGGAGCCAGACCTAGCCTTGACGCTAATTACCTGGGAGCCCCAGGCAGGTCAGTTAATATGGCCTTGCCTCACTTTCCTCACTGCATGGTGGGAACACATACGTGGCCGTGCTTCCTACCTGAGACACCTGCTTAAGTTTACTCGATCACCGTGTGTTAGGCCAGAGCCCGTCAATACTGGGTGCTTATATCCAGCTATGAAGGTTAATTTTGTGTCAACTTAACTAGGCTATGATGCTGACTTGTTTGGTCAAACACTAATCTAGATGTTGCTGTGAAGGTTTCTATGATTTATTCCGTTGACTTTAAGTCAAGGTGATTAGGCTCCACAATGTGGGTGGGCCTCATCCACTCAGTTAAATGTGATAAGAGCAAAGACTGAGATTTTCTGAAAGAAGCAGTTCTGCTTCAAGATTGAAACATAGAAATCCTGCTTGAGTTTCCAGCCCACTGGCCTGCTCTACTGAGTTCAGACTTGCCAATGGTGTGAGCCTATCCCTTAAAACCAATCTCTCTTCCTCTCTGGGTCTCTCTGTCTTTGTCTCTGTCTCTCTCTTCTTCCCCTATTTGTTCTGTTTTTCTTGGGAACCCTGACTACTACATCCACCATTTGGTAGATGGCATCATTTACTAATAGAGGGGACAGGCATCATTTACTAATCTGTGACCCTGGACACATCTTTTAGCCTCCCTGATTCTCAATTTCTTGATCTGTAAAATAGAGATTAAGAAATATGGGGCTTCCCTGCTGGCGCAGTGGTTGAGAGTCCGCCTGCCGATGCAGGGGACACGGGTTCGTGCCCAGGTCCGGGAGGATCCCACATGCCACGGAGCGGCTGGGCCCGTGAGCCATGGCCGCTGAGCCTGCGCGTCCGGAGCCTGTGCTCCGCAACGGGAGAGGCCACAACAGTGAGAGGCCCGCGTACTGCAAAAAAAAAAAAAAAAAGAAATATGTATTTAAAATATCTCCATCTCTTCCCTTTGCACACAGCTCTTCTTCCTGCTTCCCTGTGTCCATGAGGAGTGTTTGGGGGTTGAGGTATCAGAGAGGGCACAAACTGCTTATCATCTTACACTGTTCAGGCCTGCCCCAAACTGCCCTGCCATGCCCTGACAGCCCCGTCCTTTTCTCCTGATGGTCCAGCCCATCCAGTGTCTATGCTCTGGTGAAATGTGTAGAATGACTTTCCAGTATCAGCCCCCAACTGGGACCAGGAAAATGAGGCAGCCCTCTCCTCACTGCCCAAAGCTGCTTTTAACCAGGGCTTCTCCTTCTGGTTCAATAGCATCTCCTCCTTTCAAGTCCATATATTTGGACATTACCAGCCTCCTCTATTCTTAGGGACATCATCCTCTTCCCTTCAGACCCCCTCCCATGTTACTTGAGTGGTATACCATCTGCCTGTACGTTTGTCTTCAGCTCTCTCCTGTACTGTTGTCTTTGTCGACCTTAGGTGATGATCCATCCAAACGCAATACCCATAGGAAGATGCATAAAACATAAACACACAATTTGGCAAATAACAAACACAAACATACAAATTAACAAATAGTGATAAAGCCAACATCTCTGTTACCATCATCCAGGTCGAGAAATTAAATATTGCCAGACCCCCAGAGGTCCCTTTCAGGTCATAGCCCCCTCCCTCACATATAAGTATCCATGATCCTGTTTTGTATGGTAACTATTTTCTTGCTTTTCTTTGTAGTTTTAAGGCCTATCCATACATTTCTAAATCCTATAGTGTCATTGTGCCTGTTTTATATAAATAGAATTATATTCCTATGGTTTTTATGATTTTTGTATATGTGATTTGTATATATGTATGTGTATCTGTGTCACTTCTTTAGCTCAATGTCATGTTTGTAATAATCATTCATGGGGTTGCAGGTAGCTGTAGTTCATCGTTTTCAATGCTGTATAGTTTTCTTCTACATCAGGGGTTGGCAAACTATGGCTCATGGGCCATGTTTTTGTTTGGCCCATGAGCTAAGAATGTTTTTACATTTATAAAGTTGGGGAAGAAAAAAACAACTAAGATTTTGAGACAGAGACCTGCAAAGCCTAAAGTATTTATTCTCTGGCCCTTCACAGGAAACATTTCCTGACCCCAGCTGTATATGAATATACCATCATTTACTTTTCTGTTACATTCTTAATGGGTATTTGAGTGGTCTACAGTGTTTTGGCTCCTGAGAAATGCTGCTATGAATATTCTTGTACATGTTTTCTGGTACAGATGTACATATGTTTCTCTAAGGAAGGTATCTAAGAGTGAAAATATACACACATTCAAATTTAGTAGATAACCCCAGTGTTCCAATGTGGTTGTACCAATTATATTCCCAACAGCAGTGTTTGAGAATTCCAGTTGCTCTACATCCCCAACACTTAGTAATACCAACTTTAAAAATTTTTGCCTATTTGGTGGATCTGTAGTGTTGTATCATTATCATTGTAATCTAGTATTTCTCTGTAATGAAGTTTATTGGACAGATATATATATTTTTCCTTTTTTTTTGGCAAAATACTGATTCCATTCCAATATATTTCCTATTTTTCTATGGGATTGTCTGTTTTTCTCACTGATTTGAAGGAGTACTTTATATATATATATATTTTTAAATAAATTTACTTATTTTTGGCTGCGTTGGGTCTTCGTTGCTGTGCAACGGGCTTTCTCTAGTTGCGGCAAGCGGGGGCTACTCTTTGTTGCAGTGCACGGGCTTCACATTGCGGTGGCCTCTCCTGTTGAGGAGCACAGGCTCTAGGCTCACAGGCTCAGTAGTTGTGGCGCACAGGCTTAGTTGCTCTGTGGCATGTGGGATCTTCCAGGACCAGGGCTCCAACCCATGTTTCCTGCATTGGCAGGTGGATTCTTAACCACTGCACCACCAGGGAAGTCCCTACTTTATATATTTTGGATACGAATCCTTTCATCAGTTATGTATGTCATGATGATGTGGCTTGCCTTTTCACTCTCTTAATGGTATCTTTTGATGAACAGAACTTCTTAACTTTAATGTAGTAAAACTTTATCAGTGTTTTCTTTAACAATTAGTACATCTTATAATTGTTTAAGAAAGCTTTCTTCTCTAAAGTCATGGAGATATTCTCCCATTTTATCTTCTGAAAGCTTTATAGTTTTTCCTTTTATCTTAAGGACTTGGATACATCTGGAATTGATTTCTGTTTAACTTATATGGGTAGCTAATTGTCCCAGCAGCACTCACTAAAAAACTGTCCTTTGCCTGCCATTATCATGTATCAAGTGCTTACATAATACAAAGTTCTTCTTCTGGACTTTATTGTATAGGTCTGTTTGTTGAACCATCTACCAATCCATACTGTTTTAAATATTATAGCTTCACGACAAATCTTGATATTTGGTAGTACGAGTCCTACATTTTTCTCCTTCTGGTTCTTCTTTTCCTCCTCCTCCTCCTCCTCCTCCCCCCCCCCATCGTCCTTCCTCTTCTTGTAATGCATCTTGGCTGTTCCTGTCCCTTTGCATCTTCGCATAAGATGGGAATTAACTTGTCAAATGTTACTAAAAAAACCTGTTGGAATTTTAGCTGGAATTGCACTGACTCTAGAATTGATTTGAAAGAATTGACATCTTTATAATATAGAGTCTTCCAGTCCATGAACATGGTCTATCTCTTAATTTTAATTTTTTATTTTTTGCGGTACTTGGGCCTCTCACTGTTGTGGCCTCTCCTGTTGCGGAGCACAGGCTCCAGATATGCAGGCTCAGCGGCCATGGCTCACAGGCCCAGCCACTCCGCGGCATGTGGGATCTTCCCAGACTAGGGCACGAACCCTCGTCCCCTGCATCGGCAGGCGGACTCTCAACCACTGTGCCACCAGGGAAGCCCTTGACATCTTTATAGTATAGAGTCTTCCAGTCCATGAACATGGTCTATCTCTTAATTTAATTCATTTATCTTTAATGTCTCTCAATAAGTTTGATAATTTTCTTTGTTAAAATCTTGTACAACTTTTGTTTTATTTATTCCTATGTACTTCATGTTTTTTGATGTGATTATAAAAGGTAGAATCTGTCTGCCATAGATACAGATAATTTTCCTATGTAGTTTCAATTTTTTTGTGAAATGAAAAATGGGTTTGTTAAGATGTTCATGGCATTCACCTCACCTTTCCCTCATTTACCTGGGTCAGTGATGGCTCATCAGTGAGAAAGGGATGTGTTTTTCCTTTATGGAAGGTACCTTTCTATGGACTTATAACAGTAATAGCCAAAATTTGATCAGCACTTTGAAATGTGTTTCCTACCTTATTATCTTTAATATTTATTTATTATTTATTTTATTTTTGACTGCACTGGGTCTTAGTTGTGGCATGAGGGATTTTTGTTGCGGCACAAAGGATCTTGGTTGTGGCATGTGGGCTTTTTAGTGTGGCATGCGGACTCTTAGTTGCAGCACATATGTGAGATCTAGTTCCCTGGCCAGGGATCGAACACGGGCCCCCTGCATTGAGAGCGCAGAGTCTTACCCACTGGACCACCAGGGAAGTCTCCCTACCTTATTATCTTATTTAGTCCTTGTAACCATCCTGAAAGGTAAATATTTTAATTTTCATTTCACTAGTGAGGATACAAGCTCAGAAACATAAAAAGACTTGCTCAAGTTCACCTGGCTTTATTTATTTCAACTTCAGTACTGTTTACTTTAGTCTGGTTCTCTTTCCCCTACCCCCCTGTTGCCACCTTTGAAGGTATGGGGTTTTGTAGTATCTGGTCAGAGTAAAATTTGGGAAGCTAGAGGAGAAGAGAGTAGGCTCAGAAAAAAAAAACAGCTTACATAGATGGACTAGACTTTCTATTTTCTGTTTAACATTGGATACTATGTTCTTTTCTATGAGGTACCATAATTCAGTCAACAGATCTTAATTCTTATTAAATTTGAATTCATATATACTTTCAATTACAAAATTAGTATAAGTCCTAATAAACAATTAAATTTTTTCTTATTAGTTTGGAAGAAACTTGAGGGTATCTCTGTATTTCTGGACTGTTACAGAGTTTTAGGGAATAAGTATTGCTGAATGAATGCATTTTTCTCCTGTTCTTAAAATCTAGAACCCTTTCGCCTGGAGGCTAAATATGTAATATCTTGAAGACCCACCAGGTGGCGTTCCAAGACTGCCTAGTGTCAGTAATACTTGCTGAGAAAGAATTCGGGACATGGAGACAAGGATGTGATTTTTGGTTTGAAAGGAGAATGGAGAGAAAGAAGAGAAAACACCTTTGGTCTTGGCATCCTTTGCATTTACAGTTGAGCCATAGTCTGAGACATCCTGTGGTTTTATTTACGCATTTCTGACTCCCTCATACTTGATGCATCTTCTAGCTCCTCCAAGTCAGGTCTCTCTGATTTTTCTTTGTACACAGTGAGCAGGTCCAGCACACAGTAGGAGCTGACAAATTTTTTTTTTTAAACATCTTTATTGGAGTATAATTGCTTTACAATGGTGTGTTAGTTTCTGCTGTACAACAAAGTGAATTAGTTATACATATACATATGTCTCCATATCTCTTCCCTCTTACGTCTCCCTCCCTCCCAACCTCCCTATCCCACCCTTCTAGGTGGTCACAAAGCACCGAGCTGATCTCCCTGTGCTATGCGACTGCTTCCCACTAGCTATCTATTTTATGTTTGGTAGTATATATATGTCCATGCCACTCTCTCACTTTGTCCCAGCTTACCCTTCCCCCTCCCCATATCCTCAAGTCCATTCTCTAGTAGGTCTGTGTCTTTATTCCTGGAGCCTGACAAATTCTTGATTTGAGATGACTAGCTCTGAACCCTCATAACTCTTCCTACAATAACACCGTGAAGGTGGCATCATTATTTTGGGGATGAGGAAATTGTGGTTCAGAGAGGTTACTCCAATCACACAGCTGGAAAATGGTGTCCAGGCTCTGGCTCTGAGTCCAGTGTTCTTTCTCTTGCATCACATTTTCATAGCAAGAGTGTGTCGAGTTGTATATATAGAAAGGAAGTCCCAGAATATGGGGCCAAGATGAGGTAGAAATACCCCAGTGAGAGACAAGATAATAAAACCTGACACACAGTGATGAGTGAGGCTCCTCCAGCCTCTTTCCCCGAACACCTCTCAACATGCAACAGCAGTCACAGGAGACAGGCAGTTCTCAAGTCTGGACAGTGTGGCCATTAAGGGAGGCATTCAGAGCTGGGTGTGACCCCAGAAAGGCTTCATGGGAAGTAGGAGGAGGAGTGAAATGGGCGGCTGTGGGAAGGCATCAAAACCACAGCAGGCTGACGCCACTGTTTTATCCACTGCTGGCCCCATTCATGCCCCCTCATGACTCAGAAAGTCCTCTCTACTGAGAACTCTTATTACACCCACAGCTCCCAGGCTTATGAATTTCATGGAACTGCAAAATTTTTAAAAATTAGCTAAAATAAGGCCGACATTTTATTTTGCTGAGAAAGAACAAAAATCAGCAAAGTAGTAAACCCTAACTAAAATCCACTCTTTCCAGCATGGCATTAAAAAATTTAACACCAAGGTGGGAAGGATTAATCACAAAATAGCCTTATACATTGAATGCATTTGGCTGAATGAACATTAATACAACATTCTATTTTTCTCATTTTATTTTATTTTATATTATTTTTTTTGCGGTATGCGGGCCTCTCACTGTTGTGGACTCTCCCGTTGCGGAGCACAGGCTCCGGACGTGCAGGCTCAGCGGCCATGGCTCACGGGCCCAGCCGCTCCTCGGCATGTGGGATCTTCCCGGGCCGGGGCACGAACCCGTGTCCCCTGCATCGGCAGGCGGACTCGCAACCACTGCGCCACCAGGGAAGCCCAATCATGACTCATTTTATAGCTAGCCCTGCGTTTAAAATGTTGATGATGCTCTTTCTGCCCTCCAAAGCCCTTGATGAAGAACATTAGCCAAACTCTGTTGCCTTTATGAGCTGGGGTCCACTTTATTAGCCACAGAATGTTTGTAGTTTGGTGTCTTTAACTCCAAGTTCCTTTTACTCACCAAAGGAAGAAGCACAAGAGGGACTTTTGCCAGAGGCAGAAAACCTTTCTCCTCCCTTGCTTCAAATCTGTCACTTTACACAGAGGGTGTTTTAATGGGGAAAAGCTAATAAAACGTTTTGCTTTGGATTTTTTCCCTCCCAGGGAAACAGTATTTGGGCCATCTAGAGCCATTCAATCGGATGGACCAACTGTTTTAAAGACTTCCCTTCCATAAGCCCAGTTTTCTAACAGGGCTGACAACCTCAGCATTGTCAGGGCTGAGGGCACAGTCTCGGGGGCCAGTTTAGTTCTGGGTTCATTGCAGGGTTCTGGGTATCTCTGTTTCTGGGGGTTGTGTATCTGCTTTGCGTCAGTGGGAGGGCTAAAGGGAGCTGAAGGAACAGCCTGGGGTAGCAGGACAGCCGGGCATTTGTGACATCAGCAGGGCCACCTTCATTTGAGTAGGATAAACGTTTCTGTACAAGGCAATGGTCCAGCTTGAGTGGGGGTCTGAGATCCAGCCTGTGCCCGGCTCGCCTGAGCCCTGGTGTGGGACTGTGTATGGGTGTCTGAGGGCTGCTGTAACAAACTATGACTAACTGGGTGTCTTAAAACAACAGAAACTTGGGAATTCCCTGGTGGTCCATTGGTTAGGACTCTGTGCTTTCACTGCCGAGGGCACGGGTTCAATCCCTGGTCGTGGAACTAAGATCCTGCAAGCTGCATGGCATGGCCAAAACAAACAAACAGACAAACAACCCCAGAAATATATCCACTCATAGTTCAGGACGCTAGAAGTCTGAAATTGAGATGTGGCTGGTCCTGGAGTCTCAGAGGAAGAATCTGCACCATGTCTCTCTCTTAGCTTCTGATGGTTGCCAGCAAGCTTTGGCATCACTTGGTTTGTGGCAGCATAACTTCAATTTCTGCCTACATCTTCATGTGGCCTTCTCTGTGTGTGTTTCTTCTCTTCTTACAAGGACACTGGTCATATTAGATTTAGAGTCCACCCTAATCTAGTATGACCTCATTTTAATTAATCACATAAACAAATACCCTATTTCCAAATGAGGTCACTTCTGAGGTTCCTGTTAAATATGAATTCTGGAGGGAACATTATTCCACCCCAAATGGGCATCAACCTGGAGGAGAAGACACCTTTTAAAAATTTGCCATTGGCTCTGTTTACTTACCAAGCTGTAATATTTACTTTTTTTCTTATTTGTACAAAGTTGGATATCATCTGTGAAAGCAGTCAGCTATGCAAGATCCATTAGTTTGCAAGCTTCCTGAAGCAGAAACCCTATCTGGTGCCTCTTTGGGAACTGCCATGGCTTGTATGGTAGATTAAGTTCTTAAAAGTGTTTGTTTCAAGAAAGACAAATACCATATAATATCACTTGTTTGTGGAATCTAAAAAAATGATACAAATGGACTTATTTACAAAAGAGAAACAGATTCACAGACAGAGAAAACAATCTTATGGTTATCAAAAGGGAGGGATAAATTAGGAGTTTGGGATTAACAGATATACAATACTATCTATAAAATAGATAAACAACAAAGACCTACTGTATACCACAGGAAACTATATTCAATATCTTATAATAACCTATAATGGAAAAGAATCTGAAAAAGAATAGATATATGTATATGTATAACTGAATCACTTTGCTGTATACCTGAAACTAACACAACATTGTAAATCAACTATACTTCAAAAGAAATTTTAAAAAATAAAAAATAAAAATAAACGTCTGCTGCAATGACAGTAAGGAGGCCTGAAAAGAAAACTTCTGATTCCAGCAATTGTAGCAAAACTTTTTTTCTTTTCAATACAGGTGAGTCGTCCTTAACGTGTTTCATCCCACGCTTTTCTGCTTCTCTGGTGGTTTGGAAAAGTCTCTTGGATTCTCATGGGTTAAGTGAGGTAGGTTCTACCTCATCACTAAGTGATGCATTCCTTTTCAAAGTGGGCTCCATGGAATATTAGCCCCATTAAAAATTGTTCCAGGAGAAAAGGGTTTTGTTGTCAAATAAGACTTCTGGGAAACTGTGCACTTGCTATTCTCTTCCTGGAAATTAGCTATACTCACTGGCTTTGTAGAGGTTCTGACAAGTCCCGCAGTAGAGAAACCGATTACACTTTGTTTAATACAGTGTATCTCAAATTAACTTGACCACAGAGTCTCCCCCACCCCTTTTTTGGGGTGTAATAACACCTATTACAATCCACAGAACTAGTCCAGTGGTTTGAGTACCACTGGAGAGAGTGGTCAAGAATATAAATGTTGCAATCAGGCTCAAGTTCAAAACTTAGATTTGCTGACTTCGGGCAAGTAACTGAACCTCTCTGAGCCTGAGTTCCTCATCTGTAAGATGGCATTTAACGCTTCTTGCTTCGTAGGATTAACTGAAATAATGTAGATAAAGTGCTTAGCACCAGGCCTGGGATATAGTAACAACTGAATACAGTTAAGTATCTATTATTATATTATTATTAAAATTTTTAAATTATTTACAGCCCTATGACTTCTTATATTATTCTTAGAGATCATTTGGGGGAAATGACAATCTTGATTCTCGAAAAGAAGATCAAAACTGTTGACTTTTGTAAAAATCAGGGGCTTTTCCTCAGCTTCTCAGAACTCTGGGGATTGATATTCACCAAATCCAGTCCTTCTGAAGCCGGGGAACTCTGCCAATCAGCTGTGACTTCTTAGGCTGGTCATAAGCCAGTTATGGTCACCTGAAAGAAAATTAAGCCCCAAGTGGCAAATGAAGTTCGACATTTCAAAAGGCATTTCCTGGTTACTGGATTACCTCTGGGAGTGTGAGGCTGGGGCAGGAGGGAGATGTGAGAAACAGGTCAGGGGAAATGACTTGAACATTCCTGGGTTCTAGAAGCACCAACCTGTCCTTTTCGGACGCATGTACCACAGAAGATATCACAGAGTCCACTGACAACTTGGGTGAGGCAAAGGACAGCTTCTACCACGCCGATCCCCAGCAGGATGGAGAACAAGACCACGTTCCAGAGGACGATGTGCTCAGGCTCTTGGCAGTTAGCCCAGGTGGGTTGGTCGAGTAAGTAGCTATTCCTGCCAGGACAGGGGAGACAATTAGCCTGGCTTTGAGAGACAGGAAAGGGAGAGAGCTGCCATTTACAAGCATGTGAGAGGCACCAGTCTATTACATCGCTCTCATCTTCATAAGGATAGTACCTTCATGACTGCCCATTGGTTGAGGGTCGAACACACCATCTTTCCCTGTAACAGCACAGCATCTGAGCAAGGCATTGTGGGTACAGACATAGCCACACAAGGGAGCACAGGAAGAAGTGGGAAATTGTGTGGTGCAAGATTTGAGCTGCTCTAAAGATCTCAGGGGTGGTAAGGATTGGTTAAGAGCTTGGGCTCTGAAGTCCCACAGGCCCAGATCCTAACTCCAGCTTCTTCACTAGGAAGTTCTTGATTAGCTTTGTCAGGGAGGGATAAAATGTCCCCCTCTACATGCCTTGAGTTCTTGTGGCTGGACTAATAATAAAATTGACACAACACAGATTAACAGGAGAAAGAGAAACAAAATTTAATGCATGCCCCTGGAGGTCTCCTAGAAAGGAGACCTAAAGTAGTGGCCAAAGGAGGCAGCTTTTTTTTCTGCCCACACCCCAGGCAGCTTGTGGGATTTTAGTTCCCCAGCCAGGGATTGAACCCGGGCCCTCAGCAGTGAGAGCGTAGACTCCTAACCACAGGACCACCAGGGAATTCCCCAAAGGAGGCAGCTTTTACACTCTTCAGACAAAGAAACAATAAATTTGTGAGGAATCGACAGGACAAAGAAACTTAGGTTTGGGTGCTTAATTAGTAAAGAATCGAAACAGTTCGAGCTTGGTAGTAAATTAAGGAAGTAACAAGGTCCGTTCATATAGACTCCTTGGCCCTGAACTCTCTATCTCTGGCAATAAGGGCATCCTTCTAGCCCCCGATGTAGGGAGCGCACCTTTCACATGAGAGATTTATTTCCTGCTTTCAGGGAGACAAGAGAGGAGGGTCAGAATGGGCTTCTTGCATCATCTCTTCTTAAGTAACTTTCACTCAAAATAATCAATATACCATTGATTGATGTATGTGTCAATATGCAGCCTTCCCTGGCCCCAATAGTTTCCTAAGTGTTTCTGTATATCAGCTTCCTTATATGTAAAATGGGGCTAAAAAATAACAACAATACCATCGAGTGGGTTGGGAGGATTGGTTATTAGCACAGTGTCTGCCATGCAGTAGGCACTGTAGGCAATATATTTATAATTATTATCATAAACCGGGGAGGTCTAGAGGTTTAGAGTAGCCGGACGGGGTTGCATGGGGGAAGGATGTAGTCACCTGGTGTTGAAGGAGGCAGCAGCCAAAGGGAGGGCAGTGCATTATAAGTGGAAACAGCAGGCAAGCAAAAACTCTAAGGAATATTTGGAATCAGAGGGTTCTAGCTGGACAAAGAGAAAATGGAATAGGTTTTCAGGCCCTGTTTCATAGAGTTATATATTATTTGGTATCTCTGCCTTCACCCATATCCATACTCGTCTATTGAGTTCTCAATGAGATTGCAAGTTCCTTAAATGTAAAGATTTCTTGGCCTTAATGAGTACTTTTACATTTTACAAAGCCCCTCTGGCTCATCTACAGCGAAAGGACTGAAGGGGAAAATGGAGCTGGGATGCTTGCTGCAGGGTTGGTGTAGACACGGAAGCAAAGGGTGTTGCAGATTTGGAACGGGGTGATGACAGACTAGGCGAAGAGCAGCGGCCAGAGTCAAGGTGCACTGGTGAGGTAGAACTCACAGGATTTGGTGGTGGATTGAACTTGGGGTGCAGAAGGGAGAATAATCAATGACTCACAGGTTTTGGGTGCCATCTAACGGGCTGGAGATGACAGAGAGGAAATTGGCAAGGGAACATCAAGGGTTTGGACATATAAATATTGAAATGATCTGAGATTCGCAAGAGGAAATTTCAAAGAGGTAATTTGGTATCTGAGTCAGGAATTCAGAAGAAAGATCTGGGCTGGAGATAGACATTTGGGGATTATTTATATGGGTAGATGGAGGGTTCTGAAAGCCATGCGGATGGATGAGCTCTACCAGGGAGAGAACATGAAATGACAAGAGAAGCAGTGTCTTTCTCAATCATTGGTGCTGGGTTTCTTTCCTTATTCCTTTAGGAAAATCAGTGGGCGTCACAGGGCCTGCCATTTAAGGATATCTGTGCAACCCTGCAGTATAAACCCTGACAGTTGGGTTTTCTTTTTGTAATGCAAGTGCCTGACTTAAGCTTTGATTGTGAGCCATCCCCTTTAAAGAGGGCTATCTCAGATAAACACAGTGCCAGCTTCATACCTAGGTAAAAGCCTGACTGAGGCTCCTTTGTTTTAGCGATCTTGGTTGATTTCAATAACCGACCTTCTGGGCCACTTATTTTTTGTATTCCTGTGCTTGAAATTCCTGCTTTTGTGTTGTAAGTTCATCAGTAAAGAGTGAGCCTGCGAAAGCCTAGACCCCCAGCCTCAAACCCAATAAAAGCAGAACCCCAGGCCCACGCACTTGCGCTCCCTCCCCCCCCCCACCTCCCCTGCCCCCGACCTTGCTGTGTGACCCCAGGTGTGCTGTGTAATTTCCAGGTCCTGTATGTAAGAAATCTTTATTTTTTCAAAGTTTCTTGATGGTTATTGCTAAAGGGCGTCTTGCAATCATAATAAGAACCACAAGGACTGGTCCAACCACAACACTGCTTATTGATAGGCTGAGATCGTCACAAAACAAACCCAAATTTGACTATTGTCTCCCCAATTAGACTGTGAACAGGCAAGTTGTAAATAGGCAAGTGGTCTTATCCCTCTTTTGGAATCCCTTCTCTTTTTATTTTTACTTTTTGCGGTACACGGGCCTCTCACTGCTGTGGCCTCTCCCGCTGCGGAGCACAGGCTCTGGACGCGCAGGCTCAGTGGCCATGGCTCACGGGACCATCCGCTCCGTGGCATGTGGGATCTTCCCGGACCGGGGCACGAACTCGTGTCCCCTGCATCGGCAGGCAGACTCCCAACCACTGCGCCGGCAGGGAAGCCCTGGAATCCCTTCTCTTATCACAGTGCCTGGTCAGTACTAAGCAAGCCCTCAGCACATGCTCATCTGTGTTTAATAATGGGGGCAAATGAAGTCAAGGTATTGTACTGAATACCTTGGGTGAACTGCTTAATTCATGGGCACACCTTGCCTTGGCCAATCACCTCTAGAGATTGGTGACTTGGGAATAAAAGTGCCAATCTGGTACAAAGAGAGGAGCAAGACACCAAGTATGAATGGAGGTACCTGGCCCCACTACTGCATAGTCAATTCTCAGAGCACACACTCCTTGTGGTCATCACAGTATCATCTTTAGATGTTAGACACGGACCCAAGGCCATAAATGCTACTCACTCCAGGGAGTAATTCCTGAACGGGTAGGTGTAGTTTCCACTGCCTGTGTCACAGAGAGGGCCACTGAGCAAACCCAGTGAAGAAATGACCACACAATACACGGCGCCCACAGTGCCTTGTATGGCGAGGAGCACAGGGGACAGCATCTGCAATGGAACAGAATCAGAAATTCAGTGCAGCAATGCAGAGGGAGGTGGTGGTCCTTTTGAAAGATCCATCCTGAGTTTCCTGGCAAATTGAAGAGGGGAATCGATCTGGTGGGCATCCTTGTTTTGCTTCGCAAATGCACACAAAAAATGGGGGCACTAGAGCTGAGAAGACCTCTGTCCATTCATCTGCTCCATTTGCAATTCTTTTTTTAAAAACATCTTTATTGGAGTATAATTGCTTTAAATGTTGTGTTAGTTTCTGCTGTATAACAAAGTGAATCAGCTATACATATACATATATCCCCATATCCCCTTCCTCTTGAGTTTCCCACCCACCCTCCCTATCCCACCCTCTAGGTGGTCACAAAGCATGGAGCTGATCTCCCTGCACTATGCGGCTGCTTCCCACTAGCTAGCTATTTCACATTTGGTCTTGCATATATGTCAATGTCACTCTCTCACTTTGCCCCAGCTTACCCTTGCCCCTCAAGGGAAGTCCATTCTCTATGTCTGCGTCTTCATTCCTTATTCCTATCCTGCCCCTAGGTTCTTCAGAACCTTCTTCTTTTTATTTTTTTTTAGATTCCATATATATATGTTAGCATATGGTATTTGTTTTTCTCTTTCTGACTTACTTCACTCTGTATGACAGACTCTAGGTCCATCCACCTCACTACAAATAACTCAGTTTCATTTCTTTTTATGGCTGAGTAATATTCCATTGTATATATATGTCACATGTTCTTCATCCATTCATCTGTCAATGGACACTTAGGTGCTTCCATGTCCTGGCTATTGTAAATAGTGCTTCAGTGAACATTGTGGTACATGACTCTTTTTGAATTATAGTTTTCTCAGGGTATATGCCCAGTAGTAGGATTACAGGGTCATATGGCAATTCTATTTTTAGTTTTTTAAGGGACCTCCATACTGTTCTCCATAGTGGCTGTATCAATTTACATTCCCACCAACAGTGCAAAAGGGTTCCCTTTTCTCCACACCCTCTCCAGCATTTATTGTTTCTAGATTTTTGATGATGGCCATTCTGACCAGTGTGAGGTGATACCTCATTGTAGTTTTGATTTGCATTTCTCTAATGATTAGTGATGTTGAGCATCCTGTCATGTGTTTGTTGGAAATCTGTATATCTTCTTTGGAGAAATGTCTATTTAGGTCTTCTGCTGATTTTTGGATTGGGTTGTTTGTTTTGATATTGAGCTGTATGAGCTGCTTGTATACTTTGGAGATTAATCCTTTGTCAGTTGCTTCATTTGCAAATATTTTCTCCCATTCTGAGGGTTGTCTTTTCATCTTGTTTATGGTTTCCTTTGCTGTGCAAAATCTTTTAAGTTTCACTAGGTCCCATTTGTTTGTTTTTGATTTTATTTCCATTTCTCTAGGAGGTGGGTCAAAAGGATCTTGCTGTGATTTATGTCATAGAGTGTTCTGTCTTGTTTTCCTCTAAGAGTTTTTTTTTTTAATTCAAACAGAAAGTCACAAAAATTATAATCATCCTCATCAGTTCACTCAGTCCCATGTAATTAATTTTTTTTTCATCTTGATCTTTTGTTAGCACTTTTATGAATTCATCAGTTTTCCATTAGAGTTCTAAAAATGCTTATTCATTCAGTTCAGCAGTATAGTCAGTTACCAGAAACCTGTACTTGTCAGAGTCTTTTCCATGATTTCCTTGAAGATGAAACCCTTTTATAGGAACATATTTGCAAAAGCATCAGAGTACACCCAGAACTGTCTGTAAATGACAGAAGACTGAAAAATGACCACGGTTAAAGACTTGATGAAAGTTCATAATAATGCAATTGACAAGGAAATTTAGTAATTTCTGAGATAAATATTTTAAAGTAATAACTAGAATTATGACTTATAACATTATACCAGAACATATAAGATTTTTAGAAATTTCATGTAATGTCTGAAACATTTATATTAACATAATTCTATACAAATAACCCAAAGAAAGTTTAGTATTAGTTGTTTTTTTGTTGTTTGTTTGTTTTATACTGCAGGTTCTTATTAGACACCAATTTTATACACATCAGTGTATACATGTCAATCCCAATTGTCCCATTCAGCACACCACCATCCCCACCCCACTGCGGTTTTCCCCCCTTGGTGTCCATACGTTTTTTTCTCTACATCTGTGTCTCAACTTCTGCCCTGCAAACTGGTTCATCTGTACCATTTTTCTAGGCTCCACATATATGCGTTAATATACGATATTTGTTTTTCTCTTTTTGACTTACTTCACTCTGTATGACAGTCTGTAGATCCATCCACATCTCAGCAAATGACTCAATTTCGTTCCTTTTTATGGCTGAGTAATATTCCATTGTATATATGTACCACATCTTCTTTATCCATTCATCTGTCTATGGACATTTAGGTTGCTTCCATGACCTGGCTATTGTAAATAGTGATGCAATGAACAATGGGGTGCATGTGTCTTTTAGAATCATGGTTTTCTCTGAGTATATGCCCAGTAATGGAATTGCTGGATCATATGGTAATTCTATTTTTAGCTTTTTAAGGAACCTCCATACTGTTCTCCAGAGTGGCTGTATCAATTTACATTCCCACCAACAGTGCAAGAGGGTTCCCTTTTCTCTGCACCCTCTCCAGCATTTGTTGTTTGTAGATTTTCTGATGATGCCCATTCTAACTGGTGTGAGGTGATACGTCATTGTAGTTTTGATTTGTATTTCTCTAATAATTAGTGACGTTGAGCAGCTTTTCATGTGCTTCTTGGCCATCTGTATGTCTTCTTTGGAGAAATGTCTATTTAGGTCTTCTGCCCATTTTTGGATTGGGTTGTTTGTTTCTTTGATATCGAGCTGCATGAGCTGTTTATATATTTTGGATATTAATCCTTTGTCCGTTGATTTGTTTGCAAATATTTTCTCCCATTCTAAGGGTTGTCTTTTCGTCTTGTTTATGATTTCCTTTTCTGTGCAAAAGCTTTGAAGTTTCATTAGGTCCCATTTATTTATTTTTGCTTTTGTTTCCATTACTCTAGGAGGTGGATCAAAAAAGATCCTGCTGTGATTTATGTCAAAGAATGTTCTTCCTGTGTTTTCCTCTAAGAGTTTTATAGTGTCCAGTCTTACATTTAGGTCTTGAATCTATTTTGAGTTTATTTTTGTGTTAGGGAGTGTTCTAATTTCATTTTGTTACATGTAGCTGTCCAGTTTTCCCAGCACCACTTATTGAGGAGACTGTCTTTTCTCCATTGTATATCTTTGCCTCCTTTGTCATAGATTAGTTGACCATAGGTGTGTGGGTTTATCTCTGGGCTTTCTATCTTGTTCCATTGATCTATGTTTCTGTTTTTGTGCCGGTACCATATTGTCTTTATTATTGTAGTTTTGTAGTATAGTCTGAAGTCAGGGAGTCTGATTCCTTCAGCTCCATTTTTTTCCCTCAAGACTGCTTTGGCTATTTGGGGTTTTTGTGTCTCCATACAAATTTTAAGATGATTTGTTCTTTGGTAATTTGATAGGGATTGCATTGAATCTGTAGATTGCTTTGGGTAGTAGAGTCATTCTTAAAATATTGATTCTTCCCATCCAAGAACCAGGTATATGTCTCCATCTGTTGGTATCATCTTTAATTTCTTTCATCAGTGTCTTATAGTTTTCTGCATACAGGTCTTTTGTCTCCCTAGGTAGGTTTATTCCTAGATATTTTATTCTTTTTGTTGCAATGATAAATTGGAGTGTTTCCATAATTTCTCTTTCAGATTTTTCATCATTAGTGCATAGGAATGCAAGAGATTTCTGTGCATTAATTTTGTATCCTCAACTTTACCAAATTCATTGATTAGCTCTAGTAGTTTTCTGGTGGCATTTTTAGGATTCTCTATGTATAGTATCATGTCATCTGCAGACAGTGACAATTTTACTTCTTCTTTTCCAATTTGTATTCCTTTTATTTCTTTTTTTCCTCTGATTGCCATGGCTAGGACTTCAAAACTATGTTGAATGATAGTGGTGAGAGTGGACATCATTGTCTCGTTCCTGATCTTAGAGGAAATGCTTTCAGTTTTTCACCATTGAGAATGATGTTTGCTGTGGGTTTGTCGTATATGGCCTTTATTATGTTGAGGTAGGTTCCCTCTATGCCCACTTTCTGGAGAGTTTTTAATCATAAATCGGTGTTGAATTTTGTCAAAAGCTTTTTCTGCATCTATTGAGATGATCATATGATGTTTATTCTTCAGTTTGTTAATATGGTGTATCACATTGATTGATTTGCATATATTGAAGAATCATTGCATCCCTGAGTTAAATCCCACTTGGTCGTGGTGTATGATCCTTTTAATGTGTTGTTGGATTTTGTTTGCTAGTATTTTGTTGAAAATTTTTCCATCTATATTCATCAGTATCTTTGTCTGGTTTTGGTATCAGGGTGATGGTGGCCTCATAGAATGAATTTGGGAGTGTTCCTTCCTCTGCAGTTTTTTGGAAGAGTTTGAGAAGGATGGGTGTTAGCTCTTCTCTAAATGTTTGATAGAATTCACCTGTGTAGCCATGTGGTCCTGGACTTTTGTTTGTGGGAAGATTTTTTCATCACAGTTTCAATTTCATTACTTGTGATTTGTCTGTTCATATTTTCTGTTTCTTCCTGGTTCAGTCTTGGAAGGTTATACCCTTCTAAAAATTTGTCCGTTTCTTCCAGGTTGTCCATTTTGTTAGCATAGAGTTGCTTGTAGTCGTCTCTTAGGATGCTTTTTATTTCTGCGATGTCTGTTGTAGCTTCTCCTTTTTCATTTCTAATTTTATTGATTTGAGTCCTCTCCCTCGTTTTCTTGATGTGTCTGGCTAATGGCTTATCAATTTTGTTTATGTTCTCAAAGAACCAGCTTTTAGTTTTATTGATCTTTGCTATTGTTTTCTTTGTTTCTATTTCATTTATTTCTGCTCTGATCTTTATGATTTCTTTCCTTCTGCTAACTTTGGTTTTTTTTTTTTGTTCTTCTTTCTCTAGTTCCTTTAGGTGTAAGGTTAGATTGTTTACTTGAGATTTTTCTTGTTTCTTGAGGTAGGATTGTATAGCTATAAACTTTTCTCTTAGAACTGCTTTTGCTGCATCCCATAGGTTTTGGATTGTTGTGTTTTCATTTTCATGTGTCTCTAGGTATTTTCTGATTTCCTATTTGATTTCTTCAGTGATCACTTGGTTATTTAGTAACGTATTGTTTAGCCTCCATGTGTTTATGTTTTTTTACATTTCTTTCCCTGTAATTCATTTCTAATCTTATAGTGTTGTGGTCAGAAATGATGCTTGATATGATTTCAATTTTCTTAAATTTAATGAGGCTTGATTTGTGATCCAGAATGTGATCTATCCTCGAGAATGTTCCGTGCGCACTTGAGAAGAATGTGTAATCTGCTGTTTTTGCATGGAATGTCCTATAAATATCATTTAAATCTATCTGGTCTATTGTGTCATTTAAAGTTTCTCTTTCCTTATTTATTTTCATTTTGGATGATCTGTCCATTGGTGTAAGTGAGGTGTTAAAGTCCCCCACTATTATTGTGTTACTGTTGATTTCCTCTTTTATAGCTGTTAGCAGTTGCCTTATGTATTGAGGTGCTCCTATGTTGGGTGCATAAATCTTTACAATTGTTATATCTTCTTCTTGAATTGATCCCTTGATCATTATGTAGTGTCCTTCCTTGTCTCTTGTAACATTCTTTATTTTAAAATCTATTTTATCTGATATGAGTATAGCTACTCCAGCTTTCTTTTGATTTCCATTTGCATATAATATCTTTTTACATCCCCTCACTTCCAGTCTGTATGTGTCCCTAGGTCTGAAGTGGGTCTCTTGTAGGCAGCATATATTTGGGCTTTGTTTTTGTATCCATTCAGCAAGCCCGTGTGTTTTGGTTGGAGCATTTACTCCATTCACGTTTAAGGTAATTATCCATATGTATGTTCCTATGACCATTTTCTTAATTGTTTTGGGTTTGTTTTTTTAGGTCCTTTTCTTCTCTTGTGTTTCCCACTTAGAGAAGTTCCTTTAGCATTTGTTGTAGAGCTGGTTTGGTGGTGCTGAATTCCCTTAGCTTTTGCTGGTATGTAAAGCTTTTGATTTCTCCATTGAATCTGAATGAGATCCTTGCTGGGTAGAGTAATCTTGGTTGTAGGTTCTTCCCTTTCATCACTTTAAGTATATCATGCCACTCCCTTTTGGCTTGTAGGGTTTCTGCTGAGAAATCAGCTGTTAACCTTATGGGAGTTCCCCTGTATGTTATTTTTGTTTTTCCCTTGCTGATTTCAATAATTTTTCTTTGTCTTTAATTTTTGCCAATTTGATTACTATGTGTCTCGGCGTGTTTCTCCTTGGGTTTATCCTGTATGGGACTCTCTGCTCTTCCTGGATTTGGGTGGCTATTTCCTTTCCCATGTTAGGAAGTTTTTGACTATAATCTCTTTAAATATTTTCTCTGGTCCTTTCTCTCTCTCTTCTCCTTCTGGGACCCCTATAATATGAATGTTGTTGTGTTTAATGTTGTCCCAGAGGTCTGTTAAGCTGTCTTCATTTCTCTTCATTCTTTTTTCTTTATTCTTTTCTGCAGCAGTGAATTCCACCATTCTGTCTTCCAGGTCACTTATCCATTCTTCTGCCTTAGCTATTCTGCTCTTGATTCCTTCTAGTGTAGTTTTCATTTCAGTTATTGTATTGTTCATCTCTGTTTGTTTGTTTTTGAATTCTTCTAGGTCTTTGTTAAACATTTCCTGTATCTTCTCTATCTTTGCCTCCATTCTTTTTCCAAGCTTCTGGATCATCTTCACTATCATTATTCTGAATTCTTTTTCTGGAAGGTTGCCTATCTCTACTTCATTTATCTGGGGTTTTATCTTGTTCCTTCATCTGGTATATAGCCCTCTGCCTTTTCATCTTGTCTATCTTTCTGTGAATGTGGTTTTTGTTTCACAGGCTGCAGGATTGTAGTTCTTCTTGCTTCTGCTGTATGCCCTCTGGTGGAGGAGGCTATGTAACAGGTTTGATGGGAGAGACCGGTGGTGGGTAGAGCTGACTCTCTAAGAGTTTTATAGTGTCTGGCCTTACATTTAGGTCTTTAATTCATTTTGAGTTTATTTTTGTGTATGGTGTTAGGGAGTGTTCTAATTTCATTCTTTGACATGCAGCTGTCCAGTTTTCCTAGCACCAGTTATTGAAGAGACTGTCTTTTCTCCATTGTTTATTCTTGCCTCCTTTACCAAAGATAAGGTGACCATATGTGCGTGGGTTTATCTCTGGGCTTTCTATCCTGTTCCATTGAATTGTGTTTTTGTGTGAGTACCATACTGTCTTGATTACTGTGGCTTTGTAGTATAGTCTGAAGTCAGGGAGCCTGATTCTTCCAGCCCCGTTTTTCTTTCTCAAGATTGCTTTGGATAATTGGGGTGTTTCCATACATATTATGAAATTTTTTGTTCTAGTTCTGTGAAAAATGCCATTGGTTGTTTGATAGGGATTGCACTGAATCTGTAGATTGCCTTGGGTATTATAGGCATTTTCACAATGTTGCTTCTTCCAATCCAAGAACATGGTATGTCTCTCCATCTGTTTGTATCACCTTTAATTTCTTTTATCAGCGTCTTATAGTTTTCTGCATACAGGTCTTTTGTCTCCTTAGGTAGGTTTATTCCTGTGTATTTTATTTTTTTTGTTGCAACAGTAAATGGGAATGTTTCCTTATTTCTCTTTCAGATTTTTCATAATTAGTGTATAGGAATGCAAGAGATTTCTATGTGTTCATTTTTTTTTTTTTTTTTTTTGTGGTGGTACATGGGCCTCTCACTGTTGTGGCCTCTCCCGTTGTGGAGCACAGGCTCCGGACGCGCAGGCTCAGCGGCCATGGCTCACAGGCCCAGCCACTCCGTGACATATGGGATCTTCCCGGACCGGGGCACGAACCCGTGTCCCCTGCATCGGCAGGTGGACTCTCAACCACTGCGCCACCAGGGAAGCCCTCTATGTGTTAATTTTGTATCCTGCTACTTTACCAAATTCATTGATTAGCTCTAGTAGTTTTCTGGTAGCATTTTTAGAATTCTCTATGTATAGTATCATGTCATCTGCAAACAGTGACAGTTTTACTTCTTCTTTTCCAGTTTGTATTCCTTTTATTTCTTTTTCTTCTCTGATTGCTGTGGCTAAATCTTCCAAAACTATGTAGAATAATAGTGGTGAGAGTGGGCAACCTTGTCTTGTTCCTCATCTTAGAGGAAATGGTTTCAGTTTTTCACCATTGAGAACGATGTTGGCTGTGGGTTTGTCATATATGGCCTTTATTATGTTAAGGTAGGTCCCTCTATGCCTACTTTCTGGAGGGTTTTTATCATAAATGGGTGTTCCATTTGGAATTGTAACAAATGATATCACACACTACAAAATTCTGAGCAGGAAATGTAACTTATTCATCACTGAACTCTTAGAGCCTACACACTGCCTGTCACATAATATAGGTGTGCTTCCAGCCTCCTAGTCTGCACTCACAACAGACATCAGTTATTGATCTCAGTACTCTTCCCCTAGAAGAAAAAGCACCACAGTCCTCAAAACAGAGCAACTGACCAGTTGGTATTGGCTTTGTTTGAAACCTAAATGAAACCTACTTGCCATCCTGGTGGTGGGTGTTCAGTAAGTGTTGTATGATTGGATGAATAAATGAATAATAATTTTTCTAATGCCTGAGTCAGCAATCAACACAGGGCCTTGTACTGTGTACAAACTCCATAAACGTGTTGACTGGATGGGTGAATGAGTGTCACAGCGAGACAAGTGTCTGGGACAGGCGACCTCCTGGCATATTAGCACATTAAATTGGGGCAAAGCTGAGGGACTCATCTGCTTCAAAGCATGAGCTCTTATTCCTGGCACGTCCATGTTGTGTCTTTCTTACCACAGGAAGTGAGGGAGGGGCTGGCTGGAGTTGAATGGAATGACTCAGGGAGCTCCTTGGAGATGGTCCTCAAATGACCTGGTGGCTAAGGTCTCTGTGGAGGGTCTGAGTGGGGACTGCAAGTGTTGGGAGAGCGGACTCTGGGAGCAGAAAAGAAGTGAGACAGTGTATGAACTAGGAATATAAGAATAGTGAACAGCTTGCTGTGAGCAGGGACCTTGGTAAGCAGGTTTGTATGTGGGAAAGAGCACAATCTTGGGGGTCAGGAGACCAAGACGATTCCCAGCTCAGCCAGACCTGCCTTCACTGGGTGTGTCTTGAGAGCCGACCGTGTGCCAGGCATCTGGAGTATGTAGATGATAACTGTGGACCTTGCCTTGAAGAAAGCAGCTTATATTCTTCCTGGAGTTGTATAAATAGTCCTATATGTCCATTCCAGCTCTAAGATTACAGCCATGCGAATCTGGGCAGGCCACTCAGCCTCTCTGGGCTTTTCCTTTCCTATTCATCAAATGTAGACAAGTTTGTAAAATTTATGGTGACATTTTCATTGGTTTCTTCCAGCAGTGTTGGGCAGTAGAAAGAGTGCCACATGTCAGGAACAAGACATAAATACATAATGGATACACTTACAGAGTGTCAGCCTTCTGTCCTTCATGGGGCAATTGTAAGAGAGTATCTGTGAAAGAGTTTTTGAATCTCCAATTCCCTTCTTGCTCAAATCCCAGTTCTAGGATGTGTTAATCTACTGGCTATTAGGGAAATAAGAAAGCCAGAGGATGGAGGGTCCTAGACCTTCACACAGACAGACAGACTGATGGAAACAACCAACCAACCCCTGGCAGGCTGGTGCACTAGTGCTCACAGGCTTTGTGTGTTAACTGCTCTCTTTATACCCTCTCCAGGCTCATTCTTCCTGGGATCTCATGCAATAACCCTCATCACTGTTGGAGAGAGTCCTGCATAATATCACTGTACTTTAAAAGGAAGTATTAGTCATTTAGATGTGGAATCTAAAATATAATACAAGTGGATGTATATGCAAAACAGAAACAGACTCACAGATATAGAAAACAAACTCATGGTTACCAAAGGGGAGAGGGAAGGGGAGTGGGACAAATTAGGCATATGGGATTAACAGATACAAACTATTATGTATAAAATAGATAACCAACAAAGATATACTATATAGCAAAAGGAATTATACCCATGATCTTGTAATAACCTGTAATAGAGTATAATCTGCAAAAATACTGAATCACTATGCTCCACACCTGAAACTAACACAATATTATAAATCAACTACACTTCAATAAAACTAAATAAATGAAAGGAGGGTATTAGAAGTACTAGACTATGGTCAATGGGTTAATAGTCTGGCCTTCAGAAGAGAGAAAGCTTGCAGCCTAGGAAGTAAGCCCTTTTGGGGGTATGGGTGGGAGTCGAAACATTCTGTAGACCCCACAGTACTTACCCCACATCTGTGAGCACAGCAGTCCTCTCCACCTCCCCTCAACATTATCAGTGCTGGCACCATAACCTGTGGCAAAGAAGATGCTCTTGTAATGAAGGGGATGTTACCATTTCGGAACAAAGTTTCAAAACTCAAGCTATTTAAAAATGTCTAATGATTCCTCATTGCCTGTAGGACACAACACAGGTCCTGGACATTGTACGTGAGCCCTCATGGCCTGCTCCTGACCTGCCACCAGAGCCTCACCTCTCCTCCATCGAGACCTCTTGACACACCACCTTATGGGCCCCCAGGAGACACCCGGGACCTTCCTGCCTCTGGGCTTTTGAATATGCCCTTCACCCTTTGCCATCAGATAAACTCCTATTCACCTGCAAAGGGTCAGTTCAAATGTTATCTTTTGTAGTAGGCTGAACAAAAAGGCTCCCCCCTCCGCCACTCCACCAAAGATATATTCACTTCTGAATCCTGGGGCCTGTGAATATTACCTTATATGAAAAAAGATATGATTGAGTTGGGATCTTTATTGTTTATTTATTTACTTAGTTTTGACTGCCTTGCGTCTTCGTTGTGGTGCGTGGGCTTTTCACTGTGGTGACTTCTCTTGTTGCGGAGCACAGGCTCAGTAGTTGTGGTGCACGGGCTTCGTTGCTCCGCGGCATGTGGGATCTTCCTGGACCGGGGCACGAACCCGTGTCCCCTGCATTGGCAGGCGGATTCTCAACCACTGTGCCACGCGGGAAGCCCCTGAGTTGGGAATCTTAACAGGAGGAGTTTATCCTGGATTATCTGGGTGAGCCCTAAATGCAATCACATGTATCCCTATCAGAGAGAAGCAGAAGGTGTTCTGAGGGACACACAGAGGAGAAGGTGATATGGAGGCAGAGACTGGAGTAATGTCTTTACAAGCCAAAGAATGCCAACAGCCACCAGAAGTTGCAAGAGGCAAGGAATGATTTTCCCTTACAGCTGAGAACAGGGGGCCCCACCAACACATTCACCGAGAGTTTCTGGCCTCCAGAACTGTGAGAGAATACATTTCTGATGTTTTAAGCCACCAAGTTTGTGGTAATTTATTATAGCAGCTATGGAAAACCAATACATCTCCTCTTTGTAGTGTTCAGTGACCCCCCTCGTCTACCCCCAGCAAAATGAATAGTTCCTTCCTTCCAGTCACTCCATCCTGTTGCGCTGAGCATACTCATTCTCCTTTTACCACTGGGTTCTGAGTGCTGATTCAGCAGCGCCTACCATGGTACTCAACATGGAATCAGGACCCAGTGGTATGGTGGTAAAATCTATGATGACATTTCGCCATGTTTCTTCTGGCACTGTGGGGTAGGAGGAAGGTAGGGGCATCATAGGGCCATGGGTCAGGAGCAAGAAATAAATACATAATGGATGAACTTAACTTTATGAAAAAAATCACCTCACCTTGAGAGATAGTTGGTAAATGTGTTTGCTGGTGCAGGCATCTGGGAAATCCCTACTTCTCACCAAGATGACATACATTCCTGGGGAATGTATGGGCATGTGATTGATGCTAAAGATGACTGTTGCCTACATAGATGTATTCTTTCACCTGATAGTCTAAGGTGGTGGTGGCAGTTGCAAACTCTCATGCCTTTTGTGGCCAAGCAGGTAACTTTTTATTTTTTTCAGCTGAGTCGCGTGGCTTGCGGAATCTTAGTTCCCCGACCAGGGATCGAACCCATGGCCCCTGCAGTGGAAGCGTGGAGTCCTAACCACTGGACCACCAGGGAATTCCCAAGCAGGTAATTTTAAGTAAGAAAACGTGTCCTGGTGTAAGACAATAGGGAGTGGTGGAGACTGTGGAGAGAACGGGAGGATGCATACCCCTCCTAAAGGTATCCAATTCCTGGTAAAGCAAAACAGACAGACACTGTGCCAAACTCTGGCCAACTCCCAGGTGTTTTGCAAACTTTAGGAAGACTTGATGGGGACTGGGGCAGTGACACATCATCTAGTAAAAAGAGAACCACGGTTTTAGGACCCGGCGGTGCATGTCTGCTGTGTTGGGGAAGAGTGTGTTGAGTTTGCCTTACCATCAGCTCTCTTTAGTGGAAATGGGACAACTCCATAACACGAGGTACAGTGATGGTTAGGCATCCCTTGCTCCCACTCTCTTACAGTGGCCATTGAATGAGCACAATCCATGAGCCGGGCTTGGGACTGAGTGCTCTCCACACGATCTCCTACAGTGCTCATCCTAACCACAGGTTGTGGCTGCTACTGATATCCACATGTCACTGAGAGAGGAACTGAGACTTGGAGAGACAAGTGTCTTGCCTGAAATCTCTCAGCTGGCCTGCTGTAGAGAGTGTTTCAAACCCAACTCCGTTTGGCTCCCACCACCCTGCGTACCACGGCCATGGACACAGGGGAGAGAAAGCCCTGCATTCCCTGCCCCCCACCCCCTTTCCTGGCAGGAGTATTTCTCCTTGGTTCTCCTTGGGATAAATACACTGACATTTTTATCAATTGAGCTTTGGTGAGTTTGGTTAATGTTGATCAGAGTCCCTGAGAGATTTTACTTTGTGCACAGACAAGATGGAATTCCTGATCTGCAATGCTGCCCATCAGACCTTGGCCAGAACTGACCCCACCAAGGCACTGCCCCTCTGAGCCACCTCTGTCTGCTGCTTTGGGCATCTTTTAAGCATCAACAGATGAGAGCCCAGAGACGTGCATTCTACACCTGGCTATGCCGTACGCTAGCTCTATGATCTGCATCTAGCCTAACCACTCTTGGATCTCTGTTTTAACTCTATAAAAACAACAAGGCCCTACTATATAGCACAGGGAACTATATTCAATATCCCGTGATAAACCATAATGGAAAAGAATATGAGAAAGACTATATATATGTACTACTGAATCACTTTGCTGTATAGCAGAAATTAACACAACATTGTAAATCAACTATACTTCAGTGACATCTTTTTAAAAATTTGAAAGAAGAATAAAGAAACCAGGGACTTGCTTAGGACTCTGCAGTTTCACTGCCTTGGGCCCAAGTTCAATCCCTGGTCAGGGGAACTAATATCCCACAAGCCACACAGTGTGGCCAAAAAACAAACAAAAAAAACCAAAGCTGAAGGTGAGAAGGCATAAATCAAGGCTAGATGAGGAATAAAGGGATGGTAACTTTCATTTGCAGGAAATGACATCACACAAAAAAATCTGTAGAATAAGAACTGTTAAAATATTGATGTCTAAGATTCTTTCCAGTTCAAATGTTCAGTTCCAAGATGCCTTAAACAGAGTACGATTTTTGAGCTGAGGAGGTGAGAGAGGAGAGGAAGAGCATTATTAAGGGACTGCCAGCCCACTCTTTCCCTTTCCCTTCCTGGTCTTCGGCCATATTTTCTTTCTTCCCTACACTGATATAAATCAGGTCACATACCTGAATTCTTAGCCCCAGAGGAGAAGACAAAGATCAGAACTGCTGGTGCTTTCTGCGGACCTCACGCAAATTACTGAATGACAGTATACCCTGCACTGTTTATTGCACGAATGAGGCATATTAAAATTTTCTAGAGAAACCAGACTGGTGTGATGGGCGTGTGTATTTCCCATTTATTCAATGAAATATACTTCTTTAAGTGAAGAATTTTCGCAAAAATCTCAGATTCTCAAAGTGATCTCATGGTAACTCTGTGCTGGGATATAGAGCTGATGGGAACCTCCCAGCTAGGAAGAGATGGGCCGGGCCTCCTGGCTTCCCTGGGGGATGGCTGAAGGCAGCTTTGAGCCTCAGGTCTCTGTACACTTATAACCTGGAGACGAGGTAATGCTCTCCCTTTTTTGAGTTTCTTTTCCTAGTTCTGATGATTCTCTGGCAACAGGAATGACTGATTCTTCTGTCTTATGCTGGGCCTTTGGGAGACCCAAAGCTCCCTTGAGTCAAATGGGAGGGTCAACTGGAGATTGTGTGGCAAGGGTACATGTTTGGGCCTGACAAATGAGAGCTTTTGGAACCACCCTGGAGGAGATAGGTGCTGAGAATGTTTCCAAGCGCCTTCTGGGGAGAATAGCTTGGCATTTCCAGCAAACCAGGCTCCAATACGGGGGTCAGGATGAAGCGATGGATTCAAGTCAGAATTGCCATAGCTTGATGGCACCTGGGCATGCTTCTCTCCTGCTTAAAAGTTCTAGTGGATGCTCATTTCTCCCCTGACCTCATTTCCTATCCTCTCTTCCAAATCTTTTTTACGTGGTTCTAGCTACATTGGTTTTCTTGCGGATCTAGGAATTATTCAGCCCATTCCCAGCTCAGGGCCTTAGAATGTGCTAATCCCTCTGTTTGGAATGCTCCTCCCCCAAACATCAGCATGGCTATTCTTCACTCATTCAAGTGGCTTCTCAAACACCACCTCCTCAGACAGTATCTTGCTGTCTATCTATTCCTTTACTCTATTTTCTTCCTAGTGCACCACCTGACATCACCACCCAGTGGATTATTTATGATCCTTCTCTTCTCCGCTAGAATGTAAGCCCTAGGAGAGTAGGAATTTTGTTTGCTTTGTTTTCTCCACTGTATCGCTAATACCCAGAACAGTGCTAGCAAATAGTAGAGGCTCAGTGAATACTTGTGGGTCAGCTTCTCAAGGGTAAGGGGCTGGCTCATCAGCACGGTACACAAGGTCAAACGGAACGTTGCCTAAGTCTGCATTTCAGCACCGTTTCCTATCCCTTCTTCACGTAAGCAGCCCTTGCTCCAGTCACACCAAACTGCACAGTTCCCATGAATGCATCGTGCTCTGTGATGCTCCTCTGCCTTTACACAAACTGCTTCCTCTGCTTGGAACACGCTCCTCCCTTCTCTGCCTGGCAAATACCTACTAATTCTGTAACTCTATGCAGTACAGCTCGGATACCTGTTTCTCTGGTATGCCTCTCTTGGTTCCCAGAGGTAGAGTTGGTTGTTCCCTCTCCTGCAGACTCCAGGCCTCCACTGTGGCAGGTACTCACCCCACTGGGCTGAATTAGTTGTGTGGCTTCCCATCTCCCGTGGTGAAGGAACCTAGGGACCATCTCTGCTGGGTCATGCAGACCCCCACCTGTTGCAGACCTTCCCCCTCCAATCAGGCCTCAAGTGATCCCAAACCACACCACGGACTAGTTCTAACCTCTCCCTCCTAATGGTCTTGCCAAGTCTGCAAATAATATTGCTGGAAAACAGCTATTAGTTACATATGGACAGAAACTGGGGCCCTGCATCTCAGTCCCTAGAGCAACCAATTCGGTTTATGTCATGCTTGTCCCAGGTGCCCTGTTTTAACCACAGAAGCCTGCCAGGCATTCTAGGTTGGCCTGTGGCCTCATGAGAACAGAGAGCTGTATTCTTGGCCGTGGCTTTGCTGAGACAATACCCTGCTGAGGTCCCGAGGCTGCCTTCCAGCAATAATATGGGGAGGCTGCAGGGGACCTCCCTGCCTAGGAGATGACATACTGCTGGATGTGACTTTACACACCATGGCCGTGAGCCCTGTGTGTATAAACTCAGCCCCCGAGTGGCTGACCTCCTGGCAGGGAGGGTGGGAAGACAGTGACTCACGTGGTCTGGTTTTTCTCTCTCATCTGGAAAGCAGCACTGTCTGGAGCAGCCCCCCGCGGGCACTTTCCTGTCTTGTTTCATCAGGGCACGTACAGAGCAGGGCTCTGCTGGCTTAGCCTCACACATGCCATCTTTTTCTCTGTGTCCCGTGCTGCAAGCGCACGTGTGCATCAAATGGGAGAAACAGAGAGATTATGGGCTTTGGGGTCAGATGAGTGTTTTCAGTCCTAATTCTGCTGGGCGCCCTCCGCGTGGCCGCAGTCAGATGACTTCAATCTTCTTGGGCCTCATTTCCCTACGCATAGGATGGAGGTGATGATCCCACCTCACAAATGAAATAACATGTGTGCAAGCATTTGATACACTCGAAACCTTTGTGCAAACGCCGGTTACAATGATTTTTAAAGGGCAGGAACTGTGAATTCACCATTTCTCCCTTCCATATCCTTACACAGCGTTTGGCATGGAGCTGATGATAAATGGATAGTGTGCTTGTCATTGCGTGCAGTGTCCCTTGTGGCTTTTGAGATCTTTCTGGCCTTTTGTTGTTGTTGTTATCAGGAAGGCAGCTCTGCCTATTGGCTTCTCTTCCTCCCGTTCAGAGCCCAGGTCCTCACCTCCACACCTTCCTCAGCCCTCTGCAGTCTGGGTTCCCCATCCTCCCTCAGGACCGCTCCAGTCAAGAGCCATCAGCACCTTGCTGGGTACCAAGATGCTTTTCAGGTCCCAGCTATGTCCCTTCTGCTGCAGTTGACACTGGGATTCCTCTCTTCGTCTAGAAACTTTCTCTCTTCTTTTTCCCGACTTTTCTCACTTTTCACTTTTTTGCTTTGCCTGAAACTTTCTAGCTGTTTTTCTCAGCCTCCTTCCTCCCCTCCCCTCCCTTTGCATACTCTCAACTTGCAAGGTTCCCTGGGGTTTTGACCTGGGCTTCTTTCTCCTCTCAGTCAGTTCACGAGCCCTGGGCAAACGCACTGTCCCCGGGGTTCTACATCACCTCTCCATGATGCTTCTCAAGGTTGCCTCTCCCTAGGTCTCCAGTCCCAGCCCAACCATCCTCTGCTCCTTCAGGGGGGACGTGGAACAAAGCTCAGCCTCTGCCCTGCCCCCGCCCCAGGGAACGCCTTCACCATCTCCCCGGCTGCTCAGGCCAGAATTCCAGAGCCACCCTGACTTCTCCTTGTCCCCCCTTACCTCCATCATTCTTCAGATCCTGCAACTCCACCTTTCAAATGCACCTTCCTCTCTCCAACCTCATGGCCATTGTCTTAGTTGGTCTTAGAGCCAGGCATGAGTGAAGGCATAGAGTAGACACTGAAGTGGACTGAACAAAGAAAAGGAAAAGGAGGAAAAAGGAAAAGGAAAGAAAGAAGAGAAAAGGGGATGGCTCATTGGTTTTTACTTTATCCAACTGCATGGACTGGTTTGGTCCTGTTTATTTTATCCCCATTTCGCTGTGAATATACAAGTGTAAGCATCTTTTTAGGAAATCCTGGGAGGTTGTGTTGGAAAATTAGAGTGAGCTTTGGACAGCTGGCTGGTATTGAGGGATGCTCTGCAGACAGGGTGTCTGGTCCCTGCCTGAGCCAGGCTCCACTCTGCTTTCCCCAGGACCAGGGAATGTCCTCTCTGGGTCACTCTCTTTCAGTGAACATTCTAAGATTCTGCAAATAGGAAGCCTAAATTCCCTCAAGCTGCTCAACACCTTTCAATAGTCACTGAATTTGCTCATCTATATCTTGAGAGAAGTTGGGTGCTGATGTACCTATACATTCTACAGATGAGGAGAGTGAAGCTAAGGGGAGTTTAATGATTTGCTTGGCGGTGGAACTGAGAAATGCAAACCTGTCCTGCAGAAATAAGCAAGGTAGGTAAGAGGCAGGACACAGGTGCTTGGCTGGATCCAGGGAGGATGTGGAGGAACCGGTAATCTGGGCCAGGAAAGAGGACAGATTGCATTTTACTGGCTGCAGGTATGTGCAGAGTTCTCTATGTATGGTATCTCATTTAATGCTCCCCACCTCCTGGTAAGATGGTGTGATTCTCCTTTTACTGAAGCTCAGGGAGGACACACAGCTGGTCAGGACAGATTCGTGATTTGAGCAGGGTCTGTTAGACAACTAGGTCTGCACTGCCTCGTAGGTAGGGCTGTGAGCTGAGAAACAGACAGCCTTTGCTGAGGCATTGCTGATTTAGAGGTTCTCTTGGGCAGGAAGAGAAGGCCCAGCTCTGCTAGGATGGGAGGGGCAGGTGGCCATTGGATGAAACTTGAGACACACTGCATCTACTACTGTGTGGGGAGGAGAAACAGGAAGGGAGGTGGTCACCTTTTTCTGAGTGTTCTTTATCCTTCATACATTCATCCTTCCATTTGCTGAGTTCAGTGCCCAGCACTGGGGTCTCACATTAACCCATGATCTTTTCCTAAGGGACCCTGGATGCCTGGGAAAGGAGGAGCCAGATGAAAATAAAGGTGGAAAGGAAGGAAAAACACTCAATGTCTACCTTTGGGGCAACGGATTACAGCTTGTGGGCTAAATCCAGCAGATTGCCTGTTTTTATAAATAAAGTTTTATTGGAACACAGTTCCGCCCATTTGTTTACATATTGTCAATGGCTGCTTTTTGCCCTAGGACGGCAGCATTGAGTAGTTGAAACAAGAGACCACATGGCCCGCAAAGCTGGAAATAGTCACTCTCTAGCCTTTTACAGAAAAAACTTGCCAACCCCATATAATCTAGCTGAGGGAAGCCTTGATGGGAGCTACACAATTTATTTTTCGAGGTGACCATCTTGAAAACTGATGACCTGACAAATGCTCTGCTGTTGTGCTTTTCTTAATGCATATCTTTCAAAACAGCCACATACTAAGCCAGCACTTTGCTAGGTAGGTAATTTAGAGGCCACAGTGAATGCGACTTGGACTGTATTCTTAAGGAGCTCACAGCTAATGGGGGAGGCAGACACATAAAGAGATGTTTGCAGCACGAGGTGCCAGTGTGGAGGGTGTTTATGTATCACATGTTGTGGGGTACAGAGGAGGAGCAGCTGGCCGTGCTCTGGGGGCCCTAGGAGCGTAGCCCCATGAGGAGATGAATTGCACTGTGACTTGAAGGTTGTTTAGGGGCATCATTCACCCGGAGGAGGTAAGGTAGTTAAACCTCATTCTTACCAAGAGTCCAGCTCCCAGAAAGCCGTGGAAAAACCAGACCAAGTCTGTGATTTTGTCAGGCTCCAGCACCTGTCCGCTGGGAAAGTACAGCAGGAGGTTGGCGATGATGGCGGCGATGGCCAAGACCAAGAGCAGCAGGCCCGTGTACCTGGAGCCCGTCTCAGAACACATGGTGAATCCTCCCTGAAAGGGAGAAAGAAACAACCAACACCAGGAAGCTGCCTGCTCCAGGCACTGCAGAGTCAGGAGAGGGTGCGTCAGCCTCACAGCCCCAAGAGCAAGATGGTGAGTCCAGCTCTGCCACTGGTAAGCGGTGTGACCTGGGGAGCCAGCCACCTCACCGCTCTGAGCCTCAGTTTCCTCGGTAAAGCAGAGAAAACATTGACTTTACAGATGGTGGTCATGGACTAAAGGAAGTAAAATCAACATGACAGCATCTGGCTCTAGCAGATATGTTCAACAGGCTTTCTTTAAAGGATTGGGGCAATCGAGGTGATGTTTAGGAACTTACTGTTACCCTGTTCGGGTTCTTTCATCCACTCCCAGAGGAATTCCCCTAGTGATTATGAACTAGATCCTGATCCAAACCCTGTGGCTCCATCACTTAGCAGCTGTGTGCCCTTGGGCAAGTTGTTTTACATCTCTCACCTCAATTTCTTCATCTGCCAAATGGGACTGACAATAGCACTCACATTATGGAATTGTTGAGGGTATGAAAATAATATTTTGAAAATGTTCTCCTACAAGGCTGTCAACGTGTGGTAGCTGGAGAAGAAAGAACTAAAGGGAATCTGAATCATCTTGGCCTCTCCTTTTATTTATGTGGAAGTTTTCCTCTCTCACTGTCTTTGTCAATTGAGATTATTGAGCCTGGAGGCTTCTGAGAAGCCAGGCTGGAGGCACATGGAAAGAGGGAAAGAGGGAAAGGTTTTGCATCTTGGTTTTTTCTCTGCATAATGATGCTTTTTTTTTTTTTTCTCCTGGGCATAAATGAGTTTGGAGTAAACTCAGTATCTTGTTTGCTGGGTGAAGGCTGCCTGAGCAGCGTGAGCCCTGGTGTTCTGCGCCGAGGTCCAGGGGCTCCAGAATGTTCCTCTGAGACCCAGGGAAGGGTTCTTGTTTTGTGTTAGGTGGCACTCTCCCAACAGCCCTTTGTGCCCATTCTTGACTCAGATTCACGCTGAGATTGTTAACTGACTCCTGAATAGCAGCTCCTTGACTACCCAGCTCCCAGACACAGAGGCCTGGTGCCACGAATGGCCCTTCCCACGGTGGGTGGTGGGTGGGGAGCCGAGGGACATGGAGCAATTTGCAGAACCAGGGACCTCTTTTCAGGGACAAAACTGAGAAACGTCCAGCCTTAGCTTTCTACTTCCCCAGAAGAGTCAAAGTTATTAATGCACAATGGGTTAAGGCAGGGTGGTAATGCCTGGGGTCTTATTTCTATCTGATATCCAAGTTCAGGGCTACAGAAAGCTGATGCCTGAATGGGGCGCTGCCTCTGTTTGGATGAGGGAGGTTGAAACTGCTGACCTCACTCGCATTATGATCACTGAGAGTAGTGGTAATGAAAATTTAACACTTACGGGGATCCCATACTGTATGAAGAGCAACAATAACACACAGCTACTGCCCCTTGTCCAGACACACGGTATGCATCATTTCATTTAATCCTCAAACATCCCCACGAGGTAATAGCTCCCTAGCTCTGAGAGGAAACAGGCTTATAGAAGTTAAACAAGATTGCACGGTCTCCCAGCCCATAAATGTCAATGCAGATCCTCAAATGTAGGTCTGCTCATGTCCACTTCTAGTTATTCCCAGTGAGGGAAGATGATTAACAACTGGGAGCATTGGGAATCCAGTGCTGTTGAGCCTTCTTACATCCTGTTAAAGGATACAAAGCCAACAGCCCCTGTTGCTCCTTGACACCTAGATGTCCCAGCTCTTACAGTAACAAATACAGCCGGGCTCACCCTCCTGGAAAACTGCAGATCTTCTTAGGAGGGAAGGGAGTAGGGGTTGAGACTGTGGCCACATTTGGAAAGGGGAACCACGCAGCACCCAAGGTTGGTTGGCACCGTGAACTAAAAGTGCCACCTGCCGTATTGGTAAACAAAGGATGTTGCAGCCATCAAGCCATCACATTATAGCCGCCCTGACGGTGAGCCCTGAGGGAACTGAGGACGGAGGCAGGATTTGCCCCCCATCTAGGCATCAGCCACTGTAGCCGCCCTTGAAGATGGGCCCTGCGGAGACTCAGGATGAGAAGCACAGGATACTGGCCCCAGATAGCTGAGGTGCATATTAAAGGAATGGTTTAAATGAGCCCAGACTTTGCAGCTTCCCATACTTAGAAAAGCGCTAAATTCCTTAACTTGAGATGTCTGGTTTTCTTTCATTAACAGTAATCTTTTCATGTTCTGACTACCTGGTCTTTGTTGCAAAAACTCCTCTATATCCTGGCTCCCCCCTTACCTCTTCCGAGCGGTCCCTCAGAGTTATCTGAGATGCTGTTCCCGGGCTTAAGTCCTCAGTTTTGTCCGCTGAATAAAACATAACTCTCAAATTTAGGTTGTGCATTTTTTTCAGCTGACAGCACTTAATTAAAACTGTGAGAAGCCAGTCATTCTCTTGGGCTGAGAACGTTAGAGTTGCTAAGGACTCGTGGAAATTTAGTCCCTTCCTTTTCTGGGCAGCATAGCCCTAGAGAGTTGAAATAACTTGTTCAAGGTTATATAGCTAGGTAGTTGGAAATCACAGCAAAAATAGTCACAGTCCTGTTCACAGGCATGCTCTCACTCAATCCTTTAATAGTTCAGTGACAGAAACATCATGATTATGCCTATTTTATTCATTTGCTGCTGGACATTCTGAGGCTCCGAGGAACCCAGGAGCTTGTAACGGGGCAGCTCGTCTTCTGAGGTTGTCCGGTCCCCATAGCTTGTGGCCTCAACAGGTGGGACACTCACAAGCCCTTGAGTTCCTTGATCACAGACTTCACATCAAATAATCTGCCTCACGCTCCCTGTATCATCATATTCATACGTGTCAAGACAGTGACACCCTAAGTTTGGGCTTGTTCAGCGTGGTTGCTGCACTGAGGTTTTAGGCCAGCTGTGCAGCTCCAGGCTGTGGGGACTGGCTTTCAACGCCAATCCTGCCCAATCTCAAGCAGAAACACACAGACATACCCGTCCACCCAGTACCTGGTCAGCGGGGGTTGGGCACAGGCCCAGTGGGCAGCCTCCCCTGGGCAAGGCACCCTGGCCCGGCCAGGCCAGCAGCAGTACTGAAGTTCCAGAGAATCTAGCTCAGCCGCTGGAAGTTTCTGGGTGAGCCCTGTATCCTTCCACTTTTCAGGAGGCTCAAAGTGAACACTTAATAGATGTTGGGCAGCAATAGGTCCCAGGCACCAGGACAATTTATGCATCTAATCACAGCTGTCATCTTCTCTTCCCTGAAGGCCCCCTGTGAGGAGGTCTCTTGTCTCTTTAGAGTCTGAAGGCCTTTCCAGGTCCTTCTGAGGCCCCTCAGCACAACAGCACGCTGAGTTCTGAGGTGCAGAGGGCTCCCCTCTTCCTGTCTGGACCCACGTCTCTCTTGCTCTCCCCCAGTCTCAGCAAAGTGGCTCAAATGCCCCCAGTAAGAGCCAGCACTTCCTCCCTTGCCAGGCAGCCCCAGGGGAAGGGCTCAGCCACCCAGACACAAAGGCGTGCGCACTTACTGTGCTCCACTCCTCCCTCTGGGTCATTCCTGATAACCTCTGAAAAGTTTCCCTGGCGGATGTGTTTCCACCCAGCTGAGATGGAGGAGGGGAGGGGATGTGGGTGGGCAGGGAGGGCCCACCAGCCCTGCGTGAACACGCGTGGGGAAGGTCCCATTTACTGAGCGGGGAGGGTTGCAGCAGGGCCTCGCCACCTCTTCATCTTCCAGCTCCCCTGCTCCAGACCCTGAGCTGTCGGCTGATGGCGTCTCACATAGATGTGCAGTGCGGCTCCCTGGCTGTGCTTTGGTCTTCCAGCCAGAACCGATCCCCCAGCCAGCCAAGGAAAGGAAATGGATTGTCAAGTGGGCCCCCTCCCCCCTTCTCACCCATCCCCCCAGCCCCTGACGCTGTGAAATCGATGCTGCAAGAGATGGAGGAAGTGTAACCATGTGGGGCTCAGGGCCAGGAATCTGGTTACCCAGTTGCCCAGTGGGATGAGCCCCAAATGGAACTGCTTGGCCTCCATCTCGGCTTTCCCAGTCGGTGAGCAGCGTGGCTGCAGGAGAAAGCCCTCTTTGTCTCTGGTCTTTTGCTGCCACCCCTTCCTGCCCATGAGAGCACATTTCCCTTTGGTCATCTACCAAGTTTTATTTTTCCTATACAGTGACCCCCAGGGTGCTGTGAAACCTCTGAGAAAGAAGAACCAAGTGATTCTATGATCAGATACCTGGCTCCCAAAGCCTAACTGTATCGTAATTGGTAACCCACCTTGGCAGCAAAGTGCTTTGCTCTGCTGTGCCTAGACTGCTCTGTCAGCAACCCCAAGGGGCTGTCAGGATGATATTATTTTTTCCTCATTATTCAAATGGGGAAAAAGGATCAGAGAAGATGTGACCTGCCTCAGGTCAGGGAAACCAAGAGAGAATTCATGGTTCTCTTTTTTTTTTTTTTTTTTGTGGTACGCGGGCCTCTCACTGTTGTGGCCTCTCCTGTTGCGGAGCACAGGCTCCGGATGCGCAGGCTCAGCGGCCATGGCTCACGGGCCCAGCCGCTCCGCGGCATGTGGGATCTTCCCGGACCGGGGCTCGAACCCACATCCCCTGCATCGGCAGGCGGACTCTCAACCACTGCGCCACCAGGGAAGCCCCATGGTTCTCATTTTAATGCTCTTCCTATGGTACTGAGATTACCTTCTGATCTTGAGCTCTTCCACCAGACTACATTCTGGGCACTCCGGCTCCGCCACACTGCTTGTCACCCGCAGAGTGTCCCTCAAGCCTGAGGGAACTTTTTTTTTTTAACATCTTTATTGGAGTATAATTGCTTTACAATGGTGTGTTAGTTTCTGCTTTACAACAAAGTGAATCAGTTATACATATACATATGTTCCCATATCTCTTCCCTCTTGCGTCTGTCTCCCTCCCTCCCACCCTCCCTATCCCACCCCTCTAGATGTTCACAAATGGGTCAGTCCGGTAGAGGTGGCATTTGGAAGATCTCCTATTCAAGGCAGCAAACGTCTGTACTATTTGATGCCTTTTCACAAGAGCACACTGTCCCTAATCAAAAATAATGCAAACATCCTCCAAAGCATAGCATTAACCTCATTCCTAGATGCATATGCTTCCAGGAGCAAAGAGAGATGGAGAAACGTCACTTGCAGTTTGTGACAGAGGTAACAAGATAAAAATTTCAACCAGGCCATTATAGTTTGCATGTTATATATATATATATATATATATATATATATATATATATATATATACAATAACTTACATCCTTTAAAAATTTTTTAAATTTTATATTGGAGTATAGTTGATTTACAATGTCGTGTTAGTTTCAGGTGTACAGCAAAGTGAATCAGTTATACATATACATGTATCTTCTCTTTTTCAGATTCTTTTCCCATATAGGTTATCACAGAGTATTGAGTAGAGTTCCCTGTGAATAACTTATATTCTTTAAAAAATTTTTTAATTGTTATTGGGGCATAGTTGATTTACAATGTTGTGTTAGTTTCTGCTGTACAGCAAAGTGAATCAGTCATACATATAATAACTTACATTCTTGAATCAAGTTTTTTGATTTATAAAGTTTCAAATACATTTACTATAGCAACCCTGTGAGAGAGGTATTCTTTTACAGAGGAGAAACCTGAGCTTCAGAGAGAATTTAAAAATTGCCCGAGGTCTTACAATTAATTCATAGATGGAAGATGTGGAACTCTAACCTAGGTGTCTGTGTGCTCGTTTCACTCACGTCCGAGTATTGTCCACATAATCACTTACATGTTCATGTGTGCTTGTGATTATATCAATATATCTCAGCACGTGAAACACAAGGCACACCCACAAATGTTAGACTCGTTAACACATCATAGGGGTGATGTGCTCATCGGGTCTGCCTCTTGGGTCAACAGAACCCTGACTGCAGTGGTCCAGTTCTCCCGGTCCAGACATTGATTACAATACCGGAAAGGACCATATAGAGATAACGGAAAGATTTCACTGATGTAATTATTAGCACAAACACAAATAGACACATAGCTCTAACTGAGTTCTGTACAGAGTTCTCCCACATTTTCAGTTCCATCCCTCTAAAGATATGGTGTAAATGCACAGCCAAGGAAGTGGTTTCACTGGGGTCCAGTCCAAGCTTCCTCTCCTCCCAGGCCCTGTTGATCCTCTATTACATTTCTTATGATGTTCATGTCTTATGCTGCTGCATAGCACAGAGCCTTTGGGCTTAAGTTTCTTGTGTTTCAGTTTCCTTATCTCTGAAACGGGGAGCATCATAATAACAGGATTGTAACCCTCATAACTCATAGGGCTGTGGTGAGGATGCAGGGTTCCTGGTACATGCAAATCCTATTTATCAATGGAAAGGTACAAGTCACAAAATGTCATGTGATGGTGCCTGATGCAGATTAAACGATCAATAAGTGTTACCCACTCACGTCATGCCAGGGAGCACTGACTACTAAATCCTTAATCATACTCTCTGCATCAGTGTTTCCGTTTAAGAGCATAGACTCTGGAACCAGATGGGCTGATTTCTCATCTCAGCTCTGCCACTTAGTTGCTGAGTGATCAGGACCAGTTACATGGTTGCCTCTCCAGGCCTCAGTTTTCTCACCTGTAAAATGGGGATGATGTGGTCTTTCACAAATCCACTTGAATTTGTCTCAGAAAGGGCTTGTCCTCAAACTTAAATCTGTCTAATACAGAGGTGCAGGTGGGAGGTTCAAGTGAAAACTGAAATAGCCCCTTTCTCAGCAATATTGCCTTTGGTACCCACATGGACATGTGAAGGAGGATTCCAAGGGCCAGGGATCTACTTTGCCCCTTATTATGGGCTAAATCGTGTCACTCCAAAATTCATATGCTGAAGTCCTAACCTCCAGTATCTCAGAATGTATTTGGAGATAGGGACTTTAAAGAGGAATTAAGTTGAGGTCATTAGGGTGGGTCCTAATCCAATATGACTAGTGTCCTTATAAGAATAGGAGATTAGGACACAGATACATGTGAAGAAGCTACAGCAAGAAGGCAGTCATCTTCAAGCTAAGGAGAGAGGTCTCAGAAGACATCAACGCTGCTGACACCTTAAATTCAGACTTCCAGGCTCCAGAACTATGAAAAGTAAATTTCTGTTGTTTAAGTCACCCAGAGTGTGGTACTTTGTTATGACAGCTCTAGCAAACTAATACACACAAACACTTCAATTTGGCAGTGGCCCTGATACCTGGAGACAGAAGGCAGTGCTCAGCCAAGGAGTTCATTGGTGAGCCCTGCAGGTAGTGATGTGGTATCTTCATGCAGCTTCTAAAGCACCAGGGCCTCGGAAGTCAGCATCACCAGAGCACAGGCCAGGGCAGAAGATGCTTAAAATAGAGTATTTATGTAGTAGCTGGATAGGGCTTGTTCATGAGCATGGAGGAGACATAACCTGAGGATCCCAGATGCTGGGTGAGGTCTTTGCGGGAGACTGGGACCCTGTATCAGCACATAAGAACAGGATCCTATAAAACTCACCATAAAACAATGACTAATATATTAAGAAAGGTAGGATCTCATATCTGTTAAAATTTGCAAATATTTGGTGATTGGACCTGTGGCTTATATTCTTTCCAGATTGCTTCCTAATTATGGATGGCATTTTATGTGACTTTTTGAGTAAAGTAGTATATATTTTTTAAAACCTGCTTATCTCATTTTTTTTGCTTTTATGTTTCCATTTTATGTTTTGCTTTTATGTGTGCGCGCACGCACGCACACACACACACGCACACACACTCTGAAATATAATGCAGACTTACTAAGTTTTCAACACTGCTGAATACTTTCATATATAACATCTTAAGAGACATGTATGCTCTCTTCACACCTTTCCATAAAGTCAAATTGTATATTTCCTTCAAGATGCATCTAATGACCCCACTTCCTCTACCATGTATTAGTGATGATAGTTATTTTTTGAGCACTTATTGTGCTAAGTGCTTTATATCCTCTAATATATGATATCCCCCCTTTAACAGATGAGAAAGCATATACAGACCGGTTGAAAATTGTTTAGGGTTACCCTGAGGTAACCAACTCTCCATTGTTATATGTTTAGATACTTTTAAAAAAATTCCATGTTGGTAAATGAAGAATTTTCAAAAATAACTAACATTGGGCTTCCCTGGTGGCGCAGTGGTTGAGAATCCGCCTGCCGATGCAGGGGACACGGGTTCGTGCCCTGGTCCGGGAAGATCCCACGTGCCGCGGAGCGGCTGGGCCAGTGAGCCATGGCCGCTGAGCCTGCGCGTCCGGAGCCTGTGCTCCGCAGCGGGAGAGGCCACAACAGTGAGAGGCCCGCGTACCACAAAACAAAAAAACTAACATTTATTGAACATTTGCTCTGTGCCAGGGGCTGTGCTAAATGCTTTACAGGTTTTATTTCATGTAGTTTCACAACCCAATGAGGTATTATATCTCTTTTACAGATGAGGAGACTAAGGTTCAGAAACCTTAAATAAATCTCCTAAGATGACACTAGCAATTGATAAAATTGGGATTCAAACTCAGATCTCTCTGACACAAAACTCAAGTTCCCTAACTCTTACTTGAAATATTTTCTTTGCTCTGAATTCCTATGTCATTTGTATACCTACCCTCTGTTTTTGCCCTGTGTGTATTTTTTTTTTTCCATTTTCTCATCTAGATGGTAAACTCTTTTTTTTTTTTTTTTTTTTTGTGGTACGCGGGCCTCTCACTGTGTGGCCTCTCCCGTTGCAGAGCACAGGCTCCAGACGCACAGGCTCAGTGGCCATGGCTCACGGGCCCAGCTGCTCTGCGGCATGTGGGATCTTCCCGGACCGGGGCACGAACCCATGTCCCCTGCATCGGCAGGTGGATTCTCAACCACTGCGCCACCAGGGAAGCCCTAGATGGTAAACTCTTTAAAGCTAAAGCATGCAACCATTTTGTTCTGTCCCCTGCAGACTGCTTAGCAAAGTGCTGGATCCTCACCTATCTCCTGATATGTGTACGTTAGATGGATGGATGCACAGCGATACATGGAGTGGTGTCTGCAGCACATTTTTTTTTATGGGACGCAAATCTATTCTTTTTTTTTAAAACATCTTTATTGGAGTATAATTGCTTTACAATGGTGTGTTAGTTTCTGCTTTACAACAAAGTGAATCAGTTATACATATACATATGTTCCCATATCTCTTCCCTCTTGCATCTCCCTCCCTCCCACCCTCCCTATCCCACCCCTCTAGGTGGTCACAAAGCACAGAGGTTAACTCCCTGTGCTATGCGGCAGCTTCCCACTAGCTATCTAATTTACATTTGGTAGTTTGTATATGTCCCTGCCACTCTCTCACATCGTCACCACTTACCCTTCCCCCTCCCCATATCCTCAAGTCCATGCTCTAGTAGGTCTGTGTTTTATTCCCGTCCTACCCCTAGTCTGCAGCACTTTTTCAGTAGATCTGGCAACAGTTGGCAGCTATCAGTGAAATCCCTCGAATGCTGATGGTTGCTGCAGAAAACTGTGCTCATTCTCACTAGACAGAGCAAGAGTCCTAGAGCTATGGGGAAGCTTTAGGCCCAGAATATGTCTATCTTAGTGAATGTTCTATGTACACTTGAGAAGAATGTATACTCTACAGTTGTTAGGTATAGAGTTCTGTAGCTATCAATTAATTTTAGTGGGTTGTGTGAGTTGCTCAGATTTTCTATATTCTTACTGATTCTTGTCTCCTTGCTCTACAGTTACCGAGAATAGGATGCTAAAATCTCTAAATATGATTATGGATTTGTCTATTTCCCCCTTTAGTTTTGTCATTTTTGCTTAATGTATTTTTTTTTTTTTTTTTTTTTTTTTTTTTTGCGGTACGCGGGCCTCTCACTGTTGTGGCCTCTCCCGTCGCGGAGCACAGGCTCCGGACGCGCAGGCTCAGCGGCCATGGCTCACGGGCCCAGCCGCTCCGCGGCTGTGGGATCTTCCCAGACCGGGGCACGAACCTGTGTCCCCTGAATCGGCAGACGGACTCTCAACCACTGCGCCACCAGTGAAGCCCAGAAATGTAGCATTTTAGGCTCCAGCCCGGCTTGACTGAATGAGAACCTGTAATTTATAAGATCCCCAGGTGATATTAAAGTTCGGGAAGCACTAGTGTAATTCATAAAGTTAATACTTTGCTCAGCTGGTATCACAGGCTTCTATGTGGGAAATGCTGTGCTGTGTCCTGGATTAGGGAAATCTTTTCTGAGCTCCCATGGACTGAACTCATCCTTCCTTACCTCTTAGACAAGCTAAGAAATTGGACAGCAGGAGCACGTTGTTAATTCTAACAACAACAGGAAGATGAAAGAAAGAAAGAATGACACATACCCACAATTACAATGTCATATAGAATAGTTTCACTGCCCTAAAAGTCCCCTGTCTGTAGCCCCTTTTGCTCATCCATCTTGCTTTTCTCAGGATCTGTCTCCATACCTCCCCTGCCCACCTAATATGGTAAGATTACACTCCACAGGATTGAAATAAAGGGGCAGCAGATATTCAGGTCACCTTGCCCAACCCCAGGATTTTGGCTGATTTACCACCCAGACATCTCTAAATCTCCACCAAACTTGACAGGAAATTCACCCTGCATACTCGGTGGAAAGATTCACAGAGAGATGAGAAGAGATTGGGTCTCTAGGCTCAGAAAGTTACAAAGAATCCAGATGGCTAGCAGGGCAATTTAATTTTCTGCTAAGCAGCCTCAGGGAATTTCCCAAGAAATGCCAAGATTGAATAAATGGCTTTTCTTTAATCTTGAAGACTCATTCCTCCTAAGCCAGCCCCAGTCCTTTAATGGAGTATTTTTGCAGATGTAATTTTAGTGGTGCTACAATGTGTCTAATGAAGTAATAATTTATGAGTGCACAGCACGGGGGGTGGGGGGGGGCGAGTTTAGGCCGCTCCAGGTAGAAAGAAAAGCCAAGGCATGGACCTGATTTAGAAGCTGCCCATTTCCCAGGCCCCTCTGGCTGCTGCTCGTTGGGCATTTGGAAACCTGTTGTTGGCAAGGGTCCTAACAATATATAAATATATATATATATATATTTTTTAAGTTACTATTTATTTATTTATTGGCTGCCTTGGGTCTTCATTGCTGCGTGGAGGCTTTCTCTAGTCGTGGAGAGTGGGGGCTGCTCTTCGTTGTGGTACGGGGGCTTCTCTTGTCATGGAGCACGGGCTCTAGGTGCATGGGCTTCAGCAGTTGTGGCACACAGGCTTCAGTAGTTGTGGCTCACAGGCTCTAGAGCGCAGGCTCAGTAGTTGTGGCGCACGGGCTTCATTGCTCCGCGTCATGTGGGATCCTCCCGGACCAGGGCTCGAACCCGTGTCCCCTGCATTGGTAGGCGGATTCTTAACCACTGCGCCACCAGGGAAGTCCCCCTAACAATATATTTTATACTTTACTTTCAAATCGTTGTTCCAGGAAAGCAGCAGGGGAGATGGTAATCATTCCAGTTTGCAAAATTATATCTGAACCTGCTGGCAACAGGTTCTACTGGGCTTGGGAGCTGTGAAGTTCCTCGTTAGAAGGACACTGATCTTTGGAAGGCAAGAAGGAAGTAAGATTCCTCATGGTCTGCTGGGCCGCTCCACGTGCCGGTTCAGGAGGCCAGGACTGTCCTCAGTTTCCTTCCAGGCAATCCTGTTGCTATTCCCCCGTTCCAGATTCCAGTGCGCTGCCATCCGATCCTGTGACCTGGCCACAGACGGCCCCCCTCCCCCCAACCTGCAGCAGATACTGCCCCCATCACGGGACTCCTCATAACCTATTGTCTCTGTCTCCTTACTTGCCCACAGGCCCCTCTGGACTGTAAGCTGCTTGTTTAGTCACTGAGGTCTGGACAGCCCTTACCACAGTGTTGGCAAAGTATACAGGTTAGTTGGACAAATGAATGAACTGAAGGGTTTGGATGGCTCTTTACCAGCATGAACGGCTCCTCTGTGTTATAAAACAGAAGCCTCAGTGCTATTCACACTTCTTCCCTCTTCAGCGCATGCTTATTCCATTTGGTGACCAAGTCCGTCAGTTTTAATCCTAAAACATCTCTCGAATCCTCTTCGTTACTTTGTCCCTACCCTACCCTAGTCAAGACTCTGAGCATCTCTTGTCAGGGTTGCCAGATGAAATACAGGATGCCCCGTTACATTTGAATGTCAGGAAAACACATTAATTTTTTTTGTATGTCCCAAATATTGTAAGGGACATGCTTAGGCTAAAAATTTATTCATAGCTTATGTGAATTTCAAATGTAATTTGGTGGTCCTGTATTTTTTTTTTTTTTTTTTTTTGCGGTATGCGGGCCTCTCACTGCTGTGGCCTCTCCCGTTGCGGAGCACAGGCTCCGGACGCGCAGGCCTAGCGGCCATGGCTCACGGGCTTAGTTGCTCCGCGGCATGTGGGATCTTCCCGGACCAGGGCACGAACCCGTGTCTCCTGCATCGGCAGGCGGATTCTCAACAACTGCGCCACCAGGGAAGCCCTGTCCTGTATTTTTTATTGTAATAAAATACATAAAATTTACTCGTTTAGCCTTTTTCAAGTATACAATTCAGTGGTATTAAGTACATTCACAATGTTGTGCCACCATCACCACTATGCATTTCCAGAAAATTTTCATCATTCCAAATAGAAACTGTACCCCTTGTAAAATAACTCCTTACCACCCCCAAGATCCCCTAGTAACATCTACTACAGTACTTCCTGTCTCTATGAATTTGCATATTCTAGGTACTTTATGTAAGTTGAGTCATACAATATTTGTTTTACGTGTCTGGCTTATTTTACTTAGTGTAATGGTTTCCAGGTTCACCAATGTTGTAGCATGTATCAGAATTTCATTCCTTTTTTTTTTTTTTTTTAATTTTTTTTTTTTTTTGTGGTAGGTGGGCCTCTCACTGTCGTGGCCTCTCCCTTTGCGGAGCACAGGCTCCGGACGCGCAGGCTCAGCAGCCGTGGCTCACGGGCCCAGCCGCTCCGCGGCACGTGGGATCTTCCCGGACCGGGGCACGAACCCGTGTCCCCTGCATCGGCAGGCGGACTCCCAACCACTGCGCCACCAGGGAAGCCCTGAATTTCATTCCTTTTTAAGTCCAAATAATATTCCATTGCATGTGTATACCACCTTTTGTTTATCCATTCATCTGCTGATGAACACTTGGGTTGTTCCATCTTTTGGCTATTGTGAAGAATGCTTCTATAAACATTGGTATATAAGTATCTGAGTCCTTGCTTTTAATTCTCTTGGGTGTATACCTAGAACTGGAATTGCCAGATCATAGGGTAATTCTATGTTTAAATTTTTCAGGAACCATCAAACGGTTTCTGCAGTGGCCATATCATTTTATATTCCCAGGTTTTTCACTGCAAGGAGGGTTAGTGCCCCTAATGCCTGTGTGTTAAGGGATCAACTGTAATTCAAAACCCGAGCTGCAAAATAAGCTGCTACCAAGATGAACTGGACTGCTTTGTTAAACTTGCTGATGAATATTGGTTTTAATTTAGCAGTGGCACAGCAAGGATTGAAATATTTAGCAAGCATTCTCAGCGTTGGAACAGTTCAATATTTGACATCAAAATGACAGCAATCAACATTACACCTTTTGACATTATCATGTAAGTAAGTGAAACTGGAATAATATCTGCATAGGTCAAGCTAACATATGAGGTACTGATAGGTATTTTATCAGCAAGTGGACCAACAACACATCCCAGAAGTGATTTTTTTTTTAACATCTTTATTGGAGTATAATTGCTTTACAATGGTGTGTTAGTTTCTGCTTTACAACAAAGTGAATCAGCTATACATATACATATGTCCCCATATCTCTTCCCTCTTGAGTCTTCCTCCCTCCTACCCTCCCTATTCCACCCCTCTAGGTGGTCACAAAGCTGATCTCCATGTGCTATACGGCTGCTTCCCACTATCTATTTTACATTTGGTAGTGTATGTATGTCCATGCCACTCTCTCACTTCGTCCCAGCTTACCCTTCCCCCTCCCTGTGTCCTCAGGTCCATTCTCTACATCTGCATCTTTATTCCTGTCCTATCCCTAAGTTCTTCATAACCATTTTTTTAGATTCCATATATATGTGTTAGCATACAGTATTTGTTTTTCTCTTTCTGACTTACTTCACTCTGTATGACAATCTCTAAGTCCATCCACCTCACTACAAATAACTCAATTTCATTTCTTTTTATGGCCGAGTAATATTCCATTGTATATATGCGCCACATCTTCTTTATCCATTCATCTGTCGATGGACACTTAGGTTGCTTCCATGTCCTGGCTATTGTAAATAGAGCTGCAATGAACATTGTGGTACATCACTCTTTTTGAATTATGGTTTTCTCAGGGTATATGCCCAGTAGTGGGATTGCTGGGTCATATGATAGTTCTATTTTTAGTTTTTTAAGGAACCTCCATACTATTCTCCATAGTGGCTGTATCAATTTACATTCCCACCAACAGTGAAAGAGGGTTCCCTTTTTCCACACCCTCTCCAGCATTTATTGTTTGTAGATTTTTTGATGATGGCCATTCTGAATGGTGTGAGATGATATCTCATTGTAGTTTTGATTTGCATTTCTCTAATGATTAATGATGTTGAGCATTCTTTCATGTGTTTGTTGGCAATCTGTATATCTTCTTTGGTTAAATGTATATTTAGTTCTTCTGCCCATTTTTGGATTGGGTTGTTTGTTTTTTTGTTATTGAGCTGCCTGAGTTGCTTGTAAATTTTGGAGATTAATCCTTTGTCAGTTGCTTCACTTGCAACTATTTTGTCCCATTCTGAGGGTTGTCTTTTGGTCTTGTTTATGGTATCCTCTGCTGTGCAAAAGCTTTTAAGTTTCATTAGGTCCCATTTGTTTATTTTTGTTTTTATTTCCATTTCTCTAGGAGATGGGTCAAAAAAGATCTTGCTGTGATTTATGTCATAGAGTGTTCTGCCTATGTTTTCCTCTAAGAGTTTGATAGTGTCTGGCCTTACATTTAGGTCTTTAACCCATTTTGAGTTTATTTTTGTGTATGGTGTTAGGGAGTGTTCTAATTTCATACCTTTACATGAACCTGTCCAGCTTTCCCAGCACCACACCACTTATTGAAGAGGCTGTATTTTCTCCACTGTATATTCTTGCCTCCTTTATCAAAGATAAGGTGAACATATGTGTGTGGGTTTATCTCTGGGTTTTCTATCCTGTTCCATTGATCTGTATTTCTGTTCTTGTGCCAGTACCATACTGTCTTGATGACTGTAGCTTTGTAGTATAGTCTGAAGTCAGGGAGTCCGATTCCTCCAGCTCCATTTTTCCTTCTCAAGATTGCTTTGGCTATTCGGGGTCTTTTGTGTTTCCATACAAATTGTGAAATTTTTTGTTCTAGTTCTGTAAAAAAATGCCAGTGGTAGTTTGATAGGGATTGCATTGAATCTGTAGATTGCTTTGGGTAATAGAGTCATTTTCACAATGTTGATTCTTCCAATCCAAGAACATGGTATATTTCTCCACCTATTTGTATCATCTTTAATTTCTTTCATCAGTGTCTTATAGTTTTCTGCATACAGGTCTTTTGTCTCCTTAGGTAGGTTTATTCCTAGATATTTTATTCTTTTTGTTGCAATGGTAAATGGGAATGTTTTCTTAATTTCACTCTCAGATTTTTCATCATTAGTGTATAAGAATGCCAGAGATTTCTGTGCATTAATTTTGTATCCGGCTACTTTACCAAATTCATTGATTAGCTCTAGTAGTTTTCTGGTAGCATCTTTGGGTTTCTCTATGTAAAGTATCATGTCATCTGCAAACAGTGACAGCTTTACTTCTTCTATTCTGATATGGATTCCTTTTATTTCTTTTTTTTCTCTGATTGCTGTGGCTAGAACTTCCAAAACTATGCTGAATTAGAGTGGTGAGAGTGGGCAACCTTGTCTTGTTCCTGATCTTAGTGGAAATGGTTTCAGTTTTTCACCATTGGGGAGGATGTTGACTGTGGGTTTGTCATATATGGCCTTTATTGTGTTGAGGTAAGTTCCCTCTATGCCTATTTCTGCAGGGTTTTTTATCATAAATGGGTGTTGAATGTTGTCAAAAGCTTCTCTGCATCTATTGAGATGAACATATGGTTTTTCTCCTTCAGTTTGTTGATATGGTGTATCACGTTGATTGATTTGCATATATTGAAGAATCCTTGCATTCCTGGAATAAACCTCACTTGATCATGATGTATGATCCTTTTAATGTGCTGTTGGATTCTGTTTGCTAGTATTTTGTTGAGGTTTTTTTAAAAAATAAATTTATTTATTTATTTTTATTTTTGGCTGTGTTGGGTCTTCGTTTCTGTGCGAGGGCTTTCTCTAGTTGTGGCAAGCAGGGGCCACTCTTCATCGCAGTGCACAGGCCTCTCACTGTCACGGCCTCTATTGTTCCAGAGCACAGGTTCCAGATGCGCAGGCTCAGTAGTTGTGGCTCATGGGCCCAGTTGCTCTGCAGCATGTGGGATCTTCCCAGACCAGGGCTCGAACCCGTATCCCCTGCATTGGCAGGCAGATTCTCAACCACTGTGCCACCAGGGAACCCCTGTTGAGGATTTTTGCATCTATGTTCATCAGTGATATTGGCCTGTAGTTTTCTTTCTTTGTGACATCTTTGTCTGGTTTTGGTATCAGGATGATGCTGGCCTCATAGAATGAGTTTGGGAGTGTTCCTCCCTCTGCTATCTTTTGGAAGAGTTTGAAAATGATAGGTGTTAGCTCTTCTCTAAATGTTTGATAGAATTCTCCTCTGAAGCCATCTGGTCCTGGGCTTTTGTTTGTTGGAAGATTTTTAATCACAGTTTCAATTTCAGTGCTTGCGATTGGTCTGTTCATATTTTCTATTTCTTCCTGGTTCAGCCTCAGCAGTTTGTGCATTTCTAAGAATTTGTCCATTTCTTCCAATTTGTCTATTTTATTGGCATAGAGTTGCTTATAGTAATCTCTCATAATTTTTTGTATTTCTGCAGTGTCAGTTGTTACTTCTCCTTTTTCATTTCTAATTCTATTGATTTGACTCTTCTCCCTTTTTTTCTTGATGAGTCTGGTTAATGGTTTATCAATTTTGTTTATCTTCTCTAAGAACCAACTTTTAGTTTTATTTATCTTTGCTCTCATTTCCTTCATTTCTTTTTTATTTATTTCTGATCAGATCATTATGATTTCTTTCCTTCTGCTAACTTTGGGGTTGTTTTGTTCTTCTTTCTCTAATTGCTTTAGGTGCAAGGTTAGATTGTTTATTCGAGATGTTTGAATTCAGCACTTAGAGATAGTTTCTATTGGATGCTTTTTTTTCCTTGAGTATGGATCACACTTTCTTATTTCTTTGCATGTCTCATTTTGCTGTGGCTGTTGTTTTTCTTATTGAAAACTGGAAATTATTGAGAATATACTTTAGCTACTTTGGATTCTGGATTCTGATCCCTCCATCATCCAAGTTTGTTTATGTTACTTGCTTTTTTGTTTAGTAACCTGTCTGGGTTAAACCTGTTAAACCTGTATTCCTTATAGTGTGTTGGCCACTAAGGTTTCTGCTCTTTTTTTCCCTTGTTTTTATTTTTAAACCTGGCTTCTGAGTGTTCACCTCTATACCTGCTTAGCTTTGAGGTCAGCAGTCTTTTTCATGAGACCCAAAATCTCTCAGGTCTCAAATTTAGGTGCTGAATGTGTAGTAAGTGCCCAAGAAGTGTTTATTTCTTCTGCTGCTTTTCCTTTTCTTCTTCAGTTGATGTTAAGTGAAGTACATTGAAGTCTTCCTTATTGGTACGGGAGGCCTGTCAGAAGGGGTCTTCATGAATATTTATTAAGCATCTGGCTCTGTGCAGGATACTTCATATACACTGCCTCATGTAGTTTTTACATCTCTGTGAGGGTAATAAACATTTCAGCTTTACTGGTAGAAAACCAAGGCAGCAAAAATTTAAGTAACTAGCCTCAAGTCCCATAGCAAATAAATTTTAATTCATGTGTGTTTGATTTCAAAGCTCTAGCTCTTTCCACTATAGTGTGTGATCTCTGCATTTTAACTATGTTTTATATTTTATTGGAGGGAGCCCTGTACCCGGATGGAACATATGGAAGGAACAAGGATGATGACAATGTTCCTCCTGGCAAAAACTATACCTATGTCTGGCCAGTGAGAGAAGAATATGCTCCTGCCCCAGCAGATGCAAATTGCCTGACCTGGGTGTACCATTCGCACATCGATGCCCCTAAGGACATCTGCTCTGGGCTAATTGGCCCACTGCTGGTGTGCAAAGAGGGTAAGACGTCTCTTCCCCACCCTCTCTGTCCCTAGGAGTCTATTCCCAGGTGTGTTGAAAAGCGTATATAATCTTCAGGTCATCTTGCCTACCTCCCTTACTTCACACAGAGTGTACCTCTTCCTCCAAACTTTCTGTAAGATTAAAGAAATTCTTCTAACATAGAAGATCAATAATAGGGACAATAATTCAGGCTTCTGCCAAAAAAACTCATAGCATTCTGAAACTTATGTGCTTTAAAAAAAATACACACTGACACCACACATAGGAAAGTGTAAAATGTAGTCAAATGACCAGGAATGCTTTTTTATTTCACCCACATAATCACTTTGCTATTTTATTCCCTATTAATTGATTTAGTGTATCTGTGCTCTGTCAATAAAGTATACTTCCTTTAAGGACAGCCAGGTTGCCAAGTATGTGGTTGTGAGAATTTCTGTTTTATGAGTTTTCTATGGTTCTATCATTTCCATCAAAGCCTTTCACTGAGTTTATGTTGTGGGTTACTCTTGTACATGTAGGTCTTTCAAACTTACCTGATACCATTGGCAGGAAGAAAAGCTCATCTTGAGTTAGTCCACTTTGAATTTTTTTCTTACTCTTTTGAATGTGCCTGATAGGTATCCTGCATAAATATTCAGGGACAAGGACTGATGTGGATCAAGAGTTTGTTATAATGTTTACTCTTGTGGATGAGAATCAAAGCTGGTACCTTGAGGAAAATATCAGACATTTCTGCACTGACCCTGATTCAGTTGACAAAGAAGATGCTGTTTTCCAGAGGAGTAACAAAATGCATGGTGAGTGCCTCTCATGTTATCAAGTACATACTGACTGCCTTTTGTGTATATGGCACTACACGGGATACAGAACACACAGAAATATTAAACCTAGTTTTCCAAGATTTATAACTTCGTAATGAGAATAATAAGAAAGTGATGAAACATAATCCCTGTCAGAACCTAAAACAAAGAAAGAGAGCAAGAGAAGAAGAAAGGAACAGAGAGGAGCTACAAAAACTGACAGCAATTAACAAATGGAAATAAGCACATACTTATCAATAATAACTTTAAATGTAAATGGACGAAATTCTCCATTCAAAGGACATAAAGGGGCTGAATGGGTTTAAAAAAAAACAACAGCAAAAAACCCAAAACCCATCTATATACTATGTACAAGAGACACACTTTAGTTGTAAGGACACACATAGACTGACACTGAAGGGATGGAAAAAAAAACTATTCCATGCAAATGGAAACCAAAAGAAAGTTGGAGTATCTACACTTATATCAGACTTTAAATTGACTTTAAAACAAAGACTATAATAAGAAGCGTGTTACATAATGGCCAATCCAACAAGAATATATAACATTTAAAATATTTGTGCACCCAAATGCTTAAATATATAAAGCAAATATTAACAAACATAAAGGGAGAAATAGACAGCAATACAATAATAGTAAAGTACTTTAATACCCCATTTATATCAATGTAGGTATCCAGAAAGAAAATCAGTTAGGGAACTTTAGCCTTAAACAAAATGTTAAATCAGATGCACTTAACAGATACTTATAGAACATTCCATCCAAAAACAACAGGATACACATTCTTCTCAAGTGCACATGGAACATTTTCCAAGATAGATATGTTAGGCCATAAAGCAAGTCTTTTTTTTTTTTTTTTTTGCGGTACGCAGGCCTCTCACTGCTGTGGCCTCTCCCGTTGCAGAGCACAGGCTCCGGACGCGCAGGCCCAGCGGCCATGGCTCACGGGCCCAGCCGCTCCGTGGCATGTGGGATCTTCCCGGACGGGGGCACGAACCCACGTCCCCTGCATCGGCAGGCGGACCCTCAACCACTGCACCACCAGGGAAGCCCTAAAGCAAGTCTTAATAAATAAATTTAAAAGGATTGAAATTATATGAAGCATCTTTTCTGACCACAATGATGTGAAACTAGAAATTAATTACATGAAGAAAACTGGAAAATTCACAGACATATGGAGATTAAACAGCATGTTACTGAACAACCAACATATTGAAGAAGAAATCAAAAGAGAAATTTTTTAAAAACTTGAAACAAATGAAAATGGAAATGTAATATATCAAAATTTATGGGATGCAGCAAAAGCAGTTCTAAGAGGGAAGTTCATGGTGATAAATGCCTACCTCAAGAAACAAAAAAAGTTTCAAGTAAGTAACCTAACTTTACACCTCAAAGAAATAGAAAAAGAGCAAATTAAGCCCAAAGTTACTAGAAGGAAGGAAATAACAAAGATTAGAGCAGAAATAAATGAAATAGATACTAAAAAGACAATAAAAAACATCAATAAAACTAAGATCTGGTTCTTTGAGAAGATAAACAAAATTAACAAACATTTAACTAGACTCACTAAGAAAAAAAGAGAAAGGTCTCAAATAAATAAAATCAGAGATGAAAGATGAGATATTATAACTGACACCACAAAAATAAGAAGGATCATAAGAGACTACTATGAACAAGTATACGCCAACAAATTGGATAACCTATAAAAAATGGATAAGAACCATACAACCTACCAAGACAGAATCAGGATGAAATAGAATCTGAACAGACTGATACTAGCAAGGAGATTGAATCAGTAATCAAAAACCTTCTGACAAACAAAAGTCCAGGAAACAGATGGCTTCCCTGGTTAATTCCACCAAACATTCAAAGAAGAATTAATACCAATTCTTTTCAAAATCTTCCAAAAAATAGAAGAGAGAGAAACTCTTCCAAACATGTTTTATGAAGCCAGCATTGCACTGATACCAAAAGTGGACAAGGATGCCACACAGAAAAAGAAAAAATACAGGCCAATATTCCTGATGAACACAGATGCAAAAGTCCTCAACAAAATATCAGCAAGCCAAATTCAACAATACATTAAAAGGTTCATACACTGTGATTTAGTGGGATTTATTAATCCATGGGATTTTAACCATGAAAGTATGGTTCAGCTTCCACAAATCCATTAAGGTGATATACCACAGTAAAAAAATAAAGGATAAAAATCATGTGATCATCACAATAGACACAGAAAGAATTTGACAAAATTCAACATCCATTTATAATAAAAACTCTTAACAAAAAGAGTATAAAGGGAACATACCTCAACATAATAAAGACCATATATGACAAGCCCACAGCTAACATTATACTCAATGGTGAAAAGCTGAAAGCTAATCCTCTAATATCAGGAACAAGAGAAGGATGTGCACTTTTGCCACTTTTATTCAGCATAGCATTGGAAGTCCAAGCCAGAGCAGTTAGGGAAGGAAAATAAATAAATTCATCCAAATCTGAAAGGAAGAAGTAACTGTCATTATTTGCAGATGACATGATACTATATATAGAAAACCCTAAAGGCTCCAAAAAAACTGTTAGAATGAATAAATTAAGTAAATTTGAAAGATATAAAATAAATACATAAAAATTTGTTGCAGTTCTTTACACTAATAAAGAATTATCAGAAAGAGAAGTTAAGAAAACAATCTCACTTACAACTGCCTCAAAAGGAATAAAATACCTAGGAATAAATTTAACCAAGGAGGTGAAAAAACCATATATTGGAAACTATGACATTAATAAAAAAAATTTAAGAAGACACAAATAAATGGAAAGATATTCTGTGTCCATGGATTGAAAGAATTAATATTGTTAAAATGTTCATACTACTCAAAGCAATCTATAGTCACAATGCAATCTCTATTAAAATCCCAATGGTATTTTTTACAGAAATAGAACAATCCAAAAATTTGTATGGAACCACAAAAGACCCTGAATAGCAAAAGCAATCTTGAGAAAAAACAAAGCGAGAGGCATCGTGATCCTTGATTTTAAATGATATTACAAAACCATAGTAATTAACACAGTATTATATTGGCATAAAAACAGACACAGAGATCAATGGAACAGCATAGAGAGCCCTGAAATAAACCCATGTAAGAATATACAGGAGGAAAAGGACAGTCTCTTCAATAAATGGTGTTGGGAAAATTGAACAGCCATATACAAAAGAATGAAGCTGGACCACTGTCTTACACACATACACAAATATTAACTCAAATTGGATTAAAGACTTGAATATAAGATCTGAAATTATAGAACTCCTAGAAGAAAACATAGGTGGTGAGCTCCTTGACATAGGTCTTAGTAATGATTTTTTTAATTTGACACCAAAAGCAAAAGCAACAAAAGCAAAAATAAACAAGTGGGACTACATCAAACTAAAAACTTCTGCACAGCAAAGGAAACCATCAACGAAATGAAAAGACAACCAACTGAATGGGAGAAAATATTTGTAAATTGTATATCTGATAAGAAACTAATATCCAAATATATAAAGAACTCATACAACTCAATAGCAAAAAGCCGAACAATCTTATTTTTTAAAAATGAGAAGATGATCTGAATAGATATATTTCTAAAGAAATAGAGATGGCCAATATATATGTGAAAAGATGCTCAACATCATTACTCATCAGGAAATGCAAATCAAAACCACAGTAAGAGGGACTTCCCTGTGGTCCAGTGGTTAAGACTCCGAGGTCCCAATGCAGGGGGCCCAGGTTCGATCCCTGGTCAGGGAACTAGATCCCACATGCATGCTGCAACTAAAAAAAAAAAAAGAAAGATCCCACACATTGCAATTAAGACCTGGCACAGCCAAATAAATAAATAAATATTAAAAACTAACAAACAAGAAAACCCCACGATATATCATCTCATACCTGTTAGAATGGCTATTATCAAAAAGAGAAGAAATAGCAAGTGTAAACTGGTACAACCACTATGAAAACCAGTATGGAGTTTCCTTAAAAGAACTAAACGTAAGCCTACCATATGATCCAGCAATTCTGCTCCTGGGTATTTATCTGAAGAAAATGAAAACACTAATTCAAAAAGATATATGCACCCCCCATGATCATTGCAGCATTATTTACAATAGCCAATATATGGAAACAGCCTAAGTGTCCATTGATGGATGAATGGATAAAAAAATTGTGGTATATAATATTAGAACATTATTCAGCCATAAAAAAGAATGAAATCTCGCCACTTGCAACAGCATGGTGGGCTTTTAGGGCATTATGCGAAGTGAAATAAGTCAGACACGGAAGGCAAATGTTGTAAGACCTCTTTTATATGTGGAATCTAAGCAAACAAACAAAACCCCCAAAACCAAGTTCATAGATCCAGAGAACAAATTGGTGGTTAAAGAGGCAGGGGATGGGGATGGGAGAAATGGCAAAAAAAGTAACATGTCTCATAAGTCCCTTCTAATCAGTTCTTTTCCTTTTCTCCTTGCTGCATGCTTTTGTCATTTAAGTAGCTACTGTGTGTCAGCTTTCCCGCTGTGAGGTAAGACAGGGTTTCTAATTACAAGGAACAGATCTGGTGGGGAAGGTAAATATGTAAATAGAGATGGAGGTAAGAGGTGGCCAAGCTGTCCTGGAAGTATGAACAGTGCTTTTGTTTGCTCCTGATCTCATTGTGTTCACATAACAGTTCGAAGGCTGTTTTCATGTTGCTGATCACTTTTATTGAGTGCTTTTCTCTTGAAAAGACTAATGCTTTTCATTCCTTTCTGGGACTGTATTTTACCAAAGAAATCATGCCTTTCTGCACAAAAACATTACAAGCAATAATCTGTGCTAATTTTCAACTGTGCTAGAGCATGTGTTACCATTTCTTCTGGATCTGCTCGCCTCTGCAGGGGACTCTCTTCCATTAGTGTTTCTGTTTTTCAGCGCTCAATGGATACCTCTTTGGAAACTTCCCCGAGCCTGATATGTGTGTTGGTGAGTCGGTGTCCTGGCACCTATTTGGAATGGGGAATGAGATAGACATCCATTCCATCTATTTTTATGGTAACACCTTCATCAGCAGAGGCCATCGGACTGATGTCGTCAACCTCTTCCCAGCCACCTTCCTGACAACAGAAATGATAGTTGAGAATCCTGGGAAGTGGATGATAACCTGCCAAGTAAGTGATCACTTTCAAGGTAAAAAGGACAGAGACCAGTGTAGAGATGCTTACAATGGTACAATTAAACCACACAATCAATGGTGCTCATTCAGTGCCTGCTGTTGGATAGATTCTTGTACGTGTTATATTTGATTAAATATTAAACATAGGAAAAATGTGTAATGTCTATTTGGCATCTTATCAACAGGTATTTATTAATCACATCCCTATGAACCAGGTAAGAGGTGATTGAAAGAAATGATAAGGCCTTCTATGAACCTGGAATCTCATAGTTAAATATAGTTAGACATTTACAAAATGAATAAAACTTGAGACAGAATGATAAATGCTTTTTAAGTGCTTTATCACCTTGCTGGAGCAGAGGGGCTTCCTGAGGAGGTGGTCCCTAATCTGAGCCTAGAAAGGTTAGGAATTTGATAGATGAAGAAGGGGGAAAAGGTTTTCCAGCCAGAGGAAGCAACATGAACTGGGAAAAACACATGGGCAATTGTAAATAGAATAATAAATTTTTAGCACTGAAAAGAAATTTATAGATAATCTGGACCAATCCCCCATCCAATTCTTGAATTCTTTTTAAAATTTTTATTTTATTTTATATTGGAGTATATTTGATTTATAATGTGTTAGTTTCAGGTGTACAGCAAAGTAAGTTATACATATTCTTATATCTATTCTTTTTCAGATTCTTTTCCTATATAGGTTATTACAGAGTATTGAGTATAGTTCCCTGTGCTATACAGTATGTCCTTGTTGATTACCTATTTTATATATAGTAGTGTGTATATGTTAATCCCAACCTAGTAATTGTAGCAGCTTGTTTCATCTCTGGGCTGCTCTGTGAGAACATTCTTCCTTATATTGAGACACAATGCAATGATAGGTACAAAATCCTATGAAAGATGAATGATAAATATTTGTTGACAAATACCTGTTGAATGATTTGGTTCAGGTTCCTTGGGAATAGGTCTTTACTTAGCTGGACCTTAGGCTCATGTCAGAGGAGTGATGAAGGAGATGCCTTAGAGAGGCAGATTGGGCCCCAGGCAATCATATTTGAATGGCAAAACTAAGGATTGTCTAGAAGGCAAGAATAAGTCCTTCTAGATCCTTAGGCACACTAGTGACATAATCAGTGCAGTGGTTTAGGAAGATAAATATGATGTCTGTGTGCAGAAAGGACACAATGGAGAGACTCTGGCTACTGGATGCCAGTTAAGAAGCATTGGCAACATTAGAGTTATGACATTAAAAGTTTGGCCTAACATGGTAAAAACAAGAATATAAAAAGAAAATGTGTCAACGGGACAAACATAGAAGACATAATGTGTGATTCAACTTGGATACTGACTAACTACACAAAATCACTATGAGGTCAGGGCTGCAGCTCTTCAGGGCTGCTTTCATAACACATTTTTGTTCCCATCAACCTTAAGCAAACCTCACATTTGTCCACTGGGTTATTCCAGTTAAATTCAATTCAGCAAATGTTGGGCTGCTCAGTTAATATGTATAAGACACTCTCCTGAGAAGACAAAGATGAACAAGACAAGGTTACTATTCTTCCCTGCTCCTACCGCAGCTTTATTGAGGTATAATTGACAAATATGATTTGTATATATTTAAGAGGTACAACTTGATGTTTTGCTATACTTGTAAGGTTTGATTACCTTACATTCAAGCTAATTAACATATCTATTACCTCACGTAGTTAAACATTTTTGTTGTGGTGGTGGTGAGAACACTTGAGAACTCAAAGAATACAGAGTTTCAGTTATGCAAGATGAATGGGTTCTGGAGATCTAATATACCTCATGGTGACTACAGTCAACAATACTGTGTGGTATACCTGAAACTCCCTAAAAGGGTAAATCGTAAGTGTTCTCCACACACGATCCCTAAATCTGATAAGAAACTAATCAAGGCATTAGCAGCCATTTGAGATTAGTAAGATTGTTAAAAGTGGCCAGTAGTTGTGGACATAAGCTGGAATACGTTACTGAAATACAATGTTTCCTAAATTGTCCATAGCCTCAGAAAAAAATATTTAAAAATTAGAAGATACGTATAATTCAATTTTAAAATTAGTAATTACCTCTAGAGATAATGGTGTCACATTTTGATGAATATCCTTCCTATTTTCTAGACCTTAATATATAAATGCTTATGTTATATATAAAATGAAATCAATCTATTAACACTGCCCTGTAGCTTACTTTTTCCACTTGTTAATATACCAGAAATAAATTTATATGTCAGTGAATATAGATCTACTACATCGTTGTTAATCCTTCCAGTGTCCTTTGTAAGGAGATTACAATTTACTTAACCAACAGTCTTTATTAACACGTATAATTTCCCTATACATTTAGGTCTACCAACATGTAAATTACACCAATGTTGAAAAGAGCAAGGACAATGCACACAGGTCTGTGTTTTGCCTTTAGGCCCAATGATTCATGCTGAGGTGGGTGACTCCATCCTGATCATATTTATAAACAAGGCCAGTCGGCCCTACTCCATCTCAGCGCACTGAGTGGAGGACGTGGAGAGTGGGAAGGGACCCCCAGTGCCTGTCACAAAGCCAGGTAACTTACCCCACAGATCTGCTGCATCCTGATGAGCACTGCAGACTCCACTCTTCTCTGATCTTTTCTGAACTCTGAAGGGTTTTGAAGAGCTCATTGTAATGTCAATGTGTTCCAACCATTACCCCAATATGAAATCACCATTCATCCAATGACCAAGTGCTTATGGAATTCCTACGGCTCCATTAGGAACCTTAAAGGGTATTAAGACATAACAGCTAACACATATTCAGTGTTAACATTGTGCCAGCTTTTACATTTAAAACAAATTTTTTAAAAACTCATTTATCCTTAAAATAACCCGGGGAGGTAAACACTAACATATTTCATTTAACCTGATACCATTAATCATGAAATGGCCATGATTACTTTATCTGTTACTAAAGAAAGAAAAGAAAAAACATGCTGCCAATTAAACTTTAGCATGCCCCTGACTGAGAGATACATCCTGACATCAGATGTGCTAAATTGTGAAAAATGACCATCCTGTAATTGATGAAGTATAGTAGTTATGCCCATTTAACAGGTGACTGAAGCAAAGAGGAGTAAAGAACTTAACCAGGTCAGACGTTAGTAATAATGGAACTCAGTTTGTTTGACTTCAGGACCTGAGCTCTTAACTATACATTTCTCTCAAGATGCTTAAAATGAGTTTGGAAGAAAAAAAGATGAATCATTTCAGCAAGAGTGCAGATTACGCAAGATGAAATTCTAAGTGGTGAAGAATTTCAAGAATACATCTGAGAATGTTGATAAAATTTCAGAGAAGGAAAACCGGTGAAGACTGACTGTTTAATTAGGAACAATTAGGGAAGCCTTTATAAAGGAGATAGAACTCCAGCTGGCTTTTTTCCACCGCTGTGGCCTCTCCCTTTGCTGAGCATAGGCTCCAGATGCGCAGGGGCCCAGCCGCTCCGCGGCATGTGGGATCTTCCCAGACCAGGGCACAAACCCGTGTACCCTGCATTGGCAGGCGGACTCTCAACTACTGCGCCACCAGGGAAGCCCCCAACTGGCTTTTACAAGATGCATTGAAGGGAGAGAAGAGCTCACAATTTAAGGAGCTTCCATAACATTTACACAGTTAAAGTGTGCTTGTGATAAATGTCAAGAGCCCCTGTGACCTCCAGTTATGAAATTGATAGCAACCATAGGTATAATTACAGGGGAGTTATATTCCATTTTACCTGTGATGAATACATAATAGCATTATAATAATGCTATATAATTGCAATAAAGGTCATATAAATTTTTAAAAAATTAAATAGGTATAAAGAAAAGAAAACAATCTAATGCATCACTAGAAAAAGTTAGCAAGGTATCTATTCAAGGTTGGGTTGTAGGAAGGAAAATCGTTATCGGCCACTATTCCAACTTCTGTCACTCCCTACTCCCAGTATCAGAAGCTGCTTCAAGAAACTTCTCATGAACATCTAAATGTCTATCTACAGAGAAATAGTCAATTTTGGAATATTCTTAGAATGGACCATTGTACAATCATTAAATGACATTTAAGAAAGTTTTAATAACATGGGAAAGACTTGTTAAGCAAAATACAAGCATAGAAGAAAGACCAGAAGGGAAATAAGCCAAAATGTTAATAATGGTTTTATCTTTGTGGTGGTATTTTAAACAGCAGAGTGATCATCTTTTCTACTTCCTCACATTTTTTTTTTTTTTTTTTTTTTTTTTGCGGTATGCGGGCCTCTCACTGTTGTGGCCTCTCCCATTGCGGAGCACAGGCTCCGGACGGGCAGGCTCAGCGGCCATGGCTCACGGGCTTAGTTGCTCCGCGGCATGTGGGATCTTCCCGGACCAGGGCACGAACCCGTGTCTCCTGCATCGGCAGGCGGATTCTCAACCGCTGCGCCACCAGGGAAGCCCCTCACATTTTTTATACTTTCTAGGTTTTCTATAATGGATGTATCTTGCTTTGATGAAGAGGGAAATGGTTTAAAATGGATCAAAAAAGCTATTAAATATATTTATTTTTGATGGTTGAAAGCAACTCTAAAGGGAGGAAGAAAGGTGCCTATTAGCCATGGGGAGTGGGGAGCTCTGATAGGGCTGTGGGCAAGCTGGTGTGACCCCTCCCAGGCTGTTGTGCCTTGGTGGTGAGGCGTGGCAAGGGACACAACTTCTCTATGCTGACTGGCCTTCCAAGAGTCCTAGATGTGAGGGTTACGAGAGTAGGGAGAAAAATGTTTAGAGCATGGCAAAGGGGAAATTATTATTATTTTTTTACTGGAACTCAGAGGGATTCAGTCCCCACAAGGATCTCTAATAAGGCAGAAAGATTTGGAAGGACCCAGAGATTGGATGTAGAAGCAATAAACTAACTTTGTGCAGGAAGTCCAGGCAACTTGGAGAAGAAAGTTTAATCAGGGCATGCATGCGATGAAGAGAGCAAACTAGCATTTTAAGAAAAGTAAGCCCCTATCAGTTTTCTTCTCCTCCTCTTCCCCTTCCCTCCTCTTCCCCCCTTCCTCCTCCACCTCCTTTTCCCCTCCTCCTTTCCTCTTCCTTCTTCTCCTCCTTCCTCTTCTTCTTCTTCCTCTTCTTCTCCTCCTTCCTCTTCTTCTTCTTCTTCCTCTTCTTCTCCTCCTTCCTCTTCTTCTTGTTCTTCCTCTTCTTCTCCTTTTTTAATAAATCACTCAACAAACATTTACTCAGCATCCTCTTTTTGTTGAGAGCTGGGCTCCCAGCTGGGGTAGACGATGGATTGTTCTAACTTTAACACCACCCCTGTAGTCACTTGCATTTAGAAAGTTAAATATCAGTTGTTTATCTTGTGATTACCAAGGCATAGGGGCTATAATGAAAATCATGGAAACTAGACCTAAAATTATATCGCTAACCAACTGGTGCATGAGCAAACATGGAGCAAAGTTTCATGTAAGCATTACTTTTGTTTTGCTTTGTGGCTCACATTCAGCTGTAGGTTGCTTGTCCTGATAGGGTGGGGAAGGGACACAGTTCAAAAGGAGATAACAATTTAAATGAGCCTTTTACAATGTGATTATCTTGATAATTCATGAATATATTTATGACTCCTTTGCAAGGCTCTGGGTCAGCCCCAGGGGATGCACAGATATGAGGCCTGACAAGAGGGAGTGAATGTATTTGTTATTAGTATACATACAAATTAGCAATTATTGACTGCCTTCAATGTGAGGCACTATTCTAGGTATTTTATTTCATTTAATCCTCACAACAATTTGAAAACTGGGATGACTAATCCACTTTACACATAAGGAAACTAAAAGTCAACGAAATGAACTAGCTTGTCAAGGTTGAGTGAAAACAAGTCATCAGGGTTGAGATTTGAAACTAGGCCTCTCTGATTCTCTCTGGTTCCAACTAGATCTCACCTGCCTGCACATTAGAATCACCTGAGAAGCTTAAGGAATATACTGGTACCCTAATACCAGATCCAGATACTCTAATTTCATTGGTTTGGGATGAGGCCTGAGCAGTGAAAGTTTGCAAAGCTCCCTGCTGATTCCACAAGAAGCCAAGGCTGAGGCCCACAGTAACTCAAGCATGCTCAAGCATGACTCTTGGAAAAAGATACAAAATTTGAGGAAAAAAAATATTGAGGTATAAAATAAGTCTTCATTTCCTGAATAAACATCAGTTGATAATAGAAAAGGCAAACTAAGATGGAAGGCTATAGTCTGAAATGAAAATCTATCATTTTGAACCTGCAGAAAATCAAGATGTGAATTTAATGGGAACATTTCTAATGAATGGGCAATTCTACTCAGCAATAAACTTTAACCAAAATATACAAAGAATCTGTTTCTATTTTTTCAGGTAAATTGTCTGGAACAGAGGTAACATGAATAAAAATTTTTTTCTATTTCTTCTCATTTGTTTCAGGAGAAATCAAAACTTACAGATGGAAAGTCCCTGAAAGGTCCGGTTCAGGGCCATCTGACCCAAATTGTATTCCATGGGTTTACTATTCAACAGTAAACTTTGTGAAGGTAAGGTGGATAGAGCCACCAAAATGCTCAAAGTGATATGGCTGCAAACTGACTATTCAAGTTATCACAACTATGGTGGGTATATGCAAAGAGATGTATTGGTTTAGAGCAGGGGTCTCAAACTATGCTCATGCCTGTTTGTTTGCATTATTGATGATGAAGTTGAGTAGTTGTGATGGAAATGGTATGGGTCACACAGTAAAAAACTCTTGCTATCTGGTGCTTTACAAAAACAAAGTTTGCCGACACATGATCTAAAGTATACAGGAAAAAAATAAAATCTCAACGTTTCTATTACCAAATTTAGAACTTACAAGGTAGTTTGAAGCAAGAATGGATATGTAAAATAGATAACCATAAAATAAATATATATTTTAATTTAGACCATAGTTTTTTTTGTTTGTTTTGGTTTTTTTTGTGGTACACAGGCCTCTCACTGTTGTGGCCTCTCCCGTTGCGGAGCACAGGTTCCGGATGCACAGGCTCAGCGGCCATGGCTCAAGGGCCCAGCCGCTCCGCGGCATGTGAGATCTTCCCAAACTAGGGCACGAACCCGTGTCCCCTGCATCGGCAGGCGGACTCTCAACCACTGCACCACCAGGGAAGCCCTATACCATGGTTTTTGATGTGTGAAAAAGGTCTCAGGAAAGAAAACACACTCCAAGTAAACTAACTAACTGAAACTACAAAATATTTCAATGATAAATAGGCTAACTTTACTTAGAAATTAAAGGCAAAGTTTCAATATTGAACTTGAGTCAGGTATGTGTCTATAAAACAACTAGTCTAGAATTATACTTCATAAATCAAAGTCCAAATTAAGGTCATATCTGATATAAAATGTAAACATTGCCCATTATTTTAAAAAGTGAGAGGGGCATCCCTGGTGGCACAGTGGTTGAGAGTCTGCCTGCCGATGCAGGGGACACGGGTTCGTGCCCCGGTCTGGGAAGATCCCACATGCCATGGAGCGGCTGGGCCTGTGAGCCATGGCCGCTGAGCCTACGCGTCTAGAGCCCGTGCTCCACAACAGGAGAGGCCACAACTGTGAGAGGCCCGCGTACCGAAAAAAAAAAAAAAAATGTGAGGGATTATCTTAGCCTTCATTTTAAATATTAGATGGCTGCATTAATGTCCTTGAGTTGTATTGGAGAGTGCAAGAGTTCAGGAGAAACATACCAGACACTTGAAAAAAAAACGTATGTATTAGAATTATGTGAAACCCACATTTATTTGTTGATTCCTTTGTGCATCCCAACAAATATTTATTGAGCCCTTGTGATGTGCAAATGATCCCACCAAGTACTATGAGGGCTGCAAATATTCTTGTTTTGAAGGAACTTATCATCTTCGGGGAAAATAATAATGTGTGCACACCCGTAATGATATTACAACTCTGAATCTGGTGAGTTTTATAGGAGTGCAGGGCTATAGAGGAGGCATTGGGAAGAGAGTCTAGGAATAGAGAACATCATGAGTCAAGCTGAAAATAGGGAAGTAGAAGGTGTGTTTGGGAAACGTTGAGAGTCCCGTGCGGCTATCATCTAGGGTAGAAAAGGAAAGCAGCAAGGGAGCATAAGCTAGAAAAGTCCACTGGGAGAGCACATGAGGGGCTTCAGGACCTGTCGAGGATTAGTCTTTTATTCAGTAGGACCATCACTGGAAAGTCACTGAAGACCTCTAGATATGGGAGTGATGACATGAATCTGATGGTTGTCAACGGGATGTGCTGGAGGTGCAGAGAGCAGAGACCAGAGAGGACCCAGTTTCTAGTCCAGGGTGAGGTATTAATATCCCACACTAGAAGGATGGCAGTTAGAATGGAAAGGAAGTCACAGAATGGAGAGGCATTTTGTGAAGGGAAAAGAAATGTAAGATTTGATAGCAAATGAGATGGGATGGAGTGAGGAAGACGGAGGAAGTAAACACTGAAATCAAGTTTCCTGAACTAAATGACAAGGAATATCATAGTGCTATTAGCAGAAATAGAGAATTCAGGAGAAGGAAATGCTTTGAGGGAAATACTAAAATTCACTTTAGAAATGCTTAGCAGATTGAATTGTTGCAAGAGTCACATCCAGGTAGAATAGCTCACAGGCAATTGAAAATGTGGGAGTTTTCCATCAAAAGAAAGCTCAGGGCCGAGCAACTCGACATGGAAGTCATCCATGGGCTCATATCAATTCCTAAATCATCCAACTAACTTTTACCCATAGGACGTGGAATATAAGCATCTGTATATACTTATAAATACAGTCTCACTTGGGTTTCACCTCACGCTAGTCAAAATGGCCATCATCAAAAAGTCTACAAATCATAAATGCTGGAGAGAGTGTGGAGAAAAGGGAACCCTCCCACACTGTTGGTGGGAAGTGAATTGGTGCAGCCACTATGGAGAACAGTATGGAGGTTCCTTAAAAAACTAAAAATAGAATTATCATATGATCCAGTAATCCCACTACTGGGTATATATCCAGAAAAGTTGAAAACTCTAATTCAAAAAGATACATGCACCCAATGTTCATAGCAGCACTATTTACAATAGCGAAGACATGGAAGCAATCAAAATGTCTATCAACAGATGAATGGATAAAGAAGATGTGGTGTATATATATATATATATATATATATATATATATATATATATATATATATATATATATGTATGTATATATACATACACACACAATGGAATATTACTCAGTAATTAAAAAGAGTGAAATAACATCATTTGCAGCAACATGGGTGGAACTAGAGATGATCATACTAAGTGAAGTAAGCTAGACAAAGACAAATATCATATATCACTTGTATGTGGAATCTAAAAAAATGATACAAATGAACATATTTACAAAACAGAAATAGACTCACAGACATAGCAAACAAACTTATGGTTACCAAAGGGGAAATCCGGAGTGGGGGATAAATTAGGAGTTTGGGATTAACAGATACACACTACATATAATATAGATAAACAAGGACCTAATGTATAGCACAGAGAACTATATTCAACATCTTGTAATAATCTATAATGGAAAAAATCTGAAAAAGAATATTATATATATATGTGTATATATGCATAACTGAATCACTGTGCTGTACACCTGAAACTAACACAATATTGTAAATGAACTACACTTCTATAAAAAAAAATACAGTCTCACTTGAAAAGCACACAGGAAAATAGAAATAAGCATTTGTTTATTCAACAAATATTTATTTAACACCTTCTATGTAGTAGACACTGGGCTCTGCTCTGGAGACTCCGCTACGAGTGAAGGACACAGCCTCAGCCCTCAAAAAGCTCACTCTTAGGGCTTCCCTGGTGGCGCAGTGGTTGGGAGTCCGCCTGCCGGTGCGGGAGACACGGGTTCGTGCCCTGGTCCGGGAGGATCCCACATGCCGCGGAGCAACTAAGCCCGTGAGCCATGGCCGCTGGGCCTGCGCGTCCGGAGCCTGTGCTCCGCAACGGGAGAGGCCACAACAGTGAGAGGCCCGCATACCGAAAACAAACAAACAAAAAAAATCTCACTCTTAGCAAATTTTTAGAAATAGTCCTAAATTTTCACAAAGATCACCCTATTCTTCAGGATTTCTTAGTACTTATTCCTTGGTCAATAGTCTTTTAGTATTTTTACAATGACTTTCTTACAAGCAATTAATCAGTGTTATTAAATTATTCAAAGGCTCTTATAATTCAGTTTATTTTTCTTTCAGGGTACCTATAATGGTTTGATGGGTCCTCTGATTACATGCAGGGAAGGAGTGTTGAATGGAAAGGGAAGAAGAAGCGACGTTGACTATGAATTTGTTCTCTTGTTTTTGGTATTTAATGAGAATGAATCCTGGTATCTGCATGACAATATTAAGAAGTATCTTAATAAAGGTACATGAGATTTTAAACCCTCTGATGATTTTGAGGAGAGCAACAAAATGCGTGGTATATCAGAAGTTTAAAAAGGAGACAAGCTCATAGAAATCTGTGGAAGGCCCCAGGCTCCCTCTCTGAGCCCTTCTTTATTCCCAGGGGCACCTGAACTGAAGAAAGTCCTCTAAAGCTTTCCTTCAGAGGGAACCAGCCAAGCCATTGATTGGCTGCCCGCAAGGTCCAGTGAGGTTTTGGACCAACTGTTTAGGCAGCTGTATCTCTGAATGCTGGGATCCCTAAACTATCGGCCTGTAAAGTAATTCCTACAAAATGAACTATCACTTATTGATATATTTCTGTAAGAATACAGGATAACTCCTAGTTGATCAAATTTGAGGGGCTGGTTTAACTGTCTCTGGAAAATGAAACACCATCACCAAATTTCTGTTTTAATGTGTCTATGTTATTTAATTCTTTGAAATTTGAGTTACTTCTTTTTTTTAAGTGTAAATAATGTGTTCTAATTGACATACCTATCCTCTCTCACCGAGATCTACTTTTGGCCAAAAGTGTGCAAAAAGATAGGTCTTGCCCAAGATAACAAAGCTAGTTAATTGCTAACATTGATTAGAATATAGTAGCCTGATCTCTAATTCAGCTACTCTTTCCCCTACAGTTTTGCCTCCTTCACCCAAAAGTTTCTTAGTAGGCTCTCTCTTTTTAATGAATGTAACTCATTTGGTTGTATCATGATGCAAAGAACAAAAAGTTAGTAGAAAGCAGAGGAGTGAAAGTCCCCACCATGTCAGCCCAACTTGAGCTTGCTTTGGTAATTGTTAGATCATGGATTCAGCCCATGTGAAGTTTTCCCTTTTTTGGAGATTCAGCTAGGTTTAGGAACTTGCCCCAAATTAGTTCTCAGAAAGTGAAATATTAAGTAAATACCTTTTAATTTCTTCAGTTTTGATTTATATAAACTTAATTCTCTGGCTTTTGTCCACTCAACTGTAGAATGGTATAAATCTGGCGACCTCACACATGAGGTGCTAATCCACCCCATTAAGGGAATATGCCTATTTGGCATATTCCAAACAACATATACTGCTACCCAAGACATAGCTTTTAAAAACAAACTACTATTTCTCTTTTCTGGCTTTCTTTTATAGGGATTTCTTAGTACTCTGAATTTGGGGTCTTAGATGGTGGGGACATTGGCAAGTGTGAGTGAGATTATTATATGTTTACCAGGCAGACGAAAATATTGGTGACCTAAAGATCTTCTTGAATCAATTCTAAAACCAGATTAAGTAATCATCACTAATCAAAGGCTGTTCTCTTTTCACCTTCTTAGCTATTAATGGAAAGATTTTGGGGAATCTCCATGGCCTCATCATGAATGAAAATACAATGACAAACTGGTATGTTAGGAATAGGAAGTGAAGTGGACATACACACCATTCATTATCATGCTGAGAGCTTTCTTTTCAAGGTTAAGTATAAGAAAAGTATTTGGGGGAAGACTTACTAACAGATTCAATATATTTCCATTGTGAAATGAGAGTTATTTGGCAATAAGGCTTGTGAGGGGTGTTAGTGAATATGAGAGAATGGAACAGAAAAATATGATTATGTCCTTCCACTGGTAGATATTTCTTAATATGTATTTTATTATGCTTGTAAAAAAAAAAAAACAAAACCTCTGAGCTTCAGGTGAGTTTTCTCATCAGTTATATGGGGATAATTCTGACCACTCTGGAGTATTGTATATGAAAGTACCCATAGTATTTTGTCTCTCTTTTTTTTTTTTCTTTTCTCTTTTCTCTTTCCCTTCCCTTTTTTCCATTTCTTTTCTATGTGATTAGCCGAAAGAATAGTCCTCTCTAGTAAAGGAGATATTTCAAGCTTTGGCTTGGGCCCAAAATTTTACCTTGACTTTTGCCCTGCTGGGCTGGACCATGTGTGGCTTTCTGCCTTTCGAGCATCAAGCTGCACCATATGGGTGGTGCTGGCTGTGCCGAATCACCTGGGGAGCCATTTAAGAAGCAGATTGCCAGACCCCACCCCAGACCTGATAAATCAGAATCTCAGGGATAAGGTCCAAATATTCTGTCATCTCAAGAGCTGTGCAGTCTACAAGGAAGTAGAATAGAAAAGAATAATCACATCTAATCTGCAGGAAAAACCTGCACTGCTCCTTTTCCAATTATACAGGAATGAACAGCAACTAATGAAACATCTAATATCCTTTCCCCTCTGTATATTCATTCAACACAGTTTAAGATACCAAGTACTAACCTACAATGATTTTAGTTTCACATATTAAATGGCTTTGCTTCTTTTCAGAACTTGGCTTTTTCAATCCACATTTTAAAAATTATATTAAAAATATATAAAATTTAGTAAAATTTATAAAATCATACAATTATTTTACATACATATAAAAATATTTTATATACATACATAAATATTTTAAATTAAGCTATAATTTACACTGAGTAAAATGCATACTATTTAGTACACAGTTCTGTTGTGATAAACACATACAGTGGTGTAACCAACACTAATCAAAATACGGAACACCTCCATCAACCCCCTAAAATGTCCCCTTTGCACCCTCTAGAGTCACCTACTTCCCTATGTTTAACCCCTGGTGACCACTGAACTATTTTTTATCTCTATAGTTTTGCCTTTTCTGAAATGTCATACAAATGAAATTATACAGTCTGTAGCATGATGAATCTGGCTTGTTTCATTTTGTATCAGCATTTGAATTGCATCCAACTTGCTGTAACAGCAGTTTGTTCTATTCGATCTTTGAGCAATATTCCATTGTATGGATGTATGGCAGTTTGTTTATCCGTTCCCCCACTGAGGGACATTTGGGTTGTTTCCAGGTTGGGGTTACTAAAAATAAAGTCATTATAAACCTTTGTGTACATGCTTCTGTGGGAACATAAGTTTTCATTTTCCTTGAGAAAATATCTAGGGGTTGGATTGCTAGGCCATGTGGTAAGTATATGCTTAACTTTATGAAAACTGCCAAACTGTTTTCCACAGAGACGGTACATTTTGCATGCCTACCAGAAGTATATGAGAGTACCACTTGACCACAACTACATCCACATCAGCACTTGGTATCTTCCATTCTTACTTCATTTTTCCTTAGCCATCCATTTAAGTATATTCTGGTATCTTGTTTTTTATTTGAATTTTCCTAATGGCTATGATACTGATTATCTTTTCTACTATCTGCCATCTGTAAATCTTTGGTGAGATGTCCAAATTTTATGCCCATTTTTAAATTGGATTGTTTGTTTCCTTATTGTTGAGTTTGAGGGCTGTATATATTCTGTATACAAATCCTTTCTATCTATATGATCTGTAAATATTTGCTTCTAGTCTGTGGCTTATCTTTTCATTCCCTTAACATTATCTATCAAAGAGCAGAAATTCTTAATTTTGATATAGTCCAAATTATCATTTTTTTCTTTTATGGATCATGCTTTTGGTGTCATGTCTAAGAAATCTTTGTTTAATTCACGGTCACAAAGATTTTCTTCTAGAAGTTTTATGGTTTTAGGTTTTATATTTAGGTCTCTGGTCCATCTTAAATTAATTTTTTTTTTTTTTTTTTTTTTTTCGGTATGCGGGCCTCTCACTGTTGTGGCCTCTCCCGTTGCGGAGCACAGGCTCCGGACGCGCAGGCCTAGCGGCCATGGCTCACGGGCTTAGTTGCTCCGCGGCATGTGGGATCTTCCCGGACCAGGGCACGAACCCGTGTCTCCTGCATCGGCAGGCGGATTCTCAACCACTGCACCACCAGGGAAGCCCTAAATTAATTTTTATATGTGGTTCAAGGTTTATTTTTTTCATAGAGACATCCAAGTTTTCTTTCTTTTTTTTTTTTTTTGGCTGCACCACAGCATGTGGGATTTTAGTTCCCCAAGCAGGGATCAAACCCATGCCCCCTGCATTGGAAGCATGGAGTCTTAACCACTGGACCACCAGGGAAGTCCCTAGACGTCCAATTCTTCCATCACCTTTCAGCAAAAAGACTATCCTTTCTCCCTCTGTGTCAAAATCATATTGATCATATACATGTGGGTTATTTCTGGCTCTCTGTTCTATTACATTGATTTATATGCCTGTCCTTTCTTAAGTGCCACACTGTCTTGATTGCTTTAGTGTAATAAAAAGTCTTGAATCAGATGGTGATTGTTTGAGCTATTCTAGATCTTTGCCATATAAAGTTTAGAATCAGCTTTTAAAATTGTGCTGGGATCTTGATTGAGATTGCATTGAATCTGTACACTGATTTGAGGAGAATTGATATCTTAACAATATTGAGACTTCCAATCTACAAACATGCCATATCTCTCTATTTAGAACTTCTTTGACTTTTTTCATCTATGTTTTGTAGTTGTCACCACACAGATCTTGCATATATTTTGTTAGATTATTACCAATATCATGGGTTTTGGTGATAGTGTAAATGGTATTCTTTTTATTTCAATTTCTAATTGTCATGCCAGTATATAGAAATATAACTGATTTTTGTATAATTGACCTTGTATCCTGCAACTTTGCTGAACAAATTCTAGTAGCTTTTCTTTTTGTAGACGGTTATTTTTTGGGGGTGGGGGTTCCTACATAGCAAATCATGTTGTCTGTGAATAGAGATGGTTTTATTTTTTTCTTTTCAATCTATATGCACCCCCCCCTCGCTCCTTTTTGGTGTTATTGCACTAGCCAGGATCTCCAGTAAAATGTTGAATATTAGCAGCAAAAGTAGAGATCCCTGCCTTATTCTTAATCTTAGGGGGAAAGCATTCAGTCACTCACCATTGAATATAAAGTGAGCTGTAGGTTTTTGTAGATTCCATTACCAGGTTGAGGAAGTTTCCTTCTATTCTCGGTTTGTTGAGGGTTTTAATCATGAACAGATGTTAAATCCTATTTTCCCTGAATCTATTGCGATGATCATATTTCTTTTTCTTTAGTCTATTGGTGAACTACATTGACTGATTTTCAAATGTTGAACCAGCTTTTCATTCCCCAGTAAACCTTACTTTGTCATGATGCACTATCCTTTTTTATATATTGCTGGATTTAGTTTGCTAGTGTTTTGTTAAGGATTTTTGCATATATGTTCATAAAGAATATTGGTTATGGCTTTCTTCTCTTGTAAATTATTTGTCTGGTTTTAGAATTGGGCTAATTCTGGCCTCATAAAATGAGTTGGGAATGTTCTGTCCTCTTCTGTTTTCTGGAAGAGTTTGTTTAGAAATGATATTATTTTTTTCTCTAAATGTTTGGTAGAATTTGCCAATGAAGCAATCTGGGCCTGGAGTTTAATCTGTTGGAAGGTCTTAATACAATTTCAGTTTCTTTAATAGATATAATTTCAGTTTCTTTAACACGTAACCTGAATAGATCTAACCTGAATAGATAATCTATTCAGGTCATCTATTTCTTCTTGAGTGAACTTTGGTAGTTTTCATCTTAAGCAACTTGTCCATACCATCTAAGTTGTAGAATTCATGGACAAAACAGTTGTTCATAACATTCCTTTATTATCCTTTTTAATGTCTATAAACTCTTAGTGATATCTCCTCTTTCATCTCTGATATTTGTAATTTGTGTTTTTAAATTTTTTTCTTGGTCATTTTGTCTAGAGGTTTGTATTAGTTATCTATTGCTGCATAACACATCACCCCAAAACATAGTGGCCTAAAACAACAGTCTTATTATCTCACAATTTCTCTGGGTTAGGCTGGAAATGGTTTAGTTAGTTGGTTCTGAATCAGCATCTCTCATCAGGCTACAGTCAAGATGTCAGCTGAAACTACAGTCATCAGGTTTGACTGAGGCTGGATGATCCACTTCCAAGCTCACTTATAGGACTATTGACCAGAGGCTTCAGTTCCTCACCATGTGGGTATGACATGGGAGCTGGCTTTCCCCAGAGTGAATGATCCAAGGGGAGAGAGTGAGAGAGAGGGTCTAAGACTCTTTGAAGTAGAATGCCATGACTTCTGCCATATGCTATTGCTTTCAAGGACCAACCCTCAGACAATGTAGGAGGGGACTACAAATGTTATGAGTATCAGGAGGCAGGGATCCTTGGGGGCCATCACAAGCTGGCTTCCACAGGGTTTAACAATTTTATCCATCTGTTCAAAGAACCAGTTTTTGGTTTCTTTGATTTATCTTTATTATGTTCCTATTCTTGATTTTATTGATTTCTGCTCTTATCTTTATTATTCCCTTCTTTCTGCAGATAGATAAATCTTACCAAGAAGATGTATATGACCTCTTTCCTGGGACATTCCAAACCACTGAACTGTTTGTGGATCACCCAGGGACATGGTTATTACATTGTCATGTATCTGACCACATCCATGCTGGCATGGAGACAACCTACACAGTCCTTCGAAACATCGGTACCGTTATCTGTCAGTGATGCTGGCTTAGATAGCACCAGGCTTCCTGTAGACCCTGAAAATAGGAGGCATGAGAGCCCCCAAGGAGCTCAGAGTCAAGTAAGAGAGACAGACATATAACCATAGTAGAATATGACATATGCCAAGATAGAGGGCAGAGTACAGGGTTCAGTGACAGCAGCAGGAGGCAATGATTAACAGTTTGGAGACATGAGCCAAGGTTCCATAGATGAATCTTATCAGGTGAGCAGAAGCTTGCAATGTGGATGGGGTACGAACAGCATGTGTACTGGCATGAAGTAGCACAGTGAGTATTCATTCAACAAAGACGTACAGATACTGGTGGGATAAAGTCTTTGTTGGTGAAATGACATAACTCTTGAAACAACTCATGTCATGAAAAGAATCTACTTCTGTTGTTTATAAACCATCAAATTGTCTTTGTCCAGACAACAGGATTCCTTACTCCACCAAGCCTCCTTCTGGAGGAGTGTCCCACCCGGCCACAGCGCCCTCTAATGGTATTGATACCCTCCCCCAATCCTGAACGTGAACGGTCAGTATTCACTCCCCAGGGAAAGGCAGAGGCCTGACACCTTACTTTTCTTTTGCACAGAAGAACCTGGCAAGGAGCAGCTCTACTTCTTCGGCAAGAATCTGGGTCCCAGAGGAGCCAAAGCAGCCTTGGTCATCCTTTTCATCATCGGACTCCTCCTTTTTATTGTCACAGTGATTCTCTCCCTGACACTGTGCTCTGCGAGGAAGCGGGTGGCATATCAGGAAGTCCAGTCCTGTGCGCTCCCCGCGGATGCTCTGTGACCTGCTGGTCTTCCTCAGTAGGGAAAGTGGACCAGGGTATCGTTCACCAAGGAAGTCTGACACTGTTTCCTGGATCAGGCTCTGATCCTCTGGAACACATTCAAAGCAATTTGCTTGTATTTATTTATTTTAAAGGGGCTGTGAATAATCCTCAGGATAAAATAGAGAAAAAGAAGAGTGGGCATGACTGAGAAAACTGACCCAGTCTGTTCTCTGAATGAATTCGATGAATTGGGAAGACCCTCTGAAAGATATCTTTGTTTTCTGTCTTGCATAATTCTTAGATTAGATGGTGCTTCCTTAACAAACCGTCAAATTCTCTAGATGGACAAGTTCGGGAAAGAGTTACACTGCCTCAGACATCTATCTTGAATGGCGCTGATTTTTCAACGTTGTTATGTAACACGCTTCCCTTCTGGTTCCAGGAAAAATAACTTTCTGAGGAGTTCATGAAAATGTCTAAATTAGTATCTGCTGATAGAATTTGACCAAATGAAATTTTTGGAGGCTTTAGCCAGCTCCTCTGGCCTTTTCCTCTTTCATATAAACAGCTTGTGCACTGTTTGCTACAAAAGGCAGAGTTATATGCATTTAAAAAAATTCTGCCATTTTTATGCAAACCTGTAGAGATACTTAAATGTTTACGAATCACTTCATGTTACACATTTTTACAAGATGTTTCTGTGGCAATGTTTGTATTTTCAAAAATCAACTAGAGAATTTGTATTTGTCTTTCAGAATGTGGAGGGCTGGAATCTGAAATAGCAGGCTAGTTCTCCCACTGTGAGCAAGACACTCCCTGAGAGTTTAGTGGGAGCTTCTAAGGGGAGGGGAGGGACTTTGCAGGAGGCAAGTCTGACCTTGAATCTTGAGTCTGATTTTTCATTCAGTTAGGAGGATCTTTCCCAGTCTCCATCTTTTATGAAAGAAAGACAGTCTCATCAGGTAAAAAAAACACCAGGAAGAATTAATCGATGCAGCTGACTGGCTGGGAGGAGAACGGATCTCACAAAATCTTCGAGTCCATGCCTCTTAAAATCATAGCCTCTGATGGGAAGAGGAGAGAAAAGAAAAGGCAAAATTGTCCTGGTGGCAATTTTTTAAACCAACAAATGAGCTCTGAGATATGTATTACAGTTTTCAAGTCTCAAATACAAAATAAAATATTGAACAACTAAACTCAATCCATTACGAGGCAATCCATACTCTCTATATGCATGTCTAAGCTTTAGGTGTAAGACTGATAAAAGCAACATTTATTACTAGGCTGAGAAATTGCCTTTAGCCCTCGCTGCTGCCAGATGAGTGATACTAGTACATCTGCCTTAGCAGTGGATCATTTGGCTGTCCAGGTGAACAAGTAGGACCTAAAAAATACTCTGGTGGAGGGACCTTTCATACTTTCTCATCTTCATCTTGGTGAGGGGAAACGGGTATTTTGATAGCTATAGTCTTACATAAAACAGGATGCAAACGCTAATAGTTCTGTTTATAATCTGCTTGAATGTCATATCAAACATGGTACCCAAGGATTATGAATTCCAGCCTGCTAACCACTGATAATGTGATTTTGTAGTACATGCTCTACAGTTTTCAGACATGTGTAGGCTGTGTAATTTCATAATAATAATCATAATAAATGACTTACTTACAACTCACCTAGACAACAAATTATTTAGTTATAAGTTTTTTCCATTTCTCTTAGTTTATTTTTTTAATGAAAATGAAACCACAAAGTAGTTTGATTATACCGTTTCTCTTTTTAATAAAGTTTCACATATTATAAAGATGGCTATTTGCATTTTTTTTCCAACCACCTACCCCAGGTACAGTGACACGTGATTTATTTTACCTCGAGCAGGTGTTTAGTTAAAGGAGAATTATCTTTTAGATATTTAGCAAATATCCTAGTTATACTCCTTAGAAGAAATGAAACAAAGTAACAATATATCTCTACAGATAACACACTCTCCCCAAATATTGTTTCCTCAAATGTACCACATTTCTCCATTCTAATCAACTACATTTATACACATCTTTTCTTCCTGTTACAATAGAAGAAGTGTCCCTGCTCCTAGCAGGGCCAATCTCTCCCTTAACGCTGGACCTCATCCCTTCTTGCTTTCCCAAGAATTTCATTCCCTCACTCATCTGTTTTCCCTCCTGCATGAAGTCATCAGCAATACCCTCCATTAAAAATAGAAAACAAAGAGCCATTGCCTTGAACTCCATAACCTCCTCCAACCCAGTGTATCTGGGCCCTTGATAGCAGAACTGAAAGGACTGTCCACACACTGCCCATATCACCTCACCCTAGGCACCCCTCCACCCATTCCAATGGCTTCCCATCCAGAGGGCCCTGCCCCACCCCGACTTTGCATCCCAATCTGCTGTTATCAAAACCATAAGAACCATAATAATCATAATGGAAATGATTCCGTTTCCTGTGGCTTCTTCCCCATCTTTATTTTACTTAACATCTCAGTAACCATTGGCAGCTCCTTCCTTTTAGATACACTCTAGTTCCTTGGCTCTACAACATGACCTGACAGCCTTCCTTCTTCCTCAGTGGCTCTTCCCTCTCAGTCTCCTGCTACTTCCTTCTTCTCCCTCTGACTTAAATGTTAGCATGACCCAGGGCTTGAACTGGGCCCTTTTCTCCCTTTTGCCCTCCAGGGTGAGCTGAATAATATCTCCATAGATTCCATGTCCTAATCCCTGACCCTGTGAATGTTATCTTATATAGCAAAAAGACTTTGTGGCTATGATTAAGTTAAAAATCTTGATATGGGAAGTTTATACTGGATTACCTAGATTGGCCCTAAATGTAATCACAAGTGTTCTTATAAGAGAGAGACAGAAGGAGATTTGACTACAGAAGGAGGCTGTGTGACAACTGAAGCAAGATGCTGAGCTGCTGGCTTTGGAGACGGAGGAATGCTGCTCTAAAATCTGGAAAAGGCACGGGAATGCATTCCCCCCTAGAGCCTCTGGAGGGAGCTTCGTCCTGCTGGCACCTTGATTTTATTCCGTTGAAACTGATTTCGGCCGTCAGATTTCCAGAACCGTTAGAGTATAAATGTGTGTCACCAAGTTTGCGGTAATTTGTTACACCCTCTCCGTAGGTTATTTCACTCATCCTCATGGATCTGAAAACCACCTTTATGCTAATAAATTCAAAATGTGTTCCTCCTTGGGTTGCAGACTACAAATCCTGTTCAAGCAGATCACGGTAGCAGTCCTCTAACCAGTCTCTCCCTTTGTCACTCCTGTCACTTCCAGCCACAGTCCACACAGCTGCAGCAGTGTTCTTCCACATCTGATCACATCACTTCCCTGGTGAATCTCCTTTACTGTCTTTCCACTTCACTTTCAATAATATCCAAACTCCTTACCTTTGTCAGTAAGACTCAGACCGAGTTGGCTGCCCAACCTGTCCCCCTCTCCAACTTTATCTCTGGCTCCTTTCTGCTCCAGCTTTTATCAGTTCCTGTGCCCTGCTAGTTCCTTCTTGCCTCAGAGCCTTTGCACCTGCTGCTTTCTGTGCCTGGAATGCTCTTTCTCTCTAGCACCCTCATGCCCTTTCCTGCCTTTCCTACTTCAGATGTGAGCTCCCCAGACTGCCCTTTCTAAAGTGGGCCCCTCCCCCTGTTATTTCCAATTTCCATTATTTTCCTTTGTAGCACATATCACGGGACATATCCAGTTTGCTCGTTAGTTTGATTTTTCTCTGCTTCTTTGACTGAAATGTAGGCTCCGTGGAAGCAAGGACCCCAGACCTGTTTTGCTCACTGTTGCATCCCCAGCACAGACCATAGTGTAGATACATAATAGTTGCTCAGCAAATATTACTTGAATGAATAAATGAATATATAAACAGAACAGGCAGAACAGGGCTTGACTCTGACTATTTCGGTCACAAAAGATCTCATATTCAAATGTCAAGTGTCAAGGATACCAGACAAACAAAACAGAGTTCTGGCACCATAGCTGTGAAGCCCACAGCTGCTTTGGCCTTCTAACTACTGACACTGGGATAAGGAGTGGGGGAAGGGAGGATTTGGAGGAGGATGTGTTATTTAATCCCTAAATGCATGTTATAATTATAAAAAGCAATGTCATCAAAAATAAGGAAATCCTAAGAAACTTTCACAGCTAAGGGGAGCTAAGGAGACAAGACAACGAAACATAATATGGTATCCCTGTATGGGATCCTAGAACAGAAGGGTAGTAGGTAAAAATTAAGGAAATCTCAATAAACTAGACTTTAATTAATATTTATTTATCAATATTGGTTTGCTAATTGTACCAAATGTACCATATAGGGGAAACCGCTACAGGCGTCTTGTACCATCTACTCAATTTTTCTGTAAATCTGAAACTGTTCTAAAAATTAAAATCTATTTTTTAAAAAAGCAACATTATACATATTCTCACGTGACACCTTAAACTCCTGAGATTGGTAGTGACAGCTATGAAAAGCTAAGTGCCCCAGGGAGGGGGAAGGGTAAGCTGGGACGACGTGAGAGAGTGGCATGGACATATATACACTACCAAATGTGAAACAGACAGCTAGTGGAAGGCAGCCGCATAGCACAGGGAGATCAGCTCGGTGCTTTGTGACCACCTAGAGGGGTGGGATAGGGAGGATGGGAGGGAGACGCAAGCGGTAATAGATATGGGGACATATGTATACGTATAACTGATTCACTTTGTTATAAAGCAGAAACTAACACACCATTGTAAAGCAATTATACTCCAATAAAGATGTTAAAAAAAAAATCTAAGTGCCCATGATGTGGCAGGCACTGTTACATATATGATCCCATGTAATCCTTAGAACAACCCAATGAGGTAGCCGGTCTTACGCTTATTTGGCAAATGAGGACATTGAGACTTAGAGATTCTTGGTGATATACCCTTGGTCACATAGCAAGTAAGTGGCCAGTCCAGGAGTTGAACCCAGGCCCTTACTTTCTCATTTCCTGCCAGAGAAACTTGGCACACATTAGATTATTTGATCTGATTTTTGCAGTAGGAAAAATAGCTCCCTTAACCACCACTCTTTTTTTTTTTAAATCAGAATAATCTTTATTGATATGCTCGGTGCTACCTTGTTAATACGGTCATGTTGTCGCCATGGCTGAGGTAATGGGGACAGCCCCGCCCAGCGCCGGCCCGGGCCCTGGGGGCGGGGGGCGGGGTTGGCCTGGAGGAGACCTGGTTATTCCACTGATACTGACCAGGGTTCTTGGCCTTCCCCAATCAATAGAAATTGACTAGAGTCTAGACAACAAATTCAGGAAGTCTTTATTGGGGCCCCTGCTGTAGCAGGGGGAAGTGAGAACAAAACACAGGTTCCCTTGCTTGCTTGCTCGTTGTATGGGGTGAGGGTAGGGGTGTTTCCAGGGGTCAGGCCAGAGGGGTGGCTTGGGTGTTTTGCCCACCCCTTAGGTGGTGCTGTGTGCAGGAGGCATGCGCACATGCCTCAACACCCTGTTTTTTCTCCCAACACCCTATTTTGGCTCCCCCCTCTTCAGAAGTGGCAGTTGAATTGTTTTTGTTTTTGTCTTTTGTATCTTTTGGTCCAGAATTTGCCTCAACTGTGCATGCACACAGTTATTTTTAGTCCCATAGAGTTTCTTTGTATTTTGTAGCTTGAGGAGAGGTGTGTCCACCTGCAAGCTTTGCAGCACTGCAGCAAAGGGTCCCAGGTCCCAGGGCTATCTCACCACCACCCCCAGCTCCCTCCTGAGTTGTCCTGCCACCCCACAGTCCCCTCACAGGCCAGCATCCCAGGCCCAAGACAAAATCAACTAAAAAAATAAATTCTTCTTCTCGCAGCTGAGCACCTGATGTAGGGGAGAGGGGCGGCTCCGGGCCTTTCTGGCCAGGGGCTCCAGTAGGGTCATGGTCAGCCCCTGCCCAGCCAGTGCCCTGATGATGCCATCTGGGGCACCGGTGGGAGAGGTGCTGAGCCCCACAGCATGCGGACAGGAGGCTGGGGGCGTACCACCACTCTTTTCTGTGCCATTCGTGTCTGTTCTCAAAGACAAGGTGCCAGTTTGGGCTCTGATTACTTCTCATGTGCAAAATCTCAGCAGCCTCTTACCTGGCCTCTCCACCTCCACTCTGCATTTCAATCCACTCTACATGTGGCTGGAAGACTTATCTTTTTAAAGCACAGCTCTCTGTATATTACTCCCGTCCAAAACCTCCCTAATGCCTACTGAAAAAAAAAAAAAAAATTCCAGACTAACTTCTCTGGCCCCAACCCCTTCACTTTTGTCTCCCCCACCTTCCTCTTCCCTATACCAGTGTCTGAGGTCTCCACTTCCCATTTCCTAACAAGTTCTCTTTCTTGCCTCTGTTGTAAATTCAACACAGGTGGATTGACTTGCTGCTAAATTTGAAAAACTCTGCCAGGGCTGAGGGTAACTGACAAAACTGCTGGGATTCCATCCAGATCCTCAGAGGAACGTGATATCTAATGAGAAAGCAGACATGCGATCAACCATCACTCAAGGCAAAATGAGCTAAATGCTAGAACAGAAGAAAGGGATAAGGGAGAGAATGATTCATCACAACTGGGGGATCCTGTAAGGCATCTGGAAGAAGGGACATGGGAGCCTGTTGGATACGTAGAGTCTGACAAGGAGAGAAGGGGCAAGGCATCCATGCTTTCACTCCCTCCTGGAAAGTTCCTGTGCCAGTTCTGCCTTCCACAAATGGACGCATCCCACCAGGCCCCATCTTTTTATGCACACCCCTTGGCATACCCCACATTTCTCAATATTACTTACACTTTCTAACTTGTATCATAGTTATTTGTGCACATACCTTATTTCTCTTACTAAGCCATGAAATTTTTAAGGAAATGGAATGCGTCACTTCATCTTTGCTTCCCCATCCATCGAGCCCAGACCTGGCCTATCACTACCCTCTAATACATGCCTTGAATGTATGGCAAAATGAGTGTAAGTTGGGCCACCTGTTTTTAAACAATTTTCAAAGTGAAAGATTTTCAGATTCCTTCATTTAATAAACCTTTATTAAAATACCTACTATGTGTCAGGCATTTGTGCTAAGTGCTAGAGATGAGAGTGGGTTGGTATACACGGGTGTGGACCTGCCCTCATGAAGCTTATCATATAAAGGGGGAGACAAATGTTAAATAAATAGACAAACACATATTTGTTGAATTATAACTGTGACTTTCATTAAGAAGGAAAAATAGAGAGCAACAGTAATGGATAACATTTACATAGCACTCATCAATTGCGGGGCAATGTCCTAGGCGCTTTACATATATTAACTCTTTTATCTTTATCTCAATCCTAAGCAGTATAAACACTTTACAGATGAAAAAACTGAGGTACAGGAGGGGCAAGTAACTTTCCCAAGGCCCACAGCTAGTATTACAAGAACATTTAACAAAGGGACCTAATCGAGTTTAGCATTATCAGGGAAGACTCTCCTGGGAAGTGACATCCAGTAGAGATCAGGAGGGTGAATCTGAGTTGGCCAAGCGAAGAGGCTACCGTGGAAGTGTTTTGGGCAGGGGAAGGTCTGGAGGAGGCATGGGGCTGGCTAACTTGAAGAACTGATGGGAAAGTAGTGAAGTTGATAAGGCAGGCAGTGGCCATGTTAAGAAATTTGGATTTTATCTTAAAAACAATGTACACTTTAAGTAGGGGAGAGAAAGGATCAGATGCGAGCTTTTAAAAGCTCCCTCCGGGGCTTCCCTGGTGGCGCAGTGGTTAAGAATCCGCCTGCCTATGCAGGGGACACGGGTTCGAGCCCTGGTCTGGGAAGATCCCACATGCTGCAGAGCAACTAAGCCCGGGTGCCACAAGTACAGAGCCTGCGCTCTAGAGCCCACGAGCCATAACTACTGAACCCACGTGCCACAACTACTGAAGCCCATGCACCTAGAGCCCGTGCTCTGCAATAAGAGAAGCCACTGCCTATGCACCTCAACGAAGAGTAGTCCCCGCTCGCCGCAACTAGAGAAAGCTCGTGCGCAGCAACGAAGACCCAGCACAGCCAAAAAAAATAATAATAAATTAAATTAATTAATTTTTTTAAAAAAAGCTCCCTCTGGCAGCCATAGGGGAGAATGGCTTGCGGGCCTGTAGGGTACATAACCTGTATGCGGTTAGGAGAGAGGATGGCGGCAAGGAGCGTTGGCAGCGCAGGTGTTGAAAAACTATGAGATTTTCTACATTTAGGAGAGAGAAGCCGCAGGATTTGGAAATTGGTTATGGCACCTGGGGAGAGACTGCAATGTTACACAGGGCACTCCAGCTTTCTGCTTTGGGTATACCGGTGGATGGTGGTGCATTGAGCAAGATGGGGAAGACTGGAGTTCAGGTTGAGATGAGGATAAGGGCTGCGGTCCTGGCCATTGTGTGGTCCTGGTCCTGTGAGTCATCTAAGTGGAGAGTCGTGTAGGCCACTGGATGAGGGCTCAGAGGGCAGGGCAGGGTGGAGATGTACATATGGCAGTTGAGGGCACAAAGAAGAAGCTTGCGTGCACGGACCTGCCCATGTACAAAGAGCAGAAAAGGCAGCCCAGCCCCAAGGAGCCCTCACGTTCAAAGGTCCTGTCTGCCCCCAAATGTTGCTAATTACAGCGTCTCTTGACTATTTCTCAACATCCACTACCTGAAAGTGGTTCAGAAGTAGCTCTCCCCCAACACCCGCTTCCCGCAGACACCCACTGCTGGCTCCCAGACCGAGGCTTCCACGGGGAAAGCAGGAGGCTAAGCACAGACACCTGAGACCTGGTCAGACGCAGGGCTCACCACTACTGACCCCGCGCCTCCCTGTCCCGCAGTGCTTCTGGAAGAGTCCAGCGTTCCCTCTTCCGCACCGGCTTGGTCTAACCCCCTCGATAGACTTAGGGCCCCGTTGCTCTTTGAAGCGTTCGCACCTCCTTTTAACCTGATTCAGCCACGTAGACATGTTGGGGGTGAGGCGTAAAAGGGGGCCATCCTGTCCACAGGGTAACAGGTCGCTTTCAGAAATGATTTCAAAAATCCTGGGTGCCAGGAAGTGGAGAGAATGAGGTTGGGAGAGGCGCGAGCATTTGACGAGGTACTGCTCGCTGGGAAACTCCCTTTGCTGGGGGTGGATCGCAGGGTGGCGGGATGCTGCCGCGCCCACCCGCTCCGCGTCGCCTCAGCTTCCGGAAACTCCAAGCCCCTCAGTACTCCGGGTCCTCCGAGGTTCCGGAAGAGCGCAGCGGAGCTGGCGGACTGCGCACGGGCTGGTCGTCAGGGCGCAGCGGCGGAGCCGCGGCGAGGCTAGCGCTTTGTTCCACGGTTGGGTCTCGCGCCTTCGGGCGCGTGCATCCCGGGGACCTGCGGGTGCGGCTCTGCCCCAGGCCCGCGGCGGAGAAGCAGGCGCGGTTCCGTGCGCCCGGAGCAGTCCCGGAACCTGCCAGGCCAGGCCCCCCGAGAAGACAGCTGCGGCGCTCCGAGATACAAAGATCATTGGGATGTGGAAGCAAATGGGGAGCCGGCAAAGGGAAAGCGAAAGCCGCGGGCCCGGCCAGTGACCGGGTGAAGGCGTCCCGCTGCCCTTCCGACGCCGGCGGTACCCGGGCCTCGCCTTGTGAGCCTTCCTGGCCCAGCCCGGTGCGCCGCAGCCATGGCCATTGCTCACCTGGCCACCGAGTACGTCTTCTCAGACTTTTTGCTGAAGGAGCCCTCGGAGCCCAAGTTCAAGGGGTTGCGGCTGGAGCTGGCCGTGGACAAGATGGTCACGTGCGTCGCCGTGGGGTTGCCGCTGCTGCTTATCTCGCTGGCCTTCGCACAGGAAATCTCGATTGGTAAGGCCCGGGGACAGCGGCACCGGGGCGGGCTGGGCCGGCGTTATCAGAGGAGCCCGGGTCTCTGGCGAGAAGTGATTTTACCGCGCGTCCCTGGCGGTACCCGCCGTTGTCATGGGCGTGAACGTTGGGAAGGAAGGTAGCCCGAGTTAATGGGCCGAAGCATTCTTTGTTCGCGTGCTCCCTTTCCCCCCCCCTGCTGTGGACCCTTCTCGCATCCCTGCTGCCCACTGATCCCGACTCTGGCTTAGTGTTCAAGTCCCACTCTTAAGACCGGCGCCGTTGCCACCAGATTTGCCTCTCTTTTCCCTCCCACACATTTCTGCAGTCACCCAAAATTTGTATCAGAGAAGCTCCCGAGTGGCTAAACGGAGGACGTGAAGAAAAGCAGCCCATGAAAAGTGCTTTCTCCCTTATCTTACATGTAGTTGATGTGTACAGAGACTTTAGCTCTGCAGGGTTTTGAATGATGGGAAATAACTGCTCTTGGCCAGTATTAGAAGGGATACCCAAATCCTCTACCTGGACGGTCTTATTTTGAATGTGAGACGAACGAATCCCCTTCTTGTAAACTCTCCTTTATCCTAATAACAGTTCTGTGAGATTCTGAAAGTCTGGTGGTTTGGTCAGGATCACGTGGCTAATAAGCAGCTGGTCTTTCGCATCATCTCTTCTGACTTTGAGCGCAGGAGAGAGTGTTTATGAGTCAAGAGGAAGGCAGCGTATGAGGCTAGACACAGCTCTGTGGGGAAGGAGGCCGGTGGGGCTGGACAGTGGGGAAAGCTTATGTGAAAGATTGGGCTGGCCCTGAGCGCCTGCCCGTGGGTGGGATTTGGATAAGCAGAGGTGAGACCTTTGCCAAGATTTTGGGATGTCAGAGAATGGTACGTGTTCCTGGAAAGAGAAATAGCGAGGAGTGTCCTAACTGAGGCAGGAGGATTAGTCAGGGTTCCTGGAATATGAGAGTGAATATGGGCCTGGGTTAGTGAGAACAGAGGAGTACAGACTTGATGGTTTAAAAAGTGCAAGGTTATTTGAGCAGAGGCTGGACTAGTTGAAAACAGCCCTTAATAAGTAATAGCCTGAGGGTACATGTAGGGTCTGTGAAGGAGGGGAGTTGGAGCTAGGGAGGATGCCATAAAGAGGCATCAGTTGAGGTCTTGTGCGAGGGTGGGTGCCGAGACTAGAAGGGAAAGGATGGGAAATTTCCAAGATCAAGGAGTAATAATCCACTCTTGGGCTCCTAGCTTTTCATTGGCCACAAGGGACCAAGACTGATCAGAGATATCAGAAAGGCTGTAGGCCTGGGTGATGGGAGAATGATATTGATGGAAATGGTGAAGTTGAGGGAAGAGTTGGTTGGAAAAAAGTTACAGTGAGCTTGAGTTTGTGATCCACACCACTAAGTTGTTCAACTTGGCACGAAGTTGCCAAATTCATTTTGGAAGGTAGTCTTCAGTTTTCCTTGTCATTGGGCAGGCATAGATAGTCAAGGCTTTCCCTCCGCCTTCCAGATGGCCAGGAGTTGAGGCTTCCGGTTGGAAGGAAAACCACCAAGTAGCGTGGGTCCTGGAGATAATCTTTCCCTTCAGCAAATGTTTCTTGAGTACCAGCTGTGGGCTGGACCCAGTGCTGGGCACTGAGGACCCAGGAGTCAGGGAGACATGGACCCTGTCGTGGAGGAGCAGCCATCTGATGCCAGGAGGGAAGACTGGTTACCGTTCATGATGAACCCCGTTCAGTTGCCCCACTTGACTTATAAGCATAGGTTGTATTGCAAGTACCTCAAATTTCCTTTTGCAGTATTTTGATGGCAAGGAAGAACCTGTGTTTGAAATGTTGAAAGACTCAGTGGAAGGTGGATGAGTGTCATTCCATATGGCTCCATAGAACACATGACTGTTGCCAGATGGTAGGTGCAGGAGGTCAGAGTTCTGTGCCAGAGAAGGACCTTCATTTCTACCACACCTGTCCCCAGATGCCTCTGGAGGTGCAGCCCCTTTCACCTGGAGGTATATCTACATCTATATTTATATTTATATCTGTATCTATATCGAGAGAGAGTTAGTGAGTTAGTTTAGGAAATAGCTGAGTGACAACTCTGTGTAGAATACAAGTATAATTAGGCTACATGGCCTTTGAGCTCTGAAATTCTAGGAGTATTTATCTAAATCGTTGAAGAAACTAATTCCCTAAGCATGCTACTTTTCAACAGACCAGACTCTGAATGGGCTTCTTGTTCTTGGGGTCTTTTGATGGGTCTGCAGTACCCTTGGCTTAGGGCTCCTCAGGATCTGAGACCGAGATGTCCTCCCTCAGGGACTGCTTTGACTCTCTGGTGCTCTAGCCTGGTGTCTTAGGAGATGCTGGAAGAGCAGAGCTCCTATCTCCCACCAGGATGCTTCATACCCGGCGACAGGGTGGCTGGACCAGATGAGGAGCAGGGGCAGCCACTGGACCCCTGGGGAAGGGCGTCTTGTCCGCCCCGGGAGCCTTGTCTCCCTGCTGCCCTCCCAGCAGGCAGCTGTAGTTCTGGACAGAGGCACTTGGTCCCTTGGGGTTAGCTCTGCTCTGCTGCTGTCATTACAGGGCAGGCGCTGGGCCATTCCCAGCGAGCCAGGGGACAGAGAGAGCTGCAGCTGCTTCCAATGCTGCTAGTTCCTAGTTCCCCTCGTGTTTCCTCCAACTGAGTCATAAGCCAGGTGGCTTAAGTCATCTACTCTGTCATGGCTGATTGTGGGCACATCTTGGGGAATGTGTTCAGGCTGCCCTTCAGCATGTACCAGGTAGCAAACCTGATTCTTCTTTTCAGGGGTGTCTATAAGAATGGGCTAGGGCTTCCCTGCTGGCGCAGTGGTTGAGAATCCGCCTGCCGATGCAGGGGACACGGGTTCATGCCCCGGTCCGGGAAGATCCCACATGCCGCGGAGCGGCTGGGCCCGTGAGCCATGGCCGCTGAGCCTGTGCGTCCGGAGCCTGTGCTCCGCAATGGGAGAGGCCACAACAGTGAGAGGCCCACGTACCGCAAAAAAAAAAAAAAAAAAAAGAAAAAAGAAAAAAAAAAGAATGGGCTAATACTTAGGGTCTCAGGGCAAAGGTCCCAAAATAGCACATCCTCAGCTCACATTTAAAGCCAAAGCACCAAGGGAGCCTCCTGGTCCCTTTCCAGAAAGATGCCTGCTATCCAGAGAGGCTACTGATACATACATGCTTTTCTTTGTTAATTTTTTTTTTTTTGGTATTTTATTGTACAGATAGTACGTAAATACCTTCTCATGGTAAAGGATTCATAAACCTCCTTTACTATGTGTTAGAGGTAAACACCGTGGACACTTTGCACAGCCGTAAAATCCCCTTTCTCTGCATTAATATAACGTATACGCATTTTTTTTAACCAAACTGAGTCACATCGTAGTGGTTTGCATTTTCCTGCTTAGTATGGAAAGCATACTGTGTGGAAAGATGTGGAAAGCCTTCTGTGTCCATACAGAGGTGTCATCTCATTGTTTTTTATAGGCAGGCAGATCTTCCATAGCGTGGAATGTTCTCATCATAGTTCAACCAGGCACTCCCCTCGTGATGTACATTTAGGTCCTTCCGAATTTTCCACCATTACACATCAGGCTTGTTGGTACATAAATCTTTGTAACGACTCCCCTCCTCCCAGCATGGAAAGGAAAGGAGGAGAGACCAGTATCAGTTTCCAGAGGATGAAGTCATTTTCCAGGATAGTTTTGCATTCCTAAGTTCTTATTTCAAGTAAGGAGAAGAAAATGCTGCCTTGTATACCCTCCAGCTCCATCTCCCTCTGAATGTGATGCTGTTAGAGCGTGGAGAGGGATTTTGATGTGCTCCTGGTTTTAAGAAAGAAATAACCTCTTTCAGGGGTAAGATTGCAGCTTGCCATGGACTTTCTGATGTGTCCAGGTAGCACACTACATTTCCTTCCAAGCACTTACCACAAGTTGCAGTTAGGTAATTATCTGCATAATTATTTGTTGAATACTGTCTCGCCACTGGCCGGTAAGTTCATCAGGGACAGGGACCATCTATCCTCTTTCAGGTTGACTGCTCTGTCTGTAGCTTCCAGCACAAAACTTGATACATAGTAGGCATTCAACAGAGTGTGGAAATGAATGGAATTATCAAGGATAGCAGTAGGATTTTAGCATTTTGGGATCCTGAGTGTTAGTAATTCTGTTGTCTATAGATGGGATTTTACGTATCTTGAAACAGTTTGTCTTAAAAAAAGTACCATCAGAAATATTTGAAAACTCTGTATAATGTCATTGGAGCTGACTAGAATAACAGTAATAGAGCGTAGAATGTGAACTGACAGATAATAAGCACACATGTAGTTAATGATGAGATCGATTTTTAAAATATACTAGAATTTACCCAAATAGCATTTGTTCTGTTTCAGTGTACACTGTTGCCTGACTTTGAAAGACCCAGTGAATTAGAAGATCTATTTTTAATTATTTACTAATCCCTTTCTCTTCCCCCCACCCACAGAAAAAAAAAAAGAAAATGAAGTTGTGGGAAAAACCATATTATTTCAAAATAGATGAAACTCCCTCCCTTAGCAGAAACTGAACATATGTCTTGAAATCTTTGCAGATTCTGGGTTTGGATTAGCAACATCCTTTTCAAAGCCATGCAAACAACCACCCTTCCTCTGCACATTGCTTCCTTGGATTGCTTTCTTCTCAAACCCTTAACTGAGGCAGTGAGTTTAGTCCAGAGTCGGGGAGGGGAGGCAGTTTGGGAGCATGGTGCCCTGGCTGAGTGAGTTGGACACAGCTGCATGCTTTGGGGTTACCGAGGGCAACTGGGGCCACTGGTTTCCAGGGGAGAAGGCACCGAGGTGAGCCTGGCTCTGTGTGGGGCGCAAGGTGTATGGCAGCAAAGGGAGATTCTTCTCATTTATTTATTCATCCTTTCTAAAGCTTGTACTCCTTTTTCTCAAAAGCCATTTGTGTATGTGTATATTTATCTGATTAAAAAGATATGGTTGACTGTAGAAAATATGAGAAATGTAGAAGAGAAAAGAGCTGTAATTCCATCACCATTATAACACTGAGATAACCACTGTTAAATCTTGGTGTGTTTTCCCCCAGACTTTATTATGTATACATAGCTGACAACTTGTATTCTACTTTTTAAAAAACCAAACTCCATTTCGGATCATTTTGCCTTGTTCTTAAATCTTACACACTTGCTTTTTGTTGGCTACCAAATTAAATGTCAAATAGTTGTATTGAAACTGAACCCATTTACAAATTTTTTTGCTAATATAAATAGCATTGTGAGGAACACTCCTGAACATAAAACTCTAAGCTATAAAGTTCTCAGTATATCAACAAATTGTATAAACCTAATTACAAAATCAAAGAAGAGTGGCATTGTTTTCCGATTTTGCGAGTCTCCTTAATGCCTGGCTCAGTAGAAGACCACTACTGCCTGCTGCTATCAGCTTCTCATTCATTGTGCAGTGATATCCCACGTCAGTAGCCTCTGGAAACCCTGCTGTACATACTCACAAGAGAATGAGAATGAGAAGGCAGATAACAACTTAATAATATTGTGAAAAGAGGGTTCATTCACATCATGAACCTCCTGGAAGAGTCTCAGTTTCCCGATCCCCCTTTGAGAACCATTCTCTGGGGTCAAACTGGACAGTGGCGTTTGCAGTTAGAAGCACACGAGGTGTGCACATTTCACGTTCAAAAGGCACTTCCAGTTGCCCTTCAGAACACGGTTTATACTCCTGTCATCATGTAGGGAGCAGCCCTTTCCTCACTTCTTTACTGCTACCTAATATTTTCAGAGTTTTCAGTTTGCCATTCTCGAGATGGAAATGGCATCTTGTACATCACTGTGACTTCGATTAAAAAGAAAAATTCAAAAAAAAATTTAAACTACACATAAAAAAAGTCTATTTTGTCTGATTTTAAAAAAAGAAAGAAAGAAATGGCATCTCACTGTTCCAGCCTGTAGTTCCCTGTATGCACTGGGATTTCACAAAACATAGTTCTGGGCTCTTTCTCTGACACCTGGCAGTTTCTGGAGGCTGCTTATTGCCTCCAGGCTAATTACCATTGCCTTTTGGCGTGGAGTATTTGATCCTAGAGACTGTCAGGTCTCAGCTGGTTATCATTAGCTTATAAAATATTTCCCTCCCTCCTCCACCCTTCCACAGTCTCTTTTTATCTTTTTATTTTTTTAAGCTAAAAGGTTAAAAAAATAAGTTGTTTCCCTTCTGACCCCTCTGTTTCCTGTTTAAATTTAATTAAGTAGCAAAACTAGCAAATACCATTTTTTAGGGAATATAAAGATGTCTGTACAAAATCTTTTTTTAATATTAACATCTACTCCACATTTGATGATCAAATGTGGGTTCTCAAAGTTTTCAAAAAGCATAGTCACTGCAGTGTGGAAAGGTGACTTTTCAGAGAGAGAAGTGCTTATTCAGCTGTACCCTTTCTTGGCAAGGTTCACCTCCCCTCTCTGATCAGGTTTTCTTTTGCAAAACAGATAATGATACTGTTAAACAAGATAATACATGGAAAGAACCTGACAACATGGTTTGTATTCAATACATGTTGGTTGACTCAAACTAGTGACATAAGCTTCTACAATCTGAAGGTAATTTGCAGTATTACGAGCAGCCAACAAGGCTGAGACGGAGGCCTCACGCTTCTCTCCGGGGATCGTGCAGATTCAGATGCTATTCAGACAGGCACTGGAGGCTCAGCTCGGATGAGTCTGGGTGACCATAACTGTGACTTGCCCACCTTCCCTTCCCCTGTGTTCCTTGGAGAGAGGAGAGTCCAGGGGCTGATGGTCTTGACCTTCTTCTTAATAAGGCTTTATTCCTTTTGAGTCTCTATAAACATTCTAAGCCCTTATGTTCTCCGTGTTTCTGTTTTGCACACATTGAAGTGAATTCCAGAACAGAAAAATGATGCACTTTGGAGAATTGAAGGACCACTCTTCCGGCACTTCTCGCTTACCAGAAAGGAACAGCTGTGTGGAGCATATGTGACCAGAAGGCGTCTCGCCTTGACTCAGTTTCATCCTTTGTAACATGAGGATGTTGGACTAAAATTAGTTATTATGTGCATTTCAGTACCTTTCTGATTCTGGCAGTGGTTCATGCCTCGCCTTACTGTAATTATTCTTTCTTACCTTTTGTGTCCATTCATTCACATCCTCATTCATGTCACTTATTCACTGAGCACTGCTCTGTGTTCTAGGATCTATCAGTGAAGGAGACAGACATTGTCCGGGAGCTTTCAGCCTGGCAGGAGAGACAGCTCCCCAATAATTACAGCGTTCTGGCTGTGAAAAGTGCTTTGAGACAAGTGCCATTGCAGGAGCTTCGCCCAGTCGGGGGCATTGAAATGGCTTTCTGAGGAAGTGACAGACATGATTTCTTGGAGAATGGAAAAGGGTCAGTGTTACTGGGGCCTGCTGAGCAGTGGGGAAGGGTGAGTGGTATAGATTCGAGAGCTGGGCAAGGATCTGATCGTGGAGGGCCTCATGGGAATTTGGATTTTAGGGTTTATCCAGAGCAGACGGAGGGCTTTTAGTTATAAATGACATAATCAGATACACATTTGAAAATCTCACCCCAGATACTTTGTGGAGACGGGAATGGAGATGTGGAGGGACTCGTTAGGGGCTGTCACAGTTAAGGCTTACTAACTCTGTGCACTTGGAGGACGGGGACTGTTATATGTATCTTGGACTCCACCATGGTGCTTTTTATGGGGCAGATAGTTTATAAAAGTTTATCGGGAGCCATTGCTGGGAGCTCTGTGGGCACACCCGATACCTCCCCATTGTTCTGGGATGTCGGAGCTGATTTGGGAAGGCCCCAAGCTGGCCGCATTCAGTGGTTCTGCTCTGGGGCTCCACGGTCTCATGGAAGCCCGGCCTGGCGCAGTGGACTATGAGGAAGGCTGTGCCTGGCAGGGGTGGGCCGGGTCCATGTGGAAGCCTGGTCCAGGGTAGACCCCAGCAGCTGGCTCTCATCAGCTGGCACAGCAGGAAGCCCTGTCCGCTGAGGGCCTGGGAGAAGCTGCAGCTCTGGAAGAGCCTGGCCGGGGCCCTGCAGGTGACCAGCCAGAGGGGTTGGTGTCCAAAGGGAAATGTTGCCTCTCACCTCTGCACTTAGGAAGTTGTTCTAATGCCTTCCTTCCCCTGCTGTCCTTAGGAGCAACGTTAATAGCTGCTGTGTGTATGTGCACACATACACACGTACGTTTTCATTAAGACTTTACTTTTTTAGAGCAGTTTTAGTTTCACAGCAAAATTGAGGGGAAGGTACAGAGATTTGCCATATACTCTCTGCTCCCACACATGCACAACCTTCTCTGTTGTCAACATTTCCCACCAGAGTCGTACATTCTGTGGGTTTGGAAAAGTGTATAATGACATGTATCCATCATTATGGTATCATATGGAGTATTTTCACTGCCCTCAAAATCCTCTGTGCTCTACCTATTCAACCCTCACCCGTATAACCCTTGGCAACCACTGGCTTTTTTGCAGTCTCTATAGTTTTGCCTTTTCTACAATATCATACAGTTGGAATCATGCAGTACGTAGCCTTTTCAGAGTGGCTTCTTTCACTTAGTAACATGCATTTAAGATTCCTCCATGTCTTTTCATGGCTTGGTAGCTGTTTCTTTTTAACACTGAATAATATTCCATTGTCTGGATGTACCACAGTTTATTTTTCCATTCACCTACTAAAGGACGTCTTTGGTTGCTTCCAGGTTTTGGCAGTTACGAACAAAGCTGTACTAAACATCCATGGGCAGGTTTTTGTGTGGACGTGAGTTTTCAGGTCCTTTGGGTAAATGCCGAGGAGCACGTTTGCTGTAAAAGTATGTTCAGGGCTTCCCTGGTGGCGCAGTGGTTGGGAGTCCGCCTGCTGATGCAGGGGACGCGGGTTTGTGCCCCGGTCCGGGAAGATCCCACATGCGGGCGGAGCAGCTGGGCCAGTGAGCCATGGCCTCTGAGCCTGTGCGTCCCGAGCCTGTGCTCTGCAGCGGGAGAGGCCACAATAGTGAGAGGCCCGCGTACTGCAAAAAAAAAAAAAAAAAAAAAGTATGTTCAGTTTTTTTTTTTTTTTTTTTTTTTTGCGGTATGCGGGCCTCTCACTGTTGTGGCCTCTCCCGTTGCGGAGCACAGGCTCCGGACGCGCAGGCGTAGCGGCCATGGCTCACGGGCTAAGTTGCTCCGCGGCATGTGGGATCTTCCCGGACCAGGGCACGAACCTGTGTCTCCTGCATCGGCAGGCGGATTCTCAACCACTGCGCCACCAGGGAAGCCCTGTTCAGTTTTTTAAGAAGCTGCCAAACTGTCTTCCAAAGTGGCTGGACTGTTTTGCAGTCTGACCAGCAGTTAATGAGAGTTCCTATTGCTCCACATCCTCGCCAGCGTTTGGTGTTGTCCGTGTTCCAGATTTTGGCTCTTCTAATAGGTGTGTACTGGTATCTTGTTTCATATGCTTATTTTCTATCTGCATACCTTCTTGGGTGAGGTGTCTTTTAAGGTCTTTGGCCCATTTTTTGAGTTGTTTGCTTCTTATTGTTGAGTTTTAAGAATTTTTTGTAGGTGTATTTTTTATTTGAGGTATAGTGGATTTACAATGTCGTGTTAGTTTCTGGTGCACAGCAAAGTGATTCAGCTATGTGTATATATATATTATTTTACATCTTTTTCATTATAATTTACTATAAGATATTGAATATACAGGAGGACCTTGTTGTTTATCTATTATATGTATAGTAGTTTGTATCTGCTAATCCCAAACTCCTAATTTATCCTTCCCCCACCCCACCGTGCTCCCCTTTGGTAACTGTAAGTTTGTTTTCTCTGTGTATGAGTCTGTTTCTGTTTTATAGATAAGTTCATTTGTATCATTTTTTTAGATTCCACATGTAAGTGATATTATATGAAATTTGTCTTGCTCTGTCTGACTTACTTCACTTAGTAATGTGGTAATCTCTAGGTCCATCCATGTTGCTGCAAATGACATTATTTCATTCTTTTCTATGGCTGAGCAATATTCTATTACATATATATACACCACATCTTCTATATCCAAGGAATTCTTTGTATATTTTTAATAACACTCCTTTATCACATGAAGCCACCATATATTGACACTGCCTGTGTGCTAGGTCCTTTTAGCATGATATTTTTCCCAGCAGAAATTCTTCAAAACAGGTGTATATTTTAATTCTGGGGAGACTGTGGAATATTGGTTAAGATGTGAGTTTGGAGACAGACTGCCTGGGTTCCAATCCTGGTGCATCACACATACACTGTGAGATGCTGGACAAGTTACATAATTTCTCTGTGCCCCAGTTTCCTCATCAATAAATGGGGTAATAGTAAAACCTATCTCACAGGGTGGTGAGAATTAAATGCATTAACACACGTGAGCCCTAGAACCATGTCTGGGACATAGTAACCTTTCCATAAAGGTTAGCTGCTAAACATGCCCCAGTACTGTATGACTCTGACAGATGAGGAACTGAGGCCAATAGAGGCCAGATAACGTGCTCAAGGGCACACAGAGCAGAGCTGGAGTGCAGCTTTGATTCTGAAGCCTGAATTCTTGGGCACTGCTGTGTCCTCTGCCCTTTCCCTGTCCTGTGCATGAGGAACAGTGCACTGAAAGCAGAACGAGCTTGTACCCAGCACAGAAGCTACTGGTTTGTTCTGGGTCTCAGCCCTGCTGCCACGGGATCATCCTCCACGCTCTCGGGACCATCTTCCCCACTCTTGCTTTCTTGCTGGGGAGGGTGACTTCTCTGTTAGAATCATGGCCAGCCCTATCCCCAGTTCAGCACTGCAGCCTCAGCAGGGCCTCAGGACCGTGGGTGCATGAGTTACAGCCCTAAGGATATTAGAACACAGTCCCCCCACCCATCCTGCCAGACCTCCTTGCCATTATCATAGCATCAAGTCTAGACTTCCCAGCATGTCATCCCAGGATGTCCCTTATCTGATTTCCAGCTGGACTGTGTTCCAGGCACAGTGTGTGCTCCCCTTCGTAATATGCGGTGAACCCTAAAGACTCCAAGCCTTTCTCATGCTCTTTCCCAGCCTGGGTTTTCTCCTCTCCTCCCTTCAAGTATGAACGTCTGCCATGGCTAAGCCACTACCTTATGCAATTTTTTTGTTTGTTATCATTAGTGGTTCATATTCTTGGCCTCCTCCTGGACTGCAAGCTCTTGGAGGACAGGGACCACGCTTTCTTTGTCTTTGAATCTCCCATGGTACCACGTCCAATAAATGCTTTTTGGGTGGAGCGCAACACCATCAAGGTCTCCATACCTTTGGAAGAACAGCTGTGCTCTGTTGTACCATAAGAGATACAGAAGGAACAGCCCTTGGGGAGAGCAAGGTCCTTGGCTCTTTTTGGTATGCTACTTGCACAAAGGCTCTGTGCCATTAAATACCAAATTTAGACACTCCAGGCCTTCTAGACACAATAGGATTTCTTTGTTGCAGGAACTACAAAATCTAGCTCTTAAAAGGCAACTTTGAGGGAGAGGTGATACAAAAGGACTTAACAAAGTTGGGTCTAGTTTCAGGCTGGGGCCCCATTAAATCTCAAATTGCGATTATCCAAAGCCTGCTTTCACAATGCATATGTTCAAGATTTATAGAAGATAAGACAAACAGGTAAACCAGTAAGGACGGTGAGATTCAAATAATTATAAGTGCACTGAAGAAAATAATACAGGATGTGACAAAGGAACCGTATATCTTTGTATCTCCAGTGCTTACCATGGTGTGCCTGAAGCATAGAAATAAAAACAGCTACCATTTATTGAGTTCTTACTATCTGCTTGCACTGTGGCAGATATTTCATTAGTCCTTACAGGAATTCTATGAGGTTTTGCAAACAAGAAAAATTAGGTTCAGAGAGGTTAAGTAACTTGCTAGCAAGTAAAAGAGAAAACAATAATTGTTGGATATAATGGGATCTTAAAGCAATATTCAGGAAATAAAGATTCTAGAACCTCTTCTTATAGATGTACCTAATTTTTTCCCTTTAGGCTAAAATCCCTTCCCCACACCTAACTGGGCTTCCATGTTGTTTCACACAAATTAGGCCTCTGGTCCTTTCCTGCTCTGTTTGTGTTACTGGCTGGCTTGCTGTCCACAGCGCCTGTCCTCCACTCCACCCTGCCTCCACCTTCTCTTTCCCCTGGTCACTTGTTCTCAGGGTGTCATCATATTGGGGAAAGAGGAGGGCCACACACTTGGGATTGTATGGAACCTACACCACGTATTAGCTGTCTGCCTCTGGAAGTTGCTTAACCTCTCTGAGCCTCTGTTTCCTCATCTGACAAATGACACTAAATGATAACTAGTTCACAGGTTCTTTTATGCGATTGAGTGAGAGCATCTAATTCCTATCTAATTGTAGTATTCAGTAAATGACATCTGTTCTTGGTGATTCTGTGGTGGAAAGTAGCTTGTATGTGATTAGCATATAGAGAATACCAGTATCATGTGTGAGTCACATTGGTTCATATACTTTTTTTCCAGCATGTGAATGATTTGTGCCACCAAGGAAGAAGATCTGGATGAAGCAAGCTTCAGAGGAATATGGCGCACAGGATGCGCATTAACCCCACGCTCTTCCTCTTGGCTGCACATGGTCAAATGCCCTGTTTTGGCGGTGCTATCAGGTGGTTCTGTCTGGTCTTTGCGTGTTTCACTTTTTTACTTGGGTGCATAACTCAGCAGCCTTTCTTACATACCCTTCATCACACTACTGTTTTTTTTTTTGTTTGTTTGTTTTGCGGTACTCGGGCCTCTCACCGCTGTGGCCTCTCCCGCTGTGGAGCACAGGCTCCAGATGCACAGGCCCAGAGGCCATGGCTCACGGGCCCAGCTGCTCCGCGGCACGTGGGATCCTCCCGGACCCGGGCACGAACCTGCGTCTCCTGCATCGGCAGGTAGACTCTCAACCACTGTGCCACCAGGGAAACCCCACACTACTGTGTTTTTAATCAGGATTGTTGCTGTTTGATTAGTGCTCTGGGTACAAAATCTGCAGAGACTTTGAGTGATCTGCCTCAATCCTATATACTCCATAGCTCTGTTATTTTACTGATTTTGCAGAATACTACTTTTTAAAAAAAATACACAAATGGTATTAGAGCAGAGATGTTTGTATTGATTTCCCTTTTTACCTTTCATCTACCTTTTGTGTTAATCTTCATTTCATAGAAGCAAAACCTTTGCCCTGGACAAGGCTAGGACCTAGAGGTGATGGAAGAGACTTCAGGGAGACGTGTTCTGTGACTATTTCTTCATACTCTCTCTCACATGGACTATTTTTTTTTTTAATTTGTGTTATCGTTATTTTTATTTTTATTATTTTAAAATTCTTATTAGAGTATAGTTGATTTACAATGTTGTGTTACTTTCTGCTATACAGCAAAGTGAATCAGCTATGCATATACATATATACACTCTTTTTTAGATTCTTTTCCCATATAGGTCATTACAGAGTATTGAGTAGAGTTCCCTGTACTATACAGTAGGTTCTTATTAGTTATCTATTTGATATATAGTAGTGTGTATATGTCAATCCCAATCTGCCAATTTATCCCTCCCCCCCTTCCCCCTTGGTAACCATAAATTTGTTTTCTACATCTGTGACTCTACTTCTGTTTTATAAATTTTTTTAGATTCCACATATAAGCAGTATCATATTTGTCTTTCTCTGTCTGACTTAACTTCACTTAGTATGACAATCTCTAGGTCCATCCATGTCGCTGCAAATGGCATTATTTCATTCTTTTTTATGGCACTTGGACTATTGCAATAGGTTCCTGACTGGTCTCTACTTCGGTTCTTGACCTGAATGGCCAGTTTTTGACATAGCATCCAGAGTGAACTTTTAAAAATAAATACAAATACCAGAAGATATCTTTGCTTTAAAATTCTGAAATATTATTATTATTTATTTATATTTTTGGCTGCATTGGGTCTTCATTGCTGTGTGCGGCCTTTCTGTAGTTACAGTGGGGGGTCTACTCTTCGTTGTGGTGCACAGGCTTCTTGTTGTGGTAGCTTCTCTTGCTGTGGAGCACAGGCTCTAGGTGTGTGGGCTTCAGTAGTTGCAGCACGCGGGGCCCAGAGTGTGTGGGCTTCAGTAGTTGTGGCGCGAGGGCTCAGTAGTCGTGGTGCATGGGCTTAGTTGCTCTGCAGCATGTGGGATCTTCCCAGACCAGAGATCGAACCTGTGTCCCCTGCATTAGCAGGCAGATTCCTAACGACTGTGCCACCAAGGAAGTCCCTAAAAGTTCTGAAATTATTTTGTGTGAATTTTTAGGATTGAGCCAATGAGTAACTATGTTGATGTATTTGGGAGCTAAGGGTCTAAATGAGAGAAAGATACAAACATGGAATGAGGGAAGACAAGGAAGATCCCAGTGGTGTTGGATTGGAATTTGAAGTCTCATCATAAACTCACAGACACACACAAATCGATTTCCTATGTGTCTGTTGAAAGGGCCTGGGAGCAATGACATCTCAGTAGCAGTGAGCACAGCTAGCATCCAGATCTTTGTTTTAAAATTTTATTACCAGGACTTCCCTGGTGGCACAGTGGTTAAGAATCCGCCTGCCAATGCAGGGGACACAGGACACGGGTTCGAGCCCTGGTCCGGGAAGATCCCACATGCTGCAGAGCAACTAAGCCCATGCACCACAACTACTGAGACTGCGCTCTAGAGCCTATGAGCCACAACTACTGAGCCTGCATGCTGCAACTACTGAAGCCGGCGAGCCTAGAGCCCATGCTCCGCAAAAAGATAAGCCACTGCAATGAAAAGCCTGCGCACTGCAACAAAGAGTAGCCCCCCACTCGCCACAACTAGAGAAAGCCTGTGCACAACAACAAGGACCCAATGCAGCCAAAAATTAAATAAATAAATTTATTAAAATTTTTTTTTTTTTTATTACCGACTAAAGGAACTGAAGGCTCGTTGGAGAAATGGCCAATTGTACGGCTGGGGCAGGGCAAGTATAAGATAAGCGCAGAACATTTTGTGCCAGGAAGTATGGAAGTGCTCAAAACCAAGGGGAGCATATTAGGTGCAGGAGCTAATTTGAAACAATTTAAGCATCAAAATAAACAAAAATAACAGATTATAAAATATTGAAAAACAAAAGACTACATGAGTCCATGTTTATGCTAGAAAAGAAAAAGAGGTGGGGAAGGTGAAGTTCCTTTTTATAGTAAAATGCCAGCTAATAAATGTAGACGGAAGAATAAAGTTGGAAAATCTTCATTTTGCAACCACAGTTGAAGTATTTGATTCACCACTGGATGAAAGCTTGTTGGGGAACAGAATACTTAACAGTCTAGGAGGGTCGTCTCCCCATAGACCACTTATTTCTCAAGGGAAAAAGGCACTTTTACAGCAGAGTCCTGGCAGAAGGCACCTTAACCAAGTGACCATCATAGGTGACATTACCTGTCATGGGGGAAACTGTTGTCAGGCGCCTCCAGGGGTGTCCTGTGGATGACCAACAACCCTTCCGTTATTGGGATCCCTGCCAATAATGGAGAACCTAGATCAGAGCATGGAGAAACAATGAACAAACACTAATGAAGGGGTGTCGCACAAAACAGAGGGCCAATGCTCTTCACACGTTAGGGTCTTGAATGACAGAGAAGGGCTGTGGAACCCTCCCAGGATAAAGCGACTAGAGAGACATGACATCTGAATGCACTGTGTGTGGTACGGGATTGGATCCTGATTAGAGGAAAAAAAAAAAATTGCCGTAAAGGATAGTTCGGGAAATCTGAGTATAGATAGCAGTAGTGTTTTCGTTTTTTTGTTGTTGCTTTTAATTTGGTAATTGAACTGGGTTATGTAAGAATATCTTATTTTAGAAGATACACACTTTGAGAGGAAAGGGTCATAATCTCTGCAAGTGGTTCAGAAAAAAGGTATATATGATACATACCTGTATATAAAAGGAGGATGTGTGGCAGAATGTTGACAATGTGGTATTTCATTGTAATATTTTTTATGGTGATACTGTATTTTATACGTTTACAATTTTTTTTCCAGTTTTATTGAGCTGTAATTGACACATAACATTACATAAGTTTAAGGTGTGCAACATAATGAATTGATATATGTATCTATTGTGAAATGATCACCACAGTAAATTTCATTAATATCACCTCAAATAGTTATAATTTTTTTTCTTATGATGAGAACTTTAAAGATCTACTTGCTTAGCTTTCAAATATACCATACGGTATGGTTAGCTGTAGGCACTGTGCTGACGTTACATCCCAGAATTTATATATCTTATAACTGGAAGTTTTTACCTTTTGACCACCTTTACCCATTTCCCTCACCCCACCACGCCTGGCCTCTGTCGACTACCAATCTGTTTTCTGTCTCAGTTCAGTTCTATTAGATAAAACATATAAATAAGATCAGAACTATTTGTCTTTCTCTGTCTAATTTATTTCACTAAACATAATGCCCTCAAGGTCCATCCGTGGTAACACAAATTTCAGGATTTCCTTCTTTTTTATAGCTGAATATCGTAATATTCTTGTAACTTTTCTATAGGTCTGAAAATAATTCAAAATAAAATGTTTAATTTTTAAAAAGAGATGAGGTAAACAAAGAAAAATGTCAATATTGTTTTAAACCCCTAGGTATCTGTTATATTATTTTCTGTATGTTTGAACTAGTTAATCTCAGATGATCAACATTTTTAAAAAGTACTTTTTTTGCATCTTTACTAGAACATTAAGTTCTCATATCTTTTTTCCCTGGTACCCCAGGTCATTGAAACTTTATTCACCAGACAGTTGTCAGGTTTTACATTGGATTAATATAAGTTCTTCTTTTGTGTGGTCTAGACAGTCTGGATGTACTAAGGGACTCGATTCTCTGCCTCAGGAAAGCGACATTTCAAACTGCTGCTTAGTTGTCTAGTCTGTTCTTCTGGGTATAGTGCTGGCCTCATGGTTCCTTCAAGCTGCGGTCTCTGTCTAGCTCCCTTTTCACTTCTGCTTTTGCACTTAGCAGGCTGTGTAATATTATATTGTTTACGCCATCATTCTTGACTGAATTAAAGGAGCCCTGCAGTTTCCATCGGAGGCTCGCCACCTTGACTGTATGTTCCCTTGGCTGCTGCCCTGTAGTCACAGATCCTGGACCGTGTGGTCCGGGCTGTTATTACCCTCCATATGTGGCAGCATTGTGCACTGATGGGCCTTTGTCTAATTTGGTAGACCCAGAAGCAGAAAACTATTAATGCAGAAATGCCAAACAGTTTATTGCTTGGGATGGGTAGTGAAGTATCTGGGGACTTCTTGGGACTCATTTAGAAGATAACACTAGATTATGCCCATCTTATCAAGGAGCAGATATTAGCTCTGTGGTTGGGTTGTCTTTAAAAGTCAGGCTTAGCTGTGGGAAAAAAGAGAACTGGTGAATGAATCAACTTGGTTTAAAGGAAAAGAAAACTATCATTCCAATTCAGTTTTTTCAGTTTGGGCTACAGAGAGTACTTATACATTTTCACACTGGTTTAAAACACCTGTACCTTGGGGTCAGTTCCCACAAAGCAAAAGTGAAGGCAAGAATGGACCATTTGGGACTTTATTTATTTGCTTGTGTTTGAAGCTAGAGGTTGGTTTGAAGTCGCCTGGAGAGGTGAAAGGGGAGGAATTTGTTTCTTTTTGAGAGAGAAGTAGTCCTGAGATTCTTGGAATTTTACTCTATTTTATCAGGGTTGGGCTCTCTGAGTATATGGCAAGAAGGGATCCTTTGGGACAGACTTCATTTGGTCTTATGTTGGTGTCGAAGGTGCTTGAGACAGATTCAGGCCTGTTTCATCCTTATGAGTTCTTGTTACTATTTCATGTTTATTTTTAAGCGCAGACCACTACCCATCTCTTTCTCTACCACACAGTCAGGGTCCCTTTCTATGTGATTATTCCCATTGAACTTGAGAGTTTATAATAACAGTTGTTTTCAATTTTTTTGGCAACCTTAAAATATAGCAAGAACTTTCAAATTCAGTGCTTCGTAGGTTGTATTATGACCTACCTGGATCCCTTGGGTATGTGTATATATATATATATATGTGTGAATGGTATGTATATCATTTACATTAAAGTGAAATAGAACTGAGTTTTTGTTTTGCAAAATAAAAACGTTTTGCAAACTTTAAAAATATTCTGTCGATAGTAATGACTGCTCTGTTCCCTTTCTGCCTCCCAGAAACAGCAAGCCCCCAGGACTTACTGTGTTTCTTTTTTTTTTTTTTTTTTTTTGCGGTACGCGGGCCTCTCACTGTTGTGGCCTCTCCCATTGCGGAGCACAGGCTCCAGACGCGCAGGCTCAGCGGCCATGGCTCACGGGCCCAGCCGCTCCACGGCATGTGGGATCTTCCTGGACCCGGGCACGAACCCGCGACCCCTGCATCGGCAGGCGGACTCTCAACCACTGAGCCACCAGGGGAGCCCGGACTTACTGTTTTGTTCAAAGAAAATTTCCTGTCTCCCTCCTTCTCTTTAGACCTTCTCTGACCCAACTTTCTTCAATAACCTGTGCTTCTTGCCTCCTCTTCCTCGTGTTTGGAAGGTAAAGATGGAAACCTGGGTTGATACCCCATTTCTGTAACCCACTAGTCACGAGATGCTCACTTTCCTCATTTTTAAAATGGGGTCAGAGTACACAGCAAGGGGTGGTTCCCTTTTCTTGATTCTGCTGCCCCATTCACTCTCTTCACTGTGCTGGTTACCAGGTTAGAATCTCTTCCGTTTGAAAATTCCTCTAATGTCCTCCCAGGCAGTTAACTAGATCTTTCTATTGGTGTTTTGTTAAACTTGCTATTCTGGTGAGTTGCGTTAACTTCTCAGGAAGCGTGATTCCTGCGCTACCCTCACAGCTGCATGTAACATTTAAATGCAGAAGTAACGCAGATAACTTATTCCCACACAGCACCCGGGGAGGGAGGATGCATATGTTTGTCAGAAGATGCTGGGGGCTTGCTCAGAACTCATAGCCCTTCAGATGTGGGCCCTCCTAACCAACTGGGTGATAATAATGAGAAGAATGAAAAGAAAGCTTATCAAAAAAAAGAGGGACAATCTGTATGTCTTCTTTGGAGAAATGTCTATTTAGGTCTTCTGCCCATTTTTGGATTGGGTTGTTTGTTTTTTTGTTATTGAGCTGCATGAGTTGCTTATAAATTTTGGAGATTAATCCTTTGTCATTTGCTTCATTTGCAACTATTTGTTTTTTTGTTATTGAGCTGCATGAGTTGCTTATAAATTTTGGAGATTAATCCTTTGTCATTTGCTTCATTTGCAACTATTTTCTCCCATTCTTTTGGTCTTGTTTATGGTATCCTTTGCTGTGCAAAAGCTTTTAAGTTATTAGGTCCCATTTGTTTATTTTTGTTTTTATTTCCATTTCTCTAGGAGGTGGGTCAAAAAGGATCTTGCTGTGATTTATGTCATAAAGTGTTCTGCCTATGTTTTCCTTTAAGAGTTTGATAGTGTCTGGCCTTACATGTAGGTCTTTAACCCATTTTGAGTTTATTTTTGTATATGGTGTTAGGGAGTGTTCTAATTTCGTACTTTTACATAGACATTTCTCCAAAGAAGATATACAGATTGCCAACAAACACATGAAAGAATGCTCAGCATCATTAATCATTAGAGAAATGCAAATCAAAACTACAATGAGATATCATCCCACACCAGTCAGAGTGGCCATCATCAAAAAATCTAGAAACAATAAATGCTGGAGAGGGTGTGGAGAAAAGGGAACACTCTTGCACTGCTGGTGGGAATGTAAATTGATACAGCCACTATGGAGAACAGTATGGAGGTTCCTTAAAAAACTACAAATAGAACTACCATATGACCCAGCAATCCCACTACTGGGCATATACCCTGAGAAAACCATAATTCAAAGAGTCATGTACCAAAATGTTCATTGCAGCTCTGTTTACAATAGCTAGGACATGGAAGCAACCTAAGTGTCCATCAACAGATGAATGGATAAAGAAGATGTGGCACATATATACAATGGAATATTACTCAGCCATAAAAAGAAATGAAACTGAGTTATTTGTAATGAGGTGGATACACCTGGAGTCTGTCATACAGAGTGAAGTAAGTCAGAAAGAGAAAAACAAATACCGTATGCTAACACATATATATGGAATCTAAGAAAAGAAAATGTCATGAAGAGACTAGGGGTAGGACGGGAATAAAACACAGACCTACTAGAGCATGGACTTGAGGATATGGGGAGGGGGAAGGGTAAGCTGTGACGAAGTGAGAGAATGGCATGGACATATACACACTACCAAATGTAAATTAGATAGCTAGTGGGAAGCAGCCACATAGCACAGGGAGTTCACTCTGTGCTTTGTGACCACCTAGAGGGGTGGGATAGGGAGAGTGGGGAGGGAGGGAGATGCAAGAGGGTAGAGATATGGGAACATATGTATATGTATAACTGATTCACTTTGTAGTAAAGCAGAAACTAACACACCATTGTAAAACAGTTATACTCCAGTAAAGATGTTTAAAAAATATATATATCCAATAAGGACCTACTGTGTAGCACGGGGATCTCTTCTCAATACTCTGTAATGACCTATATGGGAAAAGAATCTAAAAAAGAGTAGATATATGTATATGTGTAACTGATTCACTTTGCTGTACAGCAGAAACTAACACAACATTTTAAATCAACTTGGGCTTCCCTGGTGGCGCAGTGGTTGAGAATCCGCCTGCCGATGCAGGGGACACGGGTTCGTGCCCCGGTCTGGGAAGATCCCACATGCCGCAGAGCGGCTGGGCCCGTGAGCCATGGCCGCTGATCCTGTGCGTCCGGAGCCTGCTGCGCTCGGCAATGGGAGAGGCCACAACAGTGAGAGGCCCGCGTACCACAAAAAAAATAAATAAATCAACTATACTCCAATAAAAATTAAAAACAAAAAAAGGACAGCAAAATGAGGCTGGGGTGGATGGGGTGGACCAGGAACAGAGAGCCTTGTACCAGCTAGTGTTGGTGCCACGGAGAAGCTGCTGGGCTGGCCCACCTCCCTGGCTCCCCTCCTGTCTCCCCTCAGGCTGTGTTACCCTCTGGTTCGCCACCAGCTGCGTCTGCGGTACAGGAACAGGTTTTAGCTGTGCTGACACTTAGGAGAAGGGGTGACCCACGCCCTGGGCTCCAGACCGAGGCCCGGAGGGTGGATGGAGGGATGTCTGTGACGTGGGTCACTTGTTAGCAGATGTTGCAGCTGCTGCCACAGAGCCCCCGGAGCACACGTTTCCTGCCCGTGATCTTTCGTTCTATCCAGCCAGACACATATGGAAAGCCCACAGCTCTGTCTGCACTCTCAGCTGGACAGAAGTGGTGGTATTGTTCTTGGTGTAAAGCCAAAACTTATTTCTCGGTTTCTGTACAGTTGTGAAAGGAGGTGCAGATCTCACTTAAAGCTACTCCCTGGAAATCAGAGTGCCCTCATTCAGCCAACACGTGGCAGAGCGGAGTGGAAAGGGCATGGGACCCAGACTGGAGGATCACTGCGGATTAGGGACTCTGTTTTCTCAGCTGGGATAGTGGTATCTGACAGGGAGACTTGACTGTTAGTTGAGATACTATTTATCATAGTACTTGAGAACGTTTAAAGCACCCAGACAGGTGTTATTTATTTGATACAGGGTGCTCTATGAAGTTGAGAGGGAGGGAAGGAGGGATGGAGGGAGGGAAAGAGAGAGAGAGAGTGTGTGTCTGTGTCTGTATGTTCACTCTGCTAGTCAAGAGTTGAGATATTAATAGAGGAGATAAGACGTGCATGTCTGTACAACATGGTTGAAGGTGATTATCTGTCTCTGATGGCTTTAAAGGGCTCTGGGAGTTGAGTGGGGACAGTTTCATGCAGAAAGTGATATCTGAGCTGGGCTTTGAAGGATGGGCCATGGAGGTGCACATGGAGGGGCATTGACTTTAACAGGTATTGGAGAGAGGGCCCCCCGGGCAGGCGGTTTGATGTGAGGAAAGGCACAGATTTAGGAGCAAATGGGGCCTCTGCAAGCCACAGCAATAATTGGGTTGGATTAGAGCATCAGTTTGGATTTGTCTTCTAGGTGGTGGGGAACCAATGAAAAAATGTTGAGCCAAGGGAGTGTCAAGATCAGAACTGAGCTTGAGGGTGAATGATCTGGCAACAGTTTAAAAGGTGGAGGAAAGAGACCGGAAGCTCTCCTTACTGGAAGACTACTAGGAAAATATATAAAACACCTGTTTACCTCCCAGTATTATTGGTTTTTTCTTCCAGTTTTATTGAGGTATCATTAACAGACAGCACTGTATAAGTTTGTGTAGAGGGTAATGATTTGACTTACAGGCCTCCTGAAATGATTACCACAGTAAGTTTAGTGAACACCCATTGTCTCATATAGATACAAAATAAAAGGAAAAACAATTTTTCTTTGTGATAAGGACTCTTAGGATTTGCTCTCGTAACCACTTTCATAAAGAACGTACAGCAGTGTTCATTATATGTGTCATGTTGCACGTTACGTCCCTAACACTTATTTGCCTTACAACTGGAAGTCTGTACATTTGACTGCCTTCATCCAGTTCCCCCTCCCCCCATCTTCCACCTCTAGCAACCACAAATCTGATCTCTTTTTCTATGAGTTTGTTTGTGAAGTACAGTTGACCTACAACACTGCGTTAGTTCCTGGTGCACAACATAGTGATTTCGACATTTTTATCCATTACAAAATCATCACCCCCCAATATCATTTTGAAGAGTAAATGAGATAAAGGATGTGGAGTTAACATTTGGAGATGAATCACGATGGTCCAGGTCCCGAGCATCCTAGCCGCATGGCTGCAGCTGAGCCTCCTGACATGGGTGCTTTTAGGCCAGGCTAGGCTGTCAGGCCCTGGTTGAAGGTGTAGGGCCGCACAGCCTAGCTCGGGCAGGTCCCTGCACCCTCCTGCTTGGACCTCCTGCAGGTCCCTCCCTTTACTCCTGCCCTTGACTCCCAATTTGGCTCCTGCCCCTGCCTGGCTCTTGACTTCCTTTGTTTCCCGTTTCTGGCCTGGGAATATCCAATACCCACGGCCTGATCTGCTCCTTTTCTCAGATTTGACCTTGACCCTTGCTAGGAAGCTCTGACCATGCTGGTTAGTTGGAGTAACCGAGTGATCAAACCACCCTGCTCCACCAGAGTGCTGGCTCCCAGGACCTCCTCCAGCTCGGCCTCGTTGGAGTGACTGGTCCAGAGAGGAGCATTTTAAGAGACTGAGAGTTAGACACAGATTCAAATTCTGATGCTACCACTGACTTCCTTGGGTGAGGGGTTGCTGAATTACTGTGAGCTTCGGTTTCCTCCAGGGTAAAATGAAGATAAGACCTATCTATCTGTCTTTTCCCCTCCTTCGATTTGGTTGTGAGGTTTAAATGAGGTAAGGTAATGATTTAAAGGTGGCGTGGTGTCCTGTGAATATTGGTTGTCTTTTCTTCTGATCTTCTAGATGAAGAATATTTACTTAGGAGCTCAATGTGTGCTCAACCTCAATTTCCTTTCTTCTTCGTTTGCAAAAGCTTTGGTGTGAAAAAGTTGAGTTATTTATGCTCCAGCAGTTTCCATCACTTCCTTGGGGGAGGCCCCTGACGTCCCAGGACAACTTGAAGCACTTTTCCTATGGAAAGAAGGTTACTAGTTGCTGGCTACATGCATGAGGACTACAGGCTAGACGGGTTTCCATGAAATCCTAACAGCATTGTCCATTTTCAGAAGAATGTGTTTGGACAAATGCTGCTAAGCAAGCAACTTGCCAGAAACTATCCATCTATAACCTAGGGCCTGTCTGTCCTTCTTACAGTATCTGCTGTTTATGCCCAGTAAGCCTTGGTGTCTGGACCTCATTAGAAGCATTTGACAGAGGAATACTGATGCAAGAGTAGAGTGAGGCTAGCCCCGGGGTCCTGTGCTATCCTGATTGCTCTATTTTTTTTTTTTATAAAATGTAAGAACTCAAGTTTAATGGGATAAGAGTTGGAAGGGACCTTAAAATGTCTTTCCCACCCCCAACTCATATTTAAACCATTCCTGGTTGGCAAGAAGTTACCCTATTAGAGGATGCTTTCAGAAAGTGTGTGACTTTTCAGAGTCATCTCCAAGGGCTCTGAGAAGTCCCTTCTTGACGTCTGTGGGCATAAAGGCACCTGATGAAGAAGATGAGATACTCAGAGCCTGGCCTGTTGCACCCCCTTCACCACAAGAATCTACTCTCCAGACAATATACCCATCACTACCCTCTCCCGTCACAAGTATAAAGGCCGACTCCTCACCAGAGGAGGGCGACCCTTTGAGGCTCTTTATGTCCCTCATAAAGGGACCAGGGAAGTCCAGCTCAGTGTCTTCCTACTGTCCTGTCCTCTCTGCAGGGTGGGGAGGGAGAATGGTGGGCACCCCCTCCCCCATCTTTAAAGCTGTAACAGAATCTGCTAGCCACTTGGTACAGAAGGATGTGCAGGGTGCAACTGCCGGGAACCAGGTACACTACTCAGAATCTAGACATTAACGTCATCCCCATTTGGAGATCCCTGGCTTTGTAAGTAAGTGACCTGAGGTCACCCGGCTGTGAGGGTCAGAGTTAGGTTTAGATACAGCTAACATCAGAGCCCAGGCACTTGGCACTCTCCCGCTGTGCAGGCTGTGGAAGAGAGTGTGTCAGCTGTCCCCCAGCAGCTGGTCCCTGTGCCTGGAAGGGACACGTGTTCCTGTACCTGCTTGATGGGACAGGGGAGTGGGCCTGGGATCAGGGCAGCCAGGAGAGGCTCAGCACCAGGCCCTCTGCCTGCTGGCAAGGAGGGGAGACACAGCTACAGCCCTGCACCCCGAAAGTCCTACGGGCCTGTTTTCCACGGTGGCCCACGTGAGTCAGGAGGCACTCAGGAGCATGAAGAATCTTCCAGGTAGTAACGGTAGCGTTTGTGGAGCGATGTAGTTCTCAGTTTGCAGAGGGGAAAACCGAGGTCCAGAGCTCCTTCCCAGAAGAGCAAGTTAACGGCAGAGCCTCGAGTGGGACCCAGCTCTCTTGGTTTCCCATCCTGCGCCCATCTCCCTGCCTGTAGGTTTGCAGTTTGGAGCATCTGCCTTCTGAATGGAAACCACTTGGGCTGCAGTTTTGGCCTGTGCCTTCTTTTTTCTTAGAGGAGTTGGAAAACGGTCGATTTGCCATCCAGTGATGTATTACTAAATGTCCCATCAGCCTTCTCTTCCTCAGGCTGAATGTTCTTGGTTTCTTTGCTCTACAAAGGACTCCTTTTCTGGTTCAGTTTTCTGTATTGACTCTTCCTACTCCCCACCCGATAACCCTCTCCTTTCTCTCAATCCTCACCCCAAATTAAACCAACTCAGCGCGTTTCCTTTGCACATGTTTGGCTCTGGTTCCTTTCCTGCTCACTTTTGCTTTATGATGGTTTCACTTCTTTCAAGGGTTTTTCCCCACCTGAGCCCAAGCTGCTGTCATGACCAGGGCTGGCCAGAAAGCTCGCAAATATTCAGCTTTACTACAGACTTGGGGGTTTGGTTTTGGTGCTGGCTTCGCTCCTGTAGTGGTGTTTGGTGACTTAGCAGACACCTGAAAGTCTGAGGCAGGGAGGGAGGGATTATGGGTGGGGCGGGAAGGGTCCAGACACCTGCCCTTTCATTTACTTGGAACAATCTGTTCTTGCTTCTTAGGTACCCAAATAAGCTGCTTCTCCCCCAGTTCTTTCTCGTGGCGTCAGGCCTCCTTCGTGGATTCTTATTGTTGGGCAGCCGTCCAGCAGAAGGACTCCTTGCAGGGTGACTCTGGAAACCTTCCACTGTGTCTGCATAAGGTAACTGGGGACATTGTAGATCTCACCTGTTTGCTTTATAGATGTGGGAACTGAGGCCCAGAGAGGCTGCACCAGTCCAAAGCCACATGGATGCATGTGGCCGACCAGGGCTGTAACTCAGATCGTAAAACTGGAGCACATTAAAATCAGAAGGAACCTCAGAGATTACTTGCTCCAGCACCTTCCTTGAGCAGATGGGAAACTGAGGCGCTCCTTGATTTTAGCTCCATTGTGGCCGGCACCTCCTGTGTCTCGGTGGCCTTTCTACCCTTGACGCCCAGCGGTGTCTGAACCATACGAGGCTCTCAGTACATTTTTTATGTCTCAGTGAGCTTTGTTAGAGAACAGCAGAGTTGAGACTCAGAGCTTTGGCCAGCTCCTATTCCACCACACACAAGGTCTCTTGGAAAAAGTAAGGACCAACATAGAGGTCAGTAGCTTCCAGCGCATGTGTTGCTGCAGCATCAAGAAGCCCAGGGATGACTCCATCTGGGGCTATTGATTGCAGCACAGCTTTTGGAATACATGCCTTTGCTTTCTGTTGGGTCCACATGCTGCAAGGAAGGGGAGATGCTACCTGGGAGACACCAATGTCCTGCAGAGAAGAGGAGCAGGTCAGGAGCTCCGTGGTCGGGGGAGTGTGGAGGCAGGGCTCACGAAGGCTGGGCAGTGTGGAGCCTGGGCCAGAGTTGGCAGCTTTGTGCAGGAGGACGTTCTCTGCGTAATGAAGCAGCTCCATTGGGTCTTCTCCATACTTGGGAAAGTAAGACTTTGTTTCAGCCTGTCATTACTTTCAGCCACTGGTTCTTTTGTTCATCGTGAAAATGAATAGAATGTTTGTGCGTCTTCAGCATCCACCAAGGAAAGCATGGTATGTTAGCTTTTTTTTTCCTTTTAAATTTTATTTTATTTTTTTACTTTTGGGTGCGTTGGGTCTTCGTTGCTGTGTGCAGGCTTTCTCTAGTTGTGGTGAGAGGGGGCTATTCTTTGTTGCGGCACGCGGGCTTTTCATTGCAGTGGCTTCTCTTGTTGCAGAGCATGGGCTCTAGGCATGTGGGCTTTAGTAGATGTGGCACATGGGCTCAGTAGTTGTGGCACGTGGGCTTAGTTGCTCCGCGGCATGCGGGATCTTCCCAGACCAGGGCTCAAACCCGTGTCCCCTGCATGGGCAGGTGGATTCTTAACCACTATACCACCCAGGAAGTCCCGGTATGTTATCTTCTAAAAAGCCAAAGGCTGACGTTTGTTTGATCCTCTCTTGCCTTGACCTGTTGCTGAACACACAGTCAGCATACTTCTTTTTTAAAAAGAACAGTTTAAGTCCTTTGCTGTAACTCAGGCATATTTCCCTCATGTTTATGTATTGTGTGCCATTTGGCACAATGATGCCCTACACTGACTCCTTTCTTCCTTGGGGTTGGGCTTTTCTCTTTGACTTTCAGCCTTAGCATCAGTTGGGTCCTCATCAACTTTGCATGATGTAGTAGCCCAGGCAGCGAGTAATAAGGATCTTCCGTATGAATGGGCACAGTTCTAGAAACTGAACATCTTTGTTTGCAAATCTAAATGCATGCTGTTGTAGTTTAAATCTGTTTGTTTTAATGGTCTTCTGAGAATGGAAAGTTGTAATCAGTGGCTGGGCTGGAGATTGATGGATCCACAGAAGAAGAATGTATATTCTGGGTTTGTCCAAGGTAAGAGTTGGCAGGGACGTTCGAGACTGTAAAAACCTTTAGAGCAGGAAGAAATTCAAAGACTGTGATCCAAATGCATTTTACATGTGAGGATAAGGGCACCTTGAGAGGTCACGCCCAGGAGTCACAGGACTAGTTGCTGGCTGTAAGATGAGAATCAGGTCTCTGGGCTCCCACTGTCCCTGCAGGATAGGAGGAGAAGTCTTGTAGAGCGTGGTAGTCAAGCCTTAAGTTTTCGATGTTAGTGAAAGATGAAGGAGCTCTCTTTCTGATGATGGTAGTCTAGCTTGTTTTGGTGGAAGTTTGGCTGAGGATCTGAGCAGAGTTCTTGCCAGATTCACAGGGCTGGAGACAAAAATTGAATAGCCCAAGTTGGAAGGACCCTGGTCAACACCGTAGGCTTGAAAGGCCATCGCTGATGAGTGAGGGGTGATCCAGAGTTCAGCCAGCCCTCATAGGGTCTGGAGTCTTGGTTCAGAGCATTTCAGTATCGACTGAATGAATAAGATTTGGGATTGTCAGTGTCTCTAGTCCACCTGCCAGCCAGAAGCAAAAACAAGCCAGTCCTCCCTGGAGGAAGTAACTTCAGCCAGAGCCTCAGATTCTCACTCCGGTTTTTCACATGTGATGTTCAGCACTCAATCAAAAATAACCAGAGTACGAGAGAAAACCCAGAACTAGAAACAGACCCACAGGAGATCCAGATAAGATAGGAGCATCTTACCTGGATAAGTGTGACTTTCTTAGCCAGGCCAGTTTCTGTAATCACAGCTGCCTTATTTTCACACTGATGCCTTTTCAAGTGGTGTGTGTATGTGAGAAAGTATATACATCGTAAGATTCACCGTTTTAGCCATTTTTAGGTGTGCAGTTCAGTGGCATTAAGTACATTCACATTGTTGTGCAGCCATCATCACCATCCATCTGAACTTTCTTGTCTTCCCAAACTGACACTCTGTACTCATTAAACACTAACTCCCTGTCTCCCCTTCCCCAACCCTGGCAGCCACCACTCTGCTCTCTGTCTCTTTGAGTCTGCCTACTCTAGGTACTTCATGTAAGTGGAATCAAATCATGTTTGTTCTTTTGTGTCTGGCTTATTTCACTTAGCATAATGTTTTCAAGTTTCACCCGTGTTGTAGCATGCATCGGAATCCTCTTCCTTTTAAAGGCTGAATAATATTCCATTGTGTGTATATGCCACATTTTGTTTATCCATGCATCCATCAGTGGATACTTGAGTTGCTTCCACCTCTTGGCTTTTGTGAATAATGCTGCTGTGAACATGGGTGTATAGATATCTGTTCGAGTCCATGCTTTTGATTCTTTAGAGTACATGCCCAAATGTTGGGTTGTTGGATTCTTTTTCAAGTTTAGAAAGCTTCTCCTGTTGGTTTTCTTTTGGCCTCTCCACACTCAATGGACTCATGACTCTTCAGCTGGCTGGGACCGTCTCCTCCAGGCTCCTCATTTCACAGAGGGGATGTGGAGGACAATGGCAGGCGATGCCTTGTCCAAAGTCCCGTGGGCAGATGGGCTGAGCACATGGCCTCTGTCAGATTTCAGGTGTTTTTCACATGTGAAAAGGTGCAGGTTTGATTTGTGTGGCTTCAGAAATCTAGACTCTCACCTGTTAGTGAAAGTTACCAGTTGGTGAACTTTAGCTCGGCACCAAGAGGGTCTTTCCAGCAGAAGAGCTGTCCAGTGGGGGAGCCCACTGTTGACCCAGGAGGTCCTTAATTCAGGGTGGACGTGAAGATGTGTGTTGTCTTCCCATTTCTTTACTCCTCACTCTGTCTGTGCTTCCATCATGTAAAAACCCTCCTCCTTAGATTAGTTCTTCGTTCTCGACACCGAGCTACATCATTCCCACCCCTTCATTCATTCAGGACTTTGGTGAGAGTTCTTTATCCTAGGGTGCCTTCTGTGTCCTCCCAGATACACATCAGATGCACCATTCTCTGTCTCCAAAGACTTTCACCTCCTTTCCACTTGTCACAGTTCTGGTGGATGCCTCGCTCTGTGTGCCTCACACACAGAGCTACGTTAGGACATCCCACTCCCTACCGCCACCTCCTGCCCTCCTAGGCCCTCCCCCACCCCCTTCAGAGCAGACGGAAGCTCGGACACGAGAACACCCTCAGCTCCCTGCCATCACACGTCCCCGATGTCTCCACGCAGCAGCAGCCTTCTGTGTCCTTTTGGTGAATGGATGAGGCCCCTTCTCCCGAACGAAGCTGCTCTCCTGTGTGACCCACTGTGCTCTGGATCCCCCTCCCTGGCTGCAGGAACACCTCCTCCCCATCTTTCTCCTCTGCATCCTCAACCCGTCCCTTCTCGCAGGCTCTCTTCTCACTGACATTTTAGCATGTCCGTCTCCACCAAACTGGTCTTGCCCAGGTCACCTACAACCTCCCTGTTGCTAAGTTAATTCTCACTCGCTAGGGCTTATGCTACTTGGCTTCTCTCTGACGTCCAGTCCAGTGGACCACGCCCTCCTGCAGATGCTCTCTTGACTCTCCGGTTAGAGTCTCCCTTTGTCCGTCTCTGAGAAGTTGGAGTTCTGTCCTAGGCCACCTCCTCTGCACCCCTTCCCTGGACCATTTCATATCCCTGGTTTCAGTTTCTTTCCATGGGCTGTTCACAGCCAGGTCTTTGTATCCAACCCAGCCTTCTCTCTTGAGCTCCGGATCCACACACCCAGCTGAACCCTGAACTTGAACACTTGAAGGTCTGGCACGTGCCTCCAGCACAGCTTGTTCAGAGCTGAACTTCTGTTTCCTGCCTGTCCCCACTGTGACCTCTAGCTCAGTTAATGACACCACCAAACTACCCTGTTACATCAGCCAGAAGTCTGAGGGCCATTTTGACTCTTTCTCCATCCCGACATCCTGTGGAGTCACTGAGCCCCACTGGGTCTGTTTTCATAAGGAGCTCTTAAACTCTTCATCCTTCTACCCAGCCCTTAGGGCAGCCGGCCGTCCTCTTGTCGGTCTTGCTGCTGTCATTCCTACTCTCCTCCTACCCCTTTCCATATAATCACAGGTGTTCATTTTTGCCTGACTGTCATTTCCCTAAACAAAACCCTCCAGTGTCCCTATGAAATGTCTTTATTTCTTTATTTTTTATTTTTATTTTTATTTTTTTTTGCGGTACGCGGGCCTCACACCGTTGTGGCCTCTCCCTTTGCGGAGCACAGGCTCCGGACACGCAGGCTCAGCGGCCATGGCTCACGGGCACAGCCTCTCCACGGCATGTGGGATCTTCCTGGACCGGGGCACGAACCCGTGTCCCCGCATTGGCAGGCGGATTCTCAACCACTGCGCCACCAGGGAAGCCCTCTTTATTTCTTTAAACAAAACAAAACTATTTTGGCTAACAAGGTTCAGTCTCCCTCTGGCCCTTGTGAACCCCCGCAGCCTCACTTCCAAATCCGGTGAACTCCTAATACATTTTCCCAGTCTCAGCTTAAATATCATTTCCACCTAGAAGCTTCCTCTAAACCTCTAGACTGAGGGTTGTTGCCAGTTCAGACTGCTTCAAGGGCCGGGTGGGTCAATGTGAAGCTTCCAGGAATAAAACTGTGGGCCTGCTGTGTGGACAGTAGACTACATGCCCTGCCTCAGACATTCAGATCCTAGAAATGGGCCACTGGCCAAGCAGAATATCAGCTGCACTCCACCGTGGTCTGTGTTGCTTGGTTGTGTATTCCCAGAGCAGCCTGTACTTTTCCTGGAATCACCCTGGGATATGGTCATTACTTGCTTTAATTCCCCTTAATTGATTCTTTATTTCCAAGACTCTAAGTTCCATGCAGGCGGAGACCATGACATGTCTTGTTCATCACTGTACCCCGAGAACAACGCACAGTCCGCAGTGGGTGATCAGAACACACATATGGAAGGGAGGAGAGGAATGAGGTAGCTTGCAGGTCCTTATCCAGAACCAGACTTAGGTCTCTAGGAGCATTCTGACTGGTGCTCACAATGAGGGGGTTAGAGGCACAGGGTTTATGTGAACACGTCTCTTTTTTTTTTTTTTTTTAATTATTTATTTATTTATGACTGTGTTGGGTCTTCGTTTCTGTGCGAGGACTTTCTCTAATTGTGGCAAGCGGGGTCCACTCTTCATTGCGGTGCGCGGGCCTCTCACTATCGTGGCCTCTCTTGTTGCGGAGCACAGGCTCCAGACGCGCAGGCTCAGTAATTGTGGCTCACGGGCCCAGTCCCTCCGCGGCATGTGGGATCTTCCCAGACCAGGACTCTAACCTGTGTCCCCTGCATTGGCAGGCAGATTCTCAACCACTGCGCCACCAGGGAAGCCCTCTCAATGCACTTCTGATGCCAGAGTTAAAACCAGGAGACCCAAATTCCACCCCCACCAAAGAAGTTAGACTCAGTGTAATATTGAAGTATGTATTGGTGTAGTTTATGGCAGTGGTATAATTCATGCTGTTATCCCTCCCCACCTACTTCTTCATTTCTCCTGCCCTGTTTCTCCTCCTTTTCTCTCCCACAACCTTTATTTATAGTAGCATCTAGTATCTCTGAGGAGTCGTCTCTGGTGGAAATATGGGTGCATTCAAGGCGCCAGCAGGTGGCACTCTAGGACTGTTTGACAGCTGGCCGTTTTTGAGTGTTCTGGTCTCTGTTCAAGTTCATAAAGTAGGCAACTGTTAGGCAAGATTTCTTTCTGAAACAGAAAAGCCAGTTTTTGACTGAAAAACAAAAAACAACAAGAAAATAAAATTAACAGAGTTGTCAAATCTTGCTATATTTCCTTTAAGTGGATTCACAGAAACTTAGTTGCAGGGGTTCTCTGAAGCTTCCAGACCAGAGTTTTTCAAACCTTAGCATTTTCTGTGTGAAAACACAGGGTCCTAGGCCCCATCCAGAACGCAAGTTGGAACCTGTGGGGTAAAGGCCAGGAATGTGTTGTGTTTGTTTTTTGGGGTTTTTGGGGGGATTTTTGGCGGTACGCGGGCCTCTCACTGCTGTGGCCTCTCCTGTTGCGGAGCACAGGGTCCAGACACGCAGGCTCAGTGGCCATGGCTCACGGGCCCAGCCGATCCGCGGCACGTGAGATCTTCCCCGACCGGGACACGAACCCGTGTCCCCTGCATTGGCAGGCAGACTCTCAAACACTGCGCCAACAGGGAAGCCCAGGAATGTGGTTTTTAATCTACTTTTTAAGAGAGTCTTCTGCTGGGCCAGCTTGGGTTCCAGTGTAGACACCACTCATCTAAACCAGTGTTTCCCAAACTCTGTGTGCACGCAGATCACCTGGAGATCTTATTGAAATATAGACTCAGATTCAGCAGGTCTGATGGGGGCCTGCATTCTGCATTTCTAACAAGCTCCCAGGTGATACCGAGGGTGCTTGTCTGTGGACCACTCTTTGCAAAGCAAAGATCCAGGGCAGGGGCTGGCAAACTGACATACCTGCTCCAGTCAAATCCAGCCCATCACCCATTTCTGCGGATAGTTTTATTGGAATACAGCCATGCCCATTCATTTACACGTTACCCGTGTCTGCTTTTATACTATGACAGAGTTGCCTAGTTGTGACAGAGGCCCTATGAATCACAGGCATTTCCCGTCTGGCCCTTTGCGGGATAAGGTTTGCTCGTCCCTGATCTAGAGCTCTGAAGCCCTCCCAGGTGATCCAGTGAAAGAGAACTCCCTGCCTCATAGGATAGTCCATATCATGTTCGTACAGATCTTTAGGAAGGTTTTTCCTTGCTTCCTTGTAACTTGGTTCTAATTCTATGACAGGAGTCTTTTCTTCTTTCACACACAAGTGCTCTGCTTGCCATCTTCTCTTTTACAGGTCTCTCCTCCTGTTAGGTCCCTCCCAGAATGTCACCCAGCACGAAGCCTTCTGCCTTGGGTGTCTTCCCTTGAGTGCAGAATAGAATGACATACCCCCTCAATTCTCTCTCCTCTGTAAACTGCCCATGGAATGCATCAGCCTTTCTGGGGAGCTCTTCACTCATTGGACTTCCCATAATTGAGGTTACCTTTAAATGCATCACTATCCAAACAACATGCATTCAAGAACCCACGTCTTTCACGAATCCTTATATATCGCTTCCCCTATGGAATTTGTTCTTGGTTTACCTGCTTCCTGCTAACTGACCCTTAAATATTAGGGTCTCATGTCCTCCCTGGTTCTCTTGGCTTCTTCTCTGTGTTCTCTTTGGATGATCCCAGCCATGTATTTGGCTTTGACCATCTATAAGCAGAGTTGCCAGGATGGCCAGGTTGTCTTTTTTAGTTATGTACGACACACCTCCACCAGGGCAGTGCCTAACTACACCTCCACCAACCCCTGCCTTAACTACAGGTATCTCGCGTTCAGACTCTCATCTTCTCAGGTCTGCCTCACTCCCCTCTGCTGTGAATCTTTTCCTCCTTGTTTCTTTATTTCAACTACTGGTACCACCACCCATGCCCTCATGTAAGCCAGAAACCCAGGATTAGCCTTAGTTCTTCCCCTTTTCCATCCATCACTTCCAACTGGGCACTGGAAGGTATGTTTCCCCCTCTGTGTAGTCTCAAGTCTGTCTTCCTCTCCCCACTGCTGCTGCCTTAGTTGGTGCTTATCACTTACCCCCTCTTTGCTGCAGTAAGCTCCTGCCTCGTCTCTCCTCCTCAGTGTCTTCCTTTCTCCACGGCTGTAATAATCTTTCTAAAATAAATTCCCATCATGCCCTCCACCGGCGGCTTCCCATACTGTGGGAGCTTCATAATTCGGGCCCTGCTTCCCCTTTGTGTGAGTTTCCTAGGACTGCCGTGACAAATGACCACAAACTCAGTAGCATGAAAGAACAGAAATGTCTTCTCTCCTAGGTTTGGAAACCAGGGTGTCAGCAGAGTCGGTTCCTTCTATGGGGCTCAGAGGGGAGGGTCCATTGCATGCCTCTCTGCTAGTTTCTGATGGTGGCCAGCAATCCTTGGCGTTCCTTGCCTTGTAGATGCATCGCTCCAGTCTCTGCCTCTGTCTTCACGTGGCATCTCCCCTGTGTGTCTCTGTATGCTTAGAGGGATACCAGTCACTGGATTAGGGCCCACCTTCAGTTAGTATGACCTCATCTTCTCTAGTTACATCTGCAAAAACTCTATGTCCAAACATATGTGTGTCGTATTCTGAGGTTCGGGGTGGACATGAGTTTTTCAACCTACTACACACCCTTCCAGCCTCAGCTCTTACTACTTCCTCAGCTGTGGGCTTGCTCATGTACTTTGGTGCCCGGGATGGGTGAGAATTCACCAGGTAGACAAGGAGAAAGAATTCTAGACAGAGGAAAGAGGATGTCTGAAGGGCCACAGAGAGCTGAGTCTTAACATAATAGTGCTTTTTTTTTTGACTGCATTGGGTCTTTGTTGCTGTGCGTGGGCATCCTCTAGTTGCAGCGAGTGGGGGCTGCTCTTCATTGTGGTGGGTGGGCTTCTCATTGCAGTGGCTTCTCTTGTTGTGGAGCGTGGGCTCTAGGTCCGTGGGCTTCAGTAATTGTGGCACATGGGCTCAGTAGTTGTGGCTCGCTGGCTGTAGAGCACAGGCTCAGTAGTTGTGGTGCACAGGCTTAGTTGCTCGGCGGCATGTGGGATCTTCCCGGACTAGGGCTCGAACCCATGTCGCCTGCAATGGCAGGCGGATTCTTAGCCACTGCGCCACCAGGAAAGTCCCCATAATAGTGCTTTATGGGTTCTTTGTTGTTGTTGTTTTGCCTCACTGTACTTTAAGACATAGCTCAGACGTTACCTCTTTTACAAAGCCTTCCCTCACCTCCCCAAGGACATCTCTATTCCCTCAGTACTACATATTTTGTGATCATCACTTTTACGTTTTGATTATTTAATTATTAGCTGGTATTCCCACCTGACCTCTGTGGTCCTGGGGCAAACTGTGCACTTCCTCTTTGGGGCCATGCTCCCAGCCCACTGCCCTGGTACCTGACAAGAGCCCAGGAGATGTTTTTGAATGAATTTACCCATCTGCATTTATTCCCATAAGACGTGATCACATCCATTTCACAGGAGGAGTTGCTCAGTCCTAATTGGATGCTCCTTTGCCTTAGATGAGCTAGAGGGGATTTGAACATGGAGGGGAGGCTGGGACAGATCCCCTCCAAGGTCCCTGCCATCTGGAGGGTCTGTTGTTCTAACTACAACCCTTTCCAGAAACAAAACAAGACTTTAAGGCAGATAGACTGACAAGTGTACCAGGTTCTTGGTTTCACCTTGCTATGAGAAGCTTCACCAACTTTGGCATAGCTCAGCAGTAACTAACATGGGCGTCGTACAGAATCATGCAATCATAGCTTTGAAAGATGCCAAGCATCTCAGAACTAATTGGGAGTAGACAGAGCTTAGAAACAAAGCCGTTCCCATCCAGCAGATGTACTCATAAAGCTCGGTAGTTTTTCCATGTTCCTTATTTGGACAAAAGGACTTTAAAGACTATAATTTAATGCTTTCTTTGGATTCTGATTTCATTTGAATTCATTCTAAAGCCATCTTGCTGCAGATTCACTGCAAATCACCTTTTTATTTATTTTTTTTTTTTATTTTTTTTTTTTTTTGCGGTATGCGGGCCTCTCACTGTTGTGGCCTCTCCCGTTGCGGAGCACAGGCTCCGGACGCACAGGTCCAGCGGCCATGGCTCACGGGCTCAGTCGCACCGCGGCATGTGGGATCTTCCCGGACCAGGGCACGAACCCGTGTCTCCTGCATCGGCAGGCGGATTCTCAACCACTGCGCCACCAGGGAAGCCCCACCTTTTTATTTTTGATGAAAAAGAAAAAAGAGGTTTAACTATGGAGAAAAACTAAGAAACGGAGCATTCAACTACATTCCCCTAGAGGTGATCAAGGTACAAGGATATTTTGAAGAAAGCAAAACACCTTTAAACATTCATGTAATACCTTTAAACATTCATTTTTCAAATTGCAGTGAGCTGTGTTGAACTATTCATTGGTGCTAATTATTGCACCGTGTTGGCATGTTAGAAAAATTGCTACAGACTGTAAACAGTCACTTCCTAATTCACAAGAACAGCTCGAGATAAAATGCTATTATTCAAATAACTTTGAACCCAAAGTGACTTATACACATATTCCACAGCCCCAAGTTACAAACAGTGCTGCCTCTGTGGTTCCCAAAGGAAATGTCTGGTTCTTTCAGTTATGGAAGCAGCACAAACTCTATGTCACGCAGTTAAATTTTTATACTAATGGGCACCCTTCAGAGTGACCAGGATTGAAGGAACACTGCGTTTCAGTGTAGCCAACTATGAATTATGTAGCCAAAATGCAGCTAATCACAGCCTGTTGCGTGTGTCATTGTGTAGCAGCTCTTTGCAAATTGGATTAGTAGTTTTGAGGACCCCGTCCCGTGCCAGAACCCCAAAGGGAAGCAGCGGCGTTGGTGAGGGCTTTGCGGAGTTTCTGAGCCATTTGTGCTATTTCTCTCTCCCTTGGGGCAGGGATTCCTAAAGTGGGCTCCATGATAGCATCAGGAAGTCCACGAACTAGGATAAGAAAACACAGGGCAGCTTTATTTTTTATGTACTTCAAGCTAAAACTTAACATTAAAAAATATGTATGTAAGTAGGCAAGAGTCTCTAGTGGTATTAGTGCCATGTGTGACTGTCACCAACAGAAATCACAGCTATCTTGGAGTATTTTTTACTCTTCATCACTTCAGAGTTACTGTGTTGTTGGACCATCTGTTAGATCCCATTAAATGTGTTGACAGATGCACATACAAATTTGTCTTTTAATGTTGTGACAGCTGTATATCAACATCATCCATTTCCTTTGTGAATTTATGTGTTATTTTATGCATTCAAAAACGTTATTCTTCATGAAAAACAAGGAAAGACTGAGGAGCTGTCACAGAACCAAGGTGTCTAGGGAGACGTGACAACAAAATACGATGGATACCCTGGATGGGATCTTGAAACAGAAAGAAGACGATAATGGGAACGCTGGAGAAATCCAAATAAAAGCCTGAAATGTAGCTAATGGTAACGTGCCAACGATGGTTCCTTCGTCTTGACAAGTGTGCCATGGAGATGTCCGACGTCAACAGAGGGGAAAACTGGATGAGGGTTATTTGAGAATGCCCTGGACCATCTTTGCAACTTTTCTGTACATCTGATCTATAGTGAGAGTCACACTCTTACTTGGTCTGCTGCTGGCTCCCAGAGAGGTCGGGGTGGGAGGTGTTTTTTTTTTTTTTTTGCTGTACGTGGACCTCTCACTGTTGTGGCCTCTTCCGTTGCGGAGCACAGGCTCTGGACGCGCAGGCTTAGCGGCCATGGCTCACGGGCTTAGTTGCTCCACGGCATGTGGGATCTTCCCGGACCGGGGCACGAACCTGTGTCCCCTGCATCGGCAGGCGGACTCTCAACCACTGCGCCACCACGGAAGCCCCGGGGTGGGAGTTTTGTGTCAACTCAGGGCCATCGTAGCCTCTTCCTGTTACAGCTCTGAGGATCTGTGGAGAGAGACCAATCCAAAGGTAGGGAGGAATTTTCCAGAGAAGTAAAATAATCTGCAGTGTATGATGGTGAAAGAGGCATGGTTCTGGGATCAGAAAGGTCAAGCTTCGTATTCTGTCTCTGTCACCAGCTTTGTGCTCTGTGGCCAGAAACTGCTCTGGGCATCCCCTTTGCAAAGTGAGGCCATGGGCAACGGCTTTGCCAGCGTCATTGTGAGGATTGAAGATAACTTGCCCACTCAGTAGCCTTTCCGTTGGTTTTAGCTGCTGTGTTTTACGACATGCCAGGCACCATGCAAAGCATTTTTCCTAAATTATCTAATTTAATCTTTATTAACACCTGTATTACGTGACCGTTTGATAGATAGGGAAACTGAGGTCAGAGGCTCAGCAACCTCTTTGCAAAGACCACTAAGCTGAGTTTAATTTCAGATCTGTTCTGGCTGCTGCTTCCTGCGTCTTCTCTGAGGCTAAGCCTTTCCTTACTGCCCCGCGGACCTGGTTACTGGATGCTCTTCGCTCTCTCTGACTTCTGAATCCCCTCTCATTTGTTTTGAATGTACATCTAGATCGGGTTGCTCCCCTCATGGCTGTCACCCATTGTGGTTGGCTTCTCCAGGCTTGAGATTATCTGGCTGTAAAATGAGGATGTTGGGTGGTCCTCATGGTCTGTCCACTATAGAAGTCCGTTCTGCATTTTGTGAATTTTACCTGCTTATTTCAGCTGTTTCATGGGGTGATTACAGGATCACTGAAGCCAACATTTTTCTAATTTGTTTTGAGCAACATTATGCATTTCTCTCATTCTCCCAAATTCCAGAGAGGATAAAAACAGAGTTCTAAAAGCCTTAGTAACCCTCCTAAAACCATAGCCATTAAAAAAAAAAAAAGAAGAAGAAGAACCCAGAGGCCACTGTGACATTTACATGTTCCTTAATTGCGATTTTGTCAAGGGATTATTCTAAAGGACAGGTGAATAATTTTATTTTTCTGTTTCCTTCTGTAATTAGGGAGGAGACACCATGTGTCACCCTTTGGCTGCCAATGATTTCAAATTAAAGTCTATCGAAGTGCAGGGCAAAGGTAGTTACCGGTGTCACGTATTACCTGGACAGGTGAATTTAGCCATAAGTAGTTACTGGGTAAGGAGCCTGACTTTCACAAGCGATGTGGGCATGCACTTTTGTGTCAAAATGAGAAAACCGCCAGCAGAGCGTAGCATGGTTACTTCAGGGCATGGTCTGTTGATCCCGTGATTCGCTCTCCTATTTTTCAGTTTTTCCCCTACATCCTGTTACTGGTGGCGATCCTGCTGTACCTTCCCTCCCTGTTCTGGCGTTTCGCAGCTGTTCCTCATCTTTGCTCAGATTTGAAATTTATCATGGAAGAACTTGACAAAGTTTACAACCGCGCAATTAGAGCTGCAAAGAGCGTGCGTGACCTTGACGTGAGAGATGGAGCCTGCCCTGCTCGAGAAGTTAATGAGAACCTGGGGCAAAGGTAACTTAGCCCCCAGCAGCTAGCCCATCAGGATTTTGGAATATGAGTTAGCAGCCCTTCTCCTGCCCATCTGGGCTTAGGGTTCTCACTACCAGTACGTGGGGAGCTGTCATCTACCTGGTGACCCCCTTTGGGAGCCAGGAAGGCCCACTGCCCCAAGTCTCACCCTCACCTGTCTGCCCCAGCACCTGTCGTCACATCAAGAGTCCTTCCCTTATGGAGGGAAACATCACTGTCTCACGTTCTCAAATGCAGTGCTGGTTGCTTTGACTTACCCCTTCATGGAGAAGCACAGAGGATTATGAGGCCTCTGAGCACAGAGAACAGATGTGAGGGAAATGGGGAACAAGTAGACAGCGCCTTGCTTTTTTCACGTTCTTGCTCTGGTTTTTGTTATTGACAATAGCAACAATATTAATAGTTCTCCTTTTTAAAAATACTTAATATAGCTCAGACACTTGAGTTTTCTAAATTACATGATCTCATCCTCAAAACATCATTACAGATAATGGCATTTATTTATCCCCCGCCCCTTTTTTTTTCTAGGTAAAAACACTGTCTTATAGCTTTAGGTGGGAGACCTGGGACCTGGACCCGGTCTGTGGTCCCACAGGCTAAATGCACACCCACCCAGCTGTTAGCTTTCTGCTGCTTGCCTACAGGAGGCATATGTGTTCTGGTTAGGCTAGAACAATTTACCTTATTCTACACACTTGAATGGTAAATATAGGTTAAAAAAACAGCAGCAGAATAAGAACTAGCAAATTTACTTAACAAACATTTAACATTCACTAGGTGCCCGGAGTTGTTCTAAGAATTTGCAAGTAGAACATTTAATGAACTAGACCTTCCTTAACATATTAAGGAGGGAAAGTGTTTTATTACTGCTTTTCCTTCTTTTTTTTTTTAAAAAAAAACCCCTGATTTTATTCCCTGGTACTCTAGTGAAGTTACAGGTAGAGAAGTATGGGGGGGAAGGCGTTGGAGATTTTCCGTGTGATACTGTTGAATGTGTTTCTATTTGACAGTCTTGGTTAAGGGTTTAAATTGTTTGTTTCTTTTCAGCTTGTGGGAGATACCGGAAAGCCACTTCAAGTACCCAATTGTGGAGCAGTACTTAAAGACCAAGAAAAACTCCAAAAATCTAATCATCAAGTACCTCAGCTGTCGGGTGCTGTCACTCAGCATTATACTGTTAGCAGGCGTCTACCTGGGCTATTACTTTAGCCTCTCCTCCCTCTCAGATGAGTTCATCTGCAACATCAAATCTGGCATCCTGAAAAACGACAGCACTGTCCCCGATCGGTTCCAGTGCAAACTCATTGCCGTCGGTATCTTCCAGTTGCTCAGTTTCATCAACCTCGTGGTGTATGTCGTGCTGGCTCCCCTGGTGGTCTACACGCTGTTTGTTCCATTCCGACAGAAGACGGATATTCTCAAAGTGTATGAAATCCTGCCCACTTTTGATGTTCTGCATTTCAAGTCAGAAGGGTACAACGACTTGAGCCTCTACATTCTTTTCTTGGAGGAGAATATCAGTGAACTCAAGTCATACAAGTGTCTTAAGGTTCTGGAGAATATTAAAAGCAGTTGTCAGGGCATTGACCCCATGCTTCTTCTGACAAACCTCGGCACGATCAAGATGGACGTGGTTGATGGCAAAAATCCTGAGCCCGTGGAGATGATGGCAGAGGGACAGGAGGACCAGACGACAGATCTAAAAGGTAGGCTTAGCTCTCAGGGTGGAAGCTGCGGAAGCGCACAGAGCACCTCTGCAGCCGCCTTTTATGAGTGACTGACAGTCTTTACCCCTGCCCACCGTTGTTAAACCATTTTCCTGGTGTGGTTTTAGGTGAAAGCCCTCAGTGCTGGGAGAGAGGGGGGAAAGCATTGGTGCTGCCCCAAATTTCCAAAGGAAAGCATCTGTGCTTTCTCTGGGCTGTGCTCTCTTCCTCTCCTCATTCTCTGTCTTTCTCATACTCTATCTCTTGCTCAAGCATTCTGCTCTGATGTCATTCTTGCTAACTTTTGTCTTGTTTTACTGGCTTTTCTCCCTATACTGCTGATCGTCTTGTCTGTCATTCTCCATCGCTTACAAAAGGAACTGAGAGTTTATTGATTTAACTGTCGCCCTGACCCAACTTCAGCTGCTCTGCAATGAGGCTAAGATTAACTGGGTAAGGCAAAGACCAGGAGGTAGATTTACAGCAGAAGTTAATTAGTGCCGATGGGTCCTGCCGAGGGACTTCTGTCATAAATACTTGTTTTCCATTTTGACAGATTTGAATGTACACAACGGAACGAAAATAAATAATGGAGAGCAGAATGCTCGACAGAGACTTCTGGATACTTCTTGCTGATGCTTCTTTCCGGTGAACTTCAGATCAGTGACCTGGGCAACATGGGATTCATTTTGGCTGAAGCACCTCTGGCAGGTACCCAGCTGGTTCGCAGTAGATGGTTCTCGGCAGAGATACTGAGTATGTCTTACTGAGTCCCTGGTGAAAACAGTGGTCAACAAAATGTTGTGGAGAATGGATCATGAACTTTCTACGAGACAACGTGGAGACAAGTAAGCCACAGCAAACGTAGATGTGTATATCGTCATCAGACGGAAAGTGGAAAGACTGATTCTAGTAAGAGTAACAGACCTTTTAGTGCCTCAGAGAAAAACACCTTTATGTACAGATGGTGCAACGAGCCTCAGAGCTACTGAAAAGCAAGGACTTTGGGAGGGTTTTTTTTTTTCTGTTTTATGAAATAATAATAAACATGTCAGGGTATAATTTTATATGAATCTTGTCTGTGCCCTAGTGACTGTTGGATGAGAAAAATTTTCACTGGCTGACTATGGACCCATAGGTGGATCTGCTCCTGGCAGTATCCTACATTGGAAGAATTGATGGAGCCTCGACTTTCGTACACCAGGCTCTGGATCATGCTACCTGTCAACCTTGACCAACCGAGATCCTCTAACCACTATGTGATGCCCTCTTCTGCAAAGGGCAGTGGACCCAAGTGCTGCTCTGACTGAGAACTTCGTTAATAAGATAGCATCGAAGGGATATTGTGACTTCCATACAGGAAAGACTGCTTCTGAAAGAGCCCAGTGGGGAAAGCTGAACATACAGAACAAGTTAATCCAATCATTTTGGAAGAGGTTGTCTGCAGGGAAGTCCTCTGTTATCAAAAGCATTTGAGACAGGATGTTACTTAAACGAATTCACAGAACACAGAAGGCTTAAAGTGAGGGACATTTTGCCTATTACAATCAGAACGTATAAATGACATCTGCCACATGGGTGTGCTTGGAGCCAGAACAACTTCGCAGTTTATTTATATTTAAGAACATCTTTAAAAAATTCATTTAAACTTAGAATCATGTGATGTCAAAATTGAGGCCATTGGGGAAGAACATTCCAGCATTGATGGGGAATTATAGAATAAATGTTACAAATGGGTCTATAGTGTATCACCCAAGCATTGTTTCATAAACATTTAAGGCTGACCCAGAATATCAAAAACCTTTTTCCAATTCTGATCATGTAAATAGATCCTATGTTTACATTTTATACAAAATCCTTAAAAATGACATCTGTGGACCTCCCTGTTTTTATTCTTAGAAAGTTAATACATCGCTAGTGAATAATCCTCAGGAGCTTCAAAGTTTATGGATGGCTCTTAGGGACAGTTGTTTACCTAATCTAATTACATAAGCTGCTCTCCACCTTTCAGAATATTCACAAAAGCAGATTTTATTTGTGCTTCTGTGATGGTTTCTGAGATGGAAAGCTAATGATAAATATCCAGGATGCAATCAGTGTTTTAAATTATTCTTACTGCATAATATTTATAATAATAGTGTCACTTAGAAATGTCAGTAACCTAAATCATCAGTTTTGCTGCATTTTTATATCACTATATCTGAGATGTTATATCACAGTTCTCTACACTGGTTTCTTTTTATAATTTGAAAATTTTCTGTAATATATTTTTCTGTGCTCTCCTTCCTTTTTTTTCAAAAAGCCTCAACTTCTTTATAGACAGCCCCTAATTTATAGTTTGAAGTGGTAAAAGTAGATAACACTATTTTAGGAGACCAGGGACTCTCTAAGCCCTGTCACATGTAATTCTTTAATTAGAGCCCTTAACCTCTGTGCGTCCTCCCCATCCCGACTCTCTGAGTTCCAATAACATCTGTGATGTCCCGGACATCACGCTAGTGACTGGCTATAAGGATGTGAATAAGGCAGGTCCTCATCTTTGAGGAGTTTAGAGACTAATAAAAGGCAGTGAAGACAGAGGCAGGTATCTAGAGGAAGAGTGACCACACTGAAGTCCCTTGCAGACAACTCCCAGCAAATGCTCTGTGTTCTCAGGAAACACCATATTGTTTTTTTTCTTTCCCATCATTTCTGTAGCTGATGCTTTTGAGAGTCTAGTTACAGTTCTTCCCAGACGTTCTTTAGCCACATATCCCCCAGGCTGAAGCTTAAACAAAACAATAACACAGACAGTGATTTTGAACAGAAAGTGCTCCAATCACCTTTTGTACCTTACTTGCAGGGTTTGGGGAACCCAAGCCTTGGGGTACATGATGCTGTCCATGAATAGTCATGGCACTAAGGGTCTGATGTGGATGTCTGGTCATACATTTTGGCTTGAGAAAGAGTGTTATTAGGAAAGTTAAGTCCTCCATCCACTGCTGGCTTAGAGGGAGGACTACTTTTGGGGTGGCAGATTTCCAAGGATGAGGAGTCATCATTGCTTTACAAAAGGGGACAAACAGATCCTCAGTGACCACCGCCAGTAGTAGCCGACTTTGTTTCTGCCCTGTATCTTCCTAATAAACCACCACGAGGCCTCTAAACCAGACTTGGAACACCAGCGTTACAGCTGGGGCTGGGACTGACTGTTCTGACAGCAGTGTCCAGCTCCACATTTAATTTCACCAAGGGACAGGCAGAGACCCTCTAATATGGAGGCTCTTAAACTTTGGGGAGGTTACAAACCCCCCTTGTAAGTATGTTCTTTAAAGCTATGGATCCTCTCTTCAGATATACACACAACACTACATACACCTTCAAGGGTCATCGTGGTCCACGCACCCCAGGTTAAGAAGCTGTGCTGTATAATGCCTGGGGACCGAGCTGCACGGCAGGGAGGCTCCCGTGGCCCTTGTGGAAAGCTTCTACAGCTGTACATTTACTTAGTGAAACCACATTTGCACACTTTTGAATGAACTGTCGTCCCCTTTGAGTAACTGACATCATTTCCTGGAGTCAGACTGAAAAAGTCAATTAAAAGAGCCGGTGGGGTGGGGGGCGGTAGATTGGAGTAATCAGTCAGCTGATTACATCCAATAGCATGGACTGCTATTGTCTCTCTGGCCACCAGAAGTGATCTTATTCCAAACACAAGTCATTGTCCCTGTGCAGCCAGCCTCACTGGAATGTGGGGAGGGAGGGCCTGCACCTGACCTGTAAGATGCTTTGTCCTACTTTGTAGTCATCCTGGGAGAATGTTGAGAAACGTCCCATTGTATGGCGGGTCTGGTTGCATGTTTGTGTTTCATGTGTGGGAAGCTTCCTTCCTGTTCTGAGTACCCTCTCCTTTCCAAAAATGATCTAAGGTGGGATGGCAGGGCACCGTGGGCATTGGCCCTGTGAGAACTGTTCAGCTCTTAGAAGCAGATTGTTGCACAGCATTTAAAATGCGTCCGTGGGCTTCCCTGGTGGCGCAGTGCTTGAGAATCTGCCTGCCAATGCATGGGACACGGGTTCGAGCCCTGGTCTGGGAGGATCCCACATGCCGCGGAGCAACTAGGCCCATGAGCCACAACTACTGAGCCTGCGCGTCTGGAGCCTGTGCTCCGCAACAAGAGAGGCTGCGATAGTGAGGCCCGCGCACCGTGATGAAGAGTGGCCCCCACTTGCCACGACTAGAGAAAGCCCTCGCACAGAAACGAAGACCCAACACAGCAAAAATAAATAAATTAATTAATAAACTCCTACCCCCAACATCTTAAAAAACAAATAAAAAAAATAAAATGCGTCCGTGTTGGTTTCTTTTGCTTATCTCCAGGATAAATAGAAGATCTAGGAGGGTGGGAGTTTTTACCCATTGCTATATCACAAGCTCCTGAAAAACAATGGCTGGCGTGTAGTAGGCATTCTGTAAATACTTGAATAAATGAACGCACCGTTATAATAAATCCTAGTTTGTGGGCAACTGTAATTTGATTTTAAAAGGCAAATAAATGGTCCTCTACAAGGGAGGGGAGGCTCATTTGGCCCGTTGGTGGAGAGAGGAGTAGTTCTGCAAATGAATAGGTTTCTGCATGTAAGTAGTGACGATTTTTAGCTTTTTATTGTGGAGTAAGTTGTGATCACTTTCCAAGTTCAATACAAGTTCAGTGTTGCCTCACGATGATTAGGGCAATTGAAATTATAAAGGTCCTTGTCTCGGTAATTTCCCAAAATAACCTCTTGAAAAGGGATGTTGAAATGTGCAGTTGTGAGTAATTGAGGTTTCATCGATGGCACTGGGATGAAATGGCTCCTTCTGGGCAGTCATTGGCATTTTCACCCTATTTTTCACAAGTAAAGCGAAACCTTCGAAAAAGGTTGGCAAAGATGATATTGTGTCGTTTGTGGAATATAATAGATATTAATCCGTGATTGATTTGTCCTGCCTGCTTTAGGTGAAATGTATTGTTTCTGGGTTCTCTGTTTAGCTGTAAAAATACTTTGTCAGGTAAAGCATGCGGTTTGATCAGTCATTGTTCTTCAAGTTCCTGAAATTTATAAAAGTTTCTTAGGCCTTGAGTGCCTCACCCTGCCCCACCAGAAGAGGAAGAAAGAATTCCACAGTGTCACAAGCGTTTCCTACAAAAACTGAAGACATCTGCTTCTCTTTAACCAGTTGGCTCTTTTTAAAGCACCAGAATGACAATTTAATGGTATTCTATAATGCGGTGCTCTAGGCGTAAATTCTTTCTAATGAGTGCATTTCTTCAAAACTTCTAAAGAAAAATAAGTATGTTCTCTCTGCTATGTCATTTGGTAAGAATGATTGGTTTCTATTCCACAGAGGTGGAAGGATGGGAACAAATTACGATCTTAGAAAATGACCTTTAAAAAAAACCAAGAACCTTGAAAGCTCTGCATTTGGGTGGTTATCACTGTTATATTTCATATTTCCACACAAGTCACCTGTCCACATCCTACATTCTGACCATGCTGACTTCTGTTTAAGGAGAGTTGAAAGGCTGAAAATCAAGGCTGCTGTGTCTATACATACAAGTGAAACTGTTTTTGTTCCGCACTGTCCTGTCTACCTAAATAAAACTTCTTTTCTAATGAAAAATGTGTCTTAATATTTCTCACCTTCTCTTCAGGGAAGATGTAGCAGAAGCTGGGTTCTGAAGTGTCTTGAGGCTCATTCCTCTCTGCTGGATACACAAAATTCAGTAGGCTTCATGGCACATATTAAAATCCAGTTGTCAGTAACTAAAGGAAAAAAGTCCTTGATGAAGGGCCCACAGATTCTGGAATTTCTAAAGCAGAAATCAGATGCTTTCTGATTGGGAATTGTTTGCCTGGGGTTGGAGAGGAAGGAATAGAGGCTGTATACTGCCAAATATGGGTTGGCCTGCCTACCTCTCTTAAGAAGGGGATTCCCTTGTACAATGGTCAATTAACACAATTGACTGTTGTGGGTAATAATAAATCAGCTGCATGAAATCTTAATACAGTGCCTGCCACATAGCACTCCATAAGTGCTAGCTGCGACTGTCATCGCCTCCTCTGGCTCCCCCACTGTTTCCTAGGGTGGCCCCCCCAGGAACCTTGGAGGTTGTATTAGTTGTCTCTTGTTCCATAACTCTTTAATCACGACAGCTTAAAGCAACACATATTTATTATCTGGCAGTTTTCTAGGTTAGAAGTCTGGACATGGCTAAGCTGGGTGCCCTCCCCAGCATCTGACAAGGCTGCAATCAAGGTGTGGATGGGCCGCATTCTCATCCGGAGGCGACCCTGGGGAAGGAGCTGCTTCCAAGCTCCCTCGCGTTGTTGGCAGAATTCATTTCCTTGCGATTGTCTGACTGCTTTTTCTGACCGTTGGCCCATTGGCTGGAGGCCACCTACAGCTCCTGGCATGTGGGTTTCTCTAGCATGACTGCGTATGTCATCAAGCCCATAGGACTGTCTCTCACAAGAAGGGCCTGGTCCCTCTTAAGGGTTTTGACCTGATGAAGTCTCTCCCTCTTGATGAACTCGAACTGCTTTGCAGCTGCATTTCATCTGCAAAATCCCTCCTCCTTTGCCTTGTTCTGTTGCCTAGAGGCAAGTCACAGGTGCTGCCCCACTCGGGGAGGAGATTACACAGGACATGAACATTAGGGAATCATGGGGGCCACCTTAGTGTCTTGCCTGCCAGAGAAGTCATCCTAAATCCCAGCCTCTCTGTTTCTGAACCTGCGGTTTAACCTACCCCGCACTCTTCTGAGGCACTCATCCCCAACACTGTTTTTCAGGCTCTTGTCACTGCTTCCCTGAATTCCTCTAATGGTCCTTCTGTGTCTAACGCATCTTTCACATTCAGTGGCCTTCGTGGGAAGCAGATCTGATGATGCCAACCCTCATCACCACCCCAGCCCCACCACTCCTAAATCCCTCAGGACTCTCCATGGATTTCAGTATAAAAAGCAAACTTTAGGGGACCTACCTCCTGCCCACTGCTTCAGGCTCATCCCCGCCATCCCTCCTGTCTTTGATGAGGCCACATGTACTGTTCCTTCAAGGTCTCTCTGCTTCCTCAGGTGCTCGTCTCTGTCCCCATCCATTCTTACCTTTTATTCAAAAGTCAGCTCCATGTTGGTGGGATTGCAAAATGGTGCAGCCATTCTGGAAAACAGCATGGCGTGTTCTCAAAAAAAAAATAAGTATAGAATTACTGTGTAATCCAATAATTCCACTTATGGGTATGTGTTAGTTAGCTCAAGCTGCCATAACAAAATACCAGAGGCTGGGTGGCTTAAACAACAGAAAGTTACTTTCTCACAGTTCTGCAGGCTAGACGTCCAAGATTGAGATTCCAGTCAAAGCAGTTTCTGGTGAAGACTCTCTCCCTGACTTAGAGACAGCTGTCTGCTTGTTATGTCCTCACAAGGCCTTTCCTTGATGCGTGCACATGGGTGAGGGGGAGAGATCTCTCTTCTTCTTATAAGACTACCAGTCCTATGGGATTAGGACCCCACCCTTATGACCTCATTTACCCTTAATTACCTCCTAAAGATCCTATCTCCAAATACAGTCACATTGGAAGTTAAGGCTTCAAAATATGAATTTTAGGGGGACACAGTTCAGTCCATAGCAGGGTGTAAACCCAAGAGAATTGAAGGTAGGGTCTTGAAGAGGTGGTTGTACACCCATGTTCATAGCACTACTGTTCACAATAACCAAAAGGTGGAAGCAGTCAAAATGTCCATCAATGGATGAACAGATAAAGAAAATATGGTACATACATACCTCCCTTGTAGCATGGTACATGCTACAACATAGATGAAACTTTAGGACATTATGTGTGGTGAAACATGAGTATTTTACCACACTTAAAAAAAAAAAAACTCCAGCATCTCCTGCAAGAAGCTCTCATGACTTCCCCGCTCCTCTTTCCCTGATTCAGATGTCCCCCCTGCACTCAAGATCACACACTGCCTGGGTGCTTGGCACACTGCAGTATTGCATGAGGCCAGGAAAGCTCTTGAAGGCAGTGCTTTCCTCGTTCTGTAACCAAGTAGGACCCCATGGGGCCTCCCCCATATCCTCTGCTTAAGCTCCTCTCTGAAGTACCTAGATGATAGTATTTGATGTACATTTCCTGAGTTGTTTTGTGGATATGAAACCCCACCCCCTCTTCAACAAATGGAAGATGTTAACTACTTGAGACCATGAGCACATAGCCCAGGCCTCCTGGAGCCTAAGGACTGATAATGGTAACCCCTGTGACACCACCCTGCTCCCTCACCATCAGCCAGTCAGAGAACGGTACACATGCTGATCACATACCCTGCGACCCCGCTCCCTCACCTGGCTTTTAAAAGTGCTTTGCAGAAACCCTACAGGGAGTTTGGGGCTTTTAGGGCATGAGCAACCTGTCTCCATGCACGGCCCTGCAATAAACCTTTCTCTGCTCCAAACTCCACTGTTTCAGTTTGTTTGGCCTCACTGTGCATTGGGCACACAAACTTGGTGTTAACAGTTCTTGTATCCCCAGCACCTGGCCCACAGCCTGACACCCAGACACTAAGGAACTATTTATACCCTCATATACCCATGAATGTCTTCTGAGAATACCCAGTGTAGATGAAAGCATCAGATCAGAAGGGAACTGCCCCCTCCCCCAGCCCAGCCCATCATCGGGTCTCTACCACCACTCCTTCCATTTTGCCCAATTAGAGGTGCCACGTACAACACACCCTCCATTTCCTTCTCTCACTTTAGTGACCGAGGGCTGAATTGAGGATCTTTCCGAAACACCTGTAAAGAACTCTCCTGGTTGGTGACTTTTCCATCTGCCCCCGTGCGAACTGATATCTGAGAGGCCTCATTTCTTTCTCTAAGGTGTTGGGCTGCATCCTGCAGCTCTGCAAGCCCTGTCCTTGCCCAGCCTCAAGACCGAGGAAAGAGCCTGGAATCAGCGACAGAGACATCTGTGGTTTAATGGGCAGGGGTGTTAGGAAGCTTTGACTGAAACCGCCTGCCTTGGCCAGTCACGATGATAAACACTTGCCCGAGCTGTCTCACAACTGGAGGTCCCGATAAGGAATACAGTGCTGCCGCTGAAAACTGATGGGAGAATTTGGGAGGGGCCAAAAGAGGGAGGAGGTGACCAACCTCCCAGAGCCCTTTGTGTTGGAACCCATCTTGGCTGAGAGATGTGCGCGCCACCAGGAAGGACCCCGAGTCAGACTATGGGCCAAGCAAGACTACTAGCCCGAGGCAAGCCGGAAACTAACCCCATTACCATAAAGCCTAAGACTGCAAGCCACGTGGCAGAGCATTTCCCCTGGGTTCCCTTACCCTGCTGCCCTCCGCCCAGGCCCCTTCCCAATAAAGTCATTTGCTTTGTCAGCACGGGTGTCTCCTTGGACAGTTCATTTCTAAGTGTTAGACGAGAGCCCACTCTTGGACCCTGGAAGGGGTCCTCTTTCCTGCAACAGGGGGAGCTTACATGTCTGAAGCAGGGCACTGGAGGGACACCCCATCCTTGTGCACCAGATGGCGGGCAGGACATGGCAGCACTCTTCGCTCCGGAGGGAAGGGGGAGGTTACTGGTTATAGAGGGAATTGACATCAGGTCACCTGAGAAACCAGCAGAGGATCATACCCCTCACTGCCCCTTTGATAAACTATCATAGTAGAGAGAATTCTGCTCTAAAGATGAGAACAATCACTAGCTGGGACTGGGGGCAAGTATGTAGGCGTTTACTGATTAGGCTCTCTGATTAAGAGGGAAGGTGAGGGCTTCCCTGGTGGCGCAGTGGTTGAGAGTCCGCCTGCCGATGCAGGGAACACGGGTTCGTGCTCCGGTCTGGGAGGATCCCACATGCCATGGAGCAGCTGGGCCCGTGAGCCATGGCCACTGAGCCTGCGCATCTGGAGTCTGTGCTCTGCAACGGGAGAGGCCGCGGCGGTGATCGCGTACTGCACAAAAAAAAAAAAAAAAAAAAAAAAAAAAAAGAGGGAAGGTGAGTCAGGTGAGTAGGGCGGGGGTGAGGCAGGGACTGGTCCAGCAGGGGATATACAGAGAGCAAGAGAACAGCCATCTGGAGTGGCCTGTTCATACATAGGGGTTCTAACATACACCACCTTATTTAAACACTGATGCCAGTGGAGTAAGAAAGTAGTGACACCTTCTGTTTATGACTTGTGCCCAGTCAGGAAAGAGGCTTAGTCTCTTCTGCTTATCCTATACCACCACCACCACGCCGGGGTGAGGGCAGGGCATAAAGAAAGATGCTGGAGGCTGATGACCAGGGCCAGCAGCTCTGTGCTGCTTCTGATAAAACCAAATTACAGTAACTAAACCGCAGAATGGAGAATTTGTTGATTTGAAACCTACCTCTTCCCCTGTCAAATAACATCAGTGTTCCAGTTCCCTTCTTGAAAGTGAGATGAAAAAAGAGAAGGAACAAATAAATGCTTCTTTGTGGTTCTCTAGAGACTGCAGACCCCTCAGGGAAAGCAGAAGGAAGTCAAATACAGTGATTGAAGGAAAATCAAGATACATTTTCCAAGAACCATGTTCCAATGTTTCAGTGTGTCTTTCCTCAGACAGGAAGAAAAGAAAAACCAGACAAACCAAAATGCTATCAAAAATCACTTCCAAATCCCCAGAAATGTAATTCACATTACCTCAGGAAGCAAAGAGATAGAGCCTGAGCTTCCAGGGAAACTTCAAAGATATGAAAGGAAATGTTCTCATGGTAATTTCAGAGGTAAAGAAACCCATAGAGATTTTAACATTTGTGCATTTGTTCATTCTGAATATCAAAACTGTCTGTTGCAAAGGAAGCTTTAAGCACAGAGGCCCTTGAGGCTCTTTACTATCTTTCCAAGGACTTAATAAATTATCACCCCTTGAGATAAGGGAGGCTACACTTTTTAAGGAAAGAGAAAGGAAATTGCCCCAAACTATGGCAGCTGCATATGGGAGCAGAAAAAAGAGTAAGCATTAGACAGAACAAGGGTAGTCTGGAGGGCTCCCCAATAGAATATGATGAGAGCCACATAAATAATTAAAATTTTTCTAGTAGCCACATAAAAATAATAAAATGAAACAGGAGAAATCACTGTTAAGAATTATTTCAGCTAACCCAACATATCCAAATTCTCATTATTTCAACATGTAATTGATATAAGAAATACTGAGATATTACACATTTTTTTAACTGAGTGTTGAAATCCAGCCCATTTCACTTCAGACTAGCCTCACTCAAAGTGCTCAGTGGTCACATGTGGTCAGTGACTACCATTTTGGACAGAGCAGGTCAAAACAGAATGTTTCACCCATGTCCACTCCCACCCCATGGCATGAACTTTAATGACTTGTGTCTTTGCCAATGTCTTTCTTTTGGCTTCAGGGTCTTGAAGTCCAACTCCTCTCCAAAATATTATCTGTCCCCTTCATCAGAAAGAACTGGGTGCACATTCTCTGTCCCCCTATAAGAATCCCTGTAATTCCCTAGGAAGGGGGGTGCACAGTTCTTCTTTTTTTTAAAATAACTTAAGCAGGTACTTTATTTTTTTAAACATCTTTATTGGAGTATAACTGCTCTGCAATGGTGTGTTAGTTTCTGCTTTATAACAAAGTGAATCAGCTATACATGTATATATATCCCCATATCCCCTCCCTCTTGCGTCTACCTCCCACCCTCCCTATCCCACCCCTGTAGGTGGACACAAAGCACCAAGCTGATCTCCCTGTGCTGTGGGGTAAACAGTTCTTGAGGCACTCGCCTACTGTGTCTTCCCTTTGCCTGGCAAAGAAAATAAAAAGCCTCTCTATTTCTTATCTTCCAAATCTCTGTCTCCGTATTTTTTGGCATTGGTGCACAGGGAGCCAAGATTTTGGCAACAATACTAAGCCTTCATTTCTATCTGTCATTTCACCTCTCCCAGCCATCTGCCCAAGGAGGGGCTCAGACTAAACACCTCTGACATCTAATGTCTGTTCTCTGGATCCAAGTCCTCTCCCGACTGTCCCGCACCGGCTACCAGGAACCCTGACAGAAGGAAGAAGGGAAATTGTATTTGTTGAGCACCTGTATGCCAGGCATTAAATACTATACATTGGCTCACTAAATCTTCACAATCTAGTGAGGACGTTCCCTTAGCTTGGGGATGAGAGACATAGGCAAGTGGTTAAGGGAATGGGCGCTCAAGACACCTGGTTCCTCTGTCTCGAGGCCACCCTCTGACTGCTGTGTGCCCTTGGTTCCTGGCTCCACTGGGCCTTGGTTCCTTCGTCTATAACATGCGTCATGGGGTTTGGTGAGAATGAAAGAGATTGTCTAAGTAAAGGCACTAAGCATAGTGCCAGCACATAGAAAACACTCAAAGCTTAAAAAAAAAAAAAAAAGTCTAAGCATTTTTTTTGTTCACAAGTAAACCATGTTTGAAAACTAGAAAATCCCAAACTATTGGAGCATAATAGAATGCACTGTGGCGTACTGAAAAAGTTCAATTTTGGTTCTGATCAGAAAATCTGGTTTAGCACCCGAACTCTGACACAACGGGTGATGGTGGGAAAGTCATATAAAATGTTTCTCTCTGTATGTACCAATGTCTACCTTTCAGGGCTGTTGTGAGGATTCAATGAGACAATGCACCTGGCACTCAAGAGGAGCTCAACAATTAGTAGCTGTTTCTCTTCCCTCAAAGAGAAACCCACTCACAACAGCTAAGGGCAAGGGATCACTCCGAGTTTCTTCATGGCAGCCGGTGGTGGGACATTCGGCTGGGAAAGCAACCTGGAAAAGTGATTGCATAGCCTGGAAGAGCTCCACCTTTTCTAAGAGCAGCCGCACGCCCTGCCCTTAATCCCTGGGTTTTGTGGCTGGGCCCCATGTGAGTGGCGGCAAAGACAGGGGAGGGTTGTGAGAGTGACGTGGGTATTTTCAAAGCTACTTGGGAACATCCCTGAGTCAGAGAGCCCCTGAAGAGCAGCCAGATTGGCCTTGTGGGTGTGAACCTTGGAGCATTTGGAGCGTTGGCTGGAGAAGCTACAGTGGGGAACCCCAGCCCCCGGCTCTGGGCAAGCCTGCTTGGGCACTGGGGAGACCAACGCATCACGCATGTCCCAGCTCTGACGTCAGCGCTCTTGTCTCCAAGCCTGAGTCCCCGCTCACCCCTTCCCGGCCATTCTCAGTTTCTATTCCCCCTTTCTCTTTTTTCCTTTGTTATATTTTTAATTAAAAAAAAATAAAGATGATGCAAGCTGTTCGTGATTACATATGCGTTTCCAAAAAAGAAATCAGACAAGACAGTGATATATAGAGTGAGAGTCCCGCCTTCACTGTCCCCCGTCCCCCTCCCAAGCCCTGTGCCACTGCCCTGCGGGAGTCACGGTCACGGCCTAGGTGTCAGCCTCCTCGCCTGTCGTGGGTGCGACATCCCTCACCCAGCTTCGTCTCCCTATGAGCCCCTGCCTCGCTGTGCTCACTTAATGGTTTTAGGACTGAATTGTCCAGGTAAGGGAAGAGCGTCATCGTTTTCCCACACATACATTTTTCAACCAACAAACCATTTTAGTCAAGCGTTACTGGGTCCGGAGAAGTTCTTTCTCCAGTGGATTTAAAGAGGGTTAAGAGGGTGGGCTCTGTAGGAGTTTTGCCCCATGACTTGAGCAAGCTCTTCAACCTCCTTGCAACCCAATATGCATTTGGAAAACGGGGATAATAACATCTACCTCAGAAGACTTGTGAGGATGAAATGAGGGACCACGTGGAACAGCTACGTGCCTGGCACAGGGGAAGCCCCATGTGAGGACTCCTTGTTTGATTAGAATTCGTTGCGTTTGCCTTAAAATTTAACTCTCAGACGGTAATCTTTTTTTTTTTTTTGGCTCCCCTGCGTGGCTTGCGGAATCATAGTTACCAGAGCCAGGATAGAACTGGGGCCCCCAGCAGTGAAAGCCCGGAGTCCTAATCACTGGACCACCAGGGAATACCCCCATCTCGGACAGTAATCTTTTATAGCATTTTCAGGTTTGTAGTGGTCACCTCACAATATGAATCCATCCAATGTACAGTATCCAAATGAGCGTGGCGAATTTAGGCTTCTAATGATGAAGCCCAAAGGAGTCGAGTCTGGTGGGTGGGGCTTACCAGCAGGTGCATTCCTGTTTTCCTGGTTAGGGTAGTAAATAATATATGTTCCTAGGGGGAGAATTTGGAGAGTACACACAAAATATAAAATAAAAATCAACTGTAACGTGTACGGCTTGCCCAGGTCATTTGACAAGAGTGACAGTTGTTGAGGTTTGTTGAGGATTCTTTGCCAAATGCTTTACAGGCATGGACTCATTTGATGCCTGGGACATTAATAGGATCTATCTATCTATCTATATCTATCTATCTATCTGTGTATATATATATATATATATATATATATATATATATATATATATATCTGCCCCTGGTTCCTGACACTGGGATCCTGAAACCCTTATAATTTCCTGGGTGATAGGAGTGTCTTTTGTTCTAATGAGGTGACTCTGAGTGAGCTCCTGGATGGCTCCTGGATGGGGGCTGGCCATTGGAAAGACCAAGTCATGATTAGAAGCTTAGAATTTTCAGCCCTGCCCTCCATCCTCCGAGAGGGTAAAGGGATGGAAATGGAGTTAGTAATAGATCATGCCTACATGAGGAAGCCTCCGGAAAAAATCCCAATAACACGGGGTTTCGAGAGCTTCCAGGTGGGCGGACACATTCATGAACTGAGGGGGTGATGCACCCCAACTCCATAGGGACGGAAGCCCCTGCACTGGAGACCCTCCCAGACCTCACCCTATGTATCTCTTCATCTGGTTGTTTATCTGTATCCTTTATTATATCCTTTAATAAACCTGTAAACATAAGTCAATGTTTCCCTGAGTTCTGTGGGCTGCTCTCGCAAATAATCAGATCCAAGGAGGAGCAGGTCACGAGAATCTCTGATGTATAGCCAAGCTGAACAGAAGTTGTGGGTAACCTGGGGACCTGCTACTTGGGATTGGCATCCGAAGTGTGGAGGGGACAGCCTCGTGGGATTGAGTCCTACCTGGATCTGACGCTTCCAGGTAGATAGTGTCAAAACTGAGTTAAATTATAGGACACCCAGCGGGTGTCACAGAGAATTGCTTGTTGGTGTGGGAAACAAACCCACATATTTGCTGACCAGAAGTGTCAGAAGTAAAGTGTTCTGTGTGAAAGAAGAGGAGCCACACAGGAGGAGAACTGGCTGGTTTTCCTGACACAACGCCCATAAGCACTGTAAGAGACAGATACTGTCCATCCCAATTTTACAGATGTGGAAAGAGAAGCATATAGAGATGCATTCAGGCTCCGCCCTCACTTCCCACTCCCCCCCCCCCCCGGGGGGAATCCCAAAGTGTCATTTCTTCAGAGAAACTTGCTCTGACACGGAGAGTCCATTAGATCCCCGTTATACAGAATCAGAGCAATTAATCCTTTTCTTATTGTTCTTATATGTTTGTAAAATTGTTTTGTAGTTATTTACTTAGTGATTTGCTTATAGTCTCCCCACCCCCAGCCTACAGGCTTCTCAGAGGCAGTACCTGGTCTGTGTCTAGCTTTCCCTGGTGGGCCTAGATGCTAAATAAATTCTTGTTTAAAAAGAGAGGCATTCACTCCAAACCAAACAGCTTTTGAAGGAGACAAGTGGAATCTGGGTTTCAAAGGCTGTGCTCTTAACCGTTCTGCCAGGCCGAACTCTTCTTTGAAAGGTGAGGCCTGAGGTTCTTGCAGCAGAATCAGCCTGGCATCATTCCTTCATTTCTTTACTGTACGGACATGTCACACGCTTCACGGTAACAGATACTAGGGTCAGTCAGACCCCGTCCTTACCCTTGAGGGCACACAGGCTAGAAGTAGAGAGGCAGAGTGTGCGGTAAAGCCCCACAACACTTGACAAATGCTATCAAGGGGTGTGTGTAAAACACCCCTTGGCATATTGTATGGGAACACAGAGAGGGAGACTTCACAGAAGAGGCTGCATTTGGGTTGGCTTCTCATTTATCAGACAGAGGAGCCAGAATGGTAGTTGCATTCCAGTCAGGGACCTGCAAGGGCGAATGAATAAAGGTGTGAAAGGTGAAAGTCTATGGCCCCCAGTTTACGGTGAAAAGGAGTCAGCCGGGCCGCATCTCTTCTCAGTTCACCTCCATCCCAAGCCACTTCAGTCATCCTGCTGTCTCCAGGATAATCCAGCAGTCAGGCAGTAGACACAGAATGACAGTCCCGGACCCGACAGAGCTCCCCATCAAGTCAAATGAAGGGACAGGTGGAGGTACACAGGTTTGGGGTCAGTGAGGGAAGTCTTGCCCAGGAAAAGAGAACCTGCATTAAGCACCTGCCTTAGTAGGCACTGGGCTAGAGCATTTAATCTAAATTGATGAATTTATTCCTCACCACACATTAGCAAGTAGGTTTGATTTGGTATTCTCCTAATGCTGGATTTTAATTCATGAAGGAAAGACACAAGAAAAGCCACTTTAAAATTATTGCATTTGCCGTAAAACACATAAATATGTAATTTAACCATTGTTAAGTGTACAATTAAGAAGCGTTAATTACTTTCACGGTGCTGTGCAACCATCACCGTTATCTATTTCCAGAGCTTTTTTTTAGCACCTCAAACATAAAATATGTACCCATTAAGCAACAATGCCCCATTCCACATCCTCTCTACCTAGCTCCTGGTAAGCTCTAATCTACTCTCTGTTTCTATGAATTTGCCTATTCTAGATATTTCATATAAGTGAAATAATACAATATTTGTCCTTCTGTGTCGGGCTTATTTCAGTTAGCATAATGCTTTCAAGGTTCATCCATATTGTAGCATGTATCACAACTCTGTTCCTTTTTATGGCTGAATAATATTCCATTACATGGATATATCACATTTTGTTTATCCATTTATTTGTTGATGGACACTTGGGTTGTTCATTGCAGTATTATTTACAATAGCCAAGATATAGAAACAACCTAAGTGTTCATTAACAGATAAATTGAATATTATTCAGCCATAAAAAAAGAATGAAATCCTGCCATTGTGACACTATGGATGGACCTTAAGGTCATTATGCTAAGTGAAATAAGTCAGACAGAGAAAGCTAAATACTGCATGATCTCACTTATACATTTCATCTATTAAAACCAAACTCATAGAAACAGAGAACAGATTGGCAGTTGTCAGAGGCAAGGGGTGAGGGGTAAGGGAAATGGGTGAAGGTGGTCAAAAGGTAAAAGCTTCCAGTCATAAGATAAATAACCTCTGGGGATGTAAATGTACAGCACGGTAACTACAGTCAATAGCACTCTATTGTATATTTGAAAGTCGCTAAGAGTACATCTTAAAAGTTCTCATCACAAGAAAAAAATTTTGTAACTACGTGAGTGATTGATATTAACTAAACTTGTGCCAATCATTTCACAGTGTATACATATATCAAATATTATGTTGTGTACCTTGGACTAATACAGTGTTATATGTCAATTATAGCTCAATAAACTGGAAAAAATACAATATGAAAAAGAAGAAAAAGAAAAAAAAGGCAGATTCCTGGGCCTCTCCACAGACCCACTGAATCAGAACCTCTGAGGTAGGACCTGGGAATGTGCATTTGTTCCACCTTCCTGGAGACTCTGAAATGGGCCATCGTTGAAGAATCCATGCCCTACGCTGTACTGCCTACCCCTGCACTGGACCAGGGGAAGGGAGTGGGGAGGCCACTCTAGCAGAGGCTATTCTACTGAGACCTATTGATGTGGAAGACTGGAGCTTTCAGAGATTGCAGGAAAAATGGGTGTGCCTGAGGATCCACTACCGCAGACCTGCTGGAGGTCTGTTGACCCCCACGTTCTTTTCATACTCACATCTCTAACTTCCTTCACCCAGGTCCAAGACAAGACAAATCCCTGGTGCTCTTCAGGGGCACTTGCTTTCACAGAACCCAGAAGGCAGCATCAGCACTGACCCACTGGGCACTCTTAGGCTGCCGACCCTGATCTAAAGGCTGAGCATCCCTGAAGGCCCTCGGTACCACACCCCCTACTCCCAGTGTAGCCCGCTCTGAACTTGGGGCTAATGGCTGCTAATGTGGCAGCCATCCTTAGCAGGGAGGGGACCAAAGGAGCTAGAAACATCCTTTTGGAGATGTCATGACACTTTCCTGGTGTCATCTCATTTTGTCCTTCAACTGCAGGTGAGAGAGTGTTGATTATCCCCATTTTACAGATGAGGAAGATGGGGGCTGAGACAGAGAATGGGGGGGGTAGAATTCCCTGATTGGTCCTGAGATAGACAGGGGAGAACTGGTGGCTCTCATGTAAGTGGTCACTGCGTGGATATAGAGCGGAGCCCAGATCCTACGGGGCAGAACTCAGAAGCACTGGTAGAGGGCCTGGCCCAGGGAAGGAACCCCCCAAATGATACCACTATAATTACTGTCTGATCATCCATTCACTGGACGTTTCCTGAATGAGTGCTCTGTACCAAGCACTGTCCACATGTCAATTCTAACCCTCATGGTCACAGCACCCCGACTTGGCCTGTGGTGTCTGGAGACCTGGGGAGGGGCCATATTGAAGCCCCTAGAGCTGCCCTGCCATCCAGATGGAGCGAGGCTTTAGGGCTGGCAAACATGAGTGCCAGTCCTGCCCTGTCACTGACTAGCTTCAGGGCCTTGGGTGGCCACCAGCCTCCCCAGGGAAGTTGCTCTTATCCTGTTTAAAATTGAGAGGATGAGACTTGAGAGGTGGGAGCACAGACTTGTTTCCCAAGGGTGGTCCCACAGGCTTCAGGATTTTCTGGGGTGTCTGGAGAGTGCAGATTCCTGGCCCCGCCTCCGATTTACTGATGGAATCTCAGCGGTGCAGCCTGCACTTCCCACAAGCTCTGCAGGTGATTCCTTTTCACAAAAAGCCTTGAGAGCTGGTTCTCCTGCCACCTCAGTTCCAGTTATGAACAGGCATCTGCACGGCAACTGGCGGCAGAAATTGTCAGCACTCTGCGAATATGGTTGGTGAAGGCTCTGTCCCTTACAGCTAACAGGGAGAAAGTTGCCTCCATGGCTGGCGTGACATCTGTGACAGAAGGAAGTGACTGAGCCACGAAGAAAGGCTGTGGGTCAGTGGGTACAACAGAAAACCAGGGCCTAGTCTTTCCTGCTCAGAATTTTACCCATTGCCCAGTCAGAAAGAACTAGAGATGACATCAGAGCTGCACTGTGATTATCTTGGTATATTTTAATTCTAAAAATTTATATTTGTTATAAATGTATTAAATTCACCATTTCTTAGAGTGTGCTCAATTCTCCTCAATCTTTGCCCTACCTATAAGATCCCCAGTGAGGGCACAGTGATGTGAGCTTGAAATATCTTTAAAAAAATTATTTTAAACTAAAGTAGAGGTGACATACAATATTATATAAGTTGCAGGTGTACAATATAGTGATTCACAATTTTTTTTTTTTTTTTTTTTTTTTTTTTTTTGCGGTATGCGGGCCTCTCACTGTTGTGGCCTCTCCCATTGCGGAACACAGGCTCGGGACGCGCAGGCCTAGCGGCCATGGCTCACGGGCTTAGTCGCTCCGCGGCATGTGGGATCTTCCCGGACCAGGGCACGAACCCGTGTCCCCTGCATCGGCAGGCGGATTCTCAACCACTGCGCCACCAGGGAAGCCCTTAGTGATTCACAATTTTTAAAGGTTATATTCCACTTGCAGTTATTATAAAATATTAGCTATATTCCCCATGTTGTACAATATATCCTTGTAGCTTATTTTATAACTAATAGTTTGTACTTCTCAATCACCTGCCCTTATATTGCCCCTCCCCTCCCCCTTCCCTCTCCCTACTGGTAACCACTAGTTTTCTCTCTAAATCTGTGTGTCTGCTTCTTTTCTGTTATATTCACTAGTTTGTTGTATTTCTTAGATTCCACATATAAGTGATATCATACAGTATTTGTCTTTCTCTGTCTGACTCATTTCACTTAGCATAATGCCCTCCAAGTGAATCCATTTTGCTGCAAATGGCCAAATTTCATTCTTTTTTATGGCTGAGTAGTATTCCATTGTATATATGTACCACATCTTCTTTTTTTGGGAGGCGGGGATTTATTTTTTATTCAAACAACAAGTCACAAAAATTATAATCACCCTCATCAGTTCACTCAGTCTCATGTAATTAATTTTTTTTCATCTTGATCTTTTGTTAGCACTTTTATGAATTCATCAGTTTTCCATTAGAGTTCTGAAAATGCTTATTCATTCAGTTCAGCAGTATAGTCAGATACCAGAAACCTGTACTTGTCAGGGTCTTTTCCATGAATTCCTTGAAGGTGAAACCGTTTTATAGGAACATTTTTGCAAAAGCATCAGAGTACATCCAGAACTGTCTGTAAATGACAAAAGACTTAAAAATGCCTACGGTTAAAGATTTGATGAAAGTTCATAATAATGCAATTGATAGGGAAATTTAGTTATTTCTGAGATATACATTTTAAAGTAATAACTAGAATTATGACTTATAACATTACACCAGAACATATAAGATTTTTAGAAATTTCATGTAATGTCCGAAACATTTATATTAACAAATTTCCATACAAATAACCCAAAGAAAGTTTAGTATTAGTTGTGTTTCTGTTTTGTTTGTTTGTTTGTTTATAATGCAAGTTCTTATTAGTCATCAACTGTATACACATCAGTGTATACATGTCAATCCCAATCACCCAATTCAGCACACCACCATCCCCACCCCACTGCGGTTTTCCCCCCTTGGTGTCCATACGTTTGTTCTCTACATCTGTGTCTCAACTTTTGCCTTGCAAACCGGTTCATCTGTACATTTTTCTAGGTTCCACATACATGCATTAATATACAATATTTGTTTTTCTGTTTCTGACTTACTTCACTCTGTATGACAGTCTCTAGGTCCATCCACGTCTCAACAAATGACTCAATTTTGTTCCTTTTTAGGGGTGAGTAATATTCCATTGTATATATGCACCACAACTTCTTTATCCATTTGTCTATTGATGGGCATTTAGGTTGCTTCCATGACCTGGCTATTGTAAATAGTGCTGCATTGAACATTGGGGTGCATGTGTCTTTTTGAATTATGTTTTTTTTCTGGGTATATGCCCAATAGTGGGATTGCTGGATCATATGGTAATTCTATTTTTAGCTTTTTAAGGAACATCCATACTGTTCTCCAGAGTGGCTGTATCAATTTACATTCCCACCAATAGTGCAAGTGGGTTCCCTTTTCTCCACAACCTCTCCAGTATTTGTTGTTTGTAGATTTTCTGTTGATGCCCATTCTAACTGCTGTGAGGTGATACCTCATTGTAGTTATGATTTGCATTTCCCTAATAATTAGTGATGTTGAGCAGCTTTTCATGTGCTTCTTGGCCATCTGTATGTCTTCTTTGGAGAAATGTCTATTTAGGTCTTCTGCCCATTTTTGGATTGGGTTGTTTGTTTCTTTAATATCAAGCGGCATGAGCTGTTTATATATTTTGGAGATTAATCCTTTGTCCATTGATTTGTTCGCAAATATTTTCTCCCATCCTGTGGGTTGTCTTTTCATTTTGTTTATGGTTTCGTTTGCTGTGCAGAAGCTTCTAAGTTTAATTAGGTCCCATTTGTTTATTTCTGTTTTTATTTTCATTACTCTAGGAGGTAGATCAAAAAAGATATTGCTGCGATTTATGTCAAAGAATGTTCTGCCTATGTTTTCCTCTAAGAGTTTTACAGTGTCTGGCCTTACATTTAGGTCTTCGATCCATTTTGAGTTTATTTTTGGGTATGGTGTTAGAGAATGTTCTAATTTCATTCTTTTACATGTAGCTGTCCAGTTTTCCCAGCACCACTTATTGAGGAGACTGTCTTTTCTCCACTGTATATTCTTGCCTCCTTTGTCATAGATTAATTGACCATAGGTGTGTGAGTTTATTTCTAGGCTTTCTATCTTGTTCCTTGATCTATATGTCTGCTTTTGTGACAGTACCATACTGTTTTGATGACTGTAGTTTTGTAGTATAGTCTGGAATCAGAGAATCTGATTCCTCCAGCTCTGTTTTTCTTTCTCAGGATTGCTTTGGCTATTTGGGGTATTTTGTGTTTCCATATAAACTTTAAAGTCTTTTGTTCTAGTTCTGTGAAAAATGCCATTAGTAATTTGATAAGGATTGCATTGAATCTGTAGATTGCCTTGGGTAGTAGAGTCATTCTGACAATATTGATTCTTCCAATCCAAGAACATGGTATATCCTTCCATCTTTTTGTGTCCTCTCCAATTTCTTTCATCAGCGTCTTATAGTTTTCAGAGTAGAGGTCTTTTGTCTCCTTAGGTAGGTTTATTTCTAGGTATTTTATTCTTTTTGATGCAATCGTAAATGAGATTGTTTCCTTAATTTCTCTTTCTGATCTTTCAGAAATTTAGGATGTTAACTGTAATCCCCAGGGTAACCACTAAGTAAATAAGTAAAGAATATGCAAAAAAGAAATGAGGAGAAAATCAAAATGGCACCAAGAAAAAAATGAAAAAAAAAAAAAGAATTTGGATGTTCTCTCTCCAATTCTGCCAAAAGATGCAAGAATTGCCCTACATTGGAATTTGACTCATAGTCCATGGGCAAAATGAAGGTTCTCTGAACAGAAATTCAGCCCACATAAGACTTTTAGCAAAAATGTAATTTAAATAAATTTGAAGCTTTATTTAAATAATAGGTATGACCCAGGAGCTTGATATGGTCTGAGCACCTTTTCCACTGTTGCTGCTGTGAAACTGATGTCTACTGCCATGTGGCAGGCCAGCATTCCTCTAAGTGTGATTGGCAGAACACTCATGCCATGCTGTTAATGGCTATAATACACACAAAGGCTGCTGTGGTCAAATATGTTTGGAAATGCCAGGTTAAATGGAGTTCAAGAAATGTCTTTACTACAGGACTCCTCAAAATCTCTAAAGACATTATGCATGCACACTGAGTCCTCAGGAAGTGGTGATAGCTTGAATATTTCCCAAACTCTTTGGTCATGAAAAGAATCTCATATGTTAGAGACTGGAGCTTCAGGGAACACCCTTTAGGGAATGGTGTAGGAAGGAGTTAAGCATAATACAGAGGTTTTCTATACCTCACTTTCTTTATGACCATAGTTGGGGTGATAGTATTTAGGATTGCTGTGTGATAACCTGAGTGACATACTTAGCTCAGTCCTGCCACATGGCAGGCACTCAATACTTTGCAGATTTTATTATAAGATTTAAGTGTCAAGGAATAAGTCAGTAGACTTTTTACCTGCTTAATGTAAAACGGGGGAGCACAAACTTAGAAGTTAGATAGACCAAGACTCAAATACGTGTTAATCGCTCACCACTGATTATGGACTTTAATAAGTTCTACAAACTACCTTTATAACAACACCTAGATTAGTGTTTGATTGAATCAAAGAGACCAATAACTTGGACAAGCTGACATAGAAAACTGACCACCACAGTCCATTCTTGTCAACTTGGTACCTATACACAACTTAAATCATACTTAATCTCCAAGAAAGACAAAGTCATACTTTCACGTGATACAACTATCCTGTACGCAACCAAAAATATGCTAATCCATTCCCCAGAAAAGGCTGCAGATCCTTGAATGATGTTCACTCTTCTCCTTTGACATCCTGCAATATACATCTTATGTTAGATGATAAGGAGATAAGACCTTGAGCAACTCAATTAACCTCTTTGAGATCATCTGTAAAAGGGGTTTATAATACTTATGCATGGTTATTTGCTCATTCATTCAGCAATCATTTGTATTAATCAATATAAACTACGTAGTATACAGTATTGAACTAGACTAAATCTTTGCTCTTGACTAGCAGACAAGGCAATGAGATGAAGTCTATCAAGAGTTTGGTTACAGGATCTGGAACAGAATGATGCTTGAGAAACCTCAATTGACTTCCCCTTCTTCTTGGAATGGGGAAGGCACGGCTCTCAGAATAACCACAGTCCATATCCTGTCTTTTCACTCTACCCAAAGGGACCATTCATCCTACAGTAGAAACAGCCCCAGGAAACTTCTTCCAGATCCAAAGAAACCACCATGCCAGGGAATTTGGAGAAGCTAAGAGAATTTCTACATTTCTGCAGATGGGTGCAGTGTTTTATCTTTAAGGACAATACAGTGAGATGACTCAATGGCTCCTCTTAAGCCCCAGTATCCATGGCAATCAGACATTCCACAGGCTTGATCAAAACAGAATCATCAACTCAAGTATGAGGAGACATTTAGTAAGCTAAAATCTAGTTTTGTAATATTTACAACCATTAACATTATCCAGAGAACTTAGTCTTAAGTAAACATAAAACATTCAACAGCTTCACATGTTATATCATATTGACTTATAATAGAGGTCATTGAAGAATCACAAAATATATTTTTCTAGCAATGGTAACTGCTTAATCTTTGCATTATCAGAAGGCAATATACCCATAGTCTTTTGGAAAATTGATTTTCCCCCTCTCTAGCATTTCATTTATAGGCACAAGGGCATAAAGAGTCAAATATTTGTCACCTTAAAGCTATTTACTTCCCACTGCTTTCTTTCTATAAACCACAAAACACATATGGACCTTCCAACCCTTCTATGCATTTTCTCAGACATTTTTAATGTAAGACAAAGACATAAAGATTAAAACAATCTAGAAAGATGTATATTTTCTTTAATCTATGAAATATAAACTGATCCAATTCCATTCTTTACACATGAAATTGTGTACTAAGAGAGATTGTGCCTAAGAGAAAAACAATTTGCCAAGCCACATGGTTAATAGAGCTGCAGGGAGTCAGAAAGATGAGCAAGATGACACCTCCAAGCACAAGTTATCTAGTCAGAAGTGAGAGGTGAATGAGGGTGGAAAAACAACTCTTTTTTAAGGGTGAAAATCCACAAGCCTGCCCATCACGTACATGTAACACTTATGACTGTGACCATCACAATAACACTGAGATTTCCCAGAATTTTTCCTGGCATGCTTCTTTGTAAAAATGAATCACATGAGAGAAGCTTTCTTACCAAAGAAAATCACTTGTTCATTTTACAAATACCTAGTGAGTGTCTACTGTGTACCAGACACTGCAGTTACAGCTGTAACAGTCTCTACTGGCTCAGGGGCTTTAGTCTAACTGGAAACACGGAAGTCAGCAGGCAATTCCACCAGAGTGTGGCGTCCTGATAGAGGTGACCCAAGGGCTGTGAGAGCACCAGGAAGGACACCTAATCCAGACATGGGCCTCCCTGAATGTGGACCTCTCTAAATTGAGACCTAAAAAAAGAAGGCATCAGCTAAGGGAAGATATTAAGAGTGTGGAGGATGAGGGGGAGGTCCCAGCTGAAAGGGGAAAGCATGTGTGCAGGCCTGGAGCAAGAGTGATCACAGAATGTTGAAAGTATTAAAGATAGTTCCCTTTAGCTGGAGATTGGGACGCTGTCTCTTTCTCTCACCAGGGAGGCTAGGATTATGGGTACAATTCAAAGGCTGATACCAGCATCAGCTCACATCCCGTAGATGGTGGGATGGGGGAGATGGAGGGAGGATGCAGTGATGCTAAGAGTTAATGCTCTAAGCAGCCATGCCTGGACAGGCGTGGACCATATGTATTATAACACACTGGACCATGTGTATTATAACCACGCAAAATTGTCCCAGTCTAAAAGAAACATATGCAGGTGTGTTTCAATACTCTGAGAGGAGCTACTGAGAGGTTTGTGCCTGTTCAAACATACTTTCAATTTTAAACATACTAGGCTGGCAGGATGGGACATTCCAAGGATGGGTGTTGAAAAGTAAACTACGAGGAAAGCACTGTCCACGGGCTCAGAAGAACTGGATGCTACAGACAGGTGCAAGCCCCTGTGGACTATCAGGCCTGGCACAGAGCTCTCACTCATTAACTCAGAGGCTCTCCTGTGCACCATAAACTGTGCTAGGGGCTAGTGACAGAAGGACAAGTTAAAGTCCTGACCCTCAGGGAACTCAGAACAAAATGGGGAGGCAAGCAAATCTGCAGAAGTTTATACCCCCTTGTAATAAATGCAATACTAAAAAGAAGTTCAGAAAGCCATGGTGTCTACACCAGGGAGGGGCAAAGGCAGGCTTTCTAGAGATGATAATGCCTGAGTGAAGCCCTAAAGGCTAAGAAGCTGAGTGAAGAAGCAGGGACAGATCGTTCCTGGCAGACGGGGCTGCAGGGGCAAAGGTCCAGGGCAGTGGCACGTTCGGAGAGCAGCAAGTCGTCCAGCATGGTGAGCCTGCAGGGTGAGGATGGGAATGTGAGGGAGAGGGGTCAGTAGTAACCACTGGCCAGACCATGAAGGGCCTTGCAAGTGTTTGCATGAGGTGTGGTAGAGGAAGAGGAGTCCAGGACAACTCCAGGCCTATGGCCTGGGTGACTAGGGGTATAGGGTCTCATCAACCAGCTTGGAAAAGCAGATTGAATGGGGGGGTAAGAACAGGTGGGTCATATTGAATGTAAAGTACCTGTGGAAAATCCAAGTAAAATACTACTGGATTTTAACTGTTATAACTATTGGAGGTGGAGGGGGTAAAAAGGGAGAGGGAAAGAGAAACAGAGATCACATATACACATAAATATACACACACATTCACACACACACACACACACACACACACACACGTCAGGACTGAAGAGAGATTTAGGAGCTACCCGCATATAGGTGATCATGGAAGCCATGCTGGGGATGAAGTTGCAGAGAGAGCATACGCACAGTGAGAAGAAAAGAAGTCCAAGGACAGAACTCAAGAAGACACTCAAACACACATGGAGGAAATGGAGGCCACCAAGGAGACCAACAAGGAACATGCTGAGATGCGGGAGGAAAAGCAGGACAGGGTAGAGCCCTGGGAATCAATAAAAAGGTGAGTTTCAAGAAGGCAGGAGGGATACCCTTGGTCAAGGCAGCTGAGAGGTCAAGTGGGCTATGGACTGACCCTTCCCATTGGATAGAACAGTTTGAAGGTTGCTGGTGAATTTGGCGAGGGTGGATTCCATGGGGTGGTGAGTAGAACCCAATGGCAGTGGTTGATGAATGTGAGGTGACCCAGAGGAACCACAGGGAAGATGCACAGGTGTTATAGGAAACATGTCTGGGAAGAGAAAGAGACAAGAGACAAGTTGGTGGCTTCACCCTTGGTCAAGGGACAGTTGGAAGGAGGGATACTAGGAGGATTGAAAGAGAAAGTGATGGAGCTCAGTTGTACATGGTAAAACTGCATGTAAACCTTAGTTACTTAGTAGTAACCCTGTCTGGTGGACCCAGCAGCAGCCTGGGTTGAATGTAACAACGGGGCATTGGCACCAGGGAAACTTCACACTGAAGAGAGAAGGAGCTAGCAATCCAGGTAGAAAAATAAGCAGGCAAATAAAGATACTTGTTCTATGCGCTCTTTCTCCCATCTCTGATTTTCAGCTAATCTCTTTCCCATAGGATTTTGAGGTTATCTATCTGTCTCCTCTTACCTGGACTCTCTTCAACACCTGATAGCTTTCACACTCATTTCCTTTGCTGTGATTAGACCTAAAAAGGGGCCTTCTTCAAGTGGTGATGAAAGGGCCGAGCAGTAACATTCTGAAATATCACAGAAATCATCAGAAACTGAAGATGGTCCAATCTGAAAGTCTGAGGGCGAGGGAGAAAGATCAGAAGGGAGAGGGAAGGCAGATGGGAGACAGAGTGAGAGAGGAGATGGGGAGGCAAGAGGAAATGGAGAGGTTACTTTAAACCAGAGGGGAGAAGGGTAGGTAAGGATAGAATAAAGGAATGGGAAGGGAGAGAGTGAAGGAAAGAGAGAAGGGAAGGGCAGCGGAGAGACGGGGGCCAACGAGGGAGAGATGGATGGAGAGAGGAAGGAAAGAGAGAAGTCACTTCAAACCAGAGATGAGAAAGACAGGTGAGGTGAGGATAAAGGAGAGTGGGGACGAGAGAAGGGCAGGAAGAGGGCGGGGCAAGGAGAAGAGCTAGGTCAGGTTAAACCAGGGAAGTGTCTGAATTGAAAGTGTTTTTTTGTTTGTTTTGCTGTACGCGGGCCTCTCACTGCTGTGGCCTCTCCCGTTGCGGAGCACAGGCTCCGGACGCGCAGGCCCAGCGGCCACGGCTCACGGGCCCAGCCGCTCCGCGGCACGTGGGATCTTCCCGGACCGGGGCACGAACCCGTGTCCCCTGCATCGGCAGGCGGACTCTCAACCACTGCGCCACCAGGGAAGCCCCGAAAGTGTTTTTAAGAAATGCAGTGTTTCTCCTACTCAAGTGCTCCTCCTCTTGACAAAAAAGATGTGGCACATATATACAATGGAATATTACTCAGCATGCATGTTTGACTGGGCACTTTGGGCCAGGCACCGTTGGGTCCCGAGAGCGCTGCTGAGCCTGCCCCAAGCTGCTCGCAGCCAAGAGGCGGGCACCAGCCCCAATGACAAGCGGTTAAGTGCTGTGACAGCAGCAGGCGTAAAACCCCAAGGGGACATCTCGTCGAGCCCTGGGGGACCACACAAACTTCCCTGAGGGGAAGCCGTCGGTTCTGCGAGCGGAGAGGTGAGCAGGAGTTCCCAGCCACGGAGGGTGAGCTACGGAAGAAAAGCCGGGCAGAGAAGACAAGTAAGAGAGGAGGGCAATTACAGTCCAGCAGGAGAAATGAGTGCCCACAGTGCAGGTGAGAGAAAAGACAACAGATTGGGATGGAAAAGTAAATAGGGACCAGATTAACCAGGGTCCGTGTGCCATGTTAAGGATTTGGGGCTTATTTTAAGTCTTGAAGTGTCTTAAACATGCGAGTATGATCACCATCTTTACCTTTTGAAAAGCTAATTCTGAAAGAAAGAAAAAAAAACCAACCTGCAGACAAATGTTGAACTCTGGTTAACAATATGCATGCTTGAATTTTTTAGGAGGAAGTACACAGATGTCTGCCATGTACTTCGAAATGCATGAAAAATAAGATTGGTGGATGGGCTTCCCTGGTGGCGCAGTGGTTGAGAATCCGCCTGCCGATGCAGGAGACACGGGTTCGTGCCCTGGTCCGGGAAGATCCCACATGCCGCGGAGCAACTAAGCCCGTGAGCCATGGCCGCTGGGCCTGCGCGTCCGGAGCCTGTGCTCCGCAACGGGAGAGGCCACAACAGTGAGAGGTCCGCATAACGCAAAAAAAAAAAAAAAAAAAAAGATTGGTGGATGGCTAGAGGGCTGGATGGTTGGCTAGATGTGTGACAAAGAAAATAGAGTAAAATAGGGGACACATAGTTTTTCAAGGCAGAAGCCCAATGTGTTCCCCCTTGCCTGGCAAAGCAATAAAACTATCCTTTTCTACTTCACCCAAAACTCTGTCTCCCGGATTTGATTTGGCACTGGTGTACAGAGGCAGAGCTTTTGGTAACAGTCCTGCCTCAATTTGGAGAATAGACACTGAATTGGAAATATTTCTGAGTTCCAAGTCATAGATCTGAGTCTTTTATGATTAAAATCTCAATCCCTTGGTCTGCCATTTTGGTGTACTTCTACATCTTTTGGGGGGACACCATTTAACCCATGATATACACCTACAGAACAAATTTTTAAAAACCAACTGTCTGGTTTTGTGTAAATGACATTTGTGTCTTGAGATAAAGTTCCAATGACTGCATCACACAGATTCAAAAACTACTGTATCCCAAATAAATTAGATAAAAGATAATATTCTCTTAAAAAAATGTTGTAGATGACTCAAAAAGTCACTCCATTTGTTGATGACACTGTGTGATAGTTAATTTTATGTATCAACTCAGATGGGCCACAGGCTGCCCAGATTAAATGTTAATTCTGGGTGTGTCTGCAAGTGTGTTTCTAGATGAGATTAGCATTTGAATTGGTGGACTCAGTAAAATAGATTGCCCTCCCCAATGGGAGTGGGCATCATCCAGTCTACTGAGGGCCTAAATAGAACAAAAAGTGGAGGAAGGAGGAATGTGCTCCTTTTTTCTGCCTTACTGATTGAACTGGGACATCTCTTCCTGACCTCAGACGGAGATGGACTCCATTGATTCCCCTGGTTTTCAGGTATTCAAACTTAGGCTAAATTATACCACCTGCTTTCCTGGGTGTGCAGTTTGTGGATAGCAGATCATGGGACTTCTTGGCCTCAGTAACTGCACAAGGCAATTCCTCAAAACTCTCTCTCTCTCTCTCTCTGTATATATATATATATATATAATATATATATATATATAATATATATATATTATATATATATATATATTATATATATATAATATATACATATATACACATATACATTCTATTGATTCTGTTTTCTGGAGAACCCTAATACACACTGATATTAAAAATTCATTAAAAGAAGGAAAGAAAATAGAGTAAAATGGTAATGGCAAAATCTAAGTGGTGGCTATATGGGGGTTCGTTGAAAAATTCTCTCAACTTTCTTTATGTTAAAAATTTTGGGGGGCCTCCCTGGTGGCGCAGTGGTTGAGAGTCCGCCTGCCGATGCAGAGTATGCGGATTCGTGCCCCGGTCTGGGAGGATCCCACATGCTGCGGAGCGGCTGGGCCCGTGAGCCATGGCCGCTGAGCCTGCGCGTCCAGAGCCTGTGCTCCGCAACGGGAGAGACCACAACAGTGAGAGGCCCGCGTACCAGAAAAAAAAAAAAAAAATTTTGGCGCTTTCCTGGTGGCGCAGTGGTTGAGAGTCCGCCTGCCGATGCAGGGGACACGGGTTCGTGCCCCGGTCCGGGAAGATCCCACATGCCGCGGAGCGGCTGGGCCCGTGAGCCATGGCCGCTGAGCCTGTGCTCCGCAACGGGAGAGGCCACAACAGTGAGAGGCCCGCCTAGCACAAAAATAATAATAATAATACTTTTTTAATAATAAAATCCTCGGATATTAGATCATTCTGGCTACTGCTTGGATAAAGCTTCAGAAAGGGGCAAAGGAGTCCATTAGGGGGTTGTTGACAGTAACGGAGGCAAGAGATGGTCAAGGCCCAGATCGCAGGGAGAGAAACTGGGATGAAAGCATTGGAATTCAAGAGGTGTTTAGAAAGTTAAATCAGTCGCTTTGGTAATGGGATGATGGATCTAGAGGGAAGGAAGAGGTTGAGATAAACAGCAGCCCCGTTTTACCTACCTTAGGCACAGGCCAATTACAAGTTGAGACAAGGATGGTTTTGGGGTCTTTGGGGAGAGAGGAAGGAGTCATAAGATCTACTAAGAACTCCAATTACCAATGACCCCTCCGTTGGCCTCTGACCTCGGGTTCAGGAAATTCCTGGCGCTAGCTCTTTGCTTTCTGAGTCTGTTCTGGAAATCTGTGGGCTTCAGCACCATGGGCAACCTCTGGTGTAGGGAGCAGAGCGTTACCACTGCCTGCCTTGTGCAGTGGTCCCAAACCAGAGGCTGGGCTGCTCCTTCGCTGCTCTGCCCTGCCCCCTTCCCTCAGAACCCTCCAGACGCCACTCTAGCTCTGCTGTTGGCAATGTAACTGTCCTGTTTTGTTTAAGAACAAAATTGCTTGTGACCAGCCGTTTCAAACGGCTTCATCCGCGGCCAGCTTTGGTTTATCAGCCATCTGTCAGAAAGCAGATCTCTCTGGAAGACTCGATCACAATAAGACAAAAATGAGTTTTCCTCAAGGGCCGCAAACTGCCTTTCCGAGAGCACAGGTGTCAGCCTGCTCCAAGAAGCAGCTCTGCAGTCCCTCCCATCCTCCCTCCCCTGGCATCTGCGCTGGCTGTCATTTCAGCTCATTTCCTACAGCTTTGTCCCAGCAACCGCTGGCACATTCCCCCTCGTCCTCCATCCCTCAGTGTGAAGGATGTTTACCAGAGGTCCTGTTTTTCCATTTCAGTAATTAGGGCTGCACTTCACTGCTGGATTCCTTTCCCTGCCACGTCCACAGCCATCTGACGATTAATGTTAAACCCAAACTCTCTTACCTCGACAAGCCTCAGGCCTTCCTGAATATTTGTGATGCCTTGAACAAGACACTCACACCTGCTCTTCCCCTGGATGCTGCGGGGAGAGACCCAGGTTGCTTGGTACCAGACCCTAAAAAAGGAGACTCCTGACTCTGTTTAAGGCAGGAATGTGGGAGGCTGGGCTGTAATCATTTCTGTTCTCAGATAAAGCCCACACGTGTCTCCCAACATACAATCTGATTATGGAATTTGACTTTTTTTTTTTGTTTTTAGACAGACTTGACTTGAGACCCAGAGAGCATCTACCCTTTCAGTCCTGGAGGTCTTCCCGTCACCTGATCCTCATGCACCAGGTATGGAGTCATGGCTACCTGAGTTCACATCGTAGCTCTGCCACCCCCCAGCTGAGCCTCAGTTTCCCCACAAGTAAAATGGGGGAAGGGCATTCACTCATTGTGAGGAGTAAGCCAGACCATATACTGAAGGCTCCAGCCCGGTGCCTGGGTCCTTCATGGCGCTCAGAACTCAGTAGCTGGGATGACCCAGGTGTGGCGAATGTAATTTTCCAGCCTGATGATTAATTCATGTCTGCATATCACCTATGTAGCTAAACAGCGTGCTTTCTTCAATTACAGAATGCTTTTATTGTGCTTCAATTTCCTGTGTATCAAAAAACGCCAGTGACTTTGGCTACTTCTCTTTGGAGAGGGAAATTGTTACAAGAAACAAGCAAAAAATAATGGGCTCCTTTTCCATCATTTTCATCATCTTTGAGACTCTCCTAAGTGTCCTGGCCAAGTTTCCAGCCTCTCCTTAGCTGAGGAGGGTTTTCCTGTGAAGTTCGTCACTGCTGAGGACACTTGCAGAATCTCTCACAGGACAGCAGTCTCTGCATGCTAACGGAGGCCATTTCCTGGGTTTGGAGGGACATTTTTGGTTTTGTTTGCTTTGGCTTGGGACATACATTTAAATCCTTGGGTCCCTGAGGCCCCATTTCATCTCTGCATCACTGACTGCCCAGTCTCCACTCCAGCAGGAAGCCTAGCTCCTGTGGGCTGAGAGAAGATATCGCTACTGTTACAGCCCAGGTGGTCCATGGCAGGTAACTGAGCTGATGAAGGGGCACGTAGAGTTTTGGAATAGGGCTGAGAGAGAAAGGCTTCATAGGATAAAAGGATAAGAATAAAAACCATTTAGATTTATCTTTGCCAGGCTTGATGCCAAGTCCTTTTCAGGAACTTTCTCTTTCTTTTCTTTTCCCCAACAGTCCCATCGTAACAGCCCTTTCTACAGGTAGAGAAACTGACAGAGAGTTTAAGGCATTTCTCAAGGTCAGCCAGCTAGTAAGCAGCAGAGCTGAGAGCAGAACTCAGTAGCTGACTAAAGAGCACAGGATCTTACCCTCTATGGGGTCTGTTTCTCTGGGAAAGTGAAACCCTCCTGACTCTGCCCACAGAAGGCCCCAACATGTGGGGTAGACGGATGCTGTTAATGGGAGCCACCTGGAACTCTGCTCCTGCACCTGGACCCAACAGGAACCGGACCGGTAATAAATAGGCAGGATCATAGACGTCTCCTCAGCCTCACAATCTCTGGAGGCGGGAGAGCGCCGCTCCTGCTTTGAAAGTGAGTATGAAGAAAACGCTAGAAGAGGCGGCATTTTCCTCTATTCACCTGACACACCTGGTTCTTTGAAATACTCCATGACCACAGCCATGCTGGAAACTGGAGCTGCAGAGAGAGAGAGAGAGCAGCTTTAGATTTAGGCTCAAAGATGGGCTCAGAAGGTGGAACTAGCGTCTCCCCCTCCAGTGTTTGAGGCTCTTAACTTGAGCTGAGCCGGTTCATCGTGATGGGTCCACCGCCGGTTCCTGAGAGGCGTCGGGCCTGGGCTCCTGGATGGGTGAAGGCTGTGGTGATCATTGGGTGCTTGGGGCAGGATGTGCTTCTGCCCTTTTTGTTTGTTTCTCTTTCTACTCTCTCCCATTACAAGAACTACCCAGGGCAGAGTGGGAAACAGGGTACAACAAACGTCAAGGGAAAAGCCAGCCTTCTCACTCCAGTAACGGGGACCCGCTTTGGATGTGGAAGACTCAAGGTGGCTCACGCCTGGGCACGCTGCCTGGCTCTGAGATGCCAGCGAGGCCACTGGGCGCCTGGCTGCCCCAGCCTTGTAGTCAGGCTGGGTTTGAGATGCGTTGAGGCTGGTGGAGGCGGACCACTGCTCTAGGGGAAAGGACTCTGGCCACAGGGAACTGGGGAGGAGGCCAGATGCTTGAGGAGCTGCGGGCCTTGTGTGCAACTTTCAGAGGGGCCAGAGGTAGCATTCGGGTAGGCACTCTACGGGGTAAGGATTGCATTTGTCACACTACCCAGTCCCACTGTGCCTTTGGCCCCATGTAGAATCTGGTTACTGAGCCTTTGTTCAGTTACTCAAGGTCACAGCTCTGAGCCCATATGTCACTGAGTTAGAAAGTCTGCCTCTGGGTGGAGAAGGGCCAGGGAAAGCTGGAACCGTTCTACCAGTCACCCTCCTTCACCTTGGGGCTGATCTCATCCCCTCCCTGGCCTCAGTCTCTGCATCTGTAGGTTGTTAGGGGTGAGTGTCAGACCTCACTGGATATTTTATGACGCTGCCTCAGATAAAGGTTCTAAGAAGCAGCCAAAGTATCATGGTCGCTTGAGGGAGGCTTGAAGCCCATGCCTGCTCCCAGGGATGACGGAGGGCGTGAATTGAGGTGTCCTCTCCATCACAGGCGGAGCTGTTCCCTGCAGCAGGCCATGGGGTGTTGGTGGCAGCTCCTGCTGGGGCTGTGGGCAGTCCCACCCACGTGGGCTGGGCGCGAGCTTCTCAACACCTGCATGAACGCCAAGCCCCACAAGCCAGAGCCCAGCCCGGAGGCCAAGCTCTACGAGGAGGTACGGAAGCCAGAACTGGCGTGGGGTGCAGGGTGGGTGGAGGCTTCTTAGATCAGGGAAGGGACACAATGGCTTCTGAACCCCTATCCATCTTGACTCGTTTGGTTCCCTAGGTTGGGTTTCGGCAAAGGCCACTGGAGGGGGGCTATGAACTTCTGAGACCATAATTGCCAAATGATTTACAATTTCCATCCCTCAGGAAGCAGGGGCAGATGATGATCCCGGAGACTCATAGATATTCAGCCTAGATTCCAACAAGCAAGGTCCCCCTCCTCTGCCCTCCCACCAGCAGGCCTTGGAAAAGAATAAGACTTAAGGGACCCCTCCCCAAGTCCCTAAAGGCAATTGACAGGGAGGAGGGAGGAGGAGCAGGGCTGGCATGTACCTATGAGCCCTTCTCAGCTGCAGGTGCCCTGCCCCAGTGACACCCCACATTCCCCTGGGTCTTGGGGACAGCCCTGCTACCGCCCCCCCCAGGATCTGAGACCTTGAAAGCCCCGTTCCTAGGGGACTCACAGTCTGTTGCGGGGAGGCCAGTACGCAGGCGCCCTTTGGGTGTGAATATTGACAATTTATCGGCATTCCTTCTATCCAGGGGTCGTTGGCCCAAAGGCATCCCACTTGCTGGGCCCTCTTCTAAGGGACATTTTTACCTTTCTGGCCCCCACACTCATCAAACCTCTGTCCCTACTCCCCATGCCTTTTGCTTCTTCATCCACCTTCAGTGCATCCCCTGGAAGGACAGTGCCTGCTGCACAGCCAACACGAGCTGGGAAGCCCACCTGGATGTGTCCCTGCTCTACAACTTCAGCTTGGTTCACTGCGGATTGATGATGCCGGACTGTCAGAAGCACTTCCTGCAGGCCATCTGCTTCTACGAGTGCTCCCCCAACCTGGGGCCTTGGATCCAGCGGGTGGGAAGAAGTGGGCAGGGGTGGGTGGGCAGGAGACGTGTCCATCAGTGCCCTGTTCATAAGAGCCTGAGCTCCAGGGTGCTAGCAGGAACAGGAGATGCTGTCCCCCCTATGGACAAGAGCAGAGTCAGAGGCCGCTGTGGGGGACAAAGATGGAGAGGAAGTCACCTCTGGCCCTAGAGAACGGCATGCATGGGGAGTGGTCACAGGAGAACAGCAGGATGGAGGGACTATTTGAGTCACATCTTCTGTTTGTAGGAACGGGGCTGTGTACAAACTATTTGAACTCGGCCTCAGCATTCTCATTTGTAAAATAATATTTAGTGACTTCATAAGAGAATATGTTCTGATGGTACCTGACCCAAGTTCCATTGCAGCTATTGATGGTCCTCAAATTGGTGCTATTATAATTCTTGCCTCTTGCTATGCCCGCACCCAGGTGGACCCGCGTGGGCAGGCAGAGCGGATTCTGGACGCGCCCCTGTGCCGGGAGGACTGTGAACAGTGGTGGGCTGACTGCCGCACATCCTACACCTGCAAATCCAACTGGCACGGCGGCTGGACCTGGAGTCGGGGTGAGTGATGCTAAGCGGGGCCCGGGAGGCCCCCCAACCCGAGGGCAGGTGCAAGCCCTCTGCTCCCCTGGGGCAAACGATGGGGATGTGAGGACAGGAGTGGGTAAGTTGTCCGTGCCTGGATCTCCCCTCAGGGAAGCCCCGCTGCCCTGCCAGGGCCCTCTGTCACCCTTTCCTGCATTACTTCCCCACCCCGGCTGACTTATGTGAGAAGATCTGGAGCAACTCCTTCAAGGCAAGCCCGGAGCATAGGACCAGCGGGCGGTGTCTGCAGAAGTGGTTCAAGCCTGCCGGGGGCAACCCCAACGTGGCCGTGGCCCGCCTCTTCGCCAGCCCTGCCCCGTCCTGGGAGCTCCCTGACACGCTCCTGGCTTTCTCTCTGTTCCTGCTGCTCTCCTGAGAGCCCCTCCTCCTTCCACACACTCCCGTGCTCCCCCAGCTGTGGGCCACGGCAGCCTCCCTCCTGAGGACCTTCCTGAGACGAGCAGCACAGGCCGGGTGCTTGTGCCTGAGCCTCCCACGTTTGGTTCCGCTCTGCTGCACCCTCCTGGCCTGGAAGGCAGCTGGGGGCTGGCGAGCCACGGGTGACCGTCCCCTCCTGTCTTAAGGATGGGGGGCTCTGAGGTGGGCCTCCAGGCCCTTCTCATCCAGTGCACGCCCACCCCCTACCCAGTAGAGCTGATGGTGACCGCCCTGGCCTCCCCTCCCACCATGGTGTCTCCAGCAAAACAGCAGTCCACCTTTCCTCCTGCCTGACCCGCTCTGTCCTAGCTCTATGGTCAGGGGTCGGGCTGCCAGGAGCCGGTTTGCCCTCTGCACTGAAATCTCCTAGTTGGTTGTTACTTTCCTAATGATGATAAACCTCTTAACACATGCCAGGCCCTCTCGTTACATCCTCACAACAGCTCTCTGGTGGGAGTGCTTTCAACACTCCCTTTTCTTCAATAAGCAACGCACCATAAAAAAGACCCAAAGCCGGGACAACCGTGGTGCCACCCAGACCATCGGCTTTGTTTTGGGTACCAAGATTGAAGCAGCTGTCTCAAGTGCTTTCGGCTTTCCCTCTTCTTTTTAACTCCGGAATCGCAACACGCTGGTCTGAAATGTTGGAAACCTAAGTTCTAATGTCTTTACCACTTTCTGTATGGCTTTTGGCAAGTCCTTTGACCTTCATTTAAGACTGTCGTGGTTTCCCTCTGCTGGAGGAATGAGAAAGTTTGACCAGATGATTTTAACTTCTGAAAAGAAAAGGCAAAAGGCAGTGCCATTGTTTTTTGGGATACAGACTGTGATTCTCGGGCAGTGCCATGTCCTAAAGACTGAAGGAGAAGAGTCAGAACTGAACCCAAGAAGGGACATCAAGACAGCCTTCACATCCCGTCTGTAAGTGGACCGACAGCCGACGCACCCACTCAGAACCTTCTGGAGCCTTAAAGCCCAGCAGCTTCCCAGCATAGATGGTGCCTTCCCATAACCTTTTCTTTGTCAAAGAGAGGCTTCTAATATGTCTGCAGTTGAGTTAGAAAAGCCAACCAGCGCTACCCCCCTCCCTCCCACACTTCCCTTGAACGAGCTCATTCACTGCGTAAAGCCCACGCCTGTTACAGGCAGGACACTCGAGGTCTGAAACTTATGAAGAGAGTCCTGCAAGTGAGGTGCTTCAGAGCCTGGAGAAGGAAGCAGACAGCAGCAGTGGTGACGAAGCACTTCAGTCTGCAGAAACGCCTGGGCCTGGGTGGGGTCCTAGGAAGGCCTCACAAAAAGGGTGAGGCTTGAGCCTGGGTGAAGAAGGGTCACTTCACTGACAACAGGGAGGAAATGCGAGACAAAACCCAGCCGGGTCCCCAAGGCATGTACTGTGCGAAGCAGGACCTTTCATTTTTCTTCAATCAATCGTGGCTTTGAAAATATGTATAGGTAACATCTCTTGAGAGTTGAGGACTGAATGAAGTGTCTGAGAGTGTGTCTTTAGTAATAAAGCTGAGAGTTTAATGAGGTTTTGTTTTTTAGTGTTTTTAGGTATAAATATAAAAATTAGTCAAAGTAGGGTTAAAGTTGAGACACACAAAGGAAGACTAGTTCTGGGAGCCCTAGTAACTGTTACTATTTATTGATAACTCTGTGCCCGAGGCTCTGCTAAGCTCCTTACGTGCATTAGTTCATCTGATCCTCACAAAAGCCTTGAGAGGTACTCTTGCACCCCCATTTTTCAAATTAGGACAGAAGCATGTGGGTTTGAAACCAGGTAAGTGTGACCCCAGAGTCCCAGCTAGTAAGGCTTACACTGAACATCCTGGCAGGTCGTTGAGTGGGGCTGGGGCAGATGTGGGGAATGGAGGGAGGGAGGCTGGTTCCTGACAGGTCATGGTCAGGAAGGAGACTGATCTCTCTCCCCATATGTGGTTGTGAGGAGTGTTGGGTTTCAAGCAGTGGAGTGGAACCATCAGATTTGCAGCTAGATTGTTGTTTTTTTTTTTTGTTTGTTTGTTTGTTTTTTGAGGTATGCGGGCCTCTCACTGTTGTGGCCTCTCCCGTTGCGGAGCACAGGCTCCGGACGCGCAGGCCCGGCGGCCATGGCTCACGGGCTTAGTTGCTCCGCGGCATGTGGGATCTTCCCGGACCAGGGCACGAACCCGTGTCTCCTGCATCGGCAGGCGGATTCTCAACCACTGCGCCACCAGGGAAGCCCTAGATTGTTTGTTTTAATCAGAGTATCCATGCACTTGGTTAAAACACATAGGTCAAATGATCTCTAACACACACTGAGCCACAGAGCTGCAGCCGGCGCCTAGGCCCCAGGGCCCCTGCCCAGAGGTGCCCACGTCTAGCCACTGCCGGATCTAGCTATGAGAAAGTTACAAAAGGTGTCTTATCTTTCTGCCACACGTTCAGACTATTTTTTTGCTCTCTGTTCTGTGAGTTTTTCAACTTAATCTTCCAATCTTTTTAATTTTGGAAATCCATTTTTAATTTCCAGGAAACTTTTTTTTAACTCCCTTGTTCTTCACAGCCTGCTGTTTTTTTGGTTTTATGGCCGTAATATCTTCTCATATCTCACTGAAGATCTAGTTAGAATTTTTTTAATAAATTTTTAAAATTTATTTATTTTTGGCTGTGTTGGGTCTTTGTTGCTGTGCACAGGCTTTAGGGGCAGGGGCTTCAGTAGTTCTGGCACGCGGGCTCAGTAGTTGTGGCTCGCGGGCTCTAGAGCACAGGCTCAGTAGTTGTGGTGCACGGGCTTAGTTGCTCTATGGCATGTGGGATCTTCCCTGGACCAGGGATCGAACCCAAGTCCCCTGTATTGGCGGGTGGATTCTTAACCACTGTGCCACCAGGGAAGCCCTAATTAGAATTTTTTTAAAGCTTGTTTCTAGTCTCTGAATGACCTGTTTTCTCCAAGGTCAATCTGTTTATCTTGATCTCCTATGTGCTGCTGGTTTTCTCTGTGTGTGGTGACCTTGGCTGTGTATCCGTATTTAAGAATGAGGCATTGGGTTGATTTTTCTATCCAAGTGATATAGGTGTCCTCCATGGTTGTATATGTGGGTCTCCTTTCCCCTGACTAACAAAGCTGATGGGGAGTTCTGGGTACATGGGGAGGGTTCGTTGACTGGAAGACTTTGCTTCAGAGTGTGGAGATAATGAAAATCCACCAAGTGAGAACAAGCAAAGCCTCTTTATTCAGAGCTTGCTATAGCAAAGGAGTCAGCCACCATTACTTGCATTTTGGCAGAGACTCAAAGGAGAAAGTTTTAGAGTGGAAAAGAGAGAAGGTTTCAGGTGTGCCCTGATTAGAGGCTGTTGGCATGGGGAAGCTGGAGGTAGGCTAACAAAGCAGGTCCTCCAGTGATTGGTTAGAGATGCATATTTGACTTTCTCTGATTGGTCCTCGGTTGAAAGGAGAGAGAAAAATCAAAGAAGCTGTTAGCTATTAATCGAGTCCTGGCTATGTGGAGCTGATTGTTAGAGGGATTATTGTTTGGCTTCCTGGGCTGTTTGTAAAGATAGTTGTGTAACTTCCTATCACTCTGACTTATAGGTAGTAGGCTGGCTTTCTGGGCTGATTACTGCAGATGATGGATTCGAATTCTATTTTTATATACATCTGGCCATTGTCCATTTGCAGTCTCAAGACTGAGTTGGCAGGAGCTATGTTGGAGTGCAGACCCCCTCAAATACTGGAATAAGGATGGTTCTTTCTGTGGTGCCAGCGTCAGATATTTCATCATATGCAAAACTGCAGCACTATCCAGAATTTAACTTAGAGAACGTCTTCAGGATCCCTAGACCTAGACCTAGGTCTGGTCAGAAATCACTTTCAGTATTGATTTTGCCACAAATAAACCACATAGAAAAATCTGGAGGAAGAGAGAGGCCTTCCCAGGGAGGAGGGACTGCTGATAGGCTTGGAGATGCTGGTGGGATGTCAGCACGGAGATGTCCATCAAATAATTGGCTTAGGGGCTTCCCTGGTGGTGCAGTGGTTGGGAGTCTGCCTGCCGATGCAGAGGACACGGGTTCGTGCCCCGGTCCGGGAAGATCCCACATGCCGCGGAGCAGCTGGGCCCGTGAGGTATGGCCACTGAGCCTGCGTGTCCGGAGCCTGTGCTCCGCAATGGGAGAGGCCACAACGGTGAGGGGCCCACGTACCGCAAATAAATAAATAAAAATAATTGGCTTGGGGTACACGAGAGAGGTCAGGGCTGGAGTTGAGCATTTTGGAATCACTTTCCTGGAAGTGTTACTTGGAGTTGTGGAAGTAGACGAGTTCTAAGAAAAGTGTAGAGGAAAACAGAACACTTGTGGAGTGTCTCTGGCTTACCTGCAAGTTGGAAGATGACAGATGAAATTGTTACCAAACTCAGGCCCAGCTGCTCACCACTTGAAAATCAATATCCGAGAGAGAGGCAAGTGCTCCTAGAAAGGAAAGTTGCTTTTCATCAGAAAGCTGGCAATCTGGGGAGAAGGCAGACCCATACCTCCAAAACCAACTCTGAAGATTCTGCTCAGCCATGAAAGTTTTTTTTTTTTTTTTTTTTTTCTTTTTTGCGGTATGCGGGCCTCTCACTGTTGTGGCCTCTCCCGTTGCAGAGCACAGGCTCCGGACGCGCAGGCCTAGCGGCCATGGCTCACGGGCTTAGTTGCTCCGCGGCATGTGGGATCTTCCCGGACCGGGGCACGAACCCGTGTCTCCTGCATCGGCAGGCGGATTCTCAACCACTGCGCCACCAGGGAAGCCCCATGAAAGTTTTTAAAGGGAAAAGGGACGTAATCTCAGTTAATCCTTGAGATAGGGAATCAGATTTATCATCATCTCCCACTGCATGCAGGCTTGTCAACTTCTTGTGATCTTTCTTTAGATGCTATCTTGTTCACACAGTTTGTTCACCAGATTACTAAAGGGAAAGCTAGGGAATAGATCTGGTCATCTGTTAATTACTTATTAATTTCTATTTCTTTGATCTATGGAAAAAACCAAGAGTTTAGGCAAAGTATTGTGTGATCAAAATATTTGAAAGGTGTGCTTGGGCCAGAGATGAGTAGAGCATGGAGGTGCCTGATGTAAAAGTTAGTTACAACGTAGCTTTGCTAAAGTGACAAGAGAAGGGGTTTCCTACGGAGGGCAGTTTCCTGCAAAGAGCTGCTTACAAATAGAAGCTAGTGAAGGGACAGGAAGCAGAAGCTAGGGGTAGGAGAGATATGCAAAGAACTGTATCTCAGAGGGGCAATGTCATATTCTGAGTTGCCATCATATATTAATTAATTCATAAATAACTACTGAGTTATTACTCTGTGCTAGACACTGCTGGTCCTGGGCACTGAAGGACTGAATATACAAATGAACAATGACTAGACTGTATATAAAACTAAGATTATGCCCCATAACCTGTAACAAACAGTGAGGGAAGCCAACCTACTCTCTGCGATAATCAGTCCAAGAAGTCAAACTATTTTCTACAACAACCTGTCTAGGAAGCCAAATAATAACCCTTCTAACAATCAGCTCTAAATGGCCAGACTTGATTAAGCACTGATAGCATCTCTGTTTTTGGCCCCTATTTTCAACTTAAGAACAACTGGAGAAAGCCAAAGAGTCTTCTCTAACCAATCGCATCAATGCCTCATTTCTAGTTAGCATGCCTACACCATCCCCATGCTAACAGCCTCCAATCAGGGCATACCTGAAGCCTGCTATTTTTTCCAGTGTTCTGTCTGCCTTTTAGGCTCTGCCCAAATTCAACTGATGGTGGCTGACTCCCTTGCAAGCTCTTAATAAACAGGTTTTGCTTGTTCTTATCTGGTTGCTCTTCATTTATTTCTATAGATACAATAATGAACAGGGCAAACATAATTCCAGTCCATAGGGAACTTAAATAGTAATGAGGGATACAGTAAAAATATGAGTAAAAAATACAAATTAAAATAACTACAAATGAGACAATTGTTAGGAAGGAAACATACAAGAGACTCAGAGAGGGTTGGAGAGCATGTTTGTAAGATAAATAAAAAGTGCTAGTGGAGGTAAACTTAAAAGAGGACAGAAAAAATGGGGAGAAAAGTTCAAGGGCAGTGGGTAAACTATGGTATAAACACAAAGATTGACCTTGGGAAGGCAGTGGGCTACTTTTTCCACTGAAATAGGAGGAGAAGAGAGAAAATGTGAAAAGTCAATTTCAGAATTAAAATGCTTCAAATTTCCCCTGATATGGCTGTTAGTATTTGCCTTATGTATTGAGGTGCTCCTATGTTGGGTGCATAAATATTTACAATTGTTATATCTTCTTCTTGGATCGATCCCTTGATCGTTATGTAGTGTCCTTCTTTGTCTCTTGTGATATTCTTTGTTTTAAAGTTTATTTTGTTTGATATGAGAATTGCTACTCCAGCTTTCTTTTGATTTCCATTTGCATGGAATATCTTTTTCCATCCCTTCACTTTCAGTGTGTATGTGTCCCTAGGTCTGAAGTGGGTCTCATGTAGACAGCATATATATGGGTCTTGTTCTTGTACCCATTCAGCCAGTGTATGTCTTTTGGTTGGAGCATTTAATCCATTTACATTTAAGGTAGTTATTGATATGTATGTTCCTATTACCATTTTCTTAATTGTTTTGGGTTTGTGATTGTAGGTCTTTTCCTTCTCTTGTGTTTCCTGCCTAGAGAAGTTCCTTTATCATGTGTTGTAAATATGGTTTGGTGGTGCTGAATTCTCTTAGCTTTTGCTTGTCTGTAAAGGTTTTAATTTCTCTGTCAAATCTGAATGAGATCCTTGCTGCATAGAGTAATCTTGGTTGTGGGTTTTTCCCTTTCATCACTTCAAATATGTCTTGCCACTCCCTTCTAGCTTGCAGAGTTTCTGCTGAAAGATCAGCTGTTAACCTTATGGGGATTCCCTTGTATGTTATTTGTTGTTTTTCCCTTTCTGCTTTTAATATTTTTTCCTTGAATTTAATTTTTGATAGTTTGATTAATATGTGTCTTGGTGTGTCTCTCCTTGGATTTATGATGAATGGGACTCTCTGTGCTTCCTGGACTTGATTAACTATTTCCTTTCCCATATTAGGGAAGTTTTCAACTATAATCTCTTCAAATATTTTCTCAGTCCCTTTCTTTTTCTCTTCTTCTTCTGGGACCCCTATAATTCAAATGTTGGTGCATTTAATGTTGTTCCAGAGGTCTCTGAGACTGTCTTCAATTCTTCTCATTTTCTTTTCTTTATTCTTCTCTGCAGTAGTTATTCCCACTATTTTATCTTCCAGGTCACTTATCCGTTCTTCTGCCTCAGTTATTCTGCTATTGATCACTTCTAGACAGAGTACGGGACTTTAACACCCCACTTTCACCAATGGACAGATCATCCAAAATGAAAATAAATAAGGAAACACAAGCTTTAAATGATACATTAAACAAGATGGACTTAATTGATATTTATAGGACATTCCATCCAAAAACAACAGAATACACTTTCTTCTCAAATGCTCATGGAACATTCTCCAGAATAGATCATACCTTGGGTCACAAATCAAGCCTTGGTAAATTTAAGAAAACTGAAATCATATCAAGTATCTTTTCCAACCACAACGCTATGAGACTAGATATCAATTACAGGAAAAAATCTGAAAAAATACAAATACATGGAGGCTAAACAATACACTACTTAATAACCAAGAGGTCACTGAAGAAATCAAAGAGGAAATCAAAAAACACAGAAAATATGACAATGAAAACACGATGACCCAAAACCTATGGGATGCAGAAAAAGCAGTTCTAAGAGGGAAGTTTATAGCAATACAATCCTACTTTAAGAAACAAGAAACATCTCAAATAAACAACCTAACCTTAAACCTGAAGCAATTAGAGAAAGAAGAACAAAAAACCCCCCAAAGTTAACAGAAGGAAAGAAATAATAAAGATCAGATCAGAAATAAATGAAAAAGAAATGAGGGAAATGAGAGCAAAGATCACTAAAACTAAAAGCTGGTTCTTTGAGAAGATAAACAATGTTGATAAACCATTGGCCAGACTCATCAAGAAAAAAAGGGAGAAGACTCAAATCAATAGAATTAGATATGAAAGAGGAGAAGTAACAACTGACACTGCAGAAATACAAAGGATCATGAGAGATTACTACAAGCAACTCTATGTCAATAAAATGGACAACCTGGAAGAAATGGACAAATTCTTAGAAATGAACAATGTTCTGAAACTGAACCAGGAAGAAATAGAAAATGTGAACAGACCAATCACAAGCACTGAAGTTGAAACTGTGATTTAAAATCTTCCAACAAACAAAAGCCCAGGACCAAATGGCTTCACAGGCGAATTCTATCAAACATTTAGAGAAGAGCTAACACCTATCCTTCTCAAACTCTTCCAAAATATAGAAGAGGGAGGAACACTCCCAAACTCTTTCTATGAGTCCACCATCACCCTGCTACCAAAACCAGACAAAGATGTCACAAAGAAAGAAAACTACAGGCCGATATCACTGATGAACATAGATGCAAAAATCCTCAACAAAATACTGGCAAACAGAATCCAACAGCACATTAAAAGGATCATACACCATGATCGTGTGGGGTTTATCTCAGGAATGCAAGGATTCTTCAATATACGCAAATCAATCAATGTGATACAACATATTAACAAATTGAAGGAGAAAAACCATATGATCATCTCCATAGATGCAGAAAAAGCTTTTGACAAAATTCAACACCCATTTATGATGAAAACCCTCCAGAAAGTAGGCATAGAGGGAACTTACCTCAACATAATAAAGGCCATATATTACAAACCCACAGCCAACATCATCCTCAATGGTGAAAAACTGAAACCATTTCCACTAAGATCAGGAACAAGTCAAGATTGCCCACTCTCACCACTATTATTCAACATAGTTTTGGAAGTTTTAGCCACAGCAATCAGAGAAGAAAAAGAAATAAAAGTAATCCAAATCAGAAAAGAAGAAGTGAAGCTGGCACTGTGTGCAGATGACATGATACTGTACACAGAGAATCCTAAAGATGCTACCAGAAAACTACTAGAGCTAATCAATGAATTTGGTAAAGTATCAGGATATAAAATTAACGCACAGAAATCTCTTGCATTCCCATACACTAATGATGAAAAATCTGAAAGTGCAATTAAGAAACACCTCCATTTACCACTGCAACAAAAAGAATAAAATATCTAGGAATAAATCTACCTAAGGAGACAAAACACCTGTATGCAGAAAATTATAAGACTCTGATAAAATAAATTAAAGGTCATACAGGGCTTCCCTGGTGGCGCAGTGGTTAGCAGTCCACCTGCCAATGCAGGAGATACGGATTCGAGCCCTGGTCTGGGAAGATCCCACATGCCACGGAACACCTAAGCCCCAGCAGCATAACTACTGAGCCTGTGCTCTAAAGCCTGTGAGCCACTTAACTGAGCCCACGTGCCACAACTACTGAAGCCTGTGCCCCTAGAGCCCATGCTCCGCAACAAGAGAAGGCACTGCAATGAGAAGCCTGCACACCACATGGAAGAGTAGCCCCCGCTCGCCGAAACTAGAGAAAGGCCCCATGCAGCCATGAAGACCCAACACAGTTAAAAATAAATAAATTAATTAAATTTTTTTAAAGGTGATACAAATAGATGGAGAGATATACCATGCTCTTGGATTGGAAGAATCAACATTGTGAAAATGAGTATACTACCCAGAGCTATCTACAGATTCAATGCAATCCCCATCAAACTACCACTGCCATTTTTCACAGAACTAGAACAAAAAATTACACAGTTTGTATGGAAACACAAAAGACCCCAAATAGCCAAAGCAATCTTGAGAAAGATAAGCGGAGCTGTAGGAATCAGGCTCCCTGACTTCAGAGTATACTACAAAGCTACAGTAATCAAGACAGTATGGTACTGGCACAAAAACAGAAATATAGATCAATGGAACAAGATAAAAAGCCCAGAGATAAACCCATGCACATATGGTCACCTTATCTTTGAAAAAGGTGGGAAGAATATGCAGTAGAGAAAAGACAGTCTCTCCAATAAGTGGTGCTGGGAAAACTGGACAGCTACATGTAAAGAATGAGATTAGAACACTCCCTAACACCATACACAAAAATAAACTCAAAATGGGTTAAAGACCTAAATGTAAGGCCAGACACTATAAAACTCTTAGAGGAAAACATAGGCAGAACACTCTATGACATAAATCACAGCAAGATCCTTTTTGACCCACCTCCTAGAGAAATGGAAATAAAAACAAAAATAAACAAATGGGACCTAATGAAACTTAAAAGCTTTTGCACAGCAAAGGAAACCATAAACAAGACCAAAAGACAGACTCTCTCAGACTGGGAGAAAATAGTTGCAAATGAAGCAACTGACAGAGGATTAATATCCAAAATTTATAAGCAACTCATGCAGCTCAATAACAAAAAAACAAACAACCCAATCCACAAATGGGCAGAAGAACTAAACAGACATTTCTCCAAAGAAGATATACAGATTGCCAACAAACACATGAAAGAATGCTCAACATCATTAATCATTAGAGAAATGCAAATCAAAACTACAATGAGATATCATCTCACACCAGTCCGATTAGCCATCATTAAAAACTCTAGAAACAATAAATGCTGAAAAGGGTGTGGGGAAAAGGGAACCCTCTTGCACTCCTGGTGGGAATGTAAATTGATACAGCCACTATGGAGAACAGTATGGAGGTTCCTTAAAAAACTACAAATAGAACTACCATACGACCCAGCAATCCCACTACTGGGCATATACCCTGAGAAAACCATAATTCAAAGAGTCATGTACCAAAATGTTCATTGCAGCTCTATTTACAATAATAGCCAGGACATGGAAGCAACCTAAGTGTCCATCAACAGATGAATGGATAAAGAAGATGTGGCACATATATACAATGGAATATTACTCAGCCATAAAAAGAAATGAAACTGAGTTATTTGTAATGAGGTGGATAGACCTGGAGTCTGTCGTACAGAGTGAAGTAAGTCAGAAGGAGAAAAACAAATACCGTATACTAACACATATATATGGAACCTAAGAAAAAAAAATGTCATGAAGAGATTAGTGGTAGGATGGGAGTAAAACACAGACCTACTAGAGCATGGACTTGAGGATATGGGGAGGGGGAAGGGTAAGCTGTGACAAAGTGAGAGAGTGGCAGGGACATGTTCACACTACCAAATGTAAATTAGGTAGCTGGTGGGAAGCAGCCACATAGCACAGGTAGATCATCTCTGTGCTTTGTGATCACCTAGAGGGGTGGGATAGGGAGGGTGGGAGGGAGGGTGACGCAAAAGGGAAGAGATATGGGAACATATGTATATGTATAACTGATACACTTTGTTGTAAAGGAGAAACTAACACACTACTGTAAAACAGTTATACTCCAATAAAGATGTAAAAAAAATAAATAAATTTAAAAAAATAAATTAATGACTTTAGTTAAAAAAAAAAAAAACTAAACTAAAAATAGAACTACCATATGACCCAGCAATCCCACTACTGGGCATATACCCTGAGAAAACCATAATTCAAAAAGAGTCATGTACCAAAATGTTCATTGCAGCTCTATTTACAATAGTCAGGACATGTAAGCAACCTAAGTGTCTATCAACAGATGAATGGATAAAGAAAATGTGGCACATATATACAATGGAATATTACTCAGCCATAAAAAGAAATGAAATTGAGTTATTTGTAGTTAGGTGGATGGACCTAGAATCTGTCATACAGAGTGAAGTAAATCAGAAAGAGAAAAACAAATACCATATGCTAACACATATATATGGAATCTAAGAAGAAAAAAAAAGGTCATGAGGAACCTAGGGGCAAGATGGGAATAAAGATGCAGACGTACTGGAGAATGGACTTGAGGATATGGGGAGGGGCAAGGGTAAGCTGTGACAAAGTGAGAGAGTGGCATGGACATATATTCACTACCAAATGTAAAATAGATAGCTAGTAGGAAGCAGCTGCATAGCACAGGGAGATCAGCTTGGTGCTTTGTGACCACCTAGAGGCGTGGGATAGGGAGGGTAGGAGGGAGGGAGACACAAGAGGGAAGAGATATGGGGATATATGTATATGTATAACTGATTCACTTTGTTATAAAGCAGAAACACACTATTGTAAACCAATTATACTCCAATAAAGATGTTAAAAGAAATAAATTAATTAATTAAATAAAATGCTTCAAATATAAACCATTGAATCAATTAAGATTAGGGGCTTTGCCACCTTCTGGGGGTTTAGAAGCTCAAACCCCTGGGCTAGTGGGAGTATTCCAGCCAAAGTGTGATGCCTGAGCAGCTGCTCTGCACTTCCTGCTCTCCAAATTCCCAGCTCAGGCAGCTTATGTATTCTTACCCATACCATCTGTGGAAAGTTTCCAGAGGATCAAAATCCACTCAAGGGTGAGATTCAAAAAACTGAGACAGGATTTTTCTCAGGGCCAGGACATTTCATGAGTAGAGAGGCTAAGAGTTGGTATTAGCAATGAAAAAGCCAAAAATTTAAATTCATTCCAGCCTTTTCTGAGCTCTGCATCTGTCTATAGAGACAGGGGCTGTGGTTCCCTGTCCTAGAATAGCCACTGAAACTGCTGGGCTCCAGTCCTCTGACTCCTGCTTTGTGGAAGAAGAACCTAGAACTTACCATGCTCTGATTACTTTGATTCAAGGGTGAAGTTTGGAAGGAAGGAGCAATTTTCCCTGGGGTGGATCCTGGTGCCTTAGCAAAGAGCTCCAGGAAGCTAGATAATAGATGGGGACAAAGGGAAGCAGACAGAAGGGGCCCATTTCTCATCAGTGGCTAAGTTTAGAGTTTATCCTCTATGGACATAAGTCAGTGTGCTCCCCCCCACACCCCAAGAGCATCAAAATAGCTATAGCAAGACATTAAGTAATATATGTTGCTATGGTTTTGTTATTAAGTAAGAGGTATAACATCACCCAGTTCTAACCCATTTCTCAGCCTTGGTCCCTCCAAGGAGGTCCAGAGGTGGACCTCTGGAGGGACCAATATTTGTCTTGCACATGATTTAATAATTTTTAAAAATAACTGAAAAATTGATGATGTGTGAAAGTAATGAGTAAGATGGAAATTTGAGTGAATATTGTAATAATTTTGGTGAGAAGAACTTTCTGAAACCAGTAGCTATAAAGTAAAAATTCATAGATTTACTAATATATTTAAAAAGCAAAGTAAAAAAGAAAGGGAAAGGGATTTTTAAAAACGCTGTACACAAAGTTAAAAGACAAATGAAAAACAGAGGGAAATATCTACAACACATACACATAGATGTTAATATTCCTAATACAACAAGAATGTTTAAAAATCAGTTTAAAAATGTGACCATTCCAATTAAAATATGGGCAAAGGATTTGTATAGATAATTCACATTTAAAATAAAATATAAATGCCTTACTATGGCCTTATAGCTTCTACAGATCTTCTGTTGCCTAGCTCTCTGAGTTAAGCTCCTAAACTTTCTCTCCTGCTAACCACTGTCTAGCCACATGGGATTTCTTCTAGTCCTCAAATGAACTACACTCATCCCTGCCTCAGAACATTTACACTTGCTGTTTCCTATTTCTGTTATGTTTTTGTCCCATATCTTTGCATACCTAGCTCTTTCTCATAATTTGGGTTATAGTTCAAAAATCACATCTTCAGAGACATCTTCTGCAATTACCCAGTATAGGAAAGTCTCCATCCCAAGTCATTCTTCAATTCTTCATCACATCACCTTGTCTTATTTTTTTATAGCTTGTATCAATATCTGAAATTGTATATGTGTGTGTGTGTGTGTGTGTTCACGTGCACTTCATCTCCCCCTACTCCCGTTAGACCAGCTTCATAAAGGAAGAGCCACCTATCTCTTGTTTATTGCAGTATCCCCAGCACATAAAACATTTCCTGGTGCATAGTAGAAGCTCATGACTGAATGAATGAAGAAAAATGAAACAAATATGATCAATAAACATGAACAAAGGTTTGATTCCATGGGTAATCAAAGAAAAGCAAATTAAAACAGTGAGAACTTTTTTAACCAATTAGACTGACAATAAAGAATGTGAGGGCTTCCCTGGTGGCGCAGTGGTTGAGAATCCGCCTGCCGATGCAGGAGACACGGGTTCGTGCCCTGGTCCGGGAAGATCCCACATGCCGCGGAGCAACTAAGCCCGTGAGCCATGGCCGCTGAGCCTGCGCATCCGGAGCCTGTGCTCCGCAATGGGAGAGGCCACAACAGTGAGAGGCCCGCGTACCGCAAAAAAAAAAAAAAAAAAAAAAAAAAAAAAAAAAAAGAATGTGATACTGTATGCTGGTGGGGATGTAAACTGGTTGACATTTTATGGATGATAAACTGGTAAAAAGCATCAGAATTTAAAATTTTCAAATATTTTGAGCCACAATTCTATTTCTATGAAGAGTCCTAAGAGATCACTTCTGCTTCAGACCAAAAATGATAAACCCTTAGATCCAAGAAGCTCAGTGAATCCCCAGCACAAGAAACATAAAGACAGCACCAAAACAAATCATAATAAAATTGCTCAAAATCTTAGATAAAGAGAAAATCTAACAGCCAGAGGAAAAGAGATTCAGTATGTTCAGAGGAACAAAATTAAGGATGACAGCATATTTCTCATAGGAAACAATGCAAGTGAGATAATAGGGGAGCAACATCTTTAAAGCACTGAAAGAAAACTGTCAACCTACAATTCTATACTTAGAAAAAATATCTGTCTTGGGTTGACTTGTGCCCTCCACCCTTACAAATTCATATGTTGAAGTTCTAACCCCCCAGTAGCTCAGAATGTCATTGTATTTAGAGACAGGGCTTTTAAGATGTAATTAAAACAAAATGAGGTCATAGGGATGGGCCCTAATCCAATATAACTGATGTCCTTAATAGAAGAAGAGATTAGGACACAGACTCAGTCTGAGGGACAACTAAGTGAGAACAAAATGAGAAGGCAGAGAGAGGCCTCAGGAGAAATCTAACACCTTGATCTTGGACTTCTGCCTTCTAGAAATAAGGGAAAATAAATCTCTGTTGTTTAAGACACCAGTCTGGTTATTTTGTTATGACAGCTCTAGAAAACTAATGTAATATCTTTTTTAAAATGAAGACAAAATAAGACTTTTTAGATATACAAAGTATGAAAGAATTCATCACTAGCAGGCCCACACAATACAAAATATTAAACAGGCAGAAGGAAAATAATAAATCGAAATGTAGGTCTATACAAAGGAATGTGGAACAGCAGAAAGATTAACTGCATGAGTAGATATACGAGAGCTTTAAAAATTATTTAAATCTCTTTAAAAGAGTATCAGCTGTTTAAACAAAATAATAAATGTAATTTGGGGTTTGTAATATATGCAAAAGTCTAATGTATGACAAAAATATTGGGTTGGCCAAAAAGTTCCGTAAGATGGCTCTTTTTTCCGTAAGATAGCTCTAATAGCACTGAGTTGTCTTTAACGTCATTCAGAACAATTTTGTTAGATTGTATCATGACAGCTGTCATATCAGCATGCACTTTTTAAAAAAAGCATCAAAATTGGTGAATGTTTGTGTAGCCATTTTAATATTGAAGATGGAAGGAAAAAAAGCAACATTTTCGGCATATTATGCTTTATTATTTCAAGAAAAGGTAAAAATGCAACTGAAATGCAAAATAAGATTTGTACAGTGTATGGAGAAGGTGCTGTCACTGACTGAACATTTCAAAAGTGGTTTGCAAAGTTTCATACTGGAGATTTCTGACTGGATGATGCTCCATGGTTGGGTAGACAAGTTTAAGTTGATAGTGATCAAATCGAGGCATTAATTGAGAACAACCAACGTTATACCATGCGGGAGATAGCCAACATACTCAAAATATCCAAATCAAGCATTGAAAATCATTTGCACCAGCTTGGTTATGTTCATTGCTTTGATGTTTGGGTTCCACATAAGTTAAGTGAAAAAAACCTTCTTGACTCTATTTCCACAGGAGATTCTCTACTTAAACATAATGAAAACGTTCCGTTTTTAAAACAGATTGTGATGGGCGATGACAAGTGGATACTGTACAATAATGTGAAATGGAAGAGATCCTGGGACAAGCGAAATGAACCACCACCAACCACACCAAAGGCCGGTCTTCATCCAAAGGAGGTGATGTTGTGTGTATGGTGGGATTGGAAGGGAGTCCTCTATTATGAGCTCCTTCTGCAAAACCAAACGATTAATTCCAACAAGTACTGTTCCCAATTAGAACAACTGAAAGTGACACTTGAAAAAAAACGTCCAGAATTAGCCAACATAAAACACATAATCTTCCATCAGGATAAAGCAAGACTGCGTGTTTCTTTGATGACTAGGCAAAAACTGTTACAGCTTGGCTGGGAAGTTCTGATTCATCTGCCGTATTCACCAGACATTGCACCTTCAGATTTCCATTTATTTCAGTCTTTATAAAATTCTCTTAATGGAAAAAATTTCAGTTCCCTGGAAGACTGTAAAAGGTAGCTGGAGCAGTTCTTTGCTCAAAAAGATAAAAAGTTTGGGGAAGATGGAATTATGAAGTTGCCTGAAAAATGGCAGAAGGTAGTGGAACAAAACAGTGTATATACATTGTTCAATAAAGTTCTTGGTAAAAATGAAAAATTTGTCTTATATTTTTACTTAAAAACCAAAGGAACATTTTGGCCAACCCAATAGTATAAAGGCTGAAAGGGGAGAAATTGAAGTATATTATTTTAAGGTTCTTATACCATAGTGAAGCAGTATAATATGACCTTACTGGTTCTGGACCTAATTTCAATGTGTGTGTGGAGTTTTTTCCATACCACCAAGCAATTCTCCAACACCAGCTAGATGTCCTACAATTCTACTCAATTCTAACAGTATCTACCTAGAGAAAAACAAATATTATATCACTTACATGTGGAATCTAAAATATGACACAAATGAACTTATTTACAGAACAGAAACAGACTCACAGACATAGAAAACAAACTTATGGTTACCAAAGGGGAAAGGGCAGGGAGGGATAAATTGGCAATTTGGGGATTAACAGATACAGACTACTATACGTAAAATAGAAAAACAGCAAGGACCTAGCATAGCACAGGGAAGGATATTGAAAATCTTGTAATAACCCATAATGGAAAAGAATCTGAAAAAGAATATATATATATATATATATATATATATGTATATGTATAACTGAATCACTTTGCTGTATATCTGAAACATTGTAAATCAATTATACTTCAATTTTTTTAAAAAAGCAAAACCAAAAAAAAAAAAAAGAGAGAGAGAGAGAGAGAGAGACACTCTAAAAAAATACCTTATTGTCTGGAGCTTCAAAATCTATACGATTTCCTAACTTTTTCTTCTCTTTGCTTCTCATAATCCTCTCTCTTTCACACCTCAAATACCTGCCTGACCCTCCCTTCAAAATAATCAATCCCTAGTACCCTTGTTGGACATCAGAATTCCATAGTTACAGGCATTTGATGACTGTCAGTGGCTTTATCTGGCTTAACAGAACTGTGGGATAAACTCTGATCTTCTTATCTTCTGGATCTGCTAGGAAAGAAGGGAGTGGAGCAAGGGAGCTTTGGGGCAGTCAAATGCTGGGAAGATTGAAGAACAGTGGGGGTAGGGTGAGTTTTACACTCTGAGCTGCAGATGTTTTTCCCCCCAAAAGTATCTGAAATGAAACGTATTTTACCACCACCCAGAGTCATTTCTTTCTTTAGACTTTTCTATTCCCAATATGGGAAATTAGAGAAGTTCAAATTTCTTCTTTTGGCTTATTTCTTAGAAAACAATAACCCAGGCTATGGATAGAGACCATCCCTCCCCACCCTGGTTACAATCCAGAGCTTTCTCTCACTGTCTGGCCATGAGGGCTCCGTAACTTCATTCTGAACCTATGTTTCTTTTGAGCTCTGGAGTGAGGAAGAAAGGGAAGTTTTAATTCATTCTATCAACACCTTCCCATCTAACCTGGATAAATTAAAGGCTCCAGTCAATAAGCAATTAATCACATTATAACCCATAGTGAATGTTAACATATAGAGTGGAGGAGGAAGAAGATGGCTGGTCATGAGCCAGCTTGGTTACTGCTCCTACAGTAGTCTGCAGGGATGTCTAGAACAGGTGTCCAGTAGGAGGCAGCAGAACACATGCGATTACAAGAAGAGAATGCTGTGGATATAAACAAAGACCATCCAAATGAGATCAAACAGAGGCTAGTACTCCAAGCTTGCTATAACAAGGGAGTCAGCCACAATCACTTGCCATTTGCCTTTCAAAGGCAAGGAGGGAGTGCGAAAGCTCTATAATAATTTTTTTTTTAATTGTAGGGATAGCTTCAGGATTGGATGTTTTGACTGGAGTTTGTTGGCACGCGGAAGCAGGAGTCCCAGAAGGGGAACATCTTATGTAATTGACTTGGGGAACATATGTGGCTTTTTATGCTTGGTCCTGAGTTGAAAGTAGGAGCAAAAAATAAGAAAGTTGGCCCTCATTGGTCAAGTCCTCACCATTCTGGGACAACTGTGCAGAGGTTGTGATTGAGCTTCCAGGACTTGTAGCTGCAGAGTTCTACTGTAAGGTATGGTCTGGCCATTGTCTGTCTGTGTAGTCAGTCTCTCAGCACTTAACCACCATGCTTGGTCTGTCTTCTTGCAGCTACTCAGGGACCACCCATAGGAGGCTGACATTTTGTCCTCAGATCCTAGACCTCTGTGGTGGGCTCCCATCATCAACTTTGCATTAGTTATCTATTGCTGAGCAACAAATTACTCCCAATATTTAGTGTCTTAATACATTTATTACCACACAGTTTCTGTGGGTCAGGAACCCAAGTGTGGCTTAGCTGGTCCTCTGGTGTAGGGTCTCTCACAGGGATGAAATCAGGTGTTGAGAGGAAGAAATTTTCCTCTACTCTTCTAGGTTCTTATGGCTGGTCTAAGAATTAAGTTGACATGAGACAGATTAACAGGAGAAAATCAAACAAAAGTTTAATAACATGTATATATAGGAGAGCCCCATGAAAACTGAGTAACTTGCCAAAATGGCTGAAACCATCACCTTAAATACCATTTTCAGCTAAAGACCAAAGAGGATGTTGGGGGTAGTTGTTTGGGACTTCAAAATGGAGGAAGGCAATTCCCATGGAGATAAGAAAGCAAATGTTTGATAAACAAATGTTTGCTGGGCCGTACAGAGGCAATGGGACACAGAGTGGACTCTGATCTCTAGCCGCTGCCGAGGTTTTCCCCAACACACCTGACCAACATTCTTTGCAGATATCTCTGGTGATAGCTCTGTTCTAGGAAAAGGCCCTCTATCTAAATTCTTTTAGGCAGTTAGGGGGAAGGTCAAAGGTTCTTCCTGAGTCTTTTGGGCCTTGACTGTTCTCAGCTTGAAATAATCTGCATGCCAAAGAGACACTTTGGGGTAGCAAATTTTGTTCCCCTACAAAGGTATTGAAACAGGAGGGAATGGGGCAGGGCACAACCTTTAAAAGAATGGTATAGCCATAGGACATGACAAAGACTGGTTAGAACCAACTGGGTCCAAGATGGTGGAAGACTGACTTCCAGTGGACCTTGAGCCTCATTATATGCTCATTGTAATACCTTAGCATTGAAATGACACACCCACCAGTGCCATGACAGTTCTCAGGCCAACCACAAAAGGTCAAAAAGTGGGCAGGGGCCCAATTCCTAGAAATCCCTGTCCCTTCCCCAAAATAATTGGAATAATCCTCCTACTCATTAGCCTATGAAATTACCCAGCCCATAAAAAATAACCACACTATATTTTGAGGCTCTCTTGCCTTCTGAGATGGCCTACACTCTGTCTGTGGAGCGTCTTTCTCTCTAAATAAATCCACTTCTTGCCCATCACTTCGTCTCTGAATTCTTTCAGGACGAAGCGAGAACCTTAAATTTACCGGAAACAGTATCACTCATGTCTTAGTCCATTTGAGCTGCTATAATAACAAACCACAGACTGACTAGCTTATAAACTACTATAAAGATTTGTTTTTCACAGTTCCAGAGGCTGTGACAGATATCAGCCAGAAAATTTGATTTCAGACAGAAATCAGTCTTTTGCAACCTAATCTCAGAAGGGACATCCAATCACTTTTGCCATGTATTCTATTCATTAGAAGCAAAGTACTAGGTCCGTCTCACATTCAAGGGGTGGGGATTATACAAGAGTGAAGAGCAAATTCCAGGAGTGGGGATCATTGGGACCATCTTGGAAGCTGTCTATCACAACATTCTGTCAAAAAAAAAATGTAAGATTTTATTAAAAGGGATTATTGCAAGGTGGGGAGAGGAACTATATAAGGAGAACACTGTCCAAAAGATCAGCAAGCATCTCAAGAGTGTGGGGGAAAGGAGTTTTCTTTTGTAGAGCAGAGTATACAAGGCTAGGAAGACCCCATGGGGTGAAGGGGGATGAAAGGGCCCCACGCAGTAGTTCAGAGAATGTTTTACCCTGAGGCCAGCCTCTTTTCCAAAAGAAACCATAATGAGGGGCTATATGTTGGCTCAAGCTGAAGGTGGGCCAAAGGTCAGGGGCCTGAGGAAATGAGAGAATTAAAAAAAAATTTTTTTTCTTTACTACAAATTTTTACTATGCTAATATGTGTTGTGAATGATCATAAGATATATTTAACATACAGCGTTTCAGAAATGAGATAATTTTAACCAAAGTTTGGCTAACAGCATTTTGTCCCTATTGATCAATGAGGCCAAACAGTTCATCTAATCATTTTTTTTTTTTTTTGTGGGCCTCTCACTGTTGTGGCCTCTCCCATTGCGGAGCACAGGCTCCGGACGCCCAGGCCCAGCGGCCATGGCTCACGGGCCCAGCCGCTCAGCGGCATGTGGGATCTTCCCGGACCGGGGCACGAACCCGTGTCCCCTGCATCAGCAGGCGGATTCCCAACCACTGCGCCACCAGGGAAGCCCCATCTAATCATTTTTGAGGCCAAGAATGGGAGTTTGAAATGTCTATGTCTGGCCTTGTCATAGGATAACAAGGGGGGTTCCCCTGAGCCTTATCTAAGTCATATAGGGAAGGGTAGGTCTTTGCAGTAAACCATTTCCCAGAGCACAAAGGGTGAGGAGATTTCTTAACCTTCCCTGCTTTCCAGGATCACAGGGCTCAGGTCAAATTCAACATCATCATTTCCACTCCCATCCCTCCTGCTTCCAACATGGGGCTGCTGCCAGGGAAGCCAATCCCCCTTGTTTTGCCTCTGCAGCCCAGGCAAGATGGGGAGGAAGAAGGGAAAGGAAAGGAAAAATAAGAAGAGAAAATGTTTATTGAGCACTTGTAGGTGTCAACAGTGTCCTAAATGCTTTCTCCATGTTATCTCCTAAATTCCTCTTTAGCCTGCTCTGGCTCTGTACCATCCCATTCCCCAACCCCCCACCTCTGGGCCATGAACTCAAGTTGCCCCTCACCACTTGGGATCTATTTGCTGTTCACTTGTTTCACTGTATTACTATTATTTATAAATAATTTCTAGACTGCAGGCTGAGTGACCCATATACTTTTGCCAGTTCCTGCACTTTCCATTTTTTATCTGTAAAAACCAAGACTGGAGAAGTGAACATTGTGTTGGGTTTATAGAATCTCCGATTTTCTGTTTCTCTAAATTCTTTTAGGCAGTTAGGGGGAAGGTCAAAGTTTCTTTGGGAACAGGCTATGCAAAGTCTCAAGTCCATCTCAGAGAAGGGAAATTTCACAAAACTTGTACATATCCGGTCCTTGTCATGAAAGAATCTTCTGCAACTTTCTATCAAGACTACTTCTCTCCGATCAAATACAACTTCCTCCCATCCCATAGCAAACCCAAGAGGCCAGCAGGGAGATTTCTGATATTGTTACGGGGACGAGCTAAATCAGACTCCATGTTGGATCTGTTTCTTTTTCTTCAAACTTTGCTTCCTGTTGCTTTTGTTCACTAAAAGGACACTCTCTATACACAATGGCCTGCTTCAGGGAACTCTGCCCCTCTGCCTGAATGTCAAACCAAAGTGCCTATGTTCAGGGAAACATCCTGGCCCTGTCCACCTGTGAATGCCTGGAAGAAAGAAGAAATTAACACATCCCCTTCCCGAGGCTGGCCATTCCAGGAGATATTTGTAAAACTTATGGGCTTTTTACTTTACTTCCTCCTCCCCCTCTCTGTTCTATAAGAGAAACTGGCATCCAAACCCTGATAAGATGGTTTTTTTGGAGATATTAGTCGGCCATCTTCTCGGTCTGCTGGCTTTCCAAATAAAGTCGTATTCCTAGCCTCAACACCTTGTCTCCTGATTTATTGGCCTGTCGTGTGGCAAGCAGAGCGAGCTTGGACACGGTAACAATATGTGGCTGCTTGAGGAGTTTCTTAGCTTCTTTCCACAGCTTTCTAGAAACTCCTTGATATTCAAATAACTTCTCTGCTTCTCCAACAATTCCCAACTTTCTGGCACTCACCGTAGCATAGGTTTTCTCCGCTATCTGAAAGTACAGCGTTCCTATGAAACATTTTGTAAGCCGAAATAGTGTAAAGCAAAGAAACAATTACCTGGGGATACATATTGCTACCACATGCACAAAATAAGTGGAGATAAAGCATGGATGTTCACAGACACAGTTCAAAGCTATGGCGGCTTGATGCTGAATGTGTTTCCTGGGAAAGGAGTTTGGTGGTGTTGCTTTTGCTCCTGGCATGTGTGCTGCCTCTATTAAGGCTCCCCGAAAACAAATGTTGAATGCTATTTTCAATTTTTGCCTTTTTTTTTTTTTTTTTTTTTGTAGAAATGAAAATCCTGTTTTTTGTTTGTTTGGTTGGTTGGGTTTTTTTGCGGTAGGCGGGCCTCTCACTGCTGTGGCCTCTCCCACCGCGGAGCACAGGATCCAGACGCGCAGGCTCAGCGGCCATGGCTCACGGGCCCAGCCGCTCCGCGGCGTGTGGGATCCTCCCACACCGGGGCACAAACCCGTGTCCCCTGCATCGGCAGGCAGACTCTCAACCACTACGCCACCAGGGAAGCCCAAGAATTATGTTTTATTTGGTGGATTTTCTGAGGACTTGAGCCTGGAAGACAGCCTCTCAGATTGCTCTGAGGGACTGCTCTGAAGAGATAAGGGAGAAGCCAGGATATATAGGAGTTTTTGCAACAAAACCCAGGCAACTAGAACATCAAAAGATTACTGTTAATTGAAGAAAATCACATATCTCAAGTTAATGAATTTAGCACTTTTCTATGTATGGGAAGATGCAAGAGTCTGGGCTCATTGAAATCATTTCTTTGACATGCACCTTAACTATCTCGGGCCAGTATCCTGCTTTTCTCCATCTGGAGTGGGTGCACAGTTGGGGGCTGCTGCAGGGGCTGCTGGCTTGATGGCTGCAACATCCTCTGTTTACTAATATGGCAGGTGACATTTTTCATTCACAACTTGGATTTCTTTCGGTTAGTGAAAACAGGTTGTAGTGAAGCAGTGCTTAGTGAACTTGTGAAAAGCAGGGGGTTCCTGTATTTAAAATTCCACCTATTCAACAAAGGAAACAATTTCCTATCAGGAGGGCCATAAAACACTGCAGATTAAGAGGAAATACAGAATATAACAAAGGAAGGTAACTACATAAACAAAGTAGTTAAGAGCTGTTTGGCCTTGGGGAAAATGTGACTCACCAGATTTGCCAAATCACTCATTAGAAATCAGAACACCAGTGGAGAGTAAGCATATTCTAATGTTTTGTTTTGTTTTGTTTTGTTTTAGGGCAGTAAAGACCGACTGTGCTGGGAAATAGGCTTCTGTAAAGATAAACTCTCAGCCTCCAGACAGTAGTACACATTAAAAAGGCATTATCATCCCCATTTGGTGAATGAGGTTACAAGCCTGGGAGGTCAGAGGTTGCAGAGCCCAAAAGTGATAAAGCCTGAATTCAAACCAGTCTGACCTCAAAGAGGATGAAAAGTGCCCATGGACCACCCCCAGACCTTCTTCCCCTGAAGCTGTGCATTCCTGGAAGGCAAGACTGTATGTAATGATTATCTGTGCACCTCACACTGTACTTTATGCCTTATCAGCCTTCAATAAGTATTTAGAATTCCAGACCTATAGGAACCTGGTATCAGTTAGCAAGAGGTTCAAATGCATAGAACAGAAAATCTAACTAACTGTGCTCAGATAAATAGGGCTTATTTTGCTCACATGACAATGTTTTGCTCTCAGGGAAGTAGGTGGCTGGCTTAGGTTCAGCGGTTTAGGCCAGCACTTCTGAGATTCTCTGGGCCTTTTCAAAAGGGTGTTGGGTTAGACTCCATGTACTGTCAGCCACAGGCTTTAGAGGGCATGTGGCCCTAAACCTTCACTTTAGAGATAAGAGAGATTGAAGCCCAGAGAGGTTAAGTGACTTGCCCAAGATTTCACGTCTAAGTTACCAGGGCAAGGTTTAAACCCAAACCTCCTAAACTTGATCCTCCTGGGATCTTTCTCTCTACCAGAACGAACCTGATAATTGATTTTGAATTGGTCTTTGATCATTCACCTCCTCTCCAGGTTGACAGACTGAGCTGTCAATGACTTACTCCTGAGTAGTGGTCATAATTGTAGAAATTACAGTTCCTGCATCATGCAGGGTGAGGAGAGATGGTTTGGAGGCCACGGTTGGCAGTGTCTCCTCAGTCACATAAAAAATTGGTGACTCACTTGGGATATCCATCTACTGAGCTTCTGGTCAACCTTCTAAACCCAACTGTGCTCTGATGAAGAATTGTCTGTCTTTGTCCAGGAATTCCTGGCAGGGAGCTCCAAAAGTCCTGGGATTTCCTGAATGATAGGAATGCCTTTGTTATGCTAATGAGGTGATTCCCCAGTGGACCCCCTAGATAGCTTCAGGATGGATGCGCTGATCACCAGAGTCCAGCTCTCCATGATTAGAGGCTTGGAACTTTAGGCCAGACTGACCTCCAGGGATGGGAGGGGGCTGGAGATTGCATGGCCAAAGATGTAATCAATCCTGCCTATATAATGAAATGAAACTTCAGTAAAAACTCTGAACACTGAAGCTCAGTACATCTTCATAATTGGTGAACACATCCATATTCCACTAGGGTGGACTCCACAGGGAGAGGGCACAGAAGCCCTGCACCCCTCCCATACCTCACTCTGTGTATCTATAATAATAAAACTGTAATCTTAAGTAGAGTGCTTTCCTAAGTTCTATGAGTCTTTCTAGTGATTTATCCCACCTGAGGGAGTTATGGGAACCCCTGAATTTGTAGCCAGGCAGTCAGAAGTACAGGTGGCCTGGGAGCCCCTGGAACGTGTGGCTGACATCTCAAGTGAGAATAGCCTTGTGGAGGAGTTTGTCCTGAACCTGTGTGGTCTGTGCTAACTCTGGGTAGGTAGTGTAGGACCTGAATTGCAGTACACCCAGTTGGTGTTAGGCAAGTAGGAGTAGAAATTGAATACCAACTCAGATTTACCCCTTCTTGGATGCCTTTCCCTCTCTGGAGAGAATAACTCCTCCTTCTTCTGTGCTATCTCAAAATACACTGTATAGTGATATATTTATGTACTTTAAAATCTCCTCAACTAGAAAGAAAAAGATTCAACCTTATCAGTTTTACTTATGTTTCCACAGTGCTTGGCAAATATAGGTGCTCAGTCCATATTAAATGAGCTCATGGATAAATAAGTGGGTGTGTGACCCTTCTGTTCCGTGCTCTCATCTCTCTGCCCTTGGTTTCCACCTGATGCCTTCCTTCTGCCTCACTCTTTCTTGCACAGACCAGGGTAATTGCTCCACACAAGCTCCACTCTACCATAGCAGCTCTTCTTTTTTTTTTTTTTTTTTGCTGAAGAACAGAGGCTCCCTGCTACCCAGGAGTTTAACTTGTGTGTGTCTCTCGGCTCTGTATCCTAATGAGAAATGACTGGTAGGACATGAGAGCTGAATAGCTGATGAGTTCACAGGTTCTAAGCATCTCTCAGGCACTGTTCCCTATTGTTGTTTTTTCCCCCAAAATGGAATGGCACTGTTTATAATGAGATCAGATACCCTAAGGAGCAAGTGCCACCACTGAAATACCTGTGGCATGATAAGAAATAATTAAGTATGTACATCCTATTCACACAGAGCCACCCTCACTCTGTCCTTGCTGCTCTACTGCTCCCTTGCTGTGTTTTACAAGGCACATGCCTCTCTGTGAAGCACGAAGTCTCCTCAATCCATATCTGAGAAGGCAGGGCATCCAAGCCCTGTTCAGATGTTTCTACTTTCAACCCCTTCAAGGTCTGGGGAGAGGAACATGAGTTGGGAGGACACTTTCTCCTCCTCCTCCTCCTCCTCCTTCTCGCTCTTCCTCTTCTTCCTCTTTTCTCACTCTCTCTCCCTTTCTTCTTCCCGGCACCCCAGTGGCTTTCTCCTTCCTTTTCCTATGTGGAAGGAGCTCCCTTTTACATCATATTTTCCTTCTTCTTTACTTGGTGGTCTTCTTCTAGGTGGTATTTACAACCCTTTTCTCTGAGGCAGTATGTCTCATGGCCTAACTCTAATGTCTTAAGTTTTGTTGGGGGTGGAGAAACACAGCAGTATTTGTAAAATATTACCTGTGCTACATAGACATCTGACCCACATTTATTCCCAATTACCCTGTTCTAGGTGCTCAAGAGAAGTCTAACTTCCTTCCACAGACAGCAACCAAGTTAATGGGAGAGACAGACAAGCACAGAAGCAATTCTGATTTTTTTTTTAAAAAGGGGGGCTGGAGGAAGACCAGGGCTCTGTGCTTTCACAGAAGAGGGGCTCTTAACCTAGACTAGGCAGTCAGGATGTGGGGATGTGGTCCTCAGATGATACTTGAAAGACAGAGCGGAGTTAAAAAAGAATTTCTTGGTAAATAAAGGGTGGATGGACTCCCAGGCAAGAGGATCTGGCTGTGCAAAGGTCCAGAACACATAGGAACTTCAAGTTAGTAGTTCAGCCCAGCAGGAGTTGAGGCAGAAAGAGAGGAGAGGTGAGGCTACATGGGTAGGTAGGCTTTTGCAGGCAATGGGGGTCTTTAAGGAGTTTCAATCTGGAGATGACAGGCTCAGCTGAGTCACCTTAACCCATGGCATGAAGAATTAATTGAAGGGGACAAGACCAGCAGGTGCAGGCCAGTTCCCAGACCACTGGGTTAACCAGAATGAGGCAAACAAGGTACAAAGGTTGCAAAACTTAAGAAGGTACTCACTCTCGGGGCTATGCAAGGGCCTCCTTAAACTTTGTGACCTCAACACCTCACTTGGCTCACCCTAGTCCAAGCTCTGGTGGCAAATAGGAGTTCATGCATTAATAACTGATCATTCACGTGGCACTGAGACATTTGCTTTTGTAAAAGGAACCCTACAGCTAGAGGAGGATTTACTAAAAATGAAATTCTAATGTGCCCAGCTCACGACAGCACACATAAACATGCCCAAGAGTGTGACAAAAAGAGCTCGTTCTTTTCTCCTGTGGTGCACAAAGTGGGTTTGACTGCTCAGGAGGAGGTTCTTGGGAGACGGTCATAACAACGGAGGAGAAAGAGTTGTTCTTTCTTGTAATGTGGAAGCAAGTTTATCAGAAAGGAGATGGTGGCACCTCAGTGTAGGAGTAGCTTAGTTTTAAGAGCCAAAGTCATGATGAGGAGGGCAGTGTCCATCCATGCCCAAGGCAGGCTCAGAAGAGTCTAAACCCCTTGGTGCCCACAGGGTGTGCCAAGGCAATGGCCTTCAAACTCATTTAGTGTGATGCCCCCTAAATAAACCAATCACAAACCAAAACAAAAGCCTCAAGGATAGGAACACATCGGAATGAAGAATGGAAAGAATAAATCCGTGCAATGTAGTTGTAAAATTAAGTGAGAGAGTGAGTGGGAGGTCCTGGTAGCATATGGTACCAGCCACAGTCTTTGCTCCACCGCTGTCAATTCATTTCACCCTTCCTTTCTGAGCTCTGTAGGGCACCTTACAGATAATAATGGCAGCTGCCATTTATTGAACAATTACAACAGGGCAAGCACTTTACATGCATTGTTTCATCCTGTCAAGTGGCCCATCTTACAGGTCATACAATTGAGGTTCAGAGAAGTTAATTTAGTTGCCCAAGAGCACACATGGCTGATATGGAATCAAGCCCTGGTTTGTCAAACCCCAGCAGAGCCAGGACATTAACCAGCACACCCTCCTGCCCCTCCTGGCTTCAGAATCACAGGATGAGACAAATACCCAGCAGAGGACTCTTCACTGAGCCCTACTTCCCAGACAAGTACCCCCGAGGAGAGAGACGTCCCAGCCTTCTTGAGGAAACAGTTCCATGTCTTAAAGCCTCACCCTGGGACTGCCCCAAGAACTTCTCTCTTCCATCAAAACCTAAATGCTTCTTGCTGTAATTTCAACTCATGGACTCTTATTTAATTTATTCAAAAAGACTTAGAAGAAAATGAAATTACAGTGCTATTTCAAAATACTTATGTCACCATCAGTCATCAGAAACAGCTTCGCCTTTCCTTGGACTCCTTGGCAGCAATGATTCATTCATTATTTTCAAGATCATGCTCCAGCTCATGAAAATAAATGGGGGGGGAGCAAAATAAAAATTATTCATTGCCAAGGGACTGAGGCTCAAAACTATGTTTCCTTGAATAGAATTTGGGGGGTGGGGGGACAAGAAAAAAATCTAGCATGCTCTCCAAGCTATTGTTTTCCTCTCTTTGTACTTTCTTTTCTAACTGCTATACTTTTTTTTTTCTCATGCTGAAGTTTGAGGGCAACCTTGCATCTTGCACATCCACAGATATGCCTATTTCTAGCAACATATGGTTCCAATGACAAATATTCACCAAACAACATATACTGAACTTTGATTATTTTCCTTCAAAAGAAGAAAAAACAAGCTGTTCAGGTCTCACTGACACAAGACAGCAATCCTTGACAGTTTCAAGGGCTATTCCCAAGACTTTGACAAAACCCTCAGAATGACCTTTGTGAAAATGTTTATAGTGGCACCTAACTGCCCGCCAAATTACAGTTTACTCAAGTCATATGTTTCCTAGATACAACCTCACAATCTAAGTTAATTAAGTTTTCATTTTTCACTGAAGTTTTGTCGTTTTTTTTTTTGCGGTACGCGGGCCTCTCACTGTTGTGGCCTCTCCCGTTGCGGAGCACAGGCTCCGGACGCTCAGGCTCAGCAGCCATGGTTCACGGGCCCAGCCGCTCTGCGGCATGTGGGATCTTCCCAGACCGGGGCACGAACCCGTGTCCCCTGCATCGGCAGGCGGACTCTCAACCACTGCACCACCAGGGAAGCCCGAAGCTGAATTTTTAAAAAATACGTTAAGACATCCTTATGCGAAGTGAATTATTGGGCTTTTGTTAAAAATGTGTGACCGGGCTTACGCAAGATGCTCCATGCCTACTACCAACACATAGGAATGTTGCTTAAAACTAAGAAATGAAAAAAATCTAAATTCTATAAATAAGGAGTAAATGAACAGATAAACTGGTAAGTAGGAGTTGATTTAGAACTGCCCACAGGGGCATCAAGAATGAATATACATTTTACGGGGGCTTCCTTGGTGGTCCAGTGGTAAAGAGTCCGCCTTTCAACGCAGGGGACGCTGGTTCGATCCCTGGTTGGGGAAGTAAGATCGCATATGCCGCGGGGCAACTAAGCCCGTGTCACAACTAGAGAGAAGCCCACACACCACAACTACTGAGCCCGTGTGCCTCAATGAGAGAGCCCACGTGCCCAAACTACAGAGCCCAAGCACCCTGGAGCCTGTGCACCATTCTCTGCAACTACAGGGAGAAAACCCACATGCCACAACTAGAGAGAAGTCTGCGCGCCACAACAAAGAGCCTGTGCACCATAAGGAAAGATCCCGCATGCCGCAACTAAGACCCGATGCAACCAAAAAATAAATAAAAGTAAAAGAAAAAGATTGCATAGACATTTTAAATGCTGAAGTTGTACTGCCTTTGTGAATATGAAGGCCGCATTCATGGAGCAGGGGAGGGGGTGGCTCAGGGCTGGAACTTTCTGCCTAACGCTGCAAGCCTATAAGTGGCTGCTATCAGGCTGAATGGTAGAAGTGGAACTAGAATACTGATTGGCCAGGGGAAGTGCTATAGAAGCTTCCCACTTATGGACCATGGGTAGAAAATAGAGTTACAAGAAATTAGAAATCTAACCCAGCTCTATACCTGGATATGGGGCCACATTCATACTGCTCTTAGGGTATGGAAAGCCTAGGCTGAGAAACAACCTTAGCAACTCATTCAGACTGGCTATGGCAGTAATAGCTTGCTTAGATTAATCTTTCTTAGCAACAACTAAAAATCTGGGAAAATATTTTGAAACATCTATATGAAAGAATTGGAAAGGGACAAAAAGCATGTACAAACTGGACAAGGGTCCACTCTTAAAATACAACAATTAACAAATGATGTGATTTGGAAACTTGAGGCTTTTTGTCTACAGAAATTCCCCAGTATGCAGGAAGCTTGGGGTGGCAGAAAGCCAGAGCCTTACTCCTTGAGATAGCACAAGACAAAGCTCAGAGCTTGTGGAGTGGCTGGAAAGCTAGGGGGAGACACTGTGGAGAAGAAGCTGCAGAAGGCGTGAGCCACAAAATCTTAATATAAACTGAGGCAAAATTCTTGGCAGACCACTAAACTATACATGTGTTAGGGAGGCCCCAGAGAACTCAGCTGATAAGCAGTGGGTGGGAGTTGGGGGGATTGAGAAAAGATTTCAGCTGCTGCCCACCACAGGGTATAGCAAGTTAACTGCCTGCTAGACCAAAATAAGAAAAATAATATCCTTCAGAGAAACATAAAATCAGAGTCTTTTCAACATAGCATCATGGTATCCAGTGTGCAATCAATCTAAAATCAATGAGAATGCAAAGAAACAAAAATGTAACCCATGTGCTAGAGAAAAATCAGGCATTAGAAACCAGTTCTGGGGCTTCCCTGGTGGCGCAGCGGTTGAGAGTCCGCCTGCCGATGCAGGGGACGCGGGTTCGTGCCCTGGTCCGGGAAGATCCCACATGCCGCGGAGCAACTAAGCCCGTGAGCCATGGCCACTGGGCCTGCGCGTCCGGAGCCTGTGCTCCGCGATGGGAGAGGCCACAACAGTGAGAGGCCCGCATACCGCAAAAAAAAAAAAAAAAAAAAAAAAAAAAAAAAAAAAAAAAAAAAAAAGAAACCAGTTCTGAGATGACCTAGATGTTCGAATTAGCAGACAAGGAACTTTAAAGCCACCATTATTATAATTACTCAATCATTTTATAAGAAAATATACTCAAAATGAATGAACATATTGATAATCTCAGCAAACAAATAGAAATTATAAAAAACAATCAAATAGGAGAAGGATGGGATATCTGTACTGGTGGTATAAAAAGTTCAGGCAATTGCTCTTGAAGATAAAAATTATTAAAATGGGACTAAATTATTTAAAACAACTTCTGCTCTGCAAAAGCTCATGTCAAGAGAATAAGAAGACAAGCCACAGACTGGGAGAAAATATTTGAAAAGAACATCTGATAAAGGACTGTTAAAACTCTTAAAACTCAACAATAAGAAAACAAACAACCCGATTAAAAACTGGGCCAAAGACCTCAATAGACACCTTACCGAAGAAGATATGCAGATGAAAAATAAGCATGTGAAAAGATGCTCCAAACCATTTGTCATCAGGGAAATGCAAACCCAAACTACAATGAGAGTTACCACTACACACCTATTTGAATGGCCAAAATCCGGAAGTGAACATTTTAAAACTGGAAAATACAACATCTGAAATCCATGCTCACCACTTCTATTCACTATTGTACAGGAAAATCTAGTTAGTACAAGACAAGGAAAAGATATAAAAGTCATATATATTAGAAAGAAGTAAAACTGTCTTTTTTTGCAGATGACATGATCTGTACATAGACAATTCTAAAGCATCTAATATATATATATTCACATATACACACACACACATATAAATATCTACTAGAATGAATCACTGATTTAGCATGGTTGCAGGATGAGACTTCAGTTTTAAAAAAATTGTTTTCTATAGCCTGGATCTGAAAGAAGGAACAAGAAGTTCTAAAGTGATGACCTAACAAATACCCTTAGGGCCTGGGAGAGGTAAGGAAATTTAATAAAACAAAAATTTAGGTGAGAAAAAGCACATCAGCAAAACTTTGTGTAATAAGGGAGCGAAGAGATTTCAGCTCCCCTCAGAAAGAAAACCAAGCCTGTGGCTGATCAAGTTACTTTGAGTGTGTAAGATCTAAACACACACATAGCATTTTTGAGGTTCAGCGCTACACAGAGCTAGCTTTCTTTGAAGTGACTATGTCTGGGTTGAGTACCTGTGCTCTGTCAAGGCTAGAAGCCTCTGATTCCTAAGATCTCTGATTCTTATGTTACATAAGAAGTTGTTAGGGCTTCCCTGGTGGCGCAGTGGTTGAGAGTCCGCCTGCCGATGCAGGGGACACGGGTTCGTGTCCCGGTCCGGGAGGATCCCGCGTGCTGCAGAGCGGCTGGGCCCGTGAGCCATGGCCTCTGAGCCTGTGCGTCCGGAGCCTGTGCTCCGCAACGGGAGAGGCCACAGCAGTGAGAGGCCCGCGTACCACCAAAAAAAAAAAAAAAAAAAAAGAGAGACTTATTCTTTTTTAAACATTTTTAAAATTGTTGCCTGCTTTGGGTCTTCATTGCTGCACGCGGGCTTTCTCTAGTTGTGGCAAACAGGGGCTACTCCTCATTGCAGTGCTTGGGCTTCTCATTGAAGTGGCTTCTCTTGTTGTGGAGCACAGACTCTAGGCGCATGGGCTTCAGTAGTTGGGGCATGTGGGCTCAGTAGTTGTGGCGTACGGGCTTAGTTGCTCCGCGGCATGTGGGATCTTCCCGGACCAGGGCTCGAACCCGTGTCCCCTGCGCTGGCCGATGGATTCTTAACCAGTGCACCACCAGGTAATTCCCAGAAGTAGTGATTCTTATTAGAGCCTTTTGACTCACCTGTTTGTCCTCTACCTAAGGTAGGTAACCTTGGGTTGCATGCATAGAATTGCGAATCAGAAAAGCATCCAATTTCTCAGCAGAAGTGCAAGAAGGTAGGTGAGCAATGCTGGTCGGCAGAATAGTGGCCTCCCAAGGACGTCCGTCTCCTAATCCCAGAACCTGTGAACATATTCAGGCAAAGGAGAATGAAGGTTGCAGATGGAATTGGGGTTGCTAATCAGCTGACTTTAAGATGGGACAGTATCCTGTATTACTCAGGTGGACCCGGTGTCATGACAAGGATCCTGAAAGTGGAGGGGAGGCACAGACGAAGAGATGGAGAAACGAAGCTAAAGAAGGTCAGAGAGATGCCATGTTGATGCCTTTGAAGCTGGACGAAAGGGGCCATGAGCCAAGGAATATGGGTGGCCTCTGGAAGCTGGAAAAGGTAAGGAAACGGATGAGACCCAGAGCTTACAGAAAGGAATGCAGCCATGCTGACGCCTTAATTTCAGCCCTATGAGACCTGTGTCAGACTTCTGACCTACCTACGGAAGTGTAAGATAATACTTTTGTGCTGTTTAACCCACTAAGGCGGTCATAATTTGTCATGGCAGCAACAGAAAACTAATAAAAATGCCTTCAAAATACCGAGAGAAAGTGATTTTCAATCTATTACCCTATATTCAGTCAGATGCAGTTCTAATTACATGTGAATTAAAAACATCTCGGGACATACAAAGGTCTCAAAGGAAATTTTTCTTTGGTGGGCAATGGCTGGAAGATGTGCTCTTCCAAAGTAAGGAGTAAATGAAGAAGGAGGAAGAAATGGATCTAGGAAATTGGAAGATCTAACCACTAGGGAGAGGAGAAGGGGAGTCCTGGGAAAGCAGGTCCTCTGCTGACATAGAGATATGTAAACACAGAGATCAACTAGCCCAGGAGAAGCAGCTCCGATGGCCCAGGAGGTGTGGGAGAGGGAGGGCTACTGGCAGGCCAGGATGCGTGTGGCCACCTCACAAAGGGGTTTTAACTATTTTGCAAAATTGGGACAGAAGTAGTGATTGTGATATAGAAAACAAAAGCAAAGAAATAGAGGCAAGTTTTAAATCCCAGAAAAGATGGTTTTAAAAAAAGAAATATAATTGTCATATCCTACTTGTCTCAGCTGTGAACTCTATTTGCATATTCTAATAATACAAATATAGATGTAACTAGATTGGAAGGATGCAGGGAAGAAAAGTGAAGGCTTGGACCTCTAGGTTCCATTTCTGTTGGCTTACTGCTTGTTTGTGTAGAGACTGCAGAGGCACAGAATTGGATGAACTATAATCCTTGGCTTATGGCACACTCTTAATGTTGGTCCATCTGCTTTTAGCTATTTGGTTAGTTACGTGATTCATGATTTTTAATCAGGTAGTAAGAACCCACTGCCCAAAACGAAAGCTAGAACCTCGACAATTATTTACAGCCAAGTGGTTCTGTAACAGGGAAAAGCCAAATCAGACTACATGTTGGATCTGTTTCTTTTGCTTTAACCTTTGCTTCCCGTTGCTTTTGTTCACTAAAAGGACACTCTCTATACACAATGGCCTGCCTCAGGGAAACGCTGCCCCTCTGCTTGAATGTCAAACCAAAGTGCCTTTGTTCAGGGAAACATCCTGACCCTGTCCACCTGTGGACTAGTTGCAAGAAAGAAGAAATTAACACATCCCCTCCCCGAGGCTGGCCATTCCAGGGGATATTTGCAAAAAGTATGGCCTTTTTACTTTACTTCCTCATCTCCTCCCCCTCTCTGTGCTATAAAAGAAGCTGGCATCCAAATCCTGATAAGATAGTTATTTTGAGACTTTACTCCCGCCATCTTCCCGGTCTGCCAGCTTTCCAAATAAAGTCGTATTCCTTGCCTCAGCACCTTGTCTCCCGATTCATTGGTCTGTCGTGCGGCGAGCAGAGAGAGCTTAGAGAGCTTGGATGCCGTAGTTCCCATCGCCCTATGTGCCAACCCCTACCCCTTCTCCACCTGAGGTAATCAACATCCTGAACCCTGTGTTCATAATTCCTTTGCCTTCCTCATATTGACGCTGAGCAACTTACATTCATGACCAGTCTGAGGACAGGGTCCCTGCTAGGTTAAAAACAAGGAGGCAAGAGGCAAGGAGGAGCTGTTGACATCAAGCACTTTGTCACCATGAAGCAGCAAATAGCTTATTCTCAGCAAGAGAGGCTCTAACACCTGAACCCCAGGGCTTTCTCACATTAAATATCACTGGTTATTCTTTTCCCCAAATGCCTCCAGCATTGCATGTATTGTATTTGTTCCTTCCCTAACTACACCTTGAAAGGAGAGGTGAGGCACCGGGGTGAGGGTGTGGGGAGGGTACACAGAGATGCCAAAGCAAGATGCTGACGACCTGATCCCACAGCAGTGGGAGTATCTTCTACCGTCTTTGGGCAACACTCTAGGACAAGCATGTTCCCCCAGTGGATGCTGCAAGACACCCAGTCTTCCCTGGCCCCAGGCACTCTGGCATAGCTTCCATCACTCTAGGGGCCCTGGAGGCACATCCCAACCAGCTTGGAGCAGTGAGGGTTTAGCCAAGTTCTGCCTGTGCTGTCTGGGGACCCTGAGGCCCCGGCCAGCTGTGAGACAGCTGTTAACCTTGGCAACCTGACATAGTTGGTCAAGCAGGGCACTGGCCACTCAGGCATCGCTAACAGTTTGTTGGCAAGACGCTTCTAGCCAGAGGTGAGCCCACAAGGCAGCATGAGATTCTACTTGTTCTAGAAGCATGGATTCACTGACCATGGAGCTGCAAGGGGCCCTGAAACCTATGTAGTGAAGCATTTCCCTAAGCATGTAACTCAAGCACTGGTTTGGGGACAGTTAACAGGTTTTACCCCCCCAAAGTGCCCCATAATCAAGGAAATTCATAGAACATCAGATTCAAACAAATTAAGGTTCTTTCCTACAAGGCTTCTCAGAACCTAATCTCAAGATTAGGCTTTGGGATCTTTACCTGAGCCTCAGTTTCTTCATCTGCAGTGTAGAAATAATAATGCCCACCTTGGAGAAATACTGAGGGAGAATGAGCTCACAGACTCAGAGACATTTAGCGCTGTGTCTCACATAGGAGGTATGAGCAAATCCTAGTTCCCCTCTTTTCTCCATCGCCTTTCATTTTCTTTCAAATGTTCCCCTAGGCACAGTAAATTCCCTACTGTGTAATTATTTAACATTGATTTCCTGGGCTCTGGATGGCATCAGGGTAATCATGTATGCAGTGGAGGTGTTACCGAATCAGGTCTGTCTGCTCACCACTCAAAAGTCAATATGAGGGGGGCTTCCCTGGTGGCGCAGTGGTTGAGAGTCCGCCTGCCGGTGCGGGGGACGCGGGTTCGTGCCCCGGTCCGGGAGGATCCCACGTGCCGTGGGGCGGCTGGGCCCGTGAGCCACGGCCGCTGAGCCTGTGCGTCGGGAGCCTGTGCTCCGCAACGGGAGAGGCCACAGCGGTGAGAGGCCCGCGTACCGCAAAAAAAAAAAAAAAAAAAAAAAAAAGTCAATATGAGGGCTTCCCTGGTGGCGCAGTGGCTGAGAGTCCACCTGCCAATGCAGGGGACACGGGTTCGTGCCCCGGTCCGGGAAGATCTCACATGCCGCGGAGCGGCTGGGCCCGTGAGCCATGGCCGCTGAGCCTGCGCATCCGGAACCTGTGCTCCGCAACCGGAGAGGCCACAACAGTGGCAGCCCCGCGTACCACAAAAAAAAAAAAAAAAAAAAGTCAATATGAGAGAGAGGGAGAGAGACAACTGTTGGTAGAAAGGAAAGGTGCTTTTAATCAGAATGCTGGCAATCTGAGGAGATGGTAGACTCAGTGTCCCCAAAAACCACCTCCAAAGATTCTGCTTGGCCATGAAAGATTTAAAGGGAAAAAGGGAAGTAACCTCAGTTAATCATTGAGATAGGGGGTCAGAGTCGTCGACATTCCCCACTGTGTGCAGGCTCATCGACTCCTCGTGATCTTCCTCTAGATGTTATCTTTTTTTTTTTTTTTTTGCGGTACGCGGGCCTCTCACTGTTGTGGTCTCTCCCGTTGCGGAGCACAGGCTCCGGACGCGCAGGCTTATCAGCCATGGCTCACGCGCCCACCCGCTCCGCGGCATGTGGGATCCTCCCGGACCGGGGCACGAACCCGTGTCCCTTGCATCGGCAGGCGGACCCCCAACCACTGCGCCACCAGGGAAACACTAGATGTTATCTTGTTCACGAGATTACTGAAGGGGAAGCTAGGGAAGAGATTTGGTCATCTGTTAATTACTTGTTCTTCATTTCTACTTCTTTGATCTACAAAAGAACCAACACATTAGGCAAGGTACTGTGTGACGAAAAGATGTGAAAGGTGTGCTTGGGCCAGAGACGAGTAGAGCATGCGGATGCCTGGTCTCAGAGTTAGTTACAATATAGCTTTGATAAAGTGATAAGAAAAGGGGCTTCCTGCTGAGGGCAGTTTCCTGCAAAGAGCCGCTTAAAGAGGTTCCTACCCAGCTTAGCTGGTCGGACAAAGGGAGTCCAGGTCCAGGGGGGCAGAAACCCTGTGAACAGGAACGTGGTACCCACTGTACCCTGTGCGTGGGAGCGGCAGCTTTGCCTCCTCCTGAATCACCAAGGAACACGTGGAGTCCAGGCTTGAATCACTCAGCACAGATTCATTTCACAGATTTCACAAAAGAGGGGCCTCATAGCCAGCTCCGTGGAAGAAGGCACTAACCAGAGGTTTTCAACTGGCTATTTACCCGCTCAGTGTTTGTGCTTGCTCAGCTGTAAAATGTAGAGGTGAGGGCCGAGGCTCTCCACGCTCTCTTCATCTAATCCTTGTGGATCCCTATTTTAAAGGTCATCAGCTGTGGCCTAATCACAAGTCCAGGAAGCACAGGCCACACACCCACTATGTATTTTATTGAGACTGGAGCAATTTACAGTAAAGTCCTCATGACAGCACAGTGGAAAGATTCAAGTTTTACACATGCCACATTCACAAACACAAATCACTTCTGCTCTGAGGCACACAGGGAACGCAGGGTGCGGGGAGACAGGGAGCTGACGGGAGACCCAGACTTAATGAGCCATCAGTGCGGAGTGTCTTCCACCAGAGAAGAGCCTTCTCTGTGACTTGGCAGAATTTCTAGATGCCCCCAGAGAGGAAGGAACAAAGTGAAGCCTTCCCCGCGATTTCAGAGCAGGACAAATTTTCTGTAACCCTGTCGCCTGTTTTCTTTCAAAGAATTTCCATGGCAGCATTAAGAGAAAATACACACAGGCCTGGGAGCCACTTGGTCTGAAAAAAATCCACCTGGGGATCCCTATGGGCTTAAAAGGCTCTCTCTGTCCCATGAAAGTCACTTTTCTATCCACTGTTCAGAAGATTATTTTTTAAACTTTACACCTCAAAAATTTTCAAACATCCTCGTAAATAGAGAGAATAAGATAATGAACCCCCATGGTTCCTTACAGAGAAGCAGATGATATGACCAAGTTCAGGTTCAATTAACAGCCAAGAGATCTAAGTGAACCTTGGACAAACCCCTTCTCCCTGAGCCTCAGTTTCCCTCTCAGCTCCATGACCATGCTTTGCTTTCAGGATCTCTCTGGTGCTGGAAAGAAACCTCAAACCAGTGTGAGAGCGGCAGTTGTTTAGGGCTGGTGAATGAAGCTCTCTTCTGCCCGATGCGTCTCTCTTCTGGATGACACAGTGAGTCACTCAGGGCCAGCTGGAAGGTGATGAAAACACTCATAGTCTCTGGAATGAGATTTCTCTGGCAAGTTGAGTCACTAAGGACCATCGCGATGCCATAGGGTTTGAAAAGTGACACATGAGAGAGTGATGTTGACAGTGAGTCGTCTTGTGAGAATTGGCGTGAAGAAGCCTTATTATTCAGATGACATGGAGGAGAAATGGCCTGACTAGAGAGCTTGGGAGGATGAGTTGTCTAAGCATGGATATTTCCAGCATGTTGGAAAGCCTGCTACCTCATCTCCTGCAAAAGCAGGGCAGTATTTCACCACCTCTTGATCTGTGTGCTTGCGGGAGAGGAGGAATTATGCCTCCTGGATGAGTTTTATTCCTGGTTCATCACAATGGCCACCATCCGAGGAGAGGTACTTTAGACAGGCCCTTGCCACCACTGGCTGCAGGATGAAGGCAGTCTGTCCGCTCTGGGACAGTGTTCCCCTTGGGATCTTCTCCCACCTCATTTTCGAACTCTTCCGGTGGACGCTATTCCTGGGAGAGGGGTTCAGGAGTTCTCAGCTATGCCCAGTTTCTTGCTTATTTCTAAATGGAAAAGTGTAATTCAGCATGAAATGAAAATCATAGACACACACACACACACACACACACACACACACACACACACACACACACACATACACGGAAAGAAGTTGCAAAGAAAGCCACAGTATTTTGACAGAACTTATCAGAAGTTGGTGGGAGAAGGGGGTGATTTTTATTTTCTTCTTTGTGCTTTTCTGAATGTTCCAAAGTTTCAATAATAGTTTTTCTTTGTTTTAAGGAAATTCAGTAATTCCTCTTTATTTTAAGGAACCCAGTCGGTCTTTTCTTGTCACGTGTCGGGCCACCACAGAACTGGGACTCAGCCTGCTCCAGCGACTTCAGAAAGCGACACATACACACCTCCACGCCGGCTCTGGCTCACTGACCTTTCACCGGCCGATGGACCTTTCTCAAGCAGAGCTGTGCATCTGGGTCAGCCACTCCGCACGTCCGACTCAAGGGTCCTTCATGGGTGCTCAGTGGTGGAAGGGCTGTAAGGCAGCTGCCTGACAGGTGTAGGCAGTGGACTGACTCAGCCCCCATGGGGGCTGAAGCTGTCCTGGGTCCCCTGGCTCAGGGAACCAGCATGTCTCAGACAGGAATTCACAAACACGTGTCGAGCTGGGAGTCGTCTTTTCGTTTTCCCATCTAACGGGTCGAGGAGCCTGGGCACAGTTGCCTAGGCACTCAGACGTCCTTGGGCTTCTTCAGGAACTGCTTCCAGCATGTGAAGGGGTGTGAGGACAGGCTGTTTTCCAGGCTTTGTCCTCAGGCCCTTTCCCAGCCTCATCTGGAGACAGAGCCCCGCCCCCACCCCTTCCTGCCCTCCTCCTCTAGGTCACTGCCACGATAGGCTCCACGGACGACAGGTCTGTCTTCCCAGACTGGAGCTGAGAGGAGGGCAGGAGGCTGTTGGCTAGTGGAGCCCTGCGGCCGCTGCTTTTCTCTGTCCAAGCCACCCTGAAGGAGGGGACCGGGGAGGGCGGCCGCTCCTCCTGAGGCTTGGGCGACCTTTGGCACATGCGCAGTAACGCCTTCAGCTCGACCCTGAAGTTCTCATTGAGCCAGCAGTAGATGAAGGGGTTGTAACAGGTGCTGCTCATGGCGATCCAGTGGAAGGCAAAGTAGAGGGCATTATTGGTGTGGATGACCTTGCTGGACAGGAGGAGGACGTAGCAGTTGAGGGGAAACCAGCAGAGGGCAAAGAGGACCACCACCAGCATCAGCATCTTGATGGTTTTCTTCTTCTTGCGCCGCAGGGCCAGGTATTGCTCCGTGGTCACATCCCCAATGGTGTTGCACAACCACAGCTTCTTGGCCACACGGGCGTAGGCCACAGAGATGATGAGGAGGGGGAGAATGTAAAGCAGGATGAACGTGGCCAAGTCCAGGTACTTCCAGAAGAGGTCGGCTGGCTCAGGGAAGTCTGGCAGGCACAGGGAACGGACAGTGTCCTCACTGGGGGCAGGGGAGAGAGAGACAGACAGAGAGAGACAGAGAGGGAGAGGGATAGAGAAGGAGGGTGTGAAATTAGTGTGGATAAGCCCCATCCCAAGAACCACTGGCCTCTCCCTCCACTTGGCTCCTGGTACATCTGTCTGTTGCAGCACATGTGATGAGCAGCCTAATTATCTGATTACATTTTCAGCTCTCCCACTAGGCTGGGCATTCTATATAGGTAAGAGATACACCTAAATGTCCATCGGCAAATGAATGGATAAAGAAGATGTGGTACATATATACAATGGAATATTACTTAGCCATAAAAAATGAAATAATGCCATGTGCAGCACGGATGGACCTAGAGATGATCATACTAAATGAAGAAAGCCAGCCAGAGAAAGACAAATATCATATGATATTGCTTTACACGTAGAATCTAAAAAAAAAAAAATGATACAAACGAACTTATATACAAAATAGAAATACACCCGCAGACATAGAAAACAAACTTATGGTTACCAAAGGGGAAAGGTGGGGGGAGGGATAAACTGGGAGTTTGGGATAACATATACACACTACAATATATAAAATAGATAACCAACAGGAATCTGAAAAAGAATTTATACACACACACACACACACACATATATATATAACTGAATCACTTCGCTGTACACCTGAAACTAACCCAACATGGTAAATCAACTGTACTTCAATTTTTTAAAAAGAGAAATACACCTAGATCACTCTGTGTCCTCTTTACTTTGTATTATTCCTAGCCCAGAATAGACACCCAATAAATATTTGTTCAATGAATGAATGCAACACTGGTGTTCCTAGTCTTAGAATTAACTCATCTTGGGAGCATGATGGATTCAGGAAATCTTGGAATTTCCCATTGTACTACCTACTCCCATTCCAGAGGGGACCCAAGGAATAGGGCAAAGAAATGGGTCTTGAGAATATGAGTGGCAATGCCTGAACTCATACACCTTCAGCCACTCAGACAAAAAGTACTTATTTTCTATGCAATGTACCCAGTCCTCTTCAAATTTTTTAGGGACATCTGTGTATGTTGCAAAACCCAGAGCTGGTGAGTTAAGAATATGCGGATTATGATTTGCTGAATGAGGTGGCAGGGAGCTCCCTCAGCAGCTTCCTTCCACTTTGGGGAAGTGAAAACCCAGGGGCCGTTTCAGTACACTCACACAACGGAAGCCACAAGGCTATGACTTACATCCCAGAATGGGGACACTATGAGCCAGGAGAAGGGCATTCCTCCCTCCGAGGTCACCGGTGAGCAGGAGAGACAGAGGGCAGGGTAGCAAGCACCTGTTACTTATAAGGTGGTTGGGGCAGAGGTCACTAATTTTTCACAAGTGGTCATTTTAAAAGATGCCCCGGGAAAAGCAAGGAGGGAACTTGTGGCAGGAAGCCTAAGCTCGGGTCTTTATCTAAATGTCCAGACTCTGGGTGCGAGCAGGGTTTTTGTACTGTAAAATCTCTGAGCAGCAACTCAAAATTGCTACTTTTTTTCCCATCATACCATGTAGCTTGTTGATCTTGTTATACGTGCAGGTGGCCATCACGAGTGAAAGAAAGAAAACTCTCTTCGCTTTTGTTAGCAGAAAAAAGAAATAGCCTTCCATATATGAAAGCAGCTGGGGAGTCTGAATGCTGGGAAGGGGTGGGTATGTGATTCATTCAACAGCCTAGAATTCGGGGACTGAGACTTTATAAATTAGTTGAAATTGGCCTTCAGAGCTTGTTCTCTGGACCCCGCTTATGTCACAGGAGTGTATGTAAATGTATGTCTCAGGTGGGGCAGCACATGGTAAGACCTGCCAGCAATGCACCCCTAGATCCCCTTTACTGGTCTGGAGCACCAGGCCCCCAGCTCCGGCCCACCCGACAAGACACAGCTGTCAGCCGTGATCTTCTAGGGGCCTAGGACTACCCTAAGGCCACTGAGGATACTTTCCACAGATCCATTATGAGCCAGAAGTGGCCAGGTATCTCCATTGTCCCCAGGAAGGCCTGGCATACGAAAGCCCAGCTCCCTTGGCTCAAAGCGGGCAAACTGTGTTACCAGTCTGCTCCAGAGCTCCCCCTGCAAACCACACCCTCCCTTGTTCTCTCCCCATTTCCTGTCCAGCTTCTCCACTGCCCTACCCATTACCCCGGCATCACTTTCTTAAAAATCCCAGGCACATGCACCTTCCTTTATCTCAGGAGCTGTTTCTATGGAACTTCAGCTGAAACAATGAACTGATGAAGATCACTCTAAGCTCATTCATTCATTCAGTAACTACATACAGAGAGCTCGTGATGTGAAGGCAGTAATATAGATGCTAGGGACACCAAGACGGCAAAAGCAGAAATGGGGCCAGCGCCCCGCAACCTCACAGTCTAACAGGGGAGATCACCTTTAGCTGACTAGCAGCACACACGAGTGTTTAAATTTTAAGACACTGAGTGCTTTCCATTCTGTGAGAGCACAGGACAAAGCATATGATAAATGGCAGGTAGTGGGGAGGGGGGTAGAGCATCCTGCCCGAGACACTTAGAGATATACATGTCTGTCTGTAGGTTGTGCGAGAGAATTTAAACATCACCATTTTAAACAGGGCCTGGGTGATTCTGAATCTCAGTCTGGGTTAGTACCTGTCCCCAGTGGCAGAAGCTGATTGCTATTGCCTTGACCTTACAGACAAAGGGACAGAGACTAAAGAGGAAGCTAAAAGTGTTGCAAGGAAAAGATGACAAAAAGCAGAAAAAGTGCAGAGGATACCCACAGGCCTGGGAGCAGCAGGATGGGAAGGAAGGAGACAGAGAGAACAGCTCAGCGCAGCAGGTACTGGTAACTCTGAGATTCAGAGGGGCTCAGATTTCCCTCTGTCAAGGTTCTCCGGATACCCAGGCTGCTCCCCACTAGTTCATCTCACCTGTACTTGAAGGTAAATAATTTCTGGCAGATAGCGTGTGGAAGTGAAAAAAACGTCGCCATGGTCCAGATGACTGCAATGTAGATGACACCTTTTGTGATTGAGATCCGGGGTTTTAACGGATGCATGATGACCTGGAAGACAAGTAAACTGGGCATCACTGGCTGAAGACAGTTTGAAGCAACTAAGAAATCCAGACGATGCAGCTCACTTGCCACAATGAGGCAGGTAGGTCCTACTTAGAGTCAAGCACCCCTTAACTCATTATCGAGCCCCTGAGCTGTGCCACCACACCGTCCAGCCCACGGGGGTACAGAAAGGGTGTCATCTGGACTCAGAGGCTCCAGGCAGTTCAAATGCCCCTTGCAGGACTTCCCTGGTGGCGCAGTGGTCAAGAATCTGCCTGCCGATGCAGGGGACACGGGTTCGAGCCCTGGTCTGGGAAGGTCCCAGATGCCGCGGAGCAACGAAGCCCGTGCGCCACAACTACTGATCCTGCGCTCTATAGCCCACGTGCCACAACTACTGAGCCCGAGAGCCACAACTACTGAAGCCTGCGCACCTAGAGTCCGTGCACTGCAACGAAGAGAAGCCCCTGCTCGCTGCAACTAGAGAAAGCCCTCGCGCAGCAACAAAGACCCAATGCAGCCAAAAATAAATAAGTTAATTAATTTTAAAAAATGCCTCTTGCAGGTCATGCGTGGCAGAAGCCGGGTGCAGTGAGAGGATGGGGGAGCAGTGAAGGGGGAGGTCTGTTCCCACGACACCCACAGCGAGGCTGGCACAGGAGCAGCCGTGACACCTCGGGATCTCATCTCGTCTGCCCATGATTCCAGATCCTTTAAGTTACAAAGGGCTCCGAGGGGTCTGAGGGCGACACACCTCAAGAGGAGACTCTCACCACTTATCATGGGAAGCTGCATTGCCCTTTATTTGGGGGTTCACCACACTGTCTCTGAAAGCCATTTCTAAAATTGCAGAGGGGCCCAGCTTTCCCAAGCCCCAAGTTAAGCCACTGTTAGAGGCTTTGGGCTGAAAAACATCTTGGAATTGATTGCTACTGTATGCCAATCAATTCTCCTAAAAGGTTTCAATAAAGACTTGGGAATTTAACAGAATCCTCTTTTTAAGATTAGAATCATTATTCCTTTTTTTTTTAATTGAAGTATAGTTGATGTATAATGTATAAATTGCAGGTGTAGAATATAGTGATTCACAATTTTTAAAGGTTATACTCCACTTATAGTTATTATAAAATATTGGCTATATTCCCCATGTTGGACAACATATCCTTGTAGCTTATTTTATAATAAGCTATAGTTTGTACCTCTTAATCTCCTACCTCTATATTGCCCCTCTCCCATTCCCTCCCAACTGGTAGCCACTAGTTTGTTCTCCATATCTGTGGGTCTCCTTCTTTTTTGTTATATTCACTAGTTTGTTGTATTTTTTTAGATTCCACATATGAGTGACAGCACACAGTATTTGTCTTTCTCTGGCTGATTTATTTCACTTAGTATAATGCCTTCCAAATCCATCCATGGCAAAATTTCATTCTTTTTTATGGCTGAGTAGTATTCCATTATACATACATACCACATCTTCTTTATCTACTCATCTGTTGGTGAACAGTTAGGTTGCAAGATTAGAATCATTATTTCTTGAAAAAGCCATTTGGGGATAGGTGAGTCGGGTCAGAAAGAGAGGTCATAAAGAGCTGCCATTGTCTCAGGATGCCATCCCAGGACACACTGGACATTCTGCTGTGTCCTCCCAAAGTCTTCTCCCAATTTTTTAAGGTTTTATGGGAGGAACGGACTAGGCTTTAGAAGCTGCCCAGCACATCTCCATTCTGGACTTTGCCATCCTTGCCCCTCACACGCCATTGTGGTTCAGGTTGATAAAGGGAGTGGAAGCCTCAGTCAGAGGCCCTGGACACTTGAAAAACCTGTAGACTCTGGGACGGGATCCCATGTGTGGGTATATGTCACAGCAGTGTGGCCAGTGTGGGCAAGGCTTGCCCCCCTGCTCCTCAGACCTGCCTTTGGCCCAAGGGTCAACCCTCAGTTAGCTGTGTTAAATGAGGTGGGTACAGTCCAAGTAAAGGTGATCCAGAGTCCCTCTTGTTGAATTAGGGGAGAAGGTTAAGAAAAGGCAGGAGGGCTTCCCTGGTGGCGCAGTGGTTGAGAATCCGCCTGCCGATGCAGGAGACACGGGTTCGTGCCCTGGTCCGGGAAGATCCCACATGCCGCGGAGCAACTAAACCCGTGAGCCATGGCCGCTGGGCCTGCGTGTTCGGAGCCTGTGCTCCGCAACGGGAGAGGCCACAGCAGTGAGAGGCCCGCATACCGCAAAAAAAAAAAAAAAAAAAAAAGAAAAGAAAAGAAAAGGCAGGAAATATTTGTACGCAACCTTTTCACACTTTGCACCTAAACATCTGTAACATAAATGCCAAAATGACGGCATTTCGGGGTTAAAGAGATCTCAAGGTTTGCCAAGTCCAATTCCCCATTAGATGCATGAATGTCCTCTAAAACATCCCTATCAAGCGCTCATCCAAGCCTTGCTTACATATGGCTGGTGACATGAAACTCACCCCCCAGGTAGCTTTGTCCACCTTCAGGCACTTCTATCAGAAAACTCTTCCTCATACTGAGCTGCATCTTTGAGTCTGTATCTTAGAAGCTTCCTCTCCCTTGGTCGTTGTTGTACCTCTTGGAGCTACTTAGAATAAATTCTCTCTTTGTCCTGGTGGCCCTTACACTACCGGCCTTGTAGGTGCCCTTGCGTCTTCTCAGAGCAGGCTAGTGATCTCCTAGAGATCCGAGCATGAACCTGGAGCCAGACAGACCTCAATCCTATTCCCACCTTCATCAATCACCAGGCATGTGATCTTGGGCAAGCTAGGCAGGCCCATTCCCGAGCCTGCACACCTGGACTCAGCAGAGACCCAGTGTACAACAGTGGTTCATTGAGTTAGCATGAGCGAGGCGCTGTGTGGAGCTGCCCTCCTCCAGGATGGGCGGCCTCAGGTCCTTTCCAGCTCCCTTCACCACATCGGCCCACGTGAATCCGATGGAGCAGGACAGAAAGCTGGGCCTCCCTACCCCACCCGACACCTGCTCCTTCCACCTGCCTGCCCCCCTCCAGCTTGTTTACCTCTTCAGTGACCTGGGTCCAGAAATATCCATCTCTTCTCCCAGCCAGGAGCCTTGCCTCGGACCTGCATTTGCCACTCTCTTTTCATCCGTGATTTTCCAGATCTGCTTTTCAATCCCCCAAAACAAACTCATTCATTTCTGACACACAAAATGCCAGCAGTGAGCCTTCACTGGAGCAAAAAACGTGGAATAATGTTTTGCAGCCCCGGCACAAAGGGAGCTATATGCCTATTTTAGCCCCTGTTTTAGGAGCTACATGCCTAATTTAATGCTCATAGTGGTCAATAAGAAGACAAATATGCTCATTGAAAAATGGGCTAAAATACTGCCTTCAGCCCCCTGGAAAGCAAAGCCGGGGAGGGAAGGACAGGGCATCGGGGGGGTGGGTGCCCTCACCTGGTGGCGGTCCACGGCGATGGCTGTCAGCGTCAGGGCTGAGACGTGCAGGGAACAGTACTGGGCGAAGCGGCTGACGTGGCACATGCCTTTCCCGAACACCCACGTGCTGTTCACAAAGCGGACCTGGAGATGAGTCCACAAACATCAGGAGACAGACAGGCCTTGACGCTGACACCCACTCCCTGTGGTCTCCGAGGAGCATCCCCCAGGAGCCTTCTCCCCCTCCTCCTTCCTCTGCACTACTGGACTGTGGCTCACACATGCTTTTCTCCAGCATGACTCATTCTCTATCATTCAGTTCAACAAACCCTGACCCTGCTGTTATGGCTGGGCCCTGTTCAGTGCCAGGACAGCGTGGGAAGGACATGGGCTCTGGAGTTAGATTTCCCACCTCTAATTTTTTCTAGCTGTGTGACCTTGGGCAAGGTAGGTAACCTCTCTGAACCTCAGTTTACTCATTTACCAAAAAAAAAAGGCTTAAAAATCTCTACCTTGTATCTTATTGTAGGGATCGACTTAAAAAACAAAATGTCTACAGGGACTTCCCTGGTGGCGCAGTGGTCAAGAATCTGCCTGCCAATGCACGGGACACGGGTTTGAGCCCTGGTCCAGGAAGATCCCACATGCCGTGGAGTAACTAAGCTTGTGCGCCACAACTACTGAGCCTGCACTCTAGAGCCGGTGCTGTGCAACAAAGAGAAGCCACCACAATGAGAAGCCTGTGCACAGAAACAGAGTAGCCCCCGCTCACTGCAAGTAGAGAAAGCCCACATGCAGCAACGAAGACCCAATGCAGCCAAAAAAAAAACTACTTAATAAAAAATAAGTAAGTAAATAAAAAATTAAAAAATAAAATAACTTTTAAAAGGCTACAAAGTGTGGAACACGTCTGGCAGATTGCTAGAAAGATATGATTAGAAATAAATAGTAGTCATTTTTATGGTAATAGTAAAATTCAGTTTGGGCTCATATGAGTTCAGACTCATGGAGGAGACACATCTGAAGAGTCACAACACAGCCCGTGGGCTGTGCTCTGGAGCCCTAGTTAAGCAGGCCTGTGACACGTCATCTGGGAAGGAGTCCCAGGGGCCTGCAGAGGCGGAAGCAGGGACCAGCATCTGGGCAGGGAGAGAAGACAAGCTCCCAGGGCATGTGGGGTCCAGGGAGCAGACCTAGGCCTCACCCCACATCCTCCATGGCTATTTGCTCACTCACTCAGCTCCTGTGAGTAATGCCCCACGCCCAAGAGAGATCAGGCCTTGATTCTGATCAAGGAGCTTCCAATGTGGGCAGAGGAGGACTCGGGTATCTCAGATGCAGGACAGAAAGTAGTCAGCGCCCCACAGAAGGCCCAGACAAAGGGCCACCACGTGGGGTGGGAATGCGCTGAGGCAGAGAGAACGAGAGAAGACACCGAAAGAAATAGAGCAGGTCAGCTCGAGAGGAAGAATATCGTGTAGTGATTTATAGCACAGTGATAGCTGCCACCTTGGGCAAGGCATTTAGGCCCAATGAGCCTCATTTTCCTCATCTGTAAAATGGGACTAACCCTTGTTCACAAGATTGTTATGAAACTCAAACACATGTAAAGCAGATAACACAGGTAAAGCAGGTTCGACAGTGCCTAGTACATAGCAAGTACTTAACACTATTAACTGCCATTATTATAACATACTAGACATTTGAGATGAAAGCATAGGTAGGATTTGCCCATGGGGAGATAAGAACAAAGGGCTTGGCACTAGGTCAGAAATCCCTGGACCTGTCTGGGGAACAAGGGTTGGAACTGTTTGGCTGGAGTGTGTGGATGAGAGTCATGAGGGACAAGTCTGGTCTGATCATGAACCTGGGACAGCAGACCATGGACACTACTCTCTTTGGAATAGGCAGGGAGGAACAGCCCAGTAACATTGCAGAGCAGGAAATCCTTAGCTACCCCTGCTTCTCACCTCCCACAATCAATGAATCACCAAAGCCAACCAGTGCTACCTCGAAGGGTTTTCAAATCCATCCCCTCTTCTTCAGTCCCAAGGCCGTGGCCCAAGTGGAATCCCCCATCGTCTCTCACCTGGACCATGATAGCCTCCAGACAGCTTTCCTTGTCCTCTAGTCTGTCCCCCTGTAATTCAGCCTTCGCGCTGCTGACAGCATTTTGTTAATCAAAAATCAGACGCCTGCTTAGAATCATCATGGCCTTCAAGAGACAGCCAGATGCCTTACGAGCACCCAGGCCCGCTCGCAGCCCTGCCCCAGCCTTTCTTTCTGGCCACCTCTGCTTTCCCCTGCCCTGCTGGCTCCTCCGCTGGCCTTCTTGCCTCCGCTGCTCCAGCTACAGTGAACCGCTCAGCATTCCCTCAACACACCGTGAACTTGGACACCCTTGCCTTTGTTCTCCCGGGTCCCTCTGTCTGCAATGAACATTCATCTAGGCCTGGGAAATGCCGACTTATCCTGGCCCCTTCGAAATGCCACGTGCCCTGAAAAGTCTCCTTTGAGCCTCTCGTGGGACTCTGGCAGGTCAAAGTAAACGATCGCCTTTTCCAGGCTCCACCGCATTCTGTGTTTGGCTCTGCCGTGGGAGTTGTGAATAACTGTTTGCTTTTGTCTCAATGACCAGAGCTGGACTTCATGCCGATGTAGAGTGTAAAGTGGACAGAAAGGGAGACCAGGGAGGAAGGATATCATCACCAACCAGCCCAAGGGCAGGACATCTTACCCCTTCAAGGAGCCTGGCTGAGGGCTTAGAAGCCCCGCCCATGGTTGCAAGAGCCTTGGAAGCTCTGACAGGAATTTGGATTGGGGTGGTTGCATGGGTCAGGTTGAAGGCCAAGCTGCTTTGGATCAACCGGGAGCGGAGGCTGGGTTCTCAGGACCCTGACATCCCCTCTCTTGCAGGACATCCTCCGGGTAGGGGCTGTCAGATCTCAGCCGCAGACCGGCCTCCCTCCCCACCTGGCCTGTGTCTGCTGCAGATCCAGCCATGCATCCTGCTGTGGGCAGCAGCATAGGGCCATGCCCTGGGGCCTCCCAGTTCCCATCCTGGGTGGCCCAGTCCAACCCCAGCACTGCAGATTGTCAAGTCAGAAGCCAAGGGGGATGCAGGAGGAGCCAGAGATGCATTGTCCTGTGCTTTAAGGCAGCAGAGGGGGAGTGTGTATGTGTGTGTGTGGGGTATCTGGAAGTCCCTTTGTCCTTGGCTAGTCCCCAGAACATCCTGAGTAACCAGGAATCTGTTAAATGTAGGCAGGAAGGAGAGCAGGAGAAGTCCATGGTTTGGATTAGTGGTCCAAGGGTGCCCTGCCCCCTAGGTCCCAGCTGAGTGGCTTAGTGGACAGACCTCTGGCTACACTTGAGTCAGGGGAAGTAATTCTCATCCTGGCTCTGTCAGTTATTAGCCAAGTGACCTTGGACAAGGTATTGAACCTCTCTGTGCCTTAGTTTCCTCATCTGCAAAATGTGAGTGAAGTTCTTATAAGTGAGGACGAGAGAAAATGTCGTTTTTAAACATAAGGGTTGGAAGGACATTCACACAGGTGGATAGGCTTGTGGGAGTTCACAATCTTCTTTTTGCTTGTCTGTTATTTCTGGTCAAGTGTGTGTGTGTGTGTGTGTGTGTGTGTGTGTGTGTGTGTAAGAAAGAGAAAGAGATAGAGAGAGAGATATGAACAGATATGGTTTGGTAATAACTCAAGTATCAACAAGATTATTCCAGAAATTGAAAAAATGTAACTCATGCTGCAGAAATACAAGTAACTGTCATGATGATTACTTGGTCATAGCCCTCCCAGTCTCAATCAATCACCCATGAGCACCTCAGTCCCAAGTCACGGAGGGAGAGAAGTGACACCACTAAGGCCCAGCAGTCAGGGCTGGGTGGAGGTTGTGGGAGCGAGAAGGGGGGATAACCAACCACCCTTATGCGAATGCCCCCAGGCTGCCCCAGCTCTGGAACCCAAGCCCATCTCACCCTCATCTCTTCCACAACACCGTCTTCACACACAGACTTCGCTGTCAAACCACAGAAGGCAAATGCAATTTAAATAAGTGGTTTAGGAAAATTCACTCATGGTTCCATTAACAACTAGCAACTGTCTGATATTTCAGCTTGGTGCAAAGCAGCATCCCATGCTGGGGCATTTAATGGGCTGTACTCAGGTTGGGAGGTGGGGGGCGTTGACCTAACAATCTATGCTGGAATCTCAAGGGGCTTTGATTTACTGCACCATCATCAAGCAGGTTCATGGTCAGTGACATTCAACAGGAAATGGTCATTTGTTCACAGCTGGCTGCAGACACTCGAATCATTGACACCACCACCCCCAATCCCATGAGCTGCAGAAGCGCGGGCTCAGAAGATGATGGGAGAGAGACAGAGACAGAGAAAGACAGAGTCGCAGAGAGGAAAAAAAGATGAAGACACCGAGAGACAGAGAAGAGAGACAGACCCCCGAGAGACAGACAGGCAGAAAGACAAACAAAGAATGACAGAGACAGACACACTAAGAGACAGACCAACAGAGGAGAGTGTTGAGAGATGAGAAATGAGAGATGAGAGGGCAAGAGAGAGGAGACTAAGAAAGATGAAGACAGGCAGAAGAGGGGGACCGGCAGGGAAATGAGGAGAGAAATCGGGTGGAGAGAGGGAGAGGGACGCAGAGAGAGGCAGAAACGGATATAAGAGAGACATCGAGACAGCAAGAGAGAGGAGCACAGAGAGAGGAGAGAGCGGAGCGCCAGCCCAGCCCTCGCGGTCTCACCAAAGTGAAGGGGGTGTTGAGGAGCGTAATCATTATGTCGGCGACGGCCAGGTTGACGATGAAGAGGCTGGTGGCCGAGTGCATCCGCTGGTTCTTGAAGATGACATGACAGACCAGGACGTTGCCAAAGAGCGAGAAGATGATAATGAAGGAGTAAGCCATGATGAGCAGGGCTTTCACCGTGGGGTTCTGGGACTCGGCCCCGTAGCGCCTCCGGCCCACGAAGTTCTGCCAGTCGGAGAAGGTATAGTTGTTCCAGGAGAAGAAGTGCGAGGCGTTGGGCCCCACCAGGGCCGCCTCCGGGCTCTGCTCGTCCGCGGCTCGCGCCACTGCGAGGAGGCAGAGCAGCACGCACCGAGGGATCATCTTTGCAGGAGCCTCCGCGCCCGGGACGGGACGGGGCGGGCGGGACGTCCCGCCAGGCCGCGCACGTGCGCTCGGGCGCGGAGAGAGGAGCGCGCGGGGCCGTGTGCGCACGGACTCCCGGCCTCGCAGCGCCCGGCCGGCGCCCACTCCCCGCTGGCCTCCCGCCCGCGATCGGCGCGCTCCGGGCCGCCGGCCTCACTTTTGTGTCTCCGCTGCGCCCCCCGGCTGCGGGCGAGCGAGTTCCTCTGCCTATCGGGCGGCGCGGCGTCTCTCCGGGCGACCGTGACGCGCTCCGGCTCGGCGGGCTTCCCCACCCCCGGCCCCAGCCCGCTCTTGCTCTAGAAATAAAACTCCAGCCAGGCGTCAGAGCTGTTTCCCTAAAAACACTCATCCGCCTGCTTTCTGCTTAAGCCTCGCCATCAGAAAGGGAGCGGGCGGAAGGCGCCCCGGGGCGGTTGGGGTTTCGGCGGGCGCGCGGCAGGGACTGGGGCCGCCCTCTCCAGGCAACCCCTTGTTCCGCGCGGGGCTACTCTGGTCCAGTGTGAGCGTCAGGCTTGGCAGGTTGCAGGTTGGGGTGGGTCACTGGGGCCGGGCAGTTCTGGCACAAGGCGAACAAGGCAATCGATGTAGGCTTTCTCCAAGCGCCTTCAGTGATCAGACTTCAGATGTCCTGGGAGGCTGGCCAGGTTTTGTTTCCTTCCCTTCACTAAGACTCAATATGTGTGTGTGTTGCGGGGTGTGGGGAGGGGGGTGGTGGGCGCATAGTTTTTCAAGGAAACACTTCAAAGCAGTTCTCCTGATGTGATCCAAGAATCAAAGGAGATCAATAGCTCTGTGCCCTCTTCCTGGGTAATTGAGTTTTCTGCCCTGGGAGTTTTTGAAGCTGTATCTGTAAGGGATGTTACCCACGTTGTTTTCTGTTCCCCACCTACTCCTCCAGGAAATCTTGCTATCTTGCTGACCTGTGCTTTCACTGCCCCCCTGTGAAGTCTCTCCCAGTCACCCCTGGCCCGCCATCCACCTCAACAGATCCCATGGAATCAGAGTCAAATTCCAGTTTTATCACATCCTAGCTGTGAAATCCTGAGCAAGTTATTTAACTTTTCTGGCCCTGGTGGAAAGTTTTCCTTTTTCCTGTAAGTGAGGTTTTCAGAGACCTGGGTAGGGATCTCCCACCACATTACTCTCGGGTGCTATATGCAGTAACTGGTCGACTGCTTATAACTGCCCCCTCACCCGTCCTATTGGCAAACCCCATGTAGACTCTTTCTTGTCATCACACCTTGCTGAGCAGTGCCCTTAGGCTGGACTCCATCAAATGACTCAAGCCCAGGTACCTTCTGAGGTGTCCACTTGGTTCAGGAGAAATCCTGCACCTTTGTCCCACCTAAACCCTGGAGAACAGACCCCTCCCACCAAAGTCCTCTTTTCTCAATGGGCCTTGAGGGGAAGCCTAGCCACCTTTCACTTTGGAAATTTTTCAGGAAAGTTAGACATCAGCTTCTGTACCCTGTTGAGCTCCAGGGACACAGGTCAATAAGCAATTAGACAATGGTTTGAAAAGTGTCACCATACTAAAGTACAAGGTGCACTTATCTAGGTGAGAGGGAATCAGGGAAGGCTTCCCAGAGAAAGTGACACTTCAGCTCAGTCCTAAGGGACCAGCAAGAGACATTAGGTCACAGAGGAGGAGGCAGAGGGAAGAAGATGGAGAATTCCATAAGGAGGGAATCATGGCACATGCAAAGGTGCCGAGATGAATGTAAGTATAGCTCATTCGACAACCACAGGAGTGGAAAGAGCTAGAGCGGGTTACGCAAAGAGCTATCAACTGAAGAAAAACGTACACCCTAGAAGTTGCCAGTTATGTTTTATTCAGGGACCACACTGAAGATTATAGCCCAGTAGATAGCCTCTCAGATCGCTCTGAGGAACTGTTCCAGAGGGGTAAGGGAGGATCCACAATACAGAGGAGTTTTTGTTAAAATAAAAACAAACAAACACCAAAAGATGACTGCTAATCAAAAAAACCACACATCTCAAGTTAATGAATTTAGTGTTTTTCTGTGTATGGGAAGATGCAAGAGTCTGTGCTCCTTGAAATCATTCCTTTGACATGCATCTTAACTATCTAGGGCCAGTGTCCTGTTTTTCTCCATCCTGAATTCTCCTCAGGGCGCACTCCGGTTGGTTTGCAGTGGCAGATGGCTTGATGGCGGGCAACAGTCTTTGTTTGCTGACATGGCAGGCAACACATGTTTTTTTGTTCAAAGAGTTGAGTGGAGAGAGAGGGCTGGAGAGGTGGACAGGGGCCCAAACAAGAAGTGTCTCATCCGTTTTGAAATCCTCATCAAGATTTGAATGATTTCCAGAGAGCAACAGGAATTCACAGAAGGGCTACAGGTAGAGACCGAGAAGATCAGATCTGCATTTTAGAAAGAACAGTCTAGCAACGGGAGAATAGAGGTGCTGGGGCTTGAGGCAGGAGGTTTGAAGGCTGTTCATGTGATCCAGGAGTAGAGGGAAGACTTGGATCCAGGTGTCGACAACGGGAGGAGCAGGGTTGACAGAGATTGGAGGGAGGAAGCAAGGATGATTGTCAAGTTCTCGGTGTGTTCGAAATCAAACACTAAAAGACACCAAAGATCCTCCTTGGACCTCAGCCCCTCCCAGGGCTTTGAGCCTACCTTTCTCCATTATCAGAAGTTCAAAGACGTCCACTCTTGTCTCCAGTTCATCACCTTACATTCCTTCGTTCAACAACTGTGTCTGGGAGGAGAAGGTGATGAGCAGATGTCCTTCGATTCTACTGATGGACCTGGTGGGTCTCACAGAATCATGTGGTTGGAATAGGGGATTATGTGACTGATCCTAGGAGAAGGGACAGGGGTGCCAGGCACATGAAATAATAGATATTTAGCTACAGGACAGAAACCAAGATACTGCCTGTGAACATGTAACTCAAGACATTGGGTGGATAGGATGCTCCATCAGGATGACTTGGCAGCATCTCAGAGAGGCAAGGCTCGAATGTGATGGCGATTTAGAAAACGGAACCCTTGTTAGTTGAATTAATCGCAGTGTTGAGAAAGAACGTATGGGCAGAAGAGGGCTACTCAGCATCGAGCACAGAGAAAGAGAAAGAAACCCAGGGTAAGCAGTGCCCTTCTAAGCTCTGTCGTCTAAGTACCCTGCTTGGTGCTCTGGACAGCACATGAATCTGGAGCACCTCATGCCTTCACGCTGATTTCCTGCTCACCATGCCCACCTTGTAGGTGTGAGGGCATTTGTGCCAGGGGCTTGAAACTTTCTCTCTGAAAGATGAGGTGACATATTTTAGTTCTCACCTTTCCACAGAAGTAAATCCTGAGCCAGAGTTTCCAGCGCAAGGGATTATTGGGGAAGTGAAAGCAAACATGAGTAGGGAAGGAGGACAAGTGAGACAGGGAAGGGAAGGTGGCTGACAAAGAATGTACTGTCAGACCAGCTACCACTGTGGGCAACTGAGCTGGGAAAGCCAGTATAAAGCATACACGTCAGCTGTCCAGGTGAGGGAGCTGGGGTGTCTCCATACCACCTCCTGTCAATCACTGGTTGAAGGCTGCTCCCGGGGATGTGGTACTTCTCCTACACTCCCTGCTTGCCAAGTAGGTAGCTGAAGGGGGCTCCAGAGGCCAGAGAAGGCCCTCAGATTGCAGGTGGAAGTTGGACTGGTGTGCCCTGAAGGGGTTGGGGGTACTCACAATATACAGGGGTACGTATAAATTCTAGAATCGCTTCTTCTTCTTCTTCTCCAGGCATTTGGCTCTCTGCTCAGCCAGGCCTGGGCCTCCTGAGTTTCCAGCCAAGCACCACCATCCTCGACTTAACCCTGAACTGCTGGAACAGCCTAGTGCTTAATGAAAGAACATATCTCACCCCTCACCCCCTCACATTAAGACTAATTTATTAGGAGAAGTTCCTTCCTCAGAGGCTTTATCAGTTCTGTAGCATTACTACTGCAGTAACTAAAGAGATGTGGGAAGACACAGAGCTTCCAGAATGAAGCAGCTCCTTCTTTTGTGCCTTCTGAATAGAACCAAGGACACTGTGTATAGTCAGTATGTGCTGTTGGGGAGAAAAAATTTTCTTCTACCCATTTAGGTTCTTTTGGCTGGCCTAGTAACTAAGTTAACAAAAGAAAAACAAATTTAATCACATACGTATGGGATCCCAACAGACAGTGAGAGTCTCCCTGAAAGTCAGGCAGTTGAGGCTGAGATGCCATATTCTGAACTAAGAAGAAGGCAGTAGGGGTCTGGGGCTTCAAAGGGAAGGAAGACAGTTCACAGGAAAATGGGAGGAGCCAATGTCTGGTAAACAAGTGTTTGCCATGCTATGCAGAGACAGCGGAACAGAGAGGATTTTGAACAGATAGGTCCTGCTGGATTCCCCCAGCTTTCCACGTGTAGCCCACACTCTCTGTAGTTATCTCTGGTGATAGTTCTCTTCCTGGACCAGACCCTCTGTCTAAATTCTTTTAGGCAGTTAAGGGGGAGGTAAAACCACAGTAACAACAACAGCTCTTCCTGAATCTTTTGGGCCTTAGTTGACTTCAGCTCAAATTAGTCCATAAGCCAAAGTGGCATATTTCAGGGATGCTCATTCTGAACCCCTTCAGTGCCAAATAGTAATTATATTTCTGTCCCTAATAATAGTCACACATGTTAAAGAAACCAGAGAACAGAGTTTAGTGTTTAACTCTTTCAAATGGACTTGAAACAAAAAATAAAGATAGCAAAGCATTTCACGAGTATTTTTAATAAAAACTAGACAAAGAATTATAGAATAACAATATCACATAGAGGTCTTAGAAAGGTGTTTCTGAGAGTCTCACCACACCAAGATTCCTGGCACCATAAGCAATTGCTCACTGAATACCAATATTGTTTCCTAAAAAGCCCTACTTGATTTAAAAAGTCACCACTCCCACAGTCCTTCTTGGGTGACAATCACAGTGGCAGAGAGAAAGAAAGGGCACGTAGCACCATTGCCAGTACATGACAGTCACACAGAGTTTGTTTTAATGGCAAAAGTTGGATGTCATCTTTCTTGAGCTACAGATGAACCAAGTAGGGCTAAAATATAAGCTATGGCTGAAGATAGTCTCAAATGGAATAAAAACATAAAGCATGTGGGCAGGTCATTCATTTCCAGGAATTGGTTGGCTGGAATTCATTTCCAAGTTCCAGGACACTGGAGCCATGGGGTAAAATGGTATATTTAGGATAAGTAAAAGGAAGTACACACAAGCAACTTACAGTTTGTGATCCAGTTTTTTTGTAAGTTGCTTGAACTCACTCTGCACTTTTATATAGCAATCTTTATAAATGGTGGCGTGGGTACTGGACCAGCTCATAACAGCCCATTTAACCCATGATGTAGATAAATAGTAGCATTTGTTGTAACCACCACAGGACTGCTCTTTAGTGTTGGTGATCTAGGGTGCCATCCTTCACTATCTGCTCCTCTTGAATTAAATGTCCCCCTGCGTGATCTCAGCTGTCTCTACTGGTTGAACCATTACCACTCACCAATCACTCCAAATTGTACCTCTACTTACTACCTTTTTGAACGCTCCAGATCAACATTATATATTCAACTGTTGGTTGGACATCTCCACCTGGAATACTTAAAATTCAACCAGCTACAAACTAAACTCACCGTATCCCACTCTTCCCTCATTTTCTTATATTAGCCCCTTTTCTTGTTCATCCGTTTGCTAGGGTTAGAATCTTGGGGTCTTGTCACAGCCCAGCAATTTTATGGTGCTATCTATTTGAAGATGCTGTTATTTCTCTGTCTAGACTCATCCCCTCTCCCACCCCCAAGGCCAGAAATGCTCCTTTTCCTTCTTCAAGACCCAGCTCAACTGCTGTCTCTCCTGTGAAGATTCACAGACTCCCTTGGCGGCCACAATCCCAGAACAAGCAGAGTCAGTGCCCCCAAATCTTCTCATTTAAAACTGCTCCCAGGGGAGGGGGAAGGGTAAGCTGGGACGACGTGAGAGAGTGGCATGGACATATATACACTACCAAATGCAAAATAGATAGCTAGTGAGAAGCAGCCCCATACTGCAGGGAGATCAGCTCAGTGCTTTGTGACCACCTAGAGGGGTGGGATAGGGAGGGTGGGAGGGAGATGCAAGAGGGAAGAGATATGGGGATATATGTATGTGTATAGCTGATTTACTTTGTTATAAAGCAGAAACTAACACACCATTGTAAAGCAATTATACTCCAATAAAGATGTTAAAAAATTTTTTTTAATGATTTCAGTGACAAAAAAAAAATAAACTAGCAAAAATCTGATTGAAATAAATAAATAAATAAATAAATAAAACTGCTCCCATACCATGTGATCTGTTCTCTGAGGTTACCTTTCCCTTGTGGTAGTCAGTCTGCAATTTATCTGTCTTTCCAAATAAACTGTCAGCTCTTCCAGGCTAAGATTGATCTTGTTCTTATCTTCTTACCTCCTAGAGCCTAGCCCAGTACCCAGACAGGGGAAATGGGCAGGACTGTGACAGAGGCTTTGAACATGGAATTAGACAACCCAGGATGCAAATCTTAATTTTTCTGAATACTTCTTTTTCTATCTAGTAGGGTCCAGGGACATATCTACAATTTAAGCATTTAAAATTATACAAACTGCATCCTCTAAACTCAATGTAAAATCTGCCTTCTGAGAAAATAACTGTATTTTCTGGTTCTATTGCTGGTTAACCACTTCAAATGATTTCTTCAGTAAATCTCTGAGGAGACAAAGAGAAGAAAATATAGTTCTTCTATGGGTAGAGCCATGGAATGAATGTTACAAGGAGATTTTCTGTAATCCTACAGGTTGAGTCATATTTCTTAGCATCAGCTCTAATGCTCTTAATTGCTCTTGAGCTATTTTTTCCTCCTTCTCTTTAATTTCTGCTGTGTGCTTTGTTTCAAATCAGATCCTCAGAAAGTGAAAGAGGATTATTAGCATGATATTTAAGCCACTTGATTAATATTGCATTATAGAGGGAGGAATGATGATTAGTGGTTTTTTTATAGCAATACCAAATAAAAATTTTGTTAATGCTATTTCTAGAAAGCATCACCAGATCTGCAACTCATTTTCGCAGGATATAAGCAATAGCTTTCACTGATCTTACACTCTTTTGAAAAATGCTTCCGTAAGACTTTTTAAAAAAAATTACCAATTGAAGCCATCGGTTTTGAGTGCCAGAATTTAAAAAGCCACCTTTTCTCATATTAATTTTACCCTGACTTCTATTTTATAAAGTTCATGCTATAATAAAGACAAATTACAGTCAAAAATTCAGCTTGCAGGCAAGGGAACCAAGGAAGGTTGTGGTGTTTGAAATATGATGATCATACTTCTCTGAGGAAAAAAATACTATTTGCGGTGGAGTAAACATGTACGATTGGAATGTAAAGGTCAGATCCTGGCCAACCAGTCAGACTATTTTAAAAAATCACATTAGGGGGCTTCCCTGGTGGCGCAGTGGTTGAGAATCCGCCTGCCAGTGCGGGGGACACGGGTTCTTGCCCCGGTCCAGGAGGATCCCACATGCCGTGCAGCGGCTGGGCCCGTGAGACATGGCCACTGAGCCTGCGCTCCGCAATGGGAGAGGCCGTGGCAGTGAGAGGCCCGCATACCGCAAAAAAAAAAAAAAAAAAAAAAATCACATTAGGAATATAATAGAAGCCTGAAATTAAGGGCAGAGTAATAATATCTAATCTAAATTGTGTGAGGAAAAAGACCATACCATTTATACGATACCGAAAGTTTAATTGCTAACTGAAAGATCTTAGCAGCAAGTGACTTCTCGGTTTGACGGTTCATCCCGAGCTTACCTCTACCTCAGCCTTTTCTATATAATGTAACTGTCTCCACCAGCTTCTCCTATTAGACTGAACTTCCTTCAGTGAGGGCACTCTGCTCTTTTCATATTTTAAACCAAACCTAGCATGGTGCCTGGCACAGAGCAGGCTCTTACTAAATACTTAATGAATGTATATATGAAAACATCAATAGAATGTTTTTAAAGACAAAAAATTCCAAAACACTTACAGAACTAAAGCAGAGCTGTTAATTTGACCATCACTCCTTGACAATGGAAATATCTCTCATAAACACAACTGCCTGTGTCCTGCAGAAACATAGGGTATAAATGACAAAGCCAGCTGTTTTATTTCCTCTCCAACAACTTCCTTTACACATAACCAAAAACTACCACCTAGGTCACATGGGCTCAGATGTGACCAATCAGATCAGACCAATGACCCATCTCCGACAGTGACAACAGCAAGGGACCTGTTAGAGTTAAAGATTGACTGTTTTCTTCAGTACATTACTTTTTTTTTTCTGAGTATAAATGGTATTTGTAAAATAATACAAAAGAACATAAATAAGAAAAGAAAAATCACCATAATCCTGCTATTAACATTTTGGTGTGTTTCCTTTACATTTTTTACATAGTTGAAATGAAATTTTATCAGTTTTGTGTCCTGATTACATCATTCTGAGAGCATTTTCCATGTTACTAAAGTTTTCTCAAAAACATCTTTTAACGGCTGTATATTTTGTCTCGGCATATTTTTCACTGTAATAAATAATGCTTGATGGAATCATCTTTTATTATAAATATCTTGTCTTTTTATATAGAAATATGATATAATAAACTTAAATGTATCCATCACCCAGCTTCGATCTATTTCTCCTCCCCGGTCCAGATTATTTTGGAGCAAATTCCAGACATTATATCATTATGTCATTTAATTTGATATTTTAAATAAAGTATAATTGTATATATACTCTCTATATATTTACATATATTATTATAAATTATAATAATATGTATTAGAGTATATTACATAGATTATATTTTATATATATATATACTCATTTTAATTATCAAATATTCAAGCTGTTGTACAAGCATACCTCATTTTATTGCATTTCGTTTATTGCACTTTGCAGATACTGTGTTTTTTACAAACTGAAGGTTTGTAGCAATGCTGTGTCAAGCAAGTCTATCGGCGCCGTTTTTCCAATAGCATTTACTCACTTTCTGTCTCTGTGTTACATTTTGGTAACTCTCACAACATTTCAAAGTTTTTCATTGTTATTACACTTGTTATGGTGATCTGTGATCAGTGATCTTTGATGTTACTATTGTCATTGTTTTGGGGTGCTGCAAACCATGCCCACATAAGATGGCAAACTTTATTGATAAATATGCATGTTCTGACTGCTCTACCAACCAGCCATGCCCCATCTCTCTGCCTCTCCTCAGGCCTCCCTATTCCCTGAGATACAACAATATTGAAATTAGGCCAATTAATAACCCTAAAGTGGCCTCTAAGTGTTCAAGTGCAGGGAAGAGCCACACCTCTTTCTTTAAATTAAAAGCTAGAAATAATTAAGCTTAATGAGGGAGGCATGTTGAAAGCCAAGATAGGCTGAAAGCTAGGCCTCCTGCATCAAACTGTTCGCTAAGTGGTGACTGCAAAGGAAAACTTCTTGAAGGAAATTAAAAGTGCTACTCCAGTGAACACACAGATGATAAGAGAAACAGCCTATTGCTGATATGGAGAACGTTTTAGTGGTCTGGATAGAAGATCAAACCAGCTCCCACATTCTCTTAAGCCAAAGCCTAATCCAGAGCAAGGCCTAACTCTTTTCAATTCTCTGAAGGCTGAGAGATGTGAGGAAGCTGTAGAAGAAAAGTTTGATAGCAGAGGTTGGTTCATGAGGTTTAAGGAAAGAAGTTATCTCCATAACACAAAAGTACAAGGTGAAGCAGCAAGTTGCTGATGTAGAAGCAGCAGCAAGTTATCCATAAGATCTAGCTAAGATAATTACTGAAGGCGGCTCCACTAAATAGCAGATTTTCAATGTAGATGAAACAGCCTAATATTGGAAGAAGATGCCATCTAGGGCTTTCATAGCTAGAGAGTAAAAGTCAATGCCTGGCCTTAAAGCTTCAAAGGACAGGCTGACTCTCTGTTAGGTGCTAATGCAGCTGGTGACTTGAAGGTGAAGCCAGTGCTCATTTACCATTCCAAAAATCCTAGAGCCCTTAAGAACTATGCTAAATCTACTCTGCCTGTGCTCCAGAAATGGAAGAACAAGGCCTGGATGACAGCACATTTGTTTACAACATGGTTTACTGAATGTTTTAAGCCTACTGTTGAGACCTACCGCTTAGAAACAAAGATTACTGCTCATTGACAATGCATCTGGCCACCCAAGAGCTCTGATGAACATGTACAAAGAGATAAGTGTTGTTTTCATGCTGCTAACACAACATCCATCCTGCAGCCCATGGATCAAAGAGTAATTTCGACTTTCAAGTCTTATTACTTATGAAACACATTTTGTAAAACTACAGCTGCCATAGATAGTGATTCCTCTGATGGATCTGGGCAAAGTCAATTGAAAACCTTCTGGAAAGGATACACCATCCTAGATGCCATTGAGAACATTCATGATGTATGGGAAGAAGCCAAAATATCAACATTAACAGGAGTTTGGAAGAAGTTGGTTCCAACCTTCATGGATGACTTTGAGGGATTCAGGACTTCGGTGGCAGATGTAAACACAGACGTGTTGGAAATAGCAAGACAACTAGAAGTGGAGCCTGAAGATGTGACTGAACTGCTGCAATCTCATGATACAACTTTAACAATGAGGAGTTGCTTCCTACGGGTGAGCAAAGTAAGTGTTTTGAGATGGAATCTACTTCCAGTGAAGATGCTGGAAAGATTGTTGAAATGACAACAAAGGATTTAGAATATTAAATCAGCTTAGTTGATAAAGCAGTATCAGGGTTTGAAAGGATTGACTCTAATTTTGAAAGAAGTTCTATGTGGGCTAAATGCTATCAAACAGTATTGCATGCTAAAGAGAAATTGTTCCTGAAAGGAAGAGTCAATCGATGGGGCAAAATTCATTGTCGTCTTATTTTTAAAAATTACCACAGTCACCCCACCCTTCTGCAACCACCACCTGATCAGTCAGCAGCCTTCAACATCGAGGCAAGACCCTCCACCAGAAAAAAGATTAATGACTTGCTGAAGGCGCAGATGATGGTTAGCATTTTTTAACAATAAAGTACTTTAAAATGAAGGAATGTACTCTTTTTTAGACGTAATGCTATTGCACACTTAATAGACCACAGTATAGTGTAATCATAACTTTTACATGCACTGGGAAAACAAAAAATTCATGTGACTCACTTTATCATGATATTTGTTTTATTGCAGTGGTCTGGAGCTGAATCTGCAATATTTCTGAGGTATGTCTGTACATAAATCTTTGATCACATTTCTGATTCTCTCCTTGGGGTAGAATGCAAAGAATGGAATTCCAGGTAAAGATGAAAACTCTTTAAGGCTTACGATAATTTTGCCAGATTGCTTGGCAGAAAAGATATATCCATTTATACTCCCACGAGCAACATGAGAACACCACTTCCCTGCACCCTAACCAACACCCAGTCATTGAATTGGTTTGTTGAAATGCATTCTGAAAAATCCTCTTCATCCAGAAGCTAATGGTGAGCTCTTTGGAGTCAGTCAAAGTTGAGATTCAATCCTCAGCCTGTGTAGCCATGTGACATCTGAGTCAGTCTCTGAACATCTGTTTCCTCATTCAGTTGGTAACAATAACTACCACATAGAGTTTTGTGGTGATTAGATGTAATGTTTATAAAGTGCTTAGCACAGTCCTGGCAAACAGAATTCAATAAATGGTATATGTATATTAGACTAAATGTCCTATGAAGGCATGTCTATTGTGGGTTGTTGTTATTTGGGATTTTTTTTTTTGCTTTTTGTTTGTTTTTGTTTTTTGCCTTGGCTCAGTGTCCAATGCATCGCTGGCACTCAATATCGAATGAATGAGGTCTCCAGAGTAGGAAGGGTGGGGAGTGCAGCCCTGATGGGTCTCTTATCAGGCTCTCTGATGACAGGAGACAGATGACCTCGATCTTGCAGAGCCCTCAAGCTCTCCACCTCACTCTGGCCCTGATCAAGCCTGCAGTTGTTCACCCACTGATTCTGAAGGCTGTTCATCAGCAGATTCAGAGTAACAAGTTCCTCATTGTACGAATGAGAGAATTTCTGTGCAGAAAAGGAAGATTGCCAGAAGTTGTACCAAGAACGTGGAGGGCATTTTTTTCTCTCAGCAGCTGGTGGAGTTTAGTGGGCCAATCTGAGCCTAAATCCTCCCCCACAAGGATGCCATCCAGATCTGGAGGACCTAGAGGGATGGGACCCACCAGAGTGTTTTGAGCATGCCACGTGGCCCTGGGGCCATCCAATTCATGGGAGTTTTGGCCTCACCAACACCTGTAACACAACCCATGGCTCAGACTGGTTTCAGCCACTAGAGAGATTGCAGCCTTTTCCCTTGACTTCGGTGAACAGTGCTGGTATAAAGAAGAGGAGCCCTAGCTGCGCTACAGTCCAGAGGAGGCCTGTCTGTCTGTGAAGACTGGTGGCATTACCCAGCCTTTTCTTGCAGACCTCTGGTCCAGAGTGTTCTCCTAGGACCAGGGAGACCTGGGGCTCATTGCACCATCTCTGCTGGCCACTGCCACCTGCGTAAGGGTCTAGCTCCTTGCTGCCGTCTCTTCTAGAATCTAACTCTCTATCAGACTCTTCTCTGGAATGTTCATGGGTGGTTCAGAGGAATAATGGCTCCTCTTTTTTCTGAGAACTATTCACTCGTTTTCAAGGAGGAGCTTTCCTAATTGATTTGCCTGAAAAACGCAGTGGCTCTGTATTAGCAATATTTGGTCTAGTTTCCTTAATGAAAGTCAGTGTTCTATTGAATCCTTAAGGCTGGGAGCACTATTCTAGGTGCTATCTCTCTATCCTTAACTGGATTAATTAAACCTGTCCTGAAGCCAAAAAAAAAAAAAAAAATCACATGAATGAAAAGCTTCTATTTCAATAGTTAAAAATGATATGTCGCTTAAGTTAATTTATTTACTAATAAAGTCCCAGGCTTATTAGCTATTTGCATTTCCAGTCTGTCATTTTAAAATTCATGTCCTCTGGCCATTCAACAAGGGAATTTGTAGGTTTTTACCAAGTGTTTAAAATACGACCCACAGGGCTTCCCTGGTGGCGCAGTGGTTGAGAGTCCGCCTGCCGATGCAGGGGACGCCGGTTCGTGCCCCGGTCCGGGAGGATCCCATATGCCGCGGAGTGGCTGGGCCTGTGAGCCATGGCCGCTGAGCCTGCGCGTCCGGAGCCTGTGCTCCGCAACGGGAGAGGCCACAGCAGTGAGAGGCCCGTGTACCGCAAAAAAAAAAAAAAAAAAAAAAAAAAGAAAACAAACAGAAAATACGACCCATACTTAATGTCCAAAAAGTTCACATCTAAGAATTTATCTTAAAGAAACAAAGCAGCTATATTCACAAATACATATATTTATATATTAATTATATATATTTTCTTTGTGCTGTTTAGTACTTTTTAGTTTTCCTAGTTTTTTTTTAATAATCAGAGAAAAAATGATAAATATGATTTGGAGAAAAAAACCCCAAAATAGAAAAACTTCCTGTGGGAAATTACTATTAAACAAGCTTTTAGTTGGTGGACACATTAAACCTAACTGAATCAATCCTGAGAATCTCAGTGGTCACCCATTCTCTGTCTATTGTCTATCATCTATTATAGATTTTATCTGGACCAATTGGAAACCATTTACTTTTCAATAATCATAAGAACTTGGTCAGTGAGTCACCCATATTTACTGCTCATTGTTTAATATGAATCCCTGTAACCACCTGAAATGTCTCTCTCCAAGGGAAAGCTCTCCTCTGGGTGTTCACCCCGTCTGGGCCAGTCACCAACTTGAGATCTAGCTCACATTCTACTTTGGACTTTGCCCTTCTTTTCTGTATAGTCTCTGTTCAAAGATGCATTAGGATTTGGGACTAATGTTTTAAACTGTAAGTCAGGACATGCCTCAGTTCATGGGAGGTAGTGTGGTCATGTGGAAAGAATGAGATTTGGATTCAGATAGAATTAGATTTAAATATCAGCCCTACATTTATTAGCTGTGTGATCTTAAGCTATTTAAAAAAGGGTAATAATGCCTACTATGTAGTGTTATGAGAATTAAATAATGACAATGTGTATATACACCTGGGCCTGGCATGGAAGAGCAACTCAATAAACAGTTCTCTCCCTCATTTTCCTCCTTTCCTCAATCCCTTCGTAGCACCTGCTGCATCTGATGAGGAGAAGGGACCCCTACAGAATATAAGGAGATGCGTATTAGGAAGTGGAAATGAAGATGGAAGGAAACTAGTGGGTGGAGAGGCAGAGGGGGTTGGGTAGTGAAGATCAGAACTGGAAGAAAGCCCGGATTGACTGTTTTGTAAATGTAGGAAGCGTTTCAGGAGAGGAGGGGAAAAAAGCACATGCTTTAAACAAGTTGGAGGAAAGGAAGGTGGGTGAGGTGGGGGTATAAGAAACATTATTATCCTCTCTTGACTGGGCTATGCCACCAATGGGCAAAGCAACATTAGGCCAGGTAGATGAGGTTGATAACATTTCAGGTAGGAAACAGGAAGATACCAGCAAGAACAGGATATTTTCCTAATCTCACCCAGCAAACTTTAGCTTTGGCAACCAAAATCGGTTTCTTTGACTACCAAAGGAAATATCTAGTCAAGCCTGGGAATAAGATCAAGGTTTAAATTAAATCAACTGTAATTGACAACAGTTAAGAATTATAACCAACTATATAGCACAGGGAACTATATTCAATATCCTGAGATAAACCATAATGGAAAAAAATATTTAAAAAGAATGTAGAGACGTCCCTGGTGGCACAGTGGTTAAGAATCCGCCTACCAATGCAGGGGACACGGGTTCGAGCCCTGGTCCAGGAAGATCCCACATGCCGTGGAGCAACTAAGCCCGTGCGCCACAACTACTGAGCCTGCGCTCTAGAGCCCACAAGCCACAACTACTGAGCCCACATCACAACTACTGAAGCCCACGTGCCTAGAGCCCACGTTCTGCAACGAGAAGCCACCACAATGAGAAGCCTGTGCACTGCAACGAAGAGTAGCCCCCACTTGCTGCAACTAGAGAAAGCCCGCACACAGCAACGAGGACCCAACGCAGCCAAAAATAAATAAATTTATATTTAAAAAAAAGAATAGATATATATACACACACACACATAGCTGAATCACTTTGCTGTACAGCAGAAATTAACACAACATTGTAAATCAACTATACTTCAATTAAAAAAAATTATAACCAAACTGAAACCACACAGGTATTTTTGTTAAGACCTTATATTAGCTCACAAGCAGCATATATAATTACAAAATTTACTTGAAAACTTGTAGAGCCAAGAATTACCAAGAAAACCTTGGGGGAAAAAAACAAAGATGGAAGACTTGTTCTTATTATAAAACTCATTATAAAACTATAGCAATTAATTCCAAATAGAGTAATGGAACAGAATAAAGATTTCAGAAATAGATCTGTATATATATGGTCTGTTAATTAATGACTAAGATAGCTCTGCAGAGCAGGGGTAAAGGACTGTCATTTCAACAAATGGTGCTGAGGCCAGTGCATCTCCATGTGGAACAGAATGAAATATGATTCCTATCTCAGACCACACATAAAAATCAACTCCCAGCTGGACTGTAGAGTTAAATGTGAAACACAAATCAGATAAGCTTCTGGGACATAACACAGAAGAATCTCTTTATGATCTTAGAGAATGGTTTTCTCAAACAGGACACAGAAACATTAATCATTGATAAATTGACCTTTGTTGAAATTAAGAAATTCTGTTCAACAACACATCATTTACAGAACAAAAAGGTAAGCCACTGGAGAAGATTCTGCAATACATATACTCAACAAAGGAATTGTATAAAATATATCTCCCAGAAATCAGTAAGAAAAAGGCAGACAACCCATTCAAAAATGGGCAAAATATCTGAATACATATATCCCAAAAGATGACATCAAAATTTGCACAAAAATTATGAAATGTTCTTTAACATCATTAGTCATCAGAGAAATGAAAATAAAACCACAAGAAGATACTCTTACATATCCATCAGTATGACTAAAATTAAAAAGACTGAAAATGCCAAATATTTTGCAAGGATATGGACTGGTGAGAGTGGAAACTGCTATCAGCAATGAAAAAGTACAGAGTCATGCTGCAACATGAATGATCTCAGACATCACACTGTGAGAAAGAATTCATACACAATAATGTACACATTGTATAATTCCACTTGAGTGAAGTTATTATTTGGTAAATTTATAAAATTTGCCTGGAGAAGAATTTTCCGAGCTATTTTTAGTTACAGTTGTTTAACTTTGGTAACATTCCACCAAAGTGTATAGAAAAAACTTTACATTCCCTGTCTGCACTTTGCCAGTTTTTTTGATATATTAACATGGAGGTGGAGGCCAATGCACTTAGATAAGAGAAAAAATTAAAGGCATAAGAATTGAAACAAGAAGAAAAAATATCTTTATTGGTGGGTCATAAAATTATACCTGGAAAATCCTAGCGCATCAAAGATAAAACAAATTTAAACGATAGAATTCAGCAAGTTAGCAGGATATAAAATTATCATGCAAAAATGAATAGCTTTCATATATAAAAATAACCAGTTATTAAGATATAATGGAAGGGCTTCCCTGGTGGCACAGTGGTTAAGAACACACACACAGGGGACACAGTTTTGAGCCCTGTTTGGGGAAGATCCCACATACTGTGGAGCAACTAAACCCATGCACTACAACTACTGAACCCGCACTCTAGAGTCCACAAGCCACAACTACTGAGCCCACATGCCACAACTACTGAAACTCACGTGCCTAGAGCCCATGCTCCGCAACAAGAGAAGCCACCACAACGAAGAGTAGCCCCCACTTGCTGCAACTAGAGAAAGCCCGCGCACAGCAATGAAGACTCAATGCAGCCAAAAATAAATTTTTTAAAAAAAGATATAATGGAAGAGAAAAACTATAATCACAATAGCAGCACAAAAGACAAAATACTTAAGATTAAATTTTAGAAGTGTTCAAAACCTCTATGAAGAACATTTAGAACATTTCTGAAACATATAAAATAGACTTGATATCCATACAAGATGTCAGTTCTTCCTAATTTATAAATTTATGCAATTCCTCCAAAAAAAAACTAAAAAATTTTTTTGTTGCTGAAGCTTCAAAAATTGATACTTAAGTTCATATGGAAAAACAAACATAAAAGAATAGCTAAGAAAACATTGAAAATGAAAAGCTATGAGGGGTGATTAGCCCTGTCAGACATTATACCATATTACACAGCCTTCATATTTAAACTCTGTGCTATCAGTGCATAAAGAGACAGACCAATGGAATGGAATAGAAAGTCCAGAAATAAACCACACTACATATGAAAATCTAGCACATTGCTGGGGCAAAGAGGCTGCTTTAATAAATGATGCACAGACAACTGGATAGTCATTTGTAAAAGATAAAATTAAATCCATTTCTCACAACTTTACACAAGAGTAAACTCTAAATGGATCAGAGCTCTAAATGTCAAAGAAATGAAACTATAAGAGCACAAAAAGAAAGCAAGAAAACAAACTTTGCAATACATTATAGACAAAGGGCCAATATCCTTAATATAAAAGTTTTCAAAAAATTAATTTGGGAGGGAAGGGACTAAAAATCCTAGAAAAATGGACAAAATACACGAACAAGCAATGCACCAAAAATGGCCCTTACATATACAAGTTCAACTTCATTCATAACAGAAATGAAAACTAAAACTACATGGAGATAATCATCCACTTGATTGGCAAAAAATCAAAAGCTTGACAATAAATTCTGATGGTGAGGATATGGAGAAATAGGTAGTCTTACACATTGTTGGCAGAAATACAAAACGATGCAAACTCTCTGGAGGGAATCTGGCAGTATTTAGCAAAACTACATATGCATTCACCCTTTTACCCAGCAATCCCACCTTCTAGGAATTTACTCTGAAGATAAACTTCCAAAAATATGAAAATACTAATAAGGTTAATATTGCAGCATTATTTATATATTGTAAATACTGGAACTACTTAAATACCCATATGTTGGAGAATGATAGAATAAACCATGGTATTTAAATTCAATGGAGTGCTGTGTAGCTATGAAAAACCTTTATAAAATTGTAGGGAATAATTTCTAGGATATATTGTTCAGAGTGAGAATATATATATAGCATACAAATTTTTGTATAAGAAAAATGGGGAAATTAAAAATACACATATCTGGGCTTCCCTGCTGGCACAGTGGTTGAGAGTCCACCTGCCAATGCAGGAGACGCGGGTTCATGCCCCGGTCTGGGAAGATCCTACATGCCGTGGAGCGGCTGGGCCCGTGAGCCATGGCCACTGAGCCTGCGCGTCCGGAACCTGTGCTCCACAACGGGAGAGGCCACAACAGTGAGAGGCCCGCGTAATGCAAAAATAATAATAAAATAAATAAAAATACACATATCCACTTTTAGCAAAAAGAAATGCAGAAAGGATAAACAAGAATGAAACTGTTTACCTACAATGGATAGAGCAGAAAGAGGAGAAAGGGATGGGGCAACAGGGAAAGGAGTAAGATTTGAGGACACATGAATATACACTGAAGAAAATAATAAGGGGTAAAGAAGCATTACCCCTTGCAACCTACTCTCAAAAGATTGAAAAAAAGTATATGTAAGTGTGCATGTTCATGCTTGTATATGAATATGTATGTGTGGAACACAGAGAATAACTTTTAAAATGATGAAATGTTAAAAATGGGTGAATCTGAGTAAAAGGTAAAAAGTACTCTATTATTCTTACACATTTTTCATAAATTTGATATTATTTCAAAATTAAAAGTTTAAAAAACATGACCTGGTTTTAAAGCACTACTAAAAAGCTCAGAAATCAAGACTGGGGTGATCAACCATTGGGCGTTTTCAGATATGTCTATGATGGATGGATAGATGTCATTTCACAAGTCCTATTTCCAGACTATTAAGACCAATAGACAAAAAAAAAAAAACATAAAAAAACAAAAAAAAACAGACGTGCAATTGCACCTCTTATTCCATTAGGCAATGGCTTTTTGCCTCTAGTAGCATTTGCACAAAGTCCAGATACACCCCGCAATCAGTTCAAATGCAATCATAGGTAGGCTGAAGTTATTTTTATATGCTTATAGTGGAGAAAATACTGATTTTTAAACAAAACGAACATGAAACTCTTGAAATTAAACAGGCACTGTGATCAAGGGTACTCAAGCACTAGTGTTGGGTAGCTGTACCTGAATCATCAGCAGTGCCTAGTGGCTCTGACAGACAGAAGAGAGTGCGGCCTGGGCCAACCAGCCTAATATCCATTGTGCTTCTTTCATTTAATCAACTATTACTTGCAATCACCAGCCAAGAGCCCTTTGAATCTCACTTTACAACCTACGACGTCAGGGCACACAGATTAAATATTCTTTTATTTGACCCAAATTATTATTGAGTGATAACATTTAAATTACACATCGGAAAGCAGTACAATTACCTCTTAAAACAGGCAATGATGGTTTAATTAAAAGAGATTGATAAAGAAGATATGGAAAAATCAGGATGTCAAGAAAAATACCAAGGTGAACATATATACCTTGACACAGAGACTAAAATATCTGACTATACAATTTGGGGTTCTAATTCAACAATTTTTTAGTAGTCATGCCGAAAGTAACTGGAGAAATATATACATAATTGTTGAGAGGTTGTGTCTGGGGAGAGGATTATAGGGAAATACACAGGTTTTGATAAAATTTCAATGTCTGAATTTTGAAGAATAAATATGCATTGCCTTTACGATTTAAACAGCTAAAATCAGATCTAGTTATCAGTCATGGCAATAGCAAGTTAAGTGAACTGACTTCTTAAGAGATTAAGCTAAATCACTAGTATTTTCAGACCTAGCTATTAAACATTAAGTTCAGACTATTAAAAGAAAATGAGATAAGCAAATGATGAAATATGGATATCTTTCATTCAAAATATGGAAGCTCTTTGGACTTAAAAAACCAACTCTTCATTCTATAAAAACTTTTATAATAATCTTAATGGTAGTTAGCTTTAAAAAGCCACAAAGTACTGTGAATTAAATGTATAAGAGATACAAAAGAGGACATCAGATTACAATGGGGGATGGTTATTTTTATTTAATTAAATTAATTATTTTTGGCCATGTTGGGTCTTCGTTGCTGCGCGTGGGCTTTCTCTAGTTGTGTCGAGCGGGGGCTACTCTTCACTGCAGTGCAAGGGCTTCTCACTGCAGTGGATTCTCTTGTTGCGGAGCACAGGCTCTAGGCACTGCGGGCTTCAGTTGTGGCACGTGGGCTCAGTAGTTGTGGCACACGGGCTTAGTTGCTCCACAGTATGGGGGATCTTCCCGGACCAGGGATCGAACCCATGGCCCCTGCGTGGGCAGGTGGATTCTTAACAACTGTGCCACCAGGGAAGTCCCGTTATTTTTAAATATAGTACATTTCAACAGAAAAATTTTACAATGGGAGACTTTTTTATTCCATTTTTCTAATAAAGAGTTTTTCCTCTTTGTTTATTAAAACAAAATGTTTTCTTCTTGACCCTTCACATGTAAAATTTATCAATGTCACGGGCAATTTCCTGGCAATTTCACCAGGCTGAGCCAGGTGAAATATGTCAAGCAATTTACTTACATATAAAATTAGAAAGCTAATTTTGGTTTTACTGCATAGTTTAGTATGCACAGGTTCCAAATTTACTGCAAAACTACACTGACTTAAGTTTAGATTTGGAAGCACCACCTTGTGGCACAAGTAAGAACTTCTGAATTGCAGGAGTCAAGACGAGTTTTAGGGAGAGAACACTGGTGAGCTTCTGAGGCATTGGTCAAGTTCTGTTTCCTGACCTGTATAGAGAATGCCATGAGGCTCACTTTATATGCTTATAGTGGAGAAAATACTGATTTTTAAACAAAACGAACATGAAACTCTTGAAATTAAACAGGCACTGTGATCAAGGGTACTCAAGCATTAGTGTGGGGTAGCTGTACCTGAATCATCAGCTCACTTTAACAAATAATGTTAAAGCACATGACTTTTCTGTTATTGCAGGTCATAATTGTAAAAGTTTAGGGAAAAAATGTCCAATTTGTACCCAAATTGAAAGTCGTATTGCCTAAATGCTTGAATTTTCTAAGTACCAGTTTTATTTCCTAGAATCATAAATACACTATTGTATTTTTGATACACAACAAAATGCCAGAAAGGGGGATATTCCTTGGTAAACGATGGAAGGATTTTTTTCCTCAAAACGTTTTCACTGAGGCCCACTCTCAGCCTCGAGCAACTGTAGGGGCTCTGCAGTTATCTGGAAATCACCGCTACACACCTATCCCAACATGTCTGAAAACTGTCCAAAAAACCCTAGACTTCATTGCATCAATACAGAATATCAAGGATATGTGGCATATTTAACTCTGCAGCAATATTCATCAAAAAGGTTTTTCTTTCCTAATTTACTGTATTTCCAGGAAGTGACACGCTATTCACAAAATGATCTGAATTGGCTCAGAGTTTCACCCTCTCTCACTGCCATGGAATCACTTCTCCTAGGAGCTAACAGAATCACATTTAGTATCTCTTTCATACCGTGGAGCAGTTCATAGGAAGGGAGAAAGCCTTACTCTTTTTTTCTCAGGAACCTGTCAGGACGCATTAGTGACCATCTCCCTCACTATGACCCTCACCCCAGCAGGTGACATCTCATTGGCAGGTGAGAAGAACCATTGGCTGAGTCTTCCCAGACAGCCACCCAAAGCAGCTTCCATCCCACCATGGAAAGCAACTCTTACTCATGATTTCATCTTTGCTTCATTCAAATACTGGGAACATTAAAGATGGGAGCAGATGTGCCTGAGAATAGTTCACAGGACAAGGCCTTCTGCTGAGTTAATGAATGCAACTTGCTAAAATAATCCTTATGTTCAAGTGAGGCACAGAAAACATTTTTAAAGAAACTAAGGTTACATCGCAATTCTTGACCTAGACCCATTAAAAGGGCTGATATAGAGGCAGCCACTAAGCAAATGCTGCCTTTTATAGTTTGACACATTCTAGGTATGAATATGCCAATAATCAGGGATATCACTCAGTCTAGCGTTTGTTTCTACATATAAAGAAATGTCAGGCTGTTGTACCACCAAGATCTATAACTTCCTTAAGGAGTCTTGAATATATAGCTGCACTGTAAGATGAAAAGAAGGAATACTCTCAGGGAGTCTTTAAACAGAGTCTTAAAAAGGAGAATGGGATTATTGAACTTAAATCTGAAGAGGTCAAATTCTTAGGTCCCTCGAATACAAGTAAGAAAATGTAACAGGAGCTGCTTCTCTAAGATTTTGGAATTGCCCATGCTCAATGTTAAGATAAAATATTATTAATGAGAAACCTTGGCATTGATATTCCACAGAAGTTATATTTCAATATGTTTATCTAATATAACCATAAGGTTCAAGTGACCACTCTATCTAAAAAAAAAAAACAAAAAACAAAACCTCTTCAATAGCTTCTAAGAAAATATGGTTAAATTAGTTTAACCCTTTCATCCTAGAAACAGGTGAGAGAGAGAGAGAGAACCATTAATAACAGAAAATAATGGAGAGGGCTTCCCTGGTGGCGCACTGGTTGAGAATCCACCTGCTGATGCAGGGGACACGGGTTCGTGCCCCGATCCGGGAAGATCCCACATGCTGCGGAGCCACTGGGCCCGTGAGCCATGGCCACTGAGCCTGCGCGTCCGGAGCCTGTGCTCCGCAATGGGAGAGGCCACAACAGTGAGAGGCCCGCGTACCACAAAAAAAAAAAAAAAAAAAAAAAAGAAAATAATGGAGAAAATTACCACCATTCAATGGGAACATAATCCTCTGGAATCTTTGCTACAACTGGAATAAAAAACTCAGTAATTCTGACAGACTTTATTTTTTGATTAAAAACATATCTAATTATTCAAAGTATAGGGTATATGTAATCATTCAAAGTTTCTGGCTTGTACTATCACAACCATTAGAAAAAGAACATATACTGAGTAACAGACAGTGAGCTTAGGCACCGTCTCATATAAATTGTTTTACCTGCAGGAAATCCAGGATGTCTAGATACTACGAAAATTATAAAAAGGACTAGATTCTATAAGCTCTTTTCCTCAACTTTGGCTAAATATAATAACCTTAAAATACTGACACAATCTTTGATTATAAAGCAGAAACGTACAATGGTAGATTTATTTTAGTCCTTACTCAAGACTGTATTTAAGCAAAGCTCTCACTCAGTAAGACATATACTGATGTATGTCAGAAAAACAACATTCTAAGATTTATGGAGCATTTATAGAACAGGTAATGTTAACAACCAGATTAAAAAAATAAGGAAAAACAATGCTATTCTATATGCCCTTGAGCTGGGAAGTTTCTCAAATAATGAAGTCATGTTCAGGAAATGATATTCAAAAAGATAAATTTTTATACATTAGTTTCTCTGTTAAGTAAGAATCATTCAAATTCTTCAGTTAACAGTAATACTCAAAAAATCTTCAACTGGTAAACTCGTAGTTTGCAACGTTTCGATTTTTCCTGAATCCTGAAAACTTCAAACTGCCATTAAATATATTATCTTCTGTTTCTTCTTAAAGAACTAAGGTTCATAAAAGGATCATCATCATCATCATCCTGGAATGACATCCAAATGTAAAATTAGTGACTGTTCCATGCTTCACTGAAACAAGATAGAAGTTCTTATGGGCAAAACAATACCAGTAAGAGCCATTTTCTCCTTTCACATGGGGTAGACTTTCATTTTTCTATTTCCTTTATAAATATGAATAGTTGGTCAATTTTTTCCTCTTCCTCCCTTCCTTAGTAGCTATTTCATTGTTAAAACAATGAAAGTCCAACTAAATTCTTAGCAAGCATTAAAAATAAAAATTTATCCTGCTCTATATGTGTGTGTATATATAAGCCCATAATATATATCATATATATCTCTCTCAACTATTCACCTTAATAAAAGCAAATAAGGCATGGGCAAGACAAAAAAAACAAAAAAAACTCTTCAAGTCATTTCTATTAGGTTTTTAAATAAGTTTTTTTTTTTTTTCCCACTTACATTTTATAACTGGTATATCTGATGTTCTGGAAATTCAGAGCCAAAAAAATAATGAAGCCACATGACCTAATTCAGAAATAGCTGTAATTTTTATTTCCATTACCCATTTAATGCTAGAAATAGACAGCTACTCTCAGACTGGTACAAGAAACAACCTAGGAAAGCAATTTTTCAAAATATTTTTTTTGGAAAAATAAGTAGAGGAACTATTTAGTTTCAAAGAGTTCCCATGCTGCTGGGACATAGATTATATGCATAGTAAGAATAGGCAGGAATATCAGATGTTAACTAAGAATTTAATTAGAGAGAATGAAAGCTTAACCTTCAATAAGCCCCAAATACATAATTTGATGAGGTTAACATAAAATCACTGATATACATTCTATAACTAACTATTCAAAAGAGAAAGCAAATTTGTAAAGTTTTGATTTATGTTTCTTTTAAGACATTAATAAAAAGGGATAATTATTTGGTGTTAGGCTCTGCTGGTGATATTAACATGTTCCAGTGTTCGCTAAATTAGCTATCTCTAGTGAGATATGGATGCCTTGAGAAACACAAATTCACTATCACTTATTGATTCGTTTTCTGCTACCATAAAAGGCAGAACTCGTTAATAAACCAGAGATAAATCCAAACTATAGGAGAGAATTTGCTAATAGTTTTCCTTTGTAGCTAACATGAACTATATGAATTTCTGTAAGTAACATATAACCACATGTATATCTAGATGCTTTGGAATTAACAAACGGGTCAACAACCACCCACTTCTCTCCTGGAGGCAACATGCTAGTATTTAATAGGCAGACTGAGCTCATGGTGCCATTTTTCTTTGCAGCCTGAGTTCTGGGGAGTCTTCTCTTCAAGCTGTTTCAAAACCAAAGCTGGGACACAGGGAACATGACGGCAGCAGGTGAAGCTCAAAATCAAAGGAGTGAGTCATGTGGTACAACAGGGATGAACCTGGAGGACACTATGCTCAGTGAAATACGCCAGGCACAAAGAGACAAATGCTGTATAATTCCACTTATATGAAGTATCAGAGTAGTCAAAATCATAATGCACAAAGTAGAAGAGCCCCTTGCCAGGGGCTGAGGAGAGGGGAAAATGAGGAGATGTGGTTCAATGGGTATAGATTTTTGGTTTGGGAACATGAAGCTTCTGGAGATTGTTGCACAACAGTGTGAATATACTTAATATTAGTGAACTAACTGTACACTTAAAACTGGTTAAGATGGTAAGTTTTATGTTATGTGTTTCTACCACAACTGAAAAACACCACCATGTACCACCTTAAATATACAGGAAATGTGTAGAGCATATAGTGAACATTTAATAAACATTCTGTTGTAAAGTAACATTAAAGGCTTTCACGATATCATCACCACTATTTCTCCAAACATAAACAACAGAAGCTGAAAAAACTATTCTGATCCTACTGTTAACTGGGCAAGTTAAATAAGAGCTGAGTGAATATTATATGTTAAGGATCTGCAGGCCTTTCACATCTGAGGTATTTCCATCGATGAGCACTCCACAGAGGCCACTCATTGACTCAATATTAACTATGGTTCAAAGGAAGATGATCAATGAAACTATTTTTAGAAATAATTTTCGCCAACTAGCTTAGCAGTCCCTATTCAGATTTTATAAACATTTAAGAATTATCTAAGACTTAACGTATTATGTTATTACCTCATCTGATTCAAAATCAACCCCTTTAGTGATCTGGCTCCTGGACATGTGTTTGCTCGATGATGAAGTGCTCAACCACCTGAGGCAAAATATGAGAAAAACAGAAAATGAACCAAAGAATTCATCACAGAAGCCTTTCTAGCTAGGTTTTTCATTTTAGTAGCAGCCATGAATAAAAATAACGTAACACATTCCCTTCGAGCTACATCAGAGGCAGTAGAAGCTTAGTGGCAATTGAAAAGGACTCTGATGTCAGGGTCTGAATTCCAGTTCTGCCATTTAGGAGCTACATGGCTTCAAGCAGTTTAGCCTCTCTGTGCCGCAATTTCCTCACCTGTAAAACGAGGATGATAAGAATTTTTTTAAGATTAAATGTGTTTATATACTTAAACACTTTGATCAGTGCCTGAAACACATGAAGCATGCCATAGATGTTTGCTGACATCAGAGTTCTTAGCATATATTAACATGTATCTACTACCATCCTCTACTCCTGAAAATTATGGCAATATTGAAATATTTTAAATCAAATCTCAGTTACGTTTCTATAACAGGATAAAAGGATCTTAGAAAAGTCTCACCACTTTCTAGGGTTGCCTCACTGTTAATATTATTTGTGTCCAGTCCGAATAACAAATATTTACTTAGTGCTTGACTCCTGCCAGGTACTATGATAGGCCCTGGGAAACATCAGTAAGCAAGATAATCAGGAATCTACTTTTATGAAGCTTAACTTGTAGTGATGGAACTCATATTCCTATGTATTTTTACTAAAAAAATTTTAAGTCATCTTAGGACAGGGGCCAGCAAACTTGGCTAGCAGACCAAATCCAGCCTACCTGTTCCTTACAGCTTGTGAGCTAAGAATGGTCTTCACATTTTGAAATGGGTATACTTAAATGGTTATATAAGCACCTACATAATATCCCCAGTTTTGCCTCTTGGCCTGCAAAGCCTAAAATATTTACTACCTGGCCCTTTATGAAAAAAGTCTGCCGGCTCCTGTCTTAAATAAAAGCAGTGTTTGTAAACTCTTAGCCAACAATTTATTACCATGCTTTGGGATGTTACTATAGCAAACAAAATATATCTAAAGGTCTTGTCTGCACAAATTGTTGTGAGTCAAGAGGCCTATGCATCAGAAGGAAACAGAAAAATCCACAGGCTCTTAGGCACAAAAGTAAAGGACAGGAGGATTTGCCAAGCAAACTTGAGGAGCAACATAGCTTTGGAGGTAGAGGATCAAGGAATTTATCAACCAATCTACCTGGGAAGTCCCCAACTCTCTGTACTTGACCTAAGCAGGAACTGATCATTGTTGACTTGTTTCCATCATCTGTGACAGGAAGAAGCAGATCAAAAGCATGAAGCCACAGTGCCAAGGCTAGCCACAGCAGGTGAGGCATTGTTGCTGTGAGAGCTGGGGAAAGAGGGGGGTTATAGGAAGAAGCACCCACTGAGGCCTGACTCTGCTTGCTGATGTCTCCCCAGACAAATAACCAGTGGTGCCCAGAAACAAGCCAGGCATTCTATACCAGATGCTGGCTCATTTGATCATAGCAGGAGCCCCCAGTTCTGCACCAGAGGACCTAACACACCTACAGATCCCGTCTATGAGAGGTCCCCTATACTCAGAAAGCAGTGGCAGGAAGGGAAGAATAGTTACACAGTTTTGACTGCTAGGTCAAATAAATGGGTTCTTGTCCTAGATGTCAAAAAATATTTAATTGGATTAGTTTCCTGTGTATGGCTCAAAAATAAGGCAGACAGGGTGTATTACATTGAGTGCCAGGAGCTGTAAGTCTTCTCCATTTTTGTACAGATATAATTTGGAGGCACAAGTCAGAATTCCTACCTAGAGATGTTCAGCCAATTATGTCAGTTGTAGCAGCATCACAAGCATAAGAGAACATGTTAAATTGGCCTACATAAAAGGTGCCCCCAAAATGCTGGCTCCCCCCACTGCAAGGTTTAATAGAATCCCCTCCATCTCTCTCTCCTCCTCTACCTGGCCTGATGGGGCCAGGTCTTCTCTCTTTTTTTTTTTTTTTTGCGGTACGCGGGCCTCTCACTGCCGTGGCCTCTCCTGTTGGGCGCACAGGCTCCAGTCGCGCAGGCTCAACGGCCATAGCTCACGGGCCCAGCCGCTCCGCGACATGTGGGATCTTCCCGGACTTGGGGACGAACCCGTGTCGCCTGCATCGGCAGACGGACTCTCAACCACTGCGTCACCAGGGAAGCCCGGGCCAGGTCTTCTCTTGCTCACTGTTTTAAGGTTGGCGGGGGCGGGGGGAGGACTGCCACCAGCTCTATCAAATCTGGAAGGGTCCTTTCATCCCCAGTACAACCATGGAGAGTTTGGTGCCAGTTTTTCCAGGGAAAAGTGGGTGGATTTCCACTGCCCATCCAGCAGAAAGGAGTTTTACAGCTGGAAGTTCTTTCCTTTTTAAAGTCAACAACCAGAATATTAGTGCTTTTACTGCTTACCATTCTTCCCATTATTCTTGTTCTATATCCCTAGCCTGTTATTTCTTCAGTAAGCCCTTCTAGAGGGTTACTATGTGTTCAGTACTGTACTTAGCACTTCACAAATATTAACTCACTTTAAAGCCTCATAACAACACTTTGAGGTAAATATTATTATCTTCATCTTACAAATGAGGACACTGAGACACAGAAGTCAAAAAAACTTGCACAAGGTCCACAATCAGTAAGTGGTAGAGCTTAAATACCTTAAATTATGAGTGAAATAACTACACAAACCATGCCATTACTAAACAATTCTTCAAAGACAGCATAAATTGTGTCACCCAGTTGCTGTCATCAGGAACACAAATCTGCCAAGGCTGATTTCAGATTTCTTGCCAAAATGTTCGTTTCTAAATCTTCTCTCGTCAATTAAATGATTCTTATTACATGCACAGAGGTCTGAGAGCTTAATCTATTATGTGAAGAAGCAACAGCAGAGGATGGACCTAGAGATTATCATACTAAGTGAAGTAAGTCAGAAAGAGAAAGACAAATACCACATGATATCACTTAAATGTGGAATCTAAAATATGACACAAATGAACTTATCTACAAAACAGAAACAGACTCACAGACATAGAGGACAGACTTGTAGCTGCCAAGGGGGAGGCAGGTGGGGGAGGGATGGAGTGGAAGTTTGGGGTTAGCAGATGCAAATTATTATATTGATACACAGGATGGATAAACAACAAGGTCCTACTGCATAGCATAGGGAACCATATTCAGTATCCTGTGATAAACCATAATGGAAAAGAATACGTATATGTACAACTGATTCACTTTGCTGTACAGCAGAGATTAACACAACACTGTAAATCAACTATACTTCAATAAAATTTTTTTTAAAAAGGGCTTCCCTGGTGGCGCAGTGGTGGAGAGTCTGCCTGCCGATGCAGGGGACACGGGTCCGTGCCCCGGTCCGGGAAGATCCCACATGCTGCGGAGTGGCTGGGCCCGTGAGCCATGGCCACAGAGCCTGCACGTCCGGAGCCTGTGCTCCGCAACGGGAGAGGCCACAGCAGTGAGAGGCCCACGTACCGCAAAAAAAAAAAAAGAAGAAGCAGCAGCAGAGAGGAGTCCTGGAGCAGAATGCTTGGCTCCATGACTGGCTGTGTGACCTTAGGTAAGTTACTTAGACTACCACGCCTCACTTTCTTCAAAGGTAAAAGGGGGAAAATAGAGTTATAAGTATATTTACCTCCTGGAGTGACTGTGAGTAACAAATAAGCTAATTTATAGACAAAGGCTCAGAATGGTACATGACACAAAGGAAGTGCTAAAAGCTGAAACAGAATATTAACAAAATACAAAGCTATTTTCTGTTAATTGGGGCGGACATAGTACTCCAGCAAGAAAATCACTGCGTAATAAAGGCAAAAGGAAATGAATGACACGTTATTCAAATTTTCAGTGAAAATACTTGTAATAATGCTGCATTGACTTCACAAACTACACCTTGGTCTATTTTTCAGTTTTGTATGTATGTGACTAGCTGAAAATAAATCTGTTAGACTTCCAGGGCTTCCCTGGTGGCGCAATGGTTAAGATCTGCCTGCCAATGCAGGGGACATGGGTTTGAACCCTGGTCTGTGAAGATCCCACATGCCACAGAGCAACTAAGCCCGTGTGCCGCAACTACTGAGCCTGCGAGCCACAACTACTGAAGCCTGCACGCCTAGAGCCCGTGCTCCGTAATAAGAGAAGCCATCGCAATGAGAAGTCCGCACACCGCAATGAAGACTAGCCCCCGTTCGCCACAACGAGACAAAGCCTGTGTGCAGGAATGAAGACCCGACACAGCCATACATACATACATAAAGTTTTTTTAAAAATCAGACTTCTGTAGCATAGAGAAATATATATGTTGAATTCTGGATAATTTTTAATTTTTTCAGATGTTCCTTTTTGCAGGAAGTCACTGCACCGACCTTTGATCAGCTTTGGAAGTGGTAGGAAAAATGTCTTCTTCCGTATCTGACTCATCTACCACAATCACCTAAGGGGGAGAAACAAAACAGCAAATAGTCTTTGTGGGAATGGAAAATCTGAATAAAAATGCATTAACTAATGTCAAAAAATATATATTTTTACAAAACGTTACAAAAAAGGAGGCAGATACCATGTAAGCAATAACCATGAAAACTAAAGCTCTGCCTAACCTCCCCACTAATGTCACTCTTTATTTATAAATGGTTTTTTTATACAACATGTGTGAGCTCACTTCTCTCCTGCTACCATGGCAGCCTCGATACCTAAAGGAACATGCACTCAGATTGGTGAATGACTCACATTGGGTCATGTGCAAACAGTGCCCTGTGATTTTCTTGGGTTCTAACGAGAAACTAGGCCATCGGTGCTTCATCTCCAATTTTAAATGAGGTATAAGACTGTGTGGGAAGTACCAGATATCTGTTTTTCTGTTACATTTATCCCTGTTAAATACCATTTGCTGCTTTTAAGCCCCATGAAAGATAACTTGTGATTCTTGATTCTATCATCCAAATTACTACCTATTCCTCTACATTTTGTGTTATCTTGACACTTAATAGACACATTTGCCATGTCTTCATCCAACTGATAAAGCCAAAGACAAAATAGTGAAAAAAGCAGCACTTGAGACCCACCCCATCCCCAAGGCTGACATTGAACTATTAATCAAAGACCATTAAATGAAGTTGTCTAAATAGCTATGAATCCAGCCAATATTTCTGCATTTTGTCCATGAAACGATCAGGAGATTGTCCTAAGTGCCTTGACGGAATCAAATGCCTTCAGCATTCCCCTGATCTACCACTATGTCACCTCAATCAAAAAAATGAAAGAAAAAGTTACCATGACTTGCTCTTTCTGAACTCTTGTTCTTGCATTATAAAAGAAAAATCTAGAAGGCAAGCTACCTTGTGGACATGATGATAATTTTGTTTTCAGATATGATCTTGAAGCGTAGCAGGCAATAGTTGAATAGGAATAATGAAATGGAGCTCAGGATAAAAGTTAGCACCAGTATACCCATATATAATTGTATAATTATAAGAGAGGAAAAAAAAAAGAGAAGAAGTTTTCTGGAAGCGGAGGTGGTCAATTGTGTCACATACTCAAGAGATCAAGAAGGAGTGAAATTTGAGAAAATGCTGGTGGGGCAGTATGATATAGAGCAACAATTCTCAACTAGGTGTGATTTTTAACCCCCCTCCACCATCCCAGAAACATCTGGACATGTCTGGAGACATTTTGATTATCATAACTAGGGGGGACACCTCAGGCATCTAGTAGGTAGAGGCCAGGGATGGTGCCTGGGAAGTAAGACACATGTGTTTTGAAAGAGAGGTAACAGGAGAATCAAGCCCAATCTGGACTCTTCTTGGAATCCAAAGGAAGGGCAGAAGTTTCATTTTAAATCTAGAGCTGAACACAGAGGTCCATAGACTCAGACCTTGTAGCTTGTCTTGAGTCTGGCTTCAGCCATTAAGACACAAGCCAGAGTATTATGAGAGTATCAAAAGGAAGCCAGCAATAAAAAAGACCTCTCTATGCACTGAACGCCCATCTTCAATCATGGTTTTCCATGCATGGACTCTTTTGGTTCAACGTTATTATCCTTAAAAATATTACTAGGTACATACATTTATGAGTGTTCAATCATGTGATCCATTATTAAAGAAAGAAAAAGAGAAACCCTCCTCCCACACAAAAACCCTAGAAGCCCTCAGTCTAGCTAATCAGTAAAGTTCTCTGCAGTTTTAACGTTCCATATTTTTTCTTCTTTTATTTACTTTGTAGACCAAAGAATTGACCATCATAATGTAGGAAACATAAATTGGTACACAATTAGAAAACTTTTTTCTTACCTCTGAATAATTCTTAGTAGCAACATTTTGGGAGGGCTGCTGTCTTGTAGCTTTAAAGGCTATAATGAAAAAGATGAAACATCCATTATGTTATTCTTAAAAAAATCTTAGAAAAATTTGCACACTTCTTTAGCTGAAGGTTTCCTAAGTCCTATCTGCAAAAATCCATGATGACTAATTATAAAACACTTAATATGCTTTAAAATCAGGAGATGGAATTATATGTCTAACTACCAGTCTCATATGATTTCCCGGTTTACTCAAATAAATTAGTAAGCAGTGTTCATAAATACACCTACACTAAAAATATTTTATAGAAAAATACCTGAAGGATAAAATCTGATCACCTAATGGACTGAACTCCAAATATAGTGAAAGTAACCTTCCTCAGGTCTTCCTTCTCTTATAGTTGGCGATCTCTTTCCCTGTGGGAGCCACATGGTTCCAGTAAGCGCTTCCTTATTCTCCTCTACTTTGTTAGAAATATTCAGTACCTAAGAAATAGTCCAGAGGGAATGCTAGAAAACAGCCTATCTTTCATTCCATGATAAGCTTCCTATGAATCCTTACATTCTCAGCTTTGTAAACTTGGTTAGAAACATGAAGTTTAGTTAATTTTTATTTTTCCCAAGACCAAAACTATAATATTTTGATTTTACAGTAAGAAATATGTTTGGTCTTCATCCACATTTCTGGCAGAGAGCCCCTAAAACCCTAATTTCCTAAAGCAATGAGAGCTATCAAGGTGCTTTTTGTTATGTTAATGAGGCAACTTTGGGACCACAACTGAGGAGGGAGGCTGGTTACCAAGGGAACCAACCAGGAATAGAGGGTTCCAACTTTCAGTCCCATCCCTGATTTCTGGGGAGGGAAGAGGAGCTAGAGGTTGAACCAATCACCAACAACCAATGATTTAATCAATCATTCCTAGGTAGTGGGGCCTCCATAAAAACCCCCAAAGGAGGGGGTTCAGAAAGCTTCCAGGGGGTGAATCGAGATGCTTCCACGTGCCACCATGCCTAGACCCCAAACTCAACGAGGACAGAAGCTCCTTTGTTCTGAACTTTGCCCTATACATCTCTTCATCTGGCTATTGATTCATATCCTTTCATATCTTTTGTAATAAACCAGTAATCTAGTGAGTAAACTAGTTTCCTGAGTTCTGTGAGCCACTCTAGCAAGTTAATTGAATCCAAGGAGGGAGTCATGGGGACCTCTGATTGATAGCCTATTAGCCAGAAGTACAGAGAACAACCTGGACTTGTGACTGGCATCTGAAGTAGAGGGGGGCAGTCTTATGGAACCGAGTCCTTTCCCTGTGGGATCTGATGCTGTCTCTGGGTAGGTAGTGTCAGAATTGAGTTGACTTGCGGGACACCCAGCAGGTGTCTGAGGACTGCTTGGTGGTGTGGGTAACCACCCCCCACCCCACCCCCCACTGGAATTAAGTGCAGATTATTAAAAACCTAGAATAAAATTTAAACAGCCAATTAAGGGTTTAATTTTCTCCTACACCTTACCAGTTTCCTAATAAAAAAAAAAAAGGTTTCCCCCAAGATAACCCCCAAACTAAACAACAGAGCAAGAGGAGATAAAAACAGAGGACTTGAAGTCAAAGGCTCAAAGAACCCTACAAAGTCCGAAATTCTCCTAGTCAGAAAACTCAGGAATCTTTCTACCTAGCCTAAATTTATGATTTACTCATTTTTCCTATTCCAGGTTCTATCCCCAATCTTAGGATGTCTACCTGAGAGGAGAAAGGAAAGGCAGAAGCAGAGTTCTTACCCACCCTACTCAATCACTAGCCTCACATCCTACTCTACTCAAAAGGCTGGAGAGGGCAACTGAATGAAAAGGCCAGCAATCGTGACTCTTTCAAAAACTATTTCTGCTCAATCGTTATTCACTAATTGACCCCTCAAACTCTCAGCTCCTGGAAGAAACAAGAGCCTTCCTTTCTTTTTATCCCCAATAAATATTTGTGTGATAAATTAACATTATCGGAAAATTAAGCACTCGGTTCTGTTAGGAAGGCAATACATATTGTATTGGGGGTTAAAAGCTCTGGTTTTAGAGTTAGAGCCATGTGGACTCACTAGCTGGGTGACTGTGGCCAAGTTCCTTGGCTCCTTCAAGTCTCAGTTTCCCCACCTATAAAACAGTGTTAATAATACTTCATGCTGAAAATTGTTGACAGGATAAAAAGAGGTAGTTAATGTAAATTGTTTTGGCAAGCGCCTAGCTGTAGTAGGTATTCAAATGATTTCGCTAGTAATAGTGGATGGAGTAGCAGCAGTGGTAACCATGGTAAATTAAATGCAAAGACAGAGGCTTCTTTTATTAACTTAGTCACTATCCTCTGCAGACAAACTTCAGTGGAAAAGCCTGGGCTGTTAACTCTCATTCACAACCGCCGCTGGCTATAAGTGTAATATCTACCTTTCCCAATAAAACTCCAGTACTACTGTACAAATCTTTACACTCCATGGAGCTTGTTATAATAGGATTGAACCTTTATTTATCTCTTCACTTCTCCATTTATAATACGAATGCAGAAGCTATAGTTTAAAGTTGCTTTTGTCCCAAACTTATAGTTAGTACTCCATGGTTATTTTGTCAGAGACCATATTAAAAAGTCAGTTTCGTTTCTCAAAAAAAGGCCAATGTTGGAGTTAAACTGCAAAACCATTGGACCAAATCAACTGCATAAAAGACAAATCTAGACTGATTTATAGAAACATCCATTTTCATGAGTTAATTGTAAACACTGTCACTAATACTAACAGCAGCAGTCATTTATTGGATTCTTTCTAAGTGCTGTGCTCAGTAATGGTTATGCATAGTTCATTTAACACTTATAACTGCTCTGGGAAGTTAGTACTCCTCCTCCAGTGGGAGGACACAGTGAATAGGTCATACATTTATTTAATTGAAGTCTTAGAAGGAAAGAAAAAGAATAGCACAGAGGTAATATCTGAAGGGATAACAGCAAAGGATTTCTAGCAATGATAAAAGGCACCAATTCACAGTTTCATGAAACCCCATAAATCCTAAGCAGGATAAAAAAAGAACCACATATCTAGATTCATCACAGTGAAAGTACAGAACACCAAAGACAGCCAGCAGAGGAAAAACAGACTACTTTAAAAAAAGCAACAAGCTAAACTAATAGCTGATTTCTTAAGGACAACAATGGAAACCTGAAGACTCAATCTGATTGATTAATTCTGCCCACTGGTGTCAAGGAAAAGTTTCACATAAAACAACAAAGCCATGATGATAAAAGGCAGTTTGGGCTAAGGTAAAGGCAGGTAATTTACAAAGTCTATGCCTCTGTGTTGCATGCTGACCAACTTTTGGTAGTTTAACATGGAAGTGTTCATACTTTACTCACGATCCTTTTCTAACTCCCTCTGTTTTCTCTTTTTAATAGCTCTTTTATATATATATATATATATATATATAAACATTTCACAAAAGCCTACTATGTTCCAGGCTTTTGGCTTTTTTTTGGCTGTACTGCGCGGCCTGCAGGATCTTAGTTCCCCAACCAGGGATTGAACCCGGGCCCTCGGTGGAGTCCTAACCACCGGACCTCCAGGGAATTCCCAAGCTTTTTGCTTTTAATCCCCAGAGTAATCCAATATGGCAAGATTATTCCCAACGCACATGTAAACAAACTAGGAGAGCGAGTGACTTGTCCAAAGTCACAAAGCTTTTCACATGTTGAACTCATCCCAGATCTCCCAGATCGCTTACCGTGCTGCCTTTTTTCACTTCCTTTTCTCCTCTCTGCTTTTATCTTACACCTTCCAAGAATGTCACAGCATCTTTCTAAATGCCATTTTCTAAATGGCAACAGAGACAATATACTTTGAAAGTCAAAAGATAAGGATCTCAGCTGGCCCTACTCAAGTACTGAATAATCCTTGAATAAAAACACAGCAGCAGAATTTTTGATAAGAAGGTTCTTTAAGAATCATTTAATAAAGCTGATGTTTGTATCCTTTCTCCAATGTTATCTGTCATCCAGAAAATACTGAAAACTTCCTCTGATGGAGTCACAACTCACTTCCTTCTGAGGCAGCTTACACCATCTTTATGTTGGTTGATAGATTATTCCGTATAATGCAAAGACTTCTCTATTGAGAGCCAGTAGCTCAACTTCTAATCTTCTCTTGCTCTGGAAACTAACAGTAGAGTGGTTACCTACTCACTCTGAAGGCCAGAGAATGTGGGATCAATTCAAGCTCTAGGACTTACGAGTTGTGAGACCTTGGATAAGTTGCTTATCTTTTCAAAGCCTCAGTTCCCTTTTCTGTAAAACAGAGAAATAATAAGTGCCTATCCCACTGAGCTGTTGAGAGGCCTGCAGTAATCGTCTCATAAGTATTAGCTATTATTAGTACTATTAGTGGTTTTATCAACCTAGGGCAAATTACTTAGCTCAATTCCCTCATCTATAAAACAGGGAGTAGGTGAAATTGTTCTTCAGCCTTCCAGGTCCACTTTATCACATAATAAACTTAAATCTGTGATGTGATTAGCTTTTCCCATCTATCCTCATTGGGTTGGTAGTTCTTAACCTGGAGCCCATGGATAGGCTTCATGGGGGTCCCTGATCCCTTTGAAATGGAGTACAATTGCATATGAGTACTTATTTAAAGATAGGAGACATAGCTTTCAGCATCCATAACTTAAAGTAGATTTAAAACCACTGTCTTTAGGACTATACAAATCAAGTCTATTCGATCTTTGACATAACAGAACTTAATTTCTGTAAAGACTTGAATTTTTCCCAGGTTAGATATCCTAAGTTCCTTTTATCAAATTTTTAATATTATATGGTTTCTCTTCTGAATGATCATATAAAGTTGACATCTTTCTCGAAATATGGTTCCAAAAGATGAGCACAGTATTCTTGGCATGATACATCCAATCAGTACGAGGGAGAACTTCCTTGCTGTAGAGAAGCATTACTTCTACTAATAGTGCTTAAGGCACCATTAGATTTGGACAGTTAGATCAACCTGCACAACCTTAGTGACCTAAGTCTTTCTTACTTGGTTCCCTGCTAATATCATATACTTCTCTGTGCAGCTGTCCTTTTGGACATAAATACAGTTTATATTTACCCTTGATAAATTTAATCTTGTGAGATTTAGTTCAACTCTCCAATCTGCCAAAAATTAATCTCAAATAATAAGATAAATAAAATACATATGGATATACTCTGAATGGTAGGGAGAAAAAATATCACCACCTATTTTAACATATATTTTCACAGATCTGACTTACAACTTCCTCTGATCTCATAAACTGTAATATTAAAAATAGTTCATTAAATTTTTATATTAGATTATTATTAAAATAGTTTATAAAAATAGGTTCCCTTAGTTTGAAGCTAATTTTTAGACCACAGCACATACACAAAATCAAGTCAAAGAATCCTAACTATAATTTTCCTTAAATGCAGCTCACATGACTCTATATAGAGATGGACAAAAGCAGCATGAGGAAAGAAAGTTTACAGTATATTAAGGAGCAGTTCCTTCTCTCTTAATCATTGTTGATACACTGACCAACTGCCTTTTCCATGTCTTAGTGATCCCTCTATAAAAGGGAAATAATCAAATTTGTCTAAAGTAGGATATAAAAATTAATTTTTAGAGCCCACCCTCTTCAGTAGCCTCCATGAATGGAAAAGGTCTTTTAAATCAGCATAATTTATCCTGTGATTCAACACAAACCAGTCAGGTTTACTCATGGGGTTTCCTGAGTCTTCCTGTGTTGGAATTTATAAGTACATGCTAGGTGATCTTTTGCAGTCTATACTCACCATCTATAATAGACATATTTCTAGATGTTGACATAGTGGCCTTTGAACTTCTGCCTCGAGTAGAAGTCTCCAGAGCAGCTCCTGCTGTTAGAATAATGAGCGGTCAGTATACAAGTCCATCAGTAGCAAAGGTTTTTGTTTTTTAAAAAAAACACCACTAAATAAAGTTATGTCAAAACATAGTTTATGTGTAAAATGTCAAAGATATATATAAGAAGAAACATCTAGAGTCTGATCAATCAATTTTCAGAGACTATTCTTACACCACACTTGGTTTATATTGTTCCAATTACAATGTAAGGAAAAAATTTATAAATGTAAGGATAATGAAAACAATTATCACTAGAAGATGGGAATTTCTCTCCTGGGAGATTTTTAACTAAAGTACTACCTATTTTAACAGCTTAAAATTCCGACAGATAAATATTTAATAAAAAAAAAAAATTTAAACTATTCCTAGGGATGGATTTCTATAATGCATCAGGAAGTCACCAGATGACTATCTTCTATTATTTGGACTATTCAATGACAATAGTATCACATTAGACACAATGATGGCAATTAATTTAATGACTGCTTTAAAAAATCAAATTGTATAGGGGCAGTTTTCAAAAATAATAATTTTTATCATCTGGAGTTTTCTTCCTGCTGTTAGTGGGCATTAGCTAGACATTTCCTTAAGTGTTTGCCTCACTATTACTTTGTACATGTGAGAGTAAACATGTCTATTAAATGTTCCCAATGTGTGAGAAGCACTATGAAATTCTTTTATTTATTTATTTATTTATTTTTTTATTTTTTATTTTTTTTTTGCGGTATGCGGGCCTCTCACTGTTGTGGCCTCTCCCGTTGCGGAGCGCAGGCTCCGGACGCACAGGCTCAGCGGCCACGGCTCACGGGCTTAGTTGCTCCGCGGCACGTGGGATCCTCCCGGACCAGGGCACGAACCCGCGTCTCCTGCATCGGCAGGCGGACTCTCAACCACTGCGCCACCAGGGAAGCCCTGAAATTCTTTTAAAAAGAAGTGTTAAGAACTATTCAAACTATATGTGCATGTGGCCATTCAGAATTTATTTACATGAAATGTACATGTTGGAACTACATTAAAGACTGTTTTTATGCATTATAAAAATAAATTTTTAAAGGACTGTGTAACTCAATTCTGCCAAGATGAACACAATTCTGAATTTCCCACACAACTGCCAAGTGTGAATGTATAAGAAAGACTGTGCTCAATGCTAACCTCTTCCTCTCTGAGATCCTCCTCTTGACACTGGATTCTGCCCTCTTCCTCCTCTCCGGCCTCTTCCTCGGCCTCTTCCTTTGTTGGCTGCTGCTGTGATGCTGTCATCAGAGTCATCAGCCATCTGTTCTGCCAAATCTATACTCATAAGGTCATCAGCACTAAAGGCAGAAGCAGCTTCCTCTGACTGAGATCTGAGGGCTCTGGCTCTACTCATGGCCTAAGGGATGACAAGAGAAAAATACACATCAGTAGACAATGCAGCAGCCTAAAAGTCATTAATCCAGTCACTCAGATGGACATTTCATATTGCCAAACTGTCTAAACTATTATTTTTCACTAATCATGCTAAAAAATGTAAAACAGGAGAAGCTCTCTCCCATCAATCAAATTCAGTGCCTACGAATTGTTAGATCAATTTACAATACTACTGATATCTGTAAAATGAGACCTTTTGAAAAATGTATATCAAGAACCATAGGGCTTCCCTGGTTGCGCAGTGGTTGAGAATCCGCCTGCCGATGCAGGGGACACGGGTTCGTGCCCCGGTCCGGGAAGATCCCACATGCCGCGGAGCGGCTGGGCCCGTGAGCCATGGCCGCTGAGCCTGCGTGTCCGGAGCCTGTGCTCTGCAATGGGAGAGGCCCGCGTACCACAAAAAAAAAAAAAAAAAAAAAAAAAAAGAACCATAAAATTTCACAGAATCAAAAGTTTCAGAACTGGGAGGAATGTTGGCAATCGCCCCTAATCCAACACCACCATTTGTAAGAGACTGTCATCATTTGAGTTACTTTGTACAATGGGCTCTTGATAAATAACAAGAAAAAAAACTCGAGGTCGGTGGGGAGCAGAAGGCTGCCGCAGGGGCGGTGCTGCGGGCAGCCGGGACACCTGGCTTGGCCATAACCCCGTCTGGGGCCGGGTGGGACAACAAGGGCCCATGGCCAAGCCAGCTCTGTTACCTCTGACTTTCAAGGATGTGGCCGTTTATTTCTCCAAGCAAGAATAGTGGAATCTAGAGGCATGGCAGAGGAGCTTTACAAGCAAGTAATGAGAACCAATTACGAGATTCTTGTTTCTCTAGTGAAAAACCAATTAAAGTAACTGAATCTATAGAGAAAGAAAAATTATCTTGTGTCATGAACCCCATGCCACCCAAAAAGAATGTTCCAAGCGTTAAGATCACATGGATGTGGACTTCCATGGTGGCGCAGTGGTTAAGATTCTGCCTGCCAATGCAGGGGACACGGGTTCAAGTCCTGGTCCAGGAAGATCCCACATGCTGCGGAGCAACGAAGCCCATGAGCCACAACTACTGAAGCCCACGCACCTAGAGCCTGTTCTCCATAACAAGAGAAGCCACCGCAATGAGAAGCCTGAGCACAACAGTGAAGAGTAGCCCCTGCTCGATGCAACTAGAGAAAGCCCACACGCAGAAATGAAGACCCAACAAAAGATCAAATGGATATGAAGTGGTGTATTAGTGTGGGTTTGGTTTGCATTTCCTTCGTGGCTAATCATGTTGAGCATCTTTTCATTTGTGTATCTTTTTGGAGAAATGTCTATTCAAATACTTTGACCATTTTTGAAGTGGGCTATTTGTCTTTTTATTGTTGGGTTATAAGTGTTCTCTATTTGTTCTGAATATCGAACTCTTATCAGATATATGATTTGCAGATATTTTCTCCGTTTCTTGGGTTGTCTGTTCCCTTTTTGATGGCGTCCTTTGAAGCACAAAAGTTTTAAGTTTTGATGAATTCCAGTTTCTTTTTTCTTTTGTTGCTTGAGCTTTCGGTGTCATATCTAAGAAGCCATTGCCTAATCCAGAGTTACAAAGATCCACTCCTATATTTTCTTCTAAGAGTTTTATGGTTTTAGTGCATATATTTGGGTCTTTGATCCTTTTTTTCCCCTTCTTTGATCCATTTTGAGCTAATTTTTTTATACTGTGTGATATAGGGATCCAGCCTCTTTTGCATATGGATACCCAGTTGTCTCTACACCATTTGTTGAAAAGACTGTTCTTCCCCCCATTGAATTATCTTGGCACCCTTCTGGAAAACCAATTAACCATAAATGTCAGAGTTTATTTCTGGATTCTTGATTCTGTTTCATGGATCTATTTGTCTAGCCTTATCCCAGTACCACACTGTTTTAATTACCATTACTTTAGGATCAGTTTGTCAATTTCTGCCAAAAGAAAAAAAAGGCAGATGGGGTTTGGGGACTACTGTCATCTAAACAGTACTAAGTCTTCCAACTCATGAACATGGGATATCATTTCATTTATTTAGTACTTTTTTTTTAGGACTTTTAAAATTACTTTCAGCAACATTTTATGGTTTTTATTGTGCAAGTCTTATGTTTCTTTTATTGGGTTTATTCCTAAGTATTTTACTCTTTTTGATATTCTTGTAAATGGACTTGTTTTCTTAATTTTTTTTTGAAAAATAGTTTTATTTTAAAAGATGCTGAGAGTTCAACTCAGAGGAAGACTGAGAACAGGTGTATGGATTTTTTTTAAAATTAATTTTTGTTGGAGTATAGTTGCTTTACAATGTTGTGTTATTTTCTGCTGTACAGCAAAGTGAATCAGTTATACATATACATATATCCACTCGTTTTTAGATTTCCTTCCCATTTAGGTCACCAAAGAGCATTGAGTAGAGCTCCCTGTGTTATACAGTAGGTTCTCATTAGTTATCTATTTTATATATAGTAGTGTATACATGTCAATCCTAATCTCCCAATTCATCTCACCCTCCCTTCCCCTCTTGGTATCCATACATTTGTTCTCTACATCTATGTCTCTATTTCTGCTTTGCAAATAAGTTCATCTGTACCATTTTTCTAGATTCCACATATAAGTGATATTATGATATTTGTTTTAGGTGTATGGATTTAAATAAAAGATAGTGATTCCTTTTTTCATGAAATTAAAAAAAAAAGAAAAACACTCACCAAAAATAGCTGCTATCTCTGGGTGATGAAATTTTAGGGTTCTTTTTGTTTTCTTCATTATTCTTGAATATTACAAATTTGCTACAATGTATGTTTTCTAAAATATTACTTTTATAATCAGAAAAACATAAGCAATAATCTCTTACAAATATATAGTAAAAAGAATTAGGTAGAACAAAACAATTGAAAGCCTGGAAAATAAAAACCTGAGGGCCAAGATTTCAACTTAATAAATTTTAATTTGATAAGAAACTGTCTAGAAAAGACAAGTTTGAGACTTAATGAAATATCCTAACTCTGAAATGAATATAGATTTTCTGATTAAAAACAGAATAAGAGCAATGCTACCCTGATCTCTTCCTTCAAACCTATCAAAATGTAACAAGGAGAACAAAAATTTTAAAAATACCTTTTTGAATAAAATTAGAAAATTGCTCCACCCACAAAACACAAAACCTAGGAGAAAGAGTTAATGGGTATAGTGAATATTTGGCCTTATCCAGGGAGAAGGTTGAGAAGAGTTTCCAACAGTGTAGAGAGCTCCAAAATTGATCTACGCATGCCAAGAGGCCATGACAACAGTCTCTCTTGCTTGGAATGACTAGTTCTGGGTCTAAGAATAGGCATCTAGAGCTTTTCTAAGATCTGTGTGGTGCCATAAAATATGGAGAGACAGGGCTAGATGAGGAGATAAGCACAGAGCAGGCAGGGCAGAAGCAGGAGTGCAGCGGGTAGGGGGAGGTGTAGGTAACTCAGCTTCACGCTGATGAACTTGCTGAAGTGAAACAACAGCTAAGTCACTATGGGAACGGCTCAACATGGCATTACAACTCCAAAAGAACAAAACTTTAGGGAATACAACCAAAAAGATACAGAGAAAAAATAGTTGAAAAAGATTTCAATTCATCTTTCTTGCCCCAGATGAAGTACAGTCAGTCCTCATAATTTTCAGACTCCGTATATGCAAATTCACCTACTTGCCAAAATTTATTTCTAACTCCTGATGCGTTTGTGGTCATTCATGGACACGTGCAGAGAGGCGCAAATTCTGAATCGCCTGACACACACCTTCCCAGATGAGGTCGAACGAGGTGACACTCAGCCTTCTTTAAACGAGTATCCTTTTCACAGTACGTTCCTTTAGTGCTGTGTTCACAATTTTGTGCTTTCAGCTGGGGATTCGACTTTTAAAATGGCCCCCAGTGTACTGCTGAAGTGCTGTCTAGGGTTCCTAAGTGCAAGAAGCTGTGATGTGCCTTATGGAGGAAACACATGCGTCATATACGCTTCATTAAGGCATGCGCTGAATGGGCCACAAGTCCAATGCTAATGAATCAATGATATATATTGAGTAAGGTCTTAAAACAGAAACACACATGGAAAGGGTTATGTATTAATCAGTTAACAAAAATGTAACCAGTGGCTGGCAGGAACCCATTCCTGTATTTCCCCTAGGAGCAACAGTTTAGTGTTCACTCAGTGTTTACAGTGACTTTATAGAATACAACTACGATGAATAACAAGAACTAGCTCTACATTAAAATATATACATACAGGGACTTCCTTTGGTGGCACAGTGGTTAAGAATCCACCTGCCAATGCAGGGGACGCGCGTTCGAGCCCTGGTCTGGGAAGATCCCACATGCCGCGGAGCAACTAAGCCCATGAACCACAACTACTGAGCCTGCACTCTAGAGCCCATGATCCACAACTACTGAGCCCACGTGCCACAACTACTGAAGCCCGTGCACCTAGAGCCTGTGCTCCGCAACAAGAGAAGCCACTGCAATAAGAAGCCCACGCACCACAACGAAGAGTAGCCCCAGCTTGCTGCAACTAGAGAAAGCCCGCGCGCAGCAACGAAGACCCAATGCAGCCAAAAATAAATAAATAAATTTATAAAATAAAAAATATATATATATTTAAAAGAAAAAAGGAGACCTAAATTACATAATAAGGTAGATCTAACTGATACATACATGTTGAACTCTGTACTCTGAAAATAAACAATATACTTCTTTTCAAGACCCCATGAAATGTTTTACCCAATATGTAATGGAATGCTAAGAAAAACATCAATTCTAAATAGTAAAAAGAATATTATCATACTTTTTAATCACAATGCAATAAAATTAGAAATTAGTAAGACAAAAGCCTGGACTCCAAACTGCAAAACAAAACAAAAATTGTAGAATACCTAGAAAATGATAATAAAAATACTGCATATCAGAACACATGAAACAATTTAAAAATGAATTGTTAAATTAAAGCAAAGAAAGGAGAATGGAGGGAAAAAAAGACCTAAGGAAAATTAAAAGAATTATGATAAAACACTCTGCTCAATTCTAAGTAATTTGGAAAATAAATGACCTAAACTGAATCAAAAAAGATAGACAGTCTCAGTAGACTAATTAACAACATTTTGAGAAAATTCTTAAAAGAACTACACTCCCGAAAAGGATCACAACCAGAAAGTTTCACAGGTAAGTTCTACCAAATCTTCAAAGAACAGATGATTCCATGGCTACTTCAGTAGGAACAGAGCATAAAGAAAGAAAGCTTCCAGCTGGTTTTTATAAAGCCAGCATAACATGGTACTGAAAACTGACAAAGGACTGCATGTACAAAAGGAAAATTACAGTATCTTACTCATGAATATCAAAGCAAACAAAAGGAACCCCGGGGCCCATGGAAAGACCAGTACACCTATTAACAGGGGCTTCACAAAGTGATACTAAGGTTGGGTCAATAATAGGATAGAAAATAATATAATTCACCATATTAACAGAACACAGGAGGAAGAAACCTGCATGCTTATCTTCATAGATGCCAAAAAAAGCTCTTAATTCATTACCCATTCTGGATTTAAACAAAAAACTCTCAGGAACAAGTGGATACTTCTTTTACATAACAAAAACCCTAACTCTGCTATTACACAAACACACATACAGAGTGTGCACACACTTTCACCCGAGTGCTCTTATAAACCAATTAGAGAAAGACCAATGCCCTAGCCAAAAGAAAAGATATTCTATGCAAAGAACATGATCAGGTGTTTCATATAAATAAAACTTATAAACAAAAATTTAAAAAAATTAAAAAATTGCTCAGACTCGCTAGTAATACAAGTAGTATGAGTTAAAAGCAACAGTAAGAAATAATTTCTCACCACTTAAATTTGTAAAGATCAAAAGATGTAGTAATATGTCATGACCGCAAGGATGCAGGGAAATAAGCACTCCCTAATACTATGGGTGGGGAGAGGAACTAGTGTAAAATATTTGGAGTGATTTGGCAGAATCTAGCAAAATTTAAAACACATATGCCTTTTTATGATTATTACTTCTTTGAATGAATTATCATCATTGCCAAATTTCATACTTTGCCTTTGTCTAAATACTAAATCTTCATTTTAGCATCTCAAACATTATACTCAGATAATACTTTATCTTTCTGTATAACAGACTATGGACTTTACTGATATCTTTGAACTAAATTACTTCTATGAATTTACCTCATGAGTGGAGGCATAGGGCCAATGGCAAGACAATGTTTCCATATACTTTTTGCGAGATTTAAAAATATACTATCCTAGTATTATTGCACTTTTTTGTAGTAATATAAACGTAACATAAAAATTTACCATTTTAACCATTTTTAAGTGTGTTATTTCAGTGGCATTAAGTACATTCACATTGTTGTACAACCACTGCCATCACCCATTGCCACAACTTTTTCATAATCCCAAATTGAAACTCTATACCCATTAAATAACCCTTCATTCCCTAACCGCCCCCCCCAAACCCCGATAATCACTCTTCTATACTTTCTGTCTGTATGAATTTGACTATTCTAGGTATCTCATGTAAGTGGAATCACATAGTATTTGTTCTATTATATCTGACTTACTTCACTTAGTATAATGTTTATATCCATGATATAGTATGTACCATTCTATACTTCAATTTCATTCCTTTTAAGGCTGAAGAATATTCCAAAGGATGTAGGTATCACATCTTATTTATCCATTCATCTTTTGATAGACTTTGGATCGTTACTATCTGTGGGCTATTGTAAATAATGTTATGAACACTGGTGTACAAATATATGTTCAAGTCCCTGCTTTCAATTTTTTTTGGTAAATGCACAGAAGTGGAATCACTAGATCATATGGCAATTCTATGTTTAATTTTCTGAGGAACCATCATACTGTTTTCCACAGTAGCTTTTATCTCCCCACCAGCAATGCATAAGGGTTCCAATTTCTCTATTTTCTTGCCAATACTTGTTACTTTTTAATTTTTGGATAATAGCCATCCAAAGGGGTGTGAATTGTATCTCATGGTTTTGACTAGAATCTCCTAGTGATTAGTGATGTTGAGCATCATTTCATGTGCTTTCTGGTTACTTGTATTTCTTCTTTAGAGAAATATCTATTCAAGCCCTTTGTTCATTTTAAAATTAGGTTGTTTTGTGTTGAATTTTAGGAGCTCTTTATATATTCTGGTTATTAATCCTTTATCAGATATATGATTTGCGAATATTTTCTCCCATGCTATTGGTTGCCTCTTCACTCTGTTAATAGCACTTGGTATTACAGTTTAAAAGAGGGTATCAACCCTGCCTCAAATTCAGATAGAACATAAGAAAGAAATCAGAGGCCCAGTCCAACTATGGACTATGGATCAGACTAAGAAGAGTTTTTACATTTTTAAAGGACTGTAAAAAAAAATATGTGACAGACACCATATATGGCTTGTAAAACCTAAAATATTTACTATTTGGCCTTTTATTTAAATATGAACTTATAATTAAAGAAAATACTTGAGAGTGTTTCTATGTGAACAAAAAGACATTAAAGCATGTTTTTTCTCTACTGGAAGGACTAATGTTTTTGTTTGTCTGTTTAAATAATTTAAGTATGATACTGGGATTCATATTCTGAGCTAAATAATTCTGCAAAACTGTGAACCACAGCTTGGGAAAGTCCCAAACTCTATTAGTCAAGTTCTAAATAGAATGCTGAGAATGAAAAAATTTATAATACCCTATGGCATACTAAAAAATTACCTAAGAAGCCCTGATTACCTGTTACAGTCTTAAAATACAGCTGAAAATCTGAACTCCAAAATTCTTTCTTCTGAAAAACTCCCATATGAAATTTCTAATACCCTCTCCTTACTATCCTTGAATAAAATGTTCACTCTTACTCTTTAAAAGACTAATGAAAAACTGATATTAGTGATTTCAAACATAAAGTATCCATTATAAAGAAATATTTATGTAATCTGTGAAATTGAAAAAGTCAATCAAGGGACTTCCCTGGCAGTCCAGTGGTTAAGATTCTGCGCTCCCAATGCAGGGGGCACCGGTTCAATCCCTGGTTGGGGAACTAAGATCCCACATGCCGCATAGTGCGGCCTAAAAAACAAAACAAAACAAAAAAGAAGTTAATCAAGTTTAAGTCAAATAATCTAAGAACCAGGAATCATTTCTTTCTAGCATTCATTCTTACCATTTGGCAAACTTTCTTTTCTACTTTAAGGGTGCTCTATATAAGATGAATACAAATATAATAAATGTGGTAGGGGATCCCTAATCTATAGCTTTCTCCTCTTCGTTTCCAAAAATCACCTTGTAAAAAAATTTAAAAAGCAACTGATTCTATGCTTATTATAAAGTGATTTTCATGTGCTGCATGATTTTAGAAGTCTTAAATTTTTAGCCATTCATTGGCCATAACTTGTATTAATGTTATTATAATATAAAGCCCTGATAGGACATAGTATGGTGGAAAAGTCCAGACTCGGAGGTAGAACAGGTTAAAAATCCAGCCCCACCATGTGACCTTAAGTCTGGTCTCAGTCTCCTCATTTGTATAATGGAAACTGAGATTAGTATAAGTAATGCACATAGCAAAAATTTAATAAATACTATTTCCCTTTTCCCCTTGAAAACAGTAATGAATAAAGTCAAATAGGTAACCAGTTCTATTTTTTCCCAATACATTTATTTAGGAGAATGACTTTGATATTGGGAATGTTGAGTGTGAAATTTGTGGATGGTGGTAGCTTTTAGTTCTGTAATCAATTACTGAAGGCTATTAATGAAAGACATGGTGTGGGAAAACACTGTAGGCAATACTGGTACTATTGCTGGTAATGTTAGCTTATGTTGCAAAATTTCCTATCTTATTACATGGATAGTGTTAAGTGGTATAAGAGAAAGGTTATCTGTGAAACCTATTACAACTAGACATTTAGAAGGTTATCCTAGCATATTCTTTTTAAAGTAAGGTTATTAACTGAGTTACTATACTGTTCATATTTCTTCATATTCTAATGAAGTGGGACACAATTTGGAGGGAAGGAGTGTCCCAGAACATCAAACTTCTATAGTAAGACAGAGAAAAGAAAAAACCCACAACACCAAAAATGTCACTTTCCTATTCCCTAAAATTCCAGGTAAGTGGCATTACTGGATCAGTTAAAAATCCTAAATAGCAAGTATGGAATGTCAGATGATGAAGTAAATCAGATTTAGACTTGGAAGTTTCATTAAAATTTTTTTAAAAATCCCACAAAAACCTAGAGTCTATCTTATGACCTCTAAAGATGATACAGAAGAATTATTTGATAGCCGATTTTTCCTATCAGAGTCTAAAACTGCTTGACCTTAAAGGCTGTGGTATTACCTAGTAGTCAACTACTAAACAGGATTCCTTTGGAAGAATTCATGGGGGAAAAGAGTAAATTGAGAGTCTCCCTCTCCTTAAGAAGGGTGCTTTTCCTCCTCTCCTTAGTGACTCAGGGCTTGACTTTTGCCTAAGGAGTGTGCTTAAACAAAGGCAAAAAATATTTTAAAAGGGGGGAGGGGGCTCCTATTTATCCCCTTTTTATTGTAGCAGAGCAGAGAGTGGGACTTGTCAAAGTTAATCTGAGGGATATGTCACGTTTCAACTCTTTCCAATTCACCGCCTGGCAGCTACAGTTCTCAAGTATTTAGGGAACGAAAATGGACAGTTGTATGAATTCAGTGAGGATGTTTAAAATTTTCTTTCTACATATATCTGTCTCACCTACTAAACTGAGAATCTCTGGTGGACACAGACTATACCTTTTTCATATTTATATTCCTAATAAAAAACAGAATGGCTACCCACAACAGGTACCATACAAAATGCTGAAGGAAAGCAATCAAGACAAAAGCCCAAAAGTAAATAATTGATAACATAATTTTTAAGTACTAGACAGCAATCATCAATCACTAAGGACAATTAGAAAACAGGAAAATATATTTCAATCATGAATTCACCAAGTATCAGAAAGAGGCCCAAAGTTTAAGTTAACGGTTGCTAACCTCAAGTCCCTAATCTCCTAAGTGACTGAAAAGACAGTGATGAGGGTGAACAGGCTAATTTTAACATTTTAGAAAGCCCAGTGGACACTGTGTGTGTATTTACCTATGATGACACTGCTGATCAAAACACTAAGTTTCTTTCTTTTTGCCCAAACAATATCAGCTCAGTAGGGTAAGATTTTATACTGATAAGATGCTCTAATAGCAGTTGGGAATTATTTTCATTAAAAAGAGTTCTTCGGGCTACTATTCCTGCGCCTCCCCTCCATGCCCGCACCCACCACATACACACATGCGCAATTAAGTAAGTTTTCGACAAGAGCAAAAGGAAAAAAGGAGAATATCAGCAAGCCGAATGAATACCTGTAGGCCGAATTGGAATAAGTCAAAGGCAGCGGTCCTCAGCCAACCCCTGCTCAGTCCTACCCACCCAACAGAGATCCTGTGGACTGACTACTCTAAATAAACCTACTAGTTATTCTGATTTAACAAGCTGACATATAATAAAGGAATTTTCAGAAAAATTACCTCTCGAACTTCATCATCTTCTTCATTCTTCTGTCTGCTTTCTCTGAAACGACGTACCTGGATTGTTAACAGAATAAATAACAAACATGTTACAAACATGTCTGTTATATAAATATAAAACTGATTAACTGATGTTTTCCATGACAACATAAAATTCGGAAATTCAAGTATAGTTTTGTTTCACAAAAGATTAAAGAAGTCATATTTCCCCAGTGACTTACATTAAAAATTCAGAAATGTACTCTTAAGAAAAATTGGCCCTAAGAAAAATGATATTACCTGCTGACCAAATGCTCCAAGTCATTGAAAAACAGCCTGTCGGACTGCAGAGGAAAAAATTCTAATGTCCTATGGGTGTTATACTTCAGTAAAAGAGCTAAAAACAAAAACCTCTCTTTTAATAGGTTTGAATTATTCAAACCGTTGCTCAAATCATTCTTGGGCACCTGGCTGCAAGTCATCCAGGACGCTCTCTGAAATGGTACCTGAAGTGGGTGGGCCCCTGAAGATCCATTTTGCTAACAGTCAACCACCAAATGTTTGCTGTCTGCCAATCCTGGTCCTGGTGCCATGAAGGATACAAAGTTTCCTTTTTTACTGGTTCCTGCTCACAAAACTCTTATAATATAGTTATGTAGCTAGAAATAAACTCCATTTATTTAATAATTTACTCGGCATATATTTACTGAGTCAAGCTACTATGTGCCAGGTGTTATTGTAGGAACTGAGAATACAATAATGAACAAAGTGGTCAAGAATTCTGCCCTCCATGGAGCTTACAATGTGAGCTTACAATGGAGCTTGCAAGTGTGTTACAAAATAAGAAACAAAATAAAAAGTTATGTTGTATTTTAGAAAGTGTATAGGATCAACTTAATTTACAGCTAGACTGAGAAAGCTCCATCCTTACCTCTGAGGAGCCTCTGGCAGTCCCAGGGCCAAATTATTTACTGATGGATTTCAACCTGCATGAGCAGTAAGACAGCATGGTTTGATTATGTGACCAGAGAGGCATAAAAGACTCCCTGGAAACTTCTGCACAGATCTTGGTGTTCTGTCCCAGGTTTGCTGTGTGCATATAAGGACATGAGAAACAGACACCTGGTATCTCAGATCCCTAATGCCTGCCTGTACTCCTTCTCTTGCTGTACTGTTATCAGTTGCCTTTAAATAAAAACTTTAAGTGAGTATGTTCAGTGGAGTCTTATGAGTCCTTTCAAATATGTGAACCTGTGAAATCTTTGCAAAAGGTGTTAAGTGCTCAGAAAAAAGTAATGCAGGAAGAGGGACAGAGAATGCTGAGGAGAGGCTACATACAGGATGATCATCAAAGGCCTCACGGAGAAAGTAGCAAAGCAAGAAGGTAGCAACGATTTTAAAAGGTAGGGAATGAACCTTGCAAATAACTGGGGAAAATCATTCCAGTCAAAGGAAAGAATATATGCAAAGGCACTGGGGCAGAAGCATGGTATGTTGAAGAAACAGCAAGGAGGTCGCTGGGCTGGAGCAGACATAAGGATGAAGAAGTAACAGAAACCACATTGAGTAAGGCCTTGGGAGCAACTGTAAGGACTTTTGTTTTTAGGCAGGAGTGACTTCATCTAAACTATGTTAGGATCACCAACAGCTCAGCTGAGCTGAGGACAGAACAGAGTGTGGAGGAAAAGCACAGGCAGAAACAGGGAGACCAGTTTGAGGCAACAGGAGTAATCAAAGTGAGAAATGGCCAGGCCTTGGACTACTGATAGAGATGAAGGTGCTGAGAAATAGTCACATTCTGTATATATTCTGAAAGTAGAGTTAAAAGATTTCCAGACAGCATATAGGTGACAGAAAAAGAGGAGTCAAGGATAACTTCAAGGCTTATCGCTTGAGCAAATGAAAGAATTGTGCTTCCACGAGAACCTTACAAGTAAAGCAGGGGCTAAGGTTCAGCAATTCAGACTGGGAATGTTGGAAGTTAGAGAGGTCTATTAAACATCCGAGTGGAAGGTCTAGCACGTTGTTGGCTACTTAAGTCTTGAGTTGAGAGGAGAGGTTTGGGCTAGAATTTTGAAAAGTCATCACCAGATGACAGTATTTAAAGCCAAGAAGCTGGGTGAGAATACAAAAGGAATATGTAGATGAAGAAGGGGTCCAAGGACCCAGTTCTGGAGACTTCAACTTAAGAGGCTGGAGAGGTGAGAGGAATCAACAACAGAGACTGAGAATACACAGACGATGAGCTGGGAAGAAAACCAGAAGAGTGTAGAGCCCTAAAAGCCAATGGAAAAGAGGTTTTAAGAAGAGGTCAAGTGAGATTTAAGATGGAGAATGGACAATGGATTTAGCACTGGAGGTCACTGGTGTTTTGACAAGAGTAAATTCACTGGAAAGAGGGGGTCAAAACCCCTGAAGAGATGGATTTAAGAGAAAAACGAAGGCAAAGAATCTGGGCAGCAAATACAGAAAACTCTGTGAAGCAATTCTGCTATAAAAGAGGAAAAAAGAAATAGAATAACAGCGAAAGGGATATAGGATCTAGGCTCCAGAGTTTTGTTGAAAGAAATAGCAGCATGTTTGTTAAGATTCAGTAGAAGGGAAAAAATACAGGAATAATATATTTTTTAAAAGACGGCACAGCATGTAACAGTGCTCAAGGTGGCATGTGATATATCAAAAGCACTGAGTCATTCACAGAAGAGAAATGAGCATCAGAGTAAAAATACTGAGCAGGCATTATGTGCCAGTGTACCGAGGGCTTACATGTATTCTTTTAATCCTCACAACAACCTTGAATGAAGTTCTATTATCCCCATTTCATAGATGAGGAAACTGAGGCACAGAGAGGTTAAATACTTCACTGAAGGTTCCATAGTGAGTAAGGTCATCTGGTCTATAGCCCATACTCTTAGCCACCATGCTACACACACACACCACACACACACTCTCTCTCTCTCTCTCTCTCTCTCTCTCTCTCTCTCTCTCTCTCTCTCTCCCTCTCTCTCCCTCTCTCTCTCTCAAAAGTCATGATGTCACTCCAGGTGTGGATGATCAATTTGGGGAATGGAGGGTGGGAAGGAGGGTTTGTTTTATTTATTTACTTTTTTAGAGCAGCTTGCGTCCACAGCAAAATTAAAAGGAAGGCACAGAGATTTCCCATATAGCCCTGTCCCATACATGCACAGCCTCCCCTCTTAATATCAACATCTCCCACCAGAACTGTACAGTTGTTACAACTGATGAACTGATACTGACACTCGATACTCCATATCACCTAAACTCCTTAAGGTTCACTCTTGGTGGTGTACATTCTATGAGTTTGGACAAATGTATAATGACATGTATACATGTATAACCCACCATTACAGTTTGATACAGAGTAGTTTTACTGTTCTAAAAATCCTCTGTGAATCCACCTTTTCATCCCCTTATCCCATCCCTGCCCAACCACTGACAACCACTGATTTCTGTACTATGCCCATAGTTTTACCTTTTCTAGAATGTTACATAGCAGGAATCATACATTAAGTTACTTTTTCAGATTGGCTTCTTTCAGTTGGTAATAGTCACTTAAGGTTCCTCCATGTCTTTCAATGGCTTGATAGGTCATTTCTTTTTAGCACAGAATAATATTCCCTTGTCTAGATGTTTCACAGTTTACTTATTCATTTACCTACTGAAGTACATCTTTGTTGCTTCCAAGTTTTGGCAATTATGAATAAAGCTGCTATAAATATCATGTGCAGGTTTTTGTTTAGACATAAGTTTTCAACTCCTTTAGGTAGATACCTAGGAGCACGACTGCTGGAGAGTATGGGAAGAGTATGCTTACTTTTATAAGAAACTGACAAACTGCCTTTCAAAGTGACTGCACCATTTTGCATTCCCACTCGCAATCTAAGAGTTCCTGCTGCACCACATCCTCACCAGCATGTGGTGTTGTCGGTGTTCTGGAATTTGGCCATTCTGACAGGTGTTTAGTGGCATACCTCTTTGTTTTAATTTACACTTCCCTAATGACATAAGATGTACAGCATCTCTTCATATGCTTACTTGCCAGCTGACTATCTTCCTTGGTCTGGTAAGGTCTTTTGCCCATTTTTTAACTGGATTTTAAAATTTTCTTATTGTTGAATTTTAAGAGTTTTTGTATATTTTAGATAATAATCCCTCATCAAATGTGTCTTTTGCAACTATCTTCTCCCAGTCTGTGGCGTGTCTTCTCATTCTCTTCACGTTATCTTTTGCAGAGCAAAAGTTTTTAATTTCAATGTAGTCTAGCTTATCAATGACTTCTTTCATGAATCGTGCTTTTGATGTTGAATCTAAAGTCATCACCATATATAAGGTCATCTAGGTTTTCTCCTATGTTATCTCCTAGGAGTTTTACAGTTTTGCATTTTTACATTTAGGGGGTATGGTCATGTTATATTTATGGCACTTGACTGACAAATCCACCCATGCTAAGTTTATGAACTTAACACATCCAGAGCCACAGAGTAAGTGGTTTTAGAGTATGGATTATCTGTCTTCCCTGTGAAAGTATCTGGCATTTAATATTACTGGTTGTACAACAGTTGACACCATAAGGCTTTAAAAGAATCTTGTTAAATGACTAAAAGCACAAAAATAAAAGCAAAAGGGAATGAGTTCTAAAAATAACATTTTGTTCTTCTGCTCAGAGGGAATTTGGAAAATACAGAAAATGATCCCCTACAATCCTACTACCTGAGCATAACCACTGATAATGTTTGGAATATCTTCTTTCATTCTTTGCATACACGTACCCACTCATATATAAAATAAAAATAACTGGGATCACATTGTGTATAGTTTTACCTCTTTGGAATTCTTTTCCCACTTAACACTGAAAATACTTTTCCATGTTCTTCAAAAGTGTAATTTTTTAATAGCTGCATAGTATTCCATACTATGTATGTGCCAATATTTATTTTACCAAAACATTTCCAACTTTTCCCCACTGCAGATAACACTGACATAAATTACTCCCCATTCTAATCTCTATCTCATTATTGTCTTAGGAAAATCTCCCAGAGCTGAGTTAAAGGACAAATCTTAAGCTTCTTGACATGCTTAAGAAGGCAAAAATGCTTTTCAGTGCAACTGTTCAAACTCTGATACTCCTATCAGCAGAGTACGAAGTATCTTTCTCAAATTGTTGCCACTTCGACAGATTAAAAAAATACATTTAATTTGAGCTTCTTTGATTATCCTAGGTTAAATACCAGTTTCATATGCCTATTAGCCATTTGTATTTCTTTTATGAACCACCGATTCAGGTCCTCTGTTCATTATTCTGTTGAAATGTTTAATATTCTTCTTAAGAGTCATAAGAGCCCTTTAATGTAGTAAGAATATTAACCTTTTGTTCTGCCCACATACGAATATTTTCTCCATGTCGATAACTTCTTGTTTTGTTTTTTGACAATTTGACATGCAAACATTTAAAAAATTTATGTAGTCAAATCTAAAGAGCTTTTCCTCTGCTTTTATGCTCAGAGGGACTGCATCTCCTAGGTGAAATTCAAAATCTCAAAATCAAAACTTAATAAAAAATTGAGATAAGCAGACATTTTCACCCTATGAGGTTCATTTTAAAGCACTTTCATGATCTTCAAGAGAATATACTAGCTATGGGGAACAAAACTAACATTCACTGGGTATCAATCATATTTGAGACTGTGTTCTAGACACTTATTAGACATTTTCTAATTTAATCCTCACTTAATGATCTCAATTTTATAGATGAGGAAACTAAACAAATCAGTGAAGTTAGTGATTTACCAGAAAGAAACTCAGAGCTACTCTTAAGGAGAGACTATCTAAATAATAGATTTTCCAACCCAAATTAGTTACTCACCTCTTCATCGATTTTATCTTCTAGGGCATCAGTATGACGTTCTTTAAGAAATCGCTGTGTTTTTTCCAACTGATATTTCACTAATTCCTCTATGGCATCTTTTTCTTCCTTGTCCACAAATTCTTGTACTGCTTCACCCATTCCCCTTTCTGTAAGAAGTGAGAGCTGCACGTTCTGTAAGAGACATATAAATCACTGGATGCAGTATCTTCCTTACAAAACACTTCTGTATAAGCAAGGAAAATTACAGAATAATTTTACCAGAGAAAAAGACAAAAAAGTTATCTAGTTATGGAGGGAAAACACAGCAAAGCAAAATAAATCAATGGACAGTAATTAAGCATACTGATAAATGTTAAGGGCCAGAAAAAGCAAAGTAAAAACAAGAAACAGGAGTAGAGTACAGGACTTGTGAAAATGCAGAGGCCTGAGAGGCTGGGACATAGAGTCCAGAAATAGCAGCTGATGACAAAGACAGCAGGTTAACCAGTGTGGTAGGCAGAAAAATGGCCCCTAAAGATGTCCACATCCTAATCTCTGGGACCTGTGAATATGTTACATGGCAAAGGAGAATTAAGGTTACAGATGGAATTAAGGTTGCTAAGCAGCTGGCTACAAAACTGGGAGATTATCAGGGACTATCCAGGTGGGCCCAGTGTAATCACAAGCATCCTTGAAAACAGAAAGGGAGACTGAAGAAGGGAGTCACAGAGAAGTATCCGGGGAAACGACGGCCAGACAGATCCAGCGTTGCTTGCTTTGAAGACGGAAGAAGGGGGCCCGGAGCCAAGAAACAAAGGTACCTCCAGAAGCTGGAGAAGATGAGGATATGGAATCTTCCCTACAGCTTCCAGAAAGGAACACAGCCTTGACAACACCTCAGTTTTTGTCCAGTGAGACCAGTGTCTGGTTTCTGACCTACAAAACTATAAGGTAATAAGCCTGTGTTGTTTTAAATCCCTAAGTTTGTGGACATTTATTCCAGCAGCTATAGGAAGCTAATACAACCAGAGGATCTCAAAGCGGTGTATACCCACAAAAATAAGAATAGCTTCACCATCCAGTGGCTTATTAATAAAGTAACTCTGAAATTACATCCAGATACAAGAAAATTAAATCCTGGATTCAGACTTAGGTAGTAGTGATAAAAAGAGAGAAGGATAGCAACACTGACAATAATAGACACAGTAATAACAATATGAATGACTAACATTAATTAAGTACTTATTTTTCTTGATACGTAATAACTATAAATGAATGTAACTGTCACCCTGCTTACTTCATGGAGACATTCTGAGGATTCATTTTGTTTAAACTATCAATTACACATATATTAAATTAAAATCTGTTGTTATAAGATAGCCATTATCCAAACTGAGAACTGTAACTAAGAAATTACCTTCTCTGCGGTTTGAAAATACTGTTTCACAAGGTCTTCTACCCTTAGAGTTGTTCCTTCTGAAGGTTTTGTGATGAACTTCCCAAAGTTGATCTCTTCTCCTAGAAAAAAGAAGTCCATGAAAAAAAAAAAAAAGTAGCAGTTTCTCTTTTAATGTTACGTGCCCAAACTCACTGAAGGTTGCTCTCAGTGAAGGAGGTATGGCCAAACTTTATCAACTGTCAGTTTGCTCAACCCAGTAAATTTTGAGGCAAAAACATGTCATTTTTGCTAATATCTAGAGTTATTTCCCCAAAGCCTGTATTTCTTTTCCAAATCTCCAAGTAGTATGTCTCTTGGAGCTGTTCTCACAGAGTGGTCCACAGATCTCTGGGAGTCCCCCATACTGGTTCAGGGGGCTTAAGGTCAAACGTACTTTCATAATAATACTAAGACATTATTTACCTCTTCCACCGTATTGATATTTGCACCAATGATACAAAAGCAGTCATGGGTAAAACTGCTGGTGCCTTGGGATGAGTCAAGGCAGAGTCTCTGAGTTCTACTGAGTTATCACTTCGTACTCACAGTTCAAAACAAGACAAAACAAAAAGCCAGTTTCACATAAGAATGTCCTTCATGAAACAGCAGAAATTACTAATTTAATTAAATCTTGGCCATTAAACACATATCTTTTTAATATTCTGTGAGACAAATGGGAAGTAGGTTTAAAGCACATTTGCTGCATTCCTAGGCAGGATGGTTGTCTCAAAAAACAGCAGGTACAGAATAAAAAGAATACTGGACAAGAAGTCAAAAAGCATAGGGTCCAGTAGGTGCTCTGCTCATAACCTTTTTCAGGGAAATGAATATTAACTGTCTAGCGCGTGTGTGACCTGGTGTGGAAAACACAATGATAAAATGACAGGATGCCGCCCATAATAGCAAATGATTACAATACAAGATGGTAAGTGCTACAACAGAGGTAAGAACAGAAAATATGACACACAGAGAAGAAATAAATTAATTCTTCTCAAAGAAGGCTGAAAATAACATGCAGATAGCAAACACAGTTATCATTTGACTCAAGACTTGCACTGCAACTAAGAAGTCCGCGTGCCACAACTGAAGATCCTGCCTGCTGCAACAAAGATCCCACGTGCCATGACTAAGACCCGGCACAGCCAAAAATAAAAACAAATAAATAACAAACAAACAAACAAAAGACTTTCAGAATGAATAAGACTTACTAAGCAAAAAAGGAAAAAGAAAAAGTATTTCAGGCAGAGGGAAAGTTTATGCAATGGCTTAGGGGGTAAAGAGGCACAAAGTTCAGTATGCCTCTTACAAAGTGGTGAGGACAAGTGAATAGAAATCTTTTTTGAATTTCAAGACAGGAGAATTAATATTACTTCATAAATATGATTACTATATTTTACTATGCCAGACACTATGTTAAGACCATTTACATACAGTCTATCATCTAATCCTCATAACAATCCTGTGAGGCAGGCACAGTTATTATCCTGATTTTGTAGACAAGAAAACAAAACATCAGAGATTAAGTATTTTGCATGATGTCACACATGGAGTTAAAGTAGCAGAGTGGGCCAAAACCACAATTTCATGCTTTCAATAAGATATACAAAAGGGTCATTGTTTCCATTCAGCAATTAATGTTTAAACAAAAAAGGGATCATCAGAACAAAACTGACAATGGATGAAATTCAAGTAACATAAGGTACTAGGTTCTATACTCCACATTCTCACAAATGCTACACCCCCAAAATTTAAGGAATTGATAAGGATGGACAATTAAAGTAAATCACCATCAGTAAGTAACCAGCTAAAATTCATAGCATAAAAATATCATTCTATGATACGGATTTTCCCCCCCAAAACAGTATTCTATGAGCTCCATTTAAACATCCAAATGACTGTTTCAGGCTGAATTAACAGCACACACCATTGTGATCACAATTTCACTATGAAAGACAGAAGCCCATTAAATCAGGGTTAATAAAAATCAAGGTAGCATACATGTAAACAAGGGCCATATTTTTCTATGAAAATTCTGACTCGATAGCTCTAAGGAGATGAGCCTCTGTATTTAAAAGGACCAATACTTCTTAAGAAGAAGCACTGTTTCAGTCAGATGACCTGTTTTTTTTTTTTTTTTTTTTTTTTTTTTTTGCGGTACGCGGGCCTCTCACTGTTGTGGCCTCTCCCGCTGCGGAGCACAGGCTCCGGACGCGCAGGCTCAGCGGCCATGGCTCACGCGCCCAGCCGCTCCGCGGCATGTGGGATCTTCCCGGACCGGGACACGAACCCGTGTCCGCTGCATCGGCAGGCGGACTCTCAACCACTGCGCCACCAGGGAAGCCCAGATGACCTGTTTTTGATAAATGCTAAAATAAGGGCAATTCGTTTCTATGAACTTTAATTGGAAATTAGTTATCTGATCATCAGAAACATCAAACTTAAGCCCTTAAGTACATATCTTTTTAATACTCTGGGACACCTCTTATTTCAAAAGACTGGAGTCTTCTTAAATCACTATACACTGCAAAGTTGAAATATTTAGCCCTGCAAAATTTGAGAGTATATTCTCTGAACATTAATAATGCATAGTAAATAATAGATATTTAAACACTTTATCTCTTAAGTGTGTTGTTAATCAGCAGCACGTTTTAAAAAAACTACAAAAAGCTTCATTTCTTTACTGATATCCACAAGTTTACAAATGATTGCTATCTAATTTTTAGAAGAGATTTAATTATTTCAACTGTCAGTTTGTCTGAGATATTAGAATCATAATAAAACATTTTCCATTATTGTTTTATACTTTTACTAGAGATTGATTTATGTGAAGCCTATAAGAGCATTTTTTAATTTGTAAAGATAACTAGCTTACCTGTGTTTTCCTTTTGTTCTCTACGCCTGAAAAAATGGATAACATCTTTTGGATTAGCTACCCGGTCCACAAATTTCTGGCTAAAGCGAAGAACACTGAACGGTTCAAAGCCTCCACTATAGTCCACCTGGAAATACAGAATAAGCTATGAAGGCTAGGAAACAACAGATCACCAATTTCAGTATTCATGTTTATGTGTAATACTTTTAAGTTAATACGTTAATGTTCCACAGTTCATTTTAAAGATCATGATGATGTTATACCATTTATTCTACTGAGAAAATAAAACTTCAAAGGTTTACGCTTACGCAGAACATTGTTTGATGGAATCAAGATACAGTAAGAATTCCCACAATGTCAGAAAATTACATCTCCCCATGATAAAACCAGCAGTCTAGGTACCAGGAATATCATCTGAAAAGGATGTGAAATTTATAAACAAAATTTTTAAAGCTTTTAAAACAGAAGATTCTTTTTTTTTTTTTTTTTTTTTGCGGTACGCGGGCCTCTCACCGCCGCGGCCTCTCCCGTCGCGGAGCACAGGCTCCGGACGCACAGGCCCAGCGGCCATGGCTCACGGGCCCAGCCGCTCCGCGGCACGTGGGATCCTCCCGGACCAGGGCACGAACCCGCGTCTCCCGCACCGGCAGGCGGACTCTCAACCACTGCGCCACCAGGGAAGCCCCAGAAGATTCTTTACCAAAACAAAATGCTGGCCCTAGATGCATTTGTTAATTGGTCTATCATGTAGGGATAAGCTTTTACACTAGACAAAAATAAATGCTGGGAAAATCCATGGAGGAAAAGAAGCTAGTCTGTGAGCTTTGAGAAATGATCACCTTCCTTCAAAACACAGTACAGTCATCCCTCGGTATTCACAGGGGATTGGTTCCAGGATCCCTAAGAACACCAAAACCTGTGGATGCTCAAGTCCCTTATATAAAATGGCAGAGTTCAATCAGCCCTCCATATCCATGGATGCAGAAGTGCAGGTACAGAGGGCCTGTTTCTATTTATAAAACAACTAATAATTGCTCTCAAGGCAGGCTCTTTGTAAAAAAGTCTATGGTGGTACCAAGCTCTTTACAAAGAAAAATACTACATCTCTTTCTAAGAGATATAATTGTTCTCCTAAACTAGCTGTTCTCAAAGTATGCTCTGGGAATCAGCATTGTACCACATCACCAGCCTTTCCAGATTACTCCTAACCTCCACCCCACTTACACTCTTCATCACACTTAGCACTAGCTAAGATTTTGTTCATGTATACGCTATTTGTTTATTGTGTCTCTGCTCACACCTCCACCTCCAGTAACCCTCGTCTATTTTACCATCACTGTGGCCCTCCTCCCCGCCCACCAGGATGCAGAAAGAAGGTACTCAACATACATTTGTTCACGGTATTAGTGAATCAGTGAGCGTCCTCTAGCCAACACAATGTACTTCTGGAATACTACTTACGTGAAAATATTTGTTCTTTTGTTTCCTTAATGAATTAATAATTTAGTGTGTTTAGAAAAAGGAATGCCAATTTTCAATTCAAGTCTGGTTGGTTCTAATGGTATCAGGCAGACATAGATGAGGCACATGGGACCTTCTGCCCTGATAAAGAGAACTATGTGGTTCCCCTGAAGCAACTATGTTTCTGTTACCCAGACCATCTCTACAGCTGCTGCCATGTTCTAAAACAGAAAATGCCAAATGCTCAAGCTATTGGGCCTCCCCAAAACTCTTCAGACATTTTTAACAGCTGTGCTCCAGCCTAGTTTTATCTGTAATTTTCTGCTCCTAAAAGTCGCAAAACTCGTTCACTAAGCAAACTTTACTGAGTGTCCACAATGTGTAGGCACTCTGCTAAGGGCCAGTGGTACCACCATAAGTAAAACAGCAGCCTGGTTGTGAAGAAATTCACAAGCTGACTGGGAAGATAAACTATGTAAAGAAGTAATTGCAAGCAGAATGTGATGGTGCTGTAAGAAGTATGTACACCGTGCAGTGCAGCCAAAAAAAAAAAAAAACTTTAAAAAGATATTTAATAAAACATTATTATATATATATATATACATACATATAACATTTTATTACATCTGATAGTGAGATGTAATAAAGCCATTCTCTTTCTTGGCAAACTCAAAAAAAAAAAGAAGAAGTATGCACAAAGTAGACTGAGGACACAAAGGAAGAAGCAACGACTCTGAAGGGAAGTCGAGAAAGGCTTCTTTTGAATAGGGGAAGCTTTAAGTGGGTGTTAAAGGGGATATTATGAAAGAAGGAGAGAAGTGCATCCCACGCAGCAGGATCAGCATGGGCGAACATTCCAAAGAATGAAATAAACTCCACTGTGCCTAGGAAAACAGCAACTTTTAGTCCAGTATAACTGGAGCTTAGGAGGTGCTGGCAGGAAATGAGGTTGAAGCAAAGAGGTGGGTTTAGACCAGGTCATGTAAACCCTCTGAATGCCACGCAAGAGTTTATAGACTTGTTCCTGTTAGAGCTAGGAAATCATTAAGTTGTTTTCAGCAGGAAAGACATGCAAGCTCGTATTTTCCAAAGATGATCTTGGCATTAGTGTGGAGAGGCTAGAGGTGGGGAGAGGGGGAAACTGGAGGCAGAGTCAGGCAGTCGGCTACAGGCCAGGTAAGAATCAGGCCTCAGCTACAGCAATGACAACGGGATAGAGAGAAGGGGCCAGATTACTAAATTCATTTAGATCTTGTAAATCTATGAAGTACAACCAAGGGACAAGAGACCCAGTGGCTCAAGGTCATATAGCTAGTGGCAGAGCCAGAAGCAAACCCAAGCAGTCTGGTTCTAGAATGTACTCTTTACCTTCACACGCTATGTCCCAGGGCTTCTCAAATTTTAACGTGCATATAAATCTCTTGGGGATCTTCTTAAAATGTAATTCAGTGGGGTTAATGTGGAGCCTGGGATTCTGTATTTTTAAGAATTTTCCAGGTGATGCCAATGTTGCTGGTTTGAGGGCTGCACCCCTTAAGTACAAGGCTTTAGAAGGACTCTTGGACCTCAACAAGGAGGTCTAAGCTGGAGGTCAAAATTTGGGAGTTGTCATTCTATAGGTGACCATATGCCTAGACTGAACAGAGGGCTAATTGAAAGATAGGAAGGGACAAACATCATTCATAGTAGAGAATGCCAAAGAGTGATTCAGTAAGATGACAAAAATCTACTGGATTTGACAACTGAAGGTCATCTTTTTCACCTGAGATGGTGGGGTCAGAGCCTTGACTATAGTGGATGGAGGAAGAGAATATTACATGAGCAATACAGACAATGTATTTTTTTGAAAGAAAATCAGAAAGGGCAGGAGCTAGGAGAAGGGAAAGGCAGAGGGGCAAAAAAAAAAAAAAAGTCTGTTATTTGTTTGTATATATCATTATAGAAAAGATAAGCAGGCTTATAGGCACAGGAAACACTTCAATTTCTTAGATTTTTCTAATACTCTCAAGTACTTATCAATTCTTTCCACATATTTATCAAGCACTTGTTATGTGTCAGGAACTGTTCTGGGATCTTTGGATACATTAGTTAAGAAGATTCACAAAGTTCCGTGCTTCTACAGAGCTGATAGTTTTGTAACTGAGGACAAATAACCAAAATAAATAAATTGGGTATAGTAGGTTAGGAGGATGTGCTGTGGGAAATAAAGAAAAGAAAAAGTAGAGAAGGGAAGTGAAATCAGGAGTGTTGGAGAGAGGGTATGGGGGTTGCAATCTTAATTAGGCTGGGGCCCACTGAGGTGGCATCTGAGCAGATCTGGAGGAGGTGAGAGCATGTCTGATGCATCTGAGAAATTACAAGAAGGCCAAGTGTGTGGAAGGGAGGGAGAGAAGGGAACAGTAAATGATGAAGTCAGAGAGCACAGCCAACGTATCAAGTACAATAGACTATTTAGAAAATAAGAAAAATAAGAGAAAAAAACCACAAACGTATCAAAATGAAACTATGATTAAATCAAATCCTGGCTGCTTTATTATTTTTTCCACCAATGATGACTGCTCTTTTTACTATACGTACTCTCTTTGGTACTTTTGCAAAAAAATCCATGTAAACTGTACAATATTCTCCTCTGAATATCCATAAAGTTGAATTTATCTAAAGAGGACTTACTCGCAGTCGTATAAGAGGCTTCTCTGGCTGTCGAGAATTTCCCAGACGTTCCCGTTCTGCATTTTCAAGCATTTCTTCAATCTCAAAATAAAGATATTGTCATGTCTAGGGGGAAGAGGTACTACCGGCTGGCATCTAGTGGTTGAGGTCAGAGAGGACTTGTAAAAATCCTACCATGCACAGAACAAGCTCCCACAACAAAGTGTTACCCAGTAAAATGTCAATTGTGCCAAGATTGAGAGACCCTGGGCTCCCTGACTAGGCCAAGACAATCCATTCATTTCTCACCTCCCTGGCCTCAGAGATGGGGTTCAGGGACAAGTACATGACCTCAGTCCAGGGAAACTCAATGCTAGGGGTTTGGAACTACTGGGAAAAAATGATTCTTTCAGCTGTAAGGACAATGTAAGTCTGTGGGCCACCACGTGAAAATGCCTTGCTTACAGTGAAGCTTAAGACAGAAACCATCAGACTGGGTGGCACAGAACTACACACAGAAACAGAGAAAACTACAGTCTTAATTTGAGTTTCTGGATCTAGTCATTCTGAAACCAGCAAACTCTTAAACTTTCCAGTTATATGAGTTACATGTTGCTAGTAAGCTGTGACACTGGGTGAGTTACTTTATCTAAGGTTCAGCTCCTCTTTCTATAAAATGTGTATGGTAGACTCTATTTACCTATAGCATCGTTCAGTGGATTAAATGCAAAATGCTGTCAACAGTGTCCAGAATATATACGCCACCAATGAATATCAGTGATAATTATCATTATCATTATTATGATTTTTATAAGAATAAAACGCAAAGCAGAAGAGTCTACACAGCGTAAGAACTGAATAAGTGTCAGTAATTAATGTTATTAAGCTGTCAAGTTCCATATTATTAAATTCATTCACCCAACTTCATAGTGGCTCTAGAATTTCCACAGTGGTTTAGGGATGGCAATCTGCATGGTGGGAGGTATGGGACTTACACTGAAGTGACAAGGTGCATAGCACACATTTTAAGATTTTATTTGGAGGGAGACTTCAGGGTGAAAGGGATGTGTGATAGAGATTATCAGAGAGGCTAAGGTTCTCCTCATCTACCATAACATCCTGCCATTCTCCAATCAAAGCCACTGCCTGCTTTCATTAATAAAATGAACAAATTATTGAATCAGGATAAAAAGAGAGAAAAGATTACAAATACGTTTTTGAGAAGGAGGAAAGGATCTGGGAGAGGGGCTTAATTAAACAAAGTTTCTTCTATTTATAACAATTCCTCCCTCTGGAAGACATTAGTTTCGGGGGGTTTTTTTTGATGTGGACCATCCTTAAAGTCTTTATAGAATTTGCTACAATATTGCTTCTGTTCTGTGTTTTTGGTTTTTTGGCCACCAGGTATGTGGGATCTCAGCTCCCTGACCAGGGATGGAACCCACTACCGCTGCCCTGGAAGGCAAAGTCTTAACCACTGGACTGCCAGGGAAGTCCCTATTTAAAAAAAAAAAAAAAAAAAGAAAAAGAAAAAAATTTGATACAACTGAACTCATTTATAAAACAAAGTGGTTCCTTATGGGCTTCATGAGAATGTAACAAATATAATGACTTCCCTCTACTCTACTGAAGTATTTAATTCAAGGTAAATAACCTCTCAACTAAAGTAGATCTCACTGACCTTTATCTAGAAGAATTACCTTCTCCAAGCAGAAGCCTTGTATGGCTTGGGTTACTTTAGGATTATCAGGGTTAAAAATGTCTGGATGATCAGCCAGAACAACATCCTCCATGAAAAACTGCCGCACTGTGTGGAGAGGAATTTTCTGCATGTTCATCTTCCTTCCTTTAATACGCAGCAAACCAACGTGTCTGAAATGAGGAGGGAAATGAAAGCACAGTCACATTGCAAACTTCCTCAGGAAAATGTGCACATCAAAACTATCATATTTCTAAATTTCTACAAATTATTTATAAAACACCCTTAAAGTGTTTTTAGTAATTTAATCTTAATGTATCACAGGAAAAAAACATTCTTCTTCCCCAAAATAAAATCCATTCATACATCATTTTTCCTATAGCACTCTAACTTAAAATTTAGTTAATGAAAACATTAGCCTTGAATTGGCCTAATGAGCAACAAAATCATTAATACCACTGGGATCTTCTCCTGTTGAAAATAGCTTAAAGTCTGGGCAAACAGTAAGACTGTATTGAATGATCAATCTTTATGAATAAATCTATCATATAAATAACAGCATCATCAGTACCTTGAGCCTAAGAGATGGTTAGACTATCATAGCAAATTTTTTAAAATTGATTTAAAATCTATAATAATTACTCACTTCTTTACAGCTTCTCCTGGGGAAAGAGAAGTGACCACTGAGCTTCCAGGTTGTGATACGTAAAAGAGCTGTTGTTCATTTTTGGTTGGAGCTATTTTACACTCATGTTCATGGCCCCAGATAACAAGATCAATGAAGTCATCCAAAAACTGTTCTGGAATGAAGTTAGTATTTCCGTGTTTACTCCTATGCCAAGATTTTTAAAAATAAATATTATAAATGTCCAGAGATATAGAAAAACATCATAATAAATAAGTCTGTATAGATCTTTGTTTCTCCATTAACCTAAGATTTATTACATCCCTTCTATATGCCAGAAACATTCAAGGGATTGGGGATGCAAAGACAGTATCTAATTCCTGCCCTCAAAGGGTTTACAAACATGCAGGACACTGACAAGTAGAAGCCTCAAAAGAGAAAGCAGTCAATTCTACATACAGAGGCAGATCACAAAAGGCTTTAGAGAGGAGTAACTCCCCCTATGGGAAAGTCAGAAAAGCATGAGCTCTAAAAATACTAAAAACCGGGCTTCCCTGGTGGCACAGTGGTTGAGTCCACCTGCCGATGCAGGGGACACGGGTTCGTGCCCCGGTCTGGGAAGATCCCACATGCCGCAGAGCGGCTAGGCCCGTGAGCCATGGCCTTGGAGCCTGTGCTCCTTAACGGGAGAGGCCACGACAGTGAGAGGCCCGCGTACCGTAAAAAAAAAAAAAAAAATACTAAAAACCTATAAATTGGTCTGAGTGTATACCAGAGTACAGAAAAAATGGGAAGTGAGTTTAGTCTAAGCTTTGTAAAATAAAGTCAAAACTCTAAATATGTTGCATCATTTTTTTTTTTTTTTTTTGCAGTTTGCGGGCCTCTCACTGTTGTGGCCTCCCCCATTGCGGAGCACAGGCTCCGGATGCATAGGCTCAGCGGCCATGGCTCACGGGCCCAGCCGCTCCGCGGCATGTGGGATCTTCCCGGACCGGGGCACGAACCCGTGTCCCCTGCATCGGCAGGCGGACTCTCAACCAGTGCGCCACCAGGGAAGCCCTCCATCATTTTTTTTAACATGTTTCTTTTACTGACTATAAAAATAGTGAGAATGTCAGTCTTACACAGAGAAGAGTTTTCAATATTAAATAAAATATAGTATGAATATGTGATTTTCAAACTCTCATTTTATACCTAGATTAACTGCTATTATTAAAAGATATGTGAAAACCCAAAGAGAGGAAGACAAAAAAAAAAAGTTTTCCCTAATACTGATTGATATCACTGAGAATTTAAGTAAAAGTGTTCAAATACTTCAACCAGCATTCACTTAAGGCAAACTGACATTCATTCACTGAACAAATATTTACTGTGTGTCTACTATGTGTCAGGTTTCCCAGGTCTCTTCTAGATACTGAAGACATAGCAATGAACAAAGTCCTTGCTCTAGTGGGGGACATTAGCAATAATACAATATGTTTACATATATGCATACATACACACACATACATATATATATAATTTGTCAGGTAGTGACAGTTGCTATAAAGAAATATAAAGGGAAAAATTACATGGAAAAGGGAGGCTACTACTATACAAAGGGTCGTCAGGGAAGGCATCTCTGACAGGAGACAAATGAGCAGAGAACTTAGAGGAGGGATCAGGATTGCCTGGGAAGAAAGTCCTAGGCAGAGGGATAAGCTGATGGCAGAGGTGCTGACGTGGGAATGTATTCAGTGAGTTCAAGAACAGCAAGGAGACCAGCGTGGCTAAGCAGAATGAATGCAAGGAAGAGCAGGAAGTGAAATCAGAGAAGTTCATGTATCTAGGAATAGTTACGTAAAAAACATTTTTATGTAAAAAACATTATGATCCTATCACAATCACTGAAGAAATGCAGAATAACTCAAATACGACATGATGTAACTATGCTTTAATGGAGCGCTGGAAAAGGGAAGATTATGCTGGTGGGCTGACTCTGATTTGTGACCTAGAAGCTAATCAAAACATCTTTGTGGAAATATTTTGCATGACAAAATTGCTCAGGGTTTACCTTCTTTTGCTGCAAGAGAAAGAAACTGGTCTACGTATAGAAACAAATGGAAAATAAAGTAAAATGTAAAAGGCTCAAGAATTCTCGCTTAATATGAGAAAACCTGTTTTTTATAAGACCCTGAAAACAGTAACAAAAGAAGCACCTAAAAATGCAGAGGATGACAAATGAACCTAACAGCATTACCAAAAAACTATTATAACCACAATGAAGGGGTAAGGGAAAAGGAACTGACCGAAGTAACTTTAGAAAGTGGTGTTTTTGACTAGATATAGTAAGGCTAAGGACTAAAATAACATACAAACACTGTACCCTAGCTGGCAAATTTGTTTCTCACAGGGCTATGGGTCAGCAATTTTGAAATTACTTTGTTATGTCAACCAGTATTGAAAAAAATAAGTAAACATACCATAGATAATACAATTGAGGTTTCTAACTGTTAGAGAAAGAAGTCACAAATAAGAAAAGACAAAGATGAATCCTGTAGGGCTGGATTCGAATCAGTATGAACTCGTGCTTGTTTTTTTTTTTTTTTTTTTAACACATGTATACATACAGACATGTATGCATGGATTAGTGAATATACATATACTTCTTTAACTCTAGTTATGAGGGCTAAGAGACCCACAGTAGCAATAAGCACATTTAGGGGCCACATCTGGGTTTCTAAATACCACTCTCCAATAAAAGCAATTAGGGCTCCTTGGAGAAGTGGTTGATTCCAGGGCTTGAGGAGAAAAATACAAGATGAGCCAGGAGCATCTTGTGGTACTAGAAGGTTAAGGACATGCTCAAAAAACAAAAAAGGAAGAGGGCATGCTGAAAGGACATAGAAGCCAATGTAAAAAAGCTCCCAGTGGTCAGAGCTGAAACAATCTGAGCAACAAAAACAACAACATCAAAAAATTAAAGTATTGGATTGTAACTCAAAGAACGAAATAAACATCCTTGAGTCCACAGTAACATAAATAAATGAATGAATGAATAAGTAAATAAATGAGAAGGGACAAATTTTCCTAACAGAAGAATTTCAATTAATGATTATAAAAAGAATGAGGGGAAAAAAAATCAGAAACACCACCACAGTATTGATTGCTGGAAACAAGATCTACCAATGGATGCTAAAATTTGTGGGCAAAAGTTTAAGTTGAAACAGGATGTTCACATAGTTTCAATGTATTTTTCCCAAAATATTTATGAATTACAAAGTAGAAAATGGGACCTTTACAGGGGAGAAACCTGGTCTACACCACCTTAATTGAATGATCAAGATTATTAACATCACCAGCAACCAGCCATACCAACATTATACTACCCATTCCCCTTACCAATGCTGCCATTCCAAACTTTCATTCTGGCTTAGAAGCGCTGATAATTGTTCCTTCTGACTTATCCCTACCTTCGGAAAGTACAAAGTGTAGCAGAACTGGAAAGCCCTCAACAAGAGAAGGAACAAACTCCCAGTTTGTTATATGGAGACCACACATATCAAAACTCTGGACTGCTCCTCCTTTAACTCACACCGTTTATTCAAGAATACACATAAGGCAACATAAGACTGCCCCCTAAAGCCTTTCTTTCACTGAGTACCAGTGATGAGTAAGTACCAGAGTATTCTGCTGTCAATAAATATCTGTTCAATAAATAATAAATTATATAATCAGGCCCCAAATCTCTTTAGATTCTTCCTTAATAACTTCTCAGCTTTGTCCCTTACATATCATTCTCACTACCATCACTGTTACCATCTCACATTTTTTTTACTATAATGATCACATAATAAATCTTGCTTCTTCAAATCTCTATTCCTTTCAATCAAACCTACACCCTGCCAACAGATTAAATTTCTTAAAACTACTAACAAAAGAAAGCTGATCTAGCTATATTTAATATTCTGGAAAAACACCTATATATATGTACCAGGAAAAATCTGTAAGAATGTTCCTAACAAAAAGGTTTAAAAAAGCAAAAATCTGGAAATAACACAAAACACTCACTAAGAGGAGAGAAAGCTGAACTGTATACATCAGTGAAAATGAATTACACTTTTAAGCATCAAAATGGATGCATCTTAGTAACATAATGTCATAATGTTGAACAAAATAAGCCAACTGCAAAATATAAAGTATGGTGTTCCAGTTATACCAAAACTAAATTAAAAATACTCACAATGAATGTGTATGTGATTAAACAATAAAGAAAAGCTATGGACAGATGAAATAAAAATTGAAGATAGTGCTTCCTCTGGAGTTTGTGGAAAAAGATGTGGTCAGGGAAGGGCATGGGGTAGAGTACTGGTAATGTTCCAGTTATTTCTGAATTAGGATTATTCATTTTATGGTTTTTCGTATACCTTATCCATATGCTAGAAATATTCTTTGTAAGTATGAATATACACTGAAAACAATTTCAAGATGTAGTCACACAATGCAATATCGAAGTCTTGCCTGATCCTGCACTGACAACTTTCAAAGCATAAGGAGCATTTTACTGAAATAGGTAAGCTTGGAAACAGAGATTTGGGGAACCTCAATACTTGACTCAAAAATTTTCAGAGATTACTTTTACCTGTTCTGATGAATCACAAATAAGTTAAACCAAGAGTTCCCATCTTCTTTTGGTCTCAACATTGTTACTTTTTTGTTGACGAACATTCGATAGAGCCTTTCATCTGGAATGGATCCTGAAATGGATATTACATTATTTTAAAAGTGGTTTCTTACTCGGTTTTAAAAAATGAATATGTTTTGCTTCTAAATTATGTGCTTCTCTGAGTATTTCATTTTCCTATTAGAGAGATATTTGAAATCTGATATCATTATTTACAAATGAACATGTTCCAGGTTCATGCCTGACAGCTACTAAGCAGTTAGTTGCATTTGAAGAATGTTTTCCAGGTCAAGCATATATACTTTCAAGATGTGGAAAATGTGGAATAAAAATTTGAGTTTTCTATGCTCAAATTCTTATTAAAATTTCTAATAATATTGTTTTCCACTCTCCCTTTATTTATTCTAAGTATATATGTACTTTTGATTTAAAATATACATTGTAAAATACACAGGAAGAGATATTAAAGGGGATGAGGTTAAAAATGTATTTAAAAATAATAGTCTTGGGCTTCTCTGGTGGCACAGTGGTTGAGAGTCCGCCTGCCAACGCAGGGGACACGGGTTCGTGCCCCTGTCCGGGAAGATCCCACACGCCGCTGAGACGCCCGTGAGCCATGGCCACTGAGCCTGCGCGTCCGGAGCCTGTGCTCCGCAACGGGAGAGGCCACAACAGTGAGAGGCCCGCGTACCGCAAAAAATAATAATAATAACAGTCTTATGTATATTATGCTTTTAAATAAAAATACTCTGCTTTTTAATAATTTAATGACTTTTAAATAACTATTCCCCAAAGGATCACCTTAGTCTAGTGAAAGAGGCCAACAAAAACAAACATGAAAATTGCAATTTTAAATATTATAAAAGGGAAAAAAGTCAGGATGTTAAGATGGGCATTATCACTGGGAGGACAAGGTTGCTACTTTATGGAGTGATTAGGGAAGGCCTGGGAAGAAAGGCCAACACCACATAAGTATGAGAGCTAGAAGATGTCTAGCTTCTAAGAATTCCTAGTGTGGCCAATGAAATAGATGGTGGCATGCAGAACATATAACTGGAACAAAAAGCCAAGACATAAAAAAATCCAGGGCATTAGAAGGTTGATCTACTTGGGTGTCAAAGCACTGAGAACACTGACAAAATTGGAAGGCAGGCAAGTAAGAAAATTGAGGGAATGGAGAAGGCAGTTTAGCCAGTTGGCAATTAGCTTTAAGGGTCTTTGCAGGCAGGAAAGAAGGTGTCAGTAGGAAACAAGGAGAACACTGACTTGCCCTCCACCCCTTCTGCCCTAAAGCCCATAAGAGGCCATGAGAGAACTATGTGGGACACGGCAACTTCAGGGGCCACTCAGTTTCACCGAGGGTTAGAGTACAGGCAGCATTCAGAGACTGATGAAATGAGGGAATTTGCTAACTAAAAAGAGCTCTAGAGCATACAGAGCTGGGGTGAGAGGAGTGGGTGGAGGGTAAAGACAGAGTCCAGTTAAGGAAAACAGAACAGGATGAGATGAGAGTTTGGGAGAAAATCGATGACTGAAGCAGTTTGCTTCTGGCAGTGACTGAGGCATAATGGGATCTGTCCTTAGTCTGAAAGTAGGAGGATCAACCATTTTCTGCAGATATGAATGCTAACATTACAGTGATTAAAATACATGTTAGTAGTTTTTAAAAAAAGCATATTCTACTTCCTGCTCTATCACTTGCAAAATCAGACATAATTCCTCAATCTCATTTTCCATATCTCTAAAATATAGATAGCCACCATGCTTTTCTACTTGTTGGCGAAATTATGTAAATTGGGCAAATGCTATAAGCTTCCTAGAGAAGCTTCCTAGAGAAAGTATTTAAATAAACCATCATAATTATTCTTTAAAAAACATACACAAAGAGAAATGAGGTAAATAAGATTTTCTAAGGCTTCTATTATACTAAAGTCACTCAAAAAATAATAAAAACTATGTCGAGGCTACAGCATGAAATTTTTTCTCAATTTCTCTTGGAGTACTTTAAGGTTGGTTTAACATGAAGTATAATTTTTATAATACTCTATACACAACAAAATCAATAAAACGATTGCATCCATAAAACAAATCAAACTGAACTTAGTCCAAGGAAGACACAAAAAGTAGCCTTTGAATGCACTCTAAAAATAGTCTTCCATTCATATGGAATAAAGCCTAGCAAAAACAAGCTTTTACCTACTGGACGCTAAATAAATTGAAGATAGTGAAGCTGATAAAGCAAATTTTCTGAGCATTGTAGATGATAGCTCTAGATTAGCACTGTCTAGTAGAAATATCATGTGAGCAACTAAAACAGGCCAAATATGTAATTTTAAATTTTCTACTAGCCATATTAAAAACAAGTGAAAGAAACAGGTGAAATTAATTTTAAGATATTTTATTCAACCCAAAATACCAAAAGTATTTTACATTTTCTTTTAAGTCTTTGAACTCTGATGTGTATTTTATACTTATAGCATATCTCAATTCAGACTAGCCACATTTCAAGTGCCCAGTATCTACATGATTACTGTATTGGACAGTGAAACTTTAGAACTTTCAAAGACTTCCAAGATATCAAAATGCAGTTTTTCTAATTACTCTATAAATGCTAATGTTCAGGATTTTTATCTGAGTCTAAAAGAAAGAAAAAATAAACAATTAAATAGATACTAAAGGAAAAATATTTTTTCACCAAAACTGCTATTAAAAATAAGTATCAAGGACTACTGGTGCTTATAAAATACTAAAAAAAATTTATACCAAAACCTTCTATCATTTTTTTTAAGTCACCCATAAGGAATAATTAGATTTGCCTCAATTTTCCCCAAACAGCAGCAAAGTTAACTCCAGAATTTGATTTCCTAGATGCTTAAACATTTATTGACATAAATAGTAAAACAAAACCATCTTACCTAAGCCATATAGAGCAACTTTTGTGCTTCCTTTTTGAAGCAAAACCGGACTAATGTCTATCTTCTCCACAGACATTGAACGTCCAAAGTGATTTACAAATCCAGCACAACTTAAAATATCCAGGGCGCAGAGTGCGTCTGCCTATGCAAAATATTTTCAAATAATATAAATGTATATCTAAAAATAAGTAATCTGCTATCATTACTTATTAAAAGTATATTTTATATAGTAGTTACAAAAACCTAGATTAGGATAATGTCTTCTCAAAACAAAATTACAATAGTAAAAGTATTCGCTATCTTTTTTCTATTACAAGTGACCCACTGCGACTGGAAACACATGCTAAATGCAAAGTTAACCTTTCATCAAAACTTATGATGTCTTGTCCACTGAAAAATGAAAAACAGCCATGAAATCAGTGTCTTGTCTTATTAAGGAGACCTCTTAAGAGGTGAGAAAAAAAGACTAGCTAAGTAGTGATTTATAATACATTAATGACCAGATAAAACAAAAAGATATTTTGAGATTATTTTAGGATCCCTATTATTAAAGACCTTCCTCGACTTACAATAGGTTTAGGGCCCAATAAATCCATTGTAAACTGAAAATACCATTAAGTCGAAAAAGCACCTAACCTACCAAAAATTTAAATTAATTTAAATTTAAAGCACCTAACCTACCAAAAATTATAGCTTAGCTTAGCTAACTTTAAACATGTGCAGAACACGTACATTAGCCTACAGTTGGGCAAAAGTATAAATACTTTTACAATAAAATATGGAGTATCTTGTGTAATTTACTGAATAATGTACTGTAAGTGAAAAACAGAATGGCTGTATAAGTACAGAATGGTTGTAAGTGTAGCAGTCGTTTACCCTCGTGACCGTGTAGCTGATTGGAAGCTGTGCCTCGCTGCCTTTGCCCAGCATCACATGAAAGTATCTTCCCATGTATCATTAGCCCAAAAAAGATGTTCAAAATTCAAACTTCGAAGTGCATCTTCTACTGAATGTATATCCCTTTCACACCACTGTAGAGTTGAAAAATCTAAGGTCGAACGCTCATAAACTAGGGACAGTCTGTACTTTCATATCAAACAGAAAATAAGATGATCTAATTTCGATTAAAACTGTTCATGAAACCCTCATTTCCTACAGGTGAGATTTATGTGATAAGAGATACAAAAGCCCTTGGTAAACTGAAAAGCATTATACAAATGTTAGGTGTTTATTCCTCCTCCTGGTCACTTATTGTTAACCTTGACACTTATGAAATAAATGTGTATGTCACATGCCATTTATTATTCCAGATTTTTAAAAATCATCAAAAAAGCAGTATAAAAACTTATATAAATGATAAAAAGTCAATTTGAACTTTTGACTCAATCTGACTACAAATTGCTGGGAAGAAGTGAAAGAACGCTTTCCAAAGACAAACTAAACTGATCGTTTCTAAAATTTCAATAAACTAAGAACCCAATAATTACCCCCGTAGGATCATCATGATTGCCATGAATACTAAACACAGGAATTGAAATGTTGAGATTGCAATCTTCATAGTTCACCCATGGAAACCTTAAAAGAAAAGAAAGAAAGAAAAGTTTCTATAAGAGACAAAAGCTGTTTCCCCCGTTATCCTCCTCCAAAAAATTAATACAGTTATAGGCAAACTGGATGATCTAAGCTGGCAAATGACCACTAGTTTGGAGCTTTAAAAAAATAAAATACTAGGCAGCAGTTCATTTCAATTCAAGTTTCAAAAGATCTCAAAGTACTACACTTTAAAAGAAAACCATACAAATATATGATGCTTATGAATTGTATGAAAGATCTGAATATCTGATTAATAGGAAATAGGCTTTCAAAATTTTGAAAGCCTTTATAAAAGGTTTTTATTTGTAGAAGTGGAAGGGGAAGAAATACATCTACTCTGGAATCCAAAGACCTAGATTAAAAATTCCAGCTCTATCACTCACTACTTGGATGACTTAAAGTTTCCCACCCACTCCTGCCCCTAGTCACCAAGCTTCTCTTCTCAGAGGCAAATAACAGGAATTTCTAGTGTATCTGTGCAAAAATATCTTATACCTGTAAAGCAAATAAATACATCTTCCTTCTTAAACAAATGGTAGCAAGATATAGATTTCTGCCCCCTGCCTTTATCACATAACATACTTTATAAATCATTCCATATCAGTACATAAAGAGCTTCCTTGTGATTTTTTTAGCTGGACACTGCATGGATTATTATAATGTGTTTAAGTAGTTACCTATCAATGGACCCTTAGACTATTTCCAGCCTTTTGTTTTACAAATATTGTTACATGAGTAATCTTGTACAAAGTTGCCCTTGTGAGAGTATAGGAAAATATCTAGAAGGAAACTGTCAGGTCAAAAGGAATGCGTGCATCTGTAAATTTGATAACTACTGCCAATTTCCCTCCACAGAGGTTGTGTGATTTACTCATACTACAATGGCAATCCATGAGACTAATTACCCCTACTCCACCAACATACTGGGTGGGCCAAAAGGTTCATTCAGTTTTTTCCCTAAGATGGCTCTAGTAGCACTTAGTTGTCTTTGACTTCATTTGAAACAATTTTGTTAGATTGTATATGACAGCTGTCATATCAGCATGCATTTAAAAAAAAAGACTTATGAAAATTGGTGAAGGTTTGTGTAGCCATTTTAATACTGAAGATGGAAGAAAAAAAGCAACATTTTCGGCATATTATGCTTTATTATTTCAAGAAGTAAACGCAACCGAAATGCAGAAAAAAGATTTGTACAGTGTGTGGAGAAGGTGCTGTGACTGATCGAATGTGTCAAAAGTGGTTTGAGATGTTTCGTGCTGGAGATTTCTCACTGGACGATGCTCCCTGGGCAGATAGACCAGTTGAAATTGAGAGCGATTAAATAGAGACATTAACTGGGAACAATCAACATTATACCACATGGGAGATAACTGACATACTCAAAATATCCAAAACAAGCATTGAAAATCATTTGCACTGCCTTGGTTATGTTCATCGCTTTGATGTTTGGGTCCCACACAAGTTAAGCGAAAAAAACCTTCTTGACCACATGCATGTGATTCTCTACTTAAATGTAAGGAAAAGTTCCATTTTTAAGACAAATTGTGATGGGCAACGACAAGTGGATATATACAATAATGTGGAAGGGAAGAAATTGTGGGGCAAGCGAAATGAACCACAACCAACCACACCAAAGGCCGGTCTTCATCCAAAGGTGATGTTGTGTGTATGGTGGGATTGGAAGGGAGTCCTCTATTATGACCTCCTTCTGGAAAACCAAACGATTAATTCCACCAAGTACTACTCCCAACTGGACCAACTGAAAGCAGCAATGGACGAAAAGCATCCATATTTAGTCAACAGAAAATATATACTCTTCCATCAGGATAACACAAGACCGCATGTTTCTTTGATGACCAGGCAAAAACTGTTACAGCTTGGCTGGAAGTTCTGATTCATCTGCCACATTCACTAGACACTGCACCTTCGGATTTCCATTTATTTACATCTTTACAAAATTCTCTTAATGGAAAAAATTTCAATTCCCTGGAAGACTGTAAAAGGCACCTGGAACAGTTCTTTGCTCAAAAAGATAAAAAGTTTTGGACTAGCAAACAGAATCCAACAGCACATTAAAAGGATCATACACCATGATCAAGTGGGGTTTATTCCAGGAATGCAAGGAGTCTTCAATATACACAAATCAATCAATGTGATACACCATATTAACAACTTGAAGGAGAAAAACCATATGATCATCTCAATAGATGCAGAGAAAGCTTTTGACAAAATTCAACACCCATTTATGATAAAAACCCTGCAGAAAGTAGGCACAGAGGGAACTTTCCTCAACATAATAAAGACCATATATGACAAACCCACAACCAACATTGTCCTCAATGGTGAAAAACTGAAACCATTTCCACTAAGATCAGGAACAAGACAAGGTTGCCCACTCTCACCACTATTATTCAACATAGTTTTGGAAGTTTTAGCCACAGCAATCAGAGAAGAAAAAGAAATAAAAGGAATCCAAATCAGAAGAGAAGAAGTAAAACTGTCATTGTTTGCAGATGACATGATACTCTAAATAGAGACTCCTAAAGATGCTACCAGCAAACGACTAGAGCTAATCAATGAATTTGTAAAGTAGCAGGATAGAAAATTAATGCACATAAATCTCTGGCATTCCTATATACTAATGATGAAAAATCTGAAAGTGAAATTAAGAAAACACTCCCATTTACCACTGCAACAAAAAGAATAAAATACCTAGGAATAAACCTACCTAAGGAGACAAAAGACCTGTATGCAGAAAATTATAAGACACTGATGAAAGAAATTAAAGATGATACAAATAGATGAAGAGATATACCATGTTCTTGGATTGGAAGAATCAACATTGTGAAAATGACTCTATTACCCAAAGCAATCTACAGATTCAATGCAATCCCTATCAAACTACCACTGGCAATTTTCACAGAACTAGAACAAAAAATTTCACAATTTGTATGGAAACACAAAAGACCCAGAATAGCCAAATTGATCTTGAGAACGAAAAATGGAGCGGGAGGAATCAAGCTCCTTGACTTCAGACTATATTACAAAGCTACAGTAATCAAGACAGTATGGTACTGGCACAAAAACAGAAATATAGATCAATGGAACAGGATAGAAAGCCCAGAGATAAACCCACACACATATGGTCACCTTATCTTTGATAAAGGAGGCACGAATATACAGTGGAGAAAAAACAGCCTCTTCAATAAGTGGTGTTGGGAAAACTGGACAGGTACATGTAAAAGTATGAAATTAGAACACTCCCTAACACCATACACAAAAATAAGCTCGAAATGGATTAAAGACCTAAATGTAAGGCCAGAAACTATCAAACTCTTAGAGGAAAACATAGGCAGAACACTCTATGACATAAATCACAGCAAGATCCTTTTTTTTTTTTTTTTTTTTTTGTGGTACGCGGGCCTCTCACTGTTGTGGCCTCTCCCTTTGCGGAGCACAGGCTCCGGACGCGCAGGCTCAGCAGCCGTGGCTCACGGGCCCAGCCGCTCCGCGGCACGTGGGATCTTCCCGGACCGGGGCACGAACCCGTATCCCCTGCATCAGCAGGCGGACTCTCAACCACTGTGCCACCAGGGAAGCCCCAGCAAGATCCTTTTTGACCCACCTCCCAGAGAAATGGAAATAAAAACAAAAAAAACCAAATGGGACCTAATGAAACTTAAAAGCTTTTGCACAGCAAAGGAAACCATAAACAAGACCAAAAGACAACCCTCAGAATGGGAGAAAATATTTGCAAATGAAGCAACTGACAAAGGATTAATCTCCAAAATTTACAAGCAGCTCATGCAGCTCAATAACAAAAAAAAGAAACAACCCAATCCAAAAGTGGGCAGAAGACCTAAATAGACACTTCTCCAAAGAAGATATACAGATTGCCAACAAACACATGAAAAAATGAGCAACATCGTTAATCATTAGAGAAATGCAAATCAAAACTACAATGAGATATCATCTCACACTGGTCAGAATGGCCATCATCAAAAAATCTAGAAACAATAAATGCTGGAGAGGGTGTGGAGAAAAGGGAACACTTTTGCACTGTTGGTGGGAATGTAAATTGATACAGCCACTATGAAGAACAGTATGGAGGTTCCTTAAAAAACTAAAAATAGAACTGCCATATGACACAGCAATCCCACTACTGGGCATATACCCTGAGAAAACCATAATTCAAAAAGAGTCATGTACCAATATGTTCATTGCAGCTCTATTTACAATAGCCAGGACATGGAAGCAACCTAAGTGTCCATCAACAGATGAATGGATAAAGAAGATGTGGCACATATACAATGGAATATTACTCAGCCATAAAAAGAAACGAAATTGAGTTATTTGTAGTGAGGTGGATGGACCTAGAGTCTGTCATACAGAGTGAAGTAAGTCAGAAAGAGAAAAACAAATACCGTATGCTAACACATATATATGGAATCTAAGAAAAAAAAAAGTCACGAACAACCTAGGGGTAAGATGGGAATAAAGACACAGACCTACTAGAGAATGGACTTGAGGATATGGGGAGTGGGGAGGGTAAGCTGTGACAAAGTGAGAGAGTGGCATGTACATATATACATACCAAACGTAAAATAGATAGCTAGTGGGAAGCAGCCTCATAGCACAGGGAGATCAGCTCGGTGGTTTGTGACCACCTAAAAGGGTGGGATAGGGAGGGTGGGAGAGAGGGAGAGGCAGGAGGGAGGAGATAATGGGAACGTGTGTCTGTGTATAGCTGATTCTCTGTTATAAAGCAGACACTGACACACCATTGTAAAGCAATTATACTCCAATAAAGATGTTAAAAAAAAAAGGTTGGGGAAGATGTAATTATGAAGTTGCCTGAAAAACAGCAGAAGGTAGTAGAACAAAAGGGTGAGTACATTGTTCAATAAAGTTCTTGGTGCAAATGAAAAATGTGTCTTTTACTTTTACTTAAAAACTGAAGGCACCTTTTGGGCAACCCACTACATTATCAAGCTTTTTCAATCTATGCCAGTGGTTCTAAACCCTAGCTGCATGTTAGAATTTTCTAGGAACCTTTGAAGGTCCACCAATGTCCAAGACACACTCAGAGAGATTAAATGACAAGGAGACTGGGCATCAGTATTTTTTAAGATTCTTAGGGAACGATAATGTGCACCCAGGACTGAGAATTACTGATCTATATCAATCTTATAGGAGAAAAATACATCAGTGTACTTCATTTTGCATCTTTCATATTCTTTTAATATGCTAAAATGCTACTTTATTTCCTTTTCTATGAACTATGTCCATATTCTTTACCTAATTTTTATTAAGTCATGGATTTTTTTTTTAATTGACTTGAAAGAACTACTTAACTATTAACTATTGGGAAAATTAGACAGTAATTTGCCATGAGTTGCAAATATTCTTCCTGGTTGAACGCAGACTTTTTTTTTTTTTTTTTTTTTTTATTTATTTATTTTTTTTTTTGCGGTACGCGGGCCTCTCGCTGTTGTGGCCTCTCCCGTGGCGGAGCACAGGCTCCGGACGCGCAGGCTCAGCGGCCACGGCTCACGCGCCCAGCCGCTCCGCGGCACGTGGGATCCTCCCGGACCGGGGCACGAACCCGCGTCCCCTGCATCGGCAGGCGGATTCTCAACCACTGCGCCACCGGGGAAGCCCGAACGCAGACTTTTGACTTCGCTTTGGGAGGCTCTTGCCATGCAGAAATTTACTTTTACAAAGACAAACATATCCATCTTTTTTTTATGGATTCTGGGTTTGTGTTAATACTTAGAAAAGTCTTTTTCACATCCAGATCTTTTTTTAAAATGTCTAACAGTTTCTTCTAGTTCTTTTATTGAATAAGTTATATATTTTGTGGAGATATGAGATACCACCTTTATCAAATACTAAATTCCCACATGTATTGTGGCTATTTCTAGAATTTCTATACTCTTCCACTTATCTGCCTATCAATTCATGAGTCACACCACTTTTTAAATTATTATAGCATTATAATATACTTTCTTTTTTCCAGCTTTATTGTGATATAATTGACATGTAACATTGTATAACTTTAAGGTATACAATGTGTTGATTTGATACTCATATATTGCAAAATGATAACCACTATAGCTTACTTACCACTTCAAGCTTCACACACACCTAGTTTAACAGCTGCATCATGTCACATAATTGCCATTTCTTTTTAGTAATGAGAATATTTAAGATCTACTCTCTTAGAAATGTTCAAGTATAAAATACAATATTACTAACTATAACCACGATGCTGTACATTAGATCCTGAGAACTTATTCATTTTTAAACTGAAAATTATATATTTTTTTGATCAACATCTCCCCTTTTCCCCCAACTCCCTGCTCCTGGTAATCACCATTCTAGTCTCCATTTATATGAGTTCAGCTTTTTCAGATTCCATACACTGTATAAGTGATATCACTCAGTATTTGTCTCTTTGTCTGACTTATTTTACTTAGCATGAAGCCCTCAAGGTCCATCTATGTTGTCTAAAATGAAAGGATGTCCTTTCTCATGGCTGAATATATATATATATATATATATATATATATACATGGCTGTGTGTGTGCATATATATCTGCACACACACACACACACACACACACACATATATATATATCAATCACATCTTTATCCCTTCTTCCATTGATGGACACTTATGTTATTGCCCTATCTTGGCCATTGTGAATAATACTGCAATGAATGTGGGAGTGCGGATTATCTCTTTGAGATCCGATTTCATTTCCTTTGGATATACACCCAGAGGTAGGATTGCTGGATCACATATTAATTCTATCTTTAATTTGGGGGGGAACCTCCACAGTGGTCTCCATTGTGGCTGCACAAATTTACATTACCACCAACAGTGCACAAGGGTTCCCTTTTCTCCACACCCTCTCCAACACTTGTTCTCCCTTTTTTTTTTTTTTTGTGGTACGCGGGCCTCTCACTGTTGTGGCCTCTCCCATTGCGGAGTACAGGCTCCGGACATGCAGGCCCAGCGGCCACGGCTCACAGGCCCAGCTGCTCCACAGCATGTGGGATCTTCCCGGACCAGGGCACGAACCCGTGTCCCCTGCATTGGCAGGCGGACTCTCAACCACCGCGCCACCAGGGAAGCCCTCTCCCTTATCTTTTTGATGATAGACATCCTAACAGGTGTGAGTTGATATCTCATTGTGGTTTTGATATGCATTTCCCTGATGATTAGTGATGTTGAGCACCTTTTCACGTACCTGTTGGTTGTTCTATTTTTGTGAAAAATGCCATTGGAATTTTGATAGGGATTGAATTGAGCTAGTCACTACTTAGTAGTCTTCTTTTCTCAGAGTTTCCCTATCTCTTTTTTTTTTTGGTCTATCTTTTACATGAACTAGTAAACCAGAGGGAAAATTATCCAAAATATAGTACAAAGAGATAAAGTTATAGGGAATATTAAAAACAGGGTAAAATATAAATCATTTTCAGCAAGAAAAAGAACAGGAAACAGAAAACATACTGGATAAGAATTTTCCAAAATTGCTGCAAAAAAAATTCTTAGTTTGAAATGCATGTAGCCCAAACAGGATAAATAGAACTAAGTTCACAACTAAATATGTCACAGTAAGACTGAAAAATGCTAAGGGCAATGAGAAAAACTTAATGGTTACCTGAGTGCTTTCTTTATGCCAGCTACTATTCTAAGAAATTTTCTTATTAACTCTGCTACTCCTAACAATTCTGTAAGATTAGCACTATTCTTTTCCCATTTTATAATAATGAAACTAAGGTAGGGCAGATACAGAATTTGACCTCAGACAGTCTTATACCAGAATCCATGCTTTTAAGCACTATGTTATACTGCTTTTCCAGCAACTAAAATGATAGCAAGACTCCTCAAAAGCACCAAAAAATAAGAGTTTACTGACAGGCAGTGAAAAACTACTAAAAACTGTTACTTCAGAAAGCAAACTGAATCTAGACAAAAGGAATGAAACATAAGAAACAGCAACAGTAAGCAAAGAAATAGGTTAACAAATCTATGGGGTGGGTGAAGCAATTTAAAAATAATGAAGTTTTAGATTTGAATAGAAGACGGGTAAAGACTAATCAGAATTCTTAAAAACAAGGACATATGTTAAAGATTACAAGAATCTTTTAAAATCCAATTCTATACTCAGCCAAATTATCAATCCGAAGATAAAAATAGCCATTTTTGGGCTTCCCTGGTGGCACAGTGGTTGAGAGTCCGCCTGCCTATGCGGGGGACACGGGTTTGGGCCCCGGTCCGGGAAGATCCCACATGCCGCAGAGCGGCTGGGCCCGTGAGCCATGGCCGCTGGGCCTGCGCGTCCGGAGCCTGTGCTTCGCAACGGGAGAGGCCACAACAGTGAGAGGCCCGCGTACCGCAAAAAAAAAAAAAAGCCATTTTCTTACATAAAAAAATCTCAAAAAATTTACCTCCCAATATAAACACATTTTTTAAAAATATATATACAAATAGATATGAAATAAATATAGCTATGTCTGTCTTCAGGGGTTACTTTGTATATATATATTTTTTTACATTTACATGGATACATGCGTGTATAATGTGTGTGTGTGTGTATTTAAGCTCTGTGCACTGAGAGAGCCTAGAAGCAGTGACAAGACAATAGCCATGTGCATGCCTAGCATCCAGATTCTAGCTTCCAAATACCATTCCAAAAGGAACCAAGACTCCTTGAAGAAATGGATGAGTCTAAAGCTAGGGAAAAGAAAATACAAAATTAGCCTGGAGCATCTTACAGTGCCAAAAAGGGGGGAAAAAAGATGACAGCATGTTGAAAGGACCCAAGAGGTGGTATGAAAGAGTGCCCAATGGCTAAAGCTGGAACAATTTATTTGAGCAACAAAATAGATTATAATAGTATTAAATTACAATTCAAAGGAAAAAAAATGAGTTCATACTGATATAAACAATTGAATAGATTCCTACTGATATAGACAGTAGGACAAATCTTTAAAATAAAGAAATGGGGGACAAGGGACAAATCTTTACAGAACTATCCCAATTAATAAATGCAGAAAGAATGTGGGAAATGTTTAGAAAATCACCATTAGGACACCACAGTTAAAACTGCTGTAGGCAAGAGCCACTGACGAATGCTAAAATTATTGGACAAACTTTAAAGAGAAACAGAATAGTTGCATAGCCTCCCCTAAAATATTTACTAATTACTGTAGTGGTTTTAACATGCCCATAAATTCTTTGATACTCTTTCCTCTCTCCAGGAAGGGAAACCTAACGCCCTCTCTTCGAGTGTGGGCTGGACTTAGCTACTCTCTTCTAACAAACAGTATATGGAAAGGGAAAAATAGTAACTCGACAGTGGAGAAACCTGCAAGACACCATCTTAACCAAGTGACCAAGGTTAACCTCACCAGTGCAGGCCATGTTGATAGCATTTACTCCTTACATACTAAGAAGGGCACTTCACCTATAAAGAATATTCTTTCCCCAAAATCAATAACCCTAGTCTAATCATGAGAAGAACCCAAGGTGAGAGACATTCTACAAAATATCTGACCAGTACACTTCAAAAGTGTCAGTGTCTGTCTGGAAAAGACTGGCATAGGCAAAAGGAGATTTTGAGACCATTTCAACTAAATGCAATGTGGTATCCTGTACGATGTTTAAGAAAAAACAGGGTACCTTTATGACATGGGGTTCTAGGTGGATATTGTAAATAAGTCCCAAAAGTACAAATATTAAAGAAAAAAAATAACGTATTTGACTATGAACATCAAAATTAAATATTTCTGTCATCAAAAGGCCCTGTAAACAAAGTCAAAAGACAATCCACTGACTGGGAAAAAATACATGCCTAACAAAGGCTTAATATCTAGAAATAACTCCTACAAATTCAATAGGAAAAGACAAAAATATCCCAATTTTTAAAATGGACAAAGGATATGAACAGAAGAGATACCAAATGTACAAAAGAAATCTGAGAAGTTACTCAGTCTAATTAGGGAAATAGAATTTAATACAACAATGTACAGAAAATTCAAAGAACTACATTTACCAAGGAAAATAGCTTATAGTGAAGGTAAAATGGCTAATTGTTACCGTGTTCATGTGTCTTATACAGAAAGTATTATATATTATACATACATGTAATATTCAATATCATAAGGAAACATTCATTTAAGCATTTAAATATACTTACTTACTAAAACCGAAGTTGACTGACTGATCGCTGATAATTTCAAACTGTACAGGACGATCCCCCATGCAATATTTTCTTAATAACTCGAGGCAGTTATGTACTGTTTTTCTTGAGGGTTTATTTTCATGAAAAAGATCACCCCCTAACAAAATGAAATCCACCTAATCAACAGAAAATAGTATGAAAATTAGTATGTTTTATAGTTAAAGTTTTTTAAACTATAGTACAAAGAGATAGAAAAAAAATCTTGTAAAAGATACTATTATGTGTGGAGATTTAAAGTTTCATATTTTGTTTAGTTAAAGGGCCTCTCAATATGGTTATTAATCTGACTTCAGCTTAGGTTCCTAGACCACCTTCAAAAAGGCCATCTTCAAATTACTACACCAAGTTTCTAACTCACACTACCCAAAGTGATCATACTTCTTTTTTAAAAAGTTATCCAAATCAAACATAAACTTAGCACTTTAATAAAACCTATGGAAGGGATAGCAGATTCAATCCAAATTATTCACTTGATTCATTCAACAATTATTTAGAGTCCCTACAGGCACTGGCAGCTAAGGAAATAGCAATCTACAAAATATATCATGTCGCTGCCCTCATTAAATACAGACAACATGCCATACCCTATACTGAGTGTGATGAATAAAATACGCTCCCTATCCTAAATATGTTCAAAATCTAATGGGAGAGACAAACTGCTAAGCATCTAAACGTAAGTCAGACTCTGACACACACTAGAACAGACATATAAACAAACCAGGAGTAGAGATGCCATTACAATTAATTCCACCTGAGAGGAGGAATTTCACCTGAGGACAACGTCCGGGAAGAATGGGCTAACATGGTGGCATGTGAGTTGCACCATGAAGGATAAACAAGATTTCGAGAAAGAGCATTCAGGAACAACCAGAGAGAAGGGAAATCACACAGAAAGAAAGTCCAACACACTTTCAAAAGTGCACAATCTACTTAAAGAAACTTGATTAAGTTTTTAATTATACAAAAGAACCCAGCAATACAGATCACCATGGGCTACAGTAGTGAGGGCAGCAGAATATGTCACCACAAAATGGACCACTTTGGCAATGTGGACTGTTTTGAGCTGAAGGCAATTCAGACCCAGCAGAGTCAGGAAAAGCTTTTTTTTTACCTCTCTCTAAACTGCCTAAAAGAATTTGGATGCGGGGCATGTGCCAGGAAGAAAGCTATTACCAGAGATAATTTCTGATATCAGAAAGACATCGCATGGCATGGCAAAAACCTGTTTACCAAACATGTGATCTTCTCACCTTCCTGTGCATTGTCTTCCTCCCCTTTTAAAGCCCCAGACTCCTTTCCCCTTCTCCTCAGCTCAGGATGGCAGATAAGCCTCAATTACTTCACTGCTGAGGAGTCTCATATTTTTGTGGGGCTCCCATACATATGAAAATTGTTTTTACCCTGTTAATCTGTCTTACGTCAACTTAATTATTAGACCAGCCAGGGAACTTAGAAGGGAAGAAGGAAAAGACTTCTGCCCTGACAACAGTCAAAGAGACTTCAATAAAAATGTGGGATTTAAGCCAGGTCTCTAAAACTAAACATGATTTGAGTAAAGGGAGAAAATGATCATAATCCAAGGCATAGAAGAAACAAAACAAAAACAACAAAGCAGGGCTTCCCTGGTGGCGCAGTGGTTGAGAGTCCGCCTGCCGATGCAGGGGACACGGGTTCGTGCCCCGATCCAGGAGGCTCCCACATGCCGCGGAGCGGCTGAGCCTGTGAGCCAGGGTCGCTGAGCCTGCGCGTCCGGAGCCTCCGCTCCACAACGGGAGAGACCACAACAGTGAGAAGCCCGCGTAACGCAAAAAACAACAAAGCAAACAAACATTTTTACAGGGGAGGGGGGGGAAAAGAAATAGTTGTTTAAATGATATAGCTTCACTTTTACCAGATTTAAAGAGGTCTGGATATTGGTCACTCAACCATGCAAATGTGCTTAACACTACTCAACTGTACCCTTAAAAATGGTTCGGATGGTAATTTTATGGTACGTGTATTTTACCACAAGCAAAAAAAAATTTTTTTTAATAGTTTTAAAAACTGGTTTGTGACTCCAGGGATCACTGAGAACACAACTTGCTTCTGTGGTATTCCTGCCCAAAGTGAATCTACTCATGAGGAAACATCAGACATATCCAACTGAGTAATATTCTGCAAAAGTAACTACCCTGGACTCTTCAAAAATGTCAGGGTCATGAAAGACAAGGCAGACAGAGGAAATATCCCAGATTACAAGAGACATGACAACTAAATGCAAAATGTAATCCTGGATTGGGATCTGGACACCACTGACCTGCCCCCAAACTGCTATGACAGACTTTGTCGAGACAACTGGCAGCATCTTAGAATTACATGATGGTACTGAATCAACATAATTCCCTGGTTTTGATAAGTGCACTGTGGTTGCATATGTAATTTACTCTCAAATGGTTCAGAAAAAGTGCGTGTGTGTGTTTACGAAGAGAGAAGAATCAAATGTAGTAAAGTTGTAGGAAAATCTCACTGAAGGGTAAGGAATTATTTGTACTATTCTTGCAATGTTTATGTAAGATTAATATTGTTTCAACATTAAAAGTTAAAAAAAAAAAAAAGATTCCAAAGAACTAGAGAGTAGAAATAAGGCTGGTTAGATGGCACAGGCCCACAAAATAGAGGACTTAAATATTGGGAAGAATTTAGATTTCAATAAGAAGAAATAATAAACACAAATGATGGGGGGAAGTAAACATGCATTTGGAAATACCAGTATGGGGCTGTAGGTGGGAGGGGGCAGTTTAGATTAAAGGATGGGGCTTCCCTGGTGGCGCAGTGGTTGAGAGTCCGCCTGCCGATGCAGGGGACACGGGTTCATGCCCCGGTCCGGGAAGATCCCACATGCCGCGGAGCGGCTGGGCCCGTGAGCCATGGCCGCTGAGCCTGCGCGTCCGGAGCCTGTGCTCCACAACGGGAGAGGCCACAACAGTGAGAGGCCCGCATACCGCAAAAAAAAAAAGATTAAAGGATGCAGGAAGGGGAAACAGGAGGAAATGGAAGGGAAGGCAAGGACAAGGTAAAGGAAAAAAAAAAAAAAAAGAGCTCGTGCTCAGGGAAAGAAATACTGCAGCACCTAAGAGTTAGAAAAGAAAGGACAGGATTCTCTGGCAGGAAACAGACCTTTGTAAATTTCTCTGCCCTCAGGGTAAAAGGAGACACATTTATAAGAGTGCCTACTGCTTACCAGATCCTTTCTAAGTACTAGGATACACATGAGCAAACAAAAAAGATTTTTCATTCTCATGGAGTTCACCTTCTAGCGGAGAATAAACACGTAAATAATTCAATAAATTATTTCAGGTGGTGCTATAAAAAAAATAAATGAGTAATGTGATAAGAGTGCTTGGAGACATCAGGGAAGACCTCCCCCCAAAAGGTAAAACTTGAATTGAGAACTGAGAAGTCAACCCTGGCAAGATCAAGGTGCTCTGAGCAGGAAGAGAACCAGACATGCAGAGGTACCAGAGTAGAACAAACATCTCTGTATGGATGAAGCACAAACCAACCAGGCAGAGTGGAAGGAGATGAAGTCTCCTGGCAGGGGCCAGATCACACTGAACCTTGTCGTTTAATTTTTATTCTAGATTCAGTGGAAGGCCACTTAGAGGATTATAAGCAGCAGAGTGACATGATCTGACATGATTTTTGTAAGTTCACTTTGGCTGCTATGCTGAATACTGTAGGTAGAAAGAATGGAAGTGAAAAAACCTAAGGGGAGCTACTGCAGTCCAGCAAAACATGACAAAAGTTTTGGACTAAGTTTACAGACATGAAGGTAGTAAATAGTAGAGAGGTTCCACTTGTATACATTTGGGAATAAGAATCAAAGGACTTGCAGAAAAACTGAAGAGAACTCTGAGGAAAAGTCAAGGTTGAAGTCTGCAAGTCCCCAGAATTTATGTTTATTCCTCAACTGTCTTTTGGGCTCGAGATGGACATTTCAACTGTCTGCTGGAATGTTTCCTTGAATGTCCTATTGGAATCTCCAACTCAAATGGTCTCAATCAGAATTCATCACCTTCCCACATAAAGAAGGATGTTATAAGGAAGTATGAAAAGAAGGAAGAAATCTTCCTTATTTAAAACCTACTTCTATTATTGATACCACCATCTACCCAAACATAATACACTCCAGAGTCACCGTCATCCCCTTCACCCTCATCCCCACCCCCTACGACTGACGAACCAATCAAAGTATCCAAATCCTCTCTTTGTATTATCTCCTGCATTCACTTCTTCCTCTTTTCCATTCCATGGCACCACTTTTAAAAAGCCTCCAACTTATCTTGCCTTCATACTGTACTCTGTTGCCAGAAGACTCTCTATTAAACTGGATACAAACTCCTCAATCTGGTATTTGAAGCTCTTGATGCAGCTCAAACCACATTTCTAGTCTTTCAGCGTGCTTTCTAACACGCGACCTACCAGTGAGCCTAACAGCTGCTCTAACCCTAATGGACCAATCATCTCACCTCTGTGCCCTTCCTACTGCTTCACGGGAGGTGTACACTCTCTTTGCTCTTCACTCATTAAAAGCCTACCAGCCTTCTAAGCCCAAGTTAAATGCCACTTCATTCACCTCATCTTGCTATCCTCATCTAAATGTGATCTCTTCTACCTCCAAACTCCCAGGAAATGCTGTTTATAATCTATGGCTCTTACATCTGAGCATTTTTGACATTTATCATATCTCACATACTGATTTGCTTGCTGCATGTTCTTTGAAAGTAGAAACTATGACGGTCACCTTTACATTTCAAATAGAAACTGCCACAGGATACTGCACTCAGTAAACACTGTAAATATTTGTAAATTTTTACAGACTATTTACAAAAATAGCTCCTACTCGAATTCAGGGAATAAAGCACACAAAATCTGCTTTGGGCCTTCAGTATACTGATATTTAAGCAGGCAGTGTGAGCACAGGTGCCTATAAAACAAACCTCTATCTTTAAAAGGAAAAAGAGCAAGCTGAGTAAGGGAACTTGGTAGAAATTTCAAAAATGCAAACTAAACTCACATCATTTTCCTGGGCAAGTCTTAAAATTTCATCAAGTGTTACAAACGTATCATTTCCTCTGACAGCATCTTTTTCCATAAATCCCAGATGAATATCTGTTGCAACTAAGATTTTAAATGTATTTTCATCATCACTGTATTTAAAAAGAAGAAACACATCAATATAATTCATTAAAAGGATGTTCAAGCAAACTGAAACCTAAATCTATAAAATAATAGCAGTTATGACGTAAAATCATTTTTCTAGCCCTAAACTAGGTTCAAAAATTTGAAGCATTCAACAGGCCATTAACGTCACAGTTTTCTTACCACTAATACAAAGCAGAACAAATGTACACACATTTTTTAAAGGTTCTGTAACTGCTTCAGAAATGTATAACCTCATTACAACCAGTTTCATAAACTGATATGTAACCTGGATTTGAAAGCTTGGTTGTTTTCCTGCTCTGTTCCACAACAAAAATCCAAGAGGATTTGATCCCAGTATCTAAACTTGTTATTTATCTACTTTGCACTTTCCCAGGAAAATTAGAATTAACTGGTTAATTTAAAAAGCTCTTCCCCTTACTTTATAAGTAGATTTTTATCCTAATATACTAGTAACTTACATCCAGGCCCCTGAAGAGCAAGCTTGCTCTCCATACAAAGTTAGTTTTTCATTAATAACTTTGGCCAAGTAACAAAACTAATTTACAGTGCCATTTATATTTGGTCGTATTCAAAAGTACTTTCATGTGAAGCAGCAATATGAGTTATTAATTCTCTCTTAAACTTAATATAACTTTTAATTGTCTTTAAAATATTTTGGTATCCCTGATCTCATCTCAACTCCCACACGTAAACAGGTTAAGTATTGTTATCTCTGAAAAACTAGAAAGCTATATACAGAGAAATTAACTGATTTATCATGAAACAAAATGGTAGAAATGGAACTAAAACCCAGTATTAACACTCAGGCTGTTTTCACTAAACCATACAAACTTCAAAAAAATTTTTATATATATCTCCAAAATTCAAATCTTTATACATAAGAGAATTTTCCAGAAAAAATTTCTCTTCAGAAACTTCAAAATGATATGCACAGTTCTGATTGCTATATACATACAGGTAAGTCAGAATACTTTCAGATCACATTACTACCCAGACTTCCATAGTAATTTGTAAGGTATTTTCCCTTGAGGACTCTTACTTAAATATGAGAATTAATCTGAGAGTCATTTTTTTAAAAATTTATTTAGTTTTGGCTGCATTGGGTCTTCATTGCTGGGTGCCGGCTTTCTCTAGTTGTAGAGAGCAGGGACTACTCTTCGTTGCGGTGCACTGGCTTCTCATTCTGGTGGTTTCTCTTGTTGAGGAGCACGTGGTGTAGGCGCGTGGGCTTCAGAGTTGTGGCACGTGCGCTCAGGAGTTGTGGCTCATGGGCTCTAGAGAGCAGGCTCAGTAGTTGTGCCACATGGGCTTAGCTTAGTTGCTTGGTGGCATGTGGGATCTTCCCCAACCAGGGCTCGAACCCACGTTCCCAGCATTGGCAGGCGGATTCCTAACCACTGCGCCACCACCAGGGAAGCCCTGAAAATCACTTGTAATCCAATTATACAAATGAAGAAATGGAGACAAAGTTTAGAGGCTTGCTAACTTGTCCAAAGTTACACAATACTAATTAAGAAGTTAAGGGAACTTCCCTGGTAGTCCAGTGGTTAAGACTCTGCGCTCCCAATGCAGGGGTCCCGGCTTCAATCCCTGGCTGGGGAACTAAGACCTCACATGCCGCAACTAAGCCCGCATACCGGAACTACTGAACCCACGCGCTCTAGAGCGCGCAACTAGAGAAGCCCATGCACGGCAAGGAAGACCGGGTGCGCTGCCACGAAGATCCAGTGCAGCCTAGATAGATTAGACAGATAGATAAAAAGAAATTAAAACAAGGGTGAAAGATTCCAAGTTTGAAGCTTTTTCCACATAACTTTGTCTAGTCCTTTTATTTATTTTCACTTTAGTCAAATTCATTTCCAATTTATTCAGTACTAAAGCAATTTACTTCTTTAAAAATCTGCTTTAAAAGACTTGCATTAGGACCTCCCTGGTGGCTCAGTGGTTAAGAATCCGCCTGCCAATGCAGGGGACACGGGTTGGAGCCCTGGTCCGGGAAGGTCCCACATGCTGCGGAGCAACTAAGCCCATGCGCCACAACTACTGAAGCCCGCGCACCTAGAGCCCCGAGCTCTGCAACAAGAGAAGCCACGGCAATGAGAAGCCTGCACACCGCAACCCCCACTCGCCCCAAGCAGAGAATGCCCGCCGCAACAATGAAGACCCAACGCAGCCAAAAATAAATTAAGAAAAAAAACCTTGCATTAGCTAGTAAGACTTAGTTCAAGCATATTTATAGCTTCAATAGTTTAAGACAAAACGTAAGAACATAAACTTATATAGCAATATGCCAACCTACTGCAAAACCCCAATCTACAGCCGCATATTATCTTTAGTTAAGAAACATATAGCATGAATTGTAAACCATTCAATATATTCATTTTGATGACTAACACTTGTATTCAGAGGCAAGGTCTTTATTTACTCATAACTTATTAAATAAGTTTTCTTTTATGGTTATCATAGTTGATAGACTGTAGAAACCCAAAGCAACAAAGACGACTTCGGAAGACAGGTGCTTACAGAGCATCTGCAGGACTCATTTCTATGATCAGTCCAGTTCCTCCAGGACCACTTCTCTCTCCAAGTACCCCTGGGTCCTGTGCTCAAACACGTCAGAAAACTCACTCGATTCCAAATTCTAAAACAAAATTATATTATTTAAAACACATTTTTTAAAAGCAGACTGGCAATTTTGGAAGTGTCATTTTCAATTAAGCACCTACTATACTTTTATTTTCAGAGCTTAAAAAAAACAAAAAAATATCTCCACTGACACTCTAGTTTCACCATTATGATTAAGCTCCTCTCCTGTTTCCCTTCCTATGCCCCATGGGAAGCTAATGTTTGTTAAATGAATGGGCAAAAAGGGTCACACCCAATAGTTCTGGTTTAGCACACGAACTTTGGATGTGCAGAAATGTTTAAGTTGCATGCATGGGCTACTCTGGAGCATGAGGCGACCCTGTATTTCCTGCTTAAACACAATTTTTTTTTAAAGGAATGGGCTTGTTTTGGGTCCAAGTTTAAAATAAAGCTAGTGTAAATAAGCAGAAACACGTGGTTTAAGGAAAATGTCCAGGATTTTGGGGAGGAGAGGCTGCCACCGCGGAACGACTCCTCCCACGTCCGGATTCCTGGTTCGGTGGGGATTCTAAGCCTCAGCAGTCCCGCACCACCGGACCCTCAGAAACCGCAACGCGGAAACCTCCCAGGCTTCTCCCGAGCCTACTCGGCCCAGAGTCAATCCTTTCTGGGCTTCCGCCCGCGATCCTGCAGATACAGAAAGCTACTCCTAAACTACCCCACATCTGGACTCTCCAAAGCCCCACCCTGGGACCCGAGGCTGTCTTTTACCCAGGAAGAAGGAGGGAGATTCGTGAGAAGAAAAGCAACATTACCGACAGAGGAGCTGCTTGGCCATAAACCTGAATTAAGCGGGAGAGAAAAAGCACCACCTTCTCTCGCGATACCTCATTAACGACGTAGGCGCTTCAACTCCTCTCATTGGCTGCCGACTGCCGTAAGGTAACAGGAAAAGTTGCAGCGAGGACCCGCCCTCATACAGGAGCCAATCCTGAGTAGCCCGGGGGACGAACCCCGGAAGCGAGCTTTCCGGCGGCGATTTTCCCCTCTCTAAGGTGGGTAGGTCTTTCTCGTCCGGGGCCACGCTTCCTGGTCGCCTGGCGCCACCTAAGAACTCCTGGGCCCAAAGGGGCGGGTCCCCTGTCGAGCCCTGCCGAGCCCTGCAAATTGGGCCGCGTCGTGGGTCCTAAGTAGGGCTGGAGCAGCTTCTTCGCTCTTAGAAGTTCGGAAGGCCGCAGACGCGACTCCCGGGCCTGTGAAGTGACCAGCTGGTGCTGGAGGGCCGGGACTGATGGTCTTCTCCCTCACCTCCACTCCCCAGAGATTGAGCATTCGGACTCCAGTTTACAAGCCTTTCCCTGCGTCCCCTTATTGTCTGCCTGGATCCCGGGTTCAGCACATCTGCATTGCTTTGTGCTGACAGCAGTAAAATAGAGTGCATTAAAAAACAATGTGAAACTTCGAATTAGAATATTTGGGCTTTTAGTTCCATTGAAAGTTGTTTTAATCTATCTGAACCTCAGCGCCTTCACTTGTAAAATGGGGTTTACGGCCCCACCTGTCACTGAGTTGTTAAGAGTTAACATAGTTTAGATCTCTTATGGAATGTGATCTTTAAAAAACATACCCTAGTTCTTGGTGGAGTATCATCAAGTAGGTATCTTGATCAGCTCTTACTAAGTCCTGAATCAGGGAGATGCACCTGGGGTTGACTTTTTAAATTAAATCCATTAAGAAATTTTTATATGTAATTTATTTTACCTGGAACAGTAAATTTAAATTATAAAAAGAGTTTTTATGAAAAGTAAAGGGGGGTATAAGATCTGTGCTATAATGTTACTGTGGTTGATACAAATGACAAGTGAACTATACAGTATTTACTGGTATTTATTTAATAAAGTGTTTAATGAGTAGATTTGTGATCACTTTTGCATCGCAAGGTTCGGAGAATAGTTTGAGAAAAGTGAAAATATTAGAACATAAAGCCTTTCTGATAGGGTTTCTCGATTGACTCTGTAAAGTTGGACAGTCTTTGGAAATCCTTTAGTACAATCCTTTCATTGTGCAACAAAGTAACAGGTCCAGAGAAGGTACTGGTCATGAGTGATAAATTTAAACTTGACTTTAATGCTCTTGGCAGTAGTAATAAAATCTAATGATGCATTAGGATTGTATCAATTAAAGCTCGTGAAAATTAGGTAGAAAGAAATCAGTATCTTAGGGGTACACGACTAACTCTCAAATTTCTCAGAATCCCTTCCAAGCAAAATCAAGTGATAGGGCTTTAATTCTGTTTAATTCTACAAATATTTCTTAATGTTTGCTATATATAAGTGGGACATAAATGTAAGTTACATATAGTCCCTATCCTTAAGCTTACAATCTTTTAAGAGACTAAAACAAGAACAAAATTAGTGGTGAAATAAAACAGTATGTAGCACACAAAAAAGTAGAAACTAGAGAGAGATCTAATTTGGAGGCTCAAGAAAGACTTAATGAAGGAGGCAACATCTGAGAAGAGTCATGAAAGACTGGTAAGGTTTCAACAAATATAGTTGGGAAGCTGAGAAATATTTTTTAAATATCTATTATTCTCATTTTGTTTAATTGGTTAAAGTTTAATATGCTGCATAACTCTTTAAGCTGATATCGGTTTATAAATTGTTATGGCAGCCTAGCAGAATAAATATCATTTCCTTCAGGAAGCCTTCTCTACTCCCTGAGGACTGGGTTAATTATGACTTTCCTGTATATTCATCATATCTAGATATGGTCTTATCATTAGTACTTAAGCACTGTCTTTGCTAATCTCCCTGATGAGACAGGAAGCTTCTTAAGGTTAAGACGTGGATCTTGTTCATTATTGAATCCCGGTACCCAGAGACTGGTGCATACCAGGCATTCTATTCATCTTTGTTGAATGAAGGAGTAAATGACAGCCAAAGTTCTGTTTCAAAACAAGAAGCCAACTAAGAACTATAGTTGTCCGTCAATGAATAGGACTACTTTTTAAAGCAATGAATTTTCCTAAGCCTGAAACTGTTAAAGTAGAAATAGGTTGATTATTACAGATGTCATGATAAAAATATCTGCATTGATGAGAGATTGGGACACATGTCCTTTGGGGGCTATTCCATCTCTAAGAATCTCTGATTCTTGGAAGTAGTTTTTAAGGAACTAAAAATTTTTGCTCCTGCTTTATAGCTTCTGTGTGTCTAGTCTATAAAAATCATGAATGTGCTTATCTTTATTAGTTATAATTTAAAAGCTTCAAGCATTAATCACTGTTAGCATAATGCAATATAGTATGTGAACCAATAGATTCAAAATAGTTATAACCACTGACTTAGTAGAAAAAACAATATTAAAAATAAAGGTAACTGAAATCTATCAGTTCCAATATTTAATGAATGTGAAGGGTATTAATAAACACCAAAAAAGTTTAGACAGGGTTTATTTGTGTGTATTTGCAAGACATCTATGCTACTGATAAAGCCTCTAACCATTTTGCTCCTAATTTTTGTGTTTGTGTTTCAGATCTTGATGAATAAAATAAAGCAGACATAATTCATCTCTGGAAAGATTATTTATACTCTGGCGTTTGAAATGCTTTGTATTTAGAATAGTAGTAAAAATGGAAAAAGAGAAAGTAAATGATGATGGAAAACCAGACCCAGAGAACTCCTTGGACTTTTCTGAACACTTTAACCAACTTGAGTTATTAGAAACACATGGACACCTTATTCCCACTGGCACCCAGAGTCTCTGGGTAGGGAATTCTGATGAAGATGAAGAGCAAGATGAAAAAACTGAAGAGTGGTATCAATTGCAAGAAAAAAAAATGGAAAAAAATCCAAGCAAATTGCTTCTTTGGGCTGCTGAAAAAAATCGGGTAAAAAAAAAAAAAGAACAGTTAAAGAGGAAACCTTAATTTAGTAGGAAAAGTATTAGATTGGAAGCCAGAAGACCTGTCCTGAATCTTGCTTTGGTCTGTAACTTTGGGCAAATCCTACTGTTTCTGAACCTCTATTTTCTTATCTGTAAAAATGGCCATCATAATACCTGCTTCTTTCATAACAGGGTTTTATACAGAGGCAATGTACATGGAAACACATAGTAAGCTACGAAGTGTCATATGGGTATTTTGGGGAGCTTTAAGAATAATTAACTATAAAGAGAGCAAGCAATCATCTATATCTTTAAATCATTTATATTAAGTCATTAGGATCATCCTAAAGACAAGTATCATTTAGTAAAGAGGATGGGAATTAACATTTATTAAATGCCAACTATACCATGTGCCTTGCTACATTATTGATTTAATCCTCATGTATCCCTATAAGATATGTCATATTCTTCCCTTTTACAGAGTAAGAAGTTGAGATTCAGGAACATTAATTTGCCCAAGATCGTCCAAGTAGGATGACCCTGCTTAACAGCCAAAGTCTGTTCTTCCCACTTTGCCATTTGCATCTTATTTTACTAAGTTCCTCCATGTCTGTGTTAATAAACTAATAACTTAAATGGTCTTACATTTTTGGATAACTTTTTACGTCAAGAGCAGACTGCATCCCACCAGAGGTCCGCAGACCAAACTGAAAATCACTTCCTGAAAACATGTATCTGAGGTTGTTTTAGTTAGAAGGAATTGCGCTCCTTAATCTCGACTTCCTTGTTACCACTGTATTCTACTGTTAAAAGAAGTTTTTTTAAAAAATTGGAATGTAGTTGATTTACAACGTTGTGTTGGTTTCAGATGTACAGCAAAGTGATTCAGTTATACATATACGTATATTCATTCTTTTTTAGATTCTTTTCTCATTTAGGTTATCACAGAATATTGAGTAGAGTTCCCTGTGCTATACAGTAGGTATTTTTTAAAGTTTTATACAGTGTGTATATTGGTGTGGTAATCCTACTACAGAAAGATCAGTCTGTTCCATTACTATGTTTTCTTCGCAGATGAAATATCAAATATTAATACAATTCTAGCCTGTATTATTCATCTAGGACTATAACTTTTATACAATAAGCCTTCATTGGACCAGGAATAAATGTATGGTTTGGTATTCAGAGAATCATATTCTTAGGATCAACAGTTTATGGTTAACACTGACTTGTTCATTGTTAAATCAGTCCCCCCCCAAAAAAAATCTTATTTTTTATTTTACAGTCATCTGCTAACAAAGAAGTGGGTTTTTTTGTTTTGTTTTTTTTTGCGTTACATGGGCCTCTCACTGTTGTGGCCTCCCCCATTGCGGGGCACAGGCTCCGGATGCGCAGGCTCAGCAGCCATGGCTCACGGGCCCAGCCGCTCCACGGCATGTGGGATCTTCCCAGACCGGGGCACGAACCCGTGTCCCCTGCATCGTTAGACGGACTCCCAACCACTGCACCACTGGGAAGCCCAACAAAGAAGTTTTTATTTAACTTAATTGAATCTAACACCACTAAACGGTTTAATTTTCTTTGCTTATTGTTTCATTTCAAGTTGGGTTTGTAAAAGATCTATTTTCTTCTCAGCTGACCACAGTGCGAAGACTGCTTTCAGAAAAGGCCACCCACGTGAACACTCGAGATGAAGATGGGTACACCCCGCTCCATCGAGCAGCCTACAGCGGACACTTAGACGTGGTCCGGGAGCTGATTGCACACAGGGCAGATGTTCATGCGGTGACTGTGGATGGCTGGACACCCCTGCACAGTGCCTGTAAGTGGAATAACACCAGAGTGGCTTCTTTCTTACTGCAGCATGATGCAGATATCAACGCCCAAACAAAAGGCCTCTTGACCCCCTTACATCTTGCTGCTGGGAACAGAGACAGCAAAGATACCCTTGAACTCCTCCTGATGAACCGCTACATCAAAGCAGGTCTGAAGAACAACCTGGAGGAAACTGCATTTGACATCGCCAGGAGGACAAGCATCTATCACTACCTCTTTGAAATTGTGGAAGGCTGCACAAATTCTTCACCTCAGTCTTAATGGTTCTAATAATTTTCTTAAGTTTCTAAGTCCCAGTGCCTCCTTTGTGTGAGATGTGAAATGTCCCCATCATACAAAGTTGACATCAAAAATCTTATGACAGTAATTCAGTGGTACTCACGATAATATCCTTCCAAGTGAATTGCCTGACCTTGATGTCAAAATGTATTTGAAAGTTGATTGGATATATCTTTAATGAGTTCCGTGGTGTTTGTGGTTTTTATCAAATCATTTTAACTTACCTATACTGAAAAACTTGTCACAAGTTGTACAGAAAACTAATGATATTTTTGGTGCTGATCCAAGAGAAATGTATTTTTAAATATTCCCCCATCCTAGATCTTTGTGCAGTATTTAGTATATTAATGTGTATTTTTATAAGGTCAGGTAACTCAGAATTTCATTTAAAAGTCTTAATATACTGGTGCAGTTCAGCTGTCTTCTCTGCATCACCATAGCCATCTGCTTTCATTGTAAACTGTAAGAATGAACATATTAGTGTCTTGAATCTTCGTAAATTAAAAAAAAAATCAAGACACCTAGATCTTTGTTTTCTAGAACGTAGGCCATTTTCAGGAAGTAGGTAGGTGTTTAATCCACGAATTTTATATACTGCCCCCTCCCACAATCCACACAATCCTGTGGACCATCCTACCTCACCCTGGTCAACCTGCATATTCCTTATGCTGCTGGTGAGTCAGCACGACCCTTCAGACATGCGCACAATATACCTTGGTTCAGATCATAACGTATCTGCTCTCCAGCTAGTTTTACCTCCCTGGTCCTGCTGAGCTGGGCACTGCTCATCTAGTCTCTCAAGTTCACAGGAAGTGTTCTTTTCCAGGGTCCTCATTTTATACAAGCCACACAAAGACAAAGTGACAGGGAAAAGGAATTCTAAGAATGAGGGGATGATGATTATATTGGGGTGAGAACCGCAAAGTGGCTCAGGCCTTTTTAAAAAGCCACATTGTGGATAGTGACAAAAGCATAAATATAAATATTCCAAAAAAAAATAAAAGTTTTGAACAACCAAAAAAAAGCATGAATTCTTTTTTTACCTGTGTATCTTCCTTGGATCCATAACATGTTTATTCATTCAGTATACATTTATTTATCATGTACTCTCTCCATCTCTCCAGTAGCAGTTTCCCGTTGACTACATAACTCCTCTGTGACTAAAACAAAGGGGTTTTCTCTTAACTTCTTCACACCAGAACTAACACACTGGGCAAAGGGAACTAAACCAATGGCCCTTTTCTTCGGTTATATTTTTTAAATTTCCACCAAGGTTTGTCTCTTTTGCCTTAGCCCATGTGACCCAGTCATCTTAGACTAAGTAATAATGTTATTTAATCAGATATGTGTGGCAATTTTTAGGTTAGAACAAAATTGGATCATCTCAGAAAAGTTAAAGATAACATATGAACTGAATCTTTGTGACAAACAGTATCTTAAGACTTAGGAGTGCTTCAATTATTTTGTGATCTCTGGCTAGGAGATGCCTCCGTTTCAGAGTATCAATATCTTCCATATCAGGGTTTGGGCAGAAAGTGAGAGGTTGCTTTCTGTTTAATCTGCCCTAATTTAGTGATACCAAGTGACAAGGTACAGCTGATAGACAGTGACAGTAGAATAAGACCCCAACTACCCCCTTAGACTGCTAAACGAGGCTGCCTAGTTATCTGAAAATCACAGAGCCCATGGCTTCTTTCTTACTTGGGAATGTGTTGCATCCATGATTTTATGTAAGTTTTCCCTTTGAGTGTGGCTCCAAAGGAGCTGCTTTGTTTCTAAGAAGGTGAGATGTGACTTCTCCCTTTTTTTCAGGCTTCAACACTCAGCCAGTGCTAAGATGCTAATTCTCCATATTAGAGAAATTCCTTCCATCCCTGAGGGCAGAATTTGTATTGTTTGCTTCCTTTATACTTTCCTTAGTGTTTTTATAAATTTCATTTTTTAATTATTGTTTTCTTTTTTAATCGAAGTGTAGTTGACATACAATTTTATGTGTTTCAGGTGTATAACAAAGTGATTTGATACTCTCCTTAATATTTAGTAGACTCCTCTGTCCACAGAAGACATGCACTAATCATGCTTTTGACTACTCAGTGGACCCTTTAACGACACTGGTTTGAACTGCGTGGGTACACAACCCATGCAGTTGGTTCCGCAAATGCAGAACCACAGATATGGGGGCTGATGATAAAGTTTGGTTTTTCATTGCACAGAGGGTCAGCATCCCTAATCTTTGTGTTTAAGGGTCAATGGTATTACCTGTGCTTTCCAGTTTTCTTTAAGAAGGCTGAATAGCTATGTTTGCAAACAAAATTTCCTCTAGTCTTGAGTTTGTCCAAAGACTTTTTAAAAACATAAAATCCATGTTTTTCATAACTAAAGTTTAATTGTGATTAACTTATATGCTTGAGGAAGAAGTGACTTTTTGTCATTGTTCAAGGGACACATCATAATCCATAGGCCCACAGTGAAGTTAGCAGGCTTTGCTTTTATATATCTTAAATATGCTTCTCCAGGGAGCTTTCTGGCTCACAACCTAACACACTGATGGGACTTCTTAGCGTTTTTATACTATAGATGTGACAGCATCCATTTATTTCTGTTCATTGGCATCTATTATTGCATCCACCACTATGCTAGAAAATCATGACCAAAAGAGGTCCAGAGAAGTAACACTTGCTCTGAGACTTATGTCCCAAACCAAAATGAAACCTCTGTATCAATTCTCCATTCCTGATGAATACATATGCCATCTTCACCCTACCTGAAATGGCTCTAGGAATTTATGAGCTGCTTTGGCTCTGGGAGGTACCAGCCATGATGGCATCATTGATGGCTTTACTGTAATTAGTTACCATGGGATGCTCTAGTCCCTCCGTAGGATTACCAGATGACCATTCAACTTGTACAATATGAAGGGCATTCTCTAAAGGGAATTTAAAATCTATGCTTACTAAATTGCAAAGGCAGTAAACTAAGAAAGATTGAATTAGCCTATTAATGTTCTAAATTCCTGAAAATTTCCCTTTGAAATCCTACAATTTCACTTCTGGGAACCTAAGTGGAAATTATCTAAATTAGTGCTGTCACATAGAAACAATGTGAGCCACATATGTAATGTTAAGTTTTTTTCTAGTAGCCACATTAAAATGAAAGCAGATGAAATTAATTTTAATAATACATATTATTTAATACACCCAAAATATTCCAACATGACAAATACTTTAAAAATTGAGAGATTTTCCCTTTTTTTGTAGTAAGTCTTCAAAATCATATGTATTTTATAGCACATCTCATTCAGACTAGCCCCATTTGACTAGTGGCTACTCTGTTGAACAGTGCAGGTCTAGATGCCTGAAATACTCCCTGGAGGCAAACCAGAATGGTTAATAGGAGGAGCAGGGAACTTTGAGGCAGATAAATCTGGGTGCAAATCATGATTGCCACCTATGTGTGCCTTTTGGTAAATAACTTCAGGTTTCTCACATGTAAGATGGAGATAGTATCTATCTTCTTACAATTTTGTAAGGAATAAATGAGATGTAACGTGGATAGGTAGCCTATCCACGTTACATCTCAGGTACTCAAAAAACTCAGGTACTCAAAAAAATGCTATTGAGTGGTTCCTTTCTCCAGCATTTCAAGCAGAAATGCCCTTCCTATTTTAGGTATTTGGATCCTTGAAGATCCCAAAGCTCTCCCTTTATATTCCTATAATCCTCTCTCATGACTTTTTAGTAAAATATGCAGCAGGGAGTTTATTTCAAGAATCCAAACACCTCCACTCCCAGAAAAAATGCCTACCCCATCTTCAAAGGCCTTGTGAGGTGTCCAACAGAAGAAAAATTCAAGGAATAAGCAAAATAAAGAAAAAGAATTTCAGCAGATAATTCCAAGGACTTGAAGGAAATGAGATTCTGAGAGAAAATGTATTTCCACTGTGAATCCAGGGCCTTGAACCTCAAAGTTACTGCTCATTCTTGTGTGTGGCTTCTTGGTACTTACCAAATGAGTGGCCCTTTAAATTCATGCCTAATTTTTTTCCCTTTTCAGGATGGGTTTTGTAATGCTGAGCAAATGTAACAAAAATATAAAAACACTCATATTTGGTTTATCACTGTAATTATTCAGTTGAAACTCAGGTACATCTAATAGTTGTCACCGTGAATTTAATGACACGGCCCCATCTGCCAGTAGATCTCAGAGTTGCAGACATTTGTAGGCCAGAAAATGTGCTTAATGAAAGAAATAGCTTATAAAATCTAAAAGCAAACTACTACCTAATTTGTTATGTATTATAATATATTCAACATTTCATCTCTGCTAGACAGTGCTTGAAAATTAGGAAAACATTATTGGAGAATTAATGTGAGTTCATAAGAAGCACTCTCCTTAGTAGTCACTGGAGTTCCTTTTCCAGACACAGCTGCTTAAACAAGGCAATTTTTAGCAATAAAAAAAAAAAAAAAAAGGTGAGCCTGCCATTATTAAAAAATCAGGTGTCTATCAGGTTTTTCTAAACCCAAATATCATAACTCATGAAGAAAATATATCCCAATTAAAGGAACCAAATCTAGGAGCAAGATATAGCTCTGCTGTAAAAATATTAAGATTTGATATACAAATCAGATCCTTCATGACACGTACTAGACAAAGCACTCAAGTTCAGATTTGCTTCCATGTGCTTTTGTATATTTCTTTTTTTTTTTTTTGGCGGTACGCGGGCCTCTCACTGTTGTGGCCTCTCCCGTTGCAGAGCACAGGCTCCGGACGCTCAGGCTCAGCGGCCATGGCTCACGGGCCCCACCGCTCCGCGGCATGTGGGATCTTCCCGGACTGGGGCACGAACCCGCGTCCCCAGCATCGGCGGGCGGATTCTCAACCACTGCGCCACCAGGGAGGCCCTCTTTTGTATATTTCTTATTTGAAGATATGCAGAGCTTTCAAGAAGAATTAAAGGGATGAAAAGGGTATCAGGATCCTTTCATCCATTCTTTTGATTTCAGTCTGCACCCTTGGACAATGAAGTGGTTCTGGAGTCCATCTAGAAAAGTAATTGTGTGTCACGGTTCCTCACTCTATTGACATTGGGGCCAGATAAATCTGTGTTTGGGGGCGCATCCTGTGTATTATCCGGTGTTTAGCAGCATTCTTGGCTCTACTCACTAGATGAGAGCAGCACCTCCCCCTCCCTTTCCCCCTCCCCCCTTCCCAGTTGTGACCATCGAAAATGTCTCCAGACATTGCCAAGTGTTTCCTGCTGTATGTCATCAGAAGTCTCTAAGGCAGGAGATTTCAGAATTTGGCTAGTCACAGAGCTGTTTCATTAGCATGCAGGTAAATTTTATTCATATTGTGTGTTTTCCTTAGATTTTGTTTAGGCATTCCAAATATTCATCAGCGTACATTCAAAAATTAGATAATTGTTGATTCTATTTGAAATGTTTAGTATTTTGTTAATGAGATCTTTCAAAGACTTTCAAAAATTGGGCTAAAACATACAATTAGAAAAAGAGAACTCTTTCATACTGAGTTTCATGTGTCAGAAAAACTCACTCCTGTTCCCAGGTTTGGCTTCTAGGAAATTTATCCCTTAAGTCAGATGAGAAATGCTAGAGAATTTAGAGAAATTCTAACTTCTGGGTATTAAGGGAGCTCATAAACAAAGCCTGATTTTTAATAGGTTGCACCATTATAAATGTAAAATTTTTATTGCATTCTTGGGTAAAATGCAATGAAATTGATGCATAGTCTTTCCCCGTCTAAAAGAAATGGTGTTAAGAGAAGCCAACCTCCTCTGCAGAGAAGAGGGAAATGCGGAGGGAGCTGGCAGCTTCCAAGTGTCAATAACTGCGGAAATAGAAGACAATCTCTTAATATCATTACCAATCTAGAACTCTTTTAGTTTGTTATTAAATATAAAAATCATGCAGTATGGGCTTCCCTGGTGGCGCAGTGGTCGAGAATCCGCCTGCCGATGCAGGGGACACGGGTTTGTGCCCCGGTCCGGGAAGATCCCACATGCCGCGGAGCGGCTGGGCCCGTGAGCCATGGCCGCTGAGCCTGCGCGTCCGGAGCCTGTGCTCCGCAACGGGAGAGGCCACAACAGTGAGAGGCCCGCGTACCACACACACAAAAAAATCATGCAGTATAATTTACTTTGGCAATTGTTGGAGGAGGTCATCGAGAGGATGTGGACCTGGGCAATGAAGTCTCCTCACCCTCTCCCTTGTCCTTGGAATGTATGTTCTTCCTACTGTACCCACCATGGGAGCCCTTTAAAGGAAGTGACCTCGAGAGAGCAATGTGTTTTTGAGACCACCAGGACTGAATACATGACTGAACCCAGTTAAGGCCTCTATGTAAAATTTTAAGATTCTGGCAGGCAGGTATGGAGATCTACTCATCTTGCAACCTCCGTAGACAAGCTTCCTAGGTAAGTTCCCTTGCTTATTAAACCTGCCACCTATCAAGCTGGAGCCGTCTGCCTCTTTCTTTGGTCTCTCCTCATCCTCCATGCGTGGGGGCCAATCTTAGATTTCATCCAGGAAACTCCTGAGATCACAAACCAACAGAGATGACTTTCACTTTAAAAATGAATCCCAAGGTAAAATATATCAAAGTCATAATGTAAAAAAAAATTAAAAAATAAAAATCTATATCTGTTTATCAGCCTTCCCCAGTCATTTTTTATGTAATGCACAAATGGAATAGTCTCATCTGATCTTCTTTATGAAAGTTTTTATATATCCAAAATGTGCTACCCCGAACCACTGTGATAATAGCTAACACTTGTTTATTGGGTGCCAGCTGGCTGTAGGTGCTCACATATATTATCTCATGTGAGCCTCACAGTAACCCTAAGAGATAAGATGTCATTGTATAAACAGGAAAGTGGGCTTATGGAGGTTAATTGTCATGCAGTCAGTGAGAGTGGGAGATAACTTTTAAACCTGTCTTTGTGATTCCACCACCTTTGATCTGATATCTATTTGTAAAATTGATTAAAGAAGACATTGCTTGGTGCACATTTAGTTTATTTTCTTTGAACTGTTTCCAGAAAGCTTTGTTCAAATGTTATAGATTTTCACCTATGAATGTTAATATTTAGGTAACAGCAGTTAGGCTATCAAATAATCATAACAACAAAAATTCCATTTTCTTTAATATTATTTTTATGTAGTTTATTTATTGTAGTGTTTGAGTACATAGAAACCACTGTTATTAGGAGGAAGTTGCATTTTGTGGCATGAAAACATAAATAGGCACAAATTCCATTCGTTGAAAAATCATAAGAGCCAAAGCTTGATAGGTGGCAGGTATATGTGCTGTGGAAGCAAGCAAACAGCCAAAGCAATTAAAATAAAAAGTTGGGGGATTTATACAACCTGATTTCAAAATTATAAAAAGCAGGGACTTCCCTGGCAGTCCAGTGGTTAAGACTCTGAGCTTCCACTGCAGGGGGCACCCGTTAGATACCTGGTTGGGGAACTAAGATCCTTCATGCAGTGCGGCGCGGCCAAAAAAAAAAAAAAAAATTATGAAAGAGCAGTATCAAGACAGTATGGTATTGGTGGATAGAAATATAGAAAAATAGAACAGAGTCTAGAAATAGATCCAGATATACATTAGTCACTTGATTTTTGACAAAGATTCTGAGGAAGGCAATGGGAAGTTCTCTTAAACAATTAGTGCTGGAAAAACTGAATAGCCATTTGGGGAAAAAATTAACTAATTTATGTACCTTAGAGCAGTGGTTGCCTGATGAGAGACAGAAGTTTGATTGCAAAGGGTCAGGAAGAGTCTCTTGAAAGTGGTGGAAATGTTCTGTATCTTGACTGCGGTGGTGGTTTTGCAGGTATATAAAGCTGTCCAAAGTCATTGAATTCTATACTTTAAATGGAATGCAGGTTTTTTTTTAATTAATTTTTTTGGGGGGCTGCATTGGGTCTTCGTTGCTGCAAGCAGGGACTACTCTTTGTTGCGGTGCCTGGGCTTCTCACTGCGGTGGCTTCTCTTGCTGCAGAGCACGGCCTCTAGGGGCACGGGCTTCAGTAGTTGTAGCACACGGGCTCAGGAGTTGTGGTGCACGGGCTTAGTTGCTCTGCGGCATGTGCGATCTTCCCAGACCAGGGCCTGAACCCATGTCCCCTGCACTGGCAGATGGATTCTTAACCACTGAGCCACCAGGGAAGTCCCTGGAATGCACTTTTTTTTTTTTTTTTTTTGCGGTACACGGGCCTCTCACTGTTGTGGCCTCTCCCGTTGTGGAGCACAGGCTCCGGATGCGCAGGCTCAGCGGCCATGGCTCACGTGCCCAGCCGCTCCGCGGCACGTGGGATCCTCCCAGACCGGGGCATGAACCCATGTCCCCTGCATCAGCAGGCGGACTCCCAACCACCGCGCCACCAGGGAAGCCCTGGAATGCACTTTTTATGCATAAGTTATACTTAAGGTTGATTTTTAGAAGTAGTCACCCAGAGATGACTAATTTCATCCTTTTGTTATTTTCACTAGCAAAAAGAATATATGAGGACCTCCTCCCCAAATTCTAGGGGTATATCTTCCTGGGGTCCTGCAGAGTCTTATGAGTTATCCAAAAAATATACATTTCACCAATTCACTGGAATTTTTAAAATCCCAAGCAAAAAGCCCTTTGTAACTGCAAGAAGTTTCTCCATTAAATGATACGATAGTAAACGAAATATTTGCCCTAAAATAATTAGTCCATTTGACAGCATTCAACAAATTTGAGAAGATGGTTTACTTAGAATAAGAAGGATTCTGTTGGCTTTTAAAATAATTTAGATCAGGACTATTGGAATCTAGAATAGCATACCAAAGTGGTTATAACATCTACTTCTCTGAAGAATAAACAATAACATTAAATATCCCATTGTTTATTCAATTGCCTTATTACTAAGCAGAAGAAAGACTGAGATGACTTCTGGAGACGTGTTTGATATCTGTAGACTTAAATACAGAATGCAAAACTTAATCCACTCAGATTTTTACTAACATACCATTAACTAACACAAAGTAATATATAAATTTTGGCAATATATTAAGTTTTATTTCTTTGATAAAGACTTCATGTTTTTACATTAAAAATAATTTTTAACTTACCAGAAAAATTTAGTCTTGGGTTTTGCCTCCATCTAGTGGATATTTTGGTCTTCTTCATTTAACTAAAATGTAAAAGGATAAGCCACTATGATTTTGTTGTTCATTTTTAGTTTTTTGGAATAAAAAAATAAAAATGTGGTAACCACAAATCATGGATAAAACAGTACATTTTATACTTACTTTTATCAATATTTATTCCCAAGAAGATTTGAGATGGTGTATAATTAGTGGTATGCATGTACTAATTGGAAATAGAAATCCAAAAGCCATTTAGGCAAAAGAAGGAAATATACCACCTAAGTTAATAGAGTTACCACAGTTGGCAATTAAATTGTCCCCAAGGTATTGGAGATAAAAGAAAAAGAATAATTGCATGATTCTTTATTATTTGATCAAACTAAACCACATAGGATTTTTCTGAGTAAAAATATTTTCAGACTAATTTTTTCCTAACTAAAATATGCTTAATTTTTGTATAATTTTGTAGAGTTATAGCAAACCCCTACGAAAGTGCATAAATCAATTAATTTTGCACATCCATTTTTGTTAATAACATCTTTATTGGAGTATAATTGCTTTACAATGGTGTGTTAGTTTCTGCTGTATAACCAAGTAAATCAGCTATACATAAACATATATCCCCATATCTCCTCCCTCTTCATCTCCCTCCCACTATCCCTATCCCATCCCTCTAGGTGAACACAAAGCACCGAGCTGATCTCCCTGTGCTATGCGGCTGCTTCCCACTAGCTATCTATTTTACATTTGGTAGTGTATATATGTCAAAGCTACTCTCTCACTTCATCCCAGCTTACTCTTCCCCCTCCCCGTACCCTCAAGTCCATTCTCTACGTCTGTGTCTTTATTCCTGTCCTGACCCTAGGTTCTTCAGAATGCTTTTTTTTTTTAAGATTCCATATATATGTGTTAGCATACGGTATTTGTTTTTCTCTTTTTGACTTACTTCACTCTGTATGACAGTCTCTAGGTCCATCCACCTCACTACAAATAACTCAATTTCGTTCCTTTTTATGGCCGAGTAATATTCTGTTGTATATATGTGCCACATCTTTATCCATTCACCTGTTGATGGACACTTAGGTTGTTTCCATGTCCTGGCTATTGTAAATAGAGCTGCAATGAACATTGGGGTACATGACTCTTTTTGAATTATGGTTTTCTCTGGGTATATGCCCAGTAGTGGGATTGCTGGGTCGTATGGTAGTTCTATTTCTAGTTTTTTAAGGAACCTCCATACTGTTCTCCATAGTGGCTGTATCAGTTTATCCCACCAAGAGTGCAAGAGGGTTCCCTTTTCACCACACCCTCTCCAACATTTATTGTTTGCAGATATTTTGATGATGGCCATTCTGACGGGTGTGAGGTGATACCTCATTGTAGTTTTGATTTGCATTTCCCTAATGATTAGTGATGTTGTGCATCCTTCCCTGTGTTTGTTGGCAATCTGTATATCTTCTTTGGAGAAATGTCTATTTAGGTCTTCTTCCCATTTTTGGATTGGGTTGTTTGGTTTTTTTTGATATTTAGCTGCATGAGCTGCTTGAAAATTTTGGAGATTAATCCTTTGTCAGTTGCTTCATTTGCAAATATTTTCTCCCATTCTGGGGGTTGTCTTTTTATCTTGTTTACTTTTTCCTTTGCTGTGCAAAAGTTTTTAAGTTTCATTAGGTCCCATTTGTTTATTTTTGTTTTTATTTCCATTTCTCTAGGAGGTGGGTTAACAAGGATCTTGCTGTGATGTATGTCATAGGGTGTTCTGCCTATGTTTTCCTCTAAGAGTTTGATAGTGTCTGGCCTTACATTTAGGTCTTTAATCCATTTTGAGTTTATTTTTGTGTATGGTGTTAGGGAGTGTTCTAATTTCATTCTTTTACATGTAGCTGTCCAGTTTTCCCAGCACCACTTATTGAAAAGGCTGTCTTTTCTCCATTGTATATTCTTGCCTCCTTTATCAAAGATAAGGTGACCATATGTGTGTGGGTTTATCTCTGGGCTTTCTATCCTGTTCCATTGATCTATATTTCTGTTTTTGTGCCAGTACCGTACTGTCTTGATTACTGTAGCTTTGTAGTATAGTCTGAAGTCATGAAGCCTGATTCCTCCAGCTCTGTTTTTCTTTCCCAAGATTGCTTTGGCTCTTCAGCGTCTTCTGCGTTTCCACACAAATTGTGAAATTTTTCGTTCTAGTTCTGTGAAAAATGCCATTGGTAGTTTGATAGGGATTGCATTGAATCTGTAGATTGCTTTGGGTAATATAGTCATTTTCAAAATGTTGATTCTTCCAATCCAAGAACATGGTATATCTCTCCATCTGTTTATATCATCTTTAATTTCTTTCATCAGTGTCTTATAGTTTTCTGAGTATAGGTCTTTTACCTCCTTAGTTAGGTTTATTCCTAGGTATTTTATTCTTTTTGTTGCAGTGGTAAATGGGAGTGTTTCCTTAATTCCTCTTTCAGATTTTTCATCATTAGTGTATAAGAATGCAAGAGATTTCTGTGCATTAATTTTATATCCTGCTACTTTACCAAATTCATTGATTAGCTCTAGCAGTTTTCTGGTAGCATCTTTGGGATTCTCTGTGTATAGTATCATGTCATCTGCAAACAGTGACAGTTTTACTTCTTCTTTTCCAGTTTGTATTCCTTTTATTTCTTTTTCTTCTCTGATTGCTGTGGCTAAAACTTCCAAAACTATGTTGAATAATAGTGGTGAGAGTTGGCAACCTTGTCTTGATCCTGATCTTAGTGGAAATGCTTTCAGTTTTTCACCATTGAGAATGATGTTGGCTGTGGGTTTGTCATATATGGCCTTTATTATGTTGAGGTAAGTTCCCTCTATGCCTACTTTCTGGAGAGTTTCTATCATAAATGGGTGTTGGGGCTTCCCTGGTGGTGCAGTGGTTGAGAGTCTGCCTGCCGATGCAGGAGACACGGGTTCGTGTCCCAGTCCGGGAAGGTCCCACATGCCGCAGAGTGGCTGGGCCCGTGAGCCATGGTCGCTGGGCCTGCACATCCGGAGCCTGTGCTCCGCAACGAGAGTGGCCACAACAGTGAGAAGCCCGCATACAGCAAAAAAAAAAAAAAAAAAAAATGGGTGTTGAATTTTGTTGGAAGCTTTTTCCGCATCTATTGAGATGATCATATGGTTTTTCTCCTTCAGTTTGTTAATATGGTTTATCACATTGATTGATTTGCGTATATTGAAGAATCCTTGCATCTGTGGGATAAATCCCACTTGATCATGGTGTATGATCCTTTTAATGTGCTGCTAGATTCTGTTTGCTAGTATTTTGTTGAGGATTTTTGCATCTATGTTCATCAGTGATATTGGTCTGTAGTTTTCTTTTTTTGTGACATCTTTGTCTGATTTTGGTATCAGGGTGACGGTGGCTTCGTAGAATGAGTTTGGGAGTTGAACTCATCCATTTAATTACCGCCTAACTCAAGATATAGAACATAACCAGTGCCCCCAAAGTCTACCTTGTGCTCCCTCTTCCCATGCTCCCTCAAAGGTAACCATAATTCTAACTTCTATCACCATAATTTTGTTTTGCCTACAAAAATGAAATCATTTATAATGTATATTTTTATGTTTGTTTCTTTCACTAAACATTACATCTGTGAGATTCATCCATACTTTTGCATATAGCAGGGATTTGTTCTTTTTCATTGTGGCGTATTCTATTACGTGAATATACAACCATTTATATATACATTTTACTGCTGATTTTCAAAGAGCCTTTGAATTTTTCCCAGTTTGGTATTTTATGAATACTGCTGGTGTGAACAATTCTAGTACAAGGCTTTGGTGTACATACAGTCTTGTATATACTTAGTGTCAGGACTGCTGGTATATAAGTATACCACAGGGTATACTTATATATTCAGCTTTAGTAAACACTGCAAAAACAATTCTCCAAAGTGGTTATGCCAATTTACACTCTTAGCTGCAGGGAATGAGAGTACCAATTGCTCCATATCCTCCCAACCCTTGTTACTGCCAGGTTTCTTTGTTTGTTTAAATAGCTATTCTAGTGCATATGTAATAATATCTCACTGAAGCTTTAATGTGCATTATCCTGATGACTAATGATGTGGAGCAATTTGTTATATGCTGTTTTTTGGCTGTACAACTTGCAGGATCTCAGTTCCTTAACCAGGGATTGAACCCAGGCCACAGAAGTGAAAGCACTGAATCTTAAACACTAGACCATCAGGGAACTCCCTCCACTTTTTTCTTGGGTTGTCTGCCCTCTTCTTATTGATTTGTAGGCTCTCTTTATATCTTATGAATACTAGTCATTTGTTGGATATATGTATTACAAAAATGTTCTCTCAGTGTGTGGCTTGACTTTTCACTCTCTTAGTGGTGATTTTAATGAAGTGATCTTAATTTTTTTTTTTTTTTTTTTTTTTTTGTGGTACGCGGGCCTCTCACTGTCGTGGCCTCTCCCATTGCGGAGCACAGGCTCCGGACGCGCAGGCTCAGCGGCCATGGCTCACGGGCCCAGCCGCTCCGCGGCATGTGGGATCTTCCCGGACCGGGGCACGAACCCGTGACCCCTGCATCGGCAGGCGGATTCTCAACCACTGCGCCACCAGGGAAGCCCGATCTTAATTTTAATGGCCTCTAATTTATTAATTGTTTTTCTTTATGGTTAGTGTTTTTTATTTCCTATTTAAGAAGTATTTGCCTACCTCATATCACATATTTTTTCACTGTTATCTTCTAGAAACTTTATTGTTTTATGTTTAGTGCTGTAATCCATTTTGACTTAATATTTGTGTTTGATATGTGATAGGAGTCTAAGTTCATTTTTTCCCCATATGAATATCCAATCTATCCAATATTACTTATCTAAAAGACCTCCCTGTACACACACAAATGCACACACTACACTGCAGTGACATCTTCGTCATATATTTGGTGATCATATATGGTTGGGTCTGTTTCTAGACTCTATTTTGTTCAAACTGATATATCCTTCCCTCAGTACCACAGGCTTAATACTGCAGCTGTATAGTAAGTCTTGATATCTGGTAGTATAAATGTTCTGACTTTGTTTGTATTCCTCAAGGTTGTTTTTGCCATTTTTGGACCTTTGCATTTACTTTTCAATTTTAGAATCCCCTTGTCAATTTCCATGTTAAAACAACCCTGCTGAGACTTAGATTGAGGTCACAATATAGATCAGTTTGAAGAGAATTAACATCATTATAAAATTGTGTTACAATTCTTGAATGTAATACATCCATTCATTTACTTAGATATTCATTATCTTTTCTTGGTAATGTTTTATAGCATTCTGGTGTTCTTTCCTTTTTAAAAAGATTTATTTTTATGAATTTGGTGGCTTTCATTTTATTTAAATAGTACTGTTTCTAACATTCTATTTTCTATTTCTTTTTTTCTATATATGAAAGTAAAACTTATTCTTCTTTATTGACTATGTGTCCAGCAACCTTAATAAATGTATTAATTCTAAGAGTTTATCTGTACATTCATTTGCATTTTTTATGTGTATAACCATGTTGACATGGTTTCCTCAAAAGTTAAAAATAGAATTACCATATGATCCAGCAATTCCATTTCTATATATATCCAAAAGAATTCAAAGAAGGGTCTTGAATAGATATTTGCTCACCCACATTCATTACAGCCTTATTCACAATAGCTAAGAGATGGAAGCAACCCAAAAGCCCATTGACAGATGAATGAATAGAGAAAATGTAGTATATACAAAAAATGGAATATTATTAAGCCTTAAAAAAGAAGGAAATCCTAACACATGCTAAAACAGGAATTAACCTTGAGAACATTATGCTAAATAAAATAAGCCAATCACAAAAAGACAAATACTGTATGAGTCCACTAATATGAGACACCTAAAATATTCAAATTCATAGGGACTTCTCTGGTGGCACAGTGGTTAAGAATCCACCTGCCAATGCAGGGGACATGGGTTCAAGCCCTGGTCCAGGGAAGATCCCACATACCACAGAGCAACTAAGCCCGTGCTCCACAACTACTGAGCCTGCACTCTAGAGCCTGTGAGCCACAATTACTGAGCCTGTGTGCCACAACAACTGAAGCCCACACGCCTAGAGTCCATGCTCCACAACAAGAGAAGCCACCACAATGGGAAGCCCACGCACTGCAACGAAGAGTAGCCCCTGCTTGCCACAACTAGAGAAAGCCCATGTGCAGCAATGAAGACCCAGCACAGCCAAAAATGAATAAATAAATAAATTTATTTTTAAAATAATAATAATAATAAAATAAAAATAAATAAAATATTCAAATTCATAGAAACAGAAAGTAGAATGGTTGTTACCAGGGTCTGGGGGAAGGGAGAAATAGGGAGCTGGCATTCCATGGGTATAGAGTTTCTGTTTTGCAAGATGAAAAAGTTCTAGAGATCCATTACACAGCAATGTAAATATATTCAACACTTTAAAATGGTTAAGATGGTTTAAAAAAGCTATTAGTCATATAGAAAAGATAATTGCAAATGTTTGTGATTGTCAAAGTGCCTTAAATGGTCTCATTGATTTTACAAGTAAATCTTATAATACAGATTTGGAAAATTAGAATCTTTAAAAGATAATTGATGTTTAAACAAAAATATTAACAATTTTTACAGAGTTTATAACATATCTAAAAGTAAAATATATGTCAACAGTTATATAATGGCTGGAAGGAGAGAAATGGAATTTTTTTTTTTTGGCTGCATTGAGTCTTTGTTGCTGTGTGTGGCCTTTCTCTAGTTGTGGTGAGTGGGGACTGCTCTTCATTGCAGTGCATAGGCTTCTCATTGCAGTGGCTTCTCTTGTTGCAGAACACGGGCTCTAGGCATGCAGGCTCAGTAGTTGTGGCACATGGGCTTAGTTGCTCCACGGCATGTGGGATCTTCTGGGACCAGAGATCGTACCCGTGTCCCCTGCATTGTCAGGCAGATTCTTAACCACTGCACCACCAGGGAAGTCCCTGGAATGCTCTTAAAATATGCCTGAAGTGGTATAATATCTCTGGAAGGTAGCACATGAAAAGTTAAAGTTGTATACCATAAACACTAACGCAACCACTAAAATAACAAAGCAAAGAGTTACAGCTAAACTTCATGAGAAAAACTCTCAACAGACTAGGAATCAAAAGGAAGTTCCTCAGCCTGATAAAGGACATCTACAAAAAACCCAAAACTTAACATCATAATTAGTGGTGAAAGACTGAGTGCTTTCACTCTAAGATCAAGAATAAGACAAGGATCCATCAACAGAGGAATGGATAAAGGAGCTGTGGTACATATATACAATGGGATATTACTCAGCCATGAAAAGGAATGAAATTGGGTCATTTGTAGAGAGGTGGATGGACCTAAAGAGTGTCATACAGAGTGAAGTAAGTCAGAAAGAAAAGCAAATATTGTATAATAACACATATATGTGGAATCTAGAAAAATGGTGTAGATGATCTTATTTGCAAAGCAGAAATAGAGATACAGAGGTAGAGAACAAATGTATGGATACCAAGGGGGAAAGGGTTTGGGTGGGAGGAATTGGGAGACACATATACTGTGTATGTATACTATGTATACTATGTATATTGATACTATGTATAAAATAGACAACTGATGGGAACATACTGTATAGCACAGGGGACTCTACCTAATTCACTGTGGTAACCTAAATGGGAGGGAAGTCCAAAAGGGAGGGGATACCTCTATGTGTATGGCTGATTTATTCTGTTGTGCAGTGGAAGCTAACACAACATTGTAAAGCAACAATACTCCAATAAAAATTAATTTTAAAAAAAGATGGATGTTCTTTTTCAAAGTTTCAAATGCTTCCCTAGTAAATACAACAGGTCACATTTTCAAAATAATAATAATAAGAAGAAGACAAGGATGTCTGCTCTCACCACTTATATTAAACATTTTACTGCAGATTCTAGTCAGGGCAATTAGGCAGGAAAAGAAAAGAAAAGACATCCAGATTGGAAAAGAACTAAAAGTATCTCTATATGCAGGTGATATGATCTTGCATATGAAAAATCATAAGGAATCCACTGGGAAAAAACTATTAGAACTAATAAATGAGTTCAGCAATGCTCCAGGATACAAGATCAATATACAAAAATCAACTGTATTTTTATATCATTGCTCATTGTATCAATGAGCAAACTTAAAATTAAATTAAGAAAACAATTTCATTTATAATAGCATTGAAAAGAAAAAACATACTTTGGAATAAACTTAACAAAAGAAGTACAAAACTTTTGCTCTGCAAACTATAAAAGTTTGTTGAAAGAAACTAAAGAAGCACAAAATAAATAGAAGGACATCCCATTTTCATGGATCAAAACACATTATTGTTCAGATGGCACTACCCCCCACATTGATCTATAGATTCAATGCAATTCTGTCAAAATTCCAGCTAAATTCTTCACAAAAACTGACAAGCTGATCCTAAAATTCATATGGAAATGCAAAGAACCCAGAAGCGCCAAACAATCTCAAAAAAAGAAAAAAAAAACAAAGTTGGAGAACTCACACTTTTTAATTTCAAAACTTACTAGAAAGCTTTTGGTACTGCCATAAGGATAAACATATATATAAATGGAACAGAATTTTGAATCCAGAAATAAACCCTCACATTTATAGAGCACTGAATACTTTTGACAATAGTGTCAAGACAATTCAATGGAGGAAAAAATAGCCTTTTTCAATAAATGGTTCTGGGAACACTGGGTATCCACGTGCAAAAGAACGAAGTTGGAGTCCTACATCACACTATAATGTTAATTAAAAAATTAAAATGATCAAATACTTAAATGTAAGAGCTAAAACTATAAAACTTTTAGAAGAAAACAAATGGAAAAAATCTTCATAATATTAGATTTGGCAATGATTTCTTGGATATGTCACCAAAAACACCACATTAAAGAAAAAATATAGATAAATGGGACTACATCAAAATTAAAACTTTTTAAAAATCAAACGACACTATCAACAAAGTGAAAAGGCAACTCATTAAATGGGAGAAAATATTTATAAATCATATATCTGATAAGGGATTAATATCCAGAATATACAAAAACTCTTAAAACTCAACAACAAAAAACCCAATTCAAAAATGGAAAAAATACTTGAATAGACATTTCTCCAAAGAAGATATACAAACAGCCCATAAACACATGAAAAGATACTCAAATCACTAGTCATTAGGAAAACGCAAAGCAAAATCACAGAGATACCACTTCACATTCATTAGGATAGCTAGATGTTATATTTTTTAAAAGGAAAGTAACAAGTGTTGGCAAGGATATAGAGAAATTGGAACCTTTGTGTATTGCTGGTGGGAATGTAAAGTGGTACAGCCACTTGAAAAAGTTTAATGGTTCCTCACAAAATTAAACACAGAACTACCATATGATCCAGTAATTCCATTTCTAGGTATATACTCAAAAGAACTGAAAGCAGGAACTCAAAACTGATACTTGTACACCAGTGTTCATTGCAGCATTACTTGCAACTGCCTAAAGGTGGGAACAACCCAAATGTCCATCAACAGATGAACAGATATACACAATGTTGTATGTATATACAATGGAATATTATTCAGTCTTAAAAAGGAATGCAATTCTGATTCATGCTACAACATGGATGAACTTTAAAAACATTATGCTAAATGAAATAACCCAGACACAAAAGGAAAAAGTTTGTATGATTCCACTTATATGAAGTACCTAAAGTAGCCAAATTCACAGAGACAGAAGATAGAACAGAGGTACCAGAGGGCAGGGAGAGGGGAAAATTGAGAATTATTGTTTAATGGGTACAATTTCTGTTTGGGATAATGAAAAAATTCTGGAAATGGATAGTGGTTATGGCTGTACAACACTATAAATGTACTTAATGCCACTGAATTGTATACTTAAAAATGGTTAAAAGAGTAAATTTTATGTTATGTACATTTTATCACAATAAAAATAAAGCAGTTAGACCTCCAGATTCCCCATTCCTAGCAGCTAGATGGATGACCCCCCTCCACTCCAGCAGAGGATTGGACGTAATTCACTGAAGGAAGTCAAACAGGCTCTCTGGATGGAAGGTACAAAGTACAGCTCAAGGCAGGACCACCATACTGAAATGGGAATTTCATGAATACTTACATTCTACATATTAAGCCTTCAGTTCTCTTCTCCCTCTCATTCATATTAAGCCTTCAGTTCTCTTCTCCCCCTCACTTCCCAGGGTGCTGGTACCAGACTGATTCCCTCCAGCAGGGAGAACGGAGGAGTCACTCCATGGAGAATCAGAGCAGTTCACAAGATAAGACCTTAAAATACCAACATGAGGGCTTCCCCAACTGAACAGCCGAGACAGATCACCCATAAGTGAAACCCCCAGTTGATAAGCCCACCTGTATGCACAGAATCATATGTCCACTACTAGATAGGGCAAGACAGTCAAAGATCACCTGAAGGTAGAGGAAAGCTACTAAGAGAACAAAACAAACCAGAACAGGTAACTTGGGGGAAGCAACAATTATACAAGAAGAAAGTAACATTGGAAATGAAGTGTATCATTAATATCCTTAGACAGATAAAATATTGCATCCATGGTATAAGGCCAAAGTGTTATACAAAAAAGAGAGTTCTGAGAAATTAGAAACTTGATGGCAGAAGTGAAAAATAAAATGCATTGAAAGTACTGTTGAGGAAATCTCCCAGAAAATAGTGCAAAAATACAGATATAAAATAGAAAAAATGTCAGAAAATTAGAGGACAAATCAGAAGATCTAATATACAAATGACAGGAGTTCCAGAGGGAACAGAGAAAAAATAGAGATTGCAATAAAACAATTCAAGAAAAAGTCTCTAAAATGAAGGACATGAGTTTCTATATTGAAATGATCTGCTGAGTGCCCAGCAAAATGGTTGAAAATTTACCCACATCAAGGGGTATCATCATGAAATTTCAGAACAATGAAGACAAAGAGAAGATCCTCCATGTTTCTAGAAAGAAAGAACAGGTCCTATCCAAGAGGTCAGGAATAGAATGGCAGTAGAATTCTCTATGGCAACAGTAGATGCCAAAAGACAATGGTGCAATGACTTTAAAATTCTGAAGAAAAATTATATCCAAATTAGAGTTCTTTATCCAGCTAGACCTCCACTTTAGTAGAGAATAAAATAAAGATACTTTTAAACCTGTAAAAACTTGGACATTTCATCTCCCATACACGATCTCTGAAAAAGCTCCTGGAGATATGCTCCACCAAATAAGTAAGTAAACCAAGAAAGAGAAGAAGATGGACTCTACAAATCAGGGATTCGGACTCTACAAATCAGGGATTCAAAGCAAGAGAGAGGCATGATGGTGAAGGGAGATCCTTATACAACAGCTGTGCAACCACAGGTCTGGAGAGCAACCAGTGCAGACTGGGGCAGATCAGAGGTCTCTCTGGAAGGGACTTTTTCAAAAAGATGAAATTGATAGAATTCCTCATATGTTTGAACATATTAAGAGATTTACACAAGGAGAGTTTGGGAATTAATTAGTGATAAGGACATTAAAAATCAAGCACATTAAAGAGCAAGGCACCTAGAGAGTCTCATATTAAGTGAAGTCAGAAAGAGAAAGACAAATACCATATGATATCACTTGTATGTGGAATCTAAAAGAATGATACAAATGAACTTATTCACAAAACAGAAACAGAGTCACAGACATAGAAAACAGACTTTTGATTACCAAAGGGGATGGGGGGGAGATAAATTAGGAGTTTGGGATTAACAGATACACACTACTATATGTAAAACAGATAAACAACAAGGACCTACTGTGTAGCATAGGGAACTATACTCAGTATCTTGCAATTATCTATAATGGAAAAGAATCTGAAAAAGAATACATATATATAACTGAATCACCTTGCTGTGCACCTGAAACTATCACAACATTGTAAATTAACTATACGTCAATAAAAAAAGAAAAAAGAAGCTAAAAAAAAAAGAGAGCAAGGCAACTATCAACTCCAGGTAATTAAAATGTTGTACAGAAAGAAAAAGGGACCCTAGGATATTGTGCAGTGGATAAACCCAGCTGCGATTAGTGTTTACATAGCCATAGTCAATGAAAACCCTCTAGGCAAAATTTCAATTTATCTACATTGGGAGTTTGAAGGTGCAGTTAAGTATATGTGAGGTGGGAAGCATGGAAGAGAGCTAAATCCTCATCTCCCATAGCAGGAAATCAAGACATGATACCTAAAACTAAAAAATCTAAAGAGCAGCAAAATAAGCAGTTGGTTATATGGTTGTAAACGCTAAATTATCAGCCAAAAGAGGTGAAAAGTGGAGTAAAATGGAGGTAATATGGAGGCAGATGGGGTCGCCTATATCTGGCTACAAACCTTGAAGAACCATTTAATTCTGCACGTTTAGCTTTCATAAAATTAACACCACAACATTTTTTTAAATGACTGCAAAAGCAAAACAAAAGCAACCTCTTGCTCCAAATAAAACCCTAGATGTTCTCATTTGCTATTCAAATTAAACTTTTCTGAGTTTGATTCCCTCATCTGTAAAATTAGTTTTTATATGGATTCAAATAGATTGTGAACACAAAAGTGCTTGGACACTGCAAGAGCTGTTTATTAATAACAACAACAACAACAACAACTTACAATCCCAAAGTTGGGAATCCTCAACATTGATTTATTCGATCATGTGAGTGTAGCAGGCAGGGACACGACAAGCAAAGCACTGCGTGAAACCAGAGACCTTTCCTTGAACTCACTATGCAGTGCCCCCTCCCGCCCCTACTTGTTCCAGGTGGTGATTTATTCTTTAGCCTTTGCGGCCAAACTTTTCTGAATTCGGATTCCGGCTGTGGCACTTCTAGTTGCGTAAACTCAGACAATATCCTCTGCTTTTCTTAATCTCAGTTTCCCTACCAGGGGAATAGTAAACCCTTCCTGCGAAACTGGTGTCACAAACAAACGAGAGATTACTGGAAAGAAAGTCCTTTGCTTTGGTCGGTAAGTAATTGCAGCTCCCCAGCTCCAGCGCCTTCCTGGGCGCGCGGGACACCTGCACACGCCCGCTGGGAGCGGCTGCGGGCGGGGAGGATCCATAGTCACCATGGCAACCGGAGACGCCTCGCCTTCCCCAGCAGCCTGCGGCGGAGCAGAGAGGGCTAGTCGGCCGCGCGCCGCGAAGAAGACCCCCGCGGAATGAGGGGGGAGGAGGCGGTGACCGCGGTGGCGATGCCCGAGGCGGGCCGCGACGGCGAGCAGCCTCGGCCGCCCGCAGGCCTGGGGTGCGGGGCGCGCGGGGAGACCGGAGGCCGCGGCCCCCAAGAGTCCCGGAAGCAGTGTGAGTTCCCTTCCAGCCTCGGACCCCGCGGGAGGGACGTGGGCGAGGAGAAGCGGTGAAAGGTGAACTGGGGTAAACCGCAGTAAGACTAGCTGAAGCCGCAAAGGTTTTGGAGGGAGGGGGCGGAGCTGCTGTTTTGGCAAAGGCAGGGGTGATGGTTTTGTGGACGAAGGCATCTGGTCCATTTCCCCAAGCCCTCCTTCATAAAAGGCTGCCCAAGTCCAGGTATCCTCCAACTTAATTGGTAGTGGCATTGGCCTGGAAGGTATTGAAAAAAATTGTGTGTGTGTATATATACATACATATATTAAAAATATTAAATTATATATCTTAATCATAAAAATGTGTAAAATATAATATATATTTAAGTTTTAAATATATTTTAAAATATGTTTAAATTATAAAATGTGTAAAATGTAATATATAAATTTAAATTTTACACATAATAAAACTATGAAATTTACATTTTAAGTACATAAATAATATACACACACGGAAATATGCAGATCATTTTTGTCAATTCCTTCATTTTACAGACCAGGAAACTGAGGTCTACACTAGAGGAAAGGAAGTGACTTGCCTACCATCACTCAGTGCTGGAGAAATCCTTCAAACACTTAAACCCCCATCTCTTGGATTATCAGTTCATAAATTATGATTACCTGATCCTTTTAGAATCGCACAATTATGGGCCACATTTTAACACACTGCTGTTGTTTCCTCCCTGCCCTGCCAAACACACAAACAACATTCAAATAAATAAAAGCAATTCTGGTTCACAGTCACAGCCAACATGGTGGAGTCCATGCTAGGTCCAAGTGCTGTTCCATACTGTTCCATAAATTTACAGATATTTCACAGCCCTTTGTGCCTCTCAGGTCTTCTGTAGGTGGTAAGGAATGATGAAGATGAAAATAATAGGCCAAAGAGGAAGGCAAGCGTTCCCAGCCCTTTTGCAGCGCCTCCCTGATTGCCTCTCTAGAGCAGCGTGGCTCCCTCTGCGCCAGGACAACAGAGGAGCGAGGGTTGTTCTGAAGCGGCTCAGCTTCCGCTCCTCGAGCGACCACGCCCCCTCCTCTTGGGAGACCGAGACCCCCCGAGGAGCCACAGAACTGCTGCTGCCTGGTGAAAGGACCTCTTCCCTCAGCATCAGCCACAATGTGCCTGATTATGATACCTCATTCCTGTTATTGTCAACAGAATGCAGAGACCTTATCTAGAGCAACTAAATTCAGTGTATATAAGTATTCAGTATACTTAAGTAATTCCTTACTCCGACTTAAAATTCTATCTATCTGGGAATTTTCCTGTTAAAGATGCTATAATTTAAAGGTTCTGTATTCCCTGTGACTGTAGGAGTAAAAGGTGGAATTAACCATTCACTCATCAATTTGATAACTATTGAGTCCTTTTTGCTTGTCAGGCATTGGGCTGGTTGCTGGGAAATGAGTAATGAATTAAGGCAGGTGTCCAGACTTTCAGGAGCTCACAAAGTCAGGGTGGGGGGCATGTAGAGTTGCTGCCTCAGCCTTCCTGAGTTCCTGGCCTCAGCTGAAGTAGAGACAGAATATTTACACCTGCACAAAGTACCCATTCAATCTTCCCATTTTTTTTTGAAAGGTCTTCAATCTCTATTTTTTGGAAAGGTTCCCAGTCTCTGTACAGCTTCTACTCCCTAATCACACATCTGCTCCCAAATATACACAGATAAAATGTGGTGCTTTCCCACTGAAACATTTTTGAATTATATAGTGGTGGCTATTTGAGCACCCACCAAATCTTTCACAGACTCCGTGTTACCTTTCCTTTGTTTTTTTTTTTTTCAGTGTTACCTTTAAAATAATTTGTAGCGCTTTCACCACACTGGCTGAACTATCCCAATATTTTCCATTTATTAAATCACTGAATCCAGTACAATCAGGTTAGTGTAGTGTGGTGGGACTATAACATCCCTTGATCTGAAAATTATACTTCTATTAAGTGGATCTAAAATTACATGAGCTGTTTGGACAGACACATTATATTATTAACACACATAACAAATGCAGTCTATGACATCCTTAGTTTCTCTTTCCCCCCCGTCCAACTGAAAACACTTGACCCAGGCCTTTTCTGTTCTATGCTTATGCAATTCCGTTGTTTGGTCCTAAATACAGATCGTTATATGTATCCCCAACAATACCGTCCTATGAATTTTAACACTTCATTCTAGGTGTAGAAGGCCCTTTGAGTCCTGAGTTTGTCATTCAGCACATAAACCGTTTACCAGGTTTGTACCATTCTCACATTTGGTGAGTTTGCTGAAAGTTCCTATATTCAAATTAACAAAGTAAATGGTGACCCCAACAGTTCCAAGTAGAGTCTCTAGAAGCCCCTGATCTGTCAGTCAGCATCTTTGGCATGGGCACACTCTGCCAAAGAGAAATGCACTTTATCAAATGCCTTGCTGAAATGCACATACTACACTGTGGCTACAGCATCTCCCTAATCTATCTAGTTTAGTAACTTGATTTGAGAGAGTTGCGTAGGCATGCTTTTAATTTTTGACTTCCGGAAGTTACTTTTTCCTCTATACAATAGGAATAATTATACCTGCCCAAGGGTTGATTGTCAGGAAGAGAGATAAGATATGTAAGATGCCTAGGGCATGGTAGCATTCAATACATTGTAGCAGTTGTTATTAGCCAGCTTGTTTGCTTGCTTGCTTTCTTTCTGTCTTTCTTGGAGCAGGGAATATTTGCCTATACTAGTTCTTTACTACTCTCTCATTTTTCATAGTTCCTCAAAACCTTTGGTGATTTCCTCTGTAAATTCTCATAATAGAAGGGCTGAAATTTGTCAAGAGACTTGAACTTAGAGCAGGTGATCTCTTCCTCTCTTCTGAACTCTTACAGGCTTTTCTTCCTTCTTAGCCACATTTCTTAAAAACCCTTTTTCTGCCTGAAGATTATGATTTAACCAAAAAAGTTTAAACCAAAGTTAAGCTGGAGTAATTCTGACCCTCCTTCATCTCTTATTCATATGACTCCTAATTTAGGGAAAACAAGATTCAGAAAGTATGTAACTCTGCCTTGTTCATGTCTGAGGCTGTGTTTGGGTCTCATGACCAGGAATAAACCAGACCCACAGCCATACGTAGCAGGTCTTTTGCCCCATTTGGGTCAGTCTGCACACAAGTCAAATTTATTTACTTGTGTTCCCTATCGGTTAGTCGGGAAAAGATGACACCTGCCATATCTTTGTGTTGGTTAGTTGGGTTTTCCATGGCTCCTTGGATTGAGCTTTGGGGCACTAGGAGTAGAACTACTGGTTCCCTGATGTTCACAAGGCTACGTGCGCAGACATGCATATAGAAGAATCTTTCACTAATTGAACAATGCTTAGTTCCACTTGAACACACGTTTGTTGAGCATCTATTATTATGTCAAACTCTGTTCTAGGGCTCTAATGAATTGAACATACAACATTCCTGCTCTCATGGTATTTATGGCCTGGTAAGGGAGAGATTATGGTAAACTAATAGTTACACAAATAATTGTATATAAAGTAAATGAGGCTGCACACACGTTGCAATAAATCAAATGAAAGAAAAGAGGAGAGTACTATGAGAAAAAGTAACCAGGGGCATTTCAAGATTGTGGAGCCAAGGAAAGTTTCCTTAAAGAACTGACATTTCGGGCTTCCCTGGTGGTGCAGTGGTTGAGAATCCGCCTGCCGATGCAGGGGGCACGGGTTCGTGTCCCGGTCTGGGAAGATCCCACATGCCGTGGAGCGGCTGGGCCCGTGAGCCATGGCCGCTGAGCCTGCGCGTCCGGAGCCTGTGCTCCGCAACGGGAGAGGCCACAACAGTGAGAGGCCTGCGTACCAAAAAGCAAACAAACAAACAAACAAAAAAGGACTGACATTTCAGCATAGACCTGAAATTCAGGTAGAAGTTACCCCGGGGGAAAAAAAATTAGGAGAAAGGCAGTTCAAGCAGAGAAGATAGAATGTTCAAAGGCTTCCATGCAGGGATGGACAGAAGGGCCATGTGGCCAGAGCTCAGAGAGCAAGAGAGAAAAGCTGACAGGAGAGATTAGAGAGATGGAAGGGCTCAAATGATGCAGTGCTCCCTGGGGTGAACAGAAGAAATGTAGCTAAAGTACTTAGAACAAATAATCCATCCTCAACTATAGCAGTGTTGTCTTGTGGGGGCAGGTTTAGAGAACAGGAAAAAGTCCTATGTCCATTAGTGGCTCACTACTACAATTCAGGTTTATTCTTTAAAAGATGATGAGGGACTTCCCTGGTGGTGCAGTGGTTGAGAGTCCGCCTGCCGATGCAGGGGACACGGGTTTGATCCTTGGTCCGGGAAGATCCCACATGCCATGGAACAACTATGCCTGTGCGCCACAACTACTGAAGCCAGCGCACCTAGAGCCTGTGCTCCTCAACGAGAGCAACCACCACAGTGAAAAACCTGTGTACAGCAACGAAGACCCAATATAAATAAATAAATAATAAATTAATTTTTTAAAAAAAGATGATGAAATACTGCTAGACTCTTTTGTATTATGTATCTGGATTGTAGGCTCCAAGCATACATCTTTCTTATTCATTGCTGTGTCCTCCGCCCCAAATGCCTGGCATAGAGTATGTCTTTAATAAGAATTTGTTGAATAAATGAACGTTTTCTTCAAGCTAATGAAGAAAACTTCATATATTACTTCATAATACCTAAAAGAGGTATCTGAAACTTAACCCCCAAATGTAAAGTTCCCCCCAAAACTAAAAGTTACAATGGAAGAGATCTTTCCAAAATAGAGTCTGCTGGGTGAATCGTCTGCTACTTGTATGGAAGGATTTGTCTCTTTAAAAAGTAGTTATTCATGTAGGTAGTGGCTAGAAGGTTGGGCAGAATTTATGGTAAGTAACCAGTTTTGTTAATGTCGTTTTAGGGAAGAAATTTTTATATTGTGAGCCACATAAGAGAATTAAGGAAGTACTGGAAGAAGAGCCTTATATTAAGAGAGATGAATGCCACATTAAACATCTACCTGCAGGTAATCTCAGTAACAAATGAGGTATATTTGCAAAATGGATATAAAATTTCCTGTCTGATGGCAGAGTGATTATTTTATTTATTGCAAAACCATGACTATTAAAAGAAAAATTGGTCCCTGGGAAATTCTTGGCTAATTTATAATTATTTTGCCTATTCCAAATAAACTGTTGTATTTAGGGGAAAAAAAATGAGCTAGGTATCAGAATCTACATTGCTGTCCCACATTTTTGGTGGAGTTATTTCTGTTTAATGATAAGTAGAATTTTTTTCCAAGTGCCTGAAAAGCACAATAACATATTCTATCTTTATCAATATAAGTATGACCAATAGCAGTGGTTCTCAAAGTTTAGACTGCATCAGAATTACCTGGGAATTACCTGTTAAAAGCAAATAGCTGGGCCTCATCCATCAGTTACTTCTGAGTAACTGGCTCAGAAGGTCTTTGGTGGGACTTCCCTGGTGGTGCAGTGGTTAAGAATCCACCTGCCAATTCACGGGACATGTGTTCAAGCCCTGAGCTGGGAAGATCCCACATACCGTGGAGCCACTAAGCACGTGCACCACAACTACTGAGCCTGCACTCTAGAGCCCATGAACCACAACTACTGAAGCCCGTGCACCTGGAGCTCATGCTCCTTAACAAGAGAAGCCACCACCATGAGAAGCCTGCGCACCACAATTGAGAGTAGCCCCCTCTCATCGGCATACAGCAGCAAAGACCCAATGCAGCCAGAAATAAATAAATAAATAAATTTTTAAAAAGAAAAAAAAGGTCTGGGGTGGGGTCCAAGAATTTGCATTTCTACCAGGTTCCTGGGTGACGTTGATGATGCTGGTCCAGGGAACCCACTTTGCAAATCACTGACCCAGAAGAATCTCAGTCATTTAAATCGGTCAAAGCAGCCAAGGATTTTATCCCACATGCACATGGTATATGAGTTACATGGCCTGGGCGTTGATAGCTTGCACTGATGGTTCATTTGAAAAAAGATATGCTCTCAAGAATGCCTCATCGATGTTATTTTGAAACTGCTGGAGCCCCTCATTTTCATAGTTCCTTCTCAATGATTGCTAGGTGCATATTTCATGCTTTTCAAACTATCAGGTTTTTACTGCAACCCTCTTGGGTACCAGCAGTTGCTTGAAGATATAAAAGAACTGTAAGGCACGACTCCTATACTCAGAGAAGTTGACATTTTCTGAGGAGGACTGTTGAACTATAGCTTTATAATAAGTCTTTTTTTAACTTTTTAAAAAAATGTTTTCCCACTTTCTGTTTTAAAACCAGCATAGAAACACCTTTTAGGGCTTGTGTCACCCATTCTCACGGAGAGCAACAAAATGGCTCATTTTGTTCATATAGTGTCTTGAAGGAAAGTTTAAAGTCTTAGAGTTTGAACTCTGTGGATGGATGCAAAATGACCTACTAAATTACTTCTCTGAACCCCAATCTACATATACTACTTCCCTTGTGATTAAAAAAAAAATTTAAGTCTATACTATTATATTTTGGGTCACTTTCATTGTTTTCAGAGATTACATAAAAGCTGATTTATACACTAGTTGGATGTTTTATTATTCTTAATGGATACATTTGATTATGAGACTGTTTAAATGATTAGGAAAAATCATTCGGTTCATAAAAATTCATTTTTCTAGGCAGTGTTTTCAAATATTCTTCATATAAAATGGAGAATGCTTGGGGGCATTGGGGGCTGCATTTTTAATAACATCCACCAGAGGTCGCACGGAGGTGCTATTTTAGCCTAGAAAAATCTTACAAAGCTGAGGATTGATTCTGTAAAGTTAAGTCTTAAAGGGCTCTGTTGATGAAAAACAAAAATCTGCTATATTTTTTCTTTTCCTTTTCTTCTTTTCCTTTTTTTAATGGCTGGAATCCCCACGTCCTTGGCCAGAATAGGAAACTAGCACCCAGGGAGAGTGCCACACTCTTCCAGCCTAGCCTAGAGGGCTGGCAGCTCAGGTCAGCCACTGGACCTTCTAGAAGAAGGTTTTCAGTGACACACTCTTTTAAATATCAGAAGAAAGCTATGGCCTCTCTTGCTGGAAAACACACCTTGTCACATACACCCATAATTCTGCATAAAACTCTGAGGGGGGGCTTCCCTGGTGGCGCAGTGGTTGAGAATCCGCCTGCCGATGCAGGAGACCCGGGTTCGTGCCCTGGTCTGGGAAGATCCCACATGCCGCGGAGCAACTAAGCCCGTGAGCCATGGCCGCTAGGCCTGCGCGTCCAGAGCCTGTGCTCTGCAACGGGAGAGGCCACAACAGTGAGAGGCCCGCATACCGAAAAAAAAAAACAAAACTCTGAGGGGCTTGTATGACTTATATAGTAGCTATTCCCAGATGTTAGGAGGAAGTATGCTTGACCCATTCATTGTCTTCACTTCTTTACTTATCGTTTGCTCCTTCACTCATCCCAAATAGGCTTTTGCTTCCATGAGTGCAGGGAAATTGTTCTTTTCCAGATTGCAAATGACCTTTTTCGTGAAGGTCAAATGCAGTGATCTTGAAGGTCAAATTCAATCTCCTGGTTTCAATCGTACCATCTATTGAGGGGCATTTGTTCTGAAGTTAAGCAACTTAAAAGATAGCATGTTTTACTTCCGATTGAGCTAATGATGACAATAATGGAAGTACCCCAAAGCAGTGGACTTAAGTTATTTCTGTCCTTTTTTTCTTCTCCTTTGGTTGAATGAAATTGGTAAAAGGTCAAAAGTTTCTTCTCTTTGGGTTGAACAAAATCAACCAAGGGTCAAAAGATCCAGAAGTTATGTTTTAAGGATGTTTAACAGAGTGAACATTACATTTATTTTAGAATATTGTTATTTGGGTAGCAAGAAGGGACTCAGGAAAAAGCCATTCATTGAGGGGCCCTCAGGTGACTGAGCTATCCCACCTGTTCTTGTGGTCGTGTGTGACAACAGTTAAGAAGACCTGTGAAGACCTTGCAATGGCCAACATGTCCCAGGTGATTGTTACTGTGCACCCCATACTTGGGTCTGGGGAATGGCATCAGTGAAAACAAGAAAAAATGGACTGCCAGGCCTTCCCTTCTCTGGGTTTTTGAGTCCTTCCAGGCTCCTGATGTAGAGCTATATGGGTTCAGTGAGAAGGGGAGGGGTAGGTGGGTGAAGGGAGTCTCTGTAATGATGATGATGATGGTGGTAATCATTAATAATTTTATTTATTTATGTATTATATTGGCCATCATTCACAGTGTGTCTCCTGGACATGAAAGTTTTTACAAATTACCTCTTTTAATCTTTTTTTTTTTTTTTTTTTTTTTCCGGTATGCGGGCCTCTCACTGTTGTGGCCTCTCCCATTGCGGAGCACAGGCTGCGGACGCGCAGGCTCAGCGGCCATGGCTCACAGGCCCAGCCGCTCCGCGGCATGTGGGATCTTCCCGGACCAGGGCACGAACCCGTGTCTCCTGCATCAGCAGGCGGACTCTCAACCACTGCGCCACCAGGGAAGCCCACCTCTTTTAATCTTTGCAACAACCCTATGCTCTTATTGAAACTGCAAAATGCGTTTTGGGACTTAGTAGAGAGTAGAGCTTGGTAGAGCTTCTGTCTCCGTGCAGAAAGAATTCAGTGAGAGACAGAGTGACAGGTAAGGAAAGAATTTATTAGTATAGGACACTTGTGAGATTTACAAGTGGTGGGCAAGAGGGTGGCACGCCAAGGACTTAGTGGGCTGCAGTTTTACAATCAAAGGAAAAGTGGGGAGGGTAGACATCAAGCTTCCATCATCAGTTCCTCCTCCACATTGGGCAGGAGTTTTCTTGTCCCTACATGGTCAAACTGGGACTATCGTGGAGCAATGGAAATAAGCGAAAAGGCAGTCACATATACTAAAATGTGGTAAATCATCTCAGGTTTCAGTTTAATGTCACCTTTTCCTTGTATTTTTGTTTTTAGTGTGCGCAGAGAAGCATGTCCTAGGAATCATTAACTTACTGACCTCACTGGACAGGATGTGGCTCTCATTCCACCGTTGTTTTATTGTTTTGGGACATGCCTCATGCTTCTGTTGCATGGTTTTGTTGTTAAGCAAGCCTGCTTTCTTGAGTGATCATTAACTTATAGGGGTCTCCCATACTTTTTTCTTTACTTATGATCCCTTCGTGGGATTAACTATTTAATCAACTACTTTGTGGCTGTACTCTGTCCCTATCATTATTATTCCCATTTTGCAGCTCTGGAAGCTGAGGCTTGGGGGAGGTACAATGGCTTGCCTGTTGTCACACAGTGGAATAACTGATACTTGAATGTAGGCTCATCAGAAGCTGATGTCTTTGCTCTTAGCCATTGGGATATACTTTAAAATATAAGATTATGTTTTCTTAGAGGAAAAAAGATTTGAAACTGTACTGGTAGCAAATAGTATTCTCTTCAGTAACAGCAACGTTGTCACGATCTTCTCCAGGTTTAAGTTCAAACTTGAGGTAGAAGAGGTTTCAGAGGCTTTACACATTCCTGCCCCAAGCACAGGGGCCTGGATCTACAGGGTCTCATCATCCTGAAATGATGAAAAGAAGAAATGCAATTTTCTGATCAGATCTGCTGTCAGGTATAAATAGAATTTGGGCAACCTATGGAACCTTCTGGATAAGTAAGAATTTAGCTAACATCACAATTCATATATTCTTAGTGGTTCCCTGAAGATTTCCCCCTCCTTACAACTTTTTTAAAAAGAAGAGGTATGGGCTTCCCTGGTGGTGCAGTGGTTGAGAATCTGCCTTCCAATGCAGGGAACACGGGTTCGTGCCCCGGTCCGGGAAGATCCCACATGCCGCAGAGCAGCTGGGCCCATGAGCCATGGCCGCTGAGCCTGCGCGTCCGGAGCCTGTGCTCCGCAACAGGAGAGGCCACAACAGTGAGAGGCCCGCGTACCACAAAAAAAAAAAAAAAAAAAAAAGAAGAGGTAGGTTTATGAGACATGCATTATGGAACTATTGCATTCATGTTGCCATTTATTTTAAAGCTATTTCTACATTTTGAAAATTTTCTATAGAGGACCATGTGGAAATACATTAATGTACAACTTTAATGTTTTCAAATTGCAAGGGCTTTTGTATTTTTCTGGCTTTTTCTGGCTAAAACCTGCAGAGTTTATAGTAGTAATGAAAAATTTGATTAATGAAGCTCACTAGTGTTCTCTTATACATTTCCTTTCCCAATGAATTTCAAGAGTGTACTGTCAGATGCATTCATTTGTGTCTATATGTGCCTGAATACATGCAAACTTAACGTTGAGTCTGGTTTGTTTATTATGTTTAGTACAAATTTAAGAAATGTGAAATATTACCCAGCAAGTGTGGATATTTTTGCTATTCATTAATTCATTCAACAAAAATGTTTTTGTACCTACAATATACAAGGAACTTACTAGACACCAAAGGCATGTCAAGATAATTACAGAGCTTAAAAGTCACCAAACGTTGGGCTTCCCTGGTGGTGCAGTGGTTCAGAGTCCGCCTGCCAATGCAGGGGACGTGGGTTCGTGCCCCAGTGTGGGAAGATCCTACATGCCGCGTCGGAGCCTGTGCTCCGTAACGGGAGAGAGGCCACAGCAGTGAGAGGCCCCCGTACTGCAAAAAAAAAGAGTCACCAAACATAAAAATAACTTACTTAAAATTTTCTTCCTCTGACCATGTTTATACAAAGGAAGCATAGACAATATGTTTCTAAACTGGCTTTTCAAGCTCCCATGTTCCTTATTCACAGTCCTGAGACAGCTGGGGAAACAAAAATATTTTTAAAGGGCGACCTTCTGATAGACCAGGTCAGATCCCATTGGCTAAAATTTTCAGCGTAAAGACTTGGTTTTGTAACTTTAAAATTCAGGATAAAAACACACCTAAAAAGGTTTTTGAGTAGAAGAGGTTTGGGGGCATGAGAAGAGGAGAGAGAAGAAGAATCTCTAAGATTCCGAGCTTCAAGAAAGGATTTGATCCCTTTCTCTTAGCGTCTCTCTTATGCCTGCTGCCCTTTTCCTTTTCAGGTTAAGCTGCCAACATTGAGGTCTCTCTGGCCCCGTTCTGCACACCACCCACCCCCCTTTGTCTTCCTTCCTCCTCCTGGAAAGCATTTGCCCAGAGCTGAGAGAGTTGAATTTCCCTTTAAAGAAGCCGCTGCTTCAAAGGATATTCACACTTCTTTTTGGTCCTCTTTTCCTCCAGTTGAATATATCACTTTCTGTAATGTCTTCATCCAAATATCCTATCAAATCAAAGTCATGCTATTTTTCCCAGCACCCTCTATCCCCAAGTACAGTAAACACTTACGTATAACAACATTTTGCTTTGAGGGTTTTTTTCCATGCATTTCTAGGCATATGCATTTACATTTCAGGTATTTTATCTATTAAGTCATAAATGTGATTGCATCTGAAAGAGCCAACTAGATTAGACTAGTACAATTTTTCTATTTAATTTGATGTGAGTTTTCCACAGAGTTCTACCTCTGGAGTTTTAACTGTTTTCCATTTACCAGACCTTCCCACAATGCGGAACAAATCTAAATCTATTTTCTTGGTTTCTCACAGGGTGTCACGGGGGGTATTGAATAAATGTTTGTGGACTCCTACATCTGAGAGTTTGTTACCCTTTTCTATCTCTAGACGGGGCAGGAAAGGAAACTGGCTTGATCAGTAAGGGAAGATTTGGGTTAGATATAAGGAACAGCTTGAAGTTTGTAATGTCTTGGCAGAAGGAAATTGTGGAGTCTTCCTTGAAGCTCTTTGAAGAAGAGGGAGGAAACAAATCTTGACAGATAGCTCCAGCCACTCCATTCAGGAGCCGGGAAGGAGGGGAAAGGACTGACATTCAGCCTGGTGAGTCAGCTCAGTGACTGTGCCTCTGGAAATAGAATCTGAGTCCATACTTGTACAGGAAAATCATTGTCCCTGTAAAAAAAAAAAAAAAAAAGCTACTATTTATTAAGTACAAAGCACTTATGTCCATTTCATCCAAATCCTATAATAATTCTTCAAGGTAGACATTATTGTCATCCCCATGAAGGAACTGAGACATCGTGGATTAAATAACTTGCCCAAAGTCATAGAATTGGTAGGTGGTAGAGCAGAGACTGAAACCCAGATCTCCTCTGAACTCAGAGGCTGTGCCCCTACTCATTGCATGGTACAGACTCCTTTAGGGAGGGATCATGTCAGTGTGTATGCCAGTGGGCAGCCTTGGATCTGTGGAGAGTATTGGGCATTGACATTTGCAGCTTCAGAAATGGGAAAAACAGCTTATGGCATTTACCTGAATTCACTTCTTTGCTTGACTTGGGTCACAGTTTTCTACACAGTAGATTTTCACTAAATGCTTGTTAACTGATTCCCAGAATCTAAACATGTGATTTTAGGATATGGAGAAAAGCCCAGTGCAAATCATTACTAAACCAATACTTATTGATGGTATCAGGATTTAGGACTATAATTTGCCTTGCACAGTGCAGAGACATCACGTTACAAATATTTTGTTATGATGTTTTCCAGTGGGTTTACTGTTTCTTTCAAGGGGGAGATTAAACAACAACTAGTTTAAAAGATTGTTGGATCTATTGGATGAATTACTCTGGTAACTTTGGGTTATGTTATCTTTGGAAATACTTGTGCTTCTAGGAGTTAAAGCAGAATCAGATAAGATTGCCTGATGAAGTCCATATATTAATGATTATTTATTCCTGATTTCTCTGCATCTTGCTATTTGTATTTCTTAATTGACTTTTCATCTATTTCTTTAGGGGCAGGTTAAATTAATAACACTGTAGAGGTTTAATTGCATAGGGAATAATTCAATGAATGGACTAGAATTACAGATTAAACAAAGGCTAAAGACGTTGGGTGGTTTAATCAATCAAACCAAATAAACCTCCACCCAAATGGCTAAAGAAAATAGTCACCAAGTAAATACTTTACGAACATTTTGTGCTGAAAAGAGAAGAAGCTAATAATCATTATCTTGCTTTTGAAAATATTGACAGTGGCCCTGGAATGGAGGATACTGAGCGGTTTATAAACCAGTGGTTTATGCTTTATTTACAGCTCTCAGTCAAAATCCAATCTTCTTTTGACTTGCTTCTCTCAGGTTACTTGTAGTTTAGCTACATTGCCTCATTGTGGAACTTAAATAGTAATAGTTTAAGTAACCAATTTACCCCACGGATACAATAGAAGTTCACACTCTTGAGTTATACTCCTGACTCTTTCCTTTCCCTTTTATACACGGAAGACCTTCCAGCACACAGGCTCAGTGGGGAGGAATCTCGCACTGTCCTTTCTTCTAGACAGATGATCTGCATTTAAGAGTGGAAATGAGGAGAGGGAGACGAGGGAATTCAGGAAGAATAAGGCAACTGCTTTGCTAGGTTCCATTAGTTTTACCCTATTTTAGGTCGGAGGCCACCAGGCTGGCCCCAGCAGACTGTTTCTCACAGACATTATGTTTGGGGAAAAAACTTTTACTCATTCCTCACTGTCCCAGCAGACGTCGGCTAGCGATATTTGTGGCAGGATGTGGAGAAGGCAGGGGTTCTGACATGGAAGCACAAGCAGTGTCCAGATAGTGTACGGACATACATCTGGGTCTATAGGTCCTGAAAACAGCTCTAAAATTGGGAGGGAACCCTGGGCTGAGAGGAAAGAACTGGGTAAGTGCCAAGCTTGGGTCCTCTTAACCAAGATATGGTTCTTCATATATAATTATCTATTAAATCTTTACAACAATCACATGAAACAAGTACAGTTCATTTCACAGATGAGGAAACTGAGGCACAGAAAGGTTTGAATAATTTACCCAAGTCACTCAGCTAGTGAGTAGAAGTCACGAGGCACCACCAACTCTGTGAGCCAATGGTGCACAGGAACTGGGCTGTCTGGTGAATCTGGAATGGGGTGAGGGCTCAGCCCAAGTGCCACAAAGGAGGGGGGTCCCCAGGGAGGAAGCCTCCAGAATATGGATTCAGTAGGAGGAAAATACAGCCACTAAAGACTGAGACACAAGGTGAAAAAATAAACAAACAAAAAACTTGTTACTTAAGGGGATTCATGTATCAAAAAGGAACCAGTAATAGAGACCTGGGTTTAATAATAATATAGTAGTAGTAGCCACCATTTATCATGTGCCAGGCATGGAAGTCTTTTATAGTTATGTAATCCACAGGGTCACATGAGATGAGGGTTTCAATCTTCATTTTTCAAGTGAGAAAACTGAGGCTTGGAGACATTACATTACCCAGGATACTATGTCTAGTGGGTAGTGAGGCCAGAACTACAAACCTGTTTCCATCTGACTCCAAGACTATACTTCAACCTTTGGGCCATCATGGCAGAGAATTCGCTCATCAGAAAACAAGGGTGGAATAGTAGTAGTTAAACAGGCACAAATGCCAGGGCCATGGGAATGCAGGGTTAGGAACCTGGGAGTCAACTACAGGCAAAATCCACAGAGATGTGAGTGACCTGAAGTAATGGTTGTTCCACCCAAGTCTGGGACACTTGCCCAGTGGGGGCTGTTTATTTCAGCTTTCCACCCAATTTGTCAGGTCCCAACTCTAGTGGGAAAATCCATCATTCCAAGAAAACTCACAAAGCAATTTATTTTAAAGATGATTTTCTAAATGCCATATTATAAGACTGGTTTGAAGAACAAATTACCTTCATTTGAAGACATGGAAGTGTAACAGATTACCCGATTTATCAATTGGGGGCATATAATAAAAAATACATATTTGATTTTGACAATAATTACATTACTTTCACCCATACGGTTTAGGAGAGACTTATTCACAGCTCCTGCTCATTGATACTCATCCACACTACCTTCCTAGCGGCCCCCAGCCCTCTATCTCCAGCCTACATCAAGCCCTTACAGCGGTCATGTTATAGTATGTAATTGACATTGTTATATGTTTTAGCTTCATCTCTGTAAGTTACCAGCTGCATTTTGCCATATACACTGCTACTATCTGCTATACAAATCACAATGGATGAATCCATAAGAATTAGCTGATAACTGAGAATTAGATATTTCTCATTATCAATTAGAAAAGTTAGATGCAAGACAGAAATATCACAGATAAACAAAACCCACAGATAACTCTCAAAAATTGGTCAGTATTAATTCAAACACTGTCAGAAACCCAGTGAAGGCAGGACCCATGTCTCTTTCACTCACCACTGTTTGTCTGGCACTTAGCACGGTACTTGGCACAGGAGGTGCTCAATCGCTATCAGTCACAAGAATGACCGCGTGAATGATGAAACAGAAATACATACATGTTGAATGCCTCCTGTATGTTCGGAACCTTCTTGCTGCTACCCCACACGTCTCCCCCTCCACAAAAGTATATGGTTTTCCCTCTTTGAAGTGCTAAATTAAACAATGTAAACAAAAGAAGGAAAAGCAAGGGAACCCATTGACTCTAGTGTGTGAGTCATGAAAAGTTGTGCATATCTTATATACACACTGATGCTTTCAAAGAGAGGTTTTCCTTGGAATACAATATTTCCAGAAACCTCTCCTATAAAGTGTACTTTAGGTAGATAATTTGGGCAATCCTCACTGTCATCTTTTCTCCTATTCACTTGTGCTTTTTTTCCTTTTTCCCAAGAACAACACGATCATTGTAGTTGTAACTCCTCCAACAGTTAATACACGTCATTTAAAATTTAAATTTAGAATCATGATCATCAAATCGTAGTTCTAAATTCTAAAACAGTTTTTGGTTAGAGACTATGAAGCATCTCCTGCTTTCATTATACTAACAAGATTGAGTCATTTACTTTGATCATTTTCTTCTTATTCTACAGCATGTAACAACAACAAAATAATAATAATAAAGTTGTCCAGCCCAGCACTTCTCAGGCTTTAATGTGCCTACAAATCACATAGGTATCTTATCAAAAAGCAGTTTCTGGGTTCCCTGGTGGCGCAGTGGTTGAGAGTCCGCCTGCCGATGCAGGGTACACGGGTTCGTGCCCTGGTCTGGGAGGATCCCACATCCTGCATGCCGCGGAGCGGCTAGGCCCCTGAGCCAGGGGAGCTGGGCCTGCGCGTCCGGAGCCTGTGCCCCACAACGGGAGAGGCCACGACAGTGAGAGGCCCGCGTACCGCAAAAAAAAAAAAAAAAGAGCCTTGAATGTTTGGAGCTCTCCTCTACACACCTTTAGCAAATTCAGGGGCCAAAAGCCCTTCTTGATACCTGACCTTGTCATCATGCTTGCAACTAAAATCCAGTTCTTCCTGTGTAATATTTTGTGGAAACTGGGAGGCCTTTAAATACACAAAAGAAACATTTGTTTATTATTACCAAATTAAAAAGAATCATAGAATGTTTAAAGTTCTAAATTGATTTAGAATTCATTTAGAATAATAATAATTCCTTGCACAAGGCTGGGAGACACGTTGTTTTGGCCTCTGCCCAACAACCCTTCCCTCTTCTTCAGGGAACAGCACTTCACTTTTTCTTTTGGGCAACTACCTTCACCCCACTATTAGTCCACAAGGTTTATATGGGACTGATTCTAACCCCCTAAATCCACAAGAGGGTCTAAAGAGAGTCCACATCCCCTGACCACAGTGATTGCTTCCAGAATGAGCACCCTGTCCAGGTTGGGCCGATGAGACCCAGCCTAATTTGATGGCGTTTCCAAAGCTTGTCCCCGGGGTCCTGATTAATACATGTGTAGCATTTTACACGGAAAGCTTAAGGAGCTTCTTAAGGTCACAGCAAGTCATTCACATAGCCAGCTTCTCCTGATACTGGCCCACTTTCTAGTTGGGGAACAGTGATACCAACAGATCATTTCAATAATACATTAAGAGCATTCATTCATTCATTCAAGGATTCACTGAGATGATGAATACTACTAGATGCCTGGTTCTGTGCAAGAGATGGAGTTTGACTGAAACAGCCATGATTGCTGCCCAATGATGTTCTGAAAGATGTGTATATGGGCACACACAGGAGGGGCATGTAACCTACCCTGGATGTGTTCATATGGGTGTCCAGGAAGGCTTCCTGGAGAAAGAGACTGGCTTCCTAAGTACCTTTGAATCTATTCTCCTTTAATTTTAATTTAATCTCATTCTCACAGCTACTGTCTTAGTTCAGGCTTTTTTGTTTCACATCTGAATTATAGCAAGAGCTTTCTAACTGGACTAGACACTTCTACTCTTATCCTGGTCCCTAATATCCAATTCATTCTTTAGTGATGACAGAATGATTTGTTTCTTAGCAACATTTTACTGACATATTATATACATACATAAAATTACATATGTAAGCATATGGCTTGATGAATTTCCTCAACCAAGCACACCCATTAACCAGTGTCCACATCAATAAACATGGCCACCACACTAGAAGCCCATCTTACATCCTCTTCTGTATACTCACCTCCTCCCACAAATGAGTTTTTAAAAATACTAATCTCGGGGCTTCCCTGGTGGCACAGTGGTTAAGAATCCACCTGCCAATGCAGGGAACACAGGTTCGAGCACTGGGCCGGGAAGATCCCACATGCCGCAGAGCAATTAAGCCCGTGCGCCACAACTACTGAGCCTGCACTCTAGAAGCCGCGAGCCACAACTACTGAAGCCTGTGCAACTAGAGCCCGTGCTCTGCAACAAGAGAAGCCACCGCAATGAGAAACCCGCGCACTGCAACGAAGGGTAGCCCCTGCTCACCACAACTAGAGAAAGCCCGCGCACAGCAACAAAGACCCAAAGCAGCCAAAACGAAAATAAATAAAATAAATTTTAAAAAAAAGAATACTAATCTAATTATATAGCTCCCTTGCTTTGTTACAGCCTTTCAAGGACTCTCCACAGGCTTCAGGATAAAACTCCATCTCCTTAGCCAAACTAAACTCTTGTAATTCCTAACCTACTATCCTGGTTCTCACTGCCTGGCCTTTGCTTATGCTGCTTCTTCTGTTTAGACTAATGTCTCAGCCCTCTTCCTCCCCCATTTTAATCATTCCTAATTATTCCAGGAACCACCTTCTCAAAACCTTCCAAGATCCCTTCCTCTCCATTGTCTGCACTTCCCATAGATTCTGAAAGGTAGAAATAGTGTTTTTCATCCCAGTTTCTCAGTTGGCTAAATGAATAAATGAGAACACCTAGCTTTATTACTTTCCCTTAAAGCCTTTCCTCCTCTTGCCTCCTCCCCTCCATTCCTTTTAAGTAAGAACAAACCATTGCCCGGTGAATAAATGCATATAGTTTGTAGGGAAGTCATGACTTTTTCATTGATCCAGCCACAACCTTCTGCTTGGTATCCCCTCGCATACACCAAGATATTACTGAAGTAGGGACAGTTTGTGGTCCTGCACCCTACCAAGATAAGTGGACACAATGGAAATTGATATTCATGAGATCTGAGCCATTCTGCCAGTAAAAAGTTGCTTTAATTGTAATATCTGAAGGATCTAAGGGAAAATTGGGAGTTGGGGGAGGATACAAGCAAGCAGGCTAACATTTACCAAATGCCAAACACAATGTTAGGCTCTATCTATGATGTCTTATTTAACTGAAGTGGGGGAGGAATGGGCATAAAGGTATAGATTTTTGAATTGCATAAAAAGAAAAGCCAATATGTCCTTTCCTTCCTTTGGTTGAAAAAAGTTATTCATGCATTTATAGCTTTTTCTTTCTAATTAAAAATAACAGAGTGGAGAATCACTGAAATTTCTAATTTCAAAGACAATTTGCTTAACCAGCTTGAAAAATGATTCTATAAAAAAATTATAAAAGCTTTTGGTGTGTAGGAGAAAGTATCACTAGGTTGATGGGTACAGCCAGAGCACCTAATGCTATCCATTCAGCTCCCAAATTGTCACTGTGGGTGGGCAGGTAATGCCACTTGAAACTACCTAAATGAAACCATTTTTATAGAAGCTTTTACAATCTGTACTTGGTTTTCAATGAAAAAGTTCTTCACAATAAATCCAAATGGCATAACATCAAAAACACCTGACAGGTTGGCCTTATTCCCAGCAAGTCTACTTCTTCCCTAACATATTGTAACTTACATGGCATTGGGCTGGGGCACCACCAATGCACCACTGTGATCTAAAAATTATCTCAAAACTGCCTCCTCTCCTTAGGTCAGCAGCCCACCCATGCCCTATTTAGAACTTTGCTGAATAAAAGTTTAATTACATAAATGAAGGCCAGAATCCAAAAATTCAAATTCAAGCCATCAGGGAAAAAAAACTCCTTAAGTCACGGTAGAAGTAGATGCCTCAGTTGCTTCATTGATAAACCTAAGAGGCCACTGTGATACTTAACCCTTTATACCCTAAACTTGGATGCTATAGTATTTATGTTAGTCATCGTTTTATAGTCCAGAGTGTTTTGCTGCATCTTCATGAGTGCAGATATTAAGTTGTTTCTTAAGTGCTTAGTAAAATGAATGCTGTTGTTCATTCATTCATCTCACTGAACAGGCAGGAAGTTCATAGCTCTGGTACAAAGAAAGCTATGAGCCAGCAGGCAGAAGCGTTCTTTCAGTGGGGGAGCGAGGAAAACGAATGTGTTTTCATTGCTCAGAAAATTTTCGATTCTTCTCTTTCTTCTGCTGGGGCTGTAGGCAAAGCGAATGTTCTCCTGACAGTAGGGTTTCCTTGAAAACTTGGTTTCACAAAATGCACCACCTTTGTGGGCCGCGCCGCGGGAGCTGGCGGCAGGTCACGAGGCCAAGGTCGGCTTCGCGTAGGCTGCGCCTCTGTCAGCATGTTTCCGCGGCCTCGCGGGCTCCCTCCCTCCGGCAGGCGTCGCTGGCCATTGATGGGGCGAGGGGAAGGAAGCGGATCTGCGATCCCGCCCGGAGGATCGGCACCCCTGGGCCGCCTTCCTCCCGTGCCCGCCTGCGCTCGCGCCGCCGCGGCTTCTGGAGGGTCTCGCGCCACCTGCCGGCGCCCAGGGATGAACCGGGCCCTCGCTATGGAAGGCAAGGATCTGGGTGGCCGCGATTGAGGGCTCGGGCGCAGCTGGGAGGGAATCCCCGGCGGGCGAGAGCGCCAGCGCCAGGCCAAGGCGTGGGGTGCGCGGAGAGGTCCGAGATCACGGCGACGGCATCCGGAGTCGCGGGCGGGGCGCTGCCGGGGAGTCCGGGAACCCTGGAGGGGCCGGGGAGTGGGCGGAGGTGCCGCAGGAGGCGCCCGGGGCTTGGCCGGGCTGGTCTGGTCGGGCGCGCGGTGGAGGGGAGGGACGGGGCTGCGCCGGGCTGGGCCGCCGGGTCCGCTTCCCTCGCCCTGGACACTCGCCGGGCGGCGAGTGGTGGGGAAGAGAGCGAGACCTGCGGGCCTTTAGATCCTGGGACCGCCCTTTCCCGCTCCAGGTCGGGCGGCGAGCAGCAACGAAGGCTGGACCCTCAGTGGCAGCATGAGAGCGGGCGCCGCCGCTCCGGGCTTGCGGCCGCGCGGCGGGCGGCGGCGTCTCTGCCGGCGCTCGCCATGGGAGCGCGGTGGGGCCGGCGGCACACTCGGCGTGGAGGCCTGAGTCTGTCCGAGACACAGTTGGTGCTGATGGCCGCCAGCCTGGTGTGCAGTGCCGTGGTCGTCTATGTTTGCTGGAAGCAGCTGCCGCCGCTGCCCTGGGCCTCCTCCGTCCCGCCGCGGCGGGTGAGCGTGCTGCTGTGGTGGGAGCCCTTCGGCGGCCGGCACAGAGCCAAAAGGCCGCCCCCCGATTGCAGGCTGCGCTTCAACATCAGCGGCTGCAGCCTGCTCACTGATCGCGCGGCCTACGGGGAGGCCCAGGCGGTGCTTTTCCACCACCGAGACCTGGTGAAGGGACCCCCGGACTGGCCCCCGCCCTGGGGCGTCCACGTTCGCCCGGCGGAGGAACAGCAGGTGCTGATGGACGACGAGGAGGAAGCCGCGGAGGCCTTAGCCCTGGCTGCCTCGGGCCCCAGGCCCCCGGGCCAGCGCTGGGTGTGGATGAACTTCGAGTCGCCCACCCACTCCCCGGGGCTGCAGAGCCTGGCAGGTAACCTCTTCAACTGGACGCTCTCCTACCGGGCCGACTCGGACATCTTCGTGCCTTATGGCTACCTCTACCCCAGGACCCATCCCAGCGAGCAACCGCCGGGTCTGGTCCCGCCGCTGGCCCGGAAACAAGGGCTGGTGGCCTGGGTGGTGAGCAACTGGGACGAGCGCCAGGCGCGGGTCCGCTACTACCGCCAGCTGAGCCAGTACGTGACCGTGGACCTCTTTGGCAAGGGTGGGCCCGGGCAGCCGCTGCCTGACGTCGGGCTCCTGCACACGGTGGCCCGCTACAAGTTCTACCTGGCCTTCGAAAACTCGCAGCACCTAGATTATATCACGGAGAAGCTGTGGCGGAACGCCTTCCTGGCTGGGGCGGTGCCAGTGGTGCTGGGCCCAGACCGTGCCAATTACGAGCGCTTCGTGCCCCGCCGTGCCTTCATCCACGTGGACGACTTCCCTGATGCCTCCTCCCTGGCGGCCCACCTGCAATTCCTCGATCGAAACCCAGCTGCCTACCGCGGATACTTTAGCTGGCGTCGGAGCTATGCCGTGCACGTCACCTCCTTCTGGGACGAGCCTTGGTGCCGCGCCTGCCAGGCTGTACAGATGGCGGGGGACCAGCCCAAGAGCGTCCCTAACTTGTCTGGCTGGTTTCAGCGGTGAAGCCACCCTCCGCTGGCTGTAACCCCGGGAGGCCAAGTCGTCGGCTTTTGGATCCGCTGGATCCCCTGCTGTGCATCTCCTTAACTGCTGAATCACGGGACTGTATTTTCCAAACAGCCATTTTTAATCTATTCCCATAGATTAAAGTTGATTTACCAAGTAATATTATTCAGCACAAAGACTGGGTGGGAAGGGTCTTGGGTGCTTATGGTTTTTGGACAACTAGCAGTTGGGCTTCTTCTGCTGTCCAAGCGCATCTGAGCTCCGGGATGAAGGCGGGGGCCCTTCCTCCCCTTGTAACCAGTGCAGAGGTGAAGAAACAGCTTACCTACAAGGAACAATTGTCAGTGGCTCTGAATTTCCTTATCTGCCACCGGCCGTATTTGTGGCCTGTGCTGAGTCCAAATCTCACACAGTGCTCCTCCACTCACGTGAGTGGGCCAAATGCGTCAAACCCCTGGTTTCAGAAAGAGTCTTGTTGCAGGATAGTGAAAGGACTGTGGCCACAGGTGGGTCTTTCTCTTTGTGCCTGGATTTCTCAAAGCGTCGTCTCCTAAGAAAGGTGAGGAGCCTGGTCCAAGAATCCACTGACTTCCTTAACAAGTGCTGTTGTTTGTTCCCTTGCTTTATGAATGGAAACAAGATGCTGGATTGTCCTTGGAGAAGAGTTAGGATGAATATTTGGTGTACCTCACTTTACACAAATGTATTCTTGAAAAGCCGCTTTTAAATCAAATTCACTGTTTTAGAAGAGCGCGATATTTAATGGAACCCTATGGAGAATCCCTTTATAATGTGAATAATCATCTCCTAACTGATTTTTTCTGTGTCTATGTTTTTCTATAACCTGGATCTTTTAAAAAGCATATTAAAATTACAGATGTGAAAATAAAGCAGAAGCAACCTTCTTCTCCCTTCCTCCCAGAAAACCAGCCTGTGTTTACAAACAGAAGAGAAGGAAGCCACAGTGTCACTTTCCACAAAATTATTTATTTTGTGTCTTTACTGGAGCTGAAATTTAAAACTGGAAAGTCAGTCCTCCATGGGGTCCTGGCATTACCTGTCTGCAGAACAATGAAAGGGATTGCACTGTATTACGGAATCATGCAAAAGGAAAAAAGTTTCCTGGTATCTGTTAATGGCAGTTTTTGATTCTGTCAGTTTTAAGTTAAATGTTTAGTTGCTAGGGAATAGAACTAAATCAGTGCCTGCAGTAAAAACTTATCTTTTGTTACAGAAATCTGCAATTCTCCCTGGGGCCACAGGTTCCCCTCGTCTGCCCAGTAGTACAGTGGGTACATCCTCATATTTCTAATGCCCTTGAGACTTGCTGTGGGACCAACTTTGAAAATATATGCATTGACTTTAAAAGTTGTTGAATGAACAGCATATTGGGTGTCACCATGTACCTGCACCACGTGAAACACTGAGCTTGGGAAAAACAAAAATGTGTAAGGCTAGGTTCCTGTCTTTAAGGCTGTTACAATCAATCACCATCAAAAAGTAAATAGTGGACTTTGATAAATCAATTGGCAGAACTTATTTGTTTAAAGTAACGTTCTTTTTTAAAAAAACTAATTTATTTTTGGCTGCGTTGGATCTTCGTTGCTGTGCACAGGCTTTCTCTAGTTGTGGCGGCTACTCTTTGTTTTTTTGTTTGTTTTAATTAATTTATTTTATTTTATTTTTGGCTATGTTGGGTCTTCGTTGCAGTGCATGGGCTTCTCATTGTGGTGGCTTCTCATTGTGGAGCCCAGGCTTTAGGTGCACAGCCTTCAGTAGTTACGGCACATGGGCTGAGTAGTTGTGGCACGTGGGCCCTAGAGCACAGGCTCAGTAGCTGTGGTGCATGAGCTTAGTTGCGCCGCGGCATGTGGGATCTTCCCGGACCAGGGCTCGAACCCGTGTCCCCTGCATTGGCAGGTGGATTCTCAACCACTGTGCCACCAAGGAAGCCCCAGGCTACTCTTTGTTGAGGTGCGCGGGCTTCTCAATGTGGTGGCTTCTCTTGTTGCAGAGCACGGGCTCTAGGCGCGTGGGCTTCAGTAGTTGTGGCACACAGGTTCAGTAGTTGTGGCTCACGGGCTCTAGAGTGCAGGCTCAGTAGTTATGGTGCACGGGCTTAGTTGCTCCGCCTGTGTCCCCTGAATTGGCAGGCGGATTCTTAACCACTGTGCTACCAGGGAAGCCCCCCCCCTTTTTTTGATTGACATATAGTTGATTTACAGTGTTGTGTTAGTTTCAGGTGTACAGCAACGTGGTTCAGTTAATATATATATTATATATATAATATATATTTTATATAACATATATATTATAGATAATATATTTTCTTTTTCAGATTCTTTTCCACTATAGGTTATTACAAGATATTGAATATAGTTCCCTGTGCTATATAGTGGATCCTTGTTGTTTATCTGTTTTATATATAGTATTGTGTATCTGTTAATCCCAAACTCCTAATCTGGGGGAGGAGGGATAAATTAGGAGTAAAGTGATATTCTTAATAATACCATAAATCAATTATTAGAAAGCCAGTTGATTTAAAGCCTGAAATAATGGGGTTTTTTTCCTCCTTGATTTATTATAATAAGCACCCTCAGTGACTGTTGTAAGGTCCAAGATTAATTAGGTTTATACAGAATTCTGCTATAGACAGTAATTTTGCATTTGATTAGTACAATTAGCTGAATCATAAAGTAACTTTTATCTCTATGCATTTGTTTGAAAAGCTCACTAAAGTCTAGGTGCTTCAATTCTCCCTTTTCCTTAAAAGGAGAAATTGAAATTCTTGGATAAAATTTCCTCATTAAAATATTATAGTATGGGCAGAATTACAATATCAAAATAGAACCTCCAATAAAGAAGGAAAGATTCTATTCTTAAAATAAGTATTTATGATTTACTGGTCAATGGTCTTGGTGTTATTAGGAATCTACATGGGACAGTGGGAGATAGTTTGGAGTTTGAAGGTAATCTGGCTTAACTCTGAATTCCAGCCATGTGACCTTGGACAAATTAGTAATAACCCTGAGACTCAGCTTTCTTAACTGTAAAATGGGGCAAGAAATGACTTCACAGCTCCTTATGAGCTGTTCAGGAAATAAAGTAATAAGGTGCCTAACACATAGTGGTGACTCAATTGGTGACAGAGAGATAGGTTTATTTCCCTTCTTGCAGTGATTTCAGGGTGCCTCCATATCCATTTATATGGATTGTAGAATTAAATCTCAGGGTATGTTACAGAATATATCTGAAATAAAAAGGAAGTGGCCTCATATCATGTATTTCAAATGAATCCCTAAAGCTCAGCCATACTATTTCAAGAGTCATTACTGCCATTTAGATTGAGCTTGAATTTGCAGACTAGGAAGAAGCACTATGCTTTCTGTGAAATTTTTTTTAAAAAAATTGTTTTGGTTTTGGTTAATTTATATTGGTAAATAAGTATTATTTTACTAATGCTTTCCTTGGTATTAACTCTATTTAAAACTAACCATGTATTTATTGAATACTTAGCATGAGGAAGGTATAATTGCAATTTTATGTGCAAATTTGGGGTAAGGAACTAACTATATTTTTAGGCTAATTTCATCAAAGAGCCAGAGAAATGTGGCAATTGCTCATTTTATGTGATTTCATCTTTCAAGTCATTCTAAATTGAGCAGGTTAAAATTTCACATACGCTAATATAAAAATACATAGAGATGCATCACATATATTTCAAAATGGCTTTTATAAACTTTTCTTTCAAATGTATTACAAATTTAATATTTTTAGTGCTCGATGACTTTAATTACATGAGTACACCTGAAATATTTGCATCAAGAAGACAGTCTGACTTGCTTTCAGTATTCACAGGTCCTTTCCAGTTTCCTCAGCAGTAATTTAGAGGAGACAGGGTAGCTTCATGGAAAGAGCTCGCAGTTTGGAGTCAAAACCTGGGTGTGTGGTTTTGCCACTTTCTGCCCCTGTGGCCCTGATTAGGCGAGTTACTTAAATTAGCGTCCTCCTTTATAATGCATGAATGCCCCTGCAAAACAAGGATTAAATGTGTTTGCCAGGGTGCTTTGTACATTGTAAAGTGCTGTACAGTTACAGGATGCTCCAAATTTTCAAAGCTCTAGAGCAGGGATCAGCACACTTTTTCTGTAAAGGGCCAGGGAGTAGATATTTCAGGCTTTGCTGGCCAAACAGTCTCTGCTGCCACTACTCACCTCTGCTGTTGGTAGTACAAAAGCAGCCACTGACAATCTGTAAACAAAGGCGGTGCCTGGATTTGGCCTGTGGTCTGTAGTTTGTTAACTCTGCTCTAGACTTTTAGAGATAGGAGGAATTTGAGAACCTACCTGCTGGGGTTTTCTTAGAAGGGATTTACAAATTGGAATTCGAGAATTTTGGAGGCAGTTATTCCTGGGTTACTAGACCAGCTTTGCATCGTTTCTTAATTGTCTCATCTCGGGTAAATTATTTAAGCTTTCTGCGTGTTGATATTCTCATCTCTAATTGAAGGTAATAATATATAATTTATGGAGGTGTTGGGAGAATTAGAAAAGACACTTAAAGTACTCAGGACAATGTCGGGCACACAGGAAGCACCTGGAAGATGTTAGCTGTGATGATCACCGGTCCATTTTACAGAAGAGGGACCTGGTTAAGGACTTACCTAAGGTTACGGTAATAGCGGCAGAACAAGCCGTGCTTGTGCAAGTCACAACTCCTTTGAGCCTCTGTCACTTGAACTGCAAAAGGAGGGGGTTGGACAACATCTTCTCTTGGGACCTTCTAGTTCCATTGCCCTCATTCTACTAAATGGCACCCTAGGACTTAAAGAACTAATTTACCTCCCTAAGTGCCTTCCTTACAGTCTGGAGATGACTTACTACACAGCATCAGTAAACTGGTAGAAAATCCAGGCACCAGAGAGGGAGACTCTGATGTAGCATTAATAAAATATCTATCTATCTATATATACTATGTAATTATTATATTTTATATATGTGTGTATATATTATACATATCTTTTTTAAATAACATGCCTTAAATATCAGGGAAGGGAGCCAAGTTCTTGGTAATTAGTATGGTGAATAATTGCACTGAATACAGTTCAAGTCATTCTTGGATATGTCTCAGGGACTTTTATGCTACACATTCTTATAACAAATCAAGTATTTATGTACCCATGTTCAGATTATTTTGACAAAATGATTAAAGATGGAAAATGACTCCTTGTTTATAATGTATATTTCCCAAGCACTAATGTATTCAGCAATGATACGTGGGATGTTTCTTGGTCAAAGGGTTTCTGTAAGTTCTTTGGTTCTAGAATGGTGACTGAAATGTGATGGCTTTGCTTTTTCTGAATTACACAAGGTATCATTCAGCTCGTCCTCTGCTCTTTCTTGCCTGGCTTCTTCACTTTAACCAAGGGTGTAAGTAGTGTACTCTTTTCTCTCTTTCCAGTTTACTTCACTGAGTGCTCTGATGCCCTCTGTACTGTCTCTAGCTCCCGTGCGCTAAATTAAATAATGCCTTTTTTGTGTGTGTGTGCTGGACAAGGGCCTCACTGCTGTGGCCTCTCCCGTTGCGGAGCACAGGCTCCGGACGCGCAGGCTCAGCGGCCGTGGCTCAAGGGCCCAGCCGCTCCACGGCATGTGGGATCCTCCCGGACCGGGGCACGAACCCGTGTCCCCTGCATTGGCAGGCGGATTTTCAACCACTGCGCCACCAGGGAAGCCCAATAATGCCATTTTTAAAAGAGGTAGAATAATGGGAATTCCCTGGCGGTCCAGTGGTAAGGACACCTCGCTCTCACTGCTGAGAACCCAGGTTCGATCCCTGGTCGGGAACTAAGATCTCACAAGCTGCATGGCACGGCCAAAAAATATTTTTAAAAGTTTTTTAAAGAGGTAGAATAAAGACTAGGAATGTGATGGTAGGCAGAGGCATCTTTCTTCTTCACAGCTTATGCTCAAATTATTAAAAGGGGAAAATATGAACTTGGAAAACCACTATTTTCTCTACTTTCCCTTCTCCAGTAGATGCACACTGATGTGCTCATTTAACTATAGAGTTTGAAAAATGATGATAGCCAGCTGAGGGTAGAAGCAGGTGTGACAAGAAAAGAGGACTCAATAATGAAAGAGTTAAAAAATGCGTTATAAAGCAGAATGGGTGGTGAATATATGTGGGGAGTGAAGAGGAAAAAGGAAAGACGTTGGGGTAAGTGAGTAAGAAGTGCTTGAAGAAGATTCGATGGAAAAAGAGGAGAGATGTTGAGGGTGAAATGACAAAGAAGGACGATAAAGGAGGAACATGTGCCCGGAGAATGAGAGAAGAGAGTAAAATCTACCATTCGACGCCACTTTCCTCAAAGAAACCTTTGTTCCAACTTGAAATGCAGCATCTGTTGGCAAATGGGGAGTGAAATGACAAGGAGTCAGGAACTTAACAAGGAATAAAGTGACATTTCAGCAGAAATATAAAACTGTCCCGTGATTGGTTACAACAGATTCTTCTGATTGCTTCTTTTTCTTCTTAGAAAAATCACTTTCATTGCAGGTTTTTTTTGTTTTTGGGTTTTTTTTTTCTTTAAATTTCCAGTCAGCATACTTGAACTGTCCTCAGTATCTACTTTTAGAGAAATTTATTATTTTTTAAGATAGCCGTAATCAATTGACTCCTTTGAAGAAGAGTCGGGTGGAAATATGGAGGGGATTCAGAACATTTGACACCTTATTAGTGTCATGGGGAACCCTACTATAAAACTATTTCAAGTAAGTTGTAAAGAATTGGATTTTTTGAGATCGTCAAATGAATGTTTCTGAAAATTACGAATCTTCCCTAAATATACTAAAAAATGATGCCCTATTAGATCGAGTGCTAAAATCTTAATCTGAATTATTTTGCAAAAAGGGGGAAACGGACTATTCAGCAACATTTTACAAACATTTCTTGGGTGTCTTCTCTGCAGACACTATGCTAGGACTTGGGGATGTAAATAAAACTAAGGCAAGGACTCTGCACTCAAAAAGTGTATGTTCTAGTGGGAGAAACAGACATTTTGACAATTCTAACACATAAATGCTGTCTTAAGAAAGACGTCACAGAAAGACGAAGTAGATCATGTGCAGAATCACAGAATTTAAGGGGGCAGAAAGCAAACTCTCAGTAGTAGCCTCAGAGGGGTCAGAGGATCACGTGTCAGGAATGAACTTCCTTCATCACAGACTAAGTCTTCATAATGTTCTTTATGAAAAATACAAGTGCTACAGCCTCTAGTCTCAACATTTATCTACCTGATTATTTTCACTAACACTACAGTTAAAAATAAATGTCATTATTAAGCATCACCTTCAAAATGACTAATCTCTAAAGGGATTCTGCTCTCCTAGCAACTAGGCACACCTATCCTGACCCTATGATTTTCTCCTTCTTATAATGTCAGGTAAACATTTTAGAAATCTCTGTTCCACTTCCTGAAACTTATTCTGAAATACAATGAAGCACAACCATCTTACTGATCAAACACAAACACCTAATAAAAATGAGTCTCATCTAAGGATTTATCCAGCCTCCTTTGGGAGGTATACATTTGTGGTTTTAAACAAGGATTCTTTGCTAGAAATTGTGGTTCACCAATGTGTTATCTATTAAGATCTTACTCTATGTGGGATGCTTTACATATTTTTTTTCGATTTTTTACGTCTTTACATTAAAGGCATTGTGGTAGTCAGTCCCTAAGATGAATCTAAGATTCATCCCTAAGATGACCCCTATTGGCTCCTCCTCCTGGTGTCCACACCCTTGTATAATTATCTCCTTTTGGGTTTGGTCTGGATTTAGTGACTCATGTCTAAAGAAGAGAAGAATATGGCAGAAGTGAAAGACTGACACTTTAGAGGTTAGGAGATTAAAAAGCCTGGTTTTCCATTCCGGGGCCCTTTCCTGCTTTCTAGCTTGCTTGCTCTGACTGGCTGTGAGCTACCCTGGGGCAGGAAACAGAGGGAGGCCCTCTGGCCAACCCAGTGAGGAACTGAAACCCTCAGTCCAACAGCTCAAGAGGAACTGAGTCCGGCCTCCCGGATGCGTGAGCCTCCAGATGAGACTCCAGTCCTGGCTGACATCTTAACTGCAACCTCCTGAGACACCGTGAGTCAGAGGCCGCAAGGTGAGGCAGGCCCAGATTCCTGACCCACAGGATCTATGAGGTAATAAATGTTTGTTGTTTTAGGGTTTGTTTGGGGTATTAGATAACTAATGCAGGTATTATCCCCATTTTAGAGATAAGAAAACTGAGAAACAGGTTAGGCATGTACAATACTACAGATAGTACCTGAGCCAGGATTCTAATATATGTCCATTTAATTTCAAATCTTTTGTTATAGTACTCTTTCATTAAGTCCAACTTTTGCAGTAACTGTGATGTGTGCCCCTGTCCTAATTTACATAAATTTTGCTAATCTTCCACTGCTTATATGGGTAATCTTCTCAACTACTCTGAATCTGGATTTTCTCATCTGTAAAATATGGGGGCACATATTTAGCACTGGCTTACCAGGAAGCTTGCTGGGACTTCAGTGTCTGGACATTTGGAAAGAAGCAGGAGCCAGAACTGGGAAGGGCTTAGACCAGGTCAACAGACTCATGAGAGGCAATGCCTTTGAGTGGTTGCCAGCAGCTCTTACCATGGTATTAACAAGAGCCTGGAGACCTCATGGTCAGGGCCAGTATCAAGTTAATAGCAGTTGTGATCTTGTGGGTTGAGTACAAGAGTCTCCAGGTGGACATGACTTGGGGCCAGATGGGTAGCAGCAACCTTGCTGTTTCAGGTGGTCAGTCCATGAGGTTTAAAGCAGGATCACAGCAATGGGCTAGGAGTACAGAAATGGGATCCAGTCCCTAGGTGGATAAGGTTGGCAAAAGCTAGAGAAGATTCTAAGTCTTCTGAGTAGGGCTGTGGAAGGAGGCTAGAAAACATAACTGCTCTTCTCGATGGGTCCCTCTGGTGCCAGGTTCCCCATTATGTCACTAGCTTTCTAGTTCTCTACATTCTCAGTGAAGGAACAACAGGGAGTGCTGCTAATGTGAAGAAATAGTGCTGACTCCAGAGCAATATGGAGCCCTGGCCATTGCTTTCAGCTCTCGACTTATTGCAGCCATGGCCCTGGATTTTCTTAGACGCCTCAGTTTATAGCATTTTTGTAATGTACGCATATTTATCCCTGTTTCTCAATTTTGCATTTAAAAATGTGGTACCGTGACTTTGGCGGACAGCCTTCCTGCTCATAGTGATTGAGGGTTCCTGACGTCTGTGGTGGATGCTGCAGTCCAACCTGGACAAACTCCTTTTGACTGTGAGTGAACGGGGAGGGGAGGTGTGTGCATGACGGGGGGCCAAGAAGATGCTGCTGAGCTGCCCACTGGGGGCTTCTGATTATTTCTTTGCTTTTAGAGAATCAGAAGTTTAGGGATTAAGAAAGAGTTTATTCAAGAGATGCTCTCTTGGATTGAAGCTGAAGAATTCCAATAACACTAAAAAAAAGCGCTTTGCAAAGGAATTTGGTAGCTAGCTAAAGCATTTTGATCTAAGTGTTATTGACATAATGTGGATTTGTAGATTTCTCCTTATAAGGGTTTCTCTAAAACTGGAACACTAGAACTATCTATCCCCTCTTAAATATGAGCTGTTTCCTGTCTTGTTGTGGTGTCATTACTCTGGAATTATGTTCATATCAAAGGCATCTTTGTTCTAGAATTATGTTTCTGTTATTAATAGATTTACATTACTTAAACTACAGACAAACAGAAATAACTAGAAGCTATAATAAAATTTGAGCAATAGGGGACTTCCCTGGTGGTCCAGTGGTAAAGAATCCGCCTTCCAATGCAGGGGACGCAGGTTCGATCCCTGGTCAGAGAACTAAGGTCCCACATGCCATGGGGCATCTAAGCGGGCACGCTGCAACTACTGAGCTCACGCATCTCAACCAGAGAGCCCACGTGTTGCAAACTACAGAGCCCATGAACCCTGACGCCCACACGCCACAACTAGAGAGAGAAAACTCACACACCACAACCAGAGAGAAGCCCATGCACCGCAAGGAAGAGCCCATGCACCACAACGAAAAAGATCCAGCATGCCGCAACCAAGACCCAACACAGCCAAAAAAAAAAAAAATTGAGCATAGTTATTCCAGTTACCACAACTCAAAATTATTATTACATTGACTTCAATACTATTTTAATAATACCAGCCTGATAATTGGTTGCTTTTCTTTTCATACCACATTATGTGCATATTTATAGCTATCATTTATATTACTTGAATTCTATATTGTAGACAACTTATTAAATTTAAAAGATATTTGGAAGAAACTATTGTTATGCCAAAATTACAAATGAAAAGTACTTTTGAATTTTTAGGTTTTCCCTCATGTGTAGTTAATTATTTTTTCATTTTTGTCTCATTCATCTAAACCTAGCTCCATTCCCAATAATTATCTAAGCAAAGTATATTGTCTTCTCCCCATCCCTGTCACTTCTCCTTCTCCTCAATGCAGAGCAGGAAGTATTATAGTTATATTTCAGTTATTTGACATTATACTTGAGATTAAATCTGGGCCTATAGAACCATGATAAAATTGCAACAGTACATAGTAACTTTGGTTCGTCTATTTGTCTGGTCATCTTGATATTGTGTAAGCCATGAGACTAGTATCTCCTGAATGGTGCTGCCAAATAGGTGATCAGTGCTAAAATATGAGCCCCCTCCAACCTGGTATGTATTATCTTCTACCGCTATTATAGCCTAACTTAATCTGTATAAATTTCGTATCTGAAAACAGAGGGTGGTGGTGTGAAAACTAGAAATCCAAAGTCAGTCAGTCAATCAAATTTATTAATGCACAAGAAATACAGGCATACGTTTACAGTTCCCAGAGCAGATAGCAGTCTTATGTGTTCAGTTCACCATGTTCATTTGCATGCCTTAAGCCTAATGAAATTTAGTTAGTTCAGTTAATTCAGTTCACTGATTCTGGTGGTACAGCGATGCCAATGCCACTCCAGGATCTACAAACCAGGTCTTGTGGTCAGGTTCCATCTTTCCCAAAATTTTCCTCACGCCTCTTTGGACACAGCTTCTCCTACCAGTCCCAGCTCTCGACAACCACTGATCTTTTTTCTGTTGCTATAGTTTGCTTTTCTGGAATGTCATAAATGAAACTGAGTAGTAGGTAGCCTTTCAATGTGGCTCCTTTTCCTTAACGTAATGCATTTGAGACTCTTCAGTATTATTGCGTGTGTCAGTAGTTCCTTCCTTTATATTGCTCAATAGTAGTCCATTAAATCTTTGTACATTCTGTAAACAAGTTGTCTATTTTTTAAAATAGATTTTATATTTTACAGCCATTTTAGGTTCATGGCAAAATTGAGAGGAAGATACAGAGATTTTCTATATTCCCCTGCCCTCACACATACATAGCCTCCCCCATTATCAGTATCCTCCATCAGAGTGGTACATTTGTTACAACTGATGAACCTACATTGACACATCATAATCACCCAGAGTCCACGGTTTACATTAGGGTTCACTCTTAGTGTTGTACCTTTTGTGGGTTTGGACAAATGTATAATGATGTGTATCCACCATTGTAGTTTCATACAGAGTAGGGTCACTACCATAAAAATTCTCTGTGATCCACCTAGTCATCCCTTCCACCCCACCCCTCCACGCCCACTCCCAACCTCTGGCAATCACTGATCTTTGTATTGTCCCTAGAGTTTTGCCTTTTCCAGAATGTCACATAGTCATAATCATACAGTATGTAGCCTTTTCAGATTGGCTTCTTTCACTTAGTAATATGCATTTAAGATTCCTCCATGTTGGGACTTCCCTGGTGGCACAGTGGTTAAGAATCTACCTGCCAATGCCGGGGTCACGGGTTCGAGCCCTGGTCCAGGAAGATCCCACGTGCCACGGAGCGACAAAGCTCGTGTGCCACAACTACTGAGCCTGTGCTCTACAGCCTGCGAGCCACGACTACTGAGCCTGCGTGCCTAAAGCCCATGCTCCACAACAAGAGAAGCCACTGCAGTGAGAAGCCTGTACACCACAACAGTCATCCCTGCTCACCGCAGCTAGAGAAAGCCCACGTGCAGCAACAAAGACCCAATGCAACCAAAAATAAATATAAAATAATAAACAAATTTATAAATAAAGAGAGACTACTGTGAACAAACAGATGCCAACAAATTGGATGACCTAGGAAAAAATGGATAAATTCCTAAAAACATACAGCGTACAAATACTGAATCAGGAAGAAAAAAATAAAAAGATTCCTCCCTGTCTTTTCATGGCTTGATTTCTTTTTAGCACAGAATAATATTCCACTCTCTGGATGTACCGCAGTTCATTTATCCATTTACCTACTGAAGGGTATCTTGGTTGCTTCTAAGTTTTGGCAATTATGAATATGAGTAAAGCTTCCAAAAATATCCACGTGCAGGTTTTCGTGTGGGTATAAGTTTTCAACTCTTTAGGTAAATATTACACAGCTTGATTGCTGGATCATGTGGTAAGAGTTTGCTTATTTAATTTTATCCCTTGAACTACCACTTATCCACATTCTCTCAGGTTTTTATGTCCTAAGAAATAAGAAGAAACTATTATTTTTTTGTTGCCATACTTGCTACCACAACATTCTTCTTTGTTGTTGTTTAAAGGCCTGACAATACTGTCCTTTTACTTGAGTACTGGAAAGGAAATGGTTCAAGGTATTCTTACCCAGGAGATTAAAATGGCAAATGTGCCAACTCTATGTGGCACCATCTTTGGTTTTAAGTCAGTACTACTGTTTGGGTCAGAACACAGGAAACCTTGACTAGACCACCCCATACAAATAAACAGGCAAGTCCTGCTATTCATTTATTGAGAAGGATTCATGTGATATTAAGGTGATTAATTCATAGTAGCACAGGCAGCTTTGTTCTCTAATTCTCAATCTGTAAAGCAAATCAGTAAGACTGACTACAAAGTTCCTTTTCATTTCCACTTAACCATGTATCTCTTTGAGTTTTCAGGGTATAGACACTTTGTCTGCAATAAATTCTGAGTTACAGTTGTTTTTTTAAAAATGTATTTTATTTATTTTTGGCTGTGTTGGGTCTTTGTTGCTGCATGCGGGCTTTCTCTAGTTGTGGCGAGCGGGAGCTACTCCTCATTGCGGTGAGTGGCCTTCTCATTGCGGTGGCTTCTCTTGTTGAGGGGCACGGGCTCTGGGTGTGTGGGCTTCAGTAGTTGTGGTATGCGGGTTCAGTAGTTGTGGCTCACGGACTCTAGAGCGCAGGCTCAGTAGTTGTGGTGCACGGGCTTAGTTGCTCCGCGGCATGTGGGATCTTCCTGGCCCAGGGCTCGAACCTGTGTCCCCTGCATTGGCAGGCAGATTCTTAACCACTGTGCCACCAGGGAAGCCCAAGAATTAAGTTTATTCCTGTGTGTTATAATGCATGAGAATAAATGATTTTGTCTTATGTTAGTATTCTGCTTTCATAATTGCCAAAATTGCTGAGTCATTTGGAAAACACGATTAAAGAGCTGGAATAAAAGTTCTTTATGGAAAAGTGTGAAGTGATGGGACACTATAAACCAGAGAAGAAAAAGCTAAGGGGATTTTTCTCATACTCTTCAAGCATCTTCAGACATCCAACAAATATTTTGCCAAGTGCTAGGCCCTGAGTAGTTGCTGGGGATAAAGAAGACAACATACAAAGTTTAATTCCTCATGGTGGAACCATATGGAGGGAACAGAAAATAAATGAGTAACCAAATAGATAAAGTAACTTTGTATAATACATGTGGGCTCATTGTTCAGAATGATATACAGACTTTTTTTATCTTTGCTGGGGCTCAAATAAGAGTTTTACACCATAGGGTAGGAAAGAAGTTCCTTTCACAGGGAGAGTTCATGCATAGGGTTGCCCTAAGGAGAAGGGGAGCACAGATAAGGTGAACTTATTGACACTGCTGTGTGGCCATCTAAGCTGGCCCACATACGTTTCCCACGTGAATTATCCCATTTTACAATCACAACACTCCCTGGGGGTTAACGTTTATGATCCTCATTATATAGATAACTAAGAGGCTGAGTTACTTGCTGCAAGTCACACAGCTTATCGCTGCAGAGCTTGGGTTGATTCTCTTGGACTCCAAGACCACTTGTTTCTACTAAGCACTACCTTGAGTGCAGGTGGATGGAATATTGCCATTCTAAATCTTTAAGCTTCTGTAAAGGATTGCTTAGGTAGTTTCTTGCCCAATAGTAAGGAAGAAGACTGTATGGGTGGCTTTCAGACCTCTTTTTTTAGGAGCTGAATCTAATTTTCAAACAAAATTTTATGTCATTTTTGTTTTCATATATTTGGTGCTCAGTTATTAAGTGCATATGTTTATAATTGCTTTATCTTTTTGATCATTATCATTTGTTTTATCTTGTATCATTATAAAATTTTTCTGTTTATCTCTGTATTTTTTTAAAGTTTCTTTTGTCCAGTATTAGTGTGGCCACCTCAATTGTCATATGGTTGCCCTTTGCCTGAGGTATCTTTTTCCATCCCTTTAATTTTTATTTATTTTTAATTGAATCTCAAGTGTGTCTACTGTAGACAGGATAGTTGAATCTTGTTTTGTTTTCAGTCAACCTTCTGCTCTTTGATTGACTTATTTAAGCATTTACATTAAATGTTTATACTGATACAGTTGGATTTATGATGCCATTTTACTTTTTGTTTTCTGTTTCTCATGTATTTCCTCCAATTTTCTTTCTATTAAGTAGATATATTCTACTATAAATTTAAAGTTATTTATGTAATGATTTTTCACTATATGTTTGAGTTAGTTTCTTAGCAGTTGCTCTTGCCATTTTTTTTCCTGCAGGCATTTTCAATTTTGTGCTTTTTTTCCTTGTATCATGTATAATATATATTTACATTATACAATATATTTATATTAAATCCTGGTTATGCTGTGTTCTATGTTTCCTAATTCCAATATTGAAGTTTTATTAGCTTCTTTTTTACTACCTATTCTTTCTACTTATCAATGAAAATTCAATTAACTATCAAGTTAAGAAGAAAAAGGGAATTTTATTTGAGCCAAAATGAATATTATAACCTGGGAAGCAAATTCTCAGAAAGCTCCGAGAACTGTTCTTCCTGTTAGAAGTCGAAGATACAGTCATATACATTTTTGAGACAAAGGATCATACATCAAAATGATATACTGATATTTTACATAAAGTTCACCAAGGGTACATAGTTCAGGTAAACATGTACAAAGCGAACAGCAAGTCACCATGATCCCCTACAGAGCTGGGAAATAACACTATTCTTTTAAGAAGTTACATTGCTAGCGTCAGAAAAAAAAAATTGATCTTTACCACCGAGCAGACACTCCCAACTTTGAGGTGTGCTGGTTAATGTGTAACGCAGATGCACACTGTATATTAGGGAGGGAGAAGGCCCAAATAAACACATGGAGAGAATTTTATGTTTAATTTTTTCTTGTCCTGCCTTAAATTATAAATTTTATTTCATTATACTGGTTCTCATAGTCTTTTTCTCCATTTGTTCTCCATACATTTCTTGTTGTTTCTCCTGGTGCAATTATTTGTGTAAATTCTTTGACACTTAGGTTAAATATAGATTTCTCTAGAGATTTTTGTTTCTTCCTTTCAATTTTGGGGTCATCACAAAGCCAGGGCCATTATAATGTAAAATCAAGGTTTGAGGTTATTTGGCCAAAATAGTAAAGTAGATTTAGATTGCAAATCATAGGAGGGGGCTTCCCTGGTGGCGCAGTGGTTGAGACTCCGCCTGCCGATGCAGGGGACACGTGTTCGTGCCCCGGTCCGGGAGGATCCCACATGCCGCGGAGCGGCTGGGCCCGTGAGCCATGGCCACTGAGCCTGCGCGTCCGGAGCCTGTGCTCCGCAACGGGAGAGACCACAACAGTGAGAGGCCCGCGTACCGAAAAAAAAAAAAAAATCATAGGAGGGCTTGCTCATGGTTGGAATTCTCAAAAACAGTTGTTTGCTCCTTTTTTTTTTTTTTTTTTTTTTGCTGCCTCAAAGGCAAATTTCCTTAGGAATACTCTTATATCAGAGGATAGAGCAGATTTTGTTTTGTTTCACCCTTACTCTGAGGATATGAATCTTGGATCCCCCGATTTTCAGGGAGAGGTGTCTCATATATTCCCCCTGTGATTAAGCCCTGGGCATCATTTCCTGTCTGTTACAGCTCATGAACCTGAGAAAATCAAAGCTAAGGTTTTTCCAGATTTGGCAAATGCTGCAAGGATAAAAACAACTTTTCTCTCTGGATTATTGCCACATTGATATTTGTGGCCTAAATGATTATTCTCTTGATTGTTTTAGTATTCTTTTGGATGCTTTTATATTTTATCTATTACTTTTAGTCACTTTTAGTGGAAGAGACAACTTTAAAGCCTATCATGTAATTGGAAATGGAAACCCATTAACTTTTTTTTTTCATTTCTGCTATTTATCTGGCACCAGGATAGGTGCTGGAATACAAGTCCACCTAAACCAATGCTACTCTCTGTGTTCTCTTAGCCAGTGCTGGTTTGTGAACTGTTTATTATCTGCCCACAATAAGATACATACAGAAATTGAAAGTGAGTGTAAGCAAGTAAACCTCTACCTTATTTGTCCCAGATCGATAACTGCCAAGAAAAAGATGAGCATTTATATCATGTCATTGGATCTGCTAAAAAGGTTGTTTGTTAGCTCTCCATGGACCAGAGATTGAGCAGCATAGTGTCTAAACTAGGATGTTGTTTTATACTTTTACTGGGGTCACATAAAAGTTGATAGATGTTGGGCTTCCCTGGGGGTGCAGTGGTTGAGAGTCCGCCTGCCGATGCAGGGGACACAGGTTCGTGCCCTGGTCTGGGAAGATCCCACATACCGCAGAGCGGCTGGGCCCGCGAGCCATGTCCGCTGAGCCTGCGCGTCCGGAGCCTGTGCTCCGCAACGGGAGAGGCCACGACAGTGAGAGGCCCACGTACCGCAAAAAAAAAAGTTGATAAATGTTATATTCTCCTCAGAAATATGTTCATGTAAAAAGAAATAGAAAATTTTATATAAAATGTCAGTAGATAGGTAGGTAGGTAGACAGATAGATAGAATAGATAGATAGATCTTCTGAAGTCTTACAGATCTTAGTTTTTTAATCCTAACAAGAGACAGAGTGCAGGAGAAGATTTTGAGTAATCATTTAATCATTCAACAGTGCCTTTCCACTTATTTGTGAGAAGCCAAAGGGGGACCCCCATAACAGACCATCAAGGGAATAAGTTCAGAGATGCCATTTATTAGTCACTCATTCATCCAACCAAACCTGAGTAACTACAGCATACCAGATCAAGTTCTAGTCTCAGACCACTGATCCAAACATAGAAATTTGTCATTTTTTTTTCCATCTCTCACCCCCAGAACCTGTACCCTCTTCCCACATTAGAAGTCCATACTTAAAGAGTCTTGGTAGGAGGCAGACTACCTCCTACCAGGTACCCCGCTCCGTAAGAGAGGAAAGCTCACTTTCCCAAACATTCTCACAGATGGACAGGACATGAAGCTCTACGGGTCAGGTGACCACATGCCAGTCTCTGACTGGGGACTTGATGACAGATAGATTGGGACAGTGCAGAATGCATTTGGCACAGACAGCATGAATGGCAGTAGAGTCATCCAGTTGCTGGGAGCAGTCCTAGCACCAGGGTCCAGTGTTCAGCATCACGGGAGTCAGTGGTGTGAACAGTGGCATCTGGGCCTAACAGCAGGGGCAGTGGTGCCTTTGTGGGACCTGACCTAGGGTGGGATTTTGGATCCTCTTCTTAGCTGTATAGCCTCAAGCCTGTTGTACGGCTTTCCCTGGAATAAAACAAGGACAGGCTCAAATTCATATACATAAATTCATATATATTCATTTATATTTCAATTAGAACCACTTGGAATCCGTTGTTCACACCAAGAAGTGAGAAATCCATGTAGGGAATAGTCCCAGAGAGCAAGGATTCAGAGACTTTTTTCCCCAGCTTTATTGAGCTATAAAATTGTGTGAATTTAAGATGTATAACCTGTTGCTTTGATACACTTATATTTTGCAAAATGATTACCACCGTAGCACTAGCTAACACCTGCATCACATTACATTATTACCATTTCTTTTTTGTGGTGAGCACATTTTAGATCTAAGCTCTTAGCAACCCAAGAGATTTTCTTTATGCTGAACTGATAACTATTTCCTAAAGCTTCCACCTGCCTCTATGCCATGGTAGAAAAAACAACATGTATCGCCTATCATGTGTCTTACCTTTTTTTCCTTCCCAGGAAAAAACATTTAAATGTAGATTTAAGACCCCTCCCCTGCCCTGAGCGCTCTCTGCTCTCTGACCTCAGTGGTTCCAATCTGGCTGGATTGCGTGTGGGTTTATTACAAAATACTCAGGCCTCTCCCCAGACCCATGAGCTTAGAATGTAGGGCATGGCGTCAGGATCACTTTACTTAAGAAGCCCTACGTGCGAGGCTGATGCACAGCCATGCGGGAATCCAGCCCAGATGCCACTGTCCACACCACTGACTTGTGTGATGCTGAACTGGACCCTGGTGCTAGGACTGCTCTCCCTGCTGCTCCCAGCAACTGGATGACACTACTGCCTCTCTTGCTACCAAAGACAACTAGCAGCATCAGCACAAACCTTATTATAAATTCAGGATCTCATGCTCTGCTCCAAACTGTCTAGATCTTAATGAGATTCCAGGTGATTCCCGAGCACAATAAAGTTTGGGACTCCCTGGTCACTCCTAGATGCATCTAGGAGACTCCTCTAGATGCCATGTCAGAACTGTGTAGTCTCTTCTCGCTGTGTGGTCTGATCAGATCACTTGAGGGGCTGGGGTGGGGGGCGTTGTGGAGGGGAAGAGTTCCAGGGTTCAGGTCTGTTTCTTTCTCTTCTATAGTCATCACTCCCTTGGCAACCTCATCTGTTCTCAAGGCTTTAAGTGTCATTTATATGGCATCACCTCCCATTTCTCCAGCCAGGATGTCTGCCTGAACTCTAGACTCATATATCCAACTGCTAACCTCGCTTGTTTTTTCTAATAGATATCTCAGTTTCAACTTTCCTAAATTAGATGCCTATGATGTCACCTCCTCAAACGTGCTTCATCCGGAGTCATCCCCATTTCCACCAAAGTCCCTCCGTATTTCTACCTGCACTGTCTAAAATTTTGAATGTCCTCCTTGATTCTTCTTTCTCATAACCCCGATTTAATCCATTAGGAAATGCTGTAGAGTCCATCTTTAAATATAGCCAGCGTCCAGTCACTTTCTATTATTTTCCCTGCTCACATTCCAGACAATCAACTGACACCTCTAGCCTGGACACTGCATTAGTTTCCTACAGTTTCCTCTGGCCACTCGCCCTTTACCTGTCAATTCTGCACAGCCGCCAGACTAATGCTTTTAAAGAGAAGTCATACCAGGTCTGTCTTCTGTTCAAAACTATCTTAAAACTTCACATCTTACTCAGAGAAAAGTCAAAATCTTTCCAGTATCCTTGAGGCCTTACATGATCTAGGCAGGTCTGACATGATCAGACCTCATGTCAATTCCTCTCTGCTCTGGCCACACCGGCCTCCTCACTCTTCCTTGAACACATAGGAGGACTCCTGCCTAGTGCATTTGCACTGGTGGCTTTTCTTGTCTGGAAAGAACTTCCCCCAGATATCCTCTTAGACGATTCTCATGTCCTTCAACTCTTTTCTCAAAGGTCACCTTCTCAATGAGGCCGGCATTGACCGCACCACTGAAATAGCCATCTGCCCTCCCCCTCACATGTATACTCTGAATCACTTTCCTCAAAGCTCTAACCAACCTCTAACATAAACACTTCCCTCATTTACTATGCCTATAGTATACAGTCTCCCTCTTACCAACAGAACATATGCTCCATAGGGCCAGCAGTGTTTGCTTGATTTTAGTTCACCGAGGTTTCCTAGATGTAAAAATACTGTCATATATCTGACACACAACAAATATCAGTCGAGTGAATGATCAGTGTAGAGCACCTCCCCATTCTAGAGACAGTATCTTTATTAATGGAACCTTAGGCCAAATGCTGTTGCATGGCAGCTGCAGCACAGGAGCCACTAACACTCACATCAGTGCCACCTGTACTTTCCTCACAAGTACTGCCTTCCCGTCCCTCCACCAAGCTCCCCCCTCTCACACCAACCCTCCTGCATACTACAGCACACAATTCAGTTTCTCTCTGCAGAAACGATGAGCCTAGGCTTGTAGGTCCCATTTTCTAAGCAACTGTGAGTTGAATTAGACTCTATAAATCCATGAGTTTGCATTGGAGCCTGCACTCCGATTATGAGAGCTAAGGGCAGAGAGAAGGGGCAGGTTGCAGAGAAGCTAGAAACCCAACAGGAATTTAGTTAAGATGAGAAACTACCAGATCCCTCTTCTTTGCTCATTCCAGGATCTGGTTCTTAAAAAAAATATTGGTAAAGTATGGGAAGAATAATCCAGGAAACACCCTTAGAAAAAGGGCAAGAGCTGGATGAGTCTGAAAATTCATCTCAATACCACAGAGACTCCTGTGTGCAGGGGCTTCCCTGAGACTTGTGGGGACAATGACAGGCAAAATGACTCCTGCTGCTGTCAGAAAGAGGGGACATGCCAAGGAGAATGAGACCAGAACTCTAAACACAAAAAAGAACAGGCATAATCCAAAACAACACCACAGAGGCAAAACATAAACACACAAAAGATGGGAGCTGAGGGCTGGACCCAGGCCTGAACCTAGGCTGACCCGGCTACATGAAGCCCTCACTGCCCATGGTCCTAGAAACAGGACGGGAACAAGGTGATGTCCGAGTCCCTGTGATCAGAGGTGCTGGTGGGGACAAGGCTCTACCAAAGGGACAAGGACAAAGGAGCAGAGAAGATGACCCAGCTGAAGAGTGAACACACCCAAGGCCAGGATGCACTGAGCACATGCCCCGTCCACGCTCGCTCCTCAGTCTTCCCCGGCCCACCCCGGCCCCCAACAGCAAACACATGCCTGCTGGAAGGTTCTCAGTGCTTCCGTTTATTTCCTGCCTCAAACTTTAGGAATCTTCTCCTTTATTAACCCATCAACCCCACAGGACACAAATTAGAAACAAGAAATTCATATCTGGTTTTTTATTTTCCATAAAGAAGTAAAACATTATTACTCAGTACAACATGGGGTCAAGTCAGGGATGGAGATGGCCCAGCCCTGCCTCTGATGGAACAGGAAAGCTGACCAGGGAAGAGAACACAGGTCATGTGGAGAGGGGGTCCTGGTGGGCAGGGGTGGGCCAGTCTCCCAACCTCCTCACGTTATGCTAATAGGAACACAGACACATTCAGATACCAGCTGCGAAAAATGAGGTCAGGGGACCTTGATGTCACATGGCAAGAGAGTGAACAAATTATGCATCACTAGTCTCACACAGAGGCAGCTGTCTCACACCACAGAAGAAAAAATAGCGAACAAATTCAGGCCAGTCACTAACTGTTGACGTTCTCAACAGTCCACGCATGCTCAAAATGTCCCACTCAGAGAATCTCTGTAACCCTGTTATATCCCCTCTGCTCCAACCCCTCCCTCACTCCAGGCCCCCAGGGTCTCACCTTTAGGATCCGTGAAAGACACATCAGAGCACTGACCATTTTCACTGACTGGGGTAGAATAAAAAACAGGATTTGGTCAAAGCCCAGAGATGTGACTAAGGGAGAAATTATGGGCTGGGTGAGGTCCCGGACATGGGCTCCTGCCTACACTCTCCCAAGGTTCTCAGGGATCAACCCCCATCCGCACCCAAACTTAGGTGCAGCCTGAGCAGAGCTCCCTCCTTTTTTTGGCTGTGGGAAGAAAACATCACGTGAGAGGCCACGGAGAAGACTGGACCATGAGATCCTAGACAAACCCCCTAGTCCTGGACTACAAAGTTCCTAGAACTGTGACTGAAGACTCAGGGCAGGACGGGGAAACATGAAGAAAGGGGATGTAGAAGAATTGGACCAAATGCCCTCCTGGACGTCTGTCCTCAGCAGGGACCTTCCCCTCCGATCGTTGAGTGTCAGGAATCAGGTTCGCACATCATAATTATCAAGGCGAAAATTCTGTCTTTCATCTCACAAGTGCTTTACAAAAAAGTAAGGGTTAGCAGTTAGCTCCAGACTGGGCAAGTACCTGTGTGTGGATAATATTTCCCATTAATGAGGCAGGGCCAACTTCTACCTAAGGCTTAAAACCCTCCAATGGGATAAGAAAACTCGGATCCCCTCCCTCCCTTCCCTACCTGACCTGCTTCTTCCTTCACATCACAGTTCTAGTCATCACAGGAGGGAGCACAAAAAGAACCAGACCAACAAAGATGCCCATGGTGGGGATGGTGAGATGAGGGGCTCAGACCTCAGGCTTGAGCCCTGACCTTGCTGAAGGTGTCCAGAAGGGCTTCTGCTTTCTCTGAGAAGCTCCACCTCTTAGCCCCCTCCTTACACCATCTCAGGGTGATGGGCTTGTTGCACTAAGCAGATGTATCTCAGCTCCTCTCCTAAAGGCATGCCCATAGCCACCCACTTCTGGAAAGCCCTTGTCTCCGCAAGTTCCATGTCCTGGATCTGGACCTTCCTGTCACACTGCCAGATCAGAGCGATATCTGCAGGGTAGAAGCCCAGGGCCCAGCATCTCAGGGTGACCCCATGGGCAGAGATAAGGTGGTGGGCTACGTGCATCTTTGGGGATTCTGAGGAGGAAGACTCAGAAAATTCACACTTTGGGTTACCTTCACAGGCCACTGAAGCAGCACTCGTGCCCATCCTGAGAATGGACAGGACAACTGGTTTAGAAGGAGGGAGCAGAAACCCCAGACATCAGCCTGGACTGGGGAATCTGGGATAATCTACTCCTTGGAAAGTTCTAAAATCAGGGTGAGAGACTGTGGTAGGAGGCTCCAAGTCTCTAAGAAGGAGAACACAGACTGCTGCTCCTGACCTGGGTAGAGGGTGAATGACTTAGAAATGCTGGAATCAGGCCTCCAAGGATGTTCTCAGGCGAAGAACAAGGGCTTGAGAGACAAAGTTGTGGTTCACAAGACAGCTGCCGGGGTCAAAGGGAACCACTGATCAGTCGTTTCAGGGATCGTCTCCCCCTCCATTGCGAGAGACTGTGTTCCTTAACAGTCCTTTAAGGAAACCAACGTTAAAAATTATATTGTATTATTTGGTTTATGTAGCAGTCTCAAAAAGACAGAACCGTAGTGGTGGAGAACAGATTAGTGGTTGCCAGGAGTTGGAGTGGGGGGGAGGATGTGAATACAAAAGGGAAGCCTGAGAGAGTGTTTTGGGGGTGACTAAACTGTTCTATTTATATATTGGATTATAGTGATGGTTACGAATCTATGCATTTGTTAAAATTTATGAAATTGTACATCAAAAAGAGTCAATTTTAATCTATGATAATTAAAAATAGAAAAAAAAAAAAGAAAGAAATCCGGGCCTTCTGGGCCAGTCACTCTCTAGTACAGAAGATGAAAATCTAGGTGGACTTCTGCAGAGCATTAGGAGGGACGGTATTTTGACGCTGATTCCACTTTTCCCTCTTGTGGGAAACTAGCCCCAGCCGAAGGGGAGGTCGGGGAGATCAGCTTCAGCGCCTTCCGTCCTGTCAGGTTCTCCAGATGTCTGGGGTACCACTCCACGCACTCCCGCTCCAAGGAGTTCCTGTGGCGTTCCGCCTCACCGGCTGCCTCCCGCTCGCGCGGGTGATGTGAGCCGCCCTGCCCTCCGCGAGCCCAGACCGCGCCGCCGTTCAGGGCGAAGTAACCGGCGCCGTCAGAGGCATCCTATTCACTGTATCAAGCGGAGGAGGCGCACAACACCGGCCGGATGGCATCCACCAAACCGCTCAAGTGTCGGAGACCCTGGCCCCGCCCCTACCAGCCACGCCCACACAACCACGCCCACGTTAAGCCCTGCCCACTTAGTCCCGCTCCAAAGCCAGCCTCTCCCGGACCTCCGCGCGGTGATTATAGCCTAAACCAGGGGTCCGCAAGCCCTGGGCCGCTGACCGGTCCCGGTCCCCGGCTTGTTAGTAACAGGGCCGCTCAGCAGGAGGTGAGCAGCGGGCTAGCGAAGCTTCATCTGCTGCTCCCCATCGCTCCCATTACCACCGGAACCATCCGCGCTCCCCCGCACCCCAACGAAAATTTGTCTTACACAAAACCAGTTCCTGGTGCAAAAAAGTTGGGGACTGCTGGCCTAAACTGAAAATGAAACCGGGTGAAAGAAGCCGAGGGCGCCTTCCGGGTGGAAGGGGCGGAGCGGGCGGGTGCCGCAGCCTCCCAGCGAAGCTCGGGGCGACCGCGGTCCATCTGTGGGGATGGGGATCATGATCTGGAACCAGGCACGGGTCGCTCACAGGCTTCGTTCTGGTTGTAGTAGCCGCGCAGGTGTTCAGGCTCCTGGTGAAATACCAGGACTCCCTGCCACCGGCTGGGACGCAGTGTTGAAACACTGCAGAGAGTGGGAGCATCTCTCCACCCCCGCGCTGGTGCCGGGACCGAGGTCTACGTGGCCGGGAGGGGAGGAGAGGGTGAGGGGGGGGGTCGAGAAGAGGGGAAAGGGGCAGCGGGACAGAGAGAGGCCGCGACTTTAGGGGTGGGCGAGAGGAGGGGGCGGGACACGGGGGAGGGCCGGGCCCGGGTCCAGGTGGCGGAAGGGTCGGGGTAGAAGAGGCTTTCCCCGGGGTCCTCAGCTCCGGCCAGGTGGTCCCTTAGCTCTTCCTCCACAGATGCCGTTTCCCTCCTGATCCCTCACTCCCGGCTCCGTCCACCCCCTCCCCGCCCCCGAGAACAGCAAGAGGAAGGGTTAGGGCGCCGTGATCTGGGGGGTCTGGGAAGAATCCCAGACCAGGATCCAGGGGGTCTGGGAAGAATCAGCCCCAGCCCGTGCGGACTCTTAACCGAGAATCTCGGTGAGCCTGATTGACTTCCCCAGAAATCGGACCCGCTATGGAAGTGCGAACTGGGGCAAGATCGCGTACTGTAGCAGGAGGGTCTGACACAGATTGTGAGAGGAAGAAGTGAACCTCCTGGCAGATGGGGATGCCCCAACACTGAGCTTTCTGTATCCGAAACACTGCTCTCGGGTCCTGAGACCCTGAGAGCCACACCCAGGACCTGGTGCTTTGCCCCGACCCCTCTCCTTCTGCCTTGAGCATTCTTTGTCACACTGTCTCCCTTAGTCCTGTCCCAGGAGCTGACTCATCCATTCTCAAAACATTTGATTCAATATTATATGCACATAGTCTTAGAATTAGTGAGGACCCTAAGGATAATTTTTTAAAAATTTTTATTGGATTATAGTTGATTTAAAATGTTGTGTTACAGACCTACTAGAGAATGAACTTGAGGATATGGGGAGGGGGAAGGGTAAGCTGGGACAAAGTGAGATAGTGGCATGTACATATATACACTACCAAACGTAAAATAGATAGCTAGTGGGAAGCAGCCGCATAGCACAGGGAGATCAGCTCCGTGCTTTGTGACCACCTAGAGGGGTGGGATAGGGAGGGAGGGAGACGCAAGAGGGAAGAGATATGGGGATATATGTATAACTGATTTACTTTGTTATAAAGCAGAAACTAACACACCATTGTAAAGCAATTATACTACCATAAAGATGTTTAAAAAAATAAAATGTGTTAGTTTCAGGTGTACAGCAAAGTGATCCAGTTATACATATACATATATTAATTCTTTTTCAGATTCTTTTCTCATATAGATTATCACCGACTATTGAGTAGAGTTCCCTGAGCTACACAGTAGGTCCTTGTTGGTGATCTATCTTATATATAGCAGTGTGTGTATGTTAATCCCAAACTCCAGATTTAGCCCTCCCCACCCACGTTTTCCCTTTGGTAACCATATATTTGTTTTCAACATCTGTAAGTATGTTTCTGTTTTGTAAGTAAGTTCATTTGTATCATTTTTAATTTTTTTTTTTTTTAATTTTTTTTAATTTTTTTTTGCGATACGCGGGCCTCTCACTGTTGTGGCCTCCCGCGTTGTGGAGCACAGGCTCTGGACGCGCAGGCTCAGCGGCCATGGCTCACGGGCCCAGCCGCTCCGCGGCATGTGGGATCTTCCCGGACCGGGGCACGAACCCGTGTCCCCTGCATCGGCAGGCGGACTCTCAACCACTGCGCCACCAGGGAAGCCCTTGTATCATTTTTAAAAATTAGATTCCACATATGAGTGATATCATATGACATTTGTCTTTCTCTGACTTACTTCACTTAGTGTGATAATCTCTAGGTCCATGTTGCTGCTAATGGCATTATTTCATTCTTTTTTGTGGCTGAGTAATATTTCATTGTATATATGTACCACATCTTTGTTGTCGTTGTTGTTGCAGCGTGCAACTCGTGGGATTTAGTTCCCCCACCAGGGATTGACCCGTGCCCCCTGCAGTGGAAGTGCAGAGCCCTAACCACTGGACTGCCAGGGAATTCCCAGTACCACATCTTTTTTTTTTTTTTTAATCCATTCCTCTGCTGATGGACATTTAGGTTGCTTCCATGTCTCGGCTATTGTAAATAGTGCTGCAGTGAACATTGGGGTGCAGGTACATTTTCTAATTATGGTTTTCTCTGCATATATGTCCAGGAGTGGGACTGCTGGATCATATGGTAGTACCCTAAGGATAAGTTTATTTATGTAGGTTTTATCAAGCAGTATTTACCATACTAGGAATAAAACAGTTTTTTAAATTTTTGTTAATTTATTTAGAATGGTATTAATAACCTATTACATGATTTTTTGAGAGATGTATCCTTTATTGTAATATTTGTAATGAAACATAATTGCAGGGACTTCCCTGGTGGTCCAGTGGTTAAGACTCCATGCTTACATTGCAGGGGGCATGGGTTCACTCTCGGGTTGGGGAACTAAGATCCCATATGCCACACGGCACAGCCAAAAAATAAAATAAAGGTGTATTTTAAAAATAATTGCATTTAACACGGAAATGTGACTTAACTGCCTTTTGTAATATTAACTGATGGTGTAATTGTAATGACTTAGTTGAACTGCTGTTTATGCTTCTCCCTTATGAATGCCAGGCAAAAAGAGTAGAGAACATTTGCCATAAACATATTTATTCTGAAGGAAAAGCAAAGGTATGCTAATTAGGCATCTGGCGTCAGCTATCCACTTTGATACTTGCTGCCCTGTTGATCCAAAAAGCAGTATTTCTGCAAATATTTTTCCGACTACTTTAAGCATGTAGTACAGTGGGAACCAGTTACAAAACCATCAGTAAATATTCATCTTTAGTCCTTTGACACTGATTTTTTTTTTTCAGTAACCTATTTCTTTTAAGATTGTCATCTCCTCTCCATAGCTAGTTGCCTTCTGTCTTTGCCTGTGGGTGGTGAACACTGTTCCAGATTTTTGTAAAATACCTTTTTTTTGGCGGAACGGTTGTCAATTCTTTGGACTTAACTTAGTGATTGATTCACAGATTCAGGAGAGTTAATGGAACTATACTCTCTACATTTACCATTCCCTCCTTCAAATAGGAATTTTAATTTGAAGATGACAATTAAATGTGACTCAGCTTCTCTCACTGAGCCCAAGACAGAGATTTCTCACTGACCCTGGGCCATGACATGGATCTTGAGTCCAATCAAAAACTCGTACTGTTCTCATGACAGTGTACCAGGAAGCCACACTCAGTCATTAAAAATCATTTTGCCATTTTTGCTTTGAAGTGAATGATAAACATTTTGTGTTTCTGTTATATGTTAAATAGCCTGCTTGGAGTTTTGTGTATATTATCTCTAATCCTCACAAGGTAGATTGTAATTTTCCATCATTCAGTTTTGGAAATTGAAGCCCTAAAGTTTAAGTAACTTAAGTTCAGATTGTTCTTTATGAACTCTAAAACAGCTCTACCTGACCCTGAAGTCCCTTTTGTTCCACTAAGCGAGCCAGTTTGTCTTAAAGGGCTGGGTCTGGGGCAGCTGTGGGCCTTGTGAGGGGCGGTACTCAGTTCCACTGGGATCCATGTGGCTGGAAGAGACCCCGGCTGGGGCAGGGTTCAGGCCTGGGAGTTGTGTGGCTGGAGGGGGTCCTGGGGGTGGGGTTTCAGGCCCAAGACAGCAGCTGGCTTGCCAGGGCCAAAGCGGGTGGCCGAGATGCTGGCCGCATGTCCCTCAGATCCCCTGAAGGTCCCTCTCCATCCCTGCTGATCCCCTTGCTGTGGGATTCCCTCCAAGCGTGGGAACCTCTGCCCTCCCCCAGCCCCCCTCAAGGGTGCTAGTCCCACCCCACCTACACTTTTCTTCCTCCCCATGTACTATCTGGTCATGTGGGGATCCCTCCTGTCCCCTTAGGTGTCCAAGGTCCCCCCCCACTGCCTAGTAGGTGTCCTAGTTGTGAGGAGATGCAAACTCTGCATCCTCCTACCCTGCCATCTTTAGGAAGATATTGTTATTATTAACAAATGCACACTAAAATATTAGGCGGTCAAAGGGTATTATGTGTACAACTTTTTTGTAAATGGGTCACGTATATATGTGTGTGTGTGTGTGTGTGTGTACATGAAGAGAAAATAATAAAGCATATATGTCAAAATATTAACTTGTGAATCTTGGTGAAAGGTTCTTTAGCTGGTCTTGCAAATTTCTGTAAATATGATATATTTCAAAATAAAAAGTTAAAAAATGAGACTGTTCAAAATTAATCCAGTAAGTATTGTTGAAATAAGGTCCAAAGAAGACAACACACTGATGCACTAATTTCACAGGTTCAACCATCTACACCTGTGCCTGGGAAATCAGTTTTGTACAAGCAGGAATCACAGATACTGAACAAATAAATTAGCTGATCTGAACATGTCTGCTCTTATAAGTTGTCATTATTTAGTGTTTTCCTAATAAAAATCATTAAAAAAAATTAAGGTACAACCACAGGACTGAATAACTGAAAAACTGATTTTACAGCTGACTTGGAGGATGAGTTTAGGTAAATATTTTAATTTATTTTTCATCATTGATAAAATTCAAATACCCATGCTTAGGTCCATGGTGGGCATGAAATATGTTTTAAGTGAGTGAATACTATATTCTCTTACTAAACTAGGCTAGCCTAGCTTCCCTCCAAACAGAACCTGAGATAAGGGCTTGCATGCAGGTTGTTTATTTGGGGAAGTGATTGCAAGAAATAGTAGAGAGGGAGTGGGAAGGGTGAAAGAAAGAAGGATGATGTCAACTCACGAATGCATTACCGAGGTGATGACCACTGTGACATCTGACACTTGATCCCACTCAGACCCTCTGTGAAGCCACAGAATGCACCACAAAACAGTTTGCCCAGTGGATGGAGGAGGGGGTATTTATCCACCATCTCCCATGCCACACTGGCTAAGCATGGCCCCATGAGATGTTAACTCCTTCGCACTTCTAGGTTTGCTCATGTGTCGGAATGGCTAAGTGGGTTCCTCTGGGCATGTATCCTGCAGCAGCAGAGATGCCTCAGGACAGAAGCGAGAGAGGTATAGTGCAGCTGAGGTTGCGCTGTGTGCAGATGATCACCACAGCAACAGCTGGAATTAAAAGGTGGAAGGAGGAGAATGTGAAGGGTGGCACGAGACAAGAGTTGTCTGGGCCTAGAACATCATGGCCAGTATGTGCACGTGAAGGGATTTGACACAAATACAAAACATGGCAAAAATTGTAGTAAGTGAATTTTTGTAAAATGTGTCCATCACACATTCTTATGATAAAAATGTCAAAGCAGGCAGTTAACTAGATATGAGCAGAGAAAGGGGATATGGGCCAAATGGCAGGAACCCAGACATCTTGTAAACAATGGGGGTCCTTGGGCAGGCAAAGAAGAGCAGGAATCTCCAGACTGACAGGGAACCACACATTTTGGGGTGATAAATGTCCAGTAGGCAGACAAAGAAAGGTGAGAAAAGGTGGGAATCTCTGGCTTCCAAATGTAACCTTTTGCTCATTATGCTCTCATTACAATAAAATTAGCCTTGCAGATAAGAAGTACCCATTAAGCACCTCGACCATGACACTTCCGATCAAGACTAAAAAAGCACAAAAGTCCCTCTCCATCTCAGGAAGGTGGAGCTGAGATAAAAATCAGGGAATATGACTCCCAAAACCTTCCCTCCCCAATGAATATTTCACCTCTTCTTTTCTACACCCCACATAACCAGCTTGCCAAAGAAACTCAGGTCAGCTACTCACCTGAGTCTGCCTGCTCTCCCCTTGAGAGCATACTATCACCTAAATAAATCCTCACTTTGCTTTCTTGACCTCCCTGTCTCATCTCTGAATTCTTTCTGCCATGAGACAAGAACGTACCCTCTGGTATTGATAACAACTAATTATCCAATTTTTATTACATGCCAAACACTAGGTTAAGTGTCATTATTATTATTTCATTTAACACTTGAAACAAGCCTGAGAGGTAGCCATATCAAAATGGTTCTTAATCTGGGGCAATTTGCCCTCCGGGAGACATTTGGCAGTATCTACAGACATTTTTGGTTCTTACAACGAGAAGAGATACTGGTGTCTAGTGAGTAGAGGCCAAGATTACTGCTAAACATCCTATAATGTATAGGACAGACCCCCCTCAAATAGAAAATTATCAGGCCCAAAATGTGAATAGTGCCAACGTTGAGAAATCCTGGCACAACTTTATCCCCATTTTACAGTTGAAGAAACTGAGGCTAAATGAAATTAAGTACATTTTCTTGAGTCAGAAAGTTAGTAGGTGACGGAGTTGGGATGTAAATTCTAATCTGGCCGTAAAGCCCATGTATGCTTGTAACCATGCCGTATATTCCCTATTACAGGGAATACATAAGTACCTTTAAAAATCATACGTGGAGAGCACAGTGTGAATGATTTTTATGTCACATATAGTAATTATAACTGGGAGTTGAAAATGCAGATAATGATTGGAAATAATTGATATTTCTGATTTCATAATGAGTTAGTACTTGGAAAATTGAAAGGATTTGACTGTTTGAAGTTGCCTACATGTGTTCTCAGTGTCTCTCACCACTCTTAGTGTTCTCACATCAGTACAAGTCAAATTTACCAGGAGGTGGTCAATTTGGAAAACATGAGGTAAAGATTATTTTTATATTCAGAAACAAAGCACAGATTTTCAAAAGTAGATTCCTTGTCCAGATTCTGTTTTTCACCTGCCCTACTTTTTTTTTTTTTTTTTTTTGGTACGCGGGCCTCTCACTGTTGTAGCCTCTCCCGTTGTGGAGCACAGGCTCTGGACGCGCAGACTCAGCGGCCATGGCTTACGGGCCCAGCCGCTCCATGGCATGTGGGATCTTCCCAGACCGGGGCACGAACCCGTGTCCCCTGCATCGGCAGGCGGACTCTCAACCACTGCGCCATCAGGGAAGCCCTGCCCTACTTTTTAACATGCAGTTTATGATCATTCAGAACTGTCAGACTCATTCGTTTTCAAAGAAATGTGTTATTCATTAGAGTGGCTTCACTGAGCCAAGTCCAAGACTGGCCATCTCTGTCCAAGGCCATCATACCTGTTGCACTTGCCAGCCCTCAGGGATAATGATTTCCCAAGACAACTGAATAAAAGAGTATTCTGATGGGAAATAAATAGAAAGAAGAGCATGGCATTTTACACAGGACTGGGGCTTTTTTCTATAGTGTAGGCTGTATCTAAAGTCAGGCAGATCACCTTTTTGGAGGAAGATGAATGAGAGATGAGGGGTTATGATGTGGGCTTTAAGGTAGATAGACCAGAGTTGGAATCCCAGCTCTGCCACACAAACTGTAGTACCTTGGGTGAGTCACTTAAGTGACTCAAGAATATCAGCTATCACAGTCACTTTCAACATTGTACAGGAAAACTTGATCAACATGATAAGATAAGAAAAATAAGAATAAGAAGGGATGAGATAAAATTACTATTATTTGTAGATGATATAATCATCTACATGCAAACTCAATGAAATCAAAGGACAAGCTATATGAACTAAGGAGTTCAGCAAATTTGATAAATGATATCAACTTACAAAAATCAATATCATGTATCTATATTAATAATAACCAATTAGAAAATATAATGTAAACAAGATATACTTCAAAATACTAATAAAACTATAATTTTCCATCAATTAAACAATACACAAGACTTTTATGAAAAAATTAAGCTCTATTAAAGGATATGAAGAGAAACTTGAATAAATGAAGAACTATAACACTGTAAGAGGGGCAGTTCTTCCCAAACTAATTTATATATTCTATACAATGCCAATTAGAAATTAGGTGAGAATTTTAAAGAAACTTGACAAACTTATTTTAAAATTTATATGGACGAATACAGTTTGCAAAAAATAAATGAATTGAAAAAATCAAAGAGTAAAGACTTGCCCCACCAGATTTTAGGAGTAATATAAAGAAATAGCAATTACAAGTGGTAAAGTACTGGGGCAGAGCAGATATAGATAATAGAACTAGAAAGCACAAAATTAGATCTAGGTATATATGAGAATTTATTTGCTGGTTGTGGCTGCACAAACCATTACATAAATTTTAATAGATGACATTAGGGGAAAACGGCTCACTATAGGGAGATAAAGTTAGATCTCTACCTCACATCCTACATATCATATAAATATATATATATAAATATAAATAAACTCAAAGGATACAAGATAGCTAATGTGAATAGTAAACTTATAAAGTTAATAAAAGAAAATGTCATATAACATCCTTGTAAATTTAGGGCAGGAAAAATTTTCTTTCAAGAAAACCCCAAAAAGCACAAACCATAAAATTAAAAATTAGTAGATTTTTTAAAAAAATTAGTAGATTTGACTCCATCCAAGTTAAGACTTTTGATTAAAGAACTTCAAAGTTAAAATTAATAATTAGTAAATAGGGAGTAGCTATTTGCTATTTTAAGAAGAAAAATTCTTCCAAATCACAAGAAAAACATGAGAAATTCAATTTAAAACAGCAACGGATATAAATAGACAATTCACAGAACAACAACAACAAAAACTCCACAGCTATCACATATATGAAGAGGTGGTTACCCTTTTGTGTTTTCTTTGGCATTCATGCACATTTAAAAATAAATTCTCGGGCTTCCCTGGTGGCACAGTGGTTGAGAGTCTGCCTGCCAATGCCCCGGTCCGGGAAGATCCCACATGCCACGGAGTGGCTGGGCCCGTGAGCCATGGCCGCTGAGCCTGCGCGTCCGGAGCCTGTGCTCCACAACGGGAGAGGCCACAACAGTGAGAGGCCCGCGTACCGCAAAAAATAAAAATAAAAATAAATAAGTACCGCAAAAAATAAAAATAAAAATAAATAAATAAATTCTCCCCATCCCCCAGTAGGTGAGTCAGATATTTCCCAGAAACAACATTTACATGACATATTCAAAGACATCTAGAAGCCAGGAGTAGAAGTGAGCAGATAATACAGACAAAACGTAACAGTGTGATGCAACCTTATATACAGATATGATGGGCAAAAACTAGAAAGCTGGATAATGCCAAAAATGGCGGGGATGTGGATGAAAAGTGTGGCCGCAGTCCTCCCACCGCCTCCCACCCACGTGCTTCCCCCGCCCCTACCACGGGACCCGGGTGCGCTGTGCGCTTGGCTCCACCCACTCGTGAGCCTCGGCTGCAATTCCAGCCCCAGAACCAGAGACCCACTATCTCTGCCGCTTCCGTCGCAGCCTTGTCATCTGGGTACCGGTGACAAAATACCCTTGTTGAGACTTAGCTGCCTTTGAAGTCACTCTGGGAGCATCTGGAACATGAGCGGCCGGGCCCGTGCGAGGGCGCGAGGCATGGCCCGCAGCCCCAGCGCCGCGGAGGTGGGGCGCATCCAGGCCTCGCAGTCGGTGTGTAGAAAGCTTAGCATCTGGCATTGTCTCGCTCACTCCTACCTCTGTTTCCTTAGTGGACACCGCCTTCCTCGGCAGACATCTCTTCCTCTCTGCTGCGAAGTAGTGGCTTATTTCTCTTTCAACTTTGAGCCCTTCCAGGGTTTCTCACATTTTTTTCCCCCCTGTTGGGGAGCTTATCTGAGTAAGATATTAATATAGATATTTTGGTTAGCGAAAAGGGCTGAAAATGGGAGGCAAGTATATCATTAAGTTTTAATTACTTCATTCGTTTGTAAGTCTCCTCGTGAAAATGGCTGTCCTTTCAAAGGTACCATTATGTGGTATATAATCTAATATGATCTGTCTCGCTAATTTATATATAAAAAGAAATAATCTCAGACACAAATGAAGTTTAGAATCAACCACTGTTTCTTGAGCAACCACTGTGCATAGGACTTCTTATTAAGACTTAGGCAACTAGATTGAATTGAGTGGCAAACCAGCAATTTTTGAGTGATGTTACAACTACATTTAGTATTTGGAGCAATACTTAGCAAAAACTCAGTACTTGGAGCAATATCTTAGACTAGAAGTGTTCAAGTGAGTAGTCTGTGTTCATTATGCCTTTACTCTCATAGAGAGGTCTTCTCTTGGTGTCATGCATTTTTTTTTTTTTTAAGCAGGCTGATTTATACCTCCTTGAACAGAGAAGTAATTACCCTGAAGAGAAAATATTAATGGTTCCCTTCACCTGTTTTGTGAACTTTTGGACCAGTTTATTCAGGAGAGTCATCATCTGAGCTGGTGGCCCAGATCCTCTGGGCTCAGTTTATTTTCTTGCTACAAATATGTTCACATCAGAGGCCCCATGTCTGAAGGCTACAGAAGCATGAGGTGTGCAATCACCTGTACCACCTCGCATCTGATGAGCTCCTCGGATGCAAGGATCACACCTCTGCCTCTTTCCACCTCCAGGGGCTAAGGGCTGTATCTGGCTCACAGTTGGCACTGAAATCAAAGATTGATAAATGGGGAAAACCGTAGCTTGTCCTTATCTTTTTTTCTGAAATGGGCAATCTTTTCTCCTCTCTCAGGCATTTTACCTGCCACATTTTCTTTTTCTAGCTCATGGTAATCTAATGACATAGGACGTGATACCGTTCTCATCTTGTGATAAAGTTTTAGTTTACGACTTAACATCTTAAACCTGACCAAATGTTTTTTTTCCCCATTTTAGCCTCTGTCTGTTGCTCTTAGTGACAGTGAAGCATCTTCTAGCAGTGACCATGTGGGAACAAGCAGGATTTCACAGAAATGTAAGTGCAGCTCTGTCTGTTCCATCCAGTTCTGTCCCATCTGAATGGAATAGGAGTGACTCTACTAAGCCTTTGAGCAGCAAACTCACTTCTTGATCATCTTACCTTCCTTTTTTGAAGGATCCCCCTGTGTTTGTTGTGTTTCTTTGGGACTTCATAACACAGAATCTGCCACTGAATTTCCTGATGGTGCTTAGCAGATGGGAACCCCCAGATATTAGGAAACCAGTTTTTCTGATTCTGTCTGTTTACTCAATAATTTTGAAAATGTATTTTTAAATTCTTTATGACATATAAATGCCAATACCATTGCCTTGCAGGGATGGTAGTAACCTCGCATGCCTGTTGCCCCTTCTCTCTTCTTCCTTCCCCACCCACGGTAGACCTCACCATTTGGTGGTGGCTCTCTTACCTGCAAATCCAGGTTTGGCCTTAAGATAATGGTCAACGTGCTAGTCCAAGTAGCCCCTACCACACAGTATAAGTTGGCATGCCCGATGCACTAATTTGCTAGGGCAAAGTACCGCAGACTGGGTGGCAGCCCTAGCAAATTAGTGCAAAGTACCACAGTAGAAATGTATTGTCCCATAATTCCAGCACTACTGCCACCATTCAAGTGTTATTCCAACTTTTCTTTGGGAATTTCCGTCACATCTGCTGTGCCTTCTTGTGACTAGCAAGTGATGGAAACTCTTTATCCTTTGAGGGTAGACTGATTTTTCTATTTTTAAAAATTGTGGTAAAATAGGTATAATATAAAGTGGACCATTTTAACGGTGTTTAAGTGTACAGTCCAGTGGCATTGAGGACATTCACATTGTTGTGCAACCATCACCACCATCCGTCTCTAGAACAGTTTTTCATCTTACAAAACTGAAACTCTGTACCCATTAAACAATAACTCATTTGCCCCTCCCCCCCAGACTCTGGGAACTACCATTCTGTGGCAGATTGAATTTTTAGAAACCACCAAACATCTTTTGAAACCAAGAGCAGTAAATGATACAGATAATCTAGTGAGAATAATCGAATTTTAAAAAAATTAAATAAATTTTGTGATTTTCTTGGGAGACTCCAACTTCACTGAGAAGGGTATGGACAGCAGTTTTGGGCAAGTGGGTAGCACCATTTGGGGTAGTTGCATACAGTGACTGTATCAAAGGACAGTGGTCAAGTCAGTGTCCTAGAGGTTTGTCATACTATTAGTCAAACTACTTTGTAGTAATAATTCTGTCATATAAAATTTATATTTTCACATTTCAAAGTGCCAAAGTTGTATCCAAAAAAATTGGCATCTTTTTGTACTCATTTAAAAAAGAAAATATTCATCAGGAAACAGATTTTAATTTCCCATTTTTTAGAACCTAACAGTAAGTGACACGTCCCAAGGTGACCTGCTGGCTGTCATTCTCAGGGGAATGATCTAGCATAAACACTGATGGCAGTGTATGGGCATTTCTCTTCTTGTGATTGAGAAAGGGGAAAGGTTCAGCCTCAATCTGTACAGAAGTTGATGTGGCCGGTCTTAGTCTGTAATTCTTTGGGTGTTACACAAGAGCTACAGGAGGGAGACCAGCCCTCCATAAATGTGTGTGGAGTGGGATATAGGGAGATAGAGCTTTTCCTTAGCCAAGAGGAGAATCAGGTCAGCCCCAAATGTTATGAGGTAGGACTAACTCAGAGTCTGTTATTTCTAACAAAACATGCCATGCTTCCCTCACAGTTTTCAATTTTCAGGCTGCAGACTTCTGTATAGTCATGACTGTTTTCAGCAATGTGGGCCAGTTTTATTAAAAGCCACAAAAATCTGAGCTTTGGTTCTAGATGCATCTTTTTTCCCGGCTGTGCCAAGCAACATGCGGGATCTTAGTTCCCTGACCAGGCATTGAACCTGGTGCCCTTGACAGTGAGAGCTCAGAGCCCTAACCACTGGACTGCCAGGGAATTCCCTCTAGATGCATTTTTGATATGATAGTTGTAAACGATATCACTAGCATGAAATGTTATTGATGTGTATAATATTAATAATATATAACATTTTGGTGTTCTCTTCATATTTTAGATGAAGGTGGTCTATCTTCTGGTGATGCTGGATGTACCTTCAAGGAAAGAGGTGGGAAAATCAGACGAGAGATGATGGATTTGAGTGTCTGTACCAGAGAGAAATTGGCCCATGTGAGAGATTGCAAAAGAGGTACCCAGTCTTCATGTTACTTACTTTAAAATTTTTATTTATTTATTTTTTTGGCCATGCCATGCTGCTTGTGGTATCTTAGTTCCCCGACCAGGGATTGAACCCAGACCCCCTGCAGTGGAAGCACAGAGTCCTAACCACTGCACTGCCAGGGAATTTCTTACTTTTTTTTAAATGTTACCAAATTTTGCTTAAGAAATTTTAATTTAAATTTAATAAAATAAAAAAGTTCATATATTGACTTAAAAGATATGTATTGAACATCTGCTATATTCAAGCATTATATAGACACTAGTTGTTTTAGCCTTAATTCTCTCTTTCATTAATAGGAAGAGTAACATTTTCTCCAAAACTACATTTCACTTGTTGAAAACCTTTTCTCCTTACACCTGAGGTAGGGGTCAGCAAAGATGCTTTGTCTCTTTCCCAGCCTTTTTCCTATATGGGGAATAACCTTTCTGGACTTCAGGTCTAAAAAGAAAAATGTAGCCTCTTTGGGGAATTCTTTTCGCAGATTCTGGGCTTACCCCTGAAATTGCACCTAGGATTGCATGTGTATTTTCAGGAAAAGTAGACCTATTGTTTTCATAGGATTCTCAAAAGGCTTTGTAACTCCCTCTAAAAGTTAAGACTCACTGATGCAGATCAGACTTTTTCAAACTCTTTCAAACCATGCAGCAAAAATAAGTACATAAATTGTTCTCCAGCATACACACACTACACAAACACAACTGAAACAAAGTTTCATGAAACAATGCTTGCCCTTCCTATGGGCAGGGCACTCTGATCCATTCTATTGTATTCTAGTCTTTCTATGAAACATGATGGTTCACATCACTTACTTTGATAACTGCAGCACTAATGGGTCATGATTACAGTTTGAACACACTGGTGTAAGTGGTCTTAAAGGGTATTGCCAGCTCTGATATTCTAGATGACTTCTCTTTGTCCATTAACATGAGCAGCTAAAATATGTTGCCATGTCCTCTGGGAGAACAGCAAAAAAATCCCTTTTCTTTAAAAAATAGCACAGAGATTCCTTGTTCCTACTGGATATTTACACGTCAATGAAAAAAATATTGCCTGCCGTATCAGTACACAAAAGATGTTGCAGCCATGAAGCCACTGCATCCGCTCCCACGGTGAGCCCTGAGGGAACTCAGGATGGAGACTTGGCCGGCTGCCAAGTCTTCAGTCACTGCCGCCACCCTCCAATGATGCACCCTAAGGAGACTCAGGGTGGGAAAGAACAGGATACTGGCCCCAGATAGCTGAGGTGCATATCAAAGGAATGATTTCAGTGAGCCCTGACTTTTGCATCTTCCTGAAAGTAGAAAAGTGCTAAATTCATTAACTAGAGACATATGATTTTCCTTAATTAAAAGTAATCTTATGATGTTCCGACTACCTGGTCTTTGTTGCAAAAATTCCTATATATCCTGGCTCTTCCCTTACCTCTTCGGAGTGGTCCCTCAGAACTGAGATGCTGTGTCCTGGGCTTAAGCCCTCAGTTTTGTCCGCTGAATAAAACATAACTCTTATCGTTTAGGTTGTGCATTATTTCTCAGTAGACACACAGGTCAAAACTGAGGGAATACTACGTAAGGTATACATGACACTTTTTCTTCCTCACCACCTCGGGGCTCATGTTTCCACTTCCTCCACCAGAAAGGCAAATAGTGACTATTTGATAATTCTTTCCTGTAAGACGAACACTGGATGATTCCCTCCGAGGAGAGGGGAGAAGTATTTCCTTTGTGCCCTCCTAGAGTCTGTCTTGGATGGAGTTCACGCCATCCTGGGCACTGACCAGCTACATCGTGGCCATCTCTGAATTTGTCCTGTAGATTTTGAAGAGGTGAATAAAAATTCTGTAGGGGATGGAATTCCTGGAAGCCCACATGGCCTCCCTGTGCCTGCAAAAAATAGAAGCCCAGAGCCCTGTCTGTTCTCACACAGGGAAGATGTAAAATTTCTTCTTCCATCCCCATTTGCCCCCTTATCTCTGGGGGGCCTTCGCTGGGACCTACAGAGCCATCTAATCACTGAATGAAGTGATTTCAGAATTTTCCGAAGTATGGTGAACTTTTGATTATCTGGATTTCCAAAAGGATGGGGGTTATATTCGTGATAAAAACTGGAGAGTTTCTTTATAATCTGAGAGCACCATAATTCCAGAGCAGCATCTGAAACTGTTACGGAACTAAACTTGGGTCCGTTGCCCGGTGCTCAGTAAAGCCAATCTACTGACATTGGGCTGTGGTGAAGGAAAGTGCAGCGTTTATTGTGAGGCCCTGTACAAGGAGTCTAGGACAGCTAGTGCTCAAAAAGCCCAAACTTCCCGAAGTGTCTCAGCAAAGCATGTTTAAAGTCAAAGTGAAAGAGGGGCGCCCCAGGGTCTGTGATCAGCTCCTGCACAATTTTCTGGTTGGTTGATGGTGAGGTAACGGGTTCCCATTATCAATCCTTTGGTGCCAGTAGGTCTGGAGGGAGCTAATGGTCATCAAGCAGTTAATTTCTTCCCTTTGGTAGGGGTTTTAGCATCTGTAAAACAATTCAGGAAGTGTGCACTAGATACTATTACCTACATACTTCAGAGAGGAGCTAAAGCAGAGGATATGGGGGAGGCCCCATGGGGTCGTGCTTGGTTACAAAACACTTAACTTGATGGATTTGAGAATCAGCTGGAAGGCAAGCTTTGGAAGGAGTCCTAGGGTAGTTGAATTCAGATGTTTCTTTTCTCCCCAAAACAAGAATGTCGTGTCTGCCCGCAGGTTCTTATGAGGCCTGCCTTACACAGGATCCTTTTGCTTGCAGGGCTCCATAAGGTTATCAGGCAGCTGGTTACTAGAGCTTACCTTGTGTCACTGAACAAGAATCCTTGCTTTCTAGCAACAATTATGCATATGCAAATAAATTTTTTGAATGCTGTGATTAATATGAACACAATGTGTTATGGGTTTTTTTGGTTAAAACATGTTTTTTATTTGTTTTCTTCAGGTTCCAGTGGAATACCTGTGAAACTGGTCACAAATCTTTTTAATTTAGACGTGCCCCAGGACTGGCAGCTATACCAGTATCATGTGACATATAGTCCAGATATAGAATCTAGAAGGCTGAGAATTGCTCTGCTTTATAGTCGCAAGGAACTTTCCAACAAAGCAAAAGCATTTGATGGTGTCATCCTTTTTCTCTCCCAAAAGCTAGAAGAAAAGGTATAGTATGGTTAATTTTTTAATACATACATACGTGCATATATTTATACTCCTTCATGTAGATTTTAGAGGTTAGCTGATTTTCATGACAGTTGGAATGAGTATATCACTCACTCCTTTTCTCTTTCCTATTCCCATGCCTGAGAAGGAAAGACTTCTTAATTAAGACCTCATCAGAATTGATTTCTTAATTAAGAAGCTGATGGTCTGGCATTTAAAAAAGAAGAGCTGTAATACAAACACTGCTTTTTCAACTACTTTTTTAAAGGCAAAGTGTCCTTGAAATAGGAATCCTTTTAAACTTTTCCCAAAATAGGCAAGAGTTTAAGTAACAGGGACTTCCCTGGTGGTCCAGTGGTTAAGACTCTGAGCTCCCAGTGCAGGGGGCACGGGTTTGATCCCTGGTTGGGGAATCCCACATGCTGAACGGTGCGGCCAAAAAAAAAAAAAAAAAGTTTAAAAAAACACCATTTAGCCTATGGCCTAAGAGCTTCAAATTTACTCTACATTTTTTTGCTCCTGCACATTGTGTCCACGTGTCCAAAGAACTTTACATCAATCCTGATTCTAAAACTGTCGTTTCCTTCATGACTTGTTCCATCATATGAAATAGGAGTTATTTATGTCAATCTTAAGGATATTTTTTAATGGTTATGACCATTGGATATGGCAGTTGCAAGATTCATAGCCCTTTATTTATTTATTTACGTCTTCCACATTTTTAGCCCTAAAATCAAGATATTGGTATTGAGGTTTTTATCATACGCTTTGTTCTAAAGCAGTATGAAAATTATGAGAAAGAACTGGTTTCTGTAAAGTTTCTGAAAAATTAAAACAGAGTATTGGATTAAAACTTGACACGTCTCTCCCTTGGAAAGCTTAATCTATTTTTTTTTTTTTTTTTAGTTCAGCATTTTGAGCATAAATGTAAATTTCTAGGTTCCGTGTGTATCTTTGTTAATTTCCTCAAGAAGTGTGTTTCTGAGCACTCTTGGAACCTTTTTCCTTTTATGAGACTGTGAGATTTATAGGAGCTACTTGAGTGTTTATTTCATCTGAATATGGAGTTTAAAAATTATACCATATGATTAAATTTAAGGACTTGGAAAATCTGGATCTGTAAATTTAGAAACATTTTTATTCGTCATGAGTCCTTATTGATCCTTCAATATTTTGTCCTATGACTAGATGTTGATAGCATGCTAATATGGCCTCTCATATTTAAATGATATATTTCAAGGGTATTACTGTCATTAAAGATCTTGTTCTTCTAAATACATTTGTAGTAACAGTTTGGAAATTTGGATATATTAAAATCATATAGCCCCCTTGAAATGGTCCAGCTTTCTTCAATTTTACCTAATGAGAATGGAGGAATTTTACTCTACAGATGCTAGGAATAAGTTAATATTACTCATTTCTTGTTCAAAGTGAGCATGTAGTATATGCCACACATCTTATTGTTGGGCATGGAGTCTAATGAGATGGCAGTGAGTAAATTGATGGTGAAAACGTGGTATGACAGATCAGACCTGTTGCTTCTATCTTCCAGACACAGGGGATACTAGATTTAGACAGAAGTGTGTTGTCTTATTATCTATCAACATATGACCTGCCACCTAATGACAGTAAAAATGAGATAGTAAATAGAAACTGTGTCCTAACAAAGGTTGCTAGTCTCATCTTTTTCTTCTGGTCTTAATACTGACTCAGGCTTAATCCTGTACTCCCATCCATCCCCTACACACTTTATAGAATGCTTATTTTCATGGAAAGAGCCCCTCCACTGATTCACTCATTGCACCCCCAAATAGTGCAGTTCTAGAAGTCCTGTTCTGCTGCCTCCTGGCCTTCCACTGTCTTTCAGACCTCATCTGTGCATCTGTGGCCACGACCCAGGTTGCTGTCACCGGTCACATCTATTTGCCACTCTCATGCATTCCTTCTGCACTTATAAAGAGCCTACTGTGTACCAGGCAGGATGCTGGCACCTTGGAGGAAACCAGGATAAATAAAACAAGGTTCTTGTTGTCAAAAACATTTCAATTTAGTACTGAAGTTATTTACAAATAAGTTCAGTGCAAGATAGAATGATATAAGCGGCATAATAATAATTAGTGGTTTTGTTATGCTAGCATTTATTGAGCATTTACGAGGTGTTAGGTGCTCTGCTTAGTTGTCCTCTGGATTAGCCCCAGCACAGCTCTCTTGAGATGAGCAGATCTATGTTTTATGTCCCACCTACCACTGGATTACATTTGATGAGCACTTACTCTGCCAGGCTGCTTGTATGCAATGAACTCATTTAATCCTCTCATCACCCCTGAAGCCTTAGAGAAGCCTTGTGTGTCTTACCCAAGGTCTTCAAAAAGAGGTGATGAAAGCAAAGGTTATTCTCAGCAGGACACTTCGGCGGGAATGGTCATTAATTTATCTCCTGGGCAGGATTTTAATTAATGAAGGGGGAGATGGGGAGGACCAGACACAAAGATAGGAACTGAAGGGCATAGTTTAGAAACTTCTGGTTGTTCAGGCTTAGCTGGGAAGGATTGCAAGTTATGGCTCCAAAGGTAGGGAGAACTTTGAATGTCCTGCTGAGGAACAGGAACTGTCCTCCGTGGACCACTGAAGCCTTTGAGAGAGTTTCCATAGAGCTGCGTTAAATTTCAGTGACTCTCATCACATCGTATTGAATGGCTAACAGAACAAAGTGGGAAGATTAATAAAGTGCCACTGGAATAATGTGGGCAGGCTGTCGAAAGAACTTGAACAAAGGTACAAAGCACTGCTACGGATAGGGATAAGATCCATGAATTATCCCATTTAATCTTCATTATCCTGGTCTCACTCCCACGTTAGAGATGGGAAAAGGTTTTTTTTTTTTTGTGGTACGTGGGCCTCTCACTGTTGTGGCCTCTCCTGTCGTAGAGCACAGGCTCCGGACACGCAGGCTCAGCGGCCATGGCTCACGGGCCCAGCAGCTCCGCAGCATGTGGGATCCTCCCAGACCGGGGCACGAACCCGTGTCCCCTATATCGGCAGGTGGATTCTCAACCACTGCGCCACCAGGGAAGCCCGGGAAAAGGTCTTAAAAGAGTTGCAGTAACTTGCTCCATATCATAGAGGCTGCAAGAGGCAGAGAATCAGGGTCTGTGCAACTCCACGTCACGTGCCCTTGGGCTCAGTGGTAAATATTGGTATTGGAACAGCTGAAATGGAGTAGAGAAATTGCTGGTGTAGAAGGGCTAAGACTTGCCAACCTGTTAGATAAGTGGATGGAGGGGAGGAAGGGGAAGCACACTCTGAGAGTGAGGGTGTGGGATTCACAACAGGCAGGAAACAAGGAGGAGTGGTGTTTGGAGGGGCAAGTGCTGGGGGTGCTGATGATTTTGCTCTTTGGTTGTTGTTAGGAATGGGGTTCCTGAATAAAGCACTCAGTGGGGACCGTCTGCTGCCGGCCACTCATCCCAACATACTTTGATGGCTTACGCCTTTGTCCTGAGATCCTGGCAGCAGCCTGAGGGCCGCTCCCCAATCTCTTGCCCATCAGACTTCTGGATGTTGATAAGCTCTTCCTGCAGCTCTCCACCTCTGACTTCTCTACAGTCTTATCTGAAGCAAGAATTGCCTCAATGAAGTATTTCATCCCCTGTGAAAGGATGCATTTCTCTTTGTTTCCCTGAAGTGAACTATCCCTGCCCTACATTCTTGGTTCAACCTAAAAGCCATTAAAACTACACTTTCACCATGGAAAGCAGGGGTAAAATACATACATGCCTGCTAATAAACTACCTCTTCTAATTCCTTACCCTTCTGAAAAACCCTGGATCATAGATTTTTACTGACTGATTTGTCATTTTTTATTCCAGAAATCTATACTGAGCCCTCCCTGATCTGAAGAGCTTTAAATTTAGTTAGGCATCTGGTATAAAGACCTATTCATGCATTCATTATAATTGTTAGAGCATTGTTCCAGATTATAGAACCCTAGGGATTTCTCTGGACCTTTCAAAAGTTAATAAAATCAGATTTCATATCTGTTTAAATTTCCACCATTTTCTCCTCTCTCTTTCCATCCACATTTATGTTTCCCTCTCGTCTGTCTGTTCCCTATCCTTTGCTTTCTTCTTCTCTGTTCCTCTGTTTTTTGTGAATGAACTTTTGAGAGGCTTCCCTCTGAAATCCATGAACCCAGGATGGGCAGGAAAGTTCATTAGTAAGTCTCTGGGCATCCATGAACGTCTGAAAATGGGTACATTATATACATTGTTGCTGTATATACATATGTGACATTTTCTTTGGAGAACGTCTGTAACTTTTATCAGACTCTCAAAAGTAGGTTGTGAGCTGTCTCCCCACCCCCACTCCCCAAAAAGGTCAAGAACCCCTGCTCTGCATTCTCTGTGGATTGAATGTTTGAACCCCGGGGCTGGTTTTGATTCTCTATTAAGAAGTTCGAGAGGAAAGAGATGTGTTGCTTTTCTGGTATTAGCAAAATACAGCGGGGGTGGGGGGCTGGGGGGGAACCTTCCAAACGTAATGTAATCATTAGATTATTACATTACTAACACCTGCAGTTTTGTTTTTGTTAATTCCTATTAAGTTGTGACGGCTTTAGCATATCCGCATTCGATGCACTTGAGGATAATCTGTAGAGTGCATTTTAAGTAATTCTTTTTTCAGGTCCTGGAACTGTCAAGTGAAACTCAAAGAGGCGAGACTGTAAAGATGACTATCACTCTGACGAGGGAGCTACCGGCAAGTTCTCCCGTGTGCATCCAGGTCTTCAGTATCATCTTCAAGAAGTAAAATGCCTTAAATTTAATTTAGGCTAATGATGCCTGTCCTCGTAGAGCCTGGGTATTAAAAGTATTAACCATTTTGCAGGCAGTGTGCCAGCAGCAATGTCATCTTCAGGGAAATTTTCCGTATCCTTTCACGTCCTTGTGCCATAATACACACCACAGTCCATCACGGCCTCAAACTGGCACCTCTGTTACTATCCAGTATCATCTGTGTTGAGACAAAGGACTCAAGGGTTGTGATGTCTCAGTGGCCGTAGGGCAGCTGCCTCTTCCCTTTTCTTCTTTTTCTGTACCCACTCCCAGCCTCCACCGCCAGACTTAAAAGATGCGTGTGTCTGGGTTAGTAAACTGAAGGATTGTTTTTCCTCCTGGCTGATTTACTTTAGGTGTGAAAGGCCATCACCATCTGCTTTCTGCTCTCACTTGCCTCGCAGCCCCCTCTCCTTCCCCATGTGTCCCTGGAGGCAGAAGGAAGGTTGTCACCAAGCTTTTCAGTGTTCTTCAAACTGACCTGAGGATCACTTGCTTCTGTGTCATCTTGGATGCTGGGTGGGACTCGACAAAATGCAGATTCCCTAGCCCTTCACTGGATCTAGTGAATAGAATTTCGTGAGTGGGGCCTGAAAATCCACATTTTTAGCAAGCTTCCCAGATGACACATGGGAGCACGAAAGCTTGAGAACCACCGTTTTCCCTGCTATTGAAAACCTAAGATTTGAGCCCTTCACTCAACAGTGGCCTCTGGACAGGATGAGGACAGGGTAGTTTGGGATTTTGCGGAGTAGGGCACGTAAAGGAACTTTCATCACACAGACAACATTGTTTGCTAATTCTAGTCAGGCATCTCGTGGAGCATCTTTAGATCATATCTGGGCCTCAGCTCAGCACTGTAAAATGCTCTTCAGCAGCCAGTCTTGCATGTGCCCCCCCCCAGAGGGGACTATTTTAAGTCAGCTGACTTGGAAGGTGCTTTGCAGTGACAAAGCTCTTTGTGTGGTGTTAGAGCTTCTTTGATCCATACTCGAGAGCCCTGAGGCAGGTGTGATTAAAATTCCCGTTTTAGAGATGAGGGGACTGAAGCTCAGATGACATTGGATAGCCAAAAATCATGCAGTTGGAACCCCTGTTTTCGGACTTGAAACTCTCCCGTTTCCCCCATGTAAGGGGCAGCCTCAGATCAGTGATGTGTCATGTTACAAAGGTGACCAGGATTAGTTGCTGAAGAGGCAACCTTGTCATTTTGTAGCACTGGGAAGGCTGAATAGCTTCATTAGCAACAGCCTCCTCGGGAATGTAAATTGGTGCAGCCACTATGGAGAACAGTATGGAGGTTCCTTAAAAAACTAAAAATAGAATTACCATATGACCCAGCAATCCTACTCCTGGGTATATACATGGAGAAAACTCTAATTCGAAAAGAGACATGCACCCCAATGTTCATAGCAGCACTGTTTATAATAACCAAGACATGGAAGCAACCTAAATGTCCATCAAGAGATGAATGGATAAAGATGTGGTATATATATGCAATGGAGTACTACTCAGCCATAAAAAAGAATGAAATAATGACATCTGCAGCAATACGGATGGACCTAGAGATGATCATACTCAGTGAAGTAAGCCAGGCAGAGAAAGACAAATATCATACGATATTGCTTATATGTGGAATCTAAAAAAATCATACAAATGAACTTATTTACAAAACAGAAATAGACCCACAGACATAGGAAACAAATTTATGGTAACCAAAGGGGATGAGGGGGGAGAGACAAATTAGGAGTTTAGGATTAACATATACACACTACTATATGTAAAATAAATAACAAGGACCTACTGTATGGCACAGGGAACTATATTCAATATCTTGTCATAACCTATAATAGAAAAGAATCTGAAAAAGAATATATATAACTGAATCACTTTGTTGTACACCTGAAACTAACACATTGTAAATTAACTATACAAAAAATAAAAAAGAAAGAAAAAGAAGAGAAGTAGCCTCCTCATCTCAAAATAAGAAAGAGGCCAGAAGAGCCTGTGGACATGGCTTTTCACACCTCATCCGCACCAACCAGAATGTTAAAATCACAGTCATAACTGGAAAGTGACCACCTACTTATTGCAGTTAAACCCAGGAAGATAGAACTAATTCAATTGTGTCATTCCCAAATATGAAGTGATAGTTCTTGTATATACACTCATATGTATATTTAGCAGCTAAACCTTCCAGTATTATAACAATAAGAGTTCTGGACTTTTCTACTATTTTTCTTTCAACATGCATACAAACTTGGAAGTATACTGTTATCAACGGTTGTTTAACAGATTTTAAAAATATATACTTGCAGGATCTTAAAAAAGTTGTCCATGTACCAAATTGGACGGAACTTCTATAAGCCTTCAGAGCCAGTGGATATTCCCCAGCACAAGTAGGTTTATTTATGTTTTCTGTTACTCTGAAATTGTTATAATGTGAACAGCGTAATTTATGATGCAATATTATACTGTTATGCCTCCTATGAGAGATTCTGTGGTATGAAAAGTAATGGATTTTTAAAAATTTCAAGTTCTTTATAGAATGGTGAATGTCAAAAGCTAGCAGCCTGTTTGCTTATATTAGTGTGCTGGGTCATTATCATAAATCCTAGAAGGAGGGCTTCCCTGGTGGCGCAGTGGTTGAGAATCCGCCTGCCGATGCAGGAGACACGGGTTCGTGCCCTGGTCCGGGAAGATCCCACATGCCGCGGAGCAACTAAGCCCGTGAGCCATGGCCGCTGGGCCTGCGCGTCCGGAGCCTGTGCTCCGCAACGGGAGAGGCCACAACAGTGAGAGGCCCGCATACAGCAAAAAAAAAAAAAAAAAAATCCTAGAAGGAATTCAGAAACTGAGTTTTCTGTGTATGACAAGTCATAATGAGAGCAGAATAAGCTCTGTTACGTTATACCACATGGCTGGGGCTCTGTTTTCTTTCTGATAGAATGTTAACACAGCCAGGGTGGTTGATTGGAAATTATTGAGTAAGCAGATGTCAGACACACAAGCCGGCTAAGCTGCCCTAGTGAACTGTTAGGAACTCTTGCAGAATTTTTACCCTAAACTGGGAGGTAGATGCTGCAGGGAATGTGATCGGCTGTGTCTTGAACTGGTTGTTACTCAGCTCTCCAAAATAAGTAGCTGTGCCAAAGACAGAGGCAGCCAGTAACCCAAAGACAGCCACGAAACAAACGGAGAAGTTCAGACGGTCCCGGCCTTATAATATTTTGATTTACAATATTTCAACTTTATGATGATGTGAAAGCCATGCGCATTCAGTAGAAACCATACCTCAAATTGTGAACTTTGACCTTTTCCCGGGCTAGCGGATGTGGAGATGATACTCGCTGGTGAGGCTGGGTGGCGGCAGCCATGGCTCCCAGGCAGCCACCCTATCACGAGGGTAAACGACCGACACACTTACAACCATGCTGGACCCGCACAATCATTCTCTTTTTCACTTTCAGTACAGTATCCAATAAATGACACGAGATATTCAACACTTTCTTATAAAATAGGCTTTGTGTTGGATAATTTTGCCCAACTGTCAGCTAAAGTAAGTGTTCTGAGCACGTTTAAGGTTGGCTAGGCTGTGATGTTCGGTAGGTTAGGTGTATTGAATGCATTTTCGACTGAGGATATTTTCAACTTACGATGGGTTTATCAAGATGAAAACCCATCATAAGCTGAGGGAGATCTGTGCAGAAAAGATAGAAAGTGGAGGCAGGGTGTTTGGCTTCTGCCGGGTAGAGGAAAAGAGCAGGGTTTCTGTATTTTAATTCAGTGTGTCAGAGTGGTCTGTCTAAAGCATCCTATTCATTCACCCCTGTCACTTGTCTCTCCACCTGGATTAGAAATCCTTGTGGGCCCAGTGCTGTGCTGAGCTAGAGCTGGCCCTAGTGCATATGCTTGTCCTGAAAGCTGGCATGAGTATCACAGCAAATGAAGTCCACAAAATATAAACTGAAATGATTTTTCTAAAATATTTGTCTATTCTTTCATGCCATTTCTATAACGTTTTCTTATTCAAGACTTCAGATTATGATATTCAACATGTGGAAAGGGGATGTAGCCACTGCTACAGTTTCCCTTGTATGTCTGTGTGTGATATCACTTAGATTATTTCTTAATCTCATTATTAAGTGTAGTCATTTTGTCACCATTGAGTCAGTGTGCTTTTCTGAACCTAGATGTTTTCATGCTGGGATGGATCCCCCCATAAACATTTTAATCCTACAGCTGTACTCTCAGCCAGAGGTGATTTTGCTCCCCAGGGGACATTTGGCAATGTCTGGAGATATTTTTGGTGGTCACAGTTTGGGGGCTGATACTGGCATCTAGTGGGTGGAGGCCAGGGGTATTGCTAAACATCCTGCGATGCACACGACACCCTCTGACAGAGAATTATCCAGTCCAAATGTCAGTAGTATCAAGGTCAAAAAATGCAGCTCTACAGGAATGTATTTTATCCTAAATATATGTTTAAGGACACTCCAGCTGGAAATAACTAAAGTGTTAAGTCAGCCACTGAAAGAAATCAGATTAAAGAAAAATTGTTTCATAAAATCTAGAGAATTGGAATGTAAAGTCACCATTTTAAAATGTTTGTTTTCCTGATACAACATTTAAAAAAAATTTTTATTTATTAAAAATTATCTTTTTTTTTTTTTTTTTTAAGATTGTCCCTTTGGCCTGGGTTTGCCATTTCTGTGTCACATTTTGAAGGCAGGCTCCTGTTTGGTGCTGACGTGAGTTATAAAATACTCAGGAATGAGACTGTTCTAGAATTCATGACGGATCTCTGCCACAAAACTGGCATGTCCTGCTTTCCCCAGATGTGTGAGAAACAGCTGATTGGGCTCATTGTCCTTACAAGGTAAAAGCCTGCATTTAAATAGACTTTTCTCTGGAGAATGCATTATGTGTGCCATGTGGGAACAGGGCACTGGCCTGAGCCCAGATCTGATCAGTCTACTCACCTGTCATAGACCTGACCGTTCTCAGTTGTCTAGAGTGCAGGCTTCCTCTAGGGGCATGCTTGGTGGTCCACAGTCTGACCTGGTCCTTCCTTACCTCCTGCCGTAACTTCTCCCCTAACCTCCAGTGGTCTGCATTTTGCTGCGCCAGCCCCTCTGCCTGGTTCCCCCACCCCTATTTCTGCCTTTTAGATTCTGCTCCCACAAAGTTCAGCTCAAACATTACTGCTTTTCTGAAGCTTCCACCTTCTACCTGTCCACTGAGTTGGAATTATTCAGTTCCCACCCCTGTGCTGCTCCCCAAACCCAGTGCTTTTCGTTCTTTCTTTCTTTCATTTTTTTTTTTTTGGCCACACCACGCGGCTTGTAGGATCTTAGTTCCCTGACCAGGGATTTGAACCCGCACCCTTGGCAGTGGAGGCTCGGAGTCCTAACCACTGGACTGCCAGGCAATTCCCAAAGTCCAGTGTTTGTAAGCCACCTCTTTAGAGCCATTTTATTTCATTTTATTACATCACAGTGTAAACAAGCAGGTCCCTATGGGGCCTTCCCAGGCAGACCTCTGCCCCGTATCCTCTTTTTTAGCTCCTCTCTGAAGTACCCAAGTAACAGTATCTGATGCACATTTCCTTCACCACAGCCCGATGTGTCAGTAGACTGGCTTTACTGCACGTGGGCGAGCAGACCCAAGTTTGATTCAGTAACAACAGGACAGAACATCAGGTCCGTGTCTCATCTCTGCTATAAGATTATGAGGCCGTTAAGGCTGAGACCTTTCAAGTCTCTAGGTTTGTCTGTGTATACATTTGTCATCAATGCGCATTTAAACTGTACGGGACATGGGCAGTTAGGTGACTTCGTGAGGACCAAAAAGCCCCGCCTATGCTGCTGTTATAGTCCACGGACACTTCTTTTAGAGGACCCACTCGTCTTCTCCTAGTCTGGCTTGGAATTTCCACTTGAAGTTGTTTTTCTGGGTTACAGAGTAGAGAGGTGGTGTGGATTGAATTCCACGCCGCCCCCTTATTCTCCTGTCATGCTCTTCATGGATTAAGTTATCACACTATTTCAAAGTCACCTTGCAAGGTACCCAGAGCCTGGAAGAAACCTGACAAGGAGGTTTCTGTCCCAAGGCTGTGGTGGCATGAGAGAATGTTCCAGGCCACACGGTGCCTGATGAAGGGAAGAAAGAGCTTAGAAAGATCTTAGCCGACCTGCTTTGCAGTTTTGCCCAGGGCCAGCCCTAGATGGGAGATGAAGCAGGCTTCCAGAATTGGGTGGTCCATCAGCCTGCTTGGGGTGCTTTTTATCAGAAGCACTAATTGGGAGTTCAAAAAATCTTAGTGGCACCAGAAGCTGATGGGAAAGTTTTGAGCCATGCTTCAGCCTTTGAACATTTAAGAATGATTTACCTGAAGTGGCAGTGTATCTCAGTGAGAAAAGCACGTGGTGGTCTAATGACTCTCCCACCGGAAGAGGTCCTCCTTGTGAACGGAAGAGTTAATTAATGCTCTTCTCAGAGAAGAGCTGATCTTTTTTTTTTAAAGTGGCTATTCTTGAGTTATTATCTTTCATAATTTCTGAAATTCTTGAGAATAATACTTTGCATTAAAAGTATAGTGAAAGAGCCACTTACCTTGTAGGATATGGGAGAAGAACTTAAAGATTTCTTGCATTTACCAGATACAATAACAAAACCTATCGCATCGATGACATTGACTGGTCAGTGAAGCCCACGCACACCTTCCAGAAGCGGGATGGCTCTGAGATCACCTATGTGGATTACTACAAGCAGGTGGGACTTGTCTTCCTTCATCCTCATCTCCCTTCTGCTTAGCTCAGAGGAGGGTCCCTGTTCCTTTCCAATCCAACAAGTCCCCCAGTCTGTCGGGCTGAGTCTCCCTCTGACATAATTTTCTGATCTGTCCCTTCCCCTCCATCTCCACCGTTCCTGGATTGGCTCAGACCCTCATCCTGTCTCCTGTGGTCCTTCCTGTAGTCTGAGTTACCTCCTTTAAAGCATATCTGATAATGTCACTTCCCCGCTTAAAATATTCCCGTATGGGCTTCCGTGGTGGTGCAGTGGTTGAGAGGCCACCTGCTGATGCAGGGGACGCGGGTTCGTGCCCCAGTCCAGGAAGATCCCACATGCCACGGAGCGGCTGGGCCCGTGAGCCATGGCCGCTGAGCCTGTGCGTCCGGAGCCTATGCTCCGTGACGGGAGAGACCACAACAGTGAGAGGCCCGTGTACCGCAAAAAAAAAAAAAAAAAATTCCCATGGCTCTCTGTTGCTTTAGAAGTCAGATCTAAGCTCCTGGGCAGAATTCCCCAGGTCCTTTATGATCTGGCCACTCCCTGTCTCTTGAGTCTCATCACTTACCATTCCCTGTTTCCTTCTTGGATTCTGCTGTGCCCACCATTCATGGTTCCTCGAGTCAGTTACCCCCCTATGCATTTTCACACATGTTGCTTCCTCTTCCTTGATGCCCACTCATAGCCAGCCGGTCACTGAACACCCTTCAATACTCAGCTCAGCAGTCAATTCTTAAGGGAGCCCTAGGACGCTCTCCTCCGGGTCCCCTCCCTGCACTTAGCTGCAGCCAACTATCACAGGCAGGACATGAATGGTCTGACTCCCCTCCAACATGAATGGTCTGACTCCCCTCCTCAATGCTGAGCTCTTGATTTCTGGATGCCCAGGGTAGCATTTAGTAGGTACTCAAACATTTATTGATGGAATCTCCTGCTGACTCTGGGAGCTTGATTCACAGTGATGACAATTTCCTCATCCCCACCATCCAACTTCAGTTCCTTTCAGAGGTGCCTTCTCTTTAATGTGCAGTCGTATTTCAGTCTCCAAAATCTCACTGTTTTAAAAACAAAAACAAACAGAAAGCAAAAACCCTGCCTTGACCTTTCTATACCTTCAGGAAAAGCGATCTCTCTCTCCTCCTTAGCTCATTTCTTTAGCAGGTTGTCTAAACTAGCTCCAAGCACCTCTTCAGTTCTTCCTTCCTGAAGCCTCAGCAGTCTGGTACCCCGTTCTGCCGCTATGGAAATAGCTCTCCAAAGTCAAATTCAGCTACTGTTCTTATTCGGAGGGGCTTTTGGTGGCTTTGGACACTAGTAACCACTCCCACTGAGCTGAACTCCTCTTCCTTGGCCCCTCCGCCCATCCCTGGTGATTCTCTGCTAGGTTTCAGGTGGTTCTTTCTCAGCCTCTTTTTTTTTTTTTTTTTTTTTTTTGCGGTATGCGGGCCTCTCACTGCTGTGGCCTCTCCCGTTGCGGAGCACAGGCTCCGGACGCGCAGGCCTAGCGGCCATGGCTCACGGGCTTAGTTGCTCCGCGGCATGTGGGATCTTCCCGGACCAGGGCACGAACCCGTGACCCCTGCATCGGCAGGCGGATTCTCAACCACTGCGCCACCAGGGAAGCCCTCTCAGCCTCTTTTGACATCTTCCTTCTTCATTTCCCCCAGACATTAAATGCTATTATTCACCATGGTCCCCCTGCAGAGGATCTTTTCTTCATATTTTGAGATTGCTCAAATATGGTATTTTTGCCTTGCCCTCATTCCTAAATTATATCCTCATCTCCGTTTCAGACTGTATTTGCATGAATATCCTGCAGGCATCTCACACTCACATAATTCAAACTGAATTCATTGTCTTTCCCACTTCCCTCTCTCCTTGGGAATTCTGCCTCTCAGGAAGACATTTTGCATCCTTCCTCATCTTTACCATCACCTCCTCGTTCAGTTGTCACCAAGATGAGTTCTGCCTCCGTTATCCTTGAATTCTCCCTGGACCCCATCCCTTCCTCAGCCCTGTTACCACTGCATTAGTGCAGAACCTCTCATGGATTTCCATCTGGGGGATTTCTGTCCCCTTTTATGATCTCCTTACCCCAGCCCTCTCTTCACTGGGATCCATCACCCTCATGGCCTTCAGAGAGAGCTTTCTGAAATGCTGCCCGGAAATGTGGTGAAGAGCGTAAGCTCTGGAGTAGGGTGTCCCGGTACTGGCTGTGTAACCTTCGGCGAATCATGAAATGTGGAGTGTTGTCTCTAAAGGGAGTCATCCGCCTGCCTTCATGGTGCTGTGTAAGCTCTGAATAGTCCATGCAGAGCTTTTAGTCCGGTTCCTGCAGGTGATGGGCACTGGGTAATAGCCTTCCCTTCTTCAACTGTAGCATCACACAGTTTGACCTCATCTCCCATGGCACTCCCACCATGCACCGCTTGCTGCCATCACCCCAGTCTACTTGCTGTCACTCAGCCTTTGCTCATGTTCAAGAGACATTGGCATAAAGCCTCACTGTACCTTTCCTCTTCAAGGTCAAATGTCATCTCGTTAGTGAAGTCCTCTCTGACTTTGCTCCCTGTCACACAGAAGAGCTAGCTGTTCTCGTCCCTGAGCACTTGTAGAACATTCCACATCGCTTCTAGAACACATCTTCCTTATAGAACACGGATGGCATTTGACATTTGGCAAAGCGTCTTGTGCAGAAAATGTGTTCCATTAGTGTTCATTTATCGAACACAAAGTTTGTTAAACATTTGTTTTTTTCTTTTCTGCACAGTTAAATTCATTTTTCTTTGATGCATTTTAGGACCCGTGACATTTTGAAAAGGGAATCATGATAAAATCCCACTCACTTTCCTGCGTAATGAGTTGTGGTTCACTGCATATTATATTGTAATTAGGGAGAAAAAGAAAGAAAATGGTGCCAATTTCTAGAATGTCCTCCTCTCTGTCCTGGAATGCTAAAGGAATGCTAAATTATTATGCAGTCAATTTTCAAAGTGGAAGATATCTTGATATTGACCTTTATATTTCTCTATTTTATCTTATCATGAAAAAATATTTTCAAACACTAAGAAAATTGGGGCACAGGAGAGAGTAAAGTTCAGCTGATGACACAGCTTAGTGGGTAGAATTCCTGGCCATGCTCCAGGTAAATGGAATATCCACTTCCTGGAACATGTCCCAGTTTTACTTGAGCTGTTCCTGGAACTTGTAATACTCCCACGTTTTCTTCAAGGTTCTCTCTTGGATTCTACCTCCTTCACGAAGCCTTCCCTGATTTACCAGCCATAAATTGTTTTCACTACCACCCTGTTCCCTACTCCCTGCGAGGGACCCAGTCCTGAGTGGTGTAACAAGCAGAAGTTCCCAAGTCTTCAGGGATGAATCCTGGCAGTGCTAATGTACAGTTATGGGACCTTGGGAAAGTTATTTAATTTCTGATGCTGTTTCCTCATCAGTGAAGGGGATGATGATAGTTTGACTCATAGTGGTTAAGAGTAAAGGAGGAAATGAATTAATTTACCAAACAGAAATAGACTCACAAACACAGAAAACAAACTTACAGTCACCAAAGGGGAAATGATGGGGGATAAATGAGGAGTTTCGGATTAACATATACACACTACTATATAAAAAATGGATAAACAACAAGGACCTATTGTATAGCACAGGGAACTGTATTCAATATCTTGTAGCAACCTATAATGGAAATGAATCTGAAAGAAAATACATACGTGTGTGTGTGTGTTTTTAACTATCACTTTGCTGTACACCAGAAACTAACACAACATTGTAAATCAACTACACTTCAATTAAAAAAAACATAGTACACATCCATTAAAAAAGACTAAATGAGGAAAAATACAAGTGCTTAGCATATATTATTTGTGCTACTGGTCTACCTTGCTTTGTAGATAATGTAGTTATGTGTAAACGTAGGAACTGTGCCTCTTTTATCTTTGTATCCCCCGCTGTTCCTGGAATATAGCAAGCACGAGATGTGAATTAATGAAGTCACGTATAAAAACTCTCTGCGAAGGCTTCTCCAAGCTTTTCAGCCATAGCATTGTTGCAATGATCACGTTTCCTGAATTGTTTTTAATGACTTAAAGTCCTTATTGACTAGAGAAGCAACCACTGCTGGCTTCCTTAATTATAATTATTGATGTCAGTGTCATATAGTCCCCAGGCAGTTGGTAAATTATAATTCCAGTTGTTCTGTCATCAGTATTGAGTAAATTATACTGGCAATGAGTGTTCATTGGACACTTTGCCGTTGGAAGGTAAATGAACTCGTGGCAAGGTGAGAATGTTGAAATTCAAGTTTACAAAGGGAAAGGGGGTGGGGTAGGAACTAATGATTGCTGAGGACTCATGAACCAGACACCCTGCTAGCGGTTTACATGGGACACCTCTTAGCTACCGTTCTCCTCATGCCATAGATGAGGAAAGGTAAGTAACTTCCCCAGTGTCACAGTCCAAGTAGATATTGATAGAAGAGCTGGGGGATCAGATTTACATTTGTTGGAGTTCAAAGCTGTTTCCCTATAACATCCTACTATCCTGGGAATGAAGGACAGTTGTGCCCTTTTGGGAAATCTGAGGTTGACTCAACATAACCCTTGCCTCCAACTTGTGTATAGGTCTTTTCAAAATGAACACAGTTGCTTAGAGCCAGTTAGTTATGCATGGGGCAGTCTGCCTCAGTCTCCAATGGTGGAAATGCTGCAGTGGGGTCATGGCATTAGGGATGGAGCCAGCTGAAGGCTATTCTGTCTCTGGATGAAACTCAGAAGAGAGCAAGGGAATGAATGGAAAAAACAACAACCACAGCATTGCATTATAAAACATACTAAAATCATGAAACTGACCCTGAGATATAAGAGGTAGGTCCTAGGAAGGAAGTAGAAATGAGTAGGTAACCGTAGGGATTAGTAGGAACTCTTTTTCCTCTTGAAAAGATTTGCTTATCTATTCATTTGGGGATTACCTTGTTGCTCATAAGCAAGGATACTCGTTTTACAGTGTTTCCATATTAACTTTTCCCTCATTAATCTTGCATCCTACAGCAATATGATATTACCTTATCTGACCTAAACCAGCCAGTGCTTGTTAGTCTGTTGAAAAGCAAGAGAAATGATGACGCTGAGGTTCGGATGGCCCACCTGATCCCCGAGCTCTGCTTTCTAACAGGTGATGTTTATGTTTTATACTCTGTCAGGCTCTCAGTCACAGATTCCTGATACTTTGCAGTGCGTAGAACCGCCTTAAGTTAGCTGAGTACCAGAGCACTAATTTAACCCATGGAGGATGACCCTTAAGTTATTTATTTGATCATAGAGGAAGTGGAAGGGTAGTGTGCTCTTTGGAAATTGCTCAGCACAGTGAAAGCTATCTATTTCCTTTATCTCGTGCATTCTATTAGTTAATTTGATGTTAAAATGGTCCCCAGATATTTTCCTAAAACCAAGCTGTTCTTCCCCATTTTTTGAACTTCACTAGGCTAAGAAGCCACGTGATTTAATTTTCTTCAGGTATATTCTTTGAATGGTGCCAAAGTGCTCCTTATTTTCTTTTCGCGTAAGCTTCCAGAAGGTAATCTTCGCTCTATAGTAGAATCTGAATAACTGTCTCAGGTACTTTTAATCATGTTCGTCTGATTACCAGGGTGAGACTAAGGGTGGACTTTCTACTTTTTACACTTTGTATTGCTCGAATCAGTTATCATGTGTATGTATTTCTTTTGTGATGAGAAAAGCTAACAAGCACATCATCCTTGCAGGGAGGGATGCCCATTCTTAGTGGTACTATGACATCCCAGGTCTGCACAGTTCCCATGGTGGCCTCTAGCCACACGTGGTCACTGAGCACTTGACGCATGACTGGTGCGACTGAGGGGCTGAATGGGGAAGTGCTGTAAGTGTCAAATACAGACTGGATGCCTAAGACGTACTATAAAAAGAAAAGGGAAACTACCTCATTAACAAATTTTTCATATTGGCTGCATGTTGAAATGATAATATTTCGGATATATTGAGTTAAATAATGTATACTATTTGAATAATTGCATCTGTTTCTTTTTGGCTTTTTTTTAATGTGGCTACTAGAAAATTTTAAATGACATGTGGCTTGCATTGCTGTCAGATGGTGCTATCCAGACAGTGAATCTGATTCAGTTTAAGTGAAAACTTTTATTACCCTGTGCCTGAGATGGGCTGGGGTTACATCAAGGCCTGTTCATTTTTCACTTTGTTTTCATTCACGTTGAATAGGGCTGCCTGGCCAGGCAACATCTGATTTCCAGCTGATGAAGGCTGTGGCTGAAGAAACGCGTCTCACTCCTTTGGGAAGGCAGCAGCGCCTGGCCAGGCTCGCAGATGATATCCAGAGGTACAGGGACATCTCCACATCCAGACGCTTCACAATATCTCTTTAGTGATAAGTTTGTTATCAGGAATAATATCTCACCTTTATTGAGCACTTAACATGTGCCAGGCGGTGTGGTAGCATTGTCCGTGCATTGCATTGTCATGTTCAATTTTTACCTCAGCCCTATGAAGTAGTTAATTAGTCCTACCTTTTGCCAATAAGGAAACCACGGCTTTAAGAGATTTCAGAGTTTGCTCAAGGTCACATGTTATTAAATGTCAGCACTCGGAGTTGAAGTCTGGTCTGTCTGGCTCAAAGTTCCATTTTGCTAACCGGTGAGCCACACTGGGAGCCTTTCCGTCCCTGCGTGTCCCCTACGGGTGCAGTCTTCCTGTAATTCTCTTGAGCAGGGAAAAAAGTGGTGAGTAGAAATAGAAGTCAGGAACCCTAGAAAAATCAGTCTGAATAATTAAGTTGTAATTTTATCTCTAATGATTAAAATTCTTTATAAAGTAAGCCCTTTAATGATTTAAAACTCAACTCTATCAACAGAAACAAGGATGCTCGTTTTGAGCTGGAGACCTGGGGCCTGTATTTTGGATGCCAGATGTCTCTGACTGGCCGGGTTGTGCCTTCAGAAAAAGTAATAATACAAGACCACATAGTAAGTGCAGTGGTTTTATTTTCATTTAAAAGTATTTTCTTGAATGTGTGTCAGTTTGATCATATGCCAGAATGACTAGGGGGCTTATAATAGAATATTCATTTGGTTTCTCCATGGCCATGTCCCTGCCCTTCCTTTGTTCTAAACCTCCAGGTCCCTCTGTTTTCCTTTTTAATCCGAGTGTACTTTTGAAAGGCTTAGCGGTACCCAGCAGACATAATTTAGGTCAGTCAACGTGATGTGGTGTCACATTTAAAGATGCGTTAGAAAATGGTATTTCAAGCCATTGCAATCAAAACATGCCAACCTATTATTGCGTGTTGTAGTACTCTTAAATCACTTAAGAAAAAATCTATGGTACCTGAGAAAATTCTTTTAACTGCTGAAGATTAATTCCAATAGACTATATTTCCTGGTACCTGAGTTCTTTTTTGTTCCCCAAAGTAAAATGCTGCTCAGTTGGCATAAACATGAAGAAATTTGCACAGAGCCCATCCCAGTCACGCCATTTAGGCAGAGAGGCATTCTGAAACCTGGAGAGACAAATCATTGCTTCTTTGGGACTTCCATTTTAAAATGAACCTATTTTATGCAAAAATTGCACATTCTCTTTCTACTTTTCCCCTCTGTTTTGCCCATTTTTAAAGCCAATTACATTTCTTTTTTTTTTTTTGCGGTACGCGGGCCTCTCACTGTTGTGGCCTCTCCCGTTGCGGAGCACAGGCTCCGGACGCGCAGGCTCAGCGGCCATGGCTCACGGGCCCAGCCGCTCCGCGGCATGTGGGATCCTCCCGGACCGGGGCACGAACCCATGTCCCCTGCATCGGCAGGCAGATTCTCAACCACTGTGCCACCAGGGAAGCCCTACATTTCATTTTTAAAGGCACTCTTCTTGCCTTTATTTGATATAATAAGTAAGCCAACATGTCAAAACTAATGACTGAGCAAACGAATGTTTTTTTGTTGGCAGAATGGAGATTTTTCTCATCATTTCTTTTTCTTTTTTTTTTTTTTTTTTTTGTGGTACGCGGGCCTCTCACTGTTGTGGCCTCTCCCATTGTGGAGCACAGGCTCTGGACGCGCAGGCTCAGCGGCCATGGCTCACGGGCCCAGCCGCTCTGCGGCATGTGGGATCCGGGGCACGAACCCGTGTCCCCTGCATCGGCAGGCGGATTCTCAACCACTGCGCCACCAGGGAAGCCCCTCTCATCATTTCTTTTTGATAATCTATCCAAACAAGCGAAACCCTTATTGGAGAAGCTGAAGAAAAACTACTTTAAAAGCAGAACAAAACAAAACTTTGTCAAGTTCTAAAATGCAGACCCACCCCCCGCCATTAAGATCTTGTTCAGGAGTCAATAAAGAGAAACTCAGTTTCAGTTCCACACGTGAAGTGAGATGGGAAATATTTAAAATGGTCTGTCTCATCATCTCTAGGTAAAGTCATATTTGTCAGAGCTTTGTTTGCATTTTTTGGCCTGGAAACAGGTCTCCATAGGAGAAGGGGCACTAAAGTGGAGAACCCGCCCCCTAGAGGTGATGGTGGGTGGGCTAGAGGTGCCTGTGTCCTCGACTTCTCAGCTGATCCTGCTTTCTGGAAATTGGGTTCGAGGAACTCAGTACACTAAAGGTTCACAGGCTTCAGAGTGGGCCGTGGCCATTTGTCCTGGGCCCCCTGCCAGCCCATAACAGGTAGGAGTGTAGGTGAGAGAGCTGTGGCTCTCCTCACACTAGTTGTAAAGGGAAGGAATGAATCCTAGCTCCAGACAGAAGCCTTTATGGAGGCCTAGCCCTTCCCCTTCATTCTCAGGCCTAAGGTCGCTTCCTGAAGCTGAGCCCCTGCCTGGCCACCGTGAGACTGGCTGGGGCCTGGAAGTCAGGGCCTGAATAGGGCCCTGGTTGCAAAGACAAGAGCAGTATTCTAAACCTTCAGTGCCACCAGCTGGCTCCATAACCCTTTTCAGCCATGTCTCTGGAACCTGTAAAACAATGGGATTGCAATGCTTCTTAAACGGTATTGTGCAGATGAAGCACTGGGGAACTTGTTAACATGCAGATTCTGATTCAGTGGGTCTGGGGTGGGGCCCAGGACTCTGCATTTCTAACGAGCTCTCAGGAGATAGCCGTGCTGCTACAAGGCAACACTTTAAGTAGCAAGAGATTAGACTGCAGTGTTTTTTTAAAAATTCTAACAGTGACTCTTCCTGGTTTACCACACCAAGAACATTACCGTTTGATTCCAGTCCATGGATATAAACAGAAGGCTAGGGACCAGTCTAAAGTCTCCCCTCTTCAAGGCAGGGAGCTTGTTTTTGCTGGTCACCTGGGGAACCTTCCAAAGAATGAGAAAGGAGCTTGTGTCCTGGCCTCATCTTTGCTCCTGGATGTATCTACTCTTGGCATAATGTATAGTCTTTAATTGTAGGGTTTGCTAGTTTCAGTATGATGACCTGCATTGTGTCAGTCATCCGCGTTTTCTATTTGAGATATCTAGGTACCTAAAGCAAAGAGACCAAACTGGACAGCCAGTAGCTTGAGCCATTCATAGTAAAGGTCGTAGACTTTTAGAGCTGGAAGGGAACCTAGAGATTTGAACCAGACACCTTTCTTTGCCCACAGCAGAGCCCTGTGAAGTAAAGGGACTTGCCAAGGATCTGCAGGCAAGGAACGGCTAACCTGGGATGATGCTGAGATACCTCCACTCCCAGGAAGCACATGTGTTGTGTTCATATGTGCAGCGCTTGTATCTGTGTTTTAAGTCTGAGAATAGCAAACTGTACTAAACAGTTCTGTTATGACAAATATGAACTATTTCCACACTGTCTTTTTAATTTAATTGTTCTCTGAGTAAATTTGTTCAATCCTTTCACAATCATTATTTTTCTCAGTGTCAACCTGTGTCTGCGGCTGACTGGTCCAAGGATATGCGAACTTGCAAGATTTTAAGTGCGCAGTCTTTGAATAAATGGTTGGTTATATGTAGCAACAGAGCTGAAAGTGTGACGGAGAGCTTTTTGAACTGCTTGAGAAGAGTTGGAAGGCCCATAGGATTTAATGTGGACCACCCCAAAATGTGAGAAGATGCAGAAAATCATTCCAACTTTTTTAAGATATTAATTTGGTTTGGTTAAAAGATAGGAGATGGTGGCTGATATAGCTACAAAAGTGTTTTTTTTTTTTTTTAATGTGAGTAAAGTTTCCTAACGTAGAGTGCCAAGCAGTTATAAGTAGATAGATTTGGCAATGATTAAATTTTTATCCAGTTGAAATGTATTTTATGTTGGTCTTTATAAAACTTTATTTTCATAGTTCTTCCTAGGCAGTACTCTCATTATCTCAACGTCTTTCCAGTACTAGTTGGGGTATAAATCCTTAATAAATCCATATATTGCCTCCTCAATTTCTTTTCTTAATTCTTCCATATCACTTATTTATAAAACTGAAAAGCAAACAGGATATTAACAAATAAATGTTGCATTTCCTGACTTATTTGATAGATTTTATATTTTAAAATTTAATGTAAGAATAGATCTGAAATAAGCTTTTCTTATTCTGTTCCTGTAGCATAAGATTAGTCATCTAGATAGTTTCTGATAGAACCAGGTCATTCATTTAGCCTTTGAACATTTATTGAGTATCTGCTACTATATACTAAATGCTATGCTATTTGCATGGGATGAGATAAATATGATGCTTTCAATTTAATAAGGGATCCATTCATATACAGCCATGCTCGAAGTTGAATATTGTTTTGCTTTAGAAAAGCCATAAAGTTGGTCATACCTTACTTCATTGAGCTCGCTATGCATAAAAAAGAGCAACAGATACTTCTTTTTCTTTGTTGTAGTGGAGGTGCAAATGTCCTAAATTGGCAGGGTGGGAAGTTATTCTTTAAACACATGGTTACTAATTAATTACATCAGCAGCATAAGCATTGTTGAAAACCATAGCTGTTCCCCAAGTCTCATTTTACACCGTAGTATAGAATTCTTCTCTTATCAAATCTGTTAACAAATGGCCTGGTTTGAGTTTCACCTGCTCTAATTTCTCTTAACCCATGAGGTAAGAAGGCAGGAAAAGATTCATGAAAAGCCACAGTCCCAGAACCTGGGCTGGCATCACAGGCTCTTTGTCACCCAAATTCCAACAAGCCCATGCCCGTGTTCGGTTCTTGGCCTGTTTTATTTGAAAGCTCATATTTTAGTCCATCCTTTTTTTTTTCCCTATGAGGTATCCATTTACTTACTAGATTTATATGTGTAGTTTTCTTCCATCTGAAACAACGTTGCTGGCCACTCCTGTTAGAACCAGCAAGTGGCAGACAGTGGTCCTGCCACCTTCTGGTCTACTTTCAAAAGGCCACTGGGTATTGGGAAAGTCCAATTATATATACATATGAGAGGCTGAACCTATGTCAAGAAAACAGATCTAAAAATTCTTCTGCGTGGCAATTTTTTTCTGTAGCATCTGGCCCCTAATATAATGTAACCACAGAACTGATAATTGATAAGTATTGATACTTGTCCACTGATTGATTGATTATGGCTAAATATTCCAGGCTCCACACAGTGTTCCATTAAGGAAAAAAAAAATGTTTTAGTATGAATCATACAGATAAGCTGAATATCTTGATCTCAGTAAGCTAATGATTTTTATTTTAAAGTTCCCAGGGAGATTCAGAATTAGAGAATTGTTAATCCCAGTTTAACTTGAACTCTGTTTCAGTCATTTGATATTGAGGCTTGTGGTTTCAGAAGTTCACTTTCAACTCCATTTTGAACAACAGAATTGTTGTTCAAATAGAATCTGTAGGGACTCTACATCGGAGAAAATTTCATTTTTCACCAAACTATTTTTTAAGTTAATAAAAATGGTAATGAAATGTTTCTGGCGTATTGTGTGGGAGAAGCAATTTTAGACTCGAATGGTTTCACTTTAATGATTTTTTTCCTCAAATTATAGTCTGTTATACAAATCAACTAATATTATTTTTAGTTCTATATGATTATGTGCTACTAAGAAGGGAACTATGCATTTTCAAAATTAATCTTTTTCTGTAGCATAAAAGTACAAGAAAATCCAGCTGCATTTCTTCACGCTATACAGAAATATGTTGATCCTGAGGTTCAGTTGGTAAGTACAGGATAATTTTTGAGGTATAATTTTAATTTTTTCTTCATATCTAATAGGCTCGAAAGAAGGAATTTGAACATGTTCTCCCATGATATGTTTGCAAATTGCTGTGCATTTCCCCAAGCACCCAAGAAAGTATTAATCTTGATATTTTAATCAATATTTTGTTTTCCTTTCATGTTTCTAATATTAATTTTTAAATACTTGTTGTTACTCCTGTATCGGCCTCTTGGATGTCTACATATTTTCCAACTTACTGGGAGGATCATCTTTTACTCAAGCTTTAAGATAAATTGACTCCTATCTTATCCCATAAGTGTTGGGGCACCCTCTGTTCTCCCCATTGTTTCAGGGGATTCTTGGAAGGTTTAAGTGTTTCCATGTCACCTATGGCCCCATGTCCCTGCCTCCTCTGAATTCTTGTCCCTTTTCATGGGTGCCTTTTCCTGCTGCATTGCATCACCCTGAGGGACACCCACAATTGCTTCATTTCCCAAAGTATTGTGTGTGTGTGTGTGTACGTGTGGTATGTGTGTATGTGTTTGTGTATGTGTTTGTCCTCTGTGTGTGTGTGATGTATCTGACTTTGCTGAGGGTTTGGGGCAAAGGCATGGTTATATCACATGTCAACATTCCAGACAAGTTAAAATTGACATCCCTTTCTTAAAAATCTCTCAATCCTTCCTGTTTCTTGGAAATGTTCTCTCAGTCTCCCACAGTACTGCAGTGCTTTTCTGTCCCATCTCCTGTCTGACCCCCCCTAGCTCATTCATCCCAATTCCAAACTTTCCTCTTCATAGCGCATGCAAAGCAGCTTAGCTAGCTCTTTGTTTCCACAAAAATATGGCCCGTAAGGATGTTATAATACAGGAAATTATCATCCTAAGAGCATTTATTTTTCACTTTAAAAAGTAAAATCAAACTAACAGAAAAGTTGCAGGAATAGTACAAAGAACTGTAATATACCATTCACCCAGATTCCCCAATTTTTGACATTTTATTATATTTATGATTTTCTATCATTTTCCACCTCCCTCCCTTCCTATCTATCTTATCTATTTTTTTCCTGAACCATTTGAGAGTAAGTTACAGGCGTGATGCCCATTACCTTTTAAAAAATACATTTGTACACATATCGTGCAAACAAGGTCACTCTCCTATGGAACCATAGAACAACCATGAAAATCAGGGAGCAGTACAACTAGCTAATCTACAGACTCCACTCACATTTCTCCATTTGTCCCCAAAATGTCTTCTCTGTTAAAAGGATCTAATATGTTGCACTTAGTTTCCCTGTCTCTTTAATCTCTCCTTGAGTCTGTAACAGTTCCATAGTTTTCCCTGGACTTTGATGACCTTCCAGTTTTGAAGAGCATAAACCAGTTATTTTATATAATGTCCCTCAGTTTGGGTTTGTCTAATGTTTGCTTATGATTAAATTCAGGTTATGCACTTTTGGCAGGAGTATCACAGCAATGATTCTGTGTTCTTACTGCATCTTACCAGGCGGTACTCCATTGATTAGGGTGGTTTCTGTCAATTTTCTCCATTGTAAAGTTACACTTTTTCTCTTTGTAATTAATCAGGGTTTTTTGGGGGGGTGGGTAGGGAGATACTTTGAGACTATGTAAATATCCTGGTCCTCATCAAACTTTTCCTACTAGTTTTAGAATCCATTGATAATTCTTGTCTGAATCCATTAGGACTCTGATGGTTGCCAAATGGTGCCTTTCTAATTTTGTACTTCCTTCTATAATTATTAGTTGGCATTATAAGGAAGAGCTTTCTCTTCTTCCCATTTGTTTGTTCACTTATTTACATCAGTATGGATTCATGGATTCCTGTTTTATTTACCAGCTTATATTATAGTCTATCACTACTGTTATTTATTTTGATATCCAAATTGTCCTTTGTTTTGCCAGTGGGAGCCCCATTCAAGCTGACTTCTGTGTCTTTTTGACACCTTCCCATCTTTCTTGGAACACTTCCTTACTGTCTGGCACAATAAGACATTCCAGGTTAATCTAAGTTTTGCTGTCTAACTCTAGAATCGTATGTTTTCCCAATGAGCCCTGTTTCCTTTTGGTGGAGAACAGTTATTTAGAAACCAAGATCTGGGCACTGGGTGTGTTTATTTGCTACTGGGGTGTCACTGCCCCTAGGCTTCCCCAATAGGCAAAGCTAAGAAATACGTATATGTATGTGTGTGCATATATATACATACACACTTGCATCTATTTTATTACTATATAGTTATGTATATATTAAAATATTTTATTAAAATTTTAAATATTAAAAACGTGTTCACGCCTCCAGTTGCAAACCAGTGCCACAGGAAAGAGTTCCCCCTTTCCATATTTGTACCTCATCTCTCTAATAGTGAGAAACATGGCCCTTATTATTCTCCACATACTTGCTTACTTCTTTATCCCTGGTGTGTAACCAGTCTCACTTGACTCCCACCTTCTTTAGGTCCTGGTCCTCATTGGGCTATTCTTGTTCTGCCACCTACCTTGCTTAGCCCCAGACCCATGGGATGGAAGGCAGGAAGCCCCCCTAAGAGAATTTTGCTGATAATTTAATAATATTTTTCCCAACTTTATATAATTAAGTGTAAATAATTTTAGCCCTTGACATTATGATAATGAACAGTCATATAGGTGAAAAAAATCACATTGTTTTCTGTTCATTATGACAGTGCCTATCTTTTCTGTAATTTGGGTGTTTTGAAAGTAGAGAATAAAACATAGGCGGGAGATGGAGTTAGGCCAGGAGGGGTCCTTCTGTGAGGGAAGTACCTGATGGGAAGTAGAGGCAGTGAGAGAGAAAAGAAGGGTGGAATTTAAAAATACCAGAGCACCTGAAGCTTCTTTTTCCTTGTTTTCGCTCCCCTCATACCTTACACTCAAGTCCAAGTTAACAAAAAACGTGTTGTTGCTTCTTCCTTTTATTTTGCCTGTCCAGTGCCTAATGGGAAAAAGACCACAATTTAAGCTAATTCTCCGCTTTGCTTATCTGTGGATGAAGTTGGAGAGGAGGCAGTGGGGATGATAGCTGGAGAGCTACCGGGAAGGATCAGTGCAGTAAGGGAGGCAGCTGGAGGAAGAGCTAGGATGGAAGGGAATTTGAGGAGACTGGTAGAATCAAATTGGCAGAGAAGCAAGGAGGAAGGAGGAGCCAAAGGAAGTGGTAGGGTTAGAGGAGGGCTTTGCAGAGTGGATGGCTGATGAGAAGGCATTTCAGATGGCTTAGATTCATTGCTCTTCAAAGGCCATTTAAGAGAAGAACTGTAGGGACAATCATTCCCTGGTGGTCCAGTGGTAAGGACTTGGTGCTTTCACTGCCGTGGCCCACGTTCGATCCCTGGTCAGGGAACTAAGATACTGCAGGCTGTGTGGTGTGGCCAAAAAAAAAAAAAAGAGAAGAACAGTGGGTATGTTAATATTTGCTTCTTGGGAACTTAAGGGCAAAAGATATTTGTATCCATATATTCATGTTTTTTAAAGCTTCCTCTGAACATAAGTAAATCGACTTTCTTTTCTCCTGTTTTTTTTTTCTTTCAGGTAATGTGTATTCTGCCTTCTAATCAGAAGAGCTATTATGAGTCCATTAAAAAATATTTGAGCTCCGACTGCCCAGTCCCCAGCCAGTGTGTGCTTGCTCAGACGTTGAATAAACAGGGGATGATGATGAGTATTGCCACCAAGATTGCTTTGCAAATGACCTGTAAACTCGGAGGCGAGCTGTGGGCTGTGGAGATACCTGTGAGAAACCGGCACTCTTTTTCTTTTAGTCATCAATCTATCTATTAATGAATTTTAAAAATTAAATCAAAGTAGGAGGAGATATTTTCACGTGATCCTAGAAATATTTGCTTTGTTTGTTGGTTGGTTTGGTTGGTTGTATGTCTGTCTGCTCTGGGTTCCATTACACCAGCCACTGGGAGGGTATCCAGAAGTTGAGGCGTGACCCCTGTTCTCATGGGGCTTCAGTTAAGCTAATAACAGAATCTTTCGTGAAAGAGAATCTAGTTTGGCATCGACTCGGAGGCACTTGTTTTGGAGCCTCCCAGCCGTGGTTTAAAATCTGTGCTCCATGGCCTCAGCCTTTACCTGCTTTCAGCAGGGTGATACTTTGCAGAGTAGCCTTGCACCCTGGATGGGATGCCCTCCCCGCCAGAGCTTGGGGAACCGGCAGAGCCTGTGATACAAACCTCCAAGTTGTGTTGGGAACTGAGAAAATCTTCTCCTCTTTCCTGAACTATGGACACCATGGGAGGAAGTGAAGAGGGTGAGGAATGAGGGAATGTTGCCTATTCCCTTAACCAGGATGTACAAGGTTACCCCCAGCTGCCCCTCCTGGAGGGCATAGACAAGTGAGGATTCCTTAGAGAGCTGAAGAATGAGGAATGGAATTTCCCTTCAAATTCCTTCAGCCTAGAGACAGAGGATAAATGGACGGACCATTTTACCAGAATCTCTTGAGCCACTGATGGTCCTCGCCCACCTCCATAAAGGATGGTGGCCATTTTTTATTACAATGAGTCTCGTAAGCAAAGTATGTACTATATTGTTCCCTCCATCTTTTTGTTTTTTGGTGTTTTTTGAAGCAGGTTCTTATTATTCCCTCCATCTTTAAGTTTCTCTGGTTTCTGGTTTAATAATCTGCCTCATCTCGACCTTGATCTCCCTGGCACGTAGCTTAACTTAAATAATTCAATAACTAGGGACAGTCTTTTGAAAACTTCATATTATATCATTGCTTGGGAAAATACCTCATTCCATTAAATCATGAAAAATTTTAATTTTACAGTTAAAGTCCCTGATGGTGGTTGGTATTGATGTCTGTAAAGATACATTCAACCAGGGAATGGTGGTGGTTGGATTTGTGGCCAGTATTAACCCCAGAATCACCAGGTACTTTTAAAATTACCCTAACATATTCTTCAGTTATTTAGACTATTACTTATGGTTTACCTAAAGACTTTACAGCAAGGAATAGTTTGTATTCTTCACTCATTTTTAAAATATGGACACTTATGGTCATAAATTATACTTACATATATTAAATATGATGGATAATATTGGGGTAAAATGTAGCTTCATTAAAAAACTATTTTTATATATACATTAGGACAAGCTATTGCTCGTATGCAAATCATATTCCCCAAATGATGGCCGTGTAGAAATTCTTGTGCCTTTGTTCTCTGAACACCTGCACTGTATTGGGCTCCATACTAGGAAGTTTACATACACGATGTCAAGCAGTTGAGAATCAGATTGCCTTGATTTATATCCTGATATGTCACTTACCTATTACGGTAAATGCTCAAGACATGCTTGCTGTTATTGTTGTTTTTAATGCTTGCAGAAACTTGATGTGGTGGTTGTTTACACAGCTATTAAAAACATAGGCAAGGATGAGGGATAACACATTAAGCATTGACTGATAGTACATGTTAAATTGTAGTTCTTCGAAGTGTTTCAATATTCGTAACTAAACAATGTGTTTTGAGGCTGTTTTGAACCATGTTTTCTTCCTAGAATTAAGCTATGTGATTTACTCCACTAAATTGTGATCAGGTATATATTTGGGATTGTGGGAAACAGGAAAAGCAGCAATGTAACTGCATGCCTCTGACTTCAGTCCAGGTTGTATGAGATCCCTGTTCTGTGTGTCACTTCCTTAATCAAGCACATAAGGGACTTCCGGCTTGTAGCAGCATTTCTAATTGCATCATTATTATTGCACAGATTTAGAGAACTGGAATAATGTGGACACATATATACCACTAAGTCATGATCTTCATTTTCTAAGTGCTTTTAATGAATAATTTTAGCAAGAGAACTTGCTTCTGAAGTCTAAATAAGTTAATCATGTTAAGATTTCAACTCCCAAAAGCTTACCTATAGAAATGAAGTTTATGCTTGAGAAATCTTTGAATATTTTTAAAGTAGATCTGCTGAACTAATAAATTCCCTTATAACAATAATGTAGTGGCCTCTATTTATCAATGCTTATTATGTACTAAGTGCTGTGCTAAGTACTTCATATATATTATCTAGTTTAATTTTTACAACAACCCTATGAGGTACTAACTACCTTACTATCTTATAAATTTCCTTGGCACAAATGAGGAAACTGAGGCTTAGGTTCACATAGCAGAGTCACATAGCTGGTGAGTATACCAGCCAGGATTTGAATCCAGAGACATCTGATGCTAGCACTGTGCTTTAGTTTCTCATATCAATAAATTTTATTTGGGGGTGGGGGTGGGGGTGAGGGAGAGCATTTTAATATAATTGTGATCATACAGTGTATATAAAATTATGAACATTAATTTACTTATGTCTATTTCTTAATACTAATGCATGCTTAGAATAGAGATTTTGAAATTGAACTTTACTTTTGTTCTTTGCTTACTTTAGGTGGTTCTCCCGCTGTATCCTTCAGAGAACAACGGCTGATGTTGCAGATTGCTTGAAAGTTTTCATGATTGGTACTAAAAATGTAACAATGGGGGTGGGCTCCAGACACGGTTCTTTCAGACCCCAAATTCATAAGCCTCTAGCAGACCAGACAGGTGGAAACAGACTCCTCAAGCCTGCCTGAGTTGACTGGCACCCAGTAGGAGACTCTGAAGTTGTGGCCTACCTCAAGCTAACAGACAGGCTCTGTAGAATTTACATTTGTGTCTGTGTGTGATAAACTAAAAGCCAGGAGGAAAAAAGTTTGTAGCTGCTGGTGGCTCTTGCAAGCAGTTTGAAGGTCAAAATAAACCTACCCTGGAGGAGCAAGGATTATGACAGACCAGCATTAGGTCTAGAAATAGGAGAGAAGCTTTGGGGACTGGGATGGGGATGCTGACAAATCACGTGTGGCATGGCAGGAGAAGATGGGGGGAAGACAGCAGATGGGGACGGTACCCTCCTTACAGTGGGGTGCAGTAGAAAGAGGGCGTCTGGGGTTCTCATGCCCTTTCCAATCCTGGTCTGGATCTGTCTTGGCCACTCCCTAGCAATGTGACCTGTGCAAATCACTCCCTGATTTGTATCATCCCAACTATAAACTTTGGGGGGTCATAAATATTTGTTTCCAAAAAAGGTGAACTTGGTGACATATTTTGGTAGTGGACTTACATATATGGTCATCTTCTATCAAACTAAAATGAATTTCCTGGACAATAAACTCTCCTAAAACAATGGTGCCATATATGCATGAAAAGAAATATTTTATCATATTACTTTCCCCTCACTTCAAAACCTTAGTAGCTATTATGAAAAGTTTCTGTTGGGTAGGAGTTACTGTCTGGTCTCTGCTTTTTAGGCAATTTCTTAGAGCGAGTGGAAATTTTTCAGAGTTCATATTGTCAGCGAGACTGATGGGTGAATCCATGTGAAGAGATGCTTTTAGAGGGACAGCCAAGTCTTTTCCTTATGTTTTCATATTTATGCTCATTAGAGAAGAAATTTACATAAAATTATCCAGTCTATCCTTATTGAGAGGATTTATAGATTTAAAGAAACTAAATTAGTATTAATTTGGGTTTGGGAAATTTGTATGTCTATTGCATGAATTAAATTTTAATTTATTGCTTAAATATTAAAATTTTACTAAAGAGATATGCTAAGTTTGAGAATATATTATGCCATAGAAACCATAATGATTCCTTAAATAGCAGAGTTGTAGGAATGTTCTGGAAAGGTATCCATTTTTATATTATTGCAAATACAACCCAAATTAGGTATTACCCTATCTTACCATGGTCTGAACTAGCAAGCTATTTAAATGTTGAAATATATGGGAATGTTATTCTTTGTTGGCATCAGGCAAGTCCTTCTTTTCTTACTAACACCAAATCCTGCAGGGGCACTGAACAGATGGTACAAGCATAACCACGGTTTGCCAGCACGGATAATTGTGTACCGTGCCGGTGTAGGGGATGGTCAGCTAAAAACACTCATTGAATATGAAGTTCCACAGCTGCTGAGCGGTGTGACAGAAGCAAGTTCAAATACCAGGTATCAAATTAGTATCCTTTCCCCACTTCCAGTTCTAGCACTTTCATCGCAACTATTAAAATTACTATATGCCAGCATCTCTTTTTTTTTTTCCATGGGGTTAAGTTTCACTCCGTTTCTGCATTATGCGAGTACAACCAACCCTAGATTGGAGGGTAGTTGGGATGGTATTATGTAAATAGTCTGGGTGGTATGAGCTTTTGGGGGCCCTGGGTCGGGGCACCAGAAGAAGGCGGGAATCCTCCAGAGTGCCTGACACTGAGATTCAGCAGGAAGCCTGCAGGGCTGCTGGCAGGTGAAGATGCTTCATACCTATTAACATGCTAGGGAAAAAACAAGCCGTGGTTTCAAATTTGAGGCCTAAATCAACACACAGGGCAGAAGCCTCTGACATGCAGGCACTGATGCGCAGCTCAGGTCTGCAGAAGGTGCTGAGAGTGGCGTGTGTGCTGTGAAAGCTGGGCTGCATATGAAAATCAGACCATGCTAAACACGAAGTACCTTGCTCTGCTGTCACATTTCTAGATTCAGTGTCTTGGTATATTTTCCTCCATGACTGTGTCAAGTGTTAAGTGCAAGAAAAATGTTAGAACTAGAAAATGGAGGAGGATGACGATCTTAAGTTGGCTTCTTAAAATCCTCAGAAAGCACCTTATTCTGTTGTGCATAGAGCTTGGTCTGTAGGGTTACACTGTCACCACCGTCAACCAAAGTGTCGCCACCATGAGCCCCAAAGGAGCTGAGCCTTGACCTCATTAGTGACCATCAGAAAGGAGGGAGAGCGTCATAGTTTGGAGGCAGAACCACTTTTAGCTGTATCCAAAATATCAGAGCCAAAATTTCTCATTCCCCGCTGACCTTGGGTTAGTTAGATTTTATTAAGAATCACCTCCATTCAATTTGGGGATTGCAGGAGTAAATTTAGCATCTGACTGTGCTAAGGAGTTAGTTCTCCTGCACTATAACATCAACTTTTAAAAAGTTTCAAGATTGAAAACATTAATAATGTATTTTTAAAATAATTAAAACACTTAACGTGAAATTTCAGTGACCCTTGCATCCTAAAGGTTTCTTCCATGATGGGTGAATATTTGGATTTGGATTTTACCAAATACTGACTTAACACTTGGTCATTTAGCATTTGGCCCATATGTGTATGTGGACTGTCCATCAATCCTCCCAGGTGCGTGTTTTGCAGGATTCAGAAGCGTTGATTTGAGGAGTAAGAGGAACTTCTGGTTCTTCCTTTGCTATTCAGAAATTGAGAAGAGTGAAGGTGAAAATAGATGATTGCTAATGGGAGGAAAATCTTGTCTCCACAGATAATTCTGGAAGATCTTTCTTTAGAAGTGCTGATTGTAGTTCATTGTCCTGTGAACCATTCTACCCTGTCCCCCTTCAGTGATATAAATCGGTCAAATGACTGAGCATACCACACTTTTGCAACAAATGAAGACAATCCTTGATTTTAAAAATTGTTTGTGTCTCGGGGGGAGGGGAGATTGGGGGTAATTTTTCTTTTCTTTGTTTTGCAATGTTTCTCTGATCAATTAATTTATTTCATTTAAAAATTACCCCCCAAAATATAAATAAATAGAAAGTTGCATGGCTTGGTTTAGTTCTCTCCATATTATTTATGTATTTATGTATTTATTTATCTATTATTTTGCCTCTCTTTTTCCAAGCCCCAAACTGTCAGTGATTGTGGTCAGGAAGAAGTGCATGCCACGATTCTTGACGGAAGCAGGCCGAACTCTGCAGAACCCACCACTTGGCACCATCGTGGATTCAGGAGCAACGCGGCCTGAATGGCAAGTCTGTTAGAAAATCCGTTTTTAACAAAGCTTTGACTGTGTGTGGTCAGGTTTGGTCCTGTTCTGCGAGCCTTCTTTCTCACAGTCCTTCTTTTTCCCTCAGGTATGACTTTTACTTGATCAGCCAGGTTGCCTGTCGGGGAACCATTAATCCCACCTACTATAATGTCATTTATGATGATAACGGCCTGAAGCCCGACCACATGCAGAGACTCACATTCAAACTGTGCCACCTCTACTACAACTGGCCAGTGAGTGACAGCTGTTTATTTAGGTACAGAGTGGTACTCAAGGTGCCTACCAGGGAATTGTCACCCGATTCACCTTTGTGTCCCAACCCCTGGCACAATGCCTGAGTTTCCACAAAGGAGGGATGAATGAATGAATGAATGAATGACTTCTTAAGTCCACAGTGGATGAAACCCACTCTATCATAGGCATAAAATAGCAGTAACTCTTATAATGCATTAGCACTGATAATTTTTCTAGAAGACTTTATTATATACATGTTCTTATGCCAGCCTGGGAGGAAATCAGGGTATTGTTATTTCCAAGTTACAGATGAGGCAATTGAAGACAACTGAGATGTTGCGTCTGGTGGGAAATTCACAGGCTTGGCTCTGTTCTGTATTCCTATACGTTAGGCCCAGAGCTGCTCACCAAGTCCAAAGCCAAGATTTGCTCTGAGCCCCTTGGAACATCAAGTCATAGGAAACTTAGATCAGCCCTAATCGTGTGTCTTGCAGGTCCCAGCACCGGGAAGCCAGACTGGCCCTCTCCGCTCTCCCGTCTTGCTCAGTGAATTTAAGTTCCCAGGAGCAAGGGTGCCCTATGTTGATTGAGTTTGGTTCCAACTGACTTACATTCTATCGTGTATAAAACTAGTGGATGAAAAAACTCAGGAAAAAAATATCACTTTGAAGAGGAAGTTTTCCTCTTAATCATTACCAATACTTTTTCCTCCTTAGGGCCTAATCAGTGTTCCAGCCCCGTGTCAGTATGCACACAAGCTGACCTTTCTGGTGGCACAAAGCACTCATAAAGAACCAAGTTTGGAATTAGCCAATTCTCTCTTCTACCTGTGATGACATGAACCACGGGCATCCCTAGCGGAGGATTCTGAGAAGTCGTTGGTGTACTTTGTACAAATCTGCCATGAGCTCGAGGCTGTGACTGGGGGAAGGAGATTGAGTTTAGTTATAACTTATGGAAAAAAAAAAAAAAAAACCCAAACAACTGAATCTGAAATGGTTCAAAAGAAATGTATGTTGTTTTATTTTAAAGAGTTATGTGCTTGGAGTGAATGCTCATTGTGGTGTATGGAATTAAAATGTACCATCACCTGAAAGTAATACCACAAAGCTAAATAGCTTCTAAGAAAATAAGTGTTTGCATGATGTTTTGATGGTAGGTAAACAGGGTTTACTTTCTACACTAAAATTTGCAGAAGTTTTCTTAAATTATGTTACAGAGCATTTTGTTGAGTGGTTTAAATAGTTGTTAGAAAATAAAGAACATTCAGAGCATCACATGTGTGCTTATTGTTATCCAAATTTCAGTTGGCATTTCATATGAATTTCATTATTTAAGGGTTTTCAGCAGACTCTTACCCAGTAGACCACTTCACCATCACTCTTTGAGTTATATTTCTAAAAATGAATTATTTCACTTATTCTGTCTTTTTGAAAATTCAAGTATAGATAATTTACAATGTTGTGTTAGTTTCAAGTGTACAGCAAAGTGATTCAGTTATATATATATATATATATATATATATATATATATATTCTTTTTCAGATTTCACTTGTTCTCTTAGGGGATTTTATTTCACTTAGTAGCAACTGCTCTCATTGATGACCTTGCTTCCTACTGCACAGAAGAGACAGAAGCCATGAGGAGAGAACTTGCACAGGCTACCCTCCCGTCTGCCCCACCTAATGGCATCTCTGCTCATAGACCCTGCCCCTCGCCTCGTTATCATAAATAAACTGTGTCTGTGCTCCTGCGGAAGGCTCTCTGCTGGTGTACTAAGTCCAGTTCCCTCTGCTCTACCAAGAACACTGCTTTAAGTGAGAGAGTGGCCTGGACATATATACACTACCAAACGTAGGGTGGATAGCTAGTGGGAAGTAGCCGCATGGCACAGGAGATCAGCTCCATGCTTTGTGACCACCTAGAGGGGTGGGATAGGGAGGGTGGGAGGGAGGGAGACGCAAGAGGGAAGAGATATGGGAACATATGTATATGCATAACTGATTCACTTTGTTGTAAAGCAGAAACTAACACACCATTGTAAAGCAATTATATTCCAATAAAGATGTTAAAAAAAACCACTGCTTTAGCAATCCTTCCCTCTCTCCCTTCTGCATCATCAGTTTCCCTCTCACACTGGATTATTCCCATCAGCATTGTAAATATACTCTTATTTCTTCCATATTAAAACAGAAACGTTTGCCCTCCAGCTCCCACCCCATTTCTTTGCTCCTCTTTACAGAAAAATGTACCCAATTCCATACTCCACTCAGAATTTCACCACAACCACGAGAGCAAAATTTGCTTTTGTCAAGGTGGCCAGTGACCTCCGTTTTATTAAATCCGATGGTCAATTCTCAGTCCTCATCTTCCCTGACCTGTCACAGCATTCGACCCAGTTGGTCATTTCCTCCATCTTGAGACACTCCACGTGGCCTCTAGGATAACACTCTCCTGGTTTCTCTCCTGTTGCATCCATCACTCATTCTCAGTTTCCTTTGCTGGTTTCTCCTCACCTTCTATCCCTTTCACGAGACTGCCCCAGGGATGAGAATATTTCGATGCAGGAAAGTTCAGAGTTCCAGATTGTTCTCCCAGGGGAGAGAGTGTGTGAAAGGCTGCAGTGAAGTGGGGAGCGGAGAGCAGAAGTTTCTCTCAGAGATGAGGGGAAGCAGACACCAATGCAGAGATCATTTTAGAGAGCACAGTCTTTTCCTATTTGAGAGTTTTGTCCAGGCTGGGCAAAAATGCACCCACCATGGGTCCACTCCAGTAATAGTAACAATAACCTTTTGTGGGATATAAGGGTGGAGGGGGTGTTAATACATTGCAGGCACAGTGCCAAGCACTTTACATACACGTTTACTTTTCACGACAACTATATGAATTAGGCATTATGACCATTTTACAGGTGGTAAAACAGAGCCATGTGGCTAACCAAAGTTTATAAAATTAATAATTAATTGTGGAGCTAGAACTTGTCCTCAGGTGTGTTTGACTCCAAAGCCTGAGAGGTGAACCACAAGACTCTACTGCCTTAATAAAAGGTTTTAAAAAGAATTTCTCCCAGAGTTCTTAGATGAGGGAGTGCCTTATATGCTTTAAAGTTGGCCTTGAATAGCAAGTCTTAGAGGCAAGGCACTGTATAAATCCAGAGTGGTGGTGTTTTTGTGTTAATGATGTGGTTTTCTTCCTTCCAAGTACAAGGATGATGTAAAGCACCACCAGCTAACAGCCGGCTTGTATAAACCTACCTGCAGCACGTTGATGAGACAAGCCACAGGCCTGTAGAGTTCTTCATCCTTTTACCTCTTAAGTACTGTCCAAGGTAGTGGCTCGTTACCATTTTAACCCACAAGGGGGCACACAAGGACTGTCATATAGGCCGAGCCCTCTGCCTTTGCCTGGTCCGTGTGGTACAACAGATTGTGGAAGAATAGCCAACCCCAAGTGAGCTGCCAGAGGGCAGCATAGATTAGGAAACTCTTCATTTGAGCTCTGGTTCCAACTCTTTTAGCTTTGGGATGTGATTGGGATGTGGTAACTTCTCCTCTATGAGACTGTTACCCAATTTGCAATATGAAAAGGGGTTGGAGTAGACCAGTAGTGCCCAACCTTGGAAACATTAGAACTTCTTATATTTAAAAGCTTTGTAAAAAAACATTGGCTGGGGCTTCCCTGGTGGCGCAGTGGTTGAGAATCCGCCTGCCGATGCAGGGGACACGGGTTCGTGCCCCGGTCCGGGAAGATCCCACGTGCCGCAGAGCGGCCGGGCCCGTGAGCCACGGCCGCTGAGCCTGCGCGTCCGGAAGCTGCGCTCCGCAATGGGAGAGGCCACAACAGTGAGAGGCCCGCGTACCACAAAAAAAAAAAAAAAAAAAAAAAAAAAAACCAACATTGGCACCTGGGGCCACCTCCAGGAATAATGATTTTATTGGTCTGAGGTGAAGTCTGATCATCAGGTGATCCTGATGGTTAGCCAGGGTTGAGGACTGCTGGTCTAGGGCAGCACTGGGTTTGAATCCCAGAACCACCACTTACCAGCTTGTATGACCTCGGGCAAGTGACTTAACATCTCTGAGCCTCAATGTATCTACCTGTAAAGACACTTAACAATGTTCACATTGAAGAAATGTGTAGAAAATGTCCAGTCTACGGTATCTGGGTTTAAACAAGAGTGCCATGTTATTATACTTCGTGAGACACGAAGTGACATAATTTAGTCAGCAAATACAGGTCCATGTAACGTGCCAGGCACTATGCTAGGTTCTGAACTCTTCTACAATCTCGCTTAAAGGAAAGCTTAATGTTTTCTCTAGATAATAAGCAGTCTACCAGTTGCTGTTTTAGGGAGTGGGTTTTTTAGTTTTGCTTTTATTTGGGGGTTGGAAAGCAGGCTCTGGAAGAGAGCATACTTTTTTTTTTTTTTTTGCGGTACGCGGGCCCCTCACTGCTGTGGCCTCTCCCCTTGCGGAGCACAGGCTCCGGACGCGCAGGTGCAGCGGCCATGGCTCACGGGCCCAGCCGCTCCACGGCACGTGGGATCTTCCCGGACTGGGGCACGAACCCGTGTCCCCTGCATCGGCAGGCGGACTCTCAACCACTACGCCACCAGGGAAGCCCGAGAGCATACTTTAAATACATTTCCATGGCAGCCATGAAGGGCACTAATCACACCTCCTGCAGCTGGCTGACAGCCTCCAGATGCTACGCTCAGGGTCCACAGCAGTGGTGATGTTGAGAGCAGACTCACCCCAGGCTGCTCCCTGCCACTGACTGGGCCCAGCAGAGGTGCTAGATTTGGGCCATTTCTGCCCAGCATGGGACTCCACTATTGGGCAGTCCTCTTTGACTTGACCAAGGCTTTCTCAGAACTGCCCTGTAGTCTGGGGCTCTTCCTACCAACCCACTTCCCTTCCCCCTCTCCTTTCATGGATGTCAGACTGGCATCTTGGTCTGTATGCTCTCTCTACTTAACTACTCCCTCACTTTCATCCTTCACAGGCTTTTCTCTCAAAAAATCTCTGAAAAGTCTAATTCTGCCTTGGTGTCTGTTTTTTGAGGGACTCAAACTGACACAACTTCCTTAACCACTAAGTCATTTTTAAATTTTTAATAAAAATGAGCTGATTCTTAGTCTTAGGAATCCCCATTGACCACAACCTGAAATTTAAAAGAAAACTATTTATCTTGAGATATTATATTTTTATTTTTTAATTTTTTTTTAAATTTTTTATTTTTTGCGGTATGCGGGCCTCTCACTGTTGTGGCCTCTCCCATTGCGGAGCACAGGCTCCGGACGCGCAGGCCTAGCGGCCATGGCTCACGGGCTTAGTTGCTCCACGGCATGTGGGATCTTCCTGGACCAGGGCACGAACCCGTGTCTCCTGCATCTGCAGGCGGATTCTCAACCACTGCGCCACCAGGGAAGCCCGAGATATTATATTTTTAAAATATTGGATTTCAAGTTAGCAACTTCCCATAGGACAGTTTACTCTTAAATCTTCCTAACACACTTCAGCATCTCAGACCTGAAATGCCTGCTTTTGAGAAGTGCTGTCAAATGCCTGAGTTTTGTTGCTCAGGTTAATTTGTACTTTTCACTTTCAACTTGACCCATTACCCCCTGGCCAAGATAATCCAACAGTCCTGATGGGAAAGATGAGGAAAGGACTTGTTTTGAAGGGGGAGAGGGTGAGGATGACTGAAGAATTTAAGATGGAATCCAGTTCCTTCCAATTTACTATGAAAGTTTTTAAAAAATCCTTAATTAATTTTAAATTTATAAAAATAATAGACTTCCATTATGGAATATTTGGACTGTACAAAAACATACAATGAGGTGGAAAAAAAGTCACCAATACACCTACTACCCAGAAGTACATACTGTCAACATTCTGATATATACTTTTCATCTAGTCCTTTAGCTATACCCTACATATAGTTTTATATACTTAATTTTTCACATATGATTATAACATGTTTTCTGTATTTTGTTAAAAATTTGGTAAGCATAAGTTTTAATGATTGAATAATATTTTATTGTACAGATGTAACAATTTCCCCTCTTTTTAAAAATTTATTTTCTTGAAATATAGTTGATTTACAATGTTGTGTTAATTTCTGCTGTACAGCAAAGTGATTTTTATATATATATATAAATACATATTCTTTTTCAGGATATTGAATATAGTTCCCTGTGCTATACACTAGGACCTTGTTGATCCATTCTACACATAACAGTTTGCATCTGCTAACCCCAAACTCCCAACCCATCCTTCCTCCATTCCACTACATATTTCACTCTTTATTGTAGCTCTAGGTTGTTTCGAATTTTTCCTGGCTATAAACAGATGGCATAATTTTTCTTCACAGTATTTTGGGTTGGTTCCTTGGGTTCGATTCTTAAAAGTGAAATTAATAAGTCAAAAAGTTAGAATACTTTTTAGGTGCTTGGTATATATTGCAAATTTTTTTCCCAAAATGTCATATCTTAGGCTCTCACAGCAAACAAGTTTTGTATATTCTCATTATAAGCAAAATATGTTGTTAATATGGTAGATGTCAGGTAGTTTTAAAAAATTTATGTATATTTGATTACTGGCAAAGGAAAATAATTTGAAAATGTGTATTAGCCACTTATATATGTATTTTTGTGAATTTTATTTTATTTTTTTATACAGCAGGCTCGTATTAGTCATCCATTTTATGCACATCAGTGTATACATGTCAATTCCAATCTCCCAATTCATCGCATCACCACCACCACCACCCCGTGGCTTTTCCCCTTCTGTGTCCATATGTTTGTTCTCCACATCTGTGTCTCAATTTCAGCCCTGCACACTGATTCATATGTACCATTTTTCTAGGTTCCACATATACACGTTAATATACAATATTTGTTTTTCTCTTTCTGACTTACTTCACTCTGTATGAGTGTCTCTAGATCCATCCACATCTCTACAAACGACCCAATATTGTTTCTTTTTATGGCCGAGTAATATTCCATTGTATATATGTACCACATCTTCTTTATCCATTCATCTTTCGAAGGGCATTTAGGTTGTTTCCATGACCTGACTATTATAAATGATGCTGCAGTGAACAATAGGGTGCATGTGTCTTTTTGAACTATGGTTTTCTCTAGGTATATGCCCAGTAGTGGGATTGTGGGTCATATGGTAATTCTATTTTTAGTTTTTCAAGGAAACTCCATACTCTTCTCCATAGTGGCTGTATCAATTTACATTCCCACCAACAGTGCAAGAGGGTTCCCTTTTCTCCTCACCCTCTCCAGCATTTGTTGTTTGTAGAGTTTCTGATGATGCCCATTCTAACTGCTGTGATGTGATACCTCATTGTAGTTTTGATTTGCATTTCTCTAACCATTAGTAATGTTGAGCAGCTTTTCATATGCTTCTTGACCATCTGTATGTCTTCTTTGGAGAAATGTGTATTTAGATCTTCTGCCATTTTTGGATTGGGTTATTTGTTTTTTTAATATTAAGCTGCACGAGCTGTTTATATATTTTGGAGATTAATCTTTTGTCTGTTGATTCATTTGCAAATATTTTCTCGCATTCTGAGGGTTGGCTTTTTGTCTTGTTTATGATTTCCTTTGCTGTGCAAAAGCTTTTAAGTTTCATTAGGTCCCATTTGTTTATTTTTGTTTTTATTTCCATTACTCTAGGAAATGGATCAAAAAAGATCTTGCTGTGATTTATGTCAAAGAGCGTTCTTCCTATGTTTTCCTCTAAGAGTTTTATAGTGTCCGGTCTTACATTTAGGTCTCTAATCCATTTTGAGTTTATTTTTGTGTATGGTGTTAGGGAGTGTTCTAATTTCATTCTTTTACATGTAGCTGTCCAGTTTTCCCAGCACCACTTATTGAAGAGACTCTCTTCTCTCCATTGTATATCCTTGCCTCCTTTGTCATAGATCAGTTGACCATAGATGTGTGGGTTTATCTCTGGGCTTTCTATCTTGTTCCATTGATCTGTGTTTCTGTTTTTGTGCCAGTACCATATTGTCCTGATTACTGTAGCTTTGTAGTATAGTCTGAAGTCAGGGAGTCTGATTCCTCCAGCTCCATTTTTTTCCCTCAAGACTGCTTTGGCTATTCAGAGTCTTTTGTGTCTCCATACAAGTTTTAAGATTTTCTTGTTCTAGTTCTGTAAAAAATGCCATTGGTAATTTGGTAGGGATTGCATTCAATCTGTAGATTGCTTTGGGTAGTATAGTCATTTTCCCAATATTGATTCCTCCAGTCCAAGTACATGATATATCTCTCCATCTGTTGGTATCATCTTTAATTTCTTTCCTCAGTGTCTTATAGTTTTCTGCATACAGGTCTTTTACCTCCTTAGGTAGGTTTATTCCTAGGTATTTTATTCTTTTTGTTGCAATGGTAAATGGGAGTGTTTCCTTAATTTCTCTTTCAGATTTTTCATCATTAGTATATAGGAATGAAAGAGATTTCTGTGCATTAATTTTGTGTCCTGCAAATTTACCAAATTCATTGATAGCTCTAGTACTTTTCTGGTGGCATCTTTAGGATTCTTGATGTATGGTATCATGTCATCTGCAAACAGTGACAGTTTTACTCCTCTTTTCCAATTTGTATTCCTTTTATTTCTTTTTCTTCTCTGATTGCCATGGCTAGGACTTCCAAAACTATCTTGAATAATAGTGGTGAGAGTGGACATCCTTGTCTTGTTCCTGATCTTTGAGGAAATGCTTTCACTTTTTCACTGTTGTGAGTGATGTTTGCTGTGGGTTTGTCATATATGGCCTTTATTATGTTGAGGTAGGTTCCCTGTATGCCCGCTTTCTGGAGAGTTTTTATCATAAATAGGTGTTGAATTTTGTCAAAAGCTTTTCCTGCATCTATTCAGATGATCATATGGTTTTTCTTCTTCAATTTGTTAATATGGTGTATCACATTGACTGATTTGCATATATTGAAGAATTCTTGCATTCCTGGGATAAATCCCACTTGATCATGGTGTATGATCCTTTTAATGTGTTGTTGGATTCTGTTTGCTAGTATTTTGTTGAGGATTTTCGCATCTATATTTATCAGTGATATTGGTCTGTAACTTTCTTTTTTTGTAGTATCTTTGTCTGATTTTGGTATCAGGGTGATGGTGGCCTCATAAAATGAGTTTGGGAGTGTTCCTTCCGCCTTAATTTTTTGGAAGAGTTTGAGAAGGATGGGTATTAGCTCTTCTCTAAATGTTCTATAGAATTCACCTGTGAAGCCATCTGGTCCTGTACTTTTGTTTGTTGGAAGATTTTTAATCAGAGTTTCAATTTCATTACTTGTGATTGCTCTGTTCATATTTTCTATTTCTTCCCGGTTCACTCTTGGAAGGTTATACCTTTCTAAGAATTTTCCATTTCTTCCAGGTTGTCCATTTTATTGGCATAGAGGTTCTTGTAGTAGTCTCTTAGGATGTTTTGTATTTCTGCAGTGTCTGTTGTAACTTCTCCTTTTTCATTTTTAATTTTATTGATTTGAGTCCTCTCCTTCTTTTTCTTGATGAGTCTGGCTATTGGTTTATCAATTTTGTTTATCTTCTCAAAGAACCAGCTTTCAGTTTTATTGACCTTTGGTATTGTTTTCTTTGTTTCTATTTCATTTATTTAGGCTCTGATCTTTATGATTTCTTTCCTTCTGCTAACTTTGTGTTTTGTTTGGTCTTCTTTCTCTAGCTCCTTTAGGTTTAAGGTTATATTGTTTATTTGAGATTTTTCTTGTTTCTTGGGGTAGGCTTGTATAGCTATAAACTTCCCTCTTAGAACTGCTTGTCTGCATGCCATAAGTTTTGGATCATCATGTTTTCATTGTCATTTGTCTCTAGGTATTTTTTGATTGCCTCTTTGATTTCTTCAGTGATCTCTTGGTTATTTAGTAACGTATTGTTTAGCCTCCATGTGTTTGTGTTTTTTACGTTTTGTTCCCTGTAATTGATTTCTAATCTCATAGCATTGTGGTCAGAAAAGATGCTTGATATGATTTCAATTTTCTTAAATTTACTAAGGCTTGATTTGTGACCCAAGACGTGATCTATCCTAGAGGATGTTCTGTGTGCACATGAGGAGGAAGTGTAGTCTGCTGTTTTTGGATGGAATGTCCTATAAATATCAATTAAATCTATCTGGTCTATTGTGTCATTTTAAGCTTGAGTTTCCTTATTAATTTTCTGTTTGGTAGATCTGTCCATTGGTGTAAGTGAGGTGGTAAAGTCCCTTACTATTAATGTGTTACTGTCGATTTCCTTTTTTATAGGTGTTGACTTATATATTGATGTGCTTCTATGTTGGGTGCATATATATTTATAATTGTTATATCTTCTTCTTAGACTGATCCCTTGATCATTTTTTTTGTGTGTGTGGTACGCGGGCCTCTCACTGCTGTGGCCTCTCCCGCCGCGGAGCACAGGCTCAGCGGCCATGGCTCATGGGCCCAGCCACTCTGCAGCATGTGGGATCTTCCCGGACCGGGGCACGAACCCGTGTCCCCTGCATCGGCAGGCAGACTCAACCACTGTGCCACCAGGGAAGCCCCCTTGATCATTATGTAGTGTCCTTCCTTGTCTCTTGTAACGTTCTTTATTTTAAAATATATATTATCAGATACGAGTATTGCTACTCCAGCTTTCCTTTGACTTCCATTTGCATGGAATATCTTTTTCCATCCCCTCACTTTCAGTGTATGTGTCCCTAGGTCTGAAGTGGGTCTTTTGTAGACAGCATATATATTGGTCTTGTTTTTGTATCCATTCAGCAAGCCTGCGTCTTTTGGTTGGAGCATTCAATCCATTAACGTTTAAGGTAATTATTGATATGTATGTTCCTATGACCATTTTCTTAATTGTTTTGGATTTGTTTTTGTAGGTCCTTTTCTTCTCTTGTGTTTCCTACTTAGAGAAGTTCTTTTAGCATTTGTTGTAAAGCTGGTTTGGTGGTGCTGAATTCCCTAGCTTTTGCTTGTCTGTAAAGCGTTTGATTTCTCCATCAAATCTGAATGAGATCCTTGCTGGGTAGAGTAATCTTGGTTGTAGGTCTTCCCTTTCATCACTTTAAGTATATCATGCCACTCCCTTCTGGCTTGTAGAGTTTCTGCTGAGAAATCAGCTGTTAACCTTATGGGAGTTCCCTTGTATATTATTTGTCATTTTTCCCTTGCTGCTTTCAATAATTTTTCTTTGTCTTTAATTTTTTCCAATTTGATTACTATGTGTCTTGGCATGTTTCTCTTTAGGTTTATCCTGTATGGGACTCTCTGCACTTCCTGGACTTGGGTGGCTATTTCCTTTCCCATGTTAGGGAAGTTTTCGACTATAATCTCTTCAAATATTTTCTGTGGCCCTTTCTCTCTCTCTTCTCCTTCTGGGACCCCTCCAATGTGAATGTTGTTGTGTTTAATGTTGTCCCAGAGGTCTTGTAGGCTGTCTTCATTTCTTTTCATTCTTTTTTCTTTATTCTGTTCCACCACAGTGAATTCCACCATTCTGTCTTCCAGGTTATTTATCTGTTCTTCTGCCTCAGTTATTCTGCTATTGATTCCTTCTAGTGTAGTTTCCATTTCAGTTATTGTAGTGTTCATCTCTATTTGTTTGTTCTTTAATTCTTCTAAGTCTTTGTTAAACATTTCTTGCATCTTCTCTTTCTTTGCCTCCATTCTTTTTCCGAGGTCCTGGATCATCTTCACTATCATTATTGTGAATTCTTTTTCTGGAAGGTTGCCTATCTCCACTTCATTTAGCTGTTTTTCTGGGGATTTATCTTGTTCCTTCATGTGGTACATAGCCCTCTGCCTTTTCATCTTATCTTTCTGTGAATGTGGTTTTTGTCCCACAGGATTGGAAACTGCAGGATTATAGTTCTTCTTGCTTCTGCTGTCTGCCCTCTGGTGGATGAGGCTGTCTAAGAGGCTTCTGCAAGTTTCCTGATGGAAAGGACTGGGGGTGAGTGGAGCTGGCTGTTTGTCTGGTGGGCAGAGCTCTGTAAAACTTTAATCCACTTGACTGCTGATGAGTAGGGCTTGGTTCCCTCCCTTATGGTTGTTTGGCCTGAGGTGACCCAACACTGAAACCTTCCTGGGCTCTTTGGTAAGGCTAATGGCAGACTCTGGGAGTGCTCAGACCAAGAAGTACTTCCCAGAACTTCCACCGTCAGTGTCCCTGTCCTCACGGTGAGACAGAGCCACCCCCTGCCTCTGCAGGAGACCCTCCAACACCAGCAGGTAGGTCTGGTTCAGTCTCCTATGGGGTCACTGCTCCTTCCCCTGTGTCCCAATGCACACCCTACTTTGTGTGTGCCCTCCAAGAGTGGAGTCTGTTTCCCCTAGTCCTGTCGAAGTCTAGCAATCAAATCCCATTAGATTTCACAGTCTGATTCTCTAGGAATTCCTCCTCCCATTGCCTGACCCCCAGGTTAGGAAGCCTGCCGTGGGGCTCAGAACCTTCACTGCAGTGGGTGGAATTCTGTGGTATAAGTGTTCTCAGTTTGTGAGTCACCCACCCAGCAGTTATGGGATTTGATTTTATTGTGATTGTGCTCCGCCAACCGTCTCACTGTGGCTTCTCCTTTGTCTTTGTATGTGGGGTATCTTTTTTGGTAAGTTCCAGTGTCTTCCTGTTGATGACTGTTCAGCAGTTAGTTGTGATTCCAGTGTGCTCGCAAGAGAGAGTGAGAGCACGTCCTTCTTGCCATTTGTATTTTTTCTTTGTGTTTTTCTTGACTTCTATAAGGCTTTTGCATTTTAAAGATATTAATACTTTGTCATACTTTGGTAGCTATGTCCCTAATTTACCATGTGCTTTTAAATTTTGTTTATGTTGTCTTTTCAGCTTCAGAAAATTTAAGTTTATATATTCAAATTATCAGTGTTTTCTTTTAATGTTATGAAAACAGAGTGTGATTTGAAACCTAGAAAATCTATCCCTGTCTAGATATTTGACAAATAAGACCTTGTTTTCATTTTTTACCTTTCCTATAGTGCTGTGCCTCCATCTAGATTATATTTTATTGTAAAGTGAGTACTGTATCTAAGCTATTTTCCCCAAATATGGAAGAGAATTGATGGGTTAAAAGAGAACCAAATATAAATCCTGAAAATGAAAAATAGAATCATTGAAATAAATACCTCAATCTATTTGTTAACCATAAACTAAAAACAGACAAAGAGAGGATTAATAAATCAGAAAGCAGACTTTAGGAAATCAGTAGATTTAGAATGCAGTACAAAGAGCTACATGTGGAGTGTAAAATGAGATGCCTCACCACACATTTGGTAGAAGTTCCAGAAATAGTAAATACAAAAAACAGGTAGAGGGCTTCCCTGGTGGCGCAGTGGTTGGGAGTCTGCCTGCCAATGCAGGGGACACGGGTTCGAGCCCTGGTCTGGGAAGATCTCACATGCTGTGGAGCAACTAGGCCCGTGAGCCACAACTACTGAGCCTGCGCGTCTGGAGCCTGTGCTCTGCAACAAGAGAGGCTGCGACAGTGAGAGGCCCGCGCACCGTGATGAAGAGTGACCCCCGCTTGCCACAACTGGAGAAAGCCCTCGCACAGAAACGAAGACCCAACACAGCAAAAATAAATAAATAAATTAAAAAAAAAAAAAAAAGAGCCAAGCCTATACATTTATTAAAAAAAAAAAAAAAAAAAAGGTAGAAGGTGGAGGCAATTTTCAAGAGATAATGCCTTCAAATGTTCCAAAATTGGAACACACATTCTTAGAGTGAAAAAAAAAATCACAAGGTGAATAAATAAGAAAATTTCATACTTAATACAGTTTGATGAAATTATAGAACATCAAGTATAAGGGGAAATCTTAAAAGATTTCCAAAAAGAAGTGTAGACTTGCAGACCACCTGCAAAGAAGCCATGACACTGCCTGTAGAATAAATGAGAAAAAAATTGAATAATATCTTTAAAGTCTTGAGAGAAAAGAATAATGAAGCTAGAACTTTATGTGCAGCTAAATGAACTTTGAAGAATGAGTGATAAATTTAAAAATTCAAATATAGTGAGGGTTTACTGCCCACAGACACTTGCTGAAAGAGCTACTCAAGAATGTACTTCAGTATAACAGAAAACAAACCCACTGAGCAAAGCAAAGATGAGTAAAGAAATTAGTAAAATATGTTGTAAATCTAAACTAATATTGGTTGTTTAAGCTCATACAACTCAATAACAACAAACAAAATTGAAAAATGGGTGAAGACCTAAATAGACACTTCTCCAAAGAAGACATATAGATGGCCAATAGGCACATGAAAAGATGCTTATCATTGTTAATTATTAGACAAATGCAAATCAAAACTGCAATGAGGTACCACCTCCAACGGGTCAGAATTACCATGGTTAAAAAGTCTACAAATAGCAAATGCTGGAAAAAAAAGGTGTGAAAAAAAAAGAAACACTCCTATAATGTTGATGGGAATGTAAGTTGGTGCAGCCACTATAGAAAACAGTATGGAGTTCCTTAAAAAACTAAAAACAGAGTAGTCATGTGATTGAGCAATCTCACTTCTATGCACACATCCAGACAAAACTATAAATCAAAAAAGATAAAGGCACCCCTATGTTCAGAACAGCACTATTCACAATATTCAAGACATGGAAACAACCGAAGTGTCCATCAGCTGATGAATGGATAAAGAAGATGTGGTATATATACACAATGCAATATTATTCAGCCATAAAAAAATGAAATAATGCTATTTACAGCAACATGGATGGGCCTAGAGATTATCAAACGAAGTGAAGTAAGTCAGACAGAGAAAGACAACTATCATGATATCCCTTATATGTGGAAACTAAAAGAAAGATATAAAAAAATTTTATTTATAAAACAGAAACAGACTCACAGACATAGAAAACAAACTTACAGTTACCAAAGGGAAAAGGTTAAGGGGGAGGGGTAAATTAGGAATTTGGGAGTAACATATACAGAGTACTATATATTAAATAGATAAACAACAAGGACCTAGTGTATAACAGAGGAAACTATACTCAATATTTTGTAATAACCTATATGGGAGAAGAATATATATTTTTCAGATTTTATATATATATACATATATATATATTCCTTGCTGTATGATTTTAAAGCAAATCTGTACATCTTACAATTAAAATCTAGCTCTTTGTGGGGAGAGACTGGTAGAAAAAAGTTTTAGCAAGACTCATGAAGAAAAAGAGAAAACAGAAATAAAACAATGTTAGGGATAAAAAATACACAGTAGAGATTTTAAAATATCATGTTAATAACACCATTATGCCAATAATTTTGAATACTTGAAAGAAAGGTATAATTTTCTAGAACTTTATAAATTAAGACAATTTATCCCAAAAGAAATAGAAAAATTTACTATAGTATAGTGGTTAAGAGCATAGCTCCTACAGCCAGATTGCCTGTGTTTGATTTTGGCTTTGCTGTTACTGTGTGAGCTTCAGCAAGCTACCTAACCTTTCTTTGCCTTAGTTTCCTCATATGTAAAATGGGAATAATAACTACACCTAGATCATAAGACTGTTGTGTTGATTAAATAAGTATTTGTTGTTGAAATGCTTAGATTAGAACAAGGGCCTCGTATTGTGTAAGTGTTACCTACTGCTAATATGGTACTGACAAAATAACAAGAGATTGCATCAGTAGTCAAAAATGTCCTCCCTAAAAAGGAAACAGAGCCAGAAAGATTTACAGCTGAGTTTTACTATAGTCAAGGAACAGATAATTCCTATCTTATACAAACTGTTCCAGAGAGTAGACAAAGCCATTCTGTTTATTTTATGAGACAATATAATTTGATTCCCAAATCAAAGACAGTATAAAAAAGAAAACCACATGCCAACCTCACTTATAAACATAGATGTAAAAAATCCAAGTAAAATATTAACAGATCTGCTGCCAGCCGCGGCGGGTCCTCAAAGTGCAGCAACAAGCGACGAGAGGGGGTAGGGAACTGAACGCACCAAGGTATGGGATCAGAAGGGCACAAGCAACTGATGGTTGCAAGGCAAGTTTAATAACAAAGCATAGCCATCTATAGCCCCCTAAAGCAGGGAATTTGCTTAGTCATGCCTTATCGGCATCAGCTGGTTGATTGGCTTCTCGGCTTAGTCACGCCTTATCGGCATCAGCTGGTTGATTGGCTTCTCGGCTTCTCCCTCAAAGGCACCAATTTCCCCTCCAGGGTTGCTTTTCCTAGCTTTAGGGAACAACCAGGGACTCCCAGTAACTGAGCAGGTCCCTGGAGCGATTTGGCTAAAGGCCATCTCCTTTTTTACGTTCATACCATAAAGTCCAGGATGCATACCAAGGAGAGTACAATCGGGCCCTGAGGCTTATGAGGGTCTTAATGGCGCCTTCCTCAGAGGGCAATGCTCGCCACATTTCCCCCTCTTATTTTTTTAAAGCTTGATAATGCAATTTCAACCCATACACCTCCTGACGAAGAGCAGCGAGACGGCCAACAATAAAGCGTAATAAACAAGGTAAGGCAATTAACATCAACAATACACATGACCCCACGGTAATCAATCCTGTGAGTCCATTTTGAAACCAATGCATTGGGTTTAACCATTGAAGCTGATCCAAGAGTCCTTGAATTAATTGTTGGGGCCCATCTCCTTGTAGATGAGCTTCTTGAATTGCTTGTATTTCTGCATTAAGTTTTTGTATGTCCAAACTAATGTGTCCATCAGTCCATACACTTAAAAAGTGCATTTTTACTTTGTTCCAATCCCAGTCAGTTTCATTATAAGCATGTTGAGTCACACAAATCCAAGTATATTTAGCATGGCAAATCAAACGCATTTTCAATTTTAAAGCCATAATTTGGTCTCCTAAACCTATGAGGGCATTTTTTGTGTGTGTGTGATATGCGGGCCTCTCACTGCTGTGGCCTCTCCCGCTGCGAAGCACAGGCTCTAGACGCGCAGGCCCAGCGGCCATGGCTCACGGGCCCAGCCGCTCCGCGGCACGCGGGATCCTCCCAGACCGGGACACGAACCCGAGTCCCCTGCATCGGCAGGCGGACTCTCAACCACTGCGCCACCAGGGAAGCCCCCTGTGAGAGCATTTTTTAACTCATCAACCTCAGTTTTTAGTTGAGTATCAATATGACTTTGTAATGCTAATGCAATACTGGTATTTTTAGACAATTGATTAACATAATGTGCTTGTTGTACAGTTTTACTTAATGCTAAACCGGCAGTAGTGGCTGTGGCTGTTAAAGCGGCGAAGGCTAATATGCTACATATTAATATTCTAATGAATCGTTTAGGTCTTTTTAAAGCTTCAGATAATTCTAGCCAAGCTTGCATGCTAGTACTATGATACCATGGTTCAGAAATATTTACAGGCAGCATTACATAGGAAGGTTGTTTTAACATCATAACAGAAAAAGTTCCTTTCATAGGCAGAATGCAAGTACTAAAAATACAATTCTGATAAGTTATATTATATCCTAAGGAGCCAGAAGTAAACTCAATCTGTAAATCTCCTATTAGCAAGGCATATGAAGGTGTAACACAAGTAATAACCGGTTGATAAGAATAAGACAATGCAAACTTCCCAAAATCCCAATGCTTATAAAAAACCAAACTATTATTAGTAACAGAAACTGAAGAAATTAAAATGGTACCATTATTATAATTTAAGGTGCACCAGATTTGAGAATTCAAAATCAGATTGGGGAAAATCAGAAGGAAAAAAGGAGGGAAACTTCAAACTTGTAACAGCTTTAACTACCTTTAAACTATGGCCGGCCAGTAAAGTCCCTTGTCCTCCTACATATACTTCAACACAAAAATAGTATCTTTGACTTTGCAGCTTCTATTAGAGCTCCACTGTCAGCTTTATGATTAGACCCATCTTTGTTGCTGTAATTACCAGTCTCATTCTTTCCATTTTTGTTATTGTTGCCCTGTGAAATCATTTTTTCTAGAACAGCAAGAAGATGTAAAGCTTTCTCAGCTTGGTAGGTTAATATATACAGGTCTACGAACAAAAAACACACTGTTTGGGCAAATTTTTCTTCAAAAGGTTCTATGAACTGATAAAGTTTTTCACCAATGGACATGGCTTCTGTATACTGTCGGACATGATACAGGATGACTGCTTGATTGTAATACAACATACTGTTTTCAAGATCATCTAGTCCATCCATTTCTTCAACAGCCGAGTGCACCTTATTCTTCAACTGGTTAAGTGTCTGTCTTAAACTATCTGTTGTTGTCTGGTTACTTTTGAAAAACTCAGCTACTGCCGTATTCAAAATTATTTTATAATCGTCTTTGTTTATATCTTGTAGGCAGGCAAGATGTTGCAGACAGACATCATAATTTCCAGCTGTGAAAGCCTGGAAAGCACTGGTGGACAACTCCTTCTCTTGATCAGTGATCTCTGGTCGCTTCTTGGATACTTCTTGTCCCATATTTTTTTACTTCTGACTATTGCCCCGAGTTACTATCAACTTTACTATGTGGCCACACTTTCACTCTTAACTCCGGGGATTCACTTACCGAGATTCAGATGTCCCTCTCGTCCGGTCCCTGTTCAGGCGCCACTTGCCGTCAGCCGCGGCGGGTCCTCAAAGTGCAGCAACAAGCGACGAGAGGGGGTAGGGAACTGAACGCACCAAGGTATGGGATCAGAAGGGCACAAGCAACTGATGGTTGCAAGGCAAGTTTAATAACAAAGCATAGCCATCTATAGCCCCCTAAAGCAGGGAATTTGCTTAGTCATGCCTTATCGGCATCAGCTGGTTGATTGGCTTCTCGGCTTAGTCACGCCTTATCGGCATCAGCTGGTTGATTGGCTTCTCGGCTTCTCCCTCAAAGGCACCAATTTCCCCTCCAGGGTTGCTTTTCCTAGCTTTAGGGAACAACCAGGGACTCCCAGTAACTGAGCAGGTCCCTGGAGCGATTTGGCTAAAGGCCATCTCCTTTTTTACGTTCATACCATAAAGTCCAGGATGCATACCAAGGAGAGTACAATCGGGCCCTGAGGCTTATGAGGGTCTTAATGGCGCCTTCCTCAGAGGGCAATGCTCGCCACACAGATCCAGTTTAGCTGAATAGAAGAATACATTAAAAAAAATACAACCTAGCATGATTTATCCCAGGGATGTACAGAAGTTTTAACTTAAGAAAATCTGTCAGTGTAATTCACCACGTTAGCAGGGTAAAAGAGACAATCCACATGATCACTGAAAAGGTGCAGACTAAGCTTTCAAGAAAATTTAGTACTGATTTGTGACTTAAAGAGACAATTCTTAACAAAGTGTAGATAGAAGAAAACTTGAACATCCTTGACTTGAAAAAAGGCATCTAACAAAAACGTACATCATATAATAAATTTTATCATATTACATAAAACAAGTGCTTAGAAGTTTTCCATTAAAGTCAAAAACAAGACAAAGATATCCACTACCACATCATCAATACTGTGTTATAATTACATCTAATATAAATTATCATTATTCATTCATGGTAAGATTGTCTATTTAGAAAACCTAAGAAATTCTTCAGAACTAATAAAATCACTCAACAGGATAGATCATATAAAACTACCTTCAAAAACAAATAGCATTTCCACAGGCTAGCATTATACAAAGAAATTGAAAAAAATCTAATTTAGCAATAAAAGTAATTTGATGCCTAAGAGTAAATGAAACAAAAACTTTGTAAAATTTTTTGCTGACAAAATTTCAAAAATGGTATTGAAAAACATATAAAAAGCTTTTAAAAAGTAAACAGATATACAGTACTCATGAATAGGAAGATTCAATATGGTAAAGATGGTAATGCTCCTCCAAATAAATCTAAATTTTTACCACTCTTTTTTTTTTTTTTTTTTTGCGGTACGCGGGCCTCTCACTGTCGTGGCCTCTCCCATTGCGGAGCACAGGCTCCGGATGCACAGGCTCAGCGGCCATGGCTCACGGGCCCAGCCGCTCCGCAGTATTTGGGATCTTCCCAGACCGGGGCACGAACCTGCGTCCCCTGCATCGGCAGGCGGACTCCCAACCACTGCGCCACCAGGGAAGCAAATCTAAATTTTTAATGCAATTCCAATTCCAATAAAAATCCTAACATAGTTTTTCATAAAACTTGTAAAGTTATCTCAAAATTAATGTGATAGAATAAAAGCCCCCAAATATCCAATGTAATTCTGAAAAAGAATAACAAGAAAGAAATGCTTATTCCACCCATTATCAGAGTTTATTTTAAAGCTAAATAAATAGAACAGTGTGGCTTTGGTTGAGTCATAGATAAAAGATCAGTTGTGCAGATTAGAAATTCCAAAGCAAGTACATGTATGGAAACTTATTTAATGGAGCTGGCATTACAGATCTGAAAGGAAAGGATGAATGACTTAATCAAAGGGACCAGGTAGCTGGGCTTCCTACACAAAGAAAATTAGATTTTCATCTTACATGGAAAACAAAAAGAAATATTGTAACAATTAGAAGAAAACAGAGGGAATATTTTTAAGATATTAGGGTAGGGAAATGTATTTTATATATTCTTAAGCAATATATAAAAAAGCATAAATTGAGAAAGTTGTTAACTCTGACCATGTCAACATGTAAGTTTCCAAATGACAAATGAGATAGTAGTAATGTTAAAAGACAAACAGCAGACTGAAACAATATATTTGTAACATGTACAATAAGAAAAGAATTATTACCCCAAAAATGTGAAAAAATGCTATCAAGTTAATTAAAAAAAAAAACAACCCAATAGAAAAGTGGGCCAAAAGATGAACAAGCAATTCACAGTAAAAGAAACCAAATGACTAATGAATACATGAGATGATGCTCAAGCTCACTAGTAATCAGGAAAATTCAAAATAAAATACTAATGAGATTTAATTTCACTTTCCTAACATTGGAAAAAATTTAAAAGTCTTCTGATACTAATTGTTGTTGAGAATGTAAGGAAACAAACTTAAACATCATTTCTGGAGTGTGAAGTCATACAACCATATTGGAAGGCCTATACCCTACAAACCAGCAATTCTACTTTGAGGTATGTACTTTCGAGAGTCTCCTGTATGTGTGTAAAGGAAGACAATGAATAAAATATCCTACAGTCATACTATAGAATACTATATAGAAGTTAAAAGAAAGGATCTAGCTAGTTCTATGTAGACCTACATGAATGGTTCCCAAAAATAATGTTGGGAGACTCACAGACTTAGAGAATGAACTTATGGTTACCAGGAGGGGAAGGGGGAGGGGGAGGGATAGTTAGGGAGTTTGAGATTGACATGTACACACTTCTATTTAAAATAAATAATGAACAAGGATAAAAAAGGCACAAAAAAAACCCCAAAGTGGACTTCCATGGTCCAGTGGTTAAGAATCCACCTGCCAACGGGTTCGATCCTTATTCTGGGAAGATCCCACATGCCATGGGACAGCTAAGCCCACATGTCACAACTACTGAAGCCCATGCACTCTGGGACCTGTGAGCCACAACTTCTGAGACTGCGCACCACAACTACTGAAGCCCGTGTGTCCTAGAGCCCTTGCGCCGCAACTACTGAGCCCACGTGCTGCAACTACTGAAGCCCGCATGCCTAGAGCCTGTGCTCTGCAACAGGAGAATCCACTGTGATGAGAAGCGCATGGACCGCAATGGAGAGTAGACCCCATTCACCTCAACTAGACAAAGCCAGGGTGCCGCAATGAAGACCCAGCTCAGAAAAATAAAAAATAAAAAAACCCACAAAGATAGTGTTGGGGTTTTTTTCAGCTTTATTGAAGTATAATTGACAAACAAAATTGCAAGGTATTTAGAGTGAACATAAAGGTAGCTTTTAAGTGTATACAATGTGAAAGGAGTTTCACCATCTAGTTACTTATCACATTTATCCCCTCAAATATTTATCTTTTTTCAAAAACAAGAGTGAAAAAAAACAAGTTATAGAATGATGTATATATTATACCAATAATGGAAAAAATTTAAAATGCAGTGAAATACCATATTTTCCTGGTTGTATAGGTGTGAGTGTACACACATAAAAAGGAAAATGTGGAGATGGGAGATTAGACACTAAATTGAAGACAGTGCTTGCATCTATGAGGCAGGGATGGTTGTGAGACAGTAGATAGGCATGCTAAATAAAGGGAATATTTTAAAATTTTTTTATTGAAATATAGTTGATTTACAATGTTGTGTTAATTTCAGGTGTACAGCAAAGTGATTCAGTTATACATATGTATACCATATATATATATATATATATATATATATATTATTTTTTAGGTGCTTTTCCATTATAGGTTATTGCAAGATATTGAGGATACTTCTCTGTGCTACACAGTAAGTCCTTGTTGGTTGTCTATTTTATATATAGTAGTGTGTATATTTTCATCCCAAACTCCTAATTTATCCCTCCCCAACTCCTTTCCCCTTTCATAACCATGAGTTTGTTTTCTATGTCTGTGAGTCTATTTCTGTTTTGTAAATAAGTTCATTTGTGTCATATTTTAGGTTCCACATATAAGCAATATCATGTAGTACTTGTCTCTCTCTGTCTAACTTAATTCACTTAGTATGATAATCTCTAGGTCCATCCATGTTGCTGCAAATAGCATTATTTGAATGAAGGGAATCTAATTTCAATTTGATTTGTTTTTTAAAAATGAATCAAATATCACACAATGGTAACAACTTTGAACTCTGTGTTGAGGATATGTTCGTGTTAAGACCTCAGTCTAGGCTTGGAGAAGATGGCGGAAGAGTAAGACACGGAGATCACCTTCCTCCTCACAGATACATCAGAAATAACATCTACACGTGGAACTTCTCCTATAGAACACCCACCGAATGCTGGCAGAAGACCTCAGACCTCCCAAAAGGCGAGAAACTTTGCCTTTTGCTTATATTGCTTATATTGAAGAACCCTTATATTGAAGAACCCTTGCATCTGTGGGATAAATCCCACTTGGTCATGGTGTATGATCCTTTTAATGTGTTGTTGGATTCTGTTTGCTAATATTTTGTTGAGGAATTTTGCACCTATATTCATCATTGATATTGGTCTGTAACTTTCTTTTTTTATAGTATCTTTGTCTGGTTTTGGTATCAGGGTGATGGTGGCCTCATAGAATGAGTTTGGGAGTGTTCCTCCCTCCGTAATTTTTGGAAGAGTTTGAGAAGGATGGGTCTTAGCTCTTCTCTAAATATTCTATAGAATTCACCTTTAAAGCCATCTGGTCCTGGACTTTTGTTTGTTGGAAGATTTTTAATCAGAGTTTCAATTTCATTACTTGTGATTGGTCTGTTCATATTTTCTATTTCTTCCTAGTTCAGCCTGGGAAGTTATACCTTTCTAAGAATTTGTCCATTTCTTCCAGGTTGTCCATTTTATTGGCATAGAGTTGCTTGTAGTAGTCTCTTAGAATGCTTTGTGTTTCTGCGGTGTCTGTTGTAACTTCTCCTTTTTCATTTTTAATTTTATTGATTTGAGTCCTTTCCCTCTTTTTCTTGGTGAGTCTGGCTAATGGTTTATCAATTTTGTTTATCTTCTCAAAGAACCAGCTTTTAGTTTTATTGATCTTTGCTATTGTTTTCTTTGTTTCTATTTCATTTATTTAGGCTCTGATCTTTATGATTTCTTTTCTTCTGCTAACTTTGGGTTTTGTTTGTTCCTCTTTCTTTTGTTCCATTAGGTTTAAGGTTATATTGTTTATTTGAGATTTTTCTTGTTTCTTGAGGTAGGCTTGTGTAGCTATAAACTTCCCTCTTAGAACTGCTTTTGCTGCATCCCATAGGTTTTGGATCATCGTGTTTTCATTGTCATTTGTCTCTAGGTATTTTTTGATTACCTCTTTGATTTCTTCAGTGATCTCTTGGTTATTTAGTAACGTATTGTTTAGCTTCCATGTGTTTGTGTTTTTTACGTTTTGTTCCCTGTAATTGATTTCTAATCTCATAGTGTTGTGGTCAGAAAAGATGCTTGATATGATTTCAATTTTCTTAAATTTACTGAGGCTTGATTTGTGACCCAAGATATGATCTATCCTGGAGAATGTTCCATGCACACGTTAGAAGAAAGTGTAGTCTGCTGGGTTTTTTTGTGTGTGGTTTTGTGTGTGTGTGTGTGTGTGTGTGTGTGTGTGTGTGTGTGTGTGATACGCGGGCCTCTCACTGTCGTGGCCTCTCCCATTGCGGAGCACAGGGTCTGGATGCACAGGCTCAGTGGCCATGGCTCACAGGCCCAGCCACTCCGTGGCATGTGGGATCTTCCCGGACCGGGGCACGAACCCATGTCTCCTGCATTGGCAGGCAGATTCTCAACCACTGCGCCACCAGGGAAGCCCAAGTCTGCTGTTATTAGATGGAATGTCCTATATATATCAATTAAATCTATCTGGTCTATTGTGTCATTTAAAGCTTCTGTTTCCTTATTTATTTTCATTTTGGATGATTTGCCCATTGGTGTAAGTGAGTGGTTAAAGTCCCTCACTATTATTGTGTTACTGTTGATTTCCTCTTTTATAGCTGTTAGCAGTTGCCTTATGTATTGAGGTGCTCCTATGTTGGGTGCATAAATCTTTACAATTGTTATATCTTCTTCTTGAATTGATCCCTTGATCATTATGTAGTGTCCTTCCTTGTCTCTTGTAACATTCTTTATTTTAAAATCTATATTATCTGATATGAATATTGCTACTTCAGGTTTCTTTTGATTTCCATTTGCATGGAATATCTTTTTCCATCCCCTCACTTTCAGTGTATGTGTCCCTAGGTCTGAAGTGGGTCTTTTGTAGACAGCATATATATGGGTCTTGTTTTTGTATCCATTCAGCAAGCCTGTGTCTTTTGGTTGGAGCATTCAATCCTTTCACGTTTAAGGTAATTATTGATATGTACATTCCAATGACCATTTTCTTAATTGTTTTGGGTTTGTTTTTGTAGGTCCTTTTATTCTCTTGAGTTTCCTACTTAGAGAAGTTCCTTTAGCATTTGTTGTAGAGCTGGTTTGGTGGTGTTGAATTCCCTAGCTTTTGCTTGTCTGTAAAGCTTTTGATTTCTCCATTGAATCTGAAAGAGATCCTTGCCGGGGTAGAGTAATCTTGGTTGTAGGTGTTCCCTTTTATCACTTTAAATATACCATGCCACTCCCTTCTGGCTTGTAGAGTTTCTGCTGAGAAATCAGCTGTTAACTTTATGGGAGTTCTCTTGTATATTATTTGTCATTTTCCCCATGCTGCTTTCAATAATTTTTCTTTGTCTTTACTTTTTTCCAATTTGATTACTATGTGTCTTGGCATGTTTCTCCTTAGGTTTATCCTGTATGGGACTCTCTGCACTTCCTGGACTTGGGTGGCTATTTCTTTTCCCATGTCAGGGAAGTTTTTGACTATAATCTCTTCAAATACTTTCTCAGGTCCTTTCTCTCTCCTCCTTCTGGGACTCCTATAATGCGAATGTTGTTGCGTTTCATGTTTTCCCAGAGGTCTCTTAGGCTGTTTTCATTTCTTTTTATTCTTTTATCTTTATTGTGTTCTGCAGCAGTGAATTCCACCATTCTGTCTTCCAGGTCACTTATCTGTTCTTCTGCCTCAGTTATTCTGCTACTGATTCCTTCTACTGTAGTTTTCATTTCAGTTACTGTATTGTTCATCTCTGTTTGTTTGTTTTTTAATTCTTCTAGGTCTTTGTTAAACATTTCTTGCATCTTCTCTTTCTTTGCCTCCATTCTTTTTCCGAGGTCCTAGATCATCTTCACTATCATTATTCTGAATTCTTTTTCTGGAAGGTTGCCTATCTCCACTTCATTTAGCTTTTTTCTGGGGTTTTATCTTGTTCCTTCATCTGGTGCATAGCCCTCTGCCTTTTCATCTTGTCTATCTTTCTGTGAATGTGGTTTTTGTTCCACAGGCTGTAGGATTGTAGTTCTTCTTGCTTCTGCTGACTGCCCTCTGTTGGATGAGGCTATCTCCACCTTCTCAACTTTAAATCAAAAGTTATTCTAAAATAGAAAATTTTATTTAAAAGCAGAATAGGTACAGTTTTATTCCAGTTTTGTGTGTGTGTGTATGTGTATACAAAGAAAAAGACCAGCAAAATATTTATCAAGTATATCTGACAATGATTAGGTGTGGATGGTGGGCTTATGTATGGACTTTCCTTTTCTCTTTAATTCTTTTACTTTTCTTAATCTCCCACTTTTTAAATTGCTTTTGATATCTGAGAAAAAATGCTTGTTTTCAAACTCCCTCTATTTATTATATGGCAGGTGTGATATATTGATACATATCAGGAATCAGGACCATCATTAAGTCCTGACATTCTTCCTATCTACACATGGGAGTTATTGGCCCCATCCTCCTAACACCTCTTTCATAGATTTTCCAGAGGTGTTTGCTAAACGTGTGAAACTCTAAGCTCTGTGCCAGGAATTTCCAGAGAAGAAGCCAGAGAATTTATTTTTTTAAAAGCCTCTAGGTGATTTTTTTTTTTTATATATATTTCAGATACGTTTAGAAAAGTTACTCACCTAGTTCTCTCCTTAACTCTAAGTCTCAGCTCAGAATCAGCTTTGCTGTTGAGCTTTCTCTATCCATGTCAGGCACTTAAGATCTCACACACAGGACTCCATCACTGCTCTCCTTGTAATGTATTCTAGTTAGTTGTTTACACTTTTGTCTCTCTGACTGTTCTGCATATTTTTTGTGATGT